>NC_143257.1:125010072-126320072 GCF_984573655.1 Nuphar pumila | reverse complement strand
CTTAATTGCTACTAAATAATGCTTGTAGACCATATCTATAGGGTCTGATCAACAAAAAAAAATCAAATTTTTAAAAAATTAAAGCATTTATAAGATGGGAGTATATGCTTGGGTTAGCGATTTGTAGAAGTCCTCTCAGTTGAATGACGATTCAGCTGTTCACAGTTTATGGTGCTGATCCTCAAACTCTGAACAGCTGAATCGTCATTCAACTGAGAGGACTTCTACAAATCGCTAACCCAAGCATATACTCCCATCTTATAAATGCTTTAATTTTTTAAAAATTTGATTTTTTTTTTGTTGATCAGACCCTATAGATATGGTCTACAAGCATTATTTAGTAGCAATTAAGTTTTGGTTCACGTGATTGTGGCATATATGCAAGAACGGCTCATAATGTAGCAAAATATCAAAACTTGAAAAAACCTATTTTTATATCCAAGCCTTTTTTTTTCCTTTTTTACCTACATTGACATCATTACAGGTGACCACCTCTTTAAGATAAGCAGCAGCCCATTCTTCAACCACATGGTCATCTACCCCATTCACACTTCTTAAAATGTCTTGCGTGGCTCGTCTCTTGGGGGAGCCAAGGGACATCAATTATGTCATTTGATGAGAATAGATTCCTAAATACAATGTTTGCTTCAATGAACTTAGCAAAGCCTTTTTTTTTCCTTTTTTGGTAAATACGACAAATGTTGTCAGTATCGGAATGGGACCTGCATCGTATGGCCAACGATTCAGGTAAATCAGCCCGATACCGATTCTCAAGTGAATCATTCTGAATTGGCCAAAAAATAATTTAAAAAATATTATGTGTCAATCAGAATGTGACACATGTTAAAGCCATTTAAATAATATTAGAAAATTAATTTTAAGCTAATTTTATATTTATTTAAAAAGCCAATTCAGGTCAGTATCGTATAGATTTTCTGGTGATAAGGATCGGCTGATTCAGGCCGATACTCACTGATACTGACAACACTGAATCTAACCTCTCTGTTTATAAGTAAGAAATCAACTTTTGGATTGACGGGATCTGATATTAAAACAAATTTTACAGACATTGCAAGAATTGATGATTGTAAAAGCATCAAATTTTTTTGATTTATAAAACATGTTTTCCATCCAAGAGACATGATTTAAGAGCTGATTTCCACTAATCGACCATGTTGAACACCTACACACGGTTAAATTAAGTCAAAATGATCCTTACTAGATGGTAGGTATAATTGGTTTTATCATGCATAATAAGTTTCTAGGTTTCTTTTGTTTTATTTTTAAATTATTACTGTGTAGATATAATTTACATGCTGATTTTATAGTAATCAGCTCTTGGAGCATTTGAATTCGGCACATAGTAAGTTTTTATAAGGCTTGAAAAATCAATAGCCTAAAATCTTTGTAAATTTTCGAGGTTCCAAATATCTTTTTTTTTCATTGGAAAAACATGATTCAAGTATTGATTCCTAGTAAATCAACTATAGGGCCAGAATTGTGAAGAAAGCACTGAAACCCTAAAAAAGACCATTTAGCATGTTACATTATGAATATTTTATTTAGCATCTTTTCAATATATACATATATATACATATATATATATATATATATATATATATATATATATATATATAGAGAGAGAGAGAGAGAGAGAGAGAGAGAGAGAACCATGATTAAATGTATGCTTGAATTGTATTATTCATGTTATCTTTATCTTTTGGCTCTCCGGACAGATAACATGAATTCTGAATTATGACACTTCATGCATTTATGATTCTGAACCATGATCATAAATGTATGGTTGAAGTGTCATAATTCAGGTTATCTTAGGTGAGTCATAGATGAAAATTTAGCTAGGTGGTAAAGTGAAAGTAGACTTGTTGACGATTGGGCTGCTCTTAGCTGATGACGATAGAGAGGATGACGTTACCTTATAATCATGACGAACGGGGAAACAGCCGTGGCCTGTGGACTTGAAGGACTAGTTGTTTTAATACCAATACAGAAGCAGTTGGACCTCATAATACCAATACATTATTTCTCCGTAAACATGCAGGGAACAGCTACCTCCTGGCTCCTGATGCATTCCCTTGTGGATTTTATTTTGTCTATAAAAGGCTGGTTTGGGTAAGTGGCATGTCATTCCATCTTTTAGCCTTTACACACTTTTGTCTTCCATCCTTTGATCAACAGTCCAGTAAGTTTCTTGTTCGGTTGTTCCGAAACTAGTGAAGTTGTGAAAGTTTTCCAAGTGAGTTATTTTGTTGTGTATAAGCCTATCCTGAATTGTGCAAATTTCAACATACTTTATTCCTATTTTGAGTGGAAACCTGTGTTTTTTCTTGCCTATTCTTGCTATGAATTGTCCAACACTTTGTGTGTACTAATCATTGTCACATATATTGATGATATATTGAAAATATTTGCTATATATAACTTTCTTTCGGTAAAATGATTTTAAAAAGAAAATTATCATGATATTTCTCAAAAATAATTTTACACTGCAACGATAATATCATGATATTTTCAGTTATTTTTATTTCTTTTCCATGTCTTAAATATATTTTTTCTTCTTTATTTTTTATTTTACATTTTTATTATATATGTATTTTATTATGTAAGCATGTTATTTTCTTACTTATTTATGTTATTTTATATTTTATTAAATTTTTTAAACACTGAAAATTTTCCAAGATTTATCGACTAAACCTGTTATCGCGAGAATTTCCTTGCTGTAATATAGTCAAGATCGATACTTGTGACTGGTACTGATCACTTGACGCATATGCAGGGAGTCTGATTGATCATGCAAGCGTGCCACTCGGTTGCAAGTGAGCTATTGGGGGTTTGATTGACATTGCAGTGCATACTGGCAGGAGAGACAAAAGTGGAGTACGTGATGTTGGTGCGGTAACATTTCATTAAAATTCTGACTTTCTTTCACGAGGCAAGAGTTAATAAACTGCAATTCGAGCTTACTGCATATGAGTCATTGAGTTCTCCAATCTAAGTAAAAACTCTCTTAGTTACTCATATCAGAACCAGTCGTCTCTTGAAGTACTTTCACACATTCAGTTTATCTTACTCTGCAAAAATGGTTTGCTCTCAGTGTGGTAATTTGATGTTTGAAATAAACAAGTACAGTAAGTTTGTGACTACCACTCTGGTTATGCCAGAAGGTCATGGGAGTCTGTATGATTATCTCATCAGAGAGTTGGCTAATGTCTCCTCTCTTCTTAAGAAATGCATCTACAGCCATGATCATAATGAACAAAACTGTGATGCAAGTGTAGAGAAATGGTTTAAGAACCTTCAAGATGATAATACTAAGACTCACTCAATGATCAATGATCTCAAGTCCTTTGTCTCCAGCCGTTTTGATGACATGTCTGCTAGGATAGATAGGTTGGAATCCGAGAATGAAAAGCGAAAGGACAAAGTGGTGTCTGAAATCAACACACTGGTTGGTTTAGGTAGCCGTCCAAAGAATTGGAAGGTCAAGTGGAAGAATCCTGATGGATTTTCCAAAGAGGTAGACATCAACTGCAAGGATGTTTACCAGATGATGGAATCGATAATGAAGAATCTATTCTCGTTCATCGATGAGGCCTTAGGCCTCGGAGATCGTAAGAATGCGATATCCTTCCCACTAGAAAATGTTGAAACTGATACAAAGCATGAGAACTATGCTTTGAAGTACTCCCTTAGGGATTTGGTCATTGATCAGGATAAAGCGAATGCAGAGTTTCAGATTGAAGTGCTAAGGAAATACTTGTTTTGGCTCTTAAAGTTGGATCCAAAAGAACTAGAGAAGCATAACATACATCAATGGATCGAAACAAACAAGACCAACACGGTGAATGTAACAAAAGATTTTGAAGCTAAATTCTTGTTATATGACAAGAAAATGGATGCAGTTATGAAGGCTTTGAACATAGACGTTGACAAGATCAAGGTGGAACTTGTTAATGCTTCTAACCTGAACATCAAAAGACAAGTAGACATCCTCACTGAGCAACTTAGAGTCTATAGGCAGGAACAGGACAATCTGTTGAAGACTATTGCAGATAAAAATGATCTGATCACAAAGCTTCAACAGAAAGAGAACAATGACATTGAACATTTGAAGATCTATACCCACTCCCTTGAAGAAAGGCTGACTGGTGCACAGATAGAGGGGACCCCTGAATACCTCGACATGTTGGAAGCCCAGGAGTCTGATGAAGAATCAGAGTACTACTACTCTGAAACTGAGTCAGAAATTCCAAGTGAAGATGAGCAAATCTTCATGGCTCGACCAACAAACCCAAATCACACTACCAGAGAACAGAAAACACTTAGGATAGACTCTTACAGTACAACAAATGCCTATAATCGGCCTGGTGATGATGTCGCTGTCCCCCCAACTTGCGAACAGGATAGGTATAAGACTTGGCCTGCTGGTGGTAGTACTAATGCTACTCCAGGAGAAAGCAGGATTATACATGATATGGCATATCGAGTATTCCAAATTTTTGGAACCTTGGATGACTGGGAGATGTACAAACAAATCACATCTGAGAATCGGTTGAATTACAAGATGAACATATTTTCCAGAGCAATACATGACATTCATACTAGAAAATACTGGGATGAAGCATATTCTAATCCTCCACCTGCACATGAAGGCATAGGAATGGATCTTAGGACCATTTATCAATCTGTGCAAGGGATTCGAGAGAAAGTTGCCGATAAAGAAAATGTCAACTCAATTCTCAAAGAGATTGAGAAGATAACTTCTGGGGGAAATGCTCAACAAGATCTTCAGGACATCACAAATCTTCTGAAGTATCAGATTGATGAGGTCAACAAGCAAGTTGAAAACTATGATGGATCTGTAAGACCAGGATTTCGGGTTGAAAACATAGCAAAGACTATTGGAGAACTGAAATTGGCTTTGAAAGAAGTTGATTTCCAAAGGATGGCTAAGAGAATACGGACAATACAGAGAAGGCAGTACCAAGAGTATGCCAGGAACCCATACTTCCGGGCAAAGATTGATGATCCGGATACTGCAAACAAAAAGGTTGGCAGGTTACCAATTGATACTTTCATTGATGGTGACAATATTGGAGTTAATGCAACAGAATTTGATTATGTTGGACTGTTTGAAGTTCATGGAAATACTTTCTCTCCGAAGATTGAGCAAATGGAATGTTGTTCGATAATTTACCGACCGAAAGTTGTGGCTGTCAAGCTTGAATTTGAAGTTGCTAAACAGCCCAGGGAGGTATTCCAAGAAATTGATTGTTTCATCGACACTGGTGCAACAATCAGTGTTGCAAAATCATTCATTTTTCCTGAATGTATGTGGAAAACTTTAACTCTGAAGGTAGCAGTGTCTACAGTCTCAGGTCATAGAATCTTTCTTGACAGAGAGATATTTGTGAGAGCAAAAGTGGATGGAAAAGACTTAACCTTGCACTTCTATGCTTATGACAAACAAGGCTATGATGTTCTTATTGGGCAGGATATCCTTGACATGCATCTTGACAAGTATTCTCATGATAAAACCAATGTGTATTGGACAATCAATGGTGTTGAACACAGAATTCCAAGAACTCATGCATTAAAAGTTCACAGAGCCAGATCTTTTGCAGATGAAAATGGGGTGGCTGCCTGGGAAGATTCCAAAAGTACTTTGCAGGATTTCAAAGAATTGCTGGAAGGCAAGAAGTTTGGAGGTAAATTCAAACCAGATGCAGGTCATGAGATTTATCTTCATGAATGTAAGCCGAATGGGAATCCTTTCTATCTACAGAAGGCGTATGAAGAGATTTTTGGATATGCACCGTCGGAACATGTCGATAAAGTACCCATTGAAGATATTACTGAGTTTTCGGCAAAAGAAATCTTTGGGAAATGCTTGTGTTCTCAGACTATAAATTCCCTTTGGAATAGAAATTCCTTGATAATTGATGTGAAGCTTAGGCCAAATCATTCAAATGTGAAAGGCAAATATATTCCTATGAATGAGGAAGATGAGGAGATGTGCAAACGGGATATGGAAGAATGGGAAAAAGCCGGACTCATTAGGAAAGCTAATCCACATAATGACAGTATCTCTTCAGCCTTCTATGTCAACAATCTAGATAAAGGGAAGGTGTTGGTTGTTGATTACAAGCTCCTAAATGAAAATGTCATGAGAGACTGGCATCCATTACCGAGCAAAGATTCACTGTTTACCTTGATTGCGAATTGCAAATGGTTCAGTAAATTTGATGTGAGATCTGCCTTTTATCAGATTAAACTTTCTGAAGATTCTAAGAAATACTTTGCTTTCAGCACTCCAGTTGGCACTTATGAGTGGAATGTCATGCCTATGGGATACCGTAATGCACCATCAGTATTTCAAAGGCACATGGATTCTATTTTCGGCCCATATGATGCATTTGTCAGATGCTTCATTGATGATGTGATTGTTTTCAGCAAAACTAGAGATGAACATATTGACCATCTGAAGAAGTTTGCAAAAGCTTGCCATGAAAATGGAATTGTCCTTTCAGCATCAAAAATGGAGATCTTGAAGAGTGAGATTGAATTCTTGGGTTTCCATATTAAAGGCAGTCAAGTTCTTTTGCAATCACACATTGTGGAAAAAATCCAAGAATTTCCAGACCAAATTCAAGATAAAAGGCAGTTGCACAGGCTTCTGGGATGTTTATCCTATGGAGAAGCATTCTTCAAGGACTTTGCCAGAAGGCGAAAACCAATAGCAAGGCTTTTGAAGAAAGGGGAGGCGTTTGTTTGGGACAGAGAAAAAGTAGAGTGGTTGAAAGAAATCAAGGAACAATGTAGATCTCTGCCAGAATTGCGACTACCAAATGCAGAAGATTTCATGATCGTCGAGACTGATGATTCTGATGGGCACTGGGTAGGAATCCTCAAGATTGTCAAGGGAAAAGATGTTCAAGAATGGCAGGTGGCTACTTCCAGCAACAAGAAAAGTTATGAGATACTCTCAATGCATGCATCAGGTGCATTCTCTAAAGCAGAGAATAAGTATCCAGCATGTCACAGAGGTATACTTTCAGCAAAAAGAGTGATGGAAAAATTCAGTAACTGCTTGTTAGCTAACAGATTTTTGCTTAGAACCAGTTGCCAAGATTTTCAGTCTATCTTGTACAACAGATCTCCTGATATTGTGACAGAAGAAACAGTGTTTAAATGGCAGCAATGGTTCCATGCATTCACTTTTGATGTTGAAGGGGTGACAGGTGATGATAGTTCTATCGGAGGCCTCACAAAGGAGATCAATATGGGCAAAGGAAGTGGGAGTGTGTTAGCTCAACAAGTGGGAAAATTTGTAAAACACCACAAGGAACCTGATCCTGAAGAAACAAAGGCTATATCTGGTCAAGCAGGAACTCAACCAGATGAATTCATCAGTAGTTCCTTGACTGGCAATATTTGCTCATCCAATGGCTACGAGTTGCCAGGTAGCAGTGATGATGCCGCAACGTACTCAGTGATGGTTAACACTGAAAATGATGAAGCTCAGTTCCAGGAAAAAAGAAGTCTGAATGCTGTTTCAGTGGCAGATGATATATACAACGAAGTGTGGGTCATGGTAGATGCGAGTTGCTGATGCAAATTGTCTGCATGGTATCACTTCAGAGTAAATGGACGTGGTGGCTACTAGTAATAAAAGCTGTATGTGAAAGGCATGAATGCTTTGTCTTCTGTTTCTTTGAGTGTGTATAGTTAGTTCATGCATGTTGGTTGAAATGCATGACTATTATGCATGTTTTTAGCTGCTTTGTAGGTCTAGAGTTTGTTTCTCTGTGTTTGCTCTTTGTTTTCTCTTTTTCATGTAGGTTTCTGGTCATGGTGGAGGGGTGCAGTCTGGTGCCATCATCAGGAGCTGCAGGACATTTTGCCTTTCACTTTTATTTCTATGCTTGCAGAAAAGCCATGTATTGAAAGTGGAGATGTGCAAAGGTTTAGCTTGCCATCTATGTATGAAACACTCTTGGCTTGGTTGTTTGGCCCTCTTGCTCTTGCTGGGAGCTATGAGTCAGACCCTTGGGCCTGTCTTACGTATGTTTTTTGGTTGATGTGTTAATAAAAGTTCTTTTTCTTAAACTGAATGCTTGTTATTTCATTTTTCTAAATGTGGAAATGAATCAATTTCACAGCAAAGTGATTGAACCCAATAAAACGTTTCCGAATCTAGCAGAGGAAGTGAATCCATTCTGGTCGAGGCACTGTTTCACTGAGTCCATCTTGGAGACATGAATCCTGTAATTCTGCATTCCCAGCCATTTCATGTGAATGTGTTTCTGTGGTTTATTTCTCTGTGACAAGGAATCAGTTCCAGATCTGAAAATGGAACCACTTTCCAAATAGGCCATCAAGTTTTAGTTTTCCTTTTGTATCAAAAGAATGAGTAAAGTTTGTTTTGAGAACAAAGTGTAGTGTTAGAGAACACCACACGGTTCACATGGCCCACACGTCGAGTCCTCACAAAAAGAGAATCCCAATCAAGGGAGAGTCCTCAATGAGAAAGGAAGATTTCAAGAAGATTAACTCAAGAGATGCAGTCTCAAATAGTCTCACCTTCCTAATGCAGTTCAGAATCCTGAGAAACCTCCTAATGCTAACTTCCTTAAAGAAGCTGGACTCTGTTTTGTTTCTAAACAGGACTCCCCTCCAAAACCGTGTAACCCAGTGACAGCATTATAAATAAATCGTTGGTCCTCTTTCTGATGATTAAGAGAGAAATAGTAAGAGGATCAACAGCGAAGCTCATGGGCAGCTTATCTTCCAAGTGTTTTGATTATGAATATTTGTATCTAACATGAATACTCTACAAGACAGCCATTGTACACATTGCCTAATAAACTGATATTAAGATCATCATTGGCACCAACATGAATGTTTGGTAGTACTTCCTTGTATGCAATATGGTAACTGCATGCACACTATTGACTATGCAGTCCAACCATCCTTACAAGTGCACAACCAGATCAGATTGGTGCCAGAAGAAACAGCTTCATTTACAAGCCCAAATGCGTATTAGCTAGCTGGGCTCGTTCTGACTGCATCAGCTTTGACTCAAGGTTCATTATCTATCTTTTTTTTATGATGAGAAACCCTTGCCGAAGCGAAGAAAACCCAGGTAGGG
Organism: Nuphar pumila; assembly: GCF_984573655.1. Lineage (NCBI taxonomy): Eukaryota > Viridiplantae > Streptophyta > Magnoliopsida > Nymphaeales > Nymphaeaceae > Nuphar > Nuphar pumila. Next base: position 126,310,903 of record NC_143257.1, on the reverse strand, counting down.
GCCCCGCGACCACCCTGCCTTAAGTAGCCCACCTCTAAAAGCTATAGACACACATGTGCACCAGCGGGGTTTGATCTGGTACTTCATCACAAGACCCTCGCAACTGATACGCGGGCTACCCTGTGGTGGTTCATTCTCTCTCTAATATGCAACCAACAGTAGTTTCTAAAACATAATTGCAATGAACAGTGAACCTTGTTTCATGAATTTGACGTTTTCATTATGTCACAAAGATGACGTTATGCCAACGTTCACCGTGAGCTCAATGCGCGAGTTACATTTTATTTTTTTGGAAAAATAGGACACGGAAACATATTTTTCTATTTTTAATATATTAAAAAGTATTTTTATTAAAATACCATTAAAAGTAATAAAATATTAAAACAATTATACATGTCTGAGCCAGTATCAGCATTAGCGGATCCAAGATTTTGATTAAAGTAGGCCAAAAAAAATTTATCATAAAATAAAATATAAAACTAAAACATAAATGGAGGCAATATAAATTTTTAATATTTTGCTTAAAGTGAGCACAAATTTTTTATAATAAAATAAAAATTTGTTCGATGCAGAATCCCCATTATCGTTCAGGGGACAAATAATATCACAAAAAAAAAAACAATAATGCCATTGTTTAAATTCGATCCCGATGACAAATATCTGTGGAATATGCAAAAAGTGGGACCCACGTACACCTAATCAAGTGAGATCTGCGGCTGATATTGAATATAACCCATAAAATGGTCATATGGTATGTCACCTGATCTGTTGTCATCCGGGCTGTTGTACTGGATCCAATCTTTCAGATGTGGTTCCAGTTTTAGATTCAGATCCAACTCGATACCGGACAGATTTTTGAAGTGGGTTCAATTTCGAATTTGAATATGTCCCGGCCCTCACTGTAAACTTCCAAATCAGGGTAGAAAATGAGAATCTCACACTGGATCAACTAAGAATGGGTTAAACTTCTTGATTGTTAAGCAAAAAAGAATCCTAAGCTGGAGTTGATTCAATTCTGACCCGAATCTGATCATATATCTTTATCCAATTTTCACCCAAATCCATGTATAATGGTTTCGGGTGTAACCAAGATATGAATATATGCTAATTTGTCAATAAAATCAATAGCCAAATGCTTCTAACATTACAATCAATCTCACAGGTATATGGCTTCAAAAACAGAGTTTCGAGTGTTAGCTTAATCCGAACTAGTCGAGCGTATAATCGTGAGTTCTTACAGTAGTTATGGAGTCAGGTATCCAGGCACCTGTCAAGACCCGAATCCACATCTCTCTCAAAAAAAAAAATAGTTGCATGCATTGAACTTTGAACAGCTGTGGACAATTTCTAGATTTCTCACGGATTCAATTCTTCAAAACACTATATAGGATCCGGCTGCATATTAGTGGATCTGGGTCAGTATTTATCAATCCAAACCCGTACAATTGACATAGATGAAGAGTGAGGACAGTCACGATCCAAGTAGGGATGGCAGTGGACCAGAGGAAAGCGGGGCCCCACCTCGCCTTGCCCCGTTTGGACCGGGGACGAAGGGTATGAAACGGGGATGGAGGTGGGGACGAAGGTTAAAATCCATCCCCGCAATATCCCCGCCCTGCCCCGCCCCATCCCCGTTTGAACCGGGGATGGAGGACATGAAACGGGGATGAAGGCGGGGGTGGAGGATAAAATCCATCCTCGCCGGAGGCGGGGCGGGGCGGGGGTGGAGACCTTGTCCCCTGCCCCGCCCCACTGCCATCCCTAGATCCAAGGTCGACTAACTCACATTCTAGTGTAGACCATCATAGAGTCAAAGCTTATTATCGACCAAATCGATCAGAAAAAAATGGCAAAAATTAACTCACTTTGGGAGTTGTTGAGAGACAACAAATAAAAGCAAAATAAAATATCCGGCTTGCCGGATTCGAACCAGCGACCTAAGGATGACAGCAACCCACTACAGTCCTCCGCTCTACCAACTGAGCTAAAGCCGGGTTATGACTTGACTACCACTTTTTTTTATATATAATAATATAAAATACTACATTAGTGCAGTATCGCCCACAATTATTACCCGATTCACCTCAATTCGCTCATATTGAGGTTGCATGTTTGGAACTCCTTTTCCCTTCCATGGAACAATACTTTTTGTCGGCCTCAATAAGAAAAATGGAACCTACCCTCTACCTTTAAATTGTCTTATCATTTTATTATCATACACACCTTTACAAGCCAATGATGCAGGTCAAAAAGATCAGGTACTTGTACAAATATTTATGCATTAAGCACCTGCTCACCTCTATCTTGAGGACAGGACTGTCCGTTGTGGGGCCCAAAGCTTGCTTGATGGAAGGCATTCAAGTGCTTAATGCACAAATTTTGTATCATGTGATTGCACCTGATCCTGACCCATCCACCAAACTCTCTCTCTCTCTCTCTCTCTCTCTCTCTGACTTGAGTCTTTTATAAATGTTTTTAATGAATATAAGCTCCTTCAATTAATGGACCCGGGTTTCGCATTTCATTTTATTTATCAGACAAAACCTGAACCTATCAACTAGTTATTTAATGGACCCGGGTATAGGTAACACCTTGATGGGTCATCTGTTGACAGCCCTCACACACACACACACTTGCACGCATTAGACGTATAGCTCTCACAATGTGGAAATGTTTGAACGTGTTCCATTGCACTTTTTTTTTCTTTCCGCTAGTGACGGGGAAGCCACCCTCGAATCCGAAACCTAGTGGCACTGGCTATGTACTTATGGTCAGTATCCCAACAGTGTAAACCCGTGGCTCACCCCTCTCCCCCAAGGGAGTGCAAGGGGCTAACGCTCATGGGAACGAAACCCTGACTGCCGTCCTAGCAGCCATGCCCTTGGAGATCTGTCCCCTTGCGCTTTGCTTGTAACAAATGCACAAGGATCGTAGATGAAATGCTGACCAAATACCAAACTTGGAGAGCAGTCTATACATCAATGAAAACGCAAGAAGTTGGTCTTGTTCAGTCCTTGCTAAGCTTTGTAAATAGCAAATTAAGTCCAAAAGCCCCAAAGGGGTTTGGCGCAGTGGGACGGGGCCTAGGCCGCTAGGCAGGCGATCGTCTAGGTTCAAATCCCATGTGTGTCATCCCTTGGGCAAGCCAAAGTGTGGTGACTCCCTTGGGGCAAGGGGTAAGCCCATGGAGTTTTAGGCTGCCGGGACAGTGACCCTAGGTACGCCAGGCACAGGCAGCACAGTTAGGTCTCTGATCCTGAGGGTGGTTTCTCTGTGTAAATATAAAATCATTCAAAAAAAAAGTTCTCTGAAAATAAGCATGTTTCCAGTGTGTAAGACCAACACCAAGGTACAAAAATAAAGGGAGCTCAAAGGTCCATATTTTGCCATTTGAATGCAGGAGGCAATGTTGGCCCCTTTACTAAGCATGTTCAAGAGATCGGATTGGCATGCAAGCTATTGCTAATGAAGGTTACACGTATTACTGAGCACATGACAGTGACTTAGAATACTCTCATACTTTTTGTTTATGGTGAGCTTCAGTTCTTACATGGAGCAAAATAACCAGACAGACCAGGAGGTACTATACAAGATCAAACCGATTAAGTTCCACCAAATTCAACACAAGGATCATCCAGCTTCGTACCTCCATAATCGCAAACTTAGAGCAACCAATTTCACTGTCCTCAGACACTCGGCACAGTGCAAGCTCGAGCTCAAGTTCAAATGACAGTACTAGATTTGATTCAGTGGGACCCTAATCTAACTTATAAGCCAGACGGACCCAGTTCAAGCCAAGTAGGCATCTACATCAGTGACATGCCTCAATACAAATTCAACTCTTCTGGCTCAAATAAGTCGGTGGGTGATCAACCAACGCAGATTTAGTTATAGTACTTTGCATCAGTTTCATATAAAAATATGAAGAATGGAGGGCTGGTTTCCCAGAGGAAATAGCTTTAATGTGAATCATGCAGACTGGCTTTCAGGTTGGGACCCATGTGAAAACACACGATGTAGAACGAGCCACCCCAACACTCAGCCAAAGAAGAAACAACCACACAACTCTTGCCAGAGACCCACATAAAATCATCAATAATTTCACCAAGTTGTGATCAAGGTATTCCCCCATCACCAGAATCTAACACCAACAGTAAACGAATGTATACAGTACCAACCGGGGCACCACTTGTCTGGTAGGAGCAGTTAGTGAGCATTACCTTGTGTTGAGAGGTTGCAAGTTCAAAACCCAATCGTACAGTTGTATAAATGGTGGGAGTATGCCTAACCTCAGCTTGCCTATCCAAAAAAGAGTAGGTATACCTCAACGCGCTCTCTCAGTAATAAGGAATTCGGTCGGTGTATCGCCTAAGCAATAAATGCTCGTGTAAGATTATGCGCAAACCAGCGATGGGCGAAGGGTTACAAGGGAAAGAAAATGACTACCAATCACAAAATGCTTCAACATCATCAAAAACCAAAAACTTTAATAAAAAAAACTACTGCATTTCAGCCGCTCTATCACAATAATTCCACAGGTTTCTTTCCAAGATACAAACGCTCAAACAGCTAAGTAGATACAAAAGAGGAAAAGCAAGAAAACAGAAAAGAACAGGGAAGAAAAAGTAAAAGTAAAAAACAGGAGATATCCCAAACCACTCGACAAGTCCTAGTTAGAACCAACCTTCTAGATTGACCTATGCCACCACAAGTCCCTATTGGCTATTGCAGTCAAAATGAAGGGCTAAAAGGAAGGGAAACAAAAAATTCACAAGAGAAGGTAAAATATTGGTTGGCGGGACTTAAACAGCTAACACTGAGACATTATCTTGGCTTACCCACAAAATTATATTTTTGTATGGGGTTTAATCCACTTTTATTGCTTGCAGAACTTTGCATCCCTGGATCTTCAGCCAGCATCACCAGTGTAAGCTATAATATATCTAAACCAGGCAAAACTTTTTTCTGTACTTTTCTGCAGCTATAGAACTGAAAGGTGCTGAAATTACAGAGGCACTGCAGCTACATAAGGAAAAGTCCACTGGGCAAAACTAGCAACCATTGACAACTCCATTTGGTATCCTCTTCTCGGTTGCTGGTTTAGCACCCTTTGCAACACCCCCAGTTCCAGAAACCACGCCATTCTCCTCTGGTGGCTTTCTCTCTCCAAGACCCTGGGCTGATTCTTTACAAAGAATCGTTACTGGTTCTGTAGGCTTCAGGGGTTTGGGTTTTGTTCCATCTTTGTTGTCAGCACAAGCCTCATTTAGTTTTCCATCCCATATCTGAAAAACAAGTCGAGTAAATACTAGCAGAACTAGACCAAACTAAACGAAATCAAAACTGCAAAACTAGTATGGACAATTCTAAAAGTCTTAAATGCGATGGTATGGCAATGATACACCATGATCCAACAATAAATGTTGGAATCAGCCCCAAGGGGGTTGGTATAGTGGGGATGGTTAAAGGTTCAATCCTTGTGGGCGTAAACTCAATGCACAAGCCGATACCCAGCATAAGCTATGGAGGCAAGGGTCCGAGCCACAGTTTTCCCCCCCTGGGGGGATCGATCTATGATCTACCTGTTCCCAGGGCTTGGGTTTCTCCATGTATCTAAATAAAAAAAATGTTGAAATCTTAGAACCGTGTGAGAAATCACAATTGTGTGATGGTAATTTTTTTGTTAGCTCTCCATGAAAGGAAAAAAAAATAAACAAGAAACACATTTTCCATCAATTTGCCATAAAGAAATAACTTGACAAAGCCAACTCAAAACTTTAAAAACAACATTGCAGTATGAGAAGAAAAGAAAACAATACAGGTTTTTGAATCTGCTTCAGCTGCTGAAACTTGGCTCGGCTATCCTGCATTTGCTTCTGACGGCCCTCATAAAATCCAAAATCATCCAATATGCAAGTCTTAGACACATATTCCTTGAATATCTTGAGTATGTCAAGCCCCTGCTCAAATCTCACCTGTACAGATATAGTGCAATGAAGTCGAGATCAAAATACATTGTCAAGATATCTATGCAACTAGAAACTGGCAAACAACCCAAGCATAATAAAAAAAACCATAAACTGACAAAGGATGACAGTTTTGAAAATAAAGGGTTACCTCCTGAGTGTCTCTGCTGTTTGTTACAGGCTTGTTGTCATTGTTCTCTAGAGTAATGTGTTTCAGCAAACTGTTAGGGATATCCTTTATGATATGCCACTTGACAGGAAAACAACCATTCCATTTATCTTGCTGCCAATAGTCCAGAGTTTTGCTAAAATCAACTGGACCAACCATCTCTGCCAGGCCACAGAACTGCCCACTTGTGTTCACCTGCAACATGGAGTTAACTATCACAAGTTATGCAAGCAGCTAAACAAAGGAGAAATGGAACATTCATCGAAGCACTCATGAGAAGAGTAAAGGAAATCCCATACTTACAGAGAACAATAAGAAGACGGGACAGCCACTGGCTTTCTCACTGGCCTCTTGATAAGCAGCGTCAAGCTTTTTGTTACCATTTGGAGTACTGGCCCAGACATTGTATTTGATACTTTTGTGCACATCATCCTCACTATATGACTTGATAACAAAAAACTTTGCATCCGAGTACTTGGTAACAAATTCCGGTAGATTATATTGATCTTTTTCTGGAGTCATACTGGAATCTTCTGAGGTCCCGTTCAGAGTGATGTTCTGGCCCTTCACTGCTAATGTGACACCAGAAGTGAAGCCCGTTTGGTTCTTAAATCGAGAAGCTCTTGGTCCCTTGTTCTGCTCATTCAGTGCATCCATGTTTTCACTGCCATGATAGAAATGCCCATTCCCGTGTCCTCTAGGCTTGTATTTACCATCAATAGGCATCCAACCCCTCCCATTTGCTCTGGAGTCATAACCGTTTGAGCCATAAGCTTGAGGAACTCTCAACGTGCCAGAGCTATGACTGTATACTCTGCTGTTTGGATACATCCCGTTCATAAAGGCAGAAGGCAGGGCGACACCAGAAGTTGGTCCTGAAGGATGCAAACCCTGAACACAAGAAACATGGTCCCTTGAAAAGATGAAAACGGGGTTGAATATTATATGACCACCAATCAGAGGCAGGATAAGCAATGAGTCGCAGTAGACTGGACTCAAATGGCATTAAAATTACATGAAAATATCAAGAAAATCACTAAACAGGTGCCAGAAACCAAAGCACTGCATCTGTTCGGTTTCAAGGGGCACCTAAATCAATTAAAATTCAAGATAACTAGATCAAAGATGTCTGGCATTGAATTGCAGACATGAGTACTTGTTTAACCAAGAAACAATTACCATAATATAATGAAGAATATAAATTTTGAAAAGAAATCAAATCTCAAAAGTCAAAACAAATGACATCACCTGAATAATAAAAAAAATTATCTGAAAAGAAGAATGCAAAGGAAAACAAATTCATAAAAGGAATGTCATCCCTGTGGGCAACAGCATGTATTGCACTCTCAAAGGGAAGTCCAGAAACAGCAAAAACATTGAAATGGAACTCATGGCGAAAAGCCACAAATTCCAGTGGCTATACCATCAGATGGGGAAGCGGCTGGATATTCTGGATTCTAGTTCCTGTAACTGGCTGAGATACTGAAGAAGACAAGGGGCCACTTGTTGCAGGTCTACGCGGTCCATCAGAGTAAACAGGCCCATCCAGCCAACCCGCTGATCGCATCCGCTCAAAATTGAATCGGGGATCTTGATAACTTGGGAAAATACCCCTCCCATGCGAACCATTTGAATTTACAGTGGATGATGCCTGATTGCTCAGCCTGGATGGTGGTGCTCCATGACTCCCATTTGCATTGCCATTTGCTACACCGTTTGAAGTCCCATTAGCCGTTTCTGCCAGCATCGGTCCCTGGTCAGGTGCAACAAACGTAGAAACCTCTCCATTTGACACTGGAACATGACTATTAGAATTATATGAACCAGCAGATGGGTTAGGCTGATGGTAGTATGGTGCGGTATATTGGTAAGGCTGAGGACCATAAAGTTGCCCATCTGGTCCAATGGTTGGAACTGGCGAACCACCTGGAGTATATGCACCATAAGGAGGGTAACCATATCCAGGGTGATACATCATAGTTCCATTGTCTCCATAAACTCCCTGTAAATAAAAAAAATAAGGGATCAACGTAAAGGCACTGGCAGTAGGACTTGCCAAACATAAGACAGGATGAAGGGGAAGCAGACTTACAGGAGGCTGCATCTCAACTCCATCAGAATTGACATATCTAGGATAATCGTCCCACTCATTCACTGGACCATCATATCCTAAACAATTAAGACATAAACAGTCAAATTAACATCTGTATTTACAATCAACTGACCTAACAACACCTACAATGCAAAATAAACCAAACCAAAAAGACAAAAGTATACCTCCATAATAATATGTGGTAGAAGCATATCCATTAGGCATGTAACACATATTAGGATCCATAAATTCCTGAAGGATGGGTACAGTAGACCGATCACACACAGGATTCGGTGCATTTCTAACTTCACCCGCATCATACTTAACAGAAGATGGCTACAGAAAAATAAATAAATGAATAAATGCATGATTGATCTTGACAGCACCAAGAAACTGAAAAGCAATTGAGAAGTTCCCAACATGATCCAGTACAAATGAAATAAAGTACACATAAACAAGCATCTGCATTTATGATGAAATGATTAGATTTGATAAAAATGAACCAAACAAGATTTCTCGCTAGCTAACAATGTTACAAATTTCTTATCAAAAAAATTACCTTTTTTGTGGGTTCTGGAATCTCTGGAGGCTTAGGTTGTGAATCCAATGACAATTTCTTAAGTAAATCTGAAGCTTCTGCAGTCAACGTGGTCAAGGAAAAGAAATGCATCTGGCCAAAAACATATAATAACATAGAAGCAAATAGAAAGACTTAAACAAACCAATGAACACAATTTGTCCAAGTAAAACTTAGTACTCTACCACAATTTATAGAACACAATACAATAAACCAACCTTTCGTGGACAACCTAAAAAGGCATCAAGGAAACAAGAAAGAATTTTGCAAACACAAAGAAACCGTAAATCTCAAACACTTAAAACACTAGGAAACTGAGAAACAATGATACGGCCATACAGAAAATTTGTTTGAAGCAGGAAAGACTCCATAAAGCTTCTGGATCATGAAAAACCTTCATCTGGCCTACTAATCAAATGACTAAAACTTCTAAATTCACTAGTAAAGATCAGAATCTACGTAAAAATAAAAAATCATAAGAAAAGCCTAACAAACTCCAGCTTCAAAAATTGGTTAAAGACGCAAGTATCACAGCATAACCCCAATTCCAGCGACCTCTACCAATATCAAATAAACACAGTACATACGAGCGTGGTATATTAAACACCAACTTACCTAGACAAGGTTTAACAGAATTCAGACCTTGCCACACACTATACCAAAAATCCCTCAAACTATCAATGGAAGGCCCTATAAAATCAAGTCAAACCAATCAATCAAACTCTACCAAACTACCAGACTCCAAATCCCAATAGTAGCTTGATCTAGATATTCTAGGAAGAGGAAAAACCCCTTGAAGCCAAAGTACCACACATCATGACTTTCTTTGGTTTCCTGATCTAGTCACCAAGCCGTGCAACACCCGTCATCATCATTAAGCCTTATCCCAACTACATGGGGTCGGCTTTGTGAGTCATATTTCTTCATTCTTGTCTATCTAGAGCTACAACTTGGGCCACTTTACAATCCTTCATGTCACCTCTAACTGCCCCCTTCCAAGTCTTCAATGGTCCTCCTCTTTTCCCAGTTCCTTCTACTTGTACGGCGTCAACTTTTCTCACCCATCATAAGCAAACAATTCCGATACAAGGAAAAAAATGAGACAACGATTCCTGGAAAGCCCTATAAGAACAAGTCAATGACTTACTACTTCTCCGGATAAGGCATAAACCCTAGCAAAAAACGAACTAAACACAGGTGACCATCATTTCAGACCTAGAAAAGAACACATGAAAAACTAGAAATCAGCAACTATCTAAGCACTTATCACCCAAAAAATCATAATAAACAACAAGCGCCAGTATATTTATTAGTTCTCTGATTTAAACATAAACCCCAGCAAAACCCATCAAATCCAATAAATTTTTCGACCTAGCCTTCACAACTAAGCAGCTGAAAAATATTGAAATAAATAAGTTATTGAGTAAGCACTAGAAATCCATCAGAACCAAGCACCAACAACAACAAACTCCAACACATCGAACACTTCCGATTTAAACATAAACTCCAGCAAAACCCACAAATCCCCAATCGAAACATACCCCCCAAAAAAACATTAAAAAGCAGAATCTAAACGATTAACCAAGCACCAGCAACCCATCAAAACCAAACTCGAATACAATTATCAGTACTCCGATCTCTTCATCAAAACCCTAGCAAAATCCATCAGAAAAGCTCCGACACTCCACAAGCAAAACGCCCCAAACCTAGCCAAACCATAAGTAATCCCAGAAACAAAAACCCGTCGAACCCCCAACGACACCACCAATCACAAAAACCCAACAAAACCCCCAAACTGAGGATTGGATGAGTAATCCGATCTAAACATAAACTCCAAAAAAACCCGCAAAAATATGAAGCAAAAAACGGCGAAAAACACTCAGGAACATCTCCAAAACGGCAAAAAACGAAGGGAAAGGGTGTACCCAGATGAAGAAGGGAAAAAAAAAAGGATACGGTCAGTAGCAGGAGCCACGGCCGCCATGGTGGTGAAGATAGTCCTCCCTCTTTCTCTCTCTACAGGGATACAAAATACAGGGTGGCGCCTAGAGAGAGAAAGGGTGGAGCTTGTGGAGAGGGAGGGATGGGGAGGAGGGGGAGCCGCCGGCGGGAGGTGTGGGGTTTTTGGAGAAAGAGGGGGTTGTTTGGTGGTGAAGGGGTGATTCAAATAGCACCACGGCTCCACCTCCAACACCGGATATTTTTCTTTCTTTCTTTCTTTTTGTTTTTCTTATTTTTTAATTTTATTTATTTACCCCACCCCTCCTTTCTTTTGCTTCCCTCTCCACTCTTCCAGCGGCATCAAGGATTCAAGAGAGAGAAAAACCCTAATTTTCTCTCTCTATCTCTTCATGTGTATTTATGGGGTTTTTCTAGGGTCTCTAGACTAAAGATGCCAACGGGTCTGGTTTACCCGAACTCGACTCGAACCAAAACCCTATAGGATCTGGGTATCGTGATAAATAAGAAGACCCAATTAAGACTTGGGTCCGAACTTGAAGGTCCGATTAATACATGGATTCAGATATATTTTGTGAAATTTTATATCAGACCCAGGCCCAACCCGAGTTTCAATTAGTAAAAATGATAAAAAAATTTATTATTTTATAATGCTGGTCTAGTTTATTTAGTTCTTAATGTGTCCGGGTATAGTTTCTCTTCTAGTGGACCTAATTTGACCCAAGTTTGAACCCGATACCATACCCAAAAATTAGGTCCAAATCTGGTTTCACTTGGGTCCAAACCAAACCCTACCAGTTGACACCCCTACCCTAGACTATAGATAACTTTTGGTTGCGTGGGTTGAGGAATGGGCCTCTCAATTTTGGTAGGGGTCAAAAGGGATCGGGAAAAGGGTTCGAATTCTGCTTGATCTGGACCCAAAGCCTGATACTGGGTAGCAAGACTGAACATGGATTCGGATCCAAAGTTAGATTTGATGTGGAAGAGTTGATTCTGTATCCGAGATCAAAATCATCATTCTGGATCTGATAAAAAAAGGTTGTAAACAAGGTATTTTATTCCGCATGCAAAAAAAGTGAAAATGGATCGTACTTGATCCGCATCAAAATTTAGATCCGATAGGAAGCCCCAGTCCAAACTCGAGTATGAATCTGAAAAAGGTCGATCATGTAAGTCGGATTCTTATCCAAATATGCAATCGTCATATTTTATTTGGCTCCATGCCTGAATATAATGTGCTACATTCTGATCAGAGAAGCAATATCTGATTCATTTAAAACCTGTAGTGTACTCTCAAGCTTGGGAAGAAATGGATCCGATACAATTTGGATAATACTTGATTCAGACCTCACTTTAAGACTCATATCAAAGAATATTGTGTTGGATGTCCTCCTTAGTCATAAGTAGGGTTCAAACAGATCGGATAAAGTTACTTGATCCAAAATCCATATCTGACTGTGTACGACAGATTCAAAACTGACCCAACGTGTTATATTGAGTCATAAGTAGGGTTCAAACAGATCGGATAAAGTTACTTGCTCCAAAATCCATATCTGACTGTGTACGACAGAATCAAAACTGACCCCACGTGTAAATGAGATCCGATGATGTAGGGATCAATCAGGACTTAGAAATATATGTTGATACTGGATCCAATGAAAGGAGACCAAAAACAAGCTTTTTATATGTAAAAAGTACAAATAAATACCATTTCATCCAAATTGGTGCATTGAACAACATAAAATACTGATCGAAGTCTGAAAATAAATCTGACTAAGCAAATCTGAGTCCGATCCAAGTACCCATTCCGATCTTGCTTTTTATATGTAAAAAGTACAAATAAATACCATTTGATCCAAAATGGTGCATTGAACAACATAAAATACTGATCCAAGTCTGAAAATAAATCTGAGTCAGATCCAAGTACACATTCCCATCTTGCTTAAGGATCTGTATCTGGAAACGAATTGTAGGTTTCGGATCAATGTCTGATCAAGCTCGATCCAATTGCACCCCCCACTCTCAATTCACAAGCGATGGCTTGGCTGGAATGGATTTGGGTGTTATAATTTGGGCCTGTCAAGGCACATAAAAGGTTCAGGCCCAGCCTAGAGATGGAACCTATTGCAAGGCTAGAGTTAAAACTGCACCCGACTTGATAAACATAATATGGTATCGGAGTAAGCATAAGCTGATCCATATCTGGATGGTGCAACCATAGTTGGACCTAGGACATGTCCAGTCAAAATTTAATTACCAGTTGTACAACTATACCATTGGGTTTTGAACCTGCAACGTCCCAACACAAGGTGACTTGCACTAGCTGCACCTACCAGTCAAGCCGAGCCCCCGTTGGTATGAATTTCATACTATTGTCAGCGCATATTAACATGGAGTCGTGGACAAACGAATGTGCACTGAGTGAGCCGAGCTTGAGGACGGCCCAAACTCCTTAACCAGATCAAGGTCCAGTTCTAAACAGATCTATATTCCCACCTGCTCTGACAAGGGCTGGTAAACGACTTGAGTGAGCTGAGCTTGGGCTGTTCCTGCTCATTAAGGGTACACCTCATCATGAGCCAAGTCGAGCTTGGTGAGCCAATCACAAGTTGTCTCATTTCTTTAAAAAATAATTTTTAAGTAATTTTTAAAATTGATAATATATAATATATAATATATCAAATATATAATAAAATATAAAATACATATAATATGTATATTACATATAATAAATACCATGAATCAAAGCAGGAGCTCCTCGAGCTTAGCTTAGCCATACGGATACAATTTGAGTCCTTTGTTTGATTGGTCCAACAGTGTACCGAGATCAATACCTTAAACAAGGTGATGCATTAATAATACTAACGCACATTCATTCATTCATTCATTCATCCATCGTTGTACCTATAGCTAATGCATTATTTCGATAATTATTCATTCATCCTCTGCTACGCGGAAGAAACTTGACTTCAACATCAAATGAAGTCATCTAAGTGTTTATTATGCTATATATTTTTGTATGCTCAAAGGCCTGAGTGACCCTGTCCATAGTAGGGTGACAGTCTTCATGTCGGGATAAACCCCACTAGGTCATTTCGGATACATCCTTCTATTGCAGTATCAGGATTGAATTCCTATATCTTAAGAATAACCTGATCTCCTAACCTCTGAGTGACTACGAGACTACCTAAACCCTTTGGTTCATAATATAATGCATGCCACTTGAAGTGGTACTATCATCATCTACCTCGATGTGCGTAAAATCGTAAAGTGGTTTGACGACATAATTTTTCTTATTACGACGTTGAGTGCCACGTAGGCAATCTAATGCATTATGCACGAAGGGAATATGAACCCAACCCCAATCAATTTTATGAATGAATAATGACATGACTGATCTATAGTCCTACTTCAACCGAACTAAGTAGTAGGAGGCAGTTTATGCTCAAACGCTAGCGTTTAATAGCCCACAAGAACTAAGTTCGTAAAAGAGACACCATAAATGAGATCCTTTTGTTAAAATTAAATACAAAAAATACTTATATTTTTTCTTGTTTTTGTTAGAATTTCAAGCGGGTTACAGGTATTTCAACTCAGTATTAGATTGAATTCAATACTCGTATTAGACTTTGGTCTAGGTCCAACTCATAATTTGGTTCACAAGAATCTGAATCTGAAACATAAATGATACAACTCATAATTCAATTTAAAATCAATCATCAATTAAATAAATTATTTTTAAATAATTGTCTGACAAATTAATAAGTCTTTTAAAATAAGACTAATATCATATCTAATCATTTAGTTCTTGGCACCTCCCGCAATATGTCGCTTTCATTTCAGTACTTTATTCATTATCTGAATAATTATAATATAGGGGTCAGACTCGTCAAGTTTCGTAGAAACACAATAATAATGTATATATTTATAGAGATAAGCCTACATAAAACATGCATTTTTCGTAACGTGTGCAATGCAACAACGTAACATAATGCATTCAATTATACAACATTAGCAATAAACTTAATAGAGCATATTCCAAAACATAAACATATACATTATTAAGCTTTCGCATTATTATGGTATATTTTCAATACAAGTTTTCATAAAATAAATATGTTCAAGTGTAAGGCTTTTATTTGTCTCATGCATGTATCCCCGTGGGCACTTAGTCACAGGACTAGACGTCGAGACGAATAACTCACTCAGGTGTTTATTATGCTAGATACTTTAATTCTCTGAGTGCTTCAATGAATCAATTTCATTATGAGTCGTACATGACTAAGAGAATTTTCACCTATGGTAACGTAACAACAATAAGATGTGTCCTAAACTTTTGCAGAAGACATAAAGCTACTGCTTAAAATAAATGTGGTAGTCCGCCCCCCTAACTCTTAAGATTGGGGACCAATGAGATGCTCTTGCTCTCAGAAACAAATAGTGGTCTAACGATGTTTTTTACCACTTACCCTCTCTAAGGTAAGCCATAGTTTGAATGAATTATTGGATTTTCTTTATTAAAGGTGTCATTCATTTTTTATGTGTGTTATATATTATTCATCACTAGCTCAATAGCCTAAGTACCCATCTAGGATTACTTTTATATTATCTTTCATAGCATAAGCATCATACTACCTATTTAGGGTAGTTAAATTGTTTTATTAACTCATCATGTTGATAACTCATTCAGTATGCTTTAGTACCTTTAAATCAATCGAGCATCATGCATGTGAAGGCAATAATCAAAATATAATATGTGCATATATTCTTTATTTGCGTCACTTGATATACTTTTCGCATCACATGAGTCTTCATCAACCCCTTGCTCATTCATGAGCAATCTAGTGTGCATGCATATTGTTCATGTCTTACAACACACCATCATATGTCATAAACACACATATTCATACACTCATGGTATCACATTGGTTCATTTAAATCGCAAGCTCATTCGTAAGCATTAACAAGTGCATGCATACATTTCATATCTAATAGTACATTAAATACATAACATCATGTTGCATACCACACACTTCATAAACAAAAAACAATATCCAACATTTTTACATAAGAGAATACATTTTTCTCAAAATCGATTTTGAAAAAAGATTTTAGGTTTATAAAAAAAATTGCATGATCAAACTCATATCGGTACCTAATAGATCTAGGTTAATATGCATATTGATATACATTTGAAAATCAACCACTATGTTCATATATCTAGCTTCATAAACACACATATAGCTACGATGTACCCACCTTGAAATTTAGAAAATAACAAGGAAAATACTTCTCCCTAACTGTAAACACCAACCACCTCCTTCTTCTAAAAAGTGAGGTGTGTAGCAAAAAGGAGAAAAATAGGAAAGTGAGATAAAGACAAAAAAAGGAAATGAATGGAAGGGGGAAGGAGGTAGGGAGGCCTCCTTAAATAGGTTTTCTCCCTTGGTTTTCATATTGAATGAAAAAACTTTTATTAACCTTATCAAAATTCTTTTTCATTTAATTAAAGATAAATTCCATGAACCCTCTTTAATTAGGATTCCAATTAGATTTTTGGCAACTTACCTAACTTCTTTGAATTACCTTTCGACTTAATCAAGTTCATTCCATATTGGATTCCTTGGTTGAAGGGGTGCCCATATAGGGGCATGTCCCATACCTCTTGGATTCAACTTAATTTATTCAAACTAATTCTAAATTTAATCTTCAAATTAAATTCAAATTAATTTTCGAATTCATGTTCAGTTCAAATCCAAGTTCAATTAATTTCTAAATTCAAATTATTATTAAATCTCAAATAAAATTCA
Source organism: Nuphar pumila (assembly GCF_984573655.1). Lineage (NCBI taxonomy): Eukaryota > Viridiplantae > Streptophyta > Magnoliopsida > Nymphaeales > Nymphaeaceae > Nuphar > Nuphar pumila. The sequence continues at coordinate 126,294,327 of NC_143257.1, read as the reverse complement.
ACTTTAAATTGAAATTAAATTCCAAAATGAAATTCAAATCAATTTGAGATTTAAATGAAAATAAAAATTCAAACCAAATTAGAGACATAAATTCATCTTTATTTATGAAATAATTATGAAAAAATCTCAAATAGTACATATTTACCTAAACGAGCTGGCTCATGCCTCAGCTCAATGAGCTCAATTTCTGAGCTGAGCCGAACCGAGCAATGTGTTGCTCGTCTCATATCCCGAACCTTGTTCCAGCCTTATTAAATTTTCTCATGTTCATAATCTGGATCTGCATCCACTTGTCCAACCGTGTGAGTTTCAAGCTATATATATGACATACTTTAGATTATTGCACTCTCTAGCCTAATCTCATGGTTTGGGGCTTTATCTGACCAATTTGTCCAAACCAGAGGGTTAATCATGGTCCATTTATTAGGATTTGCAGTTTGGATCAAATGATTTCAATGTAAAAAAATATGATTTTCTTAACAATAAAATTTTAACATGTAGACCATTAAATTTTGTAGCCTTAGAAAATCAGCTTATATAACAGGATTGGACGATCTAAAACATGTTTTTGACTAAACAAATCATATAGATCATATCAATATGGTTTGATCCACCAAAAAAAATGTGAAGAAATGGGTAGCTTTTAATGGAGTATATAGTACACTTGAGTTATCATATATATATATATATATATATATATATATATATAGAGAGAGAGAGAGAGAGTTGCTTACCACCTTTTCAACTATACTTGAGTGGACGTCTCTTGAGATGTCTTCATTTTTCTGTCAAACAAGGCTTTAGCAACGTTCATGACCACAGCTAAAGGTCACTTTTGCGACTTCAAGGCGCGTGATCTTACCATCAAAGAAATGAAAACCTACAAAATGGGCACTGTGCTAAATGAAACATGTTATTGGATTTATATATTTTTTAATTTTGACCGTACAAATGTGATTTATATGTTTGTTTTTTTAAAAAAATATGTTTGTTTATATAGGAATCACTTCTTCAAGCATTTGATTTCGTGGGCCTAAACCAATGAGGGCTCAGCATGATTGGTAGGAGTTGTCAATGCACATCTTCTTGTGGTGGGATGTTGAAGGTTTAAAACCCAATGGTACATTAAATAATAACTGATGGGGGTCTGTCTAACCTCAGCGTGCCTTTCGAAAAAACATCAACCTACAATTTTCATAAAATTTTGAGGCTCCATATACCATTTTTTATATAAAATGCATGACCAATGCGCCAAATTTTAGTAAATCAATCATGATAAACATATCTATGTGGTCAAAATTTTAAAAAATACCGAAAATCAATTATCATGTTTCATTTAGCCATGATGTCATTTTATAGCTTCTCATTTGGTTTTATATATATATATATATATATATATATATATATATATATATATATATATATATATATATATATATATATATATATATATAGCTTTTCATTTTGGTATGAACCGAGATTTTTATAGATTTTTTTGCAAATCTAACCCTCCGGATGCATTCCGCATGGTTCATTTGCTTGAAATCTATTATTGGATCATTGTAATTGAATTAATAAATGTAATTTTTTATGCTTGCAGATTTATGAAAATTTTGAGACATTGATTTTCAAGCCTTAAAAGATCATTTTTATACATTGTAATATGATGATCCAAGAGTTTGTTTATATAAAACCATGCATCTAGATCACATCCATACCGTGAAATTTTAGAAAAAAAAAAAACTTATAAAAATCTCAATTTATACCAATTTACATATTTCATTGGTTTGCACATTTTAGTTACCTTATATATATATATATAACTAGAAATATAGGCATTTCCAATACTTTTTTTGCAAATTCAACCATATGGATGTGATTGGCATAGTGAATTTGCCAGGATCATGTATTTTGAAAGAAATATATGATTTTTGAATGCTTTAATATTTATAAAGATTATGAGCCATTGATTTTAAAATCTTAAAAAAATCATGCTTATACATCAAAATCAGATGATTCAAGAGCAGGTTGTTATAAATCCAAGCTTGTAGATCACATTTGTACAGTTGGATTCAAGAGAAAAGGATAAAAAATCCATGAAAATAACAATTCACAATTAGTTCTCACATTTTTAGTTGAGAGAGAGAGAGAGGACCCTTGTTTTTTCAATAACAAATATGATCTTATAATGTTTAAGGGCATGTTTGAAAGTGAGAAATATATAGGAAAAGTGGCACAAAATAGAAAATCTGTACGAACTTTTAAACCCTTCCAAACAAGAGACACTTTTTTTGTTGAGAGAGTTTTTCTAAAAAGTACATTTTTTGATAGGAAACATTCTATAGAGGGGATGGAGAGATGTTTTCTACCAAGAGAAATTTTATTTTTACACTCTATCCCCACCACACATCTCACCCACCATCTCACCGTAACCACCACCCTCCTCTCTCTCATTTTTTCACATTTTTCCACTTTGTTTTTCTCATGCTACACAAACAAGCGAAAAACTTTCTTTTGAAGAACTTCTCATTTCAAAAACTCTCATAGGCAAAGCTTTCTTTTCCTATCAGTTTTTCTCTCTTCCAAACGTGCCCTTGTCAACATTTAAAAATTCTGAGCAGATGGTTTTTTCAACCCTTCATTGAAACAGGGCACGTTTACCCTCAGACCTGTTCAGGGACGAAGCATAAGGCGGTCCAAACCCTGCCCATCTCGGATCAGGTACCCGTTCTCCATCCTTCAACCTTCATGTCAAAAATGAATATAAACGATGCAAAGGAAACAAGGTGCTGTCTCAACAATAAGCTGAAAATACCAAGTTGATTCCAATAATATAAAAAAAAACTTTAAATTTTATAAGGACGAAAGAGAAAGCTGCTTTCAAATTAGCATGTAGATTATGGTAGCTTTCAAAAGTTGGAAGGAGCAAGCGTATGATAAATGAATGAATAAATAACAACCAACTCTGCCTGCCAAGGAACTAGATATGCAGAAAACATGAGGGAGCAGCTTCGTCCAAAACCAATCATGTATTCTGGGTCTATATATCCAGAGTAGGCTCTAACAGTTTCCACTGCCGTTATTGATCACTACTGGAACATATTCTCAACTGTCTGCAGAAGTGCTCTGATGGTTAGGGTTAGAGGGGTCCCTGCTGAATATTCCCCACCCTCCTTGTCTGCCTCTTCCAAGGTTACTTTGGTCTGACTTCTCATCTTCTGCTCTTGTCTGGTACTGATTATTGTTGATACCATTTGAATCAGACCTTCCAGTAGAGCTACTTGAGCCGGTTCCCTTGGTATTTGCTCCCGCTGGTCTACTTTCTTCCATAGATGCTACATTTTTTGGGGTGCTGAAAATGCCATAGCTTGCCGCTGGAGCAGGTGAACCAGGAGGTTCACCTTGCTTTGCATTCGTCGGACCACTTATACCTCCCATGGAGGGTTTCTTTACGTTCTGCAATCTGCCACCCATTTTAGTAATGTTCGGTGCTGCCTGCAGTGGCCTTCTTACAGTTGGCGAATCATGCTGCAAGCCAACTTGACCAATGACTTCCTTTGTTGGTCTCATCTGTGGCAATCTTCCCTTCAAATCATTTTCTCTATCCAAAATATTGTCATCCGTAGAGTGAGTGTCTGGATGAGATGGGCCTGTGAAATTTTTCGCTTCCTTCAGGTTCTGCAATCCGGCACCCATTTTAGTCATGTTCGGTGCTGCCTGCAGTGGCCTTCTTACAGTTGATGAATCATGCTGCGAGCCAACCGAGCCAACTTGACCAATGACTTCCTTTGTTGGTCTCATCCGTGGCAATCTTCCCTTCAAATCATTTTCTCTATCCAAAAGATTGTCAGGCATTCTCCCAAGAGTTGGTTTCCTGCCTGTGAAATCTTTCGCTTCTCTTGATTCTCCTATTATAGACTTTAGAGAATCTAGCATAGGATCTGAAATTGGTCTTGGCCGCAATTTCTCAGTACCCTCACCAGTGACAGGTTTGTTATTCATACTGGCTCTATACATGTTGCCTGGACCGGTGAGGAGCTTTTCAGGGTCTTTATCCCTATAAGCTTTGGAGGAAATAAAATTGTCAACATCAACCAGGGTTTGACCAATACCTCCTATGGTAGAGCCATTTGCCATATCATCAGACAACATGACATCCGTATCAAGGGGATGACCGTCCTGAATGCTGGTAGTCATGTCCCCTCCACTGAAATCTGTTTTCACATCAAAGCTTTCAAAGTTGAATGATCCCTCAGAATCATTCTGTGCCCTAAAATCAGACCAAGGAACTCTATCACCAATATCTGTGTCGATCTTTTCTGCACCAGCAGAAACAAATTCCTCTGTATCATCACCAGCAAGACTGACATTTTCAGATTCTGACTCGGGCTCAGATTCTGTATCAGGGTATGAGGGGCTGATGCCGTCAGTGCTTGGCAATGGAGATACATGTGCCTGAACCACTCCTGGTGATGCTTTAATAACCTTGGCAGCCTTTTGTCCGGATTTGCTCTTTGAAGGGCCAAACTTCGCATGCCTGACTACCATGTATGCTTGCCGTTTCTCCACCCTCGGACCGCTTTCCACAAAGCTGACATCTTCTATCTGCATCAATGTTCATCAAATATCTTTAACAACAAAGAAAGAGACCGTGCATGCTCATGTAGAAGCATGCAAATAACATTATTGCACCTCTGACCGACTGCACTAAATTGCAGATGTGCCTTATCCAAAATAAAGAAATGGCTAGTGAAAAATCACCAGAACTGCAAGACGAGATAGTAAAGCCCCCAAGTCCTGATCTTCGTTTCCCATAGCCATACACTGCAGGTGAAAGAGTTATATTGCAGTAAGAATCATTTTGATGTTCATATGACCAGATAACACCAATAAACCTGTTAGACTAGTTAAATTATCGTGTAACACACCACCAAACTAAACAGCTGCAAGAAAGAATTAACTCTTGTTTCACGAAAGGGAGAAATAAATGAATTCAGTATATAGGTTCAGTGCATACCTTCACACGATAACCACGTTCCATGAGTCTTTTTACCATGTTTGCTTTCATCTGGAGATCTTTTTGTTCCTGAAATCTCAGATAGCAAATTTTTAATGAATATTAGAATGAATACCTGTTTCAATGTTTTTGAAGTGGAAACTCAAATTTTCACCCATAAAAAAATGCATGACATATTCATTATGAAAAAAAATGGTGCAAATGCACTTTTCAAAAAGCACTTTATCCTTTTTCCTCTTCTAGTTTTGGAAAGAGCAAGTTCGAAGAATGTCATTTTAACAGTCAATCCTCTATGATTTTTCTAGCACAGAAAGTCTGTAACATTTTATTTAAATGCACGGCTCTTATATAGTTCCAAATGCATAAACACCCAATATACAGTAACTTGATTCACCAAATAGCTCATTGTGTAACCTTACAAAAGGAAGAGAAAGTTATCAATGATTGAAAGTATTATGAAATAGTTTTGACGAATTGGATAAAGCAAAAGAAACATAGAAGCTGCAACCTTCTTGCTCATGCATCCAGGAGATAACCATGTTAAATGTATAATAGCATAAGCAAAAACAAGGCAAATGATACTTACGGTTTTTATTGTAAATCGAACCTCTTTGCAATCGCCCTTACGAAGAAGCTCAGACTGTATTCACAAATCATATCAGCAAGAAAATCAGAAACAAATTAGTAAGATTTTGCGCCATATATGTCTAAAAGATTGCAACTTCTTTGGTACTTGGATTAAGACCTTGGTAACAAACAGGAGACACAAATATAATGGAGCATCACAAATTTAACAATCATTAATCAAATATTTGAATTAGGATAATGTGGCATGACATTTTAAGGCATTCAAATCAGAAATGGAGAACAGAAATTGAAGCTAAAATATTGATTAGAAAGGTTTAACATGTTTTTTCTTTTCTTGTCATTTTTAGGGCACTACAAGTATATAGTGTATGTTCCACTAATCTTCATCTCAAGGAGCTTTTGCACCTTAGGCATGAGATCTAAGTCACAATTTTGGATCCCTAGAAAATGAGTGGAGATGCCTTTTTGCATATTTGCATCTAACATGCCAAGAGATGAGAGTGCTTTTGGTCAATCCATAAAGTGCTCGTATAACACCAACTATGGGCAAACATTCAGATATGAATCAACCAAAACTTGAACTGATTGTAAGACACCAATCTGCTCCAAATGCACAAATACAAGTTTTTCTGTCAAATTTGTACATACAATCTAGTAAAAAACACCATTTCCCAACTCTTTTGCAAAGTTTTTGTGGATCTAATCTTATAGATGTGATTTACATAGTTTGTTTAGTAGAAAATAGGTTTTAGATCATCCATTTGCAACATTTAAGCAGGTTTTCCAAGATCTTCAAAAATCAATGATCTACAATGTGCCAAATTTTCAAGAATAAAAAAAATCATATTTTTACATCCAAAACATATGATCCAAGGTGAGTAAACAAAACATGTTGAACACATCTATAAGGTCAGATTGAGTGAATACAAATTGCATATATGATTCTCCCACTATATTGTACATACTGTAGACAGTAGCACGTATTTATCATACATACATGTATACATATATATATGGCTTAATTTATTTGGTGCTATTGGAGGCACAAAACTATCGAGCTGGAAATCATAGATTCAAGGTTTATCAATTCAATCTGACCATACAGACGTGTTCAACGTAGTTTGTTTGCTAAGAATCAAACTCTGGGCTGTGTTATTTTGATTTAAAAATATGATTTTGAGTCATGAAATTTTAGTGGATTGTAGGCTGTTAATTTGTGAAATCATTAAAAAACCTGCTTACATGTCACAAGTACATGATTCAAAATTCATTTTCTACTAAACAATACGGATATGATCTATATGGTTTGTTTAGTTAAAAACATGTTTTAGAGCGCCCGATCGTGTATAAACTGATTTTCCAAGGGCTACGAAATTCAACAGTCTACAATGCGTGAAAAATTCACTATTAAGAAACTCATATCTTTATGTTGAAACTTGAAACTATCTGATCCAAAGTGCATTTGTTAATAAATGGACCATGCTGAATGCATTCTTGTAGTCAAATTGGTCAAATAAAGCCTGCACCTATGAGATTTAGCTAGAGTACCGTACTCTAAGGTATATATATATATATATATATATATGAGAACTGAACATATTAGGCCCCATTTCTCGTTTTGTCCCATAGGTTTTAAGCTATGTCACAGGGACTCGGGCAACTAGGTGCCGCAGCCGTGTCGACGCGACGCGGGTGCGCATGCAGCACCCGATGCGGTCAACCTGGGTGCAGTCAACACACCTAGGGTCATTTATGTCCAACTTTTGGACTATATATATATATATATATATTATTTTATTTTTGCCGCACCCCCGCACCCAAGTTTTTTGAAAGTGTCGCACCCCCGCCCCTGCACCCGCACCCATGTGACATAGGTTTTAACTTTTAAGTGTTTTATGATACATCTGAACCATTAGATGTGTTTCAGCATGCTCGATTTAGAGGGAATCGACTCTTGGATCATGTTTTTTCGTTAAAAAAAACATGTTTTTCTGAGCAGGGAAAAGCTCATACCTTCATAGCCATTGATTTTGGATCACCGGAAAAATCTGTATACAAGTCAGATTCTGGCGATCCAAAAACTGGTTCCCACTAAACAAAACCTATAGATCACATCTACGGTGTTAGATATGAGAAAAAAAATACTTAAAACTACGGTTTTTGAAGGGGCCTAACGAAGAAGGGGGCCTAAGCCTAAGGAACGCATTACTATATATATATATATAGCCACAAATATTGGTATCGGCTATTTCACGCAATATTATAGGTTTGGTCATAAATCTCGGAAAAATCTCAAAGATTAAAAAAATTTAAAAATATAAAAATAACAAAAATAAGTAAGAAAATATCATGTTTAGATAATAAAATACATATATAATAAACTAAATAAGTAAAAAATGCAAAATAAAGAAGAAAAACACATTTCAGATATGGAAAACAAATAAAAACAGTAACAATAATTGATAATATAGCGATATTTTCATGAGAATATTGTGATATTCGAATGATAATATCACGATATTATCAAATTGGCGATTTTTCAAAATATCGCAATATTTTACCTATAATATCGTTAATATAGTGATAACATCGTGATATTTTGAAAATATCGCCGATATTTGTGACTATGATGTATATATACATATGATTTAGAGTAACTTCCCAATGGGTTAAAGGTTGATTGGGCGAACAATGGATGTGCCATCATGCACCATGAATGTCAAAAAACACTCTTTAGCGGTTGTCGCTGACTGACACTAAAAGTGTTTTTTCCGCAAACTTTTTGTGCTACTGATTGCACGCAGCAATCAGCGGTGCAAAATTGTCCTCTGCTGTGTTCGAAGATAAGGTTGTATATCAGTCACCTATATCGGCGATATTTTGAAAATATTGCCATAATATAGGCCATTTCAAGGTAGCTGATATTAAAGTGAATGTCTCGCGATATTTTCGAAATATCGCCAGAAGTCAAAATATCGCGATACTATCACTATATTTTTGGGAAAAAACTCTTTTTTAATATTGAATGTTTGTATTTCCTATTTTTTGTTTTTTTATATTTTTAAAACCTTTTAAAACTTGTTTCTTTAAATTTTTTGAAGAAAAATAATGCAAAACTTATTATTTTCTTATCTTTTTTGTTATTATTTGTATTTTTAAATTTTTTTAATATCCCAAGATTTTCCCAAGAAATACAAACTTTTGAAAATCCCTACAAGAAAAACCTTCATCGAGAAATTACCTTTAGCAATATAAGTGATATATATATATATGGGGAAAATATAAGGTAGTTCAGTACCATGATACCATATTGTGGTACACACTCTTGTTTGTAAGGATATAGCCACCAAATGATAGATCTAACCACACAGATGTGTTTAGCATGGTTCATTTACTATGTTAGAAGGTTTTATCATGTCTAGTACATCATAAGATCCGATCTTTTTGAGTGAAAATAAATGGCGCACAATTAGTGAAAATAAGGGTGGTTTAGAAATGGTTAAAACATCATATATCAATCAACTTTAACACATGGACATAGTAAATAGAACATGTTAAACATGATCCAAAAGTTAGATTTTGCATTTGGAGCTTAGATATATGTAAATCAAGTGTGTACCACCATAGAAGCATCCATATATATATATATAGAGAGAGAGAGAGAGAGATTTTACACGTAGTAAGCCCTATAAAGATCGTTTCTAAGTAATTTTTTAACTTTTATAATTTTACTTTTAAAAGAATATGATCCCACATGCACTTTACCAATTTTTCCAATCTGATCCAATTTGAGTCTACCAATTTCTGATGGCACTGCCAAGCCACTGGCAATCCCTTGTATTTGGTAGATAAGTCAACATTCAGTCAGCTTGAAATAACACAAATAGCATTAGTGAAAATATAAATTATGGCAATAATATTTTTTTAAGATTACATTCTATAAGCTTGTTTACTATAACTAAATAAGTTTTTAATTCTTATAAAAACGTGTTCTAATTGAACCTTTGACTAATATGGCATAGTATGAATCGATTGGGTACCACAAGTTATAACATCAAGCACATTTTAGAAACATAATATATATAATGATTGCATATCATATGATCAATTTAGATGCGAAACCTAATTTGCTAAAGTATTCCGATAATTTAAATTAGAACATGTGCATCACACTAAGTGTACTTACTAGTAGGGATGCACAGGAGCCGGGTTCGAGCCAAGCTTGGGCTGGCTCGGCTCAGCTCGGCTTGAGAGGAAGAACTGGCTGTTCAAGCTTGGCTCGAGCTCGAAACGACCTTGAACATATGCCCAGGATCGGCTTGAGTCAAGCTCCAGCAAAGCTCGGCTTGGCTCGAGCTGAACACATTTATAAAAAAAATTCAAAGTTTTTTTAAATTTTTTGTCAAAAGCACTTTTTGAAAGAAAGAAAAGTGGCGGGATTTGATTTCAAAAGATTCGAAAGACTTACCCACTAAGGTAACACCTTTTTTTGTGTTCATGCAAAGAAAAATAATATACATATATAAAATCTAATTTTTTATATAACTATGTGAACCTAGCTTAATCGGGTTTATAGAGCCTATCTGAGCTGGACTACCTGTTCAAGCTCGACTCGTTTACGTGTACCAAGCCTAAACCTTTGTTCAAGCTCGACTCGTTTATGTGTACCGAGCCTAAACCTTTGTTCAAACTCGGCTCATTTAGTTTTCCAAACGAGCTCAAGCTGAGCTTAAACAGGTCGAGCCCGAGCTAACTTGGCTCATTGTGCATCCCTACTTACTAGACTCCAAGTAAAAAAAATTCAATACAAAATAGACTTGTGCTCTATGATTGCAGGAAACATTCTCTTTGTTCTTGTTTCCATGGTGATGGATGGGGAAGGATTCGAAACAGGTTAATCTATTCTATTATCTTGAGAAGAAAAGAAATATTACAGTCCGCATTTGCTAATATCTCAGCTTCAAGAGACTAGCCATAACATAATTTTGAAGCTGTCATCCATATAGATCTTCCCTTGAGAAAAGACTACAAGCAGAAAATTGAAAAATCATATGAAATAAGCTAGCAGGAGTTGCTTACCTTGCTCTTCATGCGGTCCTTCTCCTTCACCTGTTGCTTGTATTTCTCCTTATGAAAATCCATGAGCTTACACACAGGTGGATTTGCAGTTCGTTGAACCTGTTTTGTTGAAACAACTTAAGCTTCATACATAAGGTTTCTAATTGATGATCGGTCAGGGTTCATTTTTGCATTGTCAGGGCAAAACATGGCAGACAAAATGCTGAGGGGTCATACAAATATGCGACCAAGTTTTTGGTTACATGGCGTAGAATGTAAGACAGTAAAATCCAGATGCATCAACTTGCCATTAGTATGTGCCCATTTGTTTTGTGCTACATTCTATGTCGTAGGATCTAGGCTAGTTTTTTGTTTGATCTCCAGGGTTCAAAGATTGGATACACAAAATTTGGCAAGCCAAGTCATCTGAGTTTATTCATATTATCTGGAGCAAACCTAGTCTCTTTCTTAGTTTTTCTCCAAATAAAAAGAAAAAGAAAGAAACCTTTTCATTAACTCTTCCAAAAAGGTCCACACATTAACGATTTTCACAAACTCATCCTTAAGGGTAAATAAGTAATTTGACCAATGGTTGATGGTTTTTGGCACTACTACCATAGGACTTAAAAACAAGGACATTTTTGACAGGGTTGATGAAAAGGCGGGAATGTTTTTGAGAAAAGTCATGAGGGAGGGACTCATTTGGATTTGACCAACAATGGAGGTCTTGAGATAATGCATGACATACTTTTTGGCTTTTGAAAATTACATGCAGCAGTTAAGTAAAAAATTCAAGCAAATCGCTTATGAGAAATATAAATGCTTCAGCATCCTTCAATTACACTAAGCAGGATGTACAACAAAGCAATCATCCAACCCCATATATAGCATCGAAATAGACCACTTCAACAAAATATAGTTCTTTTATCTCTTTAGAAACTTTGCTGGTAAATTGAACTCTGTTGCTTAATAATCTGGGGAAAAAAATGAAGAAAATGAAGGAAAAAAGACCAGTTGAACGAGTACCTACTTCAACTAAATCAAGCTTAAGCTTCATTGCACGATCAAGGGCCTCATGCCTAGAGACTACTGCATGCCCTGCAAAGAAGTGTTTGAGAATAGAATCAAACCACCTAATGCAGAAAATCATCACATTTTTGCAGGTGTGCTAAAAAACAAATGCATGGTTCATGGTTTAAGGACGCGGAAAGAAAAGGATTAGCAAAACAAAAATGTAAAATAGAGCAGCCCGCTTCAGCTGGGTTTGCAGCTGTTGTTAGGGAATAGTAAAACAATCACCTCAAAAAGGGGTGACATCAGCCACACCAAATTCTTGATTTGTCTTGGACACAGACAAAAGAACCTAAGCAACAGAGTCTATACTCTTGTGCCATCTTAGGAAATTTTTATTTCCTTTACATTAGAATCAGGATATAGCATGTTGAGTCTTTATGGTGTTTTCTTTCGGAATACCTTTTCAAACTTCAAAACTATAAAAACGTGATAACAATTTATACAAAAGCTTGAGACAATCAGAAAGAATTCTATTTTTTGGCCAATATTCCCAGGCCAAAATGCTACATGTGAATGACAGAGAAAATCTGAATCCCAGTGTATCATGGTTCTTTTCCATATTACATCACTCTTCTCATATATACAACCCATGCAGCAAGGGTGCTTTTCTAAGATAAGAGCCCATATGAGGAAATAAATTCCCATGTAATCCAAAAACTTAGAGAAGCAAGCAATTCCACAAGTCCAATCTCATACATGACCACCTCTATACTTTTGTTATGATAACAAGCCTTCAATCTTGATACTGTTTTGTGATATTATAAAGCCACAATATAAAAGTCCTCACCCAAACCATCCAAAAATTATAATGCTGCCATCCACATATAAGAGCTTGTGAGAGTATTTGCTGCCTAGCAGTGGAAGAAGTAACCTCCCAACAGTCCAACCTCTTGCTTCAGAATTTTGAAAGAAGCCAGCGAAGAGAATTGACCAAGCTTATAAAAAGAATTGGATAGGGGAAACTCATTGTCTAAGACCTAAGTATTCACTCTGTATTCCAACATATTCCAAGTGCAATTGGTTACGACTTGTATGTATGAAAAGCAATTTGCATATTTCAATTTGTTCATTCTTACAGTATTTTAAATTTCCACCAGTAATGATAAATAAGTAACAAACAGGCTTAAATCATCACACATCAATTGGGTTTGTTGAAAAACTCACAAACTGAAATTACATCAGTAGGAGATCATTAATATGAAGAAAATAGACAGTGACGATTTCGCGCAATGCAATCAAACAAACATAGAATGCATATACCACTCGTAAAGTCACATATTTCAGAAGATCAGTCACATGGGTTTTGAAAGGGGAACCTTCATCAGTAACAAGCCTCACAAACGGCGCAGTAATCGCTTTGTTAATGCGCAGACCCTGCGTGTCTTTAGCTTCCGGCTTCGGTTTGGCCTGAAACTCAAGCTTTTACACAGTAAGCCAAGATACCCAATTCAAGAACTTGATCAATATCACATCCTAAAGAGGAAGCATTAACCTGGACTGGTGCAGCAAAATGCCGCAAAGGAACACAATGCTCGCCGTGCCATCTACTCAGAACAGAATGGGGCCTCCACAAATCCCTGTTCTCGCCGACGTTCCTTCTTCCATAGTGATGGGAGAACTCAAGTAACCTTGACCCGATTCTCCCCCACAATTGCATTGGCCTACAAGCATAGTGACAAAAGTTAAAAACGGTAATTTCTCGACTATGAATTTCTCGTGAGATTTAAAAAAAAAAAAACTCGAGTTTTTATAGGTAAAATCTCGGAAAAAATATAAAAAAATCAAATAATTTCTCAAAAAATAAAAACAAATAATAACAAACTAATTATACAATTAAATTTTACATGCAAAAAAAAATCTACTTTGAATTCCAAATAATCATATCTATAAGTATCAAATCAACTACATCAATAAGATAAAACGACACGCTTTATTTAATTCTAAAATGGCTACTTAATTTGGTACAATTATCAATATACCAACTATGTAACACATTGCAACTGGTAAAAAACTTATGAAAATTGAGAGCCTAACCAACACTAAGACATGCTTAATGGCTTAATCACCCACCTAAATACTATATGCCTTACATAGCACAAATCCTTACTTCACAATGAAAAGTGAAAAACCAGAATTTAAACAAGCCCCATAAAGGTCATTTTATAATAGAAAAATAATTTCCTAATGAACAATCCCTTTACTGAAGTACATATAATACATTTGGAGTAAGGTAGATAAAGATAGCAACTCATGTTATTAGTGAAACAAATAAAAAGAAAAAAAAACTAAGAATTAACCCTGCTCTTTCATTTCTCATATACTACACATTGTTTTCAAGGAAGAAGAAGTGGGTTTATTATACATATGCATAGTGACAAGTCTAAAACGGGAAAACAGTGGCAGCTAAATTCTCACGAGAAATTAAAATTTTCATTTTTTACATTTTTTTTCAATAGGAATTCATTTTGACATTTTGATAAAAGAGAATATCAGTAAAATATATAATGAATTAAAGTTAGGAAGTAAAATATGCAGAAGTTAAAAATTTTATAAAAATTAAAAATACAAAGCAGCAGATTTTTTAGAGAAACAGCAGATTAAATTTAAAAAACATGATATTTTCATTATAAATGACAATATCAAGATGTTTTGGCCATCTAAAAGAGCGGCCAAAGTGTCGTTTTTTTTTCCAAGTCCATCACCACCTCCACCGTCAAACCCACATCCACCTCCTCCACCAATTCCAACTCCAACACTTTCTCCTGCACCAAACCCACCACCAACCTCTGCTCCACAACCCAGACCTAAAAAAATAAAAAATAAACATCCTCCTCCATGGCCCAGATCTTCACCACTGGCAGCTCCAACCTCCAACTCCACTCCTTGCTCCAGACCACCACCAAAAACTCCACCAGATCAGTCCACCGCCACCCACAGAAAGAGAGAAAGAAGATTTGGACTCACCACAGAGAGAGAAAGAAGATTTGGACTCACCGGACTATTGCCGACGCCTCAGACACGGATTGACCGCCCGCTGGTCCACTGTCGATGCCTCTTCACTGGAAAAAACCTCTGAATTGGTGCATGCTAGGGTTCGAGAGAGGCAGAGGAAAAGGGAGACTGGCGAGATGGGGGGGTTGGGGCTTTTTTTTTCGTTGGGTGAAAAAAACAAAACAAAAGGTATTCTGTTATTTTCGTGAGATTTTCTATTTCTCACGAAAATAACGCTGTATTTTGTCAAAAAAGTTAATTTTGCCAGAAATACAAAATCTCACGGGAAAAACACCGGTTTTTATCTTTTACTGAATATATATCGAGATTTCTTCACGATAAATTCATATTTCTCGCGATATTTATCACAATGCCTACAAGATGCGAAGTGCTCGATGAAGTCATGGGAAAAGTGAAGAATATCACCATCTTGTTTCTTGATGTAAACGTTAGATTAGAAAAAATAGGAAAACCAACAGTTCAGCTGAAGGGGAAAGCAACACCAACGCTCTCAAAAACAGGAAGCAATTACAGTGATATCAAGAGATTTAGATGAAATCCAGAAAAGAAAAAGTAAGAGAAGAGTATTTGTCTACCTCTTCGTATGCTGAAGCTCGGTAGGATTTTCAAACTCTTCTTCTTCTTCTTCTTCTTCTTCTTCTTCTTGATGGTGACTCAGAGGTGCAGGAAGGACCCAAAAAGGTCGACTCACGGACCCCAGAGACCCTGCTCGATAGGACGCTGGTTAAGGTTCCCATGTATTTAGAGGCAGTTGGTGCGGGTATCTGGGTCAGCTTCTGACCGGGTCTGGTCCGGGTCTTTGGAACTCGACCCGTAGAGGATTGGGTTAAATAATTTAGGGATGTAAACGGGATCGGATGTGGCTAATACCATATTCGATTAATTGGATGCTGGCTAAACGGATCCTATTCAGATGGTGACAAGCTTATACCAGATCCGTTTTTTTTACTTGTAAATGGATTCAGTTATTTCTCGGATTTGGTAGCAAAAAATCAAAGCCATGTTCGCATATGGTTATAATCGGATATTGTTTTGGCATACCAAACACAACTAAGGTTTTGTTTGGGAGAAGGGTATAGGAGCTGGGAGGGTGTTGGAGATGGTTACCTGATGTGGTAGAGTCCAAACTGATTTGGATTGTGTTTGGGAAAGGGAAGTGGAGGGAAGTGTGTCAACCAAAATTAGAAGGTATTTACAACTCCTTGCATCAAAAGGATTCTGGTGGATTCTCCAATTTTTTATGGTTCAAAAATTTTACCCCCATTTACTTCATTAAATCCTATATTTTACCTATTTTAGTCAATTATTAACTGTAATGATGGTTCAGTCAACTACACTCGCTTACCTAAGCAGGTTGTATGTTACCCCCGAACACGGGGCCGCGTGTTCGGGTTCCGAATGAGTGTCACGTGGCACTCATTCGGAATATTGCAAAACCCAAGATCTTCCTCCATAACCAGTCGAATGAGTGCCATCAGACCCCGAACACACAGCCTCGTGTTCCACGGGGAACATACACCACCCTCTCCTCGCTTAGAGCTAAGCATGGTGAAGAATCATGAGAGCTTGAATCCTTGAAAGAGTTACTTATGCTTTCAAAAAATAGAAGGAATCTACAACTATCTATTTTCTTTGAAGTTCAGTTTTTTGTATTTTTTTGGGACTTCTTGCAAATCCCTCCAACACTGGTTCCCAAACAAAGCTTAAAAGAAACCGAATTCCGTCAAATATGGGTCAAAATTGAGTTCATTGGCATCCTTAAGTATAAGGTTAAGGGGGCTTTAAGCTCAGGTATATGGGTACGGGTCACTTCGTTGTTTCGAGGTTGCCCTGTTGTTATTAAAATAATAATAACAATGAAAGAAGAAAATAAGTTTTTGCAGAAGATAAGCATGAAAAAGGGTGATTTATTTTCATATGTGAAATTGAGCCACATGAGAAAGTGTAGCGTCTAAATTACCGTGACCTAGTTCTTCATGTTTGTTTGTACTTATCAAAATCCATCGTGGAAATTGGAAAATAATAAAAAAATAACATGCACCTCAAGTTTTGGCAATAATGAAACACAAGCAACGCAAGTCTTCAGATTTGTTAAAACACACACGCTCCATTAATGAAAAACACGTTTCCATTAATTTAACTTGAGCTATCACTTACTCAAGTTGAGTTAACAGGATAAAGTTAGTGATTTACCCTCAAAACAATATGTTTTATTTTTAAAAAACTTCTGAACACAAATTTTTTTTTTAGACAGAGAAAGCTGGGGGTAGTCAGACATAGGGATGGCAGCTGATCGGGAAAATAGGGCCCCGCCCCTCCTCATTTGGATCAGGAATGGAGGACATGAAACAGGATGGAGGTTAAAATCAAAACCTGTGTTTTTTCCGCATCCCCGATCTTCATTACTAAAATGTTAAAATACTCTTTAGGGATGACAGTGGACTGAGGGAAAACGGGCCCGCCCCGTCTCGTCCTGTTTGGACCAGGGATGGAGGACATGAAACGGGGATGGGGGCAGAATTTTGAGATGGGCCAAGTGTGAGGACCTTATCCCCCGCCCCGGTCCACTGCCATCCCTAGTCAGACCCCTACCAGTTATACAACCATACCATTTTCTGTTCCAACTTGCAATGTCCCAACACAAGGTGACTTGCACTAACTGCTCCTGCCAGACAAGCGGAGCCCCGGTTGGTTTCGAACACACATATTTAACAGCTACATTAACGAAAGTACACCTATGTTTTTTTTCACTTAACCATGTAAAAAATTAACTGTGTCCTTAACAATATTAAAAACTAAAAAAAAGTTTCGGTTTTCAAATTGACATTTCCATGTAAGGGTCTTGGTTCAAGTTGGTTCGCAAGAATGTCTTATCAAAAGTTAATCCGTTCTACCAACGGAGGCTCCACTTGTTTGGTAGGAGCAGCTAGTTCACGTCACCTTGGGTTGGGACGTTGCAGGTTCAAAACAAAGTATAGTTGTATAACTGGTAGGAGTCTGCCTAACCCCAGCTTGCTTTTAGAAAAAAAAAGGTTAATTGGTTCTGTGAAGGGTTGGGTATAAATTGAACTGAGTGGAATAGGGTTTTTGGTTCGAGTACAAATTTGAATTAGCCCACCCAAATTGACTCAAATTTCAATTGGAGCTGTATGTTATACTCGGCCAGTCTGAAAGATATACTAAGAACATGTAATGGTTTGTTCCAGTGACAGGGTATGAAGACACGTACGTAGACATGTACAGGTAATTTTTAACATTTTTAATCAATTAAAAAAATTAATGCATTCCTTAGGTCTTATTTTTTGTTAGGTCTCGTTAGGCCCATTCAAAAATTATAGTTTTAAATATTTTTTTTCTCGTGTTTAACACCGATCTATATGTTTTGTTTAGTGGGAACCCGCTTTTGGATCACCAGAATCTATACAGGTTTGTCTGGTGATCCAAAATCAATGGCAATGAAGGTATAAGTTTTTAACATGATTCAAGAGTCTATACTCACTAAATCAAGCATGTTAAACACATCTAATCGCTCAGATCTATCATAAAACACTTAAAACCTATGGGCAGAACAAGAAATGGGGCGTTCAGTTCTCATTAACAATATTTTACTAAAAGTTGCATTTGTTATGTATTAAATATCAAAAAAGGTGCCCCAAATGATGAAGCAGGTTATATGTTCTCCCCCGAAGAGGCCAGTTAGCTACATCTTGTGTTTGGGGGTCCCAATGAGCACCACATTTATCAGCATTAATTAGCGTTGGAGTTTGATGTGATTGCAAAGACTTAAGTACCCTCTCCTCCATTGGTGCTAAAAAAAATGACGATTCTAGAAAATGAGTGGTTGTAAAGACTTAAGTGTCCCGAAGATGATTATTTAAGACCTAGTCTCTGCACTGCAGGATTATCCGAGAAAGAAATATCACCTGGAGGAGGCCATGAACATCAACTCTCTCACTCTCTCTCTCTCTTTTCTTTCTGCTTCTGTGCACATCCAGCAGAAGATCCTACATTGCTCCATCAAGCACCGACTGACCTGCACATTCACTGTTGTTGAGCCTGATTCAGAGTTTTTACCCTTACAGGAAGAGGGTTTGAGGGCTCCTTCCAGCGTGGGTAGCATCATTCAACTAAATGAGTTGTGGATACTGATTCAGAGTTTTTACCCTTACAGGAGAGGGGTCTGGAGCCTACTCCCAGCGTGGGTAGCATCGTTCAACTTGATGAGTTGTGGAGCCCGATTCATAGTTGTTGCCCTTACAAGAGGGGGTTTGGGGGCTCCTCCCACCGTGGGTAGCATCATTCAACTTGATGAGTTGTGGAGTCTGATTCAAAGTTTTTGCCCTTACAGGAGAAGGGTTTGGGGGCTCCTCCCAGCGCGGATAGCATCATTCAACTTGATGAGTTGTGGAACCTGATTCATAGTTTTTGCCCTTACAGGAGGGCGTTTGGGGGCTCCTCTCAGCGTGGGTAGCATCGTTCAACTTGATGAGTTGTGAAGCCTGATTCGTAGTTTTTGTCCTTACATGAGGGGGTTTGGGGGATCCTCCAAATATGGGTAGCATCATTCAACTTGATGAGTTATGGAGCCTGATTTAGAATTTTTGCCCTTACAATAGGGAGGTTCGGGGGCTCCCACCCCCCGGCGCGGGTCCCGCTACGCGATCAGCGGGCAGGGGTCCAGGGGGGTCGCCCCTGGCGGGGGGCTCAGTGGGCAACGCGCCCCGGACCAAATTTTTTTGGGGCCTTGTATAATTTTTTTATTTTCTTTCTCTCTTTTAACTATCGAAAAAGAGTAAATCGCGTTTTGTTTAATCGTGGGGCTCATGTTTCCTTCGATTGTTTCTTGCTCGAGGTTTTCGTAACACCCCTTCCCACGATTTTTCTATTTTTTTCTCTGTTTCTTTCTCGCGATTTTTTCAATGACTCCCCTACAACGATTTTTAGTGTTGTCCGGTCTCCAATGAGCCTCACAGCGATTTATAGTGTTGTCTGGTCTTCCAACAACGATTTATAGTATTGTCGGGTCTTCCTATAGTGTTTTGTAGTATTTTCGGGTCTCCAACGAGCCCCACAACGATTTATAGTGTTATCCAGTCTTCCAACAACAATTTGTAGTATTGTCGGGCTTTCTTACAGCAATTTGTAGTGTTTTCAGGTCTCCAACGAGCATCACAGCGATTTATAGTGTTATCTGGCCTTTCAACAACGATTTGTAGTGTCTTTCGCAAATCACTATAGCAATTTGTAATGTTTTTGGGACTCCAACGAGCCCCACAATGATTTTCGGGTCTTTAACGAGCTCGTTGGAGACCCGAAAACACTACAAATTGTTGTAGAAAGACCCGATAATACTACAAATCGCTGTTAAAAGACCGGACAACACTATAAATCATTGTAGGGCTAGGTCTGAACCAAGTCCGCCCCGTTAACACTCCTACACATAACCAACTCAAGTATTGATTAAGATCCGTAATTTTGTAATATAAAAAATTATTATTTTACGAGGTATGAATTGGGTCTGGTTTGTGGATAGTCATCATACAAGGAAAACCCATGAACTACCCCTTTGCCTTGTTGCATAATAAAACATGCCTAATACACCTTTTGAAAGCAAAGGTTAAAGATAATTTCTTTCTATATCAATCTTAACTCGGAATTTTGTTTCGGACTATTTGATAGTTACGGTGAAAACTTGGGTCCTAAAATGACTTTTGGAAAAACTTGTGTTTTTCTTTTGAAATATGGGCAAGCATGCAAAACGCCTCGCTGGCCCCATGGGGGGTTAGCGTAGTCGGGTGGGGGCCTCAGTGGCTAGACCGGCAGTCAAGGTTCCATTTTTGTGGGTGTCACTCTTTTGTGCAAGCCAATGCGTAGCATAGGTCTCGAAGGCGGGGTCCTAGCCTCAGAGTTTTACATTGTCGGCATGAGAACCATAAATATGGCAGACTGAGAGGAAGCAGATCAGGTCATGCTGAACATGAGCGTTTTTGTTCATGCCGACATCGTGGTCGTCTGTTTGCATTTTAGATAAATGTCATGTGGTTTTGTTGACTTTTGAGCTTTTTAAAATGTAAATCGGATGGCCACGATGTCGGCGTGAGCAAAAAACGCTCATGTTCAGCATGACCTGATCTGCTTCCAGTCTGAGACAAGACTGCTAGGTTCCTTCGAGTTATACATTCAAAAAAAAAATGCAAAAACACCTCGCTGGGACCAGGGTACGCCAGCTTGGAAAATTCAATGATCCTCCAACCAAGTAGCACCAAGTAGTGAGATGCTCTTCTACATGAATACATTGTTAAATGACCACCGCAGCGGTTACCCATGTCGTCAGCGATCAATGGGGTCCTATGTCAAGCTGAAGACTCAGGATCGAATCCCGCTAGTACAGGAATCCAAGGTTGGGTGTTGTGTCTTCAACCTAGAGTTTTACCTAGCAAGGCGCCTATTAAGTGACCCTGATATCGGTGGGGGTTTCCCTTCGGCCCCTCCCCACACCGCCCCCCCCCCCCCCCCACCCACCACACACCCCAAAAAAAAAAAGTGTACATTGATAAATAAAAAACGACATTAATTTTATCAACGGGAGGCTCGGTGTGGTTGGTAGGAGCTATCATTGCACGTTTCCTTGTGGTGAGACGTCGCAGGTTCAAACCCCAGTGTTATGTTTAATGATAACTGATGGGGATGTGCCTAACACTACCTTGCCTTTCAAAAAAGATCACAAATAATATTTCCAAGAGTCACATATGCTTTATGCCCTTGAAGTTAAAAACATGCTGATAAAAACTAATCCGGTGCTTACCGAAAAAAAAAAGTAATCAGGCAAACAAATTTTGTAACACTTGGTTTTGGTAAAAAAGTTACAAAAAAAGTTTAACCCAAAATATCATCGTGTTCAGTTTTCCATCTTGTGAGAGTAAAAAATGATAATTTTCAGTATAATTACCATATAGTTAATAAAGGATATAAAGATATAGGAGGGGGATGACCAAGCCTCTTGAAATATTTTTAAATGAAAATCATTTATGGAAAGGTAATTTGAGTGGGGGCATGCACCTTTTACTAAGATTAGAGGCATAACTGGTCGGGCATGCCCGATCCGACCCAATATCCCAAACTGATTATACCGGATCTGACCCGATTTTAGTTGAGCCATGGGTTCAGGCCAGGTTCAAAATATAAACCCATAATGAAAACGGGTTGGGCCTTGAGTATTACAAATGAAGACCTGAATCCGTTTAGACTCGAACCACTTAATTTTTATACCCAACTCAAATGTTTCTCCATATTGTAAAACCAAACCAACCCGAACCCAACCTGATCATGTACCCAAACTTGTTTTATTCTTGAACTGACCCGAACCTGAATATGCTTTCCAACCAAATTGATTATGTAGCCAAACCAATTTTATATGTGAACCGACCCAAACTTATGATGCATTTTTATTCTGATATTTCATTGCTGTCTTTTTATTTCAACTTGAAATGATTGGTTGGCAAGGAATCAATCTTATGTTATGTTTAGATTTTGACATTATTTAGAATAGTTAATAAATTTCTCATTTGTTAGCATATAATCTTGTTAATGAATAGTTGATTCCAGCAATTTACATATATATTTTTTTGACTGATAGTTAGGTTTAGAATATCAATTATATCAAGACCAGAGCTGAAACTAGAACCAGTTAAGACCAAACTGGCCATACCCAAACCTATTAACATATATGAGCCTACTTTTTCCAGGTCATACCCAATCTCGAACCCAATCCTAATCAAAATAGTTCTATTAAAGACCTGAAGTGATACATACCTGAATCCATTAACTCATATGGGTCCACAATTTTTAGCCACAACCAAACTCAAACATATGGGCCCACAATTTCTAGCCTCACCCAAACCCAGATTAGATTGGGTCGGTTTTGGGTCTTACTTTTAGACCCAATTTGAAATCGGGTTTGATAAGACCTGAACCAAACCGACCCGTTTACTTCCTTAACTAAGACTGTGCATTGAGCTAGCCTGCCATGATCATTCATATTGGCTTGATTGAACCAAGCCAGAGATAGTTATCCAAGGTTCAGTCCAATTAGGACAGGGTTTAGATACGACGCATTGATGGGTCAATCAACCCAATCTCAATATATATGAGAAGCGTTGGTCGAACCATGCTCATGCTTTTTTTTCCGGTTAGATTAATAGAAAATCTTCCTCATCATTAAAAGGCCTTTGGTTGGTAAAACACTTGATGATTCTTTTTTTTTTTTGTTTTTTTTTTTTCGATAAATATAGCTGGGGTTAGTCCGACTCCTACCGGTTATACAACTATACCATTGAGATTCGAACTTGCAAGGTCCCATGACAAGGTGACGTGGATTTGATGTTTCCTTCGCTTACCTAAAGATCACCAGCCATCATCAAATTAAAACAAAAAAAAGAAGGCTTGATTCATGTCATTTTCAACTGGTGACCAGCCGGAAGATTGTCGGAATGGCTTCGTCCCACAACGGCGGTGCTGGATCGACCATCCTCTGGTCAGCCACTGGCTGGAAATGGCCAGACTCATGCCGGTTTATGGGGGTGCAGGTGAGATGTTAAAGATAGAGAGGGTAGTGAGGGTTGGGAACACCCTCTTTTGATAAACTTTATTGGAAAAAGATGAGGATGTTTTGCAAAATTGGGTTGAAAATTAAGTTTTGTTCCCAATCAGGTTTACTCAAAAACCTAGTTTGGTGGCACCCAAGCAATTACCAAACCCAGGCCCGACTCTAGTTCAGATTACGACCTACAAATTTTCAATGTAAAAATGACAACAAATATTATTTTATCGGGTATGGCCTGGGTCTGGTTCATGTAGTTTTATCGGGTCCAGGTATGGTTTCTCTTATGGTGGGTCTGATTAAACTTGGATCCAGACGTGATACCATACCCGAAAATAAGGATCAGGTCTGGGTTCCACCCAAACCCAACCCATTGACACCCCTAGTAATAATGATGTCATTGACTAACACCAATACCATTAGAATGAATTGTTTTTTTGATAAAGAGAGTGGTCAGACTTAAAACATTGACATCTAGGAGTTTTGCTAAGTCTGGTTTCACCTTCTCACTGAAGAAATGACAGTCAATCTCGATGTGGTTCTCTTATGAAATACGGAATTGGCTGTGATGTGAATGGTGACCTGGTTTCTATATATTAGGAGGGCCTTGGTCCAGGTGAGTTCACCTGTTGTTGAGACAATGACACAATATTCGGACTCAAACACTTGATCATGAAACTACACTTCTGTTTTTTGCTTTTCTACATCACCAGATTTTCATGGAAGAAAATGCAATACTCGGTGGTAGACCTTCTGTCACTAAAGCTCCCTGTCCAAACCGCATTAGACAACCTGTGGATATATATAAGGTGTTTATTCCTCTTCAACCAAATACCTTGATTTGGAGAGCTTCTTGATGTACCTAATAATTCAGTCAAAAACTTTCATGTGTTGTTTTTGAGGTTCATGCATGAACTCACTCACATGACTAATGGTGTAAGTTCTGTCTGGTCTAGTGACAGTGAGATAGGTGAGGTTCGTGATAATTTTTTGACATCTTTAGTAGTTTTTTAGAGTCTTTACTTCATATTGAACAAGTTTTATGATTTATCTTTGTAGGTGTAACAACTGATTTAGCCCCTAAATTTTCAGTTTTAGGACAAGAACATGCAATTTTCTCTAGTGAGAAATTTCAATCCTTAAAAAGTATATGAACACTTGGTGGAGATAACTTTTAAGCTCCTCAATTCCGTGGGAGTCATTGCTAGTAATAAGACCACCAAGGTGGTATCCCATATGGTAAGCCGGGTTCTGTGTCAAGCTAAAGGCCCAGGATCGAATCCCTCTACCGCATGCAGTGGCTGCTGTTAGGGGTCGTGAACGAGTTGTTTTTTTTTTATAAAGAGAGTGATGTAAAAAGGTACAACATCAATACCTTAATTTGTGAATCAGAGTTGTGTTAAGTTTGGCATAACATGCACGCTGGGGTTGCTTTAGTCCATAGATGGCTTTTCTTAATTTGCACACTTTATATTCATTTTCGCTAAAAAGCCCAGGGGTAACTCCATGTACACCTCCTCTTCGAGATCGATTAGTCTCCCCGGCTTAGTCAACCATGGCCGGATCAACCAACTGCATCAGCATGCAATTGGTTTGGGCCTCCAACTGTATCTGATCCAAATTGTCTTGAAAAAAAACATTGTACAAGTTTTTCTTTATCCTATCCAGATCTGAATTCATAGTATGGAATCTAAGTCAGGTCCTCAAAGAGGCGCGACCAGCAAAAGAATGGGTTTGGTTACAGATTAGCAATGATCAGATCCATACTTGACTATCTTGCGCCCCTCTCCGCGGGATATGATGCTCGAGTCCTAGCTGATCGATGGATCGAAGTTACTTAAGATCCGGATTTGCTGGTCCTCCTCAATGACATCGAACTCTCCATGATAGCACGCTAAAGGGATCGATGAACCTGAATCGAGTTTCCTTATGGTCTTTGGACTCAATTTGTTGCACATCTAACCCATCAAGCTCGCACCCTATAAATAACCCCCCCAAAAAAGTGTGTATTCGAACCCAGATCCGACCCAAACCCACTAGGGTTAAAAGAAACCCTGGGATGAGGGTTCGTTAAACCCTACTCCCCTACGCCCACGTCGCATGCACCTTCCCCCTTTCCCCTTGGCGAAAATAGGAAACCCCTTCGGGGTTTTCTTGTTCGGCTCCTCGTTTCCCCCCTTTCAAACCTCGCTAGGGGAGGGGAGGTCCTCACCTTGCATCCTCTCCTCCTCCTTCTCTCGCTCTCTGTGTGCGGTGACACCGACGACGCCGGCCGATGAGGCTGCCCCGCCTTTCCAAAATATTCTTCTTCTCCTTCTTTTCCTTTGCTTCTTCTTCCTTTTTGGGCTGTCGGAGGGTCGAGAAAAGGCCGACGGGCCCCTGCTGCACCTCCCCCTCTCTCTTTGCATTCGGCAGGAGGCTAGTGGCCCCCTGCCATGCCTTCCACCTCCAAAAGGTCCACAGGGGAGCGATGGTCCCTTGTCGCACCTTCCCCATCGTCCTTGCTTTGCCAGATGGTCGGCAAAAGACTGGCGGCCCCCTGCCGCGCCTTCCCCCTCTTTTTCTCTGCAATATCGGTGCCCCCCTACCATGCTCTCCCTCCCACTTCTTCGTTGTTTTTGTTAGGCAGGGGCCTCGTCCCTTGCCATTTGATGTCCATTAGCAGTGGCCTTGGCCCCTGCAGTTCGTTTTGTTTAGGCAGATAGACATAAGCCTCGACCCCTGCCGTTTGTGATATTAGTCAGGTAGGGGCCTCGGCCCCTGCCGATCAAGATATTGTCAGGCAGGGGCCAAGACCCCTGCCATTTGATGTCTGTCAGGTAGGAGCATCGGCCCTTGTCATTCGCTATATTGTCAGGCAGGGGCTGAGGCCCCTGCCATTTGAAGTCGGTTAGGCAGGGGCCTCGACCCCTGCCATTTAAAGTCTGTCAAGCAGGTGCCTTGGCCCCTGCCGTTCGTTTAGTTCGTTCAAGGAGGGGCATCAGCCCCTGCCATTTGAAGTTTGTCAGGCAGGAGCCTTGGGCCCCTGTCATTCATTATTTCCTGGTCAGATTTTGTATGTCAGGGGCCTCAGCCCCTGCCGCTCATGCTCTCCATCGACATGGCAGGCTCTGCCACTACCCCTTCTTAGGGTTACGAGCAGAATGGCAGGTAGGGGTTGTGCCCCTATCCCTTCGCTAATTATTGATAGGAAGACAGGGGTTGTATCTCTATCCATTTTTGTTCTTTAGTGTGGCTACAACCTTTTAAGTTTTCACACTTTTACAGATTTACGCAACGGATCTCGCTCGTGCCTCGTGACTCGAGCCCTACACCTACACTCGTAGGTGCACAACAACAATGCAACCTTCCAATGTAAGAGAAAGTCGCACGAGGACTTTGGATGAATTAAATAAAGATTTAGAAAATTGAGATAATGATAGATGATACTTATATGACTCATGATTTATTGTTTCTTGCTTGTCTTTATCATATGCTTCATGTAATCGACATGTTGTGCATGCCTAATTAGTTATGCAGTTAGTTCCTGTCATTATTTTTCTTCACTTGCTTCTTGTTGTCATTGCACCACATGTGATTAGATTTGCTATTATATTTCTGTTGCTGCCCTCAGGCAAGCCTCGCGGGACATGCAGGTGCGCGTATCATATTTTGCGCCTTTCAGAAAGGTGCAAAATTATGTACATGCACTACAATCTCGAGAAGATGATCTTTTTTTTATACAAGGCCCAACTCCTCGAGCACAAATACTGTCTATAAAGCTTATGTTCTATCTGTTTGTTGCTAGATGCAACTATTTTTACCTTGAGTCGGTTACTCAAAAAGAATGATTGGATCCACGGTGATCCTAAGTCTTGCTTGAGTTTTCCTGATTCGTAGTGATTGAGTATGCTAAGTGTATTATTGTTTTTATGTCATACAAAACACTATGTTGGGTTATCCGTCGAAAGACCCATGACCTACTATCATGGCCGAACCTTTAGACAAGAACGGTATATGCATTACGATAAGTAGTATGAGAGGTGGTTGAGCACATCGAATTGTGCAATGAGCACTATATCGAAATAAATGAAAATAATGATGTTTGTCTCCACAAGTTAAATGCTCAAAGAGCAATGCATGTCAAGTTTAAACTAAAGGAATTGCAACATATTAAATGTTTACCCTCTCATCGTAGTTGTACCTTTAGACAGGTATGGTCGTACTTTTGGATAAGTACGTCATGTTGGTGTTACAATATTTGGACGATGAGGTTGTGGCAACCTCAAACCATGCATATAGCACAATGCTGAGATCACATAAATGATGACAATTCGCTTTCACAGGCAAGATGCTTGAGTGGGTCTAGCAGACCAGAGCATGTAGAATGAGGCGGCGGTTAAGAAACCCCCATCGTGCCCATTCGACCTTCACGGTTTATTAAGGGAAATGATGAATGGTACAAAAACTCTGATGGATAGGTTGTTAACAACCATCCCATGAGCAAAAAACTCGGCTTCCCCAGTCATCGAAGTTAGGGAAATTGTGATTACCATAAATCATCCTAGGCGGTAACTCTCAGGTACTTCTGTAGAAGTTGGATGCATCTATGGGCCATGAATGCCATTGGAGATTTACTTTCTTGGCCACTGACCGTCTCCTTAGGAATGGACTCAGTCAGCCATCCGGGTTAATGAAAAACACTTGACATAATAAACCCCCAGATCGGTCTCGGTTGTTTCTACAATTTGCATTTGTGCGTACCTATAGGTCAGTTAATATCAGAACTTAAAAAATATCTCATTCACAACAATTATAGATGATTGAGATTCATACTACTTACAATATTGTTTATATCTTGTAAAAAAAATCTCTTTTAGGACCGTAGATCTTTGCATATGTTGCACATGCTAGGATATATTATATATTTTAATTATTTCTTTTAATAAAATAAACTGTTTATCTCATGAATATCCTACTTTATTTTATTCTACATTGTCTATTCGTGTACCTACTAGTTTGTTATGAAACTGACCCATTTCATGGACAGGTGACGAGTAGGACTTTACAGGCGGTCGATGGTGCGATACAACATGGCTCAAGATTTCCTTCTTTCTGTTGGCGTCTTTGCTCTGTTTTTTGGGTTTTCTTTAGATCTTTGGATTGTGGGAAGAATGTTTATTTTTATAATGAACTGCAAATTTCATTAATAATCTATGGTTTGTTCCTCACTTCTCTTAGTAGTTGTTTCATGAGTAATGATGATTTTAAGACTAACATGCCCAAAATTTGTTAACTTGTCTTACCTTTCTAAGTTACTTCCGTTGATGATTTTAAAAGTCAAACTCTTAAACTTTGAAAGGATTTTCATTAATGTTTTTTAAATCACAAGTTAAAATTTTGGAACATTACAATTTGGCATCAGAGTCAGTCCAAAAAGAGGTGAATCTTGACCATTGAGCATCTCATCGCGCTGTAAGTAAGTCTTTGATATTTTATAGCATGTCTAGATTAAATTGTTTTCTTGTTTCTATTTGTAGTACAGTTTGAAAGATGGATTTGTTCGCAGGTCCTAGTAGTAGTCATGATAGAGACACACATAGTTGTGTGGTCGTTCTTTAAGAAGAAGGGGCTCCTTCATGGAAAGGGGTGGACATAGGATGTCCGGGGCTGGTTATTGGGCTAACCGCCCACCTCTACTCACCTTTACGGATGAGTAGGGCTTTCCACTATCGGCCGCCTACCAGATACCCTTGGCCGCGACTTATGCAGAAGTATATGCTCGAGAAGGTGGATTCACACCTTCGCATATTTTGGTACACCAACAAGCACCACCAAAGTCACCAAGAGAATACATTTCCTCTGATATAGCAGAGAAGTGTGTTTTCTGCGGGAACTCAGGGCACACCTTTGATGCATGTCTCCTCAAAGCAGAGTACGATGGCAAGATCGCAGTATCGACTGCAGGCGAGCAACTACCACCTCTAGTAGGCCTAGCAGGCGATATTTCACCTACATACACATTCGCAACTGATTCGTCAAGTTACAATTCTGGCTTACCAGGATATACACCTGTGACGCCCCTCTTCGAGCATGAGGCCTCCTACAAGGAGTCACCTCTCTTCACCCCTAAGTGTAAATTCAGACACACGGGCAATAAAAAGAAACATCTTAGGCAGTATTCTAGTCGTTCTTGAGGGAAGGTAGTACCTACCAAGTTTTGATAGGGTCTGTGAACTCATTTATCGTTGCTAAAAAAAAAAATTTGCTTATGTACCAGCACTGCTGGATCTTGTATGAACGACTTTCTTAATAAAGACTTATATTTTCCTTGTGTCCATTATTTATGTTTTTATTGTATTCCCTCTGCTTATTGACTATTACTCTTGACGACCTTTCAAGGATGACGGGAAACACGAGCAACAACATGGCTAATGAGTGGTGCGAGAAGAGGGGATTCGTGATGGATACACTCAACACCCTGGCAGAGGCGATTTAGAGCCAGGTTCGCCCAGAGCGGGACCAGGCTCCCCTTACTAAGACTACACCGACTGCCACTTATGAAAGGTTCCTGAAGGTTGATCCTTTGACCTTCATGAGCAAGGTTGATTCAGATATGGCTGAAAGTTGGATCAAGGAGGTGGAGCGAGTGTTTTAAGTTATGTTCATACTTGATGATAAGAAGACCATGTTCGGGTCCTTCAGACTGAAGGACGATGCTCGCAAATGGTGGGACACGACTCGAGACGTGCAATTCCCGGATGCCAAGGTAATTCCTTGTGAGGCCTTCAAGAGGGTTTTCCTAGGGAACTTCTTCCATCCTCATGCGAGGGAAAATAAGAAGGTGGAATTCTTGGAGCTGTGTCAGAGTAGTTCAAGTCTAGGCGAGTACATCACCAAATTTTAGCGGTTGGAACACTATTGTCCCAACCTGTTTGGGGATGACCGCGAGCGGGCTGGAAAGTTTATTCGTGGATTGAAGAAAAGACTATGTCATCGGATCCTCACCAGCATGCCCATGACTTTTTCTGCGGCTGTAGCGGTAGCCATCCTATTGAACGAGGATTGGGAGCGTTCGAAGAGCGCTCAGGCGAAGAAGCCACCTGCTGCTGGTGGTGATCAGAAGAGGGCCCATTCCGACGGCCAAGTGCAGCGATCGCTCATACCTGTGAGACCGAAGGAGGAAAGAAGCAGTTTTCTCCAGCGAAGCACCAACGATAACTAGGCCATCCACCACTGATGTAGCCTTCTAGAGATAGCTGCCCCAAGTACAAGAGGCTCCACGGAGGACAACCTTGTCTACGGAAGACCGACAGATGTTTGTACTCTAGCAAGATGGGTCATTTTATCCATGACTGCCACAAGAAAGCGACTGACGACCTCAAGCGAACTGGCGGCATACCCCAGTCCCCTCGACCACCTCAGCAGCAGCAGCAGGCACAGTCAAGCATTGTCAAAAAGGAGTCAGGTTGAGTTTACGTAGTCACGATTGAGCAATTGACTAAAGGGGATCTCGTACAAGGTACCATTCTAGTTGCTGGTCAAGCAGCTTTTGCACTCTTTGATTGTGGTGCCACACACTCGTTTGTTTCAGTAAAATTTATAGAACAATTGCATATACCTATAAAACCACTTAATCATGCTTTAGACGTGTATAACCTTATTAGGAAGAACACAGTTTATGTCTCATATGTACCAGAGTTAGACGTAGTAGTGACTAATCCGCAATTGCTTGCTTGTGTCATCCTGCTTGAGATGACAGAATCTGACATCATCCTAGGCATGGATTAGTTGCACAAGTATCATGCCAAGATCTTTTATTGTGATGACAAAATCATTTTATCCCATCAAGGCTTTCTGTAGGTAGAATTTAGAATTCCCAGACATATCCGAGCTAACCAAATGATTTCAGTGTTGAGGGCACAAAACTACTTACTGAAGGGAAGCACTGCTTTCCTGGTTAGTGTCACTCAATCAGATCTGACGCCTATGCCCATCAGTGAGCTGGACGTGGTTCGCAATTATCCCAATGTATTTTTCAAGAGCTATTAGGACTTTCGTCGCCTCATGAGGTAGAATTCAATATTGAATTACTATCGGGTACAATGCCAATCTCCAAAGCGCCATACAGGACGGCGCCAGTCGAGCTCGAGGAGCTCAAAAAGCAGTTGCAGGAGTTGTTAGATCAGGGGTTCATTCGCCCCAGCATATCTCCCTAGAGAGCTCATGTACTGTTCATGAAGAAGAAAGACGGGTCCTTGCGATTGTGCATCGACTATCGAATGCTCAACCATGCCACGATAAAGAACAAGTACCCATTGTTGCGCATCGAGGACCTGTTCGATCAGTTACAGAAGGCCAAAGTTTTCTTGAAGATTCACTACAAGAAAAATCTGTATTGGCGATGGATGTTATCCGTCGCTAAGCTGTTGCTAAATAAGTTAGCGATGGATTTTGAGATGGATTGGTGATGGATAGCATCCGTCGCATAACCCTAATCGCTAAACTGCGACAAAATTTATCTGTCGCCAATCCATCACTAATTAGCGATGGATTAGTGATGGATCATGTCCATCGCTAATTAGTCGCTAATTAGAGATTGATTTGGTTATGCGATGGAATTTAATCTGCCGCCAATCCATCGCTACCATTTAACGAGGGACACATGTCCGTCGCTAATGTCCATCACCAATTTGGCGACAGCTATTCACGATATCTTGAATTCCGTTGCAAATCGACGACTGCTTTCAAATGGCAGCAGATTAGCGATGGATATTATCCGTCGCTAATGTTTAATAAAAATTTTAATTTTTTTTTGAAATATTTTGAAACTCGAGAAAAATTTCTTGTTATACAATTCATATAATTTGCTTATAAAAAAAGTACACATAAAAAATACATATACAAATGAAACAAATTTAACACAAGCAAATTGTAACAACCAAATACAGTCCTTGCCAAGTTATAATTAGTTACAAGTTTGTCAAACAAATTAAACAAACAAATCTAATCCTCGCCAAGATTTTGGGCATCATCCTCTTCATTTTCTCAATTTGCCTCTCTCTCTATGCCTCCATCAGCTCCTCTACGCTGATCATCTTCAACATCCTAAAAAAGAGAACCAAAATGTTAGTATTTATAAACAAAATATAATGAAATAAATTATATACAATGCACCTAATCTAATGCAACAAAGTAAATGGCTGAATGACACATAGACTAGCAATAAACTGAAGGACATTAACATAATTCAAATATGTGTTCTAAGACTGGAAAAAAAATTATAGTGATTCAATCATGCAGATATGTGTTCTAAGGTTGTCAAAGAATGTTAGAGTGATTCACGCATGCATATATGGTTTATAATGCTGTCAAATAAATGTGTTATGTATCACAATCATGCATATATGTGTTACACGACAGTCAAAAAACTTTCATAGTGATGAAATCATGCTTATTTGTGTTCTAATGTTGTGAAAAAACTTTCATAGTGATTTGATCATGCTCATATGTGTTCTAAATCAGTCAAAAAACTTGCATATTGATTCAATCATGGATAAATGTGTTCTAAGAAAAAATTTATAGTAATTCAATCATGCATATGTGTGTTCTAAGGCAGTAAAACAATTTCATAGTGATGAAAGCATGCTTGTATGTATTGTAAGGTTGTAAAAAAACTTTCATAGTGATTCAATCATGCATATATGTGTTCTAAGGTATTCAAAAAACTTGCATATTGATTCAATCATGCATATATGTGTTGTAAGGTTGTCAAACAACTTTCATATTGATTCAACCATGCACATATGTGTTATAAGGTAATCAAACAACTTTCATATATGCTAATATCATGCACATATGTGTAGGGGTGGCAAAACCTGACATGACCCGCCAACCCGCCTCTTAGGCGGGTTCGGGTTTGGAAAAAATGAACCTGTTTAATAAACGGGTCGACCCGCCTAACCCGTTTATTAAACGGGTCGGGTTCGTGTTAGGGGTATGCCAACCCGCCTGACCCGTTTAATAAACGGGTTAGGCAGGTGGGTCAACCCACCAACCCGCCAACTCATCTGCCAACCCGCCAACCTGAGAACCCGTTTACCCTACCCAACCCATTTATTAAATGGGTTGGCGGGTCATGTCGGGTTACCCGTTTATTAAACGGGTCGGGTTCGTGTTTGCCACAGCCGACCCGTTTAATAAATGGGTCGG
Organism: Nuphar pumila; assembly: GCF_984573655.1. Classification (NCBI taxonomy): domain Eukaryota; kingdom Viridiplantae; phylum Streptophyta; class Magnoliopsida; order Nymphaeales; family Nymphaeaceae; genus Nuphar; species Nuphar pumila. The sequence continues at coordinate 126,260,788 of NC_143257.1, read as the reverse complement.
GTTCGGGTTGAGGTATGCTGACCCGCCAACCCGACCCGATTGCCACCCCTACATATGTGTTATAAGGCAGTCAAAAAATTGTCATAGTGATTCAATTATGCTCACATGTGTTCTAAGGCAGTAAAAAAACTTTATATGTGATTCAATCATGTGTATCATGTTCTAAAGCAGTCAAAAAATTATATAGTGATTCAATCATGCTCATATGTTTTCTAAGGTAGTCAAAAAACTTTATATGTGATTCAATCATGCGTATCATGCTCGAAGGCAGTAAAAAAAATTTATAGTGATTCAATCATGCATATATGTGTTATAAGGCATTAAAAAAACTCATAGTGAAGCAATCATGCATATATGTATTCAATCATGCATATACTAGCTTGAAATCTAACGACATGAAACAAATGACATGAATCTTTATACCTGACGCACATTGGAGCTCATGTTGAATGCATATGAAGTTCTCCTATCCTGAAAAAAGTTGCTCAACTCATTACGGACAATGTTGGGAATGACTTCATTTACAAAGTATTGTATTTTGTCCTCGAGACGCTGACAGACACCATCCCAAGACATAGCAGGGGCAATCGAACGTTGGGAGTTGATGCTGGTGGGAGAATTCTGAGAGCCATGGCTGCAGGAGGCAACGAGTGTTGTGGTGTTCATGTGACTCCCAAACCCGAACACACGACCCTTTTTGGGTTTACCGGTAGCAGTCACCCATGTTGCAGGATAAAAAAGCAGATGCTGAGTGGAGTCATCGCCATATCGTTGTATCATTTGCTGCTCGTATGACTCTTACAAAGTAATAATTAGAATATGAATTAAGAATTAAGAATTAAGAATTACAATATTTATGATAACGTACCATTTGCTGCTCGTATTGCCTTTGGTTTCAGTACTTTGCCATTGTGCTCTTTCAGTTCTAATTCTGGTCTTTTACATATTACTTTTAAATCCATACGGGCCTTCAGATTATCCTTCATTTTCTCTTTCACATTCATTACCGTATTGAACACATTATCAAACACATTTTTCTCTACATGCATGACATCCAAATTATGTCATATTAATAAGGTCAGCCAATACGGTAGTTCCCAAAATATAGATTTCTTTGTCTAATTGTTATCCTTCTCAAATCCAAGGAAGGGCGTCAGCCTACGGGTATATGTCAGTCCACATGGAAAGTATTACAATTTTCTTAAAATCACTATGCCAGACAACCTTGTGGGTGTACCTTCAATTTCAGTTGTGCCTGCTCGAAACACATTCCATTGTCGTCGAAATGGATGGTTGCTGGGTAGAAATCGACGGTGATAGTCAAACTAACACAGCTTCCTTCCATGCGTCAATCTAAAAGATTTTCTATCCTCCATGCAGTATGGATATGCCAACCTACCACGTGTGCTCCAACCAGATAACATATCATATGCAGAAAAGTTACTGATTGTCCATAGAACAACATCCTTCATATCAAACTTTTGTTTTTTTTGGGCATCGTACGTGAGAACACCGTCATCCCACAATATTTTCAGTTCATCAATCAATGACCTTAAATATACATCAAGATTTTGGCTCCGAGAAGTCAGACCAAGGATCAAAAGAGACAAGAAAAGATTTTGACGCTTCATACACAAACTTGGAGGAAGGTTGTATGGGGTGACAAATATCGGCCAACACGAGTATGGGGTTGATCTACCCTCAAATGGATTAAATCCATCTGTACATAAACCTAGCCTAACATTTCTCACTTTCATTGCAAAGTTCTGATGAGTACAATCAAAGTGCCTCCAAGCTTCCGCATCAACAAGATGTGTGATCTTGTCTTCATCATGTCGAACTTTATTTTCATGCCATATCATTTGTTTAGCTGTCCTCGAAGACATATACAGTCGTTGCAATCTAGGGGTGAGAGGAAAGTAGCATAGTGACTTATATGACACCTCTTTTGACCTTGTGCTACCATTTCTCATTGTTTTTGGCTTGAACCGAGGATGTTCACATGATGGACATGATCTATTATTATTTTTATCTTTGAAATACAACATGCAGTGATTTGGACAAGCATTTATCTTTTGATACCCCATACCTAGAGCATTGACCATAACCTTCGCACGGTACAGATTTTTTTGCAATTTCTCATCTTTGGGCAACATACTTTTCACAATAGAGCACAAACGGTCAAAGCATGATTGACTCAAATTATAATCTGACTTCAAATTCAGTAGTTAAAGAACTAAAGACAAGATAGTGTGACTCTGGCAACCATTCCACAGTGGCTCATCAACATCTTTAAGTAAGTCATAAAATCTACTAGCTGCATTGTTTGTTGCTTCTTCCTCTACCCTAGTTGGTACATCACTATGGCCCATTTTTGGTCCTGCACCATCAAATATCAAATTTACATATGGATTATCATGCACCACATCCACCCGTGCGTCAAAATTATTCCTAAATTTTTCACCATGAAGCGTCCAATTCTAATAACCAATAACAAAACTCTTCTTGTATAGGTGATGTCTAACGCCATGAGGTTCTACAAATCAATTGTTCTTACACATCGTGCAAGGGCATCTGATCCGACCGGTGGGATCCACTGTACTGACATTTGTTGTTGCAAATTCAATGAAACTATCGACACCATCCATATATTCATGCGACACCTCATTATCAACTATCCTACGGTACATCCAATCACGATTTGCAACTATTTTGTCCTATAATGTTACATATATTATCATCACCAGTTAAAAAATAATCTTAATAATGCTATGATGAAAAAATATCTAATTTATCTATTAATTCTTGTTTGGTGATTTTTTATGAGCAATTTTTTGTTTCAATTAATGCATAGATTTTCGTGTGTAACACCATCACATCATATTTATACACATCACAATGATATTTATAAATATGAAATCATATTCCATAAAATGATACATGCATTTAAAGCATATTTTCATGATACAATTTCACATGAAAGGCATAATCAAATGGAAAATAACTTCATGCAAGCATGGATACAAACACATCAAACATTGCAATACATTCAAATCATTCATATCAAACATGTATCTGCAATAAACACACTTCAATATCCCGCTAACTACTACCATGCCTTGCATGAAATCCGTACTCCAAAAATAAGAACACTTCTATTCTCATACATTAAAATCATGCTCAGTATCCGTTGAGAAATCTACAAGCGACACTGTGTTAAAATTAAGTTTATTATCCGATAACAAGGAGAGTGACGCCTCTTGTCGGAAATGAGCCCGAACAGGAAAACACAAACCTCGGGTGAACGAAATTGAAATAAGCGGTAGTAAGACTGAAACCAAGTAAGGCAAGGGGGCACCCCCTCTCTGAAAACAAAATGAGGCAGGGGGCGACCCCCTGCCAAAGAAGAAAACAAGTAAGGCAGGTGGGCACCCTCTGCCGGAAAGAAAAAAAATCGGTCAGCAAGGCAGAGGGGCTACCCCATGTCGAAAAACACAAGGCAGAGGGTCCACCCCCCTGCCAAAGAAGAAAACAAGTCAGGCAGGGGAGCCACCCTCTACCGGAAAGAAAAAAAACCGGTCAACAAGGCAGGGGGGCTACCCCATGTCGAAAAACACAAGGCAGAGGGTCCACCCCTCTGCCAGAAAACAAGCGAGGTAGAGGGGTGCCACTCCCTGCCAGAGAAATCAAGCAAGGCAGGGGTGCCACCCCCCCTGCCGGAGAAACAGTACGGCACGGGGGCCACCCCTTGCTTGAAAGCAAAATGAGGCAGGGGGCCACCCCTGCCAAAGAAGAAGCAAGGCAGGGGGTGCCACCTCCTGTCGGAAAACAAGTAAGGCAGGGGGGCCACCCTCTGCCGAAAAGAAAAAAAAGATCAGTCAACAAAGCAAAGGGGCTACCCCCTATCAGAAAACACAAGGCCACCCTTCTGCCAAAAAACAAGTGAGACACACAGGGGGCCCACCCCCTGCCGGAGAACAGTAAGGCAGGGGGTGCCCCCCTGCCGGAAAACAAAATGAGGCAGGGGGGTGACCCCCTGCCGAAAAACAAGTAAGGCAGGGCTTACCCCGGTCCTCTGACGATCCCAAAAGAAAGGGGGAAATGGCGAGAGGGGGTCGTAGGGTTTACCTGGGAGACGCCGAGACAGACAACGGCGGCAGGGCTGGCACGAGGGACCGGCCTGTAGGAGCTCAAAGATGGGGAATGAAGGAAACGATGATCGCGATGCATGTTGGGGACTGCAACAATGACACCAAAAAGGGGGGAGCACGAAGACCGTGACCGAGAGGTCGTCGGTACGTCGACAACAAAGGCGGTGGCTCTGCTCGTAGGGTTTGCCGAACGAGAGCAAAGGAAAGTACTCGGGGTCACCGACAACTTCGGTCGGTGGCGCCTGCTGAGAAGGGCGATGGTGGTCGCTGGTAGCACACCGTCAGTGGCTAACGAAGAGGGAGATGACGGTGCTGGGGTTTGCTGGCCAGAGCTGAACGCGGTGGACTAGGGTTTGGTTTTGGGGGAAATCAGAGAGAGAGAGGAGCGAGAATGTCATGGCTTAGAGGGGCTTATATGGAAAACTAACGACGGATTAGCGACGAATGTATGTCGTCGCCAACTTCATCGCTAAGTAATGACTTTTATAGCGACAGATGCCTTTTGTCACTAATCTGTCATTAAGATGCGATGGAGTCTGAGGCGATTAGTTTATCGTCGCTAATTCATCGCTATTTACTGATGGATTAGCGGTGGAAAATTTTTGTCGTTAATCCGTCGGTAACTAGCGACAGATTAACGATGGACAAATTTCATCGCTAAGTAGCGACAGATAAATTTTGTCGCTAAGTAGCAACGGAATAGCGTCAGATAGTTTTCTCTGGCTAATCCATAGCAAATTGGCGACAGAAAAAATCTGTCATAAATTTTTGTCGCTAATTAATGTTTTTTCTTGTAGTGATTGGCCTTAGGTTTGGGTACCATCAACTCCGAATTAGGGGAGACAACATTCCTAAGATGACCTTTCAGACCAGATACGAGCATTATGAGTTCACAGTCATGCCTTTCGGACTCACCAATGCCTCTGCAGCTTTCATGGACTCAATAAATAGGGTGTTCAAATTATTTTTTGGCACCTTCGTGATCATGTTCATTGATGACATCCTGATGTACTCAGAAAGCTGAGAGCAACATCGAGAATACTTAATCATCGTGTTGGAGACCCTACAAAAAGAACACTTGTATGCTAAGTTCTCTAAATATGAATTCTGGCTTGAAGACATGATGTTTTTGAGACACATTATTTCTAAAAAAGGAGTGTCTGTGGATCCTGCAAAAGTAAAGGCTGTGCTCAGTTGGCAACAACCAAAAAATGTGCATGATATCAGAAGTTTTCTTGGATTAGCTAGATACTACCGATGATTTATCCAGGATTTTTCTAAGATTGTGTTACCTATGATGAAGTTGTTGATGAAAGAGGCTCAGTTCGTTTAGGACGATAAGTGCGAGGCTAGTTTCTACTTACTGAAGGAGCGACTTACTAGTGCTCCGATTTTGGCCTTATATTTTGGTAAAGGCGGATTCGTGATCGATACCGACGCCTCTGGGTTAGGTTTAGAGGTTGTACTAATGCAGAATGGGAAAGTGATTGCTTACGTCTCATGTCAACTTAAGATTCATGCGAAGAACTACCTGACTCATGATTTAGAGTTAGGAGCTATTGTGTTCGCATTAAAGATATGACGACACTACTTGTATGGGGAGCAGTTCCAAGCATTCACCGGCCATAAAAGCCTCAAGTATTTATTCTTGCAAAATGAATTGAACATGAGACAACGTCGTTGGCTCAGATTTCTCAAGGATTACAATTTCACACTGTCCTACCATCAAGGAAAGGTGAATGTCGTGGCTGACGCCCTCAACCGTAAGGCACCCAAAGTTTTGATCAATGCTTTATTTGTTGGATGGAAGTTGGTCAAAGACCTAGCCTCTTGAGAACCTTTTATGATCACGCAAGGTTCATTCCGTTTATCCAATCTGATAGCTCAACCTGAGCTACTGGCTAGAATCATCAGTGGACAAAAGATAAATGCGCGCTACGATAAGTTGAAGGCTCAAGCGCTGCTAGTCGATACTCATTTTTTGTCTGAAGAAGGATTGAAGTATATGGCTGAAGGAGCGCCTTTGGGTTCTAGATGAACTGGTCTTGAGGAACGAAATTCTTGCAAAAACCCATAAGTCCAGCGATACTATTTATCCTGGTGTCATGAAGATGTTCAAGGACTTACAACAGAATTATTGGTGGAACAGTATGAAGTGAGACGTAGCTCAGTATGTCTCAAAATATTTGACGGGCCAACAGATCATGATCGAGCACTAGAGACACGGTGGGGTCATGCAGCAGATGGAGATTCCACTATTTTAATGAGAAGATATCACTATGGACTTCATAGTCGGTCTAGTGAGAACGCGGAGGAAGCATGACGTGATTTGAGTGATCATCGATAGACTCACCAAATCTGCTCACTTTCTACCTATCTGTCTCAACCAACCATTGGACAGTCTGACAGACCTCTATGTTAGAGAAATTGTGAGACTGCATGGTGTTTCGGTCTCGATTATCTCTGATCGTGATCCGAGATTCACTTCAAGGTTTTGGGACAGCTTCAGCTAGCTTTGGGCACAAAGTTAAAGTTCAGTACTACCTTTCACCCTTAGACTGACGAGCAGTCTGAACGTACGATTCAAACTTTAGAGGACATGCTCTGAGCATGTATGATGAACTGGAAGGGAGAATGAGATTCTCACATCAGTCTGAGAGAGTTTGCGTACAATAACAGTTATCATGCTAGTACCGAGATGGATCCATACAAAACTTTATACATGAGGCATTGCCGATCACCTATCTACTGGGATGAGATCGGTGAACAAAGGATAGCGGCACCTATAGTTCTGCAACACTATACTTAACATGTGCAAAGGATTTGAGAACGATTTTGTACTGCTCAGAGTCGGTAGAAGAGTTATGTAGATAGATGCCAATGAGAGCTTACCTTCGCAATTGGTGAGATAGTTTTCATTAAGGTATCCTCGATGAAGAGCGTATTTTGGTTAAAAAAAAAAGAGAAAGTTAAGTCCAAGATACGTCGGACAGTTCAAGATCTTGGAAGAAATTGGAAAAGCAGACTATCGTGTGGCGTTACTTTCTTAGTACGCTCAGATCTGTATTGTTTTTCATGTATCCATGCTGAGGAAGTACGTTCACAATCCATCACACATCATTCACTACGATGATATGGATATTCGAGGGGACTTGACATTCGAAGAAAGACCGGTGGAGATCGTTGATCGTCGTGACCAAGTGTTAAGATCAAAGATTATTTCTTTTGTGAAGGTTCGGTGGCAGCATCATGGGATTGATGAATGTACTTGGGAACCTGAGAATGATGTCATAAAAAATACCTTGATTTGTACTTTGAGTTTTGAATGTAAAAAAAATTCGCGGGCGAAATTCTTTTAAGAAAGGTAGGATATAAAACCCCCAAAAAAATATGTATTCATACTCGGATCCGACCTGAACCCACTAGGGTTAAAAGAAACCCTGGGATGAGGGTTCGTTAAAACCCTCCTCCCCTACTGCCGCACCGCACACACCTTTCCCCTTTTCCCTTGCAAAAACAGGAAACCCCTTTGGGGTTTCCCTATTCGGCTCCCTGTTTCCCCCCTTTAAAACCTTGCAAGGGGAGGGGAGGCCCTCACCTCATAGCCTCTCCTCCTCCTCCTCTCGCTCTCTGCATGCGATGACACCGACGCCGCCGCCCCGCCTCTCCCCAGGTATTCTTCTTCTCCTTCTTTTCCTTTGCTTCTTCTTTATCTTCCTCTTTTTCGGGCTGGCACGAGGCCGACGCCCCCCCTGCCATGCCTTCCTCTTCTTCCCCTTTCTTCTGTGTTCGCAGGAGGCCGACGGCCCCCTGCTGCACCTCCCACTCTCTCTTTGCATTCGGTAGGAGGCTGGTGCCCCTCTGCAGCACCTTCTGGCTCCCGCTCCCTATGTGCCTACCAGAAGGTCGGCAGGGGACCGATGGCCCCTTGTCACACCTTCCCCCTCTTTTTGGCTTTGTCGGAAGGTCAGTAAGAGGCTGGCGACCCCCTGTTGTGCCTTCCCCATCTTTTTCTTTGTGTTGTCGAAAGGCTGACAGGAGGCCGACGGCCCCATGCATTGCTCTCCCTCCCACTTCTTTGTTGTTTTTGTTAGGCAGAGGACTCGCCCCCTGCCATTCGTTGTCCATCAGCAAGGGCCTTGGCCCCTGCCATTCGTTTTGTTCAGGCAGGCAAGGGCCTCGACCCCTGCCATTTAAAGCCTATCAGGCAAGGGCCTTGGCTCCTGCCATTCATTTAGTTATGTCAAGCAGGGGGCTCAACCCCCGCCATTTGAGGTTTGTGAGGCAGGGGCCTTAGGCCCCTGCCGTTTAATATTTTCAAGTAAGCACGGGCCTTGGCCCCTGCCACTTGTCAGATTTCGTATGTCAGGGGCTTCAGCCCCTGCCAGTGTCCCCTTCTTAGGGTTACAAGCAGAATGGGGGGCAGAGGCTGCACCCATGTCCCTTCGCTAATTATTGATAAGCAGATAGGGGTTGTACCCCTGTCCCTTTCTGTTCTTTAGTATGGCTACAACCTTCTAAGTTTTCACACTTTTGCATATTTATGCAACAGATCCAGCTCGTGCACTACGACTTGAGCCCTACATCACCAACACTCGTAGGTGCATGCAACAACGCAACCTCCCGAGGTAGGAAAAAGTCACACAAGGACTTTGAACGGATTAAATAAAGATTTAAGAAATTAAGATAATGACATATGATACTTATATGACTCATGATTTACTGTTCCTTGCTTGTCTTTATATCCCTAAAATCACATGCTTCCTGTAACTGACATATTGTGCATGCTTAATTAGTCCTGCAGTTAGTTCATGTCATTATTTTTCTTCACTTGCTTCTTGTTGTCGTTGCACCGTATGTGATTAGATTTGCTATTACATTTCTGTTGCCACCCTCAAGCAAGTCTCGCAGGGCATGCAGGTGCACGTACCATATTTTGCGCCTTTCAGAAAGGTGCAAAATTTAGTACAAGCACTACAAGCTCGAGAAGATGATATTTTTTTGTGTAAGGCCCGACTCCTCGAGCACAAATTCTATCTATAAAGCTTGTGTTCGATCCGTGCATTGCTAGTTGCAACTATTTGTACTCCATGTCGGTTACTCAGAAAGAATGATTAGATCCACGATGATCCCAAGTCTTGTTTGAGATTTCTTGTTTTGTTGTGATTAAGTATGCCAAGTGTATTACTGCTTTTATGTCATACAAAATACTATGTTGGGTTATTTGTCGAGAGACCCATGACCTAATATCATGGCTGGACCTTTAGACAAGAACAATATATATATTACGATGAGTAGTATGAGAGGGGGTTGAGGACATCGAATTGTGCAATGAGCACTCTGTCAAAATAAATAAAATTAATGATGTTCACCTCTACAAGTTAAATGCTCAAAGAGCAATGCATGTCAAGTTTGAACTAAAGGAATTGCAACATATTAAATGTTTACCCTCTCATTGTAGTTGTACCTTTAGACAGGTACAAGTATACTTTTGGACAAGTATGTCATGTTGGTGTTACAATGTTTGGATGATGAGGTTGTGGCAACCTCAAGGCGTATATATAGCACAATGTTGAAATCAAATAAATGGTGATAATTCGCCTTCACAGGCAAGATGCTCGAGTAGGTCTAACAGACCAAAGCATATAGAATGATGTGACGGTTAATAAACCCCCGTCGTGACCATTCGACTTTCACAGTTCATCAAGAGAGATGATGGATGGTACAAAAACTCTGATGAATAGGTTGTTAACCACCACCCTATGAGCAAAAGACTCGACTTCTTCAGTCATCAAAGTTAAGAGAATTGAGATTACCATAAATTATCCTAGATGGTAACTCACAGGTACTTTTGCAGAAGTTGGATGCATCCATGAGCCATGAATGCCTTTGGAGATTTACTCTCTTGGTCACTGACCGTCCCCTTAGGAGCAGACTCAGTCAGCCATCCGGGTTAATGAAAAATACTTGATATAATAAACCCTCAGATCAGTCTTGACTGTTTATACGTTTCGCGTCTGTGCGTACCCACATGCCATTTAATATCAGAATTTAAAGAATATCTCGTTCACAATAGTTATAGATAATTGATATTCATACTATTTACAATGTTGTTTATATCTTGTGAAAAATATCTCTTTCAGGACAATAGATATGTTGCATCTGCTAGAATGGATTACATATTTTAATTACTGCTTTTAATGAAATAAATTATTTATCTCATGAATAACCTACTTTATTTTATTCTACATTGTCTATTCGTGCACCTACTAGTTTGTTATGAAACTGACCTATTTTATGGGCAGGTGATGAGTAGGACTTTATAGACGGTTGATGGCTCGATGAAATATGACTCAAGATTTCCTTCTTCCTGTTGGCGTCTTGGCTATATTTTTGGGTTTTCTTTAGATTTTTGAATTGTGAAAAGAATGCTTATTTTTGTAATAAGCTGCAAATTTCATTAATAATCTATGGTTTGTTCCTTACTTCTCTTGAGTAGTCGTTTCATAAGTAATGATGGTTTTAAAGTTAACGTGCTTAAAATTTATTAACTTGTCTTACCTTTCTAAGTTGCTTCCGCTGATGATTTTAAAAGTCAAAATCTTAAACTTTGAAACAATTTTCATTAATGTTTTTGAAATCACAAGTCAAAATTTTGGGACGTTTCACCCTAAGCTGCACAAATCGCATGCATTGTGTTCGAGTTATGATGGGTTCGAAAAATGAAACTTCAAATCCGACCCATAAAACCATAAGAAGGTTGTTTGGTATTGGTTCAACCTCTTTAGGTCAACCTGGATAGTATTAAGTAGTGGTGCAAACGGGTCAGACTTGTGTTGGATATAGGCATCATTGAGTTAAACTTAGTTGGATCTAGCATTATTAGATCCAGATGTGGATTTAGATTCTGGTGAGGATCAGCCAAAACCGATTCCAGAACTGATGTGCTTAAAATCTGACATTTACATGCATTGGGATTTGGATTTTAGTTGGATTTGATTTTTTCTCGGATTTGGGCTCAGTTTTGGATGTGAAGCTTTATACTGAATTAATTGGATCCCATTTTGTGGCGCCCCAAACCCCGACCTTGTAAAAACCTTTGGTTTTTGAGGAATTTTTTTTTTTGAAGGATATACAGAGTGAAAAACAACTAGCGGAAGTAAAGGAGGGAAACAGGGGTAAAGCAAGAGTCGCAAGTCTGAGCGAGCCACAGTGAGAAAACCAAACCACAGTAGACAAGTAAAGTATTCTTTATTTCCACAATAATCACAATGATACAAAAACGAGACTGGGTACAAAAAGGGACAGTCTCACAAAAAGGAGAGGTACAACCCCTCAAACCCCAAAACCAGAAGAAGCCAGAATCTGCTGCGAAGTGTGGGTCTCAAGGCTCCTGCTGTGCGCCGTCGCATCGCGCTGCATCTACTCGTCACCTGTATCCCCATAAAACGGGGTCAGTACTCTTGCGAGTTGGTGAGACAAACCATCCATACATTATCATTTTTAAGGAAAAGCAGAAGGTAAGCAACATGCTACAAGTGTGCTAAGTACAAGACTATAACTAGCATGATGGAACAGTTAGAAGCACTTGAATAAAAGTACCAGTGCGTGTCAGGTAGGTGCACGTGCCACAAGACTGTACAACTACAAGTAAGTAACAGTGCAACTACTAAAGTAACAAAACAGAAACTGAACAACAGAAGTAGCAGCTAAAGTAACAGAGTAGGAACCAACCAACAGAGGGTAGCAACTGAACAGAAGTGTGTACGGCTCTAAAGTAGAAACTACAGTAAGTCAGTCTGTTTGGTTAGTCTTTATGTTCATCTTTTAACCTCCTTCGGGTACGCGAAGGAAAACCCTCAAGTTCTGTGAGACATGCACCCGGCGTCTGTTATTTAATTTCTAATGTGGTAACCGGGGATGCTACAAAACGAGAAAACCACCTGCGGGCGACACGCAGCCAGGAGAAACCTTTCGCAGGGGCAAAGGATTGCAATCCGTACTACTGCAGTAGTAGAGGTCCCTGTAGAGGGCGACCTTGACCTCCCTAACTCCGAGTGACTGGAGGTCAGAGGGCACATCGGCTCCTCAAAAGAACAAGTCGTAGTAACGACACGTCACTCGGGGCTGTATCATTCACCCTCTCCCTGGGTGACCAAATTGTGAATGGGGCGCGGCAGGTTTATCTTATTTAGGCTCACACTTCAAGTCATACCTCCTCTCGAGGTAGTCGTGCCTCGTGGTCCCCGCGGGGTACGCAAACGAGGACTTGGCCTGCCCATTCACGTGCTCAGCCTTACACGGCCACCACGAGCACACCGCCTGTGAAGACGATAATATACCATTTTATTTTATGCCTGGGGTGACACGAGTATGTGAGCACCTTCTCACGAACCCGGGCCATTGCCCGTAGACTCCAACCGAGTCGCAAAACCTCGAAAGGTCAAAAGTGTCGAAGCCTATAGTGTATTCTGTTCCTTCCAAGTGTATGTCATGTCGAGTGTAAAGCATGCCCCTGGTGCAGCGTATATCCATCGATATACGAATGGGAAACAAACAAGAAGACACTCGACAACTGAGCTAGTGCCACACGTGTTAGGACGTGCCATCTTGCATGTTCAAAACAAGAAGAACCCACAAAGGTAGAACTCTGCCTGAGTATCGTGCTGTGAGCAACGATACGTTGACAGGCAGGTAACGTACCCCTAACTACAAATTTTGAGCGGCACAAGGCTCAAAATGCATATTCGACGCTCTCTGTATGATCGAGGAGCGACCAGGGCTTGAAATACGTATTTTCCCAATACGCATATTTCATCCCTCACACTGCGGCCAAAACCCACGTAGAGAGGCCATCGGCGTAGAATCATCACAAAAATCGACACCCAAGCGTGTCGAGAGCGAGGTCAAAACAATCCCATCCGGATGGAAAATACATCGCCGCTATCGGAGTATAGTCGCGCTCTGCCCGCACAACCGGAGCACAAAGCCCAATCATCGCAAGCGTCCGAAGAGAACAAGCGAAGTACACACAAACGTGTACCGTGACATAAGTCACAACGCAAACACCTTACTGCCAAGGTGGTCAGTGGGGTGTGAGCATGCGAAGCATGCGACCGCCACGACAATAAACATTATTCCCTTAACAAACTAGTTTCGCTTGGCGGCGACGCGAGAAACGGGTGCTGCCATCGGACCTTCGCGGGAACTTCATGGGTGACACGGGCACCCGTACCGAGTCTGCTAACAACTCCGAACAGGAGCCCGGGTCCAGCTCAAGGCTGCCCAAAGGTAGCGAAGCTACCGATTGCCTTAGCGCTTGACGCCGGTCTTGGCGCCAAGGGAAAAAGAGGCCAGACACAAACCTAAGGTCTGTGGCTCAGACCCAGCTAGGTTAACAGGAGGGCCCCTGGTTTGAACCCAGGGGGGTTCGGACCAGGGTGCTGGGCTAAGCCCACACCCGCGTGGGGTGTGGCTAGCCCAGAACACCCGACTAGGCGGGCCAACAAGGGGGCGGGGTCTGGGCCCTATGGGACCAGTCCCTACCGAACCCAAGAAGGGGCAGGGCAGCACACTGGGCATGTGCTGAGCCCAGGCTCTTGGTTGGTCTCCTAGAAGAGTCCAGACCAGGCTGCACCCGCACCCAAAGGTGCGCCAATGGTGCTGTCACCCTGCAGGTCGGTGCCGACCAGCCTTCATGGTCTGGACCATGCAGGTCCAGACTGTACAAGGCCACAGACTAATGGCCAGACACAAACCTAAGGTCTGTGGCTCCTGGTCTGACCCTACCGTGGGTCCAGACCAGGCCATACATTGGCCGGCAGCCCACCAAGTGGGTGCGCCAAGGAGAAAAAAAAAACCCGGGTGCCAAGGGCACCCAGTTCCGTGCTGCCATTTGGCGGACCAAGGAAGGGGGAAAGAACGGGCTACGCAGCCCCCTGGTTCGAGTCTTGTAGAGATTCAAACCAGGGCTGTAGCCCTTCCCACGCAACCCGAACACCCCAAAATATATACTTATATATATATATATATATATATATATATATATATATATAACTATATATATTCCAAAATGTGCAGCCGAAAGGCTGCCGGTTTCCGGCAGTCTACAGGCTGCTCCGGCCAAAATGCTAAACACGGAACTCATAGAGAGTTTTGTCAGCTCTCAATATCAACCAAGATATCCCCGTTCCGATATACGGTCCAGGAGATATCGCCGAAGAACCAGGCATCCCTCGGGACGTTCCTGGGTTGCTGACGCAGAAACCTGTCAGCTAAAGACGAGGTTTTTCGTCAGCCCTCCATGCCGAATCATCCAAAGTAGACAACTACAAAGTGGTGCAGCTTCGTCTTAGCTTTCCGAAATGCCCAAGAACTTTCCGATCCGACGCATATCCAGGGAGATATGCTCGTTTTACCGGAGGGTTCCCTGTCAACCCAAAAAAAACGAGAAAAAGTAGCGTTTTTTTTTTTTTTGCAACAAAATGTAATTCAGGCCTAATAGAACGTGTATAACATCAAATAGAAACATGGAAACTCGTGCTTTTCCGTCGAGCATACAATGGCTCGAAGCCATGACGATCCGGTATGCACTTTGCAAGTGCATCCCGGTTCGTCCAAGGGCATGTAACCCATGCTCAAACAATTAGAAACGAAATGTAAAGAGTAAAGTTTTTTACTCACCTTGGGAAGGAGGAGCTGCTTCTCAGCTGGAGGGGAGCCACCAGTCTGCTACGTGAGGGAGGAAGGGAGAAGAGAGGAAGGGAAGAAAGAGAGAGGGAAAGAGAAAGGGGTCAGCTCTTTCTCTCTCCTCTCTTTCTCTTGGTTAAATAGAAAGAGGGTGGGGTAGGTAGAGATGGAGGGTGGGGAGAGGAAAAAGGGGGATGGAGGGGCCTCCATAATACCCTCTCTAGATCCTATGGGGTCAAATGGGAGGGTCAAGGGGCTGGCCCCCAACCACTCCCAACCACTCCCCTTGAATCAAGGGGAGTGGTTGGCTTTGACTTTTCAAAGCCAACCCTCAAGCCAAAATATACGTTTTTTTCAAATTCAAAACTCTTTTTTTTTTTTAAATAAATGGGGGGGGGGGGGGTTAGGGGCTACCCCCTAGGGGGATTCCAGCCCAAAAAGTCGTGGGCCTATGCCCACCCACTTTTTGAAATCCCAAAACAAGGCCTCAACTTTTGGTTTTTTACAAACTTTTCAAAATTGCCTATTAAAAGGAGTTTTTTTTTGTAAATTTATTTTCATAACTCCTCAAAATGGCATGGGCTGAGGTGGAGCCCATGCCAACCACTTTTAAAAATGCCCAAGACAATCCTCCATACAAAATATTTTGAAAACCCACTTTTATGTTTTACAATATACTTTTAGATTTTACGAAAATTGCAATTCGCTTTATGAAAAACCCAATTCACTTCATTATTTAAATGAACATGATTAAATTAATTTAAAAACCAAAATTTTAAATTACATCTCATGAATTAAAGTTTAAATTATAATAAAGTATGTTTAATTTCCCAATTTCAATGAAATTGGGCCTCGGTATAACTCAAAATTACCGATATACCCTTTTTCAGCAATTTCAAAGAGATAACGAGAAATTTTTTCTCGTTTAGGCTCCAAATTTGGAGCGAACCCAAATGAATATAATATAAGTCAAATCTACAAATATTGGGGTTTGATTCCTCGCGGTTTGCCCCGAATCGCCTCGTAGAGCGAATCTACGCGATTCAGAGCCTCAGAAGGCGATAATTTGTCAGATTCATGGGCAATGCTCGTGCCGAACAAGGAATTTTCCAACAATGAAGTATATATCATTTAAAATTCTTCAGAAAAAAATAGTGGGGCTTACATCCTTCCCTCCTAAAAAGGGATTTCGTCCGCGAAATCACGAACGCTAGGCTATAAAAAGATCAGGGTATTTCTCCCTCATGCTGGACTCTGGCTCCCATGTGCATTCTTCAATGCCATGGTGTTGCCACCGTACCTTAACCAGCGGAATGGTCTTGGTACGCAGAACTTGGTCGCGACGATCGACGATCTCAACAGGTCTCTCGGCCATAGTTAAGTCCTCTTGCACTTCGACTTCTTCGTATCGGATAACGTGCGATGGGTCCGGAACATACTTCCTCAGCATCGACACGTGAAAAACATTATGAATTTGAGCATACTGCTGTGGTAGCTCAATCCGATAGGCTGCTCCACCGATCCTCTCAAGGATCCTGAACGGCCCAACGTATCTAGGACTCAACTTTCCTTTCTTTCCGAAACGAAAGACGCTCTTCGTCGGGGATACCTTCACAAAAACCATGTCATCGACATCAAACTGTAACTCTCGCCGCCTCTTATCGGCGTAACTCTTCTGTCTGTCCTGGGCTGCCTTCAGACGTTCTCGAATCTTCTGCACTTGCTGAGTGTAGTGCTGAAGAACAATCGGTGATTCGCTGGATCGATCGCTGATATCGTCCCAATATGAAGGTGATCGGCAAGGTCTCCCATACAAAGCCTCGTACGGGGCCATACCGATACTAGCATGATAACTATTGTTGTAGGCAAATTCGACCAAACACAAGTGTGAATCCTATTCACCCTTCCAGTCGAGCATACAAGCCCGCAACATATCTTCTAACGTCTGAATCGTTCTCTCTGACTGGCCATCAGTCTGAGGGTGAAAGGCGGTACTGAACTTCAACTTCGTTCCCAAGGCTGACTGCAATTGTCCCCACAATCGCGACGTGAATCTGGGATCACGGTCCGAAATGATTGACGTAGGTACACCATGTAGCCGTACAATCTCTCGGATATACAAGTCTGCTAAGCTCTCAAGCAGCTGACTGATCCGGATGGGTAAGAAGTGAGCAGACTTGGTGAGTCTGTCCACAATCACCCATATCGCATCGTGCTTTCGCCTGGTTCGCGGTAACCCTACCACGAAATCCATCGTGATATCCTCCCATTTCCACTGAGGAATCTCAATCCTCTGCATGGTGCCACCGGGACGTTGGTGCTCGATCTTGATTTGCTGACAAGTCAAACACCTCGATACATACGCCGCTACTTCACGCTTCATCCCGTTCCACCAATACCTTCGCTGAAGGTCCTTAAACATCTTAGTACCACCAGGATGGACGGTGTACTTCGACAGATGTGCCTCATCAAGAATCTCCTTTCTCAACTCGGGGTCATTTGGCACCCAAAGTCGATCCTTCATGCGGATACAACCGCTATCATCAACACGAAAGACTGAGCCCTCTTCACGAGCTCGGTCGACAAACTTCTGATATTGAGCGTTTCGCTTCTGTGCCTCGATAACCTTAGGCAAGAATTCTGATCGAATGGCCAACCCAGACAATCTGATCGATCCGCCTCCGATCGCGAATGGCTTCCAAGCCACGAAATCTTCGATCAACCTCTGGCTCCACACTAGACTAGCCAGAACACTGCTCGATTTGCGACTAAGCGCATCTGCAACGACGTTCGCCTTACCAGGGTGATAAGACAACGTAAACTCATAATCCTTGATAAACTCGAGCCAACGACGCTGTCTCATATTCAATTCCTTCTGGAAAAACAAATACTTGAGACTCTTGTGGTCAGAAAAGACCTCAAATATATCTCCGTACAGATAGTGTCGCCAGGACTTCAAGGCGAACACTACCGCCGCCAACTCCAAGTCATGAGTCGGGTAATTTCTCTCGTGAATCTTCAGTTGCCGCGAAGCATACACAATAACATGACCATGCTGCATGAGCACGCATCCCAGTTCGGTACCCGAGGCGTCCGTGTACACCACAAAACCGCCTCTGCCAGAAGGTAAGGCTAACACCGGAGAGGTAGTCAGCTTCGTCTTCAGGATCTGAAAACTCTCTTCGCAAGAGTCAGTCCATTCGAACTTGACTCCCTTACGCAGAAGCTTCGTCAAAGGAAGCGCAATCCTGGAGAAGTCCTGTATGAAACGCCGGTAGTAACCAGCTAGCCCGAGAAAACTGCGGATATCTGTAACAGACTGAGGCTGCTTCCAGTCCAACACTGCTTCGACCTTCGCTGGATCAACTGACACACCATCACTGGATATCACATGACCCAAAAACATGACTCGTCGAAGCCAAAACTCGCACTTGGAGAACTTGGCGAACAATCTGTGCCCTCGAAGTACTCCCAACACAATACGCAGATGCTCTCGGTGCTGCTCAGGGGTCTCTGAGTAGATCAAGATGTCATCGATGAATACGATCACGAACGTATCCACGAACGGACGGAAGATACGATTCATCAAATCATTGAATGCTGCTGGTGCATTCGTGAGCCCAAAAGGCATCACAACGAACTCGTACAACCCGTACCTAGTTCGAAAAGCTGTCTTCGAGACATCTTTCTCTCTGATCCGGAGTTGATGATAACCCGATCTAAGGTCGATCTTCGAGAATATCTTCGCTCTCTGCAACTGATCAAAGAGATCTTCTATTCTCGGCAACAGATACTTGTTCTTAATCGTCGCTTGGTTGAGCATTCTGTAATCAATGCACAACCTCAGGGATCTGTCTTTCTTCTTTACGAACAAAACAGGTGCACCCCACGGCGATGCACTGTTTCTGATAAACCCTTGCTCCATCAACTCTTCCAACTGACGCTTCAGTTCCTCGAGTTCTGCCGGAGCCATACGATATGGTGCCTTCGAGATCGGAGTCGTTCCAGGTAACAACTCAATACAAAACTCGATCTCACGCTTCGGAGGTAATCCAGGCAGTTCCTCAGGAAACACATCGGGGAACTCCCGAACTACATCAAGATCCTTGATAGGGGTTAACACTGATTCAACTGGGGTGATACTGACCAAGAAAGCAGTACCCCCATTCCGCAGATATTTCTGAACTTTAAACGATGAAATCATACGACTGTCTCGAATAGGTCGAGCAAGGCTGATCTCCAAAACTGGACGATCAGGAGGGTATAACACCACCTTGCCTTCTCTGCAAAGGACTTGAGCATGATACGCAAACAACCAATCCATGCCTAGAATGACATCAAACTCTGTCATATCTAGTAGGATCAAGTCAGCTGGCAAGTTCTGACTTGCCACTGACACCTCCACGCTTGGAATGTACAAAGTACATAAAGACTGATCACCAGTCGGCGTACAAACTTCCAAAGGATAATTCAACAATACAGCAGATATAGGCAAAGAACTAGCAAATCTCGAAGCTATGAAAGAATGCGAAGCACCACAGTCAAACAAGGTAAAAGCTGCATGACCAGCGACTGGAATAGTACCTTGGACCAATTCTCCCTTGGTCACTTGCTCGATAGTGGCTGCGTAGGCACGCCCTGCCACCGTCTTCTGGTTACCCGTCTTCTGCTGGGAAGATTGCTGCGGCGTATACATCTGCTGCTGCTGCTGCTGAGGAAGTCGCTGAGGTGCTGGCTGCGATGTTCCTGGTGTGTTCCTCCTCAGATCGTCGGACTGCTTCTTCCGACAGTCCTTAATGTAGTGTCCCATCTTGCCACAGTAGATGCATCCTCCGAGGTCCCGGGGACACGGTCGGCCAGGATGATCCATCCGACATTTTGGGCAACCCGATGTTGCCACCACCTGTCTCTGCTGCTGCTGGGGCTGACGATTCTGTCGTTGCCGGTTGTTGTTGTTGCGGTTCCTCTTTGCTGACGGGGCGGACTTCTTTCCACCCGAATTCGACTGAAACGAACGCTTCTTAGGCCAACTCTTTTGGCCTTGCTGCTGGTTTCCTTTGGACTGCGGGGTCTTCTGGGATTCAGTCCACTCCTGCTCCAAAAGTGTAGCCGTCTCCAGGGCTTCCTCTAGAGTAGAGGGAGCACGTGTGAACACTCTCAAGCGTAAGGCTAACTTCAATCCACGAGCGAACTTCATCGCTCGCTCCTTCTCGGTCACATACACATGAGGGCAGAAGCGCTCCAGGCTTCTGAACTTCGTGATATAGTCCGCCAAAGTAGAGTTCCCTTGCTGAAGGTCGAGGAACTCCTGCATCTTTCGGCTGCGCTCGTGGGTCGGGAAATAGGCCGCGTAGAAGACCTCCACGAACTGCTCCCACGTAACTGGTCCACCTCCAAACTTGACATCCCAGGTGGTCGCCCACCACCTTTCGGCATCCTTCCGGAGCCGATATGAGCCAAAGTCCACTTTCCTGTCATCACTGACCTGCAGCACACGGAAGATCCGCTCGATCTCTCGTACCCAATCCTCGGCTGCCTCAGGTGAAGACTTTCCATCGAAGGAGGGAGGATTCATAGCCATGAACTGTTTGTAGGGCACGACCGTCGCTGGAACTGGAGGGGGAGTAGGAACCGGAGTCTCTCGCTCCTGAGAGGTCCGCATGTTCTCTCCCATAGCACGCATGGCCTCAGCCTGCCTGCCCACAACCTCAGCTAGGTTGCTCACAGTGTCCATGATACGATCGCAACGCTCGCGCCAAGCCATCTTGTGCAAAAAGAAGATACGTGTAAGCGATGAGACAGGTCAAAGCATAACTTCATTACTTAAAAAGCAAATGCATACATATCATCAGTACAAGCCAAAATTACCCTCTATAACAGGGTTACCATACATAAACCTCCGCAACAAAAACACAAACAACGCAAGTCTACAAAATGAACACTGACTCAGTGTTCCAACCATACATGTTCACATATGAACAAACACAATCACCGCTGCCTACGAGTGTAGTAGTTGCGGTAGGTGTTCCGATTTCCGTATCGCCTCTGCATCGGACGAGGAGGAGAAGCAGGTGTGTACTCAGGAGGACTCACTGCCTGAGACCACGGAGGTGAAGCTGGCGTGTACTCGGGAGAGACAGAGCGTGAGTAGGAAGCTGGCGTGTACTCGGGAGAGACAGAGCGTGAGTAGGAAGCTGGCGTGTACTCGGGAGAACCTGGTGCAACCGGTGCATCTCCCACTGGGTCAACTGCTGACTGTGCCCGACCGCCCTCAGAAGCCTCTTTCTCCTCGGTCTCAACGTTACCCATTATGAGTTCGTCGCCCAACTTGCGCTGACACTCGATCTCTATATGCCCCCTAAAGCCACAGTAGGGGCATATGCTCAAGGCACGAGGACAAATCTGTCCTGCGTGATACTCGTCACATCTCCCACAAGGAGGTGCCGGATGTGCAAGTATCCGGGCACTCCGCATGATTTGCTGAACCGCTTGATCGAGGGCCTCCGTGCCTCGAATCAAGTCGATAAGAGCTCCGAGCATTCGCTCATTTCTCGAATCAACAAGCATCTAACAGGTTATGCAACAAATCAAGCAAGCAAAGCTAAATACAACAGAAATCATTAAGGAATAAATAAAAGTAATAATCTAAAACATACTTACAGTGCGATGAACGTTGCACGCAGAAGTCTTGGACCACACTTATAAACCTGGCTCTGATACCAATCTCTGTGGCGCCCCAAACCCCGACCTTGTAAAAACCTTTGATTTTTGAGAAAAAAAATTTTTTTTGAAGGATATACAGAGTGAAAAACAACTAGCGGAAGTAAAGGAGGGAAACAGGGGTAAAGCAAGAGTCGCAAGTCTGAGCGAGCCACAATGAGAAAACCAAACCACAGTAGACAAGTAAAGTATTCTTTATTTCCACAATAATCACAATGATACAAAAACGAGACTGGGTACAAAAAGGGACAGTCTCACAAAAAGGAGAGGTACAACCCCTCAAACCCCAAAACCAGAAGAAGCCAGAATCTGCTGCGAAGTGTGGGTCTCAAGGCTCCTGCTGTGCGCTGTCGCATCGCGCTGCATCTACTCGTCACCTGTATCCCCATAAAACGGGGTCAGTACTCTTGCGAGTTGGTGAGACAAACCATCCATACATTATCATTTTTAAGGAAAAGCAGAAGGTAAGCAACATGCTACAAGTGTGCTAAGTACAAGACTATAACTAGCATGATGGAACAGTTAGAAGCACTTGAATAAAAGTACCAATGCGTGTCAGGTAGGTGCACGTGCCACAAGACTGTACAACTACAAGTAAGTAACAGTGCAACTACTAAAGTAACAAAACAGAAACTGATCAACAGAAGTAGCAGCTAAAGTAACAGAGTAGGAACCAACCAACAGAGGGTAGCAACTGAACAGAAGTGTGTACGGCTCTAAAGTAGAAACTACAGTAAGTCAGTCTGTTTGGTTAGTCTTTATGTTCATCTTTTAACCTCCTTCGGGTACGCGAAGGAAAACCCTCAAGTTCTGTGAGACATGCACCCGGCGTCTGTTATTTAATTTCTAATGTGGTAACCGGGGATGCTACAAAACGAGAAAACCACCTGCGGGCGACACGCAGCCAGGAGAAACCTTTCGCAGGGGCAAAGGATTGCAATCCGTACTACTGCAGTAGTAGAGGTCCCTGTAGAGGGCGACCTTGACCTCCCTAACTCCGAGTGACTGGAGGTCAGAGGGCACATCGGCTCCTCAAAAGAACAAGTCGTAGTAACGACACGTCACTCGGGGCTGTACCATTCACCCTCTCCCTGGGTGACCAAATTGTGAATGGGGCGCGGCAGGTTTATCTTATTTAGGCTCACACTTCAAGTCATACCTCCTCTCGAGGTAGTCGTGCCTCGTGGTCCCTGCGGGGTACGCAAACGAGGACTTGGCCTGCCCATTCACGTGCTCAGCCTTACACGGCCACCACGAGCACACCGCCTGTGAAGACGATAATATACCATTTTATTTTATGCCTGGGGTGACACGAGTATGTGAGCACCTTCTCACGAACCCGGGCCATTGCCCGTAGACTCTAACCGAGTCGCAAAACCTCGAAAGGTCAAAAGTGTCGAACCCTATAGTGTATTCTGTTTCTTCCAAGTGTATGTCATGTCGAGTGTAAAGCACGCCCCTGGTGCAGCGTATATCCATCGATATACGAATGGGAAACAAACAAGAAGACACTCGACAACTGAGCTAGTGCCACACGTGTTAGGACGTGCCATCTTGCATGTTCAAAACAAGAAGAACCCACAAAGGTAGAACTCTGCCTGAGTATCATGCTGTGAGCAACGATACGTTGACAGGCAGGTAACGTACCCCTAACTACAAATTTTGAGCGGCACAAGGCTCAAAATGCATATTCGACGCTCTCTGTATGATCGAGGAGCGACCAGGGCTTGAAATACGTATTTTCCCAATACGCATATTTCATCCCTCACACTGCGGCCAAAACCCACGTAGAGAGGCCATCGGCGTAGAATCATCACAAAAATCGACACCCAAGCGTGTCGAGAGCGAGGTCAAAACAATCCCATCCGGATGGAAAATACATCGCCGCTATCGGAGTATAGTCGCGCTCTGCCCGCGCAACCGGAGCACAAAGCCCAATCATCGCAAGCGTCTGAAGAGAACAAGCGAAGTACACACAAACGTGTACCGTGACATAAGTCACGACGCAAACACCTTACTGCCAAGGTGGTCAGTGGGGTGTGAGCATGCGAAGCATGCGACCGCCACGACAATAAACATTATCCCCTTAACAAACTAGTTTCGCTTGGCGGCGACGCGAGAAACGGGTGCTGCCATCGGACCTTCGCGGGAACTTCATGGGTGACACGGGCACCCGTACCGAGTCTGCTAACAACTCCGAACAGGAGCCCGGGTCCAGCTCAAGGCTGCCCAAAGGTAGCGAAGCTACCGATTGCCTTAGCGCTTGACGCCGGTCTTGGCGCCAAGGGAAAAAGAGGCAAGGCCTATGTAGGGCCTGCCACTGACGGGCCACTGGGCCCACAACCGTCTTGGTCTGCACCCTACGTGCAGACCAAGTGCTGCTGGGCTGCGGCACTGGTTTCGCAGGTACTGAGCTCACCCGGGTGCTCACGCACCCGGCGAAACAACAAGGGAGTCCCACAGTGGCTCCGGCGATGCTAGGCCCAAAAGGGCTGGGACTAGTCCACCCTGTAGGTCTAGTCCAACAAGAACCAGACCCAGCTAGGTTAACAGGAGGGCCCCTGGTTTGAACCCAGGGGGGTTCGGACCAAGGTGCTGGGCTAAGCCCACACCCGCGTGGGGTGTGGCTAGCCCAGAACACCCGACTAGGCGGGCCAACAAGGGGGCGGGGTCTGGGCCCTATGGGACCAGTCCCTACCGAACCCAAGAAGGGGCAGGGCAGCACACTGGGCGTGTGCTGAGCCCAGGCTCTTGGTTGGTCTCCTAGAAGAGTCCAGACCAGGCTGCACCCGCACCCAAAGGTGCGCCAATGGTGCTGTCACCCTGCAGGTCGGTGCCGACCAGCCTTCATGGTCTGGACCATGCAGGTCCAGACTGTACAAGGCCACAGACTAATGGCCAGCCACAGACCTAAGGTCTGTGGCTCCTGGTCTGACCCTACCGTGGGTCCAGACCAGGCCATACATTGGCCGGCAGCCCACCAAGTGGGTGCGCCAAGGAGAAAAAAAAAACCCGGGTGCCAAGGGCACCCAGTTCCGTGCTGCCATTTGGCGGACCAAGGAAGGGGGAAAGAACGGGCTACGCAGCCCCCTGGTTCGAGTCTTGTAGAGATTCGAACCAGGGCTGTAGCCCTTCCCACGCAACCCGAACACCCCAAAATATATACTTATATATATAACTATATATATTCCAAAATGTGCAGCCGAAAGGCTGCCGGTTTCCGGCAGTCTACAGGCTGCTCCGGCCAAAATGCTAAACACGGAACTCATAGAGAGTTTTGTCAGCTCTCAATATCAACCAAGATATCCCCGTTCCGATATACGGTCCAGGAGATATCGCCGAAGAACCAGGCATCCCTCGGGACGTTCCTGGGTTGCTGACGCAGAAACCTGTCAGCTAAAGACGAGGTTTTTCGTCAGCCCTCCATGCCGAATCATCCAAAGTAGACAACTACAAAGTGGTGCAGCTTCGTCTGAGCTTTCCGAAATGCCCAAGAACTTTCCGATCCGACGCATATCCAGGGAGATATGCTCGTTTTACCGGAGGGTTCCCTGTCAACCCAAAAAAAACGAGAAAAAGTAGCGTTTTTTTTTTTTTTTGCAACAAAATGTAATTCAGGCCTAATAGAACGTGTATAACATCAAATAGAAACATGGAAACTCGTGCTTTTCCGTCGAGCATACAATGGCTCGAAGCCATGACGATCCGGTATGCACTTTGCAAGTGCATCCCGGTTCGTCCAAGGGCATGTAACCCATGCTCAAACAATTAGAAACGAAATGTAAAGAGTAAAGTTTTTTACTCACCTTGGGAAGGAGGAGCTGCTTCTCAGCTGGAGGGGAGCCACCAGTCTGCTACGTGAGGGAGGAAGGGAGAAGAGAGGAAGGGAAGAAAGAGAGAGGGAAAGAGAAAGGGGTCAGCTCTTTCTCTCTCCTCTCTTTCTCTTGGTTAAATAGAAAGAGGGTGGGGTAGGTAGAGATGGAGGGTGGGAAGAGGAAAAAGGGGGATGGAGGGGCCTCCATAATACCCTCTCTAGATCCTATGGGGTCAAATGGGAGGGTCAAGGGGCTGGCCCCCAACCACTCCCAACCACTCCCCTTGAATCAAGGGGAGTGGTTGGCTTTGACTTTTCAAAGCCAACCCTCAAGCCAAAATATACGTTTTTTTCAAATTCAAAACTCTTTTTTTTTTTTAAATAAATGGGGGGGGGGGGGGTTAGGGGCTACCCCCTAGGGGGATTCCAGCCCAAAAAGTCGTGGGCCTATGCCCACCCACTTTTTGAAATCCCAAAACAAGGCCTCAACTTTTGGTTTTTTACAAACTTTTCAAAATTGCCTATTAAAAGGAGTTTTTTTTTGTAAATTTATTTTCATAACTCCTCAAAATGGCATGGGCTGAGGTGGAGCCCATGCCAACCACTTTTAAAAATGCCCAAGACAATCCTCCATACAAAATATTTTGAAAACCCACTTTTATGTTTTACAATATACTTTTAGATTTTACGAAAATTGCAATTCGCTTTATGAAAAACCCAATTCACTTCATTATTTAAATGAACATGATTAAATTAATTTAAAAACCAAAATTTTAAATTACATCTCATGAATTAAAGTTTAAATTATAATAAAGTATGTTTAATTTCCCAATTTCAATGAAATTGGGCCTCGGTATAACTCAAAATTACCGATATACCCTTTTTCAGCAATTTCAAAGAAATAACGAGAATTTTTTTCTCGTTTAGGCTCCAAATTTGGAGCGAACCCAAATGAATATAATATAAGTCAAATCTACAAATATTGGGGTTTGATTCCTCGCGGTTTGCCCCGAATCGCCTCGTAGAGCGAATCTACGCGATTCAGAGCCTCAGAAGGCGATAATTTGCCAGATTCATGGGCAATGCTCGTGCCGAACAAGGAATTTTCCAACAATGAAGTATATATCATTTAAAATTCTTCAGAAAAAAATAGTGGGGCTTACACATTTTGTCTACTGAATCCAACTAAACAGATTCCAATTCGGTCCGATATCCGACCTGAATACTAACAGTTTACATCCCTATATTCAAGTAAACTTTTGATGCCCAGACCTTGGAATGTGATTTGGGTAGCATCGAGTTCAAGCCATAGATCTGACTCATTGACAGCCATATCTTGGGCCATGACAGGGTCCCATAGAGTTGAACTCAAGAACCAAATCCATTTGACAAAGACAATTGGAATGACGGTAAAGCAGAAATGGATCAACTTTTGTTGGATCTCCAATCTAAGCAGACATATTCTGGTATTTGGATCTTCAAAGAGAATTCCAATGTAATTTTGGATTGCATTTCATGATTGGATATTTCTTATATTCAGATTCAGAATAGCATTTTCTGTTGGATCTAATTTCGGCCTGTCGATCCTTTTTTTTTTTAAATTTTTACGGGTAAAATGACACATTCTTTGACTAGGTATGCCGATGGATCGGCCCACACTGGTTGGACTCAGGTGGGTCCAAACCCAGATCCAACTCTGAGGTGATAATGTTGGGTCCGTTTGGCCCTAGAGGATGCAAAACATACTTGCATCTGGATATGGATAAATATAAACCAGACCCGACCATACTTATAAAAATGTTAACTAAAATTTTTAATTTTAAGAAAAGGCAGATGTTAATCAGAAGTTGGGCTGGACCTGGCTGTGGTGTGAAATTTCATAAACCATACCCGTGTCTTAGGAATGTAAACGGTTCAAATTCGGATCAGATGCGGCCAATACCATATTCGACTAATCAGATGTTGGCTAAACAGGTTCGTTCCAATTCGGATTCAGACCCAGATGGTGAAAAACTCATACCAAATCTGCTCTTTTACATGTAAATGGATTCTAATATCTGTCAAATTCGGATATTTGTCGGATTTGGTAGAAAAAAATCAAAACCATATCAGCATCCAATTATAATCAGGCATCATGTCAGCTTACCAAATGCAACTAACCTGAATCGAATTTGGTCAGATATCGGATAAAATCCGATGCATTGACATCACTACTGGGTCTATATAGCAGTCGAATCATGTAGATTCTGACTTAAATACTAATTGGACCAATTTCATAGTAATGAACCTGGGTTCGATGGGATCTTATCTGGTTCAAAATCAGGTCATACCCTACAGGTTGACAAGATTATATCTGTTCTTTTTTTGTAGTATCCAGGATGATCAGGTCCAATTAGGTTCTAATGCATCTCTTATACTACAACGGATCTATTTCATAATGTACGGATTCTAATTCGAATATACTATGATCCGACCTGCTTGCCAATTGCCATGCAAAGAGTCAAACGACGTAGTGACCGGCTCGACCGGTCAAAAAGTGAGCAACCGGCAGCAGTCCGTGGGTAAACGTTTCAGATTCAAAATATGGAGGGCGGTCGAGCGTTCATTTTAGGACAACCGCAAATCTCCTCTGCGTCGAACCTACAGCGTCTGATCAGAATAGACGAGATCGCTCTTGAAGAAGAGGAAGAGGATTTATGGTTTAGGGTTTGCAATTGGAGCATCGATGGTACCAATTTCCGCTTTTTTTCTTCGTTTCTGAAAAAATTAGGGTTTTTTTCTTCTTCTGCTACCTCGATTTTCGTTTTTCTGTTTGCATTTGGTTTCGGATTTTCTTCCTTTTCTGACGAAATTAAGGCTTCTTGATCAATCACGGTGGATGAGTTCTCTGGTTCTGAATTCGGTTTCTTTTATCCTTGTTTTTTGGTGGCCGATTTAATTAGGGCTTTCTCGTATGCTCGGAGAATTCGTCATCGCTATGTTATGCGAATGTTTCCGTGTTTGGACGAATCGATTCCGTTTTGAGACGCAATATCTGCGAACATTTTCGGCGGTGATTTTGGAGTCCGGGAGGTGAGTTGTCGTCGAACTTTTCTTCTTCTAAATTGTAATTGTTACCGATTGGAGATGCTTTCTTTTCCGGAGTTCATGAGGATTTTTGTTTTCGCCTGCGGTGTTGTTCTGTGGTTGCTTGTTTTATTTTTGGTTTGTCTGCACTACTTATCCATAAAAAGCTGGGATATGTTGGATTATTGCATTTTGATTCGTGAGATAACTTAGGGCATTATGATCCAAACCAATGTCCCAAACTGCTGCAATTTTCTGGGTATGTGGATTTATCCAAACCAATGCCACAATCCTCAGTATCAAGATTTTCCCTGGAGAGAGGAAATCTCCTGATTAATTACAAGTTTTTGGGGGAAAATCTCCAGAAAATGTCGACAAAGATAAAATGTTAACGAACATAATGTTTATAAACAATATGAAGAAAAATATAACCATATTAATGATGTCAAAACTGGTTTTTACTGTGTAAGTATCAGGCTGTTATGATGACATGGTGACAATTTCAAAACCGGTGATATTGTGAAAATATAGTAATAATTTCGGGATTATGGCAGTGTATGAAAATATTGATAAATATTAGCGATATTTGATACATATATCCATACACCACCTTAGGGTTTGCCTTGCTTGCTAATCGCAGTAGTAAAGTCTGCGGATACAGGACATGGGTTCAAATTGTTTTATGCAAATACATGCATGCCAGTTGTCAGTTTCAGTTGTGGGTTAAATTTTTGCATGAGTATGGATTTGTTATCTGGCAAATGTTGATAGAATGTTTTCCCGTTTGATTTCCTGATCCTCTTTCTGCTAATTTGTTGGTTCCTCGTGCTGTAATTCTTTTCACACATTTATTTTAACCTTGAACTTGATCTTTAAGATGTGTCGCTTCCTTTATATCAAGGCTGAATTTGAAGTTACAAACTTGCTTTTCTAATGAGTAATTCTTGCAGCTCTATGACAAATAATGGGTGGTAATAAGATGAGAGGAGACATTGATGTTCCCGGCAGCAGCACACCAGTTAGTGCTGCTGCTATTTCAGATGGGAGTGTTGCTCCTGTTCAGAATCTTCGGCCTTCGCTTGGGTAATTTCATAAACCTGTTTTCCTGATCACTAGATGGTGGTTTTAAATCTCTCTCTCTCTCTCTCTCTGCGTGCTTTTGATGCCTTTCTTTTCGAAGAAGATTCTGGTGTCATTTTTTATAGCGCTGTTTTTACCATTATTATTGTCATGCTCAGCTTAGTTATTGAATATTGTTCAATGCTCAATCTGTTCTTTGTTGGTTTTGCTAAAAGTAGTTGCCATTGTTTTGCTTGGAAAAAGATCATCTCTGACCATTTAAACAATTTCTAGTGGTATTTGCTGATTTTCTAGTTGAACTTGACTTGCTTATGGTTGCTAAATTGAATGTGTGAGGTCTCATTTGGGAAATTATGTAATATGTTTCTGTAGTTTGGATCATTCCAAAATCCTAGCATCCTAGTTTCTCAGTTCAATATCTGCAACATGCGCTCATGAATCTGTGATACATGTGGGTTATTTTTAAGTTAATGCATCTGAGAATAAATATTCATGTTATTATGCTTTCTAGTTACTTGACAATCCCTACATTAGAGAATCTTGGATATCTGCCTGTAGCCTAAAATCTCTTTTTTCTCTGGTATTGAACTTAACTTACAATAAAGGGGCCAAGAAGCTTATTGAAGAAAGGGGGCTAAGAAGAGCACTTCTGTTGAATAATTGCCAATTGGTGTTGCTGCTTGGATTCATGCCCTTAGCTTCTTGAATATGTGGTATCCTCTTCCACACAAGAAAAATTGGAGAGCCTGCATTGACCTTTTAGAGTTAAAAGTAACCACTATTGTGATGTACATCTGATCACGTAACCACCTATTCCAATATCACTTCATCACCTTTTGCAGAACCTCTTTTCCTTTTTTAAATCCTTAAGTCCTTTTAATTTTCTCTATGTTAAGGGAAATCTTGGTGCATACACTTTGTCTGTGTTGCAGACTTGCAGTGCTTAAAGATTCTTTTGCGTCCATGTTGTCCATTGAATGCTGTGGGAACTAATATGCACATGTATGCCTGTAATCAAGACAGGTCCAGGCCTTGGACGACCCTCTCAGTCATTGGGCAGGACAGGACTACAGAATTTTTATGGATTACAATCTTGACCTGCTCTTGATTACTTGTTTGGCTAGAAATTGGATCAGCTTCTTGGGCTTGACTCTTTTGCCTATCCTAGCCTAACCAGGGCCAAACATCTACGTCCGCCAATCATTTTATTAATTGTTCAATTTGAATAACCGAAGGTCTAAATTCTGTATCGCTCCATTGCTGATAAATGGTAAGGCGAGCAGTGCTCTTTTGTTTGTGTGCCAGAGAATGAATATCTAACTTGGTCCTTGATCATGAAGTTTGGTTTTGTGATTCAAAATTGATACTCATAGTGATAGTTCACCAATTAAAATTTGCTTGTATCATTGTGTCAGTTGATTTATGCATTTTAATTTACAAAAGCTGTTTTATGATAATGGAAGATAATACTTGTGGTTCCTTTCAAGACCGGAGAGAGAACTCTCTTGATTGAAGGAATTTGGGCTAAACCAATGCTATAATAATATGATAAAATGATGTTCTTGGATTTATATATGCAATATCTCTTCATTAACACACAACTTGACACTTTTATAGGAGAACAAGTGGACCTACCAGGCGATCAACGAAGGGTGGCTGGACACCTGAGGAGGTAAGATCTAACTATGTCAATATATTCATCCTCTGCTTATGTTGGCCAGAATGAAATAGTTTGTTGTATTTGGATAGGATTTCTCTTGATACATTAGATGTATTTTATGGCAGTTGAACTATTAGTTCTAGATCATGGTTTATGTTTATTAACTGGAATATTGACTGCATATAATGCAAATGATTACTTGATGTTACTTGTACTTTTCCTTTCTTTTGACAAGTACAAATTTATTTTGATGAATTGCAGTGGTAGTTCAAGTCTTTGAAATGCTGCAATGCATGGGCTATGCTATTGGCTCTCAACCATTGCAAGGATATCATAGTGGCCCATTGTCCCAAATGGAAGTTAATGTCATGGTTCTTGCATCATGTATTCTAAATTCTGTATTAGCTTGACCAAGTAATACCAATTTATTCTGATTGTTGCAAAACCCTCTTTCAATAAGAATTTATATCAGCATTTTTATTTAGTGGGTCAGATGTATTCAACCGTGTAGCTTGTATCTTTGTGTATAAATCCGGAAATGTGTAGATTACGTCCATGAGTTCTGCTATATATCAACAAATTCACTCAAAAACTCTTATGATAGTACGGTGCCTTGGATTCATTAGCACCAGTAATGGCTTCTTGAGTGGTTTGACTTTTCCTAAGAAAAGGTCTTAGGACAATGTGGACCTCAGTCTGAACTATCTGAGGAAAAAAAAAGAAAAAAACTAAAGTAACCTAATCCTAGGGATCTTTTCTAATAATGGGAGTTTTGAGGAACCATAACTTTTTATTGTGTTTGTTCACTTCAGACAATTTAGGTGGGGCCCGCTGAATTTTGCCTTAGAACATTTTTGTATAAGGTAATTAAATGCCCAGGAAGGGTATGTCAAAAAAATAAAATTAACCCAAGGAAGATATTTTTTAATTAATTGGTAGTTTTCTGTGAAATAACACTGGTGTTTCCATCTAAAGCAAAGGAATCAGAACATTGTTCATGAGTCATCTTAGGGAAAAATTGTTTGATCAACAGTCAACATGCATTTGACTCTATAACAATATTCACAAGAGATACTAAGGAGATCCATAATTTTCATGCTCTTCCTCAAGATTTAGAGAAGTCAACGGAGAGCATTTTTGCATGTTGATTATCTTTTAACAAATTTGCATTGTATAGATGCTTGTAACATTTGAAATTGCATATGTCAGTACTGGTAAAAAACTAATGCTTGTCCTTAGTTCCATAGTTATTGTCTCTCGGCATACTTCTTAATTACGGTTGCAAATGGGTTGGATATGGGTCTAGTCAGGGTTGACCCAACACAGGATCTGACTTCCAATGTGTAGGTCTGGTTCTGGGTTTGAATCTCATTCAGAACACATGGTAGCATTCCAGATCTGGACATGATTTGACACCCTTTAATAATGGATCTGCAGAAAAAGGACCAAGTATATCAGTTTTCATGCCAAATAAATAAAACAGGTCGAGTCAGACCCATTTCCGACCTGGGTTCTGAACCTACTTATTTATCTGATTCGTACCTAGATCCGATTAAACCCACATTGTTTGTTCTGAATCCGACCTGGACATGGATATGGATTATCCGGCTACATGAATAGGATCCAGTTTGGTCCTCTGATCCATTTGCATCTCTACTTTTAATACACAGATGCAAACACTTGAGTACTTTTCAGTTGTTTTGTGTTTTCAAAATTTGAGTGTTTGCCACTCTTTCTTTAGTGTGTGTGTGTGCACGTGAAGTTTAAAGTGGTTCACAATATTTGCAGGATGAAATATTGAGGAAAGCTGTTCAAGTCTTTAAAGGAAAAAACTGGAAAAGAATAGGTACAGCCGTAGTAAGTTTTTATCTTCATTTTATTTTATCATTTTATGAAGTCCACGTTTCTTGCCAATTATTCATCTGCATGTTATCTATTGATTTAGTAGTAGCAGCAGCAGCGGTAGTAGTTAGTACTTAGTATAGTAGTAATAATACCTTTCCTATCTTATGGTTAGATTGTTTGAAGCATTTTGATGTTGAAATGGCATAAATTTGTTCAGTTTTTTATCGTTTTGTTTTTGAGCTGTCTTTTTCACCAACTTAGTAGGTGGATCAACCTTGTCCGCTGCCTATTCATCAGGAACAGCTGTTGACAAACAAATGCTTCATATTCCCTTTCACCACATGTTATAGTATTGATATTTAATTAATTGTCTTGCGGTTTTACTTCTATATGTCTGTGTCTTCCTGAAAAGAACAAGATTTGTCTTTATCCCCTTTGCTTCTGGAAGTTACTTCTGCATGGTTGTTTGATCTGTAATCAATATCATAAGAGATGTTCCTTGACATGATCTGAGTTGCCATAAATCCTCCCTCTCCCCCTTAAAATTGAGGAAATACATATTGGTACTTACATCTCTTTTCTTGCTTCTAAACAGCTGAGTTTTTCAAGGACCGGACTGATGTTCAGTGCTTGCATAGGTGGCAGAAAGTTTTGAATCCTGAACTTGTGAAAGGGCCATGGTCAAAACAGGTATCATGACTACTCTGATTGGGATCATCTGATATTATCATTAAATTTGATGATTTGATTTGTTCATTCACATTTTTTACCCACATAGTGGCCTATTTAATATGAATCTTGTTGCATTTTGTGCTAAATGTATTAATCATTATCTTAAATAGGAGGATGACATGATCATAGAGCTTGTTAATAAGTACGGTGCAAAAAAGTGGTCGACCATTGCACAGGCATTGCCTGGACGCATTGGTAAACAATGTCGTGAGAGGTAAAAGATAATCCGCCTTGAATTCTTTTATTGCTGTCTCTGTAGCTCATATTGCTTGTTATCCTTGATGCATTTTCTGCCTGGCATACATGCTATACATACCATAACCTATAATTTTTGTCACCTTTATATTTTTCTCACCTTCTTTATGCGAGCCATTTTTCTTTATGTTTGTTATATCTGATATTGACGTGAAATGTGGATAATATTCTTGCTTTGTTTTTTCCTAATCTTCAAGCATACCTTTTTGCAAGGGAATGCTTAAGCACTTTTTTTAGTTTCTAAAAGGCTCTAATCAATCTGTTTCTCAGCCTAATTTACATTCATTTTTTTGTCTAATTTTCCATGTGGTGCATTACAGAACATGTGCACTATTTATTTTTACACGATTGTCATATTTGATAATTGATACCTATAATGAGTGACGATAATGTTTTTAGAAAATTTGGCAGAAGGGCAGTAGTAGCATGATCTTGTGCTCTGTATCATGCTCCTGCTCCAAATCTTTTTCTTTGGCAATGACTTCCCACTGTTTCATTTACTGAGATAATGATTGGTACCACGGTTTTACAGTTTACTATAGAAATAGATGGATATGTCAAAACTTGGAGTTCTAGCCACGTCAATCAATCTTCAGCAGAAAAGTAGATGGAGGATGACAAAGAGGCTGTGCAGAAAAGGCCATCAATCGTGACCTAGAAGTCTGTGTTTATTATATACAGCACTTTACAAAGATTATGGACAATAATGTTCTTGATTATAAACATAAAATACAAACATGTGCAAAATACAAGACATAATATATGGGTCTGGACCAGACGTGGATCCATAACCATATCACGTCTTCTTAACAACCTCCCTCAAGTTATGCATGATCTTGAATCGTGGACAACTTACCCTTTAAGAACCAAAAATTGTGTTTGGTCAGCCCCTTTGTGAACATATCAGCCACTTGATCTTCAGAGCGAACATAGTATGGCTCATTTTTTTTATTCAACTTTTTGCGTGACAAAATTTGTGTTTGGTCAGCCCTTTAAGAACCAAAAATTGTGTTTGGTCAGCCCCTTTGTGAACATATCAACCACTTGATCTTCAGAGCGAACATAGTATGGCTCATTTTTTTTTTATTCAACTTTTTGCGTGACAAAATGTTGATCTATCTCGATATGTTTAGTGCGACTATAATGAATGAGATTAAATGAAATATTTATCGTACTTTGATTGTCACACAGTAGCAATGATCTTGAGATAGATTCTCCCAATTCTCTTAGCAAATGTCTAACCTATGTAGCTTCTGTTGTGGCAGTTGCCATGAAACAATATTCAATCTTAGTAATGGATCTGGCAACCGCCTTTTGTTTTCTACTACTTCAAGACACAATGTTGCTACAAAGAAATATACACTAGCCTGAAACTGACCTCCTCTCATCTGGATCTCCTGCCCAGTCCGCATCTGTATATATAAGAATGTTATGAGCTCCATTATCTATAAGATTCCTCTTGTAAACGAGTCCATCTCCTATCGTGCCCTTTAAGTATCTCAATTTCCGTTTAACTGCATCCATGTGCCCAGCTTGAGGTTCATGCATAAATTGAGACACTTGATTTACAGAATAAACAATGTCTGGTCTAGTGAAGGTAAGATACTGGAGCATTCCGACTATACTTCGGTATCTGGTGGGATCATCATATAAGTCTCCATCTTGGGAACTTAGCTTCTGCTGTAAGACACTCAGACTAGCTAAGGGCTTGGAATCTTTCATTCCTGCTTTACTTAACAAGTCAAGGGTATATTTATGTTGAGTTAAAGTCAACACATTGTCTTTCCTGTCAACTTCTATGCCAAGGAAGTACCTCAGTTCTCCAAGGTCCTTCATTTTAAAATTCTGATTTAAGAATTCCTTGACTTACTGGATATGATAGCAAGAGTTGCTCGTGATAATTATGTCATCTACATAAATCAATAAGAATGTGGTTGTATGCTCATCCTTGAAGATAAAAAGTGAGTGATCAAGAGTGCATCTGTGAAAACCAAGATTTTGAATTTTGAGAAAAAAAAAACTATCAAACCAGGACCGTGATGCTTGCTTTAGACCATAAAGTGCTCTCTTCAATTTGCATACATATGCCTTAGGGTCTCCTTCTACATATCTAGGTGGTTGCTCCATATAAACTTCTTCTTTAAGGTTCCTATGAAGGAAAACATTCTTCACATCCATCTGACTCAATGTTCATTTGTGACAACAAGGGATAATATGATACAAATTGTTCCCATCTTGACCACAGGGCTGAAAGTCTCATCATAATCTTGCCCATATTCTTGGGTAAAACCACGTTCAACAAGTCTTGCTTTGTGTCGTTCAATGCTCCCATCAGGTTTATACTTGATCTTGTAAACCCAGTTAGACCCTACGATATTTCTGTCTTTGGGTCTGAGAACAACTTTCCATGTTTGACACTCATGCAGTGCTTTCATTTTGTCATTCATTGCCTCTATCCACTTGTGTGACTTGACTGCCTGATAGAAGGTAGTAGATTCATCTTGCTTTTCAACCTGTGACAGAAATAACGGAAAATCCAAAGTGAAATTATCATAACTAACCCATCTTTGAATTGGGTGCCGAATTCTTTCTGATCTCCTGATGAAGGAATGATTTTCAGGTTCATCAACCATGGCATCGGTAACAGTGGGAATACTTTTTGTTGCTCTTCTCATATAGACTGGTCCTGAAAACTTCTCAATCTCCTTGGGCGGCAAAGTGTCAATCTCGATTTGAGTGTTGCAAGAGGCTTCATCTGATACAATGGTAGGCATGAGAACAACACTGCAGTCTGATGAACACTCTCCATTGGTGTTAGCAAACAACTCGGCATTCAACCATGGAAAATAGACTTCAACAATGTGATGCACATTTTGTAAAGAATGTCCATCTTCAAAATTTTGCTCATAAAATACCATTTTTTGGAGATCTTAACACGCTTGGATAGAGGCTCATAGTACCGATATCCCTTATAATCATCCGCATATCCCATAAATCTGCACTTATAAGCTTTATCTTGAAACTTATTTCTTAATGATTTATCAATGTACACATAACAAACACAGTCAAAAACTCGCAAACCATTATAGTCTGGGTGTTGTCCAAAAAGAGTCTAATAAGGCGATTTGTTTGCTAAAATAACCATCGGCAAACGATTTATAATATAAACCGCAGAATGAAAAGCTTTTGTCCACAACTCAATAGAATATGACTGTCATGCAACATACTCATCTCCCTCTCAACAATGTGGCGATGCTTCTGTTCAGCCACACCATTCTGTTGCGGTATGTGCGAGCAGAAAACTCTGCGACTTATACCATTGTTTCGAAGAAAGGCAATAAAATCATTTGAAGAGTACTCACCTCCCCCGCCACATTGAAAATTCATAATATTTGACAAAAAATGAGTTTTGACAAAGACATGAAAGGTCTTGAACAATTGAAAAACCTCAGATTTATGTTTCATGAAGTATATCTAGGTATAACGAGAATAACTATCAAATTATCAATGAAAACAACATAGTACCGACTTCCTGAAAAAGAACAAGTAGGTGCAGGACCCCATACATCAGAGTAGATAATCTTAGAAGGTCTTGAAGCTCTTTTATTAATTGAATTGAAGGGAAGAACATGACTCTTGCACAATTGACAACTTGTACATTTTTCATTGTCAAAAGTAGGATTCAAACCAAATAAGGAGATAATATTATTTCTTATAAACTTTTAAACAAAAAAAGAACTATAGTGACCAAGTCGACTATGCCAAAGATTTGACTTATTACATTTAGACAGACTAAGAAGACACTTAGAAGAGGATTCATCGGACTTCAATGAAGGCTTCAAGACGACAGGAACATGAACACGAACAAAAGGATCTTCCTTGAAGATATACATATTTTCCCATCGCTCCCCTCTAGCGAACGTCTCCCTCGTTTGAAGGTCCTTGACATACACAAAAGAGAGTAAATTCGACTGAAGAATGTGTATCATCGACAAGTTTAGATACAAAAATAATATTCTTTTTTATGTTTGGAGCAAAAAGAATATGAGACAATTTTATGTATGAATTCAAGAAGGTTATTATGACATTCCTAGTGTGAGAAATGGAGTGATGAGTTCTATCTTTAGTGACAATACTGCCTTTATCGAAATAAGGAGATAAGTTTGAGAGTTTACCTGCATCTCCCGTGACATGAGTGGCTGCCCTAGAGTCTATATACCATACTTCCTGGTCATTTTGTGCTATTGTCATATTTGAGAGAACTGCCAATAAAAGTTGTTGCACATCTCCACTAGACTTACTCCCATCAGTCTGCCTTTTCGACTGAATAATAGGATTCTTGCCTTTGTTCAGAGGATTGAACCAACAATCAGCTTTAATGTGCCCCCTTTTATTATAGGAGGCATGTGGGAACATTTCTTGGATTTTCTGCATGAGAATCAGGAGGCATGTTTGGGGTAGGAAGCAGCCCACGCCCCGCTTGTCCATCATATCGTCCTCGACCTCTACCTCCACGATAATTATTTCCTCCACCATGACCTTGCCCATAAGTTAGCCCGGTAGCCAAAACATTTTGTGAGTCTAATTGTCCACCATCATCAGAAAGACTCTTCAAACTGATCTCATAGTGTAAAAGTTTAGCCTGTAAATCTTCAAAACTGGGTAAAACAGGTAAGCATGTGGGGGACGTGACAAGAACGTGATAGTCTGCTCCCAATCCGCTTAAAACTTGCTGCACTTTATTTCTGTCCATGACCGCACATCCAACAAGAGCCAACTGATCTGTGATGCTTTTTACCTTATTCAGACATTCCATAACAGACATGGCTCCCTTCTTTAATGACTGAAATTCCCTCTTGAGATACAAAACCTTTGCTTCCAACATTTGAAAATAGGTCTGAGCCAACATATTCCATAGTTCGGCGGTTGAACAATCATCTGGAATCACAATCAGTATTTCTTGAGATAAAGTAGAAGTGATGTATGCGACTAATGCTTGTTCTCTTTTCATCCTAGCCATGAAATCAGGATTTTGAATAATCCGAGATGAGACAACCCCTTTATCATCTTGTATTTCTTGCGTGATAAATTGAAGCGGGGTTGGAGTTGATCCATCTAGATGCCCAGAAAGATCTTGGCTTCGTATGAAAGGTACTATTTGTCTTTTCCAAGTCAAAAAATTTGAATGGTTGAGTTTTTCAGATACGGGTTGACTCAGAAAACTAGAGGAAAGACCAGAATGAGTAGATGACGAATCTATATTTTTAATTATGGATTGCAAACCTTGAGATACCTTTGATTATGTATCCCGAGCTGCATACTTTTTTTTTGCGCAGATTAGTTCTGATTATGTACCAGATCCGCAACACAGGTTTTTATGAAGGTCCAATATGTAATATGCCAGAATAATGGATTGTGTGATTCCAAAAAAGAATTGACATCAAACAGAGAAAATTCGACCCAACAACAATCAGATGCAGAAGAATAATTATTTTTGTGGAAAACCGAGAAGCAATATAACGATCTAGATAAGAGAAATAAAGGAAGAAATAAAAGTGAAGGTTGAAAATGATTTGAGAGGAAATAGGTATTTAACCGATTAAGGCAATGAAAGAAAAACAGATCAGATTTAACGTGATCTGATTTTGCGAATAAGAAACCACAAATCTTCAAAAGATAGAACTGGAAGAAAACAATACCAGATCTGATGTGGTCAGATCTGTATTAGATTCAATGGAGAAAACGAGAGAATGGAGGGATTAAGATTAAAGAAACCCAGATTTGAAAATCAGATCTGACGTGAAACAGAAGAGGGAAGAAGAAAAGAAGAACGATGAACAGAATAAAAGAAGAAGCCAACCTTTAGTGAGTGTAGATCGATTCAACCCGCTTTGATACCATGTCAGAACTTGGAGTTCCAACCACATCAATCAATCTTCAGCAGAAAAGTAGATGGAGGATGACAAAGAGGATGCCCAAAAAGGGTTATCAATCGTGATCTAGAAGTCTGTGTTTATATACAGCACTTTACAAATATATGGACAATATTGTCCCTGATTATAAACATAAAATACAAACATGTGCAAAATACAAAACATTATATATGGGTCTGGACCAGACGTGGATCCAGAACCATATCACGTCTTCTTAACAGGATATGCCTCCCAAAGACAGATTGGTCAACCTTTCCGTCTCATATGATTTGGCATACTGGCCTGAACATTACTCCCTATGTAGGCCCAGTTAGTGGAGTTCACTTAAAAGCTTGTTCACCAAAACACATGATTGCATTAGGTGAATAATGCCAGAGTTGCCCTTGGCCTGTGGAACACCTGACAATATTCTGTTGCAAGAAGAAGGAAAGGTGAAGAAAGAAAAAGGGAGAAAACTAAGCAAACTTAATTTATTGGAGGCGTCCACAATGGCTTCCCCACTAAGCCTTGGTTGGGTCCAAGTGTGTGGAACGCCTACCACAATTGACCACTTAAGAAAGACTTCAAACCTTTTTTTCTTAACATTGAAATAGTCTATCTCAGATTGATGGATTTTTCTTTTTTCTTGATTATATGTTGTGTTATATATTATTTTTTATTAAGTTTTGTTTTACCATTATGGTTGAAATTTCTGACATTTAAGAATGCTATTCCCAATATTCTGATTTTACTGAGATCTCTTTCTGTGTTCTTTTTTTTTCTTCAGTATATTTATGAGTGATCTTCCCGATTATTCTTTTCTACATTTATTTGGACCATGAATTTTTGAAGCATGTATTGACATAGGAAGCTGATCTTGCAGATATCATAATCACCTGAATCCAACTATAAACAGGGAACCATGGACTGAAGAAGAAGAACTGGCACTTATTAGAGCTCATCAAATCTATGGGAACAAATGGGCTGAGTTAGCCAAATTTTTACCTGGGAGGTTGGCCATGAGATCTTGAGATAGCCATTTTAATTGTTTAAAATTTATTTGTTGTCGTATTGATGTTCATTTTGAAATAATAAAGGAAATAGCTGTCCACATGTTTTTTTTAATATTTCATTTTAATGAATCATCATCATGTATAGAATTTTTTGAGATTTATGCCAGTGTTTGCAAGCCAATTTCCATGTCAAACTTCTCATTTAGGTCTTCGGGAACCAGAAATCAGTGATCTT
Source organism: Nuphar pumila (assembly GCF_984573655.1). Lineage (NCBI taxonomy): Eukaryota > Viridiplantae > Streptophyta > Magnoliopsida > Nymphaeales > Nymphaeaceae > Nuphar > Nuphar pumila. The sequence goes on along the minus strand of NC_143257.1, from coordinate 126,219,616 downwards.
GTTTTCATTTTATTAGAAATTGTTGTCTGCATATTTCTAGTATGGTAAGACCAAGTTGGATGCTTATATAGTTCTTGAGTCTTCAAGGTATTCAAATTCAGCTTGCTGAAGATATGGTTTTTAATGCTATATATATATATATATTCCTAATGATCCACTGCTGAATAATCCCAAGGAGCTTATGTACTTACATCCAAGAATTTAACATCTATGTCATGTCAAGGCTGTCCAGTTTGTTAGCTTTGATCCTTTGATTCTTAAAGGAGATGCTACTCTTTCTGGTTTTCATCTGATAACCTGTACTACTTAACAGAAGTATTTCTTTTATGCTTATGTTATTTATTCTTGATGAAGCAACCGCTGAATTGTTATTGTGCTTTTACCATTTTCAGGTCAGACAATGCAATAAAGAATCATTGGAACAGTTCTCTGAAAAAGAAACTTGATTCATACTCGGCATCAGGTTTACTTAATCAGTTTCGAGGTCTGCCTATCTCAGAATCTGTGGAGAAGTGCATTCCACCAACTTCTGTTGTTAACCGGCAGGATTTGGGATTGGAGAGTTCCCATGATGAGGTTGCTGTCAATGAGTTGTCAGAGTGTAGTCAGTCATCGACATCTGCTGAAGGCTATCCCTATGATCTACAGGGGTCTAAAACTGCAGCATCAGTCCGATTTGCAAAGGGATCAATGCACAATATTAAAGTGGAAGGAAAAAGAATCCTAAAGGAAGTGCAGGATACTGTTTCACATAAAGATTTTGAGGTGTCCCATGGATTTTCACAGGGAGCATCTGCATGCACTGTATCTGATAGATCTTCCAGTGAATTGGCTGTGAATGATACTATCAGCAAAATAAATTTTCATCAGAACTCTGCAGATTTTGCCAATCAGGGTTATACCTTGAATTCTGAAGAGTTTCTTGAAAGTGCTCTCTTGGACGCTGTTCAGATCTCACCTGATGCATTTAAGGTCTCATGTGATTGGGTACCCTGCATTGATGATGCCTACACAAATGAATTGGGATGTTCTAGTGGATGTAACACAGGTACATCATTTTGTGGCATGTTTGTGGGTTCTGATAAACAGGAAAACAATGCCTCCAGTTTACCAGAAGATCATATTAAAAGTGAGTTTTCTGAGGCAGAGAGATTTTTTCCAAGCAGTCACATGGAAGGACCTGAAAGTGTCACTTTGCTTAGTTGCATGACTTCATTTGTAAACCAATTTGTCTTCAAAACTTCTGATGCTGAGAATATCTTAACTTCATGTTTACACAACTATCACTCATCTACATGTGATGAACTAGTGAGATCTTGTGGACAAAATGTGTCATCTGGTTTTCCTTCAATTCCTTATGATTTAGGTGGCACTGATATCATATATAATAATTGTTCGAGTGCTGGCCACGAAAACAGTTTCAACAAACTTCAAGATGGTGTTGTCTCGGTATATGATGGTCCTGTATGTTTTAGTGGCATGGGAAATGTTCCTTATGACAGTAATCAGTACAAGGATTGTACAACTGCTGAGCAAAATGAAAAGTTATCTGTTCCAGAGCTTGTCCAGGTGGGCAAGCCACATTCCAGTTCTGACTTTAATGCCACCTCTGCTTCACAGGTGAAAATTGAAGAAAAAGGTTCTCTCTTTTATGAACCTCCTCGCTTGGAAATTCCATTTGTGAACTGTGATCTCATCCCATCTAGCAGTGACCTGCAACAGGCTTATAGCCCACTTGGGATTCGACAGATGATGATTTCTGTTAACTGTTCACCATATAAATTATGGGATTCACCTTCTCATGACAGGAGCCCTGACATTCTACTCAGGAATGCTGCTAAAAGCTTTATATGTCCACCTTCTATCTTGAAAAAACGGCAGCGAGAACTATCAACCCCTTTGAAAGAGCATGAAACATTAGGAAGAGAAACAATTAATGACTCAGTTTGTACCTCACCGTCAGGTAGAGATGAAAATTACTGTAGGGATTCACTTTCAGATGAAAAGGAGAATTGTATGTCTTCTCTTTCTTTAATTGAAGCATCATTCCTGTCCCCACCTTATCGCCGTAAAAAGAAAGCAGTAATCTCAAAACTTACAGAGTCCAACATAGTCAAGGTCTCTGCTGAGAGAGAAGGAAGTCCGAGTGTTCTTAGATGCAGTTTGCTTGATGAACAACTCTGTGGTTTGCAAGATGAGACAAGGCCTGTGACTAATGATGCACTTAATGAGGTAAGATACCAATAGGAAAAAGGTCTTTTTTTTCTTTCTTATAAACTAGTTCCATCCTATAGTTGTATGTTGCCTTTTCATCCCTGTAACAAGATGTTCTATGCATCTACCTTCTTTGCGTTTCATGCTTTTTTCTTTTTAAATGTGTTCACTGACTGGGCACCAACAGTACTTTCAGATTATGGGGTTATTTGAGTACCAATTTTAGCTCCAATAAGGGGGAGCCAGAGATGGGAGGGGAGATGGAATTTAATGAGGGTTTAATTAATACCACCTACCCCACTGGTGTTTGGGAACCCCATTTGAGAAACGAGAATGGTATTGAGAGTGGAGATGGGCCATTTTTTACTACATTCTCACAAGGATGTAGTTGAACACTCCAGTCTCATCACTCATTTTCTTCTCCACTCCCATCACCCCTCTCCTCTCCTCTCCAACACCGGCTCCCAAACAAAGCCTAAAATCACTGTATTTTAAATATCCTTATCACTTCAAAGTCATTTTTTTTGTGTTGGATTATTTTAGCTTTACCCGTCTATTTAATTTTTAGATAGATTTTTGGGCATTCATCATGGAATCCCATAAAATTTCTGAAAAATTTATGGGAAATTCCTAATGAAGCATTCCTATTCAACGATTAGGTGATGAAATGTTCATTATTGCACTTGTTTTTTGGGACAAATTTGTTGCAACTTTATCTCTATGACTTGAGTATCTCTTGTAGATTTATCATCTTTCTTAAACTTCGAGCTTTTTAGAGTTTTCTTTAAAATATTGGTGTGACTATTTTCTTTAAATCCAGATATCTGGAGTTCTTGTGGAACACGATCTGAATGACGTGCAGTTATCGTCACCTGCTGGAGGTGACGATCCTCTGACCAAGTCCTTTAATTCCGTGTCTAAAATGCCAAAAGCACAATTTAGTGGATCAGAGAAGGTGGAAAATGGTTCTGATGGACAATTTGATTGGCCATCTAGAAATATTACCTCATCAAATTCAAAACAGTCTGATAGGAGAAGGGAATGTAACCATCCTGACATTGCAAGCCTGAGCATGTGAGTGATTCTGCTACTGCTTAAACTCTCCATGATACCCTTTTTATGATTATTTTTCTTGTTTACTTTGTGCCAGCATGTTGTTGGATATTAATGTTTTCTGCTTGTATATGAGAAGTTACATGTATTATCTGCATTTTAGCAGTTGATTGATTAGCATTCTTTTAATGCCTTCTGTGTGTGTGTGTGTGTGTGAGGTGAAAATGGTTCTAGTGAATTCAGTCCTTTTGCCGTCTTCTCTTGTTATTGCACTAATGGAGATGAAAATGGTTCTAGTGATACCTTAATTAGGGTACAGCAATGGCGGCAGTCCCGGTGGTGCTGTCATCTCGTATTATTGCACTAATGGAGATGAAGGCAATTCCAATGATACCCTGGTTTTTGCAAACCAATTTAGTAAACAAGAGCATATCTTTTATCTTTATATCTTTCAATTACAGATTTGCAATATCTAAAAGAAACTTTTTGCAGGCGATATAAACAAAAAGGAAGATCACAAATCAAGTAATTTTTGTAAAGTTTTTCCAGTCCTTGTGGAATACCCTTCCACATGGCTTGGAAGTTTGACAGTAAATTCCCCTAGAATCCGCATTCCACACCCAAACACAAGGATTAGGATTCTGATGTTGGACTGTGATCCTATGTGGTGTTCAAAATTATTCCCTTTACTTGGCTGTGAGTGTGTGAGAAGAGAGATAACATATCGTAAGAAAGGCTATCTGCATCCTTCTGTTACATTCAAATTTAATTTTAAGCTCCAGAGATGCCATGGGACCATTTATCATATCATACAGCCAAATCTGCTGTCTTTTGGTTTGTCCATTAGAGATATGCTTTTGGTGACTATATTCTGGTGGTCACCCTGGTGGTTGCACTTATTCCTCGAAGAGTCATGTCATTGTTGCTTTATCATGTGGAATGTTGGTTGGTACAAGCATCTAGTTTTGATTCTCATGATAGTTTTTGGGGTATTCTTTAACATAATGAACATTGTAGACAATGTATAAATTCTTTTTACAGCTGTGTTGGGGATACTGTTTGCTCCATGTTAATTTTTTCCGCAACAGCTTAGGAAGTAATTCATGTATTCAATATTTTTATTGAAAAGAAATGCTTATCTTTTGGCAGTTTTGATGGCACTCCTGGTTATAAGAGAGGTCTTGATTCCCCTTCAGCTTGGAAGTCTCCTTGGTTTATAAGCTCAATGTTCTTAGGCCAAAGGCTTGAGACTGACGTAACACTCGAGGTACTTATCTATGTACTACATTCTTATACCAATCTTCAATACTTTATCTTCTGGAAGTGCTTGTTATTATGGGAAATCAATTTGATTATGCATGTGTCAATCGTATTTGTTTGTTATCTTTTGGATAAGTATAGTGGCACTTTCGTGGTATGTTTTTTTTGTGGACACTTTCATCACCTTGTGCTATCAAGAAAGTGAAGTAGTTATGTACTGTGAATAGAGAAATTGAAGGAACATTTTCAAGCTCTCTCATATCCTTGCTTTTCTTTCCCTTCATTTCTTGTAACCATGTGCCCAATATTGAGTAATCTCCATTCATTAGTTAGAATCTTTTCTAGGGTATACATTTTAATTTACATGTCACTTTGCTGTCCTCTGGGGTGTAGTTTTTGCTTCAGTTCTGATGGGGATGTAAATTACCTATATGTATGTATGTATGTATGTATGTATGTCATTTGTGAACTTCAGCTTACCTTCTGAAATTAAGAGAAGAAAAGAGCCAGTTGCATTTTCTCTGTTGACTGACTATCACCAAATATCTGCCCACTTTGACAATCTTATTCCTTGACAATTATTTTAACTAGTACCATTCTCAAATTTGCTGTTATTCAGGATCTGGGGATTTGTTTCTCTTATACTTCCATCTTTTGAATATTAGGAACTTAGCCATTGGCTTTTTGTAGCGCTTAAATCTCTTCTCACTGTGCATTCAATCCAGGAGATGGGGTACTTCTTGAGTCCAGGAGATAGAACCTATGATGCGCTTGGACTGATGCAGCAGATGAGTGAACAGGCAGCAGAAGCATTAGTTGAAGCGGAAGAGGTCCTGGCAAGTGAAAAACCAGAAATGGCATCTTCACCAGTGAAAGCAGAGCAAACCAGCGGCCAAAATTGTTCTGAGGACATTCCATTTTCTGACAATGAGCTGGAAAACCTTATTCCTTTACCATCTGGTACCACGGTAAGGTCACTATGATATTTTTCCTGTCCATGCATGACATGAAATGTTATAGGTACTGTTGAAATTCTCCTACGCGAAATCAATTATGCTTATACGATATCATTTATTATCAAATTTGGTGTAGATTTTTATACATTCAGGCTGGCTTGGTGACTTTCTCTTAAAAATCTTGGAATGGGAAACCAAACTGATTGATTGCAAGCAAGGTTTTTTTTAGCTGAATGACATGCCAATGAAGAGAACTGGGCGATCACTTTTTTGATTACTTTTGTTGCTTATCTTGCAGTCATTCCTATCAGAGCGGCGAGTGTTGGACTTCAGTGGTTGTGTGTCACCAGCATGCGGAACAAATAATGTTAGAGAAACAGGCACATCATATGGTGGTTGTCGATTGAAGTTCTCCAGTCCCACTTCCTACCTGATGAAGGGATATAGATAGCAAAATAGTTTCTTCGCACCCTATGTTCCATGGTTGCATTGGAAACTGTTAGTATATTCTGGAGGTCTATTACACCTCTGATATGGTCAGAGGAAGGTCACCTCTTCATGAGTTCATGTGCTTGTTCCCTTTAGATATATAGGACTGTGTAAGGTCACCTTAAAATGTTTGAGCCCGTGGCACCATCCATTGAACTAAGGAGCCCCTGGGTTGCAAGGCGATGTATTTATATATTTGATGTATTTTTTATTGCCTTATTAAGACTTCTATATTATTTTTCTTTCGGGGATATTCAGTTGACCGTCCAGAGTTTGTGATATTCATCTTCTTTGAGAGGCTTCAAAATATAGAGATTAGAGCAATTTGCATATAGGTGCCTAATGTAAAAGTATGCGCTGCTAGTCTGAAAACAGCCAACAATCTCATTGTCAGAATTTGATAGGTTCTATCTATGGGCAACACCTGATAGTGAGACTTTTTAGGATCCATTCTGATGGATTCAGGTGAACTACAAATATTCATGTTTGCAGTGGAGCCTGTGGATAAGAATCACCGCTAGTATCACCATCACCACCACCATCAACCGCTATGCGTTCATGAGGTTCGTATTGAATTTGAGATTGAGACCTTCACAGCCAACCACATCTTGATGAGATAAGGCATGACTATGAAGTGCTAAGAATGATAACTATTCATATACCCCATAATAGAAGTGTTAATATCACAATAATTTCAAAATCAGTGATACCTTGAAAAATATCATGATCTTTGGGGATTTTGTTATTTTGAAATGGTCACAATGAAAGACACTATATTTAAAAATTAACACATACTTTTTTTTTCTATAATTAGCTTGGTGAAACCGCAGCTGGCCCTCTCAGAGGGTGTAAAACACCAGGGCTAGGACCCCGCCCCCGGGGCCTATGCAGGGCTTCTGCTCTAGATTGAGCATGGGAAATAGTGCCCGTGGGAGTCAAACCAAATGACACTGATATTTGTGACTGGTTCTTTATATATATATATATATATTTACATGCAGAAACTGCTCCCATGATCAGAGAACTAGTCGTGCTGGCTCTGCCTGCTGTACTTAAGGTTGCTGTCTTGTACTTGAGGTTGGAGTCTCAACACTTCTGGTTGTGCAAAAAGGTGATACCCATGGGATTTGAACATAGACTGCCCTCCTAGCGGCGTAGGCCCCAAACCCACTACGCCAAACCCTTTGGGCCTGTGACTGTGGTTCTTCTAACATCTCAAAATCTTAAAATATTTTGATGTGGTTAAACTTGGTGATGATAATGACTGAAAGGAGCAAAAGCCATAAATGGGGGAAAAAACAAAAAAAGAAAGGTCTCCAACTTTCCAACTGCCTAAAGAGAGTTGGTGGAGACCAGACTCACTGAGCGGCACCAAGGACTAAGAGGGTTCCATTTTTGGGCTCTCAACGGGTAGGACCTTCACTGGACTCGGGCAGGTCCGGACCTGGATCCCACTCTGAGACAATGGTAACTTGTCCGATTGAGCCTACTAAAACTGCAAATGGGTCTTATAAAGATTACATAAACCAGACCCACTCCATGGGCAATAAAAGACCATTTTTTTGTGTACTCTACATTGAAAATTTGCGGATCTTGATTAAAACTTGGTTTGGAAGCGGCTTTGGCATGAAGATAAACCATATGGGAGCTCCTTATACTAATTAGATCCCATGGGTCTGATCCGAATTCTTAATCGGACCTTTTTATTTGTTACCAAACACAGATCCGATAGATCGGATCATACTATGCCCCATTGACCACAATAGTCCATTTGGTAGTATTTGGTAGAACCAAACTAACCATGTTGATTGGGTCTGTGCCGTTGGGATGTCACCGTTTAGCTATAGGGTCTCCCTGGCTCCGTGTAGGGACCTTCTTAGTATTAATTGTATCATGGTCATGAAGGGAGCACAGGTGGGGTCCAAAACCATTTGGCTTTTATAAACACGGGTCAAGTGGACCTGGACCCAGACTGCGTGTGGACTGGCCCACGAGATCTTGATTTTTGTCTTGGTTCATGGGCGGTCTTGAATTTATGACAACTGCTTTGACCAAGTCAGAGGTGGACTAAGAATAGTGGTCATTAATGTTGAAAGGTACTTAGTAGTGACCAATAACTAAAAATTCACCATATAAATAATTAATTAGGAGATGAGTTATCTAGTTGGTTTGTACCCTGCCTAATGGGTCTCGTGTCGGGCCTTTGGAGAAATGGTCTTTCCTATGGGTGACTCAGGCTGGGTCCCGGCCTGTTATGGTTGAATCCGTGCTGCAAAAGACAGGTCAAACCCGAATAAACTCAGGCTGGGCCCATGTATGAAATACACAAGGCCAGACAAGCCTGGTCTGTTAACTGGGTTGGGCCTAAAAGGCCCGACCCAAGCCTGGTTTTAACTGGGTTTGGCCATGCTCGAGTCAAGATATGGGTCAGGCTAGGTCAAGCAAGCACGATGGCCACCCCCAGTCTCACCTGTTGATTGGTCTGACAAGGCTCGGACTATGCCTGGTACTCTTGAGCCTAAAGCCGAGACCCAGACCCGTGTATAACTGTTCCAAAAAGAAGAAGAAAAATGCAGATTTTAGCCATTGACAATGGATCCAGTACCACAGGGACTTGAATCATTAATCTGACCTGATACTTTATTGCGAGATTCAGTTCAGATCCGTATCTAGAACTGGACCGCTCTTCAAAAACAGATCCATAATTGGACCAAAGCAGGACCCGACCCATATCCAACCCATTTTATCTTGACTTGATACCGGGTTCATCGTTTTGGTTGACCAACCCATATCGAGTTGAGCGTTGTCAATCTTTTTCAGTTGTTGCTGAGACAATGTGGGTCTATGGTTGGCAAGCTTTTACCAACCCAGTGGGCCCACTTTTGCACTATCCAAAAGGTAGAATAATGGGCATAAAAGGAGAAGATGCTGGACCCAGTACTAAATGGACCCATGATGAACCAAAAGCTATTTCTCTTTTCCTACATCCTCGTTGCCCAATCTTCCTCTTGTCGTTTTAGGCATGAAACCAGGTTCCCCTTTATTCCTTTCCCTCCTTACAAAGTTGAGTGTTTGAATTTGGTACCTAGTGACAAAGACATATATAACTTGGGTTGAGTATGGATCGGGTCCTTTCCCAGTCTGACATTGTATGGGATCTAACCTTTGGGTTTGGATTCAATTTGCTTGGATCCATACTCTAGGCCTGGCCAAATGAAATGGATGGACCCGACACATTTACACAGGAACAATTCTTTTACTAGCTATGCACATATCTGGTCTGAACCCAATTTGAGCAATTCATTTTGTACCCTATTTGATGGGACAAGTTAGTGGTGAACCAACCATGCTTATAGGCCAGGCTTGACCCAGTCTGCCTTGTTGTCCTACTTGATCCTTCAAGTTAGCCTACCCCCACAAGCCAAAAACTGCATATAGGCTAGGATACTCTCATGGTATAGCCAAGAGTCTCATGAAAGACTTTAGTTGAAGCTCGATCCAATATTGACATGTCACAAGCTGGGTTGGGTTAATTCCAGTTCTAGAAAGCTCTTTCAAAAAAAAAAATCCAGGTCTAGACAGATTTGTTTGCCCCCCCCCTAGCTTTAAACCTAATCAATTTGTTCTTATGTCAAAAAAGTTGCATATTCTTATTTTGGGAGTAACTAAGTTGCAAGCTTTCACACTTGATAGATTCCTCTAGGTTTCTAGAGCACAAAGTTAAAGAACTTAATTTGGCAAATGAATACAAGGATCCTACCACTATCTAGGAAATATGCTCTCTTCTATTCATATTTCTATATATTAAGAACTTAAACCGACCGATCTAGTCAAGTGTGCAGAGCCCTTTTGGATGCAAGATTACAATCTTTATTTATGAATAATTTTATGTTCTTTGCGCTTATGGCTTTCATCTTTCCCGCACATTGGTTGGCTTCCGGTTGGTAAAACCCTTAAAGTCTCCCTTGCCTATCAAAAAGTACACCCAGCTTCAACCTTGCAGCAAGAGACGCCAGCCATGGGTTTCGAATTTGTGACATCCTGTCAACTTGGTGACATTCACAAGTTTTCCTTACCAGATGAATTGAGCCCTTGTGGGCACACTTGGTCTTTGCTTAAAAGTTAAAAAATTTCTTTATTATTGGATGTGCATGTGAATGCAAATTCATGAATTTGTTATTAGTTGTGCAGTTGAACTTCATGACATCTTTACAAAAAAAAAAGGTGCATAAATTCAATCTAATCAAGGAGTTTAATGATTTTTAAATAATCTTGGAAGCATCTAGAAAAGGATATGTTTGTATTGGCTGAAAGGGGCTTTGCACTACATGCTCAAAAAAGGCTCCTGGACAAAGAAGAAGGATTAACTTACAAGGACTAGGACTATTTCTAGCACGACATCTGTCTCCTCTATTGCCACACACATAATTTTAATAAAATTCATCAAGTGTCCTTCTATATGTATGCACCTTTTCATGGATTAAAGGTCATGGATGCCAAGCATGTTTTAGATTTAATAAGGCCTTTTGAAATCACTATACACTAATCTTTATTGGTGTCCCCTAACCAGGGGTGTCAACGGTCCCGACCCGAACCAAACTCTATAGGGTCCGGGTATGGTGACAAATAAAAAGATCCGATTAAGACTCAGGTTCAGACCCAAAGGTTCGATTAATACATGAACACGGGTATAGTTTGTGAAATTTTATATGAGACCCGGACTGGAGCTTAGTTCCGATTAAGACCCACAAATTTTCAATGTAAAAATGATAAAAAATATGGTTTTGTTGGGTATGGTCCGGCTTTGGTTCATATAGATCTTATCAGGTCCGAGTATATATGTTTTATTTATAATAGACCCGATTAGACCCTGATCCGGACCCGATATCATACCCAAAAATCAGGTTCAAGTCTGATTTCACTTGGATCCAAACCAAACCGGACCCATTGACACCCCTACCCTAACTAGTGACTTCCCCAGTGAAATCAACTCCCACTTTGTACATCGTTGTTGGAATTTCATAAAACATTCATTTAGTGAGTTTTAATATACTGGTGATTCCCTTGGGGCAAAGGATAAGCTCAGGGAGTTTTACGCTGTCAGGACAGAGCTAGCACAGCTAGGTCTCTGATCTTGGGGTGGTTTCTCTGTATAAATATAAAAAAAGTGAGTTTTAATATACAGTAACCCTTGTATTTTATGCATTAGCCAATGAGTATGTGATTCTTATTTTTTGTGGCCTAAAGTTTGGTGCACCACCATACCAAACTTATACAGTAACCCTTGTATTTTATGCATTACCAAAGTTTCTACCTTTTGGAAAAGCCTACAAATATACTCGGATGATTATCTGAAATCTAGAAGGTTGACCAAAATTGTATGCCGACCTAAACATGCTAACTCAAGTCTCAATTAATCTTTTGTATTCATAATATAGTCATCCAATACCCAAATTATCTTACGCCTTATTAACCAGATTACATTTACTAAATAACTAATTAAAAGCAATTGATCCCTTCTTTTGCTACCATTTTGCTTTCCACATCTATCTACTCTCTCTCTTCCAGCGATTGATTTGATTATTGGATCCTAGTGGTGATACTGACAAAAGATCAACCATCTGGATTCTTGCAATTCCTTTGTATATGTGAGATCTAGTAATTTCATTTCTAGCAATTCAACCACAGATTTGTAGACCCATGTGGGTAGACCTCATTGTCTGTTTTCTCCATTTCTTCCAGTGAAATCAATGTAAAAAACAGTCGTATGGTGATAGAGTTATAAGGATAATTGGTCATAAAGAATGGAGATTGAAGATTTCTTTTTAAAGCATCTGAATGGAGGAATCTTGCAAAGCTTTCGGTAGTTTTTCTTAGTGGGTCACATGTTAACTTGAATTATATGGAATTGTATATTTGGAGCCAAAGTGTTGGGACCCAGCTGCTGAAAATTTTAAGTGAATCTATACTATGCTTTATTATCCAACCTAACCAAGTTGATCTATAAAGGAATATATTTGTTGCAATAGTTTGTATGTACAACTACAACCTAGTTAGAATCTTACGATGCAAGTTGTTTTAACTCAAATCTAATATTGTACAGGCATTTAGAGTAGTCTATTTGTTAGGAATCAACAATTGGATCAAAAAAATTGAAGCTTTATGATTTTTGATTTTTGGATTGCCAGAAAAAACTATTTCACACGTTAGAATCCAGCAGTACCAATGTTGATCTTTACAAAACCATCCACGTAGATCATATCTACAAGGTCAGATTTACCAAAAAATAAAAAAAAAATAATTTTTTCTAAGTTTTTTGTACATAAAATAGATTGCAGTGAATCTTTTTTATTCAAAAATATTATTCTAATAAAATTGATTTAAAAATCTAAAAATGTCAAAACTTTTTGGAAATCTAGAAATAAAAAAATGCTGGTCATTTATGATGAGACATGGTTTTTGTGCATTTGGCCTTTTGTTGTGTGGTGATAGCTTGACAGCCATCATCCATCACACTAGGTTGCCATGCATGTGGGGTTTGGTTCGAACTCAGGTGCCAGACCTGAACCTGATTTTTGGGTATGGTATTGGGTCCGGACTTGGGTCTGATGGGACCCACCATAAGAGAAATCATTCATGGGCTGATAAAAACTACATGAATCAAACCCAGGCCATACTTGATAAAAGAATATTTTTTTATCATTTTTACATTGAAAAATTGCCCATATAAAAATTTCACAAACTATACCTGAGTCCATGTATTAATCGGATCTTTAGGTCCCAACCCAATTCTTAATCTAGTGATATGGGTCGGATCTGGGTAAACCCCGACCCATTGACACCCCTACATGCATGCCTTAAAACATGCAAAAGATGGATAGTTGTTGTGTCACTTTCACTTTTTTTTTTTTGAGGTATGATTCCCAAATAACTTTTCCACTTCATTTAAGGGCTTATGATCAAGTGGGCCAAGTGGCATAAATTCCTGCCTAGACATACACCATAAGGGATTGTCCTATGTGGAGTGCAAATATATATTATGTCAGTCACATAAAAGTCAGCCAGTCATCAGTATGATTGTGTTAAATATGAGAAATGCTTATTAAATTAGACCAAACCCCAAGCTGGCTGGTGAAATGAATGGCATTTATCACCCAACAAATCCAATGACCCTTCACCCAACCCAATGAGCTCCCGAAATTGGCTCCAAGCATTGAAAAATCATAATTAAAACAATATTTAGGGCGTTATTTACATAACAATGCAAAGCTTTTTGTTTTTTTTATGATGAGGAACCCTTGTCGAAGACCGGGTCACATAATGGGCTCACCTAGGGATGGCAGTGGACTGGATCAGGGACAAGGTCTCCACCCTCGCTCCGTCTCAAAATTCTGCCTTGCAGCTCTGATTCCATCCCCGCATAGGTTTTAATTTTAACCTCCATTCTTGCCTCCATCCTCAGTCCAAACAGGGCGAGGTGGGGTGGGACCCGTTATTCCTCGGTCGGGGTCGGGGTGAAAAAAGCATGGGTCCATCCCTGCATGGGTTTTGATTTTAACCTTCATCCCAGTTTCATGTCCTCCATCCCTGGTCCAAAAGGAGTGAGGCGGGGCAGGGCAGGGCCCCGTTTCCCCCCGGTCCACTGTCATTCCTAGGCCCGCCCCTTCCGAAGAAAATCCCGGGTGAGTCACCGGTACCCAAGTCCTTATAGAGCCCACCAGTTAAAGGCACCTGCATCCTTATACCACCATGTTCATCCAACCCAAGATGATTGGTACACCAAGTTACCGCTGCATACAGACAATAGACCTTGTATAGTGATATACAAGTTATAATATTCATTTAGTTGGTGTATAGAAAAAAACGTGTTAATGGTATTTTTCTTGGGACTGATTTTCATAATATATATCTAAAATTTTAGTTGTTATTATCAATGCGCGCAATCTTCTTTTATTTAAGTTTAGGATAAACATTATTAGAGTAAAATCTCACTAATGATGAAGCCAAAAAAAAATATCGTTTAAGCAGATTTTAAACATGTTTTGCAAAAACTTATAATGGAATTAGTAATAAAAATCAACAAAACACAAGTAAAAAGAATTTGATAAAAAAACATCATTGAAACCTTTAAGACCCTAGAGTCAGATACAAGACTTGTAAAGTTGGCCTCATATAGTTTAAGATAGGGTTAAGAGTCAAAAGATGGGAAGGAAATCAGTACAAAAAATGAGAGTTTGGGAGGTGGGGTACAGGGTCATTGGGGAGGTCTAGATAGAAAGAGTCCGGATCGGGTGCACATTAAGCACCTGATCGCCCTCCATCCAGGGGTGGCAAAATCTGACATGACCTGCCAACCCGACCCGCCAACCCACTTCTTAGCTGGGTTCGGGTTTAGCTTAAACGGGTTCGTGTCGTAAACGGGTCGACCCGCCTAACCCGTTTATTAAACGGGTCGGATTCGTGTTAGGGGTATGCCAACCCGTCTGACCCGTTTAATAAATGGGTTAGGCGGGCGGGTCAACCCGTTTACCCGAACCCGAACAATTATTCCAAAACCGAATAATTATCTCATTCAAAAAAAAAAAACTCTCTTAAACGCACCAACCCGTTTACCCAACCGACCCGTTTATTAAACGGGTTAACCATGTCATGTTGGGTTACACGTTTAATAAATGGGTCGGGTTCGTGTTTGCCACAGCCAACTCGTTTAATAAATGGGTCGGGTTCGTGTGTTGAGGTATGCTGACCCGCCAACCCACCGACACGACCCGCCCGACCCAATTGCCACCCCTACCTCCATCAGGCCTTGTCGATAGGTCCTGTCCTTAAGATGGATGGTGATGTTGTGTGATTACACCTGATCTTTGCAGAGAATTGGGGAGGGTCCATTGGTGAAAATAAGAGGTCATGAATGTTACCACTTATATTAGAGGGACACATCATCACGAATATAGTATTTACATGACACGATACAGGATACGTACATGAGATACAGTAATGTATAGTCATTGTTTTATTATTTTTAAAAGCTTTAAT
Source organism: Nuphar pumila (assembly GCF_984573655.1). NCBI lineage: Eukaryota > Viridiplantae > Streptophyta > Magnoliopsida > Nymphaeales > Nymphaeaceae > Nuphar > Nuphar pumila. The sequence continues at coordinate 126,204,608 of NC_143257.1, read as the reverse complement.
AAATTCTTGTAATATCTCAAAAACAAATATATTATATATATATTAATGTTATTAACTAAATAATTACAAAAGTATCCACATGTCTTATTTTTCAAAGAGGTCACTTTTTATGCAGCGGGCATTTAACATGCAACACTGCTGTTGATGACAATCCATCTAAACATTTCTCGAACACCACACCCAAATAGAAAAATGCCAAGATGTGTGGCAGAATAATGTGAACACTTTTTAAAAAATTGAGAAATTTTAAAAAAAGCACCTAAAGTTTGAGCATTAATAAAAAAACACACCTAAGCTTTGAAATTTTTTAAAAACACACTAAAATTTTGGCAGCTTTGCTCAAAAACAAACTTTAGTCCATTTAACCTAGGTTATCACTAACCCAAGATGAGTTAAGAGAGTTAATTTACTACTTAGCCTTTTAAAGACTTTTTCTCTCCCCTGTAGATGCATTTTTTAAAATATGATATTGAGGGTAAAATAGTAATTCTACATTATATTTAATAGCAAAGTTGACTATGATGGTAAGAACTTCTACATTATAATTAACCATTATATTTTTTAAGGTCACATAGGTTGAACTTCTATAGAAGTTACAAATTCTTTAATATGGTTCATCATTCATAACATAAGAAAAAATTTGTTTCTCATTAATGTAATTTATTACATATTCTTGAAGATAGTTGATGGATTATCTATGATGCTACTGTTCATATTGCCAACTGTTTGCAATCGTTCCTGAATAGAAGAAAACCAACAATGCATGACAAGAGCATCTATTCAGAGAACACGATGCGTTCGCATGTGAAGGGTGTAGGGACCTATAATATCACTTTAGATACCGACGTAGATTTGGATCTTTATGATATTTTTTATGTTTCATCATATAGTAGAAATTTGATTTTAATTTTAAGGTTGGATAAATTTGAATAATGTTTTAAATTTAAAAGCTCCAAGTTATTCATATACAAAAATTAAATTAAAATTGGTTTTGCTTTTGTTTATGATGGTTTATACAAATTAAACTTGAAGATCCAAACTCAAGAGTCTTTGACTTCTGAATACGTGTTGGTTGAGAATAAACGTAGCATGATTAATGATAAGTCCTACATGCTTTGGCATCAGAGGTTGGGTCATATTTATAAAAAATAAATAAAAAGACTTGTAAAAGAAGGGATCTTGAAATCTTTAGATTTTACTGACAATGACCCATGTGTTGATTGCATAAAAGCTAAGCAAACAAACACATATAAAAAAGGTGTCAAACGTAGTATTGAGATATTAGAAATAGTCTATACGGATGTATGCAGACCATTTACCCCTTGTTATATAAGTGAAAGATATTTTATCACCGTTATTGATGATTATTCTCGATATATATATCTTTACTTGATTTATGAAAAATCAGATGTTTTTCAATTGTTTAAAGAATTTAAGAAAGAAGTAGAGAAATAAACTGATAAAGTTATTAAAATAGTCAGGTCTGATAGAGGTGACAAATATTATGGTAAGTTTACTGAGATGGGGCAAATAAAATGACCATTAGCACGATTTCTCAAAGAGGACAACATTGTGTTTCAGTATACCATGCTTGATAGTCCCTACCAAAATGATGTAGTTGAAAGAAGAAATCATACACTTAAATAAATGGTCAAAGCTATATTGAATTGTTCAACTATTCTTATTAAGTTATGGGTGAAGCCTTAAGGACATCTGTGCATATTTTGAATAAGGTTCCTACAAAATCTGTACCTAAAACTCTCTATGAGTTGTGGACAGGTAGAAAACCATCGTTGTCTTATATGCACATACGGGGATGTCCTGCAAAAGCTAAGTTGTATAACCCCCACATTAAAGCCTTTGATCTAAGAACAACTAGTGAGTATTTCATTGGTTATCTAGATAGATCAAAATGATACACATTTTATTACTTATCTCATTCACCACAGATTGTTGAAATAGATAAGGCAAAATTCTTTGAAGATGGTTCAGTTGGATTAAGTGCACTTCAAAATCTTGGTTTTGAGGAAACCTCTTGAGGAGAACACCGAGAGATACCATATTGTTATTCTTAATAACGATGTGGTTGATCACCCAATTGTTGATGCATAAATCCAAAATGAACATATTGTGGATAATACAGAAGAACACGAACATGATGAACAAATTCAATCTGAACCTGTAGAACAACTTGTTTGGAGATCCACAAAGGTTAAAAAATCTGCCATACATCCTGATTATGTAGTGTACCTTCAGGAGCCTGATGATTTCATAAATATAAATGATGACCCATTGACTTTTATAAAAGCTGTTGAAAGCAAACGATCTTTGCATTAGACAAAAGCCATGAAAGAAGAGTTGACTTCTATGCCTAAGAATCAAGTGTAAAATCTTGTCAAGTTACCTAAAGAAGTAAAACTCATAGGGTGTAAATGAGTCTTTAAGACAAAAAGAACTTCAAAGGTGACATAGAGAGATATAAGGCAATATTGGTTGCTAAAAGATTCACCCCAATTGAGGGCATTAACTATAATGAGACATTCTCTCCTGTCTCAACTAAGAAGTCAATGAGGATAATTTTAGCCCTCATAGCTTATTATGACTTAGAGCTATATCAGATGGATGTGAAAACAATATTTCTCAACGAAAATCTGAATGAAGAGGTATACATGGATCAACCTCTTGGTTTATCTGAAGATGATCATTTGGTTTGCAAGTTTAACAAATTAATATATGGACTTAAACAGGCCTTCTGATTGTGGTATATTCAATTTTCTCATGTCATCGTGACTTTTTGGGTTTAAAGAAAACATCATTGATCGATGTATATACCTTAAAGAAAGTGGGAGTAAGTTCATTATATTGATGTTATATGTAGATGATATACTACTTACAACCAAAGATATAAAGTTATTTGCAGAGACATAACAGTTTCTTACACTTCATTTTGACATAAAAGATATGGGTGAGGTTGCTTATGTACTTGGCATAGAGATCCACCGAGACAAAGCAAAATGTTTTCTAGATCTCTCCCAAAGATCCTACATAAATAAGATATTAAAGCGATATAGGATGAAAAATTGTTCTCCTGGTGCATCACCTATATCAAAAGGTGATAAACTGAGCCTAAATGATTGTCCACAGAATGATATTGACAAAGCACAGATGTGTGTTTATCCATATGCATCAGTTGTTGGCAGCTTGCAATATGCGTATACTTGTCCACGTCTAGATATTTCTTTCGCAGTAGGGATGCTTGGTAGATTTCAGTCTAACACAGGCATATCCCATTAGAAGGTTGCTAAGAAAGTCATGCGGTATTTGCAAGGAACAAAAGATTATATGTTGGCGTATCATAAGGTTGATCATTTTGAGGTTATTGGCTACTCAGATGTGGACTTAGGAGGGTGCCTTGATAGTAGAAAGTCTACTACTGGGTATGTCTTCCTACTTATTAAGGACGCGATCTCTTGAAGGAGTAAGAAACAGTTGACCACTGTTGCTCACACCGTGGAGGCAGAGTTTATAACATTATACGAGACTACTTCGCAGGTCATATGGTTAAAGAACTTCATATCACAATTAAAGGTGGTTGATTTTATCGATAAGCCATTGAAGGTCTACTATGATAATGAAGCTGCAATGTCTTTTTCGAATAACAATAAAAGTACCACGTTATGTAAGCATATGAAATAAAGTACTTTGTTGTTAAAGAAAGGATAAAGAATCAACTAGCTCATATTGTTAATATTGGTACCAAAGAGACGATTGCTGATCCTCTTACTAAAGGGCTAGCATCGAGATTGTATTTCAAACATGTATTGAAGATGTACTTGTTAAACTCTTTTTAACATATGCATATGAATAAAGTCATCACATACAACTTTTTGATTCTCATTATGGTCATTTTTGTTAATTTCATAAGGATTAGAGATTCAACTAAGGATCTGTAAAATAGATTTTAAAGGCCAATCTATTCATCAAGTCATTCCCATAAGGTATTCGGTTAAGGGTTTATCGCTAGGATAAGTAGATGAATGTTGGAGTTACCCACATATAAAAACTCTCCTAGAGGTGTTCATATCAGATAAACCTTATAATTTGGAGGAAACAATTATCTTAATTGTTTCCTAATAAAGGTTAATGCTATAAAAGGGGTATTGATGAGAGACCCCATCGCAATGCAGAAAATAGTCAAAACAGTTGATTGCTCTGGGATTTGGATGCTGCTCACCATCGTTGGACTGCACTCATCAAGGTCTGTGACCAGCTGAGGAGACGAACGTCTCAGAGACGATAGATTGGGTTCACTCATCAGCCATTATCAGATGAACATGACGGCTTCAGGTATTTTCCATCTCACCTTTTGTGTAGGCACCAACAAAAAAGTACCAAGTCTCCCTGGAACTTAAAGCAAAGAATATGATAAATTCAAGGCAATGACATAAAAAAAGAAAAAAATTTCATTGACACCCAAAATTAAAAACTCAATGGACAATATGAACTCTAAATATTAGATAGGCAATAATGAATATGGAACCCTTAAAATTGCAAAACAAACAGTTATGAAGAAAACCCAAATCCTGAACAACCATCATCTTTTCTTATTTTTCATTGTCTAAAGAAGTCCACAGAGAAAACAAATTAAAATTTTTGTATATTTTCAACATGAAAAATACTCGGAGAAATAGGGGATTCATCTATAACCAAACTGCATGCACAAACCCAGGATTTATAAATAACTATTTTACATAAATTTCAATAAATATATAGTAGTCGATTTGCAAAAACAAAAAAAGTGAGTTTTTGGAGGAAAACCAAAGAGAGAATAGAAAAACTCAAGAGGTTTAAGAAAAACTAGAGAGGGAGAGAAAAAAAGAGTCTACCTTTATAGTCAAAGTGGGTCGCAGTCTAGAGAGAGTGAGAGGTACCAGCGGAAGAAGACAAAGAATGGAGAAGAAGAAAACACTAATGAAGGAGGGCCAGGAAGAAAACAAAGGTGTGTAATTTTATATAGGATGCAATGCTATAATTTTTCAAGTTGACCCAAGGGTATCGATGTCCACAATACTTTCGCTCTTCCTTTCTGCCGGTGATCATATGCTCCTTACCACGAAAATGAGCTATTTTCTCCTTCGCAAAATCATGGTTTTCATATGGATTTCTAGATCCAAACGTGACCTAAGTGCATTTTTAGAATTTTCTAAAACTTAATTGCCTTATTGATTAATGCACGAACTTTAGATGCCTTTTTCAAATTTCCTCTAAAAAATTTACCAATTTTATAACTTATCATTTGAGTCAGGGTTGGTGCCCCCTAGTATTACAGGCATCCGAAACTTCCGCCTGTTTTTTGAGAAACAGGATTTTTGAACCAAGACCCGAAAAATGCAATACGTTCGATGATTAGGTCCACACCACAACGAGTGACGCAAATCCATCTCCATCATTGCTTCCAAGAAGTAACGCGCCAACCAACGCATTCAAGACTCTGTTGAAAACTCCTCGTGAGGAATGCCCCACTATTTGGTGTTCTTGATATATGATATAGTAAGTTACTGGTGGTGTTTCTCTGATAGGGTGAGGCTTCAGTTGGGAGAAATATGGGATTTTTTATGTAAAAGCAAGGTTGGTGGGGTTGTAATCACCAAGAAACGGAGGGTGGTAGGAGGATTTGTGATGAGTTTTTGAGGATGTTCGCTGTTGAGGTGTTCTTGTTCTTCTCTCTTTCTTGATGGGGAATTGTTGTTCTGGCCTGACGTCTTATCTTTGTTGTGCACCTTCTAATCCAAAATCAGGTTAGCCCTTCTTGAGTTTCTTTCTGTTTTTCTTCTTTTTTTTGGTCCTCGTTAGCTTGAATTGAGGCTGTTTTTTACGGTTTTCTTCCTTTTTTTGGCTTATGGTTGGTTTTGTATCATGTCTTGGACTGAAACAAGTTGGAGAATTCAGTTCTCCTGGTCCTTTTCTTTTTTGTCATTCTGTTGAATTCTGGACTTTTTTTTTTAATATATGCTTTGCTTTTAGGTTTGATTGGTCAGTTGGCAAGAAGGTGTTAGGTTTCCAGACTGCTAAGATTTGACGTGTGTGTGTGTGTGCGTGTAGTTTGATACAGCTTGAAGGTTTTTAGCTGTTGAAAATAGTCATGTTTGTCTGAATTATACTTTATTAGAGGGGAAAATAGGATATTCTTAGACTAGCCTTTGTTTTTCTTTTGTATAATTTTGTATTTAGTGCTTAATGAATGTTACTTATTGCTTCATGAATGTTACTTATTGCTTGATGAATGTTTCTGTTTGTAGATTCTTCAAAAATACAGCGTTCAACACAGGAGATAGAAGGGAAGTATGGCGATAATTACCCCACCAATCCTAAAGAAGTCGAAGATTTGCGAGGGAATTCGGCTGCTAACCCTTTGATCGTGTTCACATTCAGTGAGCTGAAGACAATCACAGAAAATTTTAAGCAGGCTCGTGTTTTAGGTGAGGGTGGATTTGGAAGTGTCTACAGAGGGTTTATTCCAAAGGATTTAAGGCAGGGGATTGAGCCACTGGATGTTGCTGTCAAGGTTCATGATGGGGAGAGGAGTTTCCAGGGTCACAGAGAATGGCTGGTATATTTCTCAACTTGTTTTCTATTGTTTGAGTTCATCTATGTTGTCCCTTTAATTATATTTAGCTGCACGTTTCTTTTGGATTTGCAGGCAGAGGTTATCTTTTTGGGGCAACTCTCACACCCAAATTTGGTGAAACTTATTGGATACTGTTGTGAGGATGATCACAGAGTACTAATCTATGAGTATATGGCTCATGGTAGTGTGGAAGGCAATTTATTTTCAAGTAATTTCTATCATTTTCCTTGTTCTTTGATCTTAACTTTTTTGAATTGCAGAAGTGGCACTTGTTTATTTAAGATTAAACTGTGAAGGGACTAAACTAGACAGACAAATGTTCTGTATTGGATAAAAAGTTCTCTCTTCTCTTCAAGGTTGAGCCATATTGTTATGTGATTACCTATCCAAAAAAAAGCCTAGCATTTAGTTTTCTAATTTCTTATGTGTTAGTTTAACAGACTGATAGATCGCTATTTAACAGACCTCTAGATTGCTACTTTCCACATTTTTAAAGCTACCTGCTTAAGTTGAGGCACTCATGGATATCGCATGGTCACTCCAATTACAGGGCATGAGTTAGAACGATGTAAAGAATGTGTTCAACTATTTTTATGACCCTTATAGCATGGCATTTCGTCAGCTACCAAGTTACTTTTACAAACTTTTTGTGCCTGATATCAACAAATGTCTATGCATGACCTGTTGGAATTTCCATGGGCAATTCTTTTGCTTTGGGTTGATTGTTTCTGTAATAATTGCAGGGATTTTGCTTCCACTTTCATGGGCTGTCAGAATGAAGATCGCCTTGGGGGCAGCAAGAGGTCTTGCTTTCCTCCATGAATCTGAAAAACCAGTTATATATCGGGATTTTAAGACGTCAAACATCTTACTGGACATGGTGAGTGATTTGCTTCTACTATTCTTTGAAATAAATTTTCAAGAAGAAAGTCATATTGTTTCACCTTGTCAGTTGCAATAACATTAGGAAGTTGATGCTGATATTTCAGGGTTATAATGCAAAGTTATCTGACTTTGGACTTGCAAAAGCTGGACCAGTTGGAGATAAATCTCATGTTTCTACTCGAGTAATGGGAACCTATGGTTATGCTGATCCTGAATATATATTGACAGGTACCACTTCATGATGTTTCAAGATCTGTATATAACAGTTCCCTTAGTTCTGAGCATTGAAACTTGATTTTTATCTCCTGCAAACTATGAGGCTCATATAACTCAGGACAAGCCATTAGCAACTCATGATTAACCTGAGTCCGTCTTCTTAAGTGAGGTCAGCTGGAATGGTTTTATTTTTTCATTAACCTTCTTTGATGACATCATGGCAGCATACTTCTCCTTGAACCAAACTTGTGATGCATCTTGATGCATGAGCTTGAGTTACGTGGAACTCCTTAGCTTATAGTCACGAGAGGTTGCAAAGATTTTTGTGGATTTTGACAATAAAGTTGCACCTCAACAATTTCAACATTCTTTTGGTTGTGGAATTGTGCTTAAAGATAAAATTGTAGAAACTGAAATCAGAAGCAGTTTCTGTCGAAGCCTAAATCAAATGTCCTTTTCTGGATATTATCTTGAGTTTGTGCATCTTTTCACCTATGAACTGGACCACCGTGTCAACCTATATTTGAGTTAAAAAAAATAAGTTGGTTGAATCAAGTTTCCATTTAAGAGAATTATTGATGGTTGAGGTAAAATGTTTGATTATGGCCTCTGGCTTCTGTTTCTGCACCAGTGAGTTCTTTTTGGCTATAGTTTCACATTCTCTGAGTCCTCTGGTTAGATAGTAGAGGAACAGGAAGAATCTCTGGGATACCTCCTTGACTACCCTCTAGGTAGATGTACAATTCCTTGTATTTAAGACATTATAAACTGGTAAACTAAGAAATTCATGCAAGCATGCACACACACACACACACATTTGGCTAAAGTTGCCAACATTAGATATACTTGTCATTGTAGCATCATGTTACAATAGAATACAATTTCAGATCTAGTGGTCTGGTGAGGATGTAATGTACAGTTGGATGGTTGAATATTAGTTGCTTAACCTTTTTCTTTCATTGTGCTGATATTTTTTCATTTCACAATCCCAACCCCAAGTCCTCCACTTGCATTCTTAAAAATATACAATTCCCTCTTCTTTTCCTCAAAAGTAAGCATACCGTAATGTGCCAATCTGCCTATATCATCGAAAACTGGACTGCATATGAAACACCAAGTTCCCAAAACCACTGATACAACCCATGAAGGCCATTATAAAATATAATGCTGTATTCTGTTATAAGAATATTATACAGTCAAATGAAGTTATACGTCTATCTAATTATTACCATTTACAATTTAGTTGCATAATGACATGCTTCTGTTTAAACTTGCAAGATTATGTTAAAATTCAGTGGTTTCTTTGAAGGTTTACGGCTGTTAATCTGTTAACCAGATTGCTTTCTTTTTCAGTTATTACTATCATGTGATCTTACTGCTTTGGTTACTTAAAGTAGAACATGCTCTGAGAACACTGACCAAGTCACATCTTGTATAGGCCATCTTACAGCTAGAAGCGATGTTTACAGCTTCGGTGTTGTCCTGTTGGAACTGATCACAGGCCGGCGTTCGTTTGATAAGAGACGGCCCAACCGAGAGCAAAACTTGGCTGATTGGGCCCGGCCTTTCTTGAAAGAGAAAAGGCGTCTACTTAGCATCATAGACCCAAGATTGGAAGGGAACTATCCAGTCAGAAGCATGCATAAGGCAGCAATGCTGGCCTACCACTGTTTGAATCAGAATCCCAAGGCACGGCCGTTAATGAGGGATATTGTAGACTCCTTAGAGCCCCTCCAGGTGACGGTGGAAATTCCAAGTGCTCTGGTCCAAGAAGCTGGCCAAGATGTTTGCTGATATCTCAATACCAAGTTGAGAACTTTTACATGCAATGTTGGTCTTACAGTGGAGAGGTCTTGATCCTCCATTAGTGCTCTGTTATTGACTGCCAATGCATGCTTATGTTTGTATCGCTGAGGTAAATTTTGTAGTCCTTGCTTATTAAATGTTAAATATCTATATAACAAAATTAATTTAATATATGATATTCTTTTCGTCATATTTCTAGCTCAATGTGTGTGTGTTGGTATCATTATGATGTGAAAAATTTAGTCCTTGCTTCTATATTTCACGTTAAATATCTATATATGAAAAATAATTTGAAATATGAATTCTTTTCATCTTTGTGGCTCAATATTTGTGCGTCCATGTGTGTGTGTGTGTGATCCACAAAAACGTAATTGCAGTCTTGACTAAAAGTATGATATACATTTAGCGTGCAAGCCCAATCCGTTTTCTGCCCTAGTTGAGACCAATGTGGCAAGTCTGTTTCTGGGGTTTCTTAGCAAGGGAAATAAGCTTGCAATACTTGAAAAGTTTATTGTTTAAGAAAAATATATAATATTCAATATTTACCAAAAAGCAGCCCCAAAGGGGTTTGAACCTAGGTGGCTAATCAGGCGGTCTAGGTTCAAATCCCATGGGTGTCACCCCTTGGCACAAGCCCAAGCGTGGCGACTCCTTGGGGACAAGTGTTAAACTCACGGAGTTTTACACTGTCAGGATAGCGACAGTAAGTACGGCAGGCAAAACCAGTGCAGCAAGTCTCTGATCCTGGGTGGGTTTTTAGTATAAATATAAAAATAGCAGGATAAATGTACCAAATATATTTTAAAAAAGTAAGACACTGTAGACAAGTGTGATAAAATCATGATATACTGAAAGTAGGCGAGAGATTTTGAAAATATCGGTATGTTATCAGGACTTTTACGGCTTGAATATTTTCAAAATTTCAGTGGTATCTGCGACTATGATCCAAAAATATTAAGGTTAGATAAAGCGCATATCTTGGATGGACTGACCAGCCTATCGATGGCTGCAGCCCAGTCAAACCCAACCCATTAAAGATTCAACCAATGCCTATGCCCAGGTGAACCTAGCCAGCCCTGGCTCTGCCTGAACATGCTGAGCCCCTAACAGCTCATAGGCTGCCTACACAAATTAAAAGAAAGGGATCATTTTCTCCCGGGCTTGATCGTTCCATTGAGGGGCTAATAGGTTGATCAAGCCCTATCCTTATCGAGACAAATTTTACAATGGGAGAATAGGTGTCGACATAGTTTATCCCTTCTTATGAGAAAATCTTTTAGCTACTAATCTAGTTTTAAATTTATCTATACTTTCATCGGAATTGAATTTTTTCTTTAATATCTATTTGCAACCAATAGATTTTTTTCTGAAGTAAATCAATCAATACCCATACTTGGTTTTTCTCAATAGACTCAATTTTTTTGTCCATGACTTTTACCCAATCTCTTGATTCATGTGAGTTTATTGCCTTATTATATGACATGTTATCTACCATGTCATCAAGGTCTATCAAATAACATAGCTTCTCTGACAAATGGACATAATAATTATTAAGTTATGATAGAAAAGCTTTTGACCTTTTGCAATTAACATGAGTCTGATGCGATGAAGACATATCACTAAAAGTTGGTTCATTACTACCTAACTACTCTTAATCACTAACAGTTGAATCATCATTACCTAATTGTTCTTGAGAATCATAGATTATATCAAAAAGATCATTTTTGTTTATCTCAAAAATTAATAGTTCTATGTTTTAATCTTCCAAGAACACATCTCTACTTTCAATTAGACCATTATCAGGATGATAGAATCTATGAATTTTGGTTCTTTTAGGATATCAATTAAAGGTACATCTTATAGATCTGCTATCAAGTTTATCTCTTGATCGATCTATTACTTTTACGTGAGCTATTAAACTCAATCTACGAAGATAGCTAAATCTTTCAGTCCATAACTCATAAGGTGTAAAGACAATGACCTTACACATAACCCTATTTAAAATGTATGTTGTTGTATAAATAGTTTTTCCTCAAAATATGTTGGGTAATGAAGCATGAGAGAATATGCACCTGACCATGTCAAGAAGAGTCCTATTATATCTTTCAGCTATATCGTTTTATTGTGGTGTTAAAGATATTGTTGTTTGAGGTTTGATTTCATTTAACTTACAATATTGAGTAAATTCATTTGAGATGTATTATCTTCATCGGTCAAACCATAAGGCCTTAATTCTTCTTTGAAGTTGGGTTTCTATTTCTTGACAATATTCTTTAAATTTGTCTAACACCTCAAATATATATATATATATATATATATATATAATTGTATCTTGAATGATCATCAATAAAAGATATAAAATAATATTTATTATGAGTTTGGGTTCTAAAAGGTCCACAAATATCTGAGTGAATAATTTTTAATAATTCAGATGCTCTAATAACATCAGTTAAAAATTATTTTCTTGTCATTTTTTCATAAATATAAGTTTCACATCTATAGAAGGATGTTTCTTCAAGTTTGGTATTAGGTTTTGTTTGACTGGTTTTTTCATTTTCTTTAAATTAATGTTTTAACTTCTAGTGTCATATATTAGCATCTACATTAAAGACATTATTAATATAATTAGAAATAGATGTTATTATATTTATATAAGAAATATTGAGTTTAAACAACCCATGGTCTTTGTCAAAAACTCCACCAAACACAATCCAACCATATCTTTCCACCATGACCTTTTCTGAGAAAAATCTAACTTCTAAACCCTTATTGAAAGGCTAGAACATATACAAGGTTTCGTCTTATACAAAACATCAGTCAATAAAATATTATTTTCTGAGGTTTTAATATGATAAGTCCCAACATCCATAACATCAGAGTAGTGTCATTCCCCATGTACATCCGCTGTTTCCCAAATTTAAACTCAGTCATGTCCACCACATCTTCCTTGCTCTTTACAATATGTCAGTGTTGCTCTAAAATCTACCTACCATCCAAAAAGTTTTTGTTTTGCATATGAACACTTTGATATCACATAGACTATGTTACGACTCTCCTGTTGCTCACCAGTTTTGTTATTCTTGTTGTTATTATTTTGGTTATGAGGACTCCAACAATATCTTATAAATAACTTAGGTTTTCTACACTTGAAATACTTCACTTAAGAGGCTGCTCTCGACAGATTGCAGAATGTTGGACTCATTTTCTTACCAAATTTGCCAAAAATTTTAAATGATTTTCTTTTAAATTGTGGATGTCTAAAAGGACCATGGATTGAATATGCTGTTGCAAAATTTTCAATTGGGCAAAAAACTCTTCTAATGACAAGTTCTTGGAGTTCAGCCTAAGGACAATGGTGACCATCCTCCATGGAGATGGAAGGCTATGAAGAGCAATAGACATCTGCATACAATCACATTCACAATTGTGGCTAAATCTTTTGCTATTACTAGCATGTCAACTACATTATCGTTTTCTTGCATTTTTACATGAATTGTATTGCTCCAAGAGCAACTTTATGTGAGTTTGTAAGGTAGTATCATATTTTATAAAAATTGCTTCAGACATCGATTTTTTAGAAGCATAATCCTCAAATACCCATCCTCTACGTATATGAGAATGATACATGTTATCCTATTTATATTTCAAATATGCAGTTTTGTCTTGTTTAGAAGTTGTTTGACCAAAGTCTTTCATTTCTACACTTGGGGCATTGTCGATGCCCTCTAAGGTTAAAACAAGAGGAATTCTTCTCTTTTAAATATAAAAATTTATGTCATTCAATTTGTTTCTCTTGGCTAACTTGGTAGCACATACTCTACTATACATTTTTCTAATTTTAGTAATTATATGTTGTCACTAGTCCAACATCCAACAGAAAAATAAATGACACTACATGAGTCATCAAGAATGTGACGGTTCACCCCTGACGCTGACAAACAAAGTTGACAAGGGTCTTCGATGGCTGAGATATGGCGTCAGACAAGAAGAAGGAGAGGGGTTCTCTACCTCCTCTCTTCTGTTTTTTTTTTTTTTGTAGAAACAGGGGTTGCCTACTATATATATAATTTGTTTTGTTTACGGTGTAAAAAAAAAAGCCTACGGGCGGGGTATTTTGGCTCCTCCCTATATCTGAAGAAAACCAGCCCCAATTCAAGGTCTGCCTATTAAAAAGGAGTGACAGACACCCACAACAGAGGGGTTTTCCTTTTGCTTGCTTTGGTGGCAGGTCTCTGTCAGAATCTAGCAGGGATCGACACCACAAAGGCCCCTCGAACCAAAACAAGGTTAAAAACCTTTATATATTTGTTTTGAGATTTGTTTTTTGTTTCCTGTCTTCGGTGGTCGAATTTTCGACTACTATGGTCAAATATCCAGCTACAGATCAAAAAACATGAAAGGTTCTTCCTTTTGGGGCAGGAAAAACTCAACAAAAAGCACAAGGGGTACTACGACTACAATGCCCTACACAAATTTTCCTTTTTTTAATTTTTTTTATTATTATTTTGAGTTCCAGGTGAGTCTGTTTGTCTCGGAGAGGGGATGCCTAGTTTTTCAGCAATTGTGTAGTTGGATTTCAGACGACAGCCCCACACAGAGAAAATATAAAAGTGACTAAACGAATTCACTTTTTTCCTTGTTTTGGATCCCAACAGTGATGAGGTCAAGTGGTTGATCATCATAGGAAGCTAGATTTGCCTCCACACACCAGTAAGTAACCGGCTTTGATACCACTGTTGAGCTTCTAATCGCTCTTTTCCATAAATGCAGCGAGAGAGGAGAGAATGAAAGAGGAGTTGAGGATTTACAGCCTTCTTCAGGAAGCTGTTTTTCAATTTTGGTAACTCATATCTCTTCAAAAATAATTCACTCCAGTATATAGGAGTGAAGGCTCCTTTCCTGAGTAGCCGTTACCCAACAAAAAAAACTTGCTAAGCCAACGTATGGGCTTCTTATGCATCAAGAAAAGAGTGAGCCTAGCTCTCTCCTCAATGCATTAGGTGCATGACCATACATTGTCATGCATACCATGTATGACCACCATATATATTGCAGCATGTGTCGTGACGATGTGTCAAATATCACAGAGGGAGGATCATGTGCAATGTAATTTGCACAATTTTAATGTGCTGCTGCACCGGGTCCCCCACCATCCATGAGGTACAGCCTGTCAGCCGTGGGGCTGACACATTTTAAGTGTGCTTCTGTTCCTGGTCACCCACCATGCATCTACTATCGGCCCCACAGCTGACAGGCTATACCCATAGATGGTGAGTGATTAGGTGCAGCAACACACTTGAAATGTGCAATGACATTGCACCTGATTTCACTTCCGTATCGTCCCCCTTGATCTCAATGGCCCTCATACTTCATGAGACAACCTACGTTAGGGTGGCTAGAGTTGGTTTAATGTGGGCCTGAGTTAAGTTGGGACCCAGGCGACTGAGCCCTGGCCTCATCAAGGTTAGCTTGGATGCATGAGAGTGTTATATCTTCATTTCTTGTCTCAGGGGTATTTGTTTCATGCTCTTTCTTAGGAAAGAAAATATCTTTCATATGAAATAGGTTATTTTTCCTATAAAAGGTGAAACAAACATCTCTATGAGAAATATATAATGGGATCCACAGAATAAATGCAAAGAAGCCATTTTCCTGACAAAATGGGTTGATTCCTTCCCCTCCCCTGAGGAATCCCTTTCCCTCCAAAGTTCCCTTGAGTGGGGAGTGTAATAAATGCACCCTTAGTGAAAATGCTCAAAGCCCAGACTATTATGTGTCTTGAATTCTCCGCCTGCTTTGCTTCATTATTCAATCTAACAAATTTGAGGAAAAATTTAAAGATTTTTTTTTAATAAGGTTTATGATTTTCCCACAGACCCAATTATGGTTTTCTTTTCTTTTAAAAGACAAGAAGCTCTTTTGAAGGAGGCTGATATCATGTGCAATCATATTGCACATTTCTCATGCGCTGCTGTACCTGAGCACCCTCCATCTTTTCTATTTTTCATCAAAACTTTTAGTCGTGGGGCCCAATAGCAGATTGCGGGTGATCAAGTGCAGCAACACATGTCAAATGTGCAATATGATTGCACCTGATCTTTTCCGTTTGCTCACCCTAGTTGTATGCCTCTATTGCTAACAGTGGATTTGGTGCTTTACTCCGTTCTTTTGGTGGTTGGTGCAGCACTCATGGTGGCGCTACGAGATGTTATAATAATTCGCCTTCGTAGGAACTACAGATACTTATCATCCATTCACACAAGTTGCTCTGTTATTGTCTGATTTTTTGTTGTCTCTTACAACAAAAAATGTTTTTATTTATAGCATTTTCGCCCTTGCTCGGCAGTTCCTTAACAGCAGAGCAATGTAAATCTGGTGCTTTCTCCTCTCTTCTCTCTTTCTCTTCTCAAATATTGTTGTGTTTTTGCTTCCCTTGTTTAGTTATTTTAAAACAAACCAAGCACTAAGTCAAGACCTGGACCATAGTTGGCAAAAAAATGGATATGGGTGCGGGTACGTGATGGCTCCATCGAGTACCAATGCAACTATGACCTGGACACAAAGCTTTCCTTTGGTGAGGTGTTTAGATACCCATATAAATGAAAAATGAAGCTTAATTAATATAATAAGCCAATCTTATCCCACAGTTAGCTAAACAGCTACACCATTAGACACCAACCTTTTCCAAGTTGACATATTGTATTAAGTGCACGTTTTCGTCAAACAATGTGCCTAATGGGCAAGATGGTCACTTTTAAAAATGTCAAGGTGGGCTCTTGTGGCTTTTTGGAAACCCTCTCTGAAGCAAGGGGAGCCTCACGTTCACCCTGCCTTGAGTGGCCCACCTCTAGAAAGCTACGGATGCACCCACGTGCCAGCAAGGTTTGATCCGGTGCCTTCATTTCAGCGCTCTCACAATCAACCTGCTGGCCAGGCAGGCGACCCCGCGGTGGTCCGGGCTCTTGTGATTTAATGCTTTCTGTGGGAGAGAATTACATGGAAACAGGACGCATGTACCTTGGATGCTCCCTCAATCTCAACCGTGGATTCTAAAGCTATGTCATGATGGCAGAGTTCTCATGCAAGATATATGGGCAGGTTAACCTTGCTGTTGTGATCCAAGTTTGATGAATCATGATGTCAAGGTGTGGACGTCATCCGGAAGGTTCATATGGAGGGGATAAGCACCAATTTCACCCTCAATCATTTCCCTTCTTCCACATAAAAAAAGTCATTATTTATTTGAGAATTTATAAAGCAAAAACTAGAGAGAGAGAGAGAGAGCTAAATATGCTACTACCGGCACAGCTTTTCCCCATATCTTGCTTGGAGACTACCATGGCTTACTCTCTTTAAGCCCACTATCAAGTGCAGTAAGCCTTTTATCTTTTTATTTCCCCCGCTTCTGATTTGTTTTTTTTTTTCTTAGCAGCTCTGCAATGATAGGGTCTTCTTGCATGCTTTCTTGGTTCAGTCTCCTGGATGTTCATGTCTGTTCATATTTCACAGAGAGAGAGTACATATTCATGATAGAAAGATCTTATGGCCTCTCAACTTTTCTTTTCTATTGAGAGAGAGAGTACATATGATAGAAAGATCTTATGGTTTTTCAAACTTTTCTTTGCTATTGAGAGAGAGAGAGAGAGAGAGAGAGAGAGAGGGTATCTATTCTGATACGAATATCATTTCACGTGTCTAAGGCTACAATGTGAGAGTATGCGTATGTCTGTATTCCTGATGAATTTCTATCTGTCTAGCATTCTAAAATTTACAAAGTTGCTCATCCAAAAAAAAAATTAGAAAGTTGATGATTTGTGGTGCTATTTTGTGTCTAGGGTGCCAGTTGAACACCAAGAGGAAGATGATGCAATAGGACATATGTCTGGAATTGAAGGTAAAGAGGAAGCTTACAGTAGGGCAATGGTTCTTGGACCAGCGCTTGCAGATGATGGATATTCATGGAAGAAGTATGGGCAGAAATTCATAAAAGGAATATCAATGAACAGGTGAAATTTGTTACACAAAAAAATCCATTATATTAGCTTGAACAAAGATCTTGGGCCAGCATAAGAATAACACCCAATGTTTTGTATCATTGACCCACAAGATGAATCTCTAATCAGTGCGAATCTCTCAAAGTGATCTTTGGAAAGATTAGCAATTCTCAACAACCGCAGTGAATTGCCTCTTTTTCCTTATTTAATTTGCTGTCAGGTTTAATATTAGGCGCTATTGAAGGCACGTAACTATTGAGCTGGAAATCATCAGTTCAAGCTTTTTTTACTCAACCTGACCATATAATGTTCAGCATGTTTTTTTTTTGCTAAGGATCAAACCTTGGATCATGTTATTTCGATGTGAAATTATGATTTTTTGAGTCTAAAATTTTAGTGCATTGTGGGTCATTGATTATTGAAACCCTTTAAAAAACCTGCTTACATGACACAATCACATGATTTAAAATTCATTTTCTACTAAACAAACCTTGTAGATCACATCCACAAGCTCCGGTTTACAAAAAAATCTAAAAGTATGAAAAGAAGATGATTTATACTCAATAGTTTTGTGCCTTCAATAGCACCAAATATTTACCCTTTGATGTCTACTTATATATGTACCTGTGTTCTACTAAATTGCCAAGTTTCTAAATTGTTGATTTTTAGAGGCTAGCAACTAAATCTTTTTCGGAAATGGCAGGAGCTACTTCAGGTGCCGAAGGGGCAGGTGCAAAGTCAAGAAGAAAGTAGAGTGGAGTACTTCCAATTCATTTGTCAAAGTTGTATATGATGGCACACATAGTCATCCACATCCAAATTCCTCAGATGGTGCCACTGGTGGTGCTAGCTCTGGGGATCAATCATCTGGAGGAATGGACCAGTACAACTTGGTGTACCAAGTCTTTGGAAACACACTTCCCCCTCCCCAAGGTTCGCTTGTGCTAAAGGACCAAGTTGGTCACCATTGAAGTTTGAGAAGATTTGACATTGTTGGTTACATAACATGCACCAGTGCCAGATGAAGACACCAGAAAGCAAGCTTCCTGCATCTTATGATAAAGTTAAGAACTATTTTACTACTATCTATACATATGAATAGATTGAAAGTTTCACCTTTGTCTGTTGCAGAGGATACTGCCATATTACAACTGTGCTCCCATTCAGTGAATGTCTTGTGAATGTTTGACTGTATTCTTAGAGGTATGTTATAGTGAATAAACACAGTCTATTTGAGAAGACCTCCAGGAGATATATGTGAGGTTCACTACATAATGCAAAGCAACTTATCCTACTCTTTCTGCACAAGTGAGGTGCCTCCAAATATATAGCTCCTAATAGTCCTATAAATAGAGGATACAGAAGTGTGAAGTTCTGTTTAACCCCATAAACTCGTTTTTTGTTCATCTTTGCATTTATTATTACGAAGGATATCCGCAAAAGAGATGATTTTTTTTTAAAAATCATGTTCAGCATGACCTGATCTGCTTGGTGTATAGTCTATTGCTGAACCGTTCACCATTTTAAGATCGATTTAAGATATCTCTTATTGATATTAAAAATAAGATATACATAAATTATTAGGCTCGAATGTGATCGAGCTTAATCGGGTTAAACAAACCCTGGTGGCGAGAGGGTGGTGTATGTTCTCCCCCGATGATTCATTGAATCCCACATCTGTGTTCGGGGTCTGAATGAGCACCACGTATACAAGCACATGAGGCTCGTATTCCCGTGTATGTTGACATCGCTTAGCATTGGAGTATGGTGTGGTTGCAAAGACTTAAGTACCCTTTCTTGCTATTCTTTTCATAAAACGATGGTTTGAGAAAATAACAAAAATGACCTTCATTCAAAAAAAATGGTTCAAAAAAAGGACAAATATGTCCTCCATCCAGAAAGTCAAGGATGATGTTGACTCTTCAAAGTCTACACAGTGAAACGAACCTTAATCATTTCGCCGATGGTGATCCGGCGAAACGATGGTGAGCCGACGATCCGATGGTCATTCGGCGAAACGAACCTGAGCCATCAAAAATGTCTGTTTGAACTTTTCATCATCATCTTCTTCTTCTTCATTTTCCGTAAAACACTGTAACCCCCCCCCCCCCTCTCTCTCTAGAGAAGAAATCAAGGGAGGCAAACAGTTCCCCCTGGAGAAGGCCATGAACATCAACCCTCTCACTCTCTCTCCCTTCTCTTTCTACTTCTATGCACATCTAGCAGACGATCCTACATTGTTCCATCAAACACCAACTGACCTGCACACTGACTGTAGCATCGTTCAACTTGATGAGTTGTTGAACCTGATTCATAGTTTTTGCCCTTACAGAAGAGAGCTCCTCCCAACGTGGGTAGCATCATTCAACTTGATTAGTTGTGTAGCCTGATTTAGAGTTTTTGCCCTTACAGGAGTGGGGGAGCCCCCGAACCCCCCTCCTGTAAGGGCAAAAACTCTGATTTAGACTCCGCAACGAATCAAGTTGAACGATGCTATCCACGTTGGGAGGAGCCCCCAAACCCTCCTCCTGTAAGGGCAAAAACTCTGAATCAATCTCCACAACTCATCAAGTTGAATGATGCTATCCACGGGAGGAGCCCTCAGACCTCCCTTCTGTAAGGGTAAAAACTCTGAATCAGGCTCCATAACTCATTTAGTTGAATGATGCTACCCACGCTGGGAGGAGCCTCCAAACCCTCATCCTGTAAAGGTCAAAACTCTGAATCAGACTCCACAACAGTCAATGTGCAGGTCAGTCGGTGTTTGATGGAGCAATGTAGGATCTTCTGCTGGATGTGCACAAAAGCAGAAAGAGAAGAGAGAGAGAGAGAGTGAAAAGGTTGATGTTCATGGCCTCTTCCAGGAGAGATTTCTTTCTCAGATAATCCTGCAGTGCAGAGACTGAGTCTTAAATAATCATCTTCGGGGCACTTAAGTTTTTACAATCACTCTTTTTCTAGAATCGTTATTTTTTTTGGCACCAATGAAAGAGAGGGTACTTAAGTCTTTGCAATCGCATCAAACTCCAATACTAATTAATGCTGACAAACATGGCGATACGAGACACAGAGGCTTAAATACGTGGTGCTTTTTGGGACCCCCGAGCATGAAATGCCCTGTTCGGGGGGAGAACATATAACCTGCTTCGCCTGGTGGCTGCCCGAACTCAGATCGTTTGAGTGTCCAAGCCTGTGGGTCATGTACGACATCTGCTCATTTAATGGTTTTGTCACTTCTGTTCTGGGTGTCAACGGGGGCTGAGTTTACCCAGACCAAACCGTATAAGGTCCGAATACGGTGACAAATAAGAAGACCCCATTAAGATTTGGGTCTGGACCTGAATGTTCGATTAATACATGGACCGGGGTATAGTTTGTGAAATTTTATACCAGACTCAGGCCTGACCCGAGTTTTGATTAAGACCCACAGTTTTTCAATGTAAAAATGATAAAAAAAATTATTATTTTACTGGGTATATGGTTCAGGTAGGATTCAATATATAGCTAGTTCTTATTGAGTCCTAGTATGGTTTTTCTTATAGTAGACCCGATTAGACCCAGGTCTGGAGCCGATACCATACTCTAAAATCTGGTCCAAATCTGATTCCACCTGGGTCTGAACCAAACCCGACCCCTTGACACCCCAACTTGTGTGTAATAAATAAAAAAAAAAAAGTCGACTAAAGGTTTCCATGAAAGCATGTCAGAAAAGTATATAATACTGTTCTAGTCACAGTATATAATACTGTTCTAGACACTGAGAGGCCCAAGTACAATGACCCACTTGACCATGTCATAGAGACACACAGTTTGGGACCCTGTGACAAAGGGACACGACACGGTACGTGGAAAATGCTTTGTGGCCGTCAAAGGGATATACTGTGGCCTCAACGTATTTGACAATATGGGTACCAGTGAGCTCATGTCTGACCTCAGTCAACCATTTTACATAATGTTTTGGATCCATTGATTTAGATCTGATCGGGTCCCTACTAAGATAAGATCCAGACCCTTCTGTGGTAAACATACAATTTACGTCATCCACACTGAGCCTGCTCTCACATTCAATTCACATGGGGCCCAGCTCTCACATACACTTGTGTTTGGTGGGGTCCACCTTCGGTTTGCATGTATATATGCGAGCCTTGTTCCCTACCAATCTTGTCAGTGATTGGGAAATCACTGAGACGTGCCCTTTTGTTTTTGGTCGCCAGCCGGTTAAATGGGGGCCCACCAACCCCCTTAGCTACTCCTTTCTTCATCGTCTCCTGGCTTTGGGGCTTAAGGTTGGGAAACGAGACGAGCATGCACGGCTTAAGGTGAGCCAAGCTACGGGCCAAGCTCGTTTAAGTAAATATGTCAACCATTAACATGGCAAGCTCCGCTAGTATAGGTTCGTTTTGAATATTATATAGTTATATATTATATATCTTATTCATCTATTTGTTGATCTCTTTTATTTTTAATAAATTAAAAACAAGAGTTTTTCACTAAAGAAAATTTATTTCTAGATATGGGTTCGAAAAACTAAATTCAAAATTGAGAAAATTGTGAAGTATATTTTCAAGGTAGAAAATATTTCCTCTTTGGATGAGTAGGGGTCAGCTTAATAAAAAACTCTTAGATCGTTGTACATGTAGTGGTGGTGTTTTGTACCTTTTTCGTAAATCTTAAAAAAAAGTGAGTTTGGTGACGAAAACCACAAAAACTCAAAAATAACACAAGACAAACAAAATACGACATGTTAGATTATTAAAACATAAATAAAATTAATCAAATAAATACAATACAAATTTAAAATAAAAACAAAATCTCACATCGATCTTAGGTAGCCTTTTCTACGGTTGACGAATGCAAGAACACGAGCAACATGAGCTTAACGCAGTTTTCAAAGATAGGAAACTTGGGGGATACGGATCCTAAACTAGGTTTAATGAAGGCTTGGACTAGGCCAGTTGGTTAGTCGACTAAGCTACGTTTGGGTCCGGGATTTCGGTAGAGTAACAATACTAGGAGTTATAATGAAGACCAGATCTATAAAATAAGAGAGAATGCATTCTTATTTATAATTTTTTAGATAGATCCAAGTATATATTTTTTGGTATCCTGGATCTATCTAGATGTACAGTTTATAAGGGTTAGCTTTGAATGAATGGATGAGATCATATTTGGATTTTATTGCATTGGATGAAGGTTCTCTTAAAGGAAAAGGAAAATGAGAGGGGGTGGCCTTCTATTATGGTTTTGGAAGATTGAGAGCCTGAATCCCGCTCAAGAAGCATGTTAGAAAATCTGACTGACGACAACTGAGTTTTAACAACTCTGAGTAGGGTTGACAATGTTGACAACCGAAGAGGGTGTGACGACAACGTTAAAGGTAGATGACATGACCTTCCAGAAATAGGGGGTCCCACTGACGATAACTCAAAGTTAATGGTGACAACTGAAAAACTTTGATAATAATGCTTGAGCAAAGATGACAATCCTAAGAGCTTTGATGACAATTCAAGGAAGTCTAACGACAAGAGTTGTTATTAAAGAGAAAGAATGGTATTTTGGCTATAATTTTGTACTTCAATGTAGGATTGAAGTAATTTTTTATGTGTTGCAAAGCTAAGAATATCCTTTATAACTTTCATGTTGGCAAAAAATCAGAAATAGGTCATTTTATAAAGCCAAAATCAGATCGACAATCTAAAGACATGAATTTTTGTGGTGAAAAACATATTGGGGGTCTATAATATTATATATTATATTTATGTATATAATATATATTATTTATATTTTATAAATTTATTTTATATATATATATATATAGTAACAATAGGGTATGCCCGGAGTATCTACTCTCACCTAATAGAAGCTTTAAATTTTCAAATTTCTTAAACTTTTTCCATTGATCAAACCCTATATATATATATATATATATATATATATATATATATATGATCTATAAGCATTATTTAGTAGAAGACAAGTTTTAGATCATGTGATTATAGAATATATGTATGTTTTTTCACAACTTTAAAAATCAACAACTATTAAATTTTCATTACTTAAAAAATATTATTTTTATATCCAAAAACATGATTAAGAGCATGATTCATATCAAATAAACTATGTTGAGTACATCCATAAGGTTTGATTGAGAAGATATAACCTGCAACCATGATTTCTAGCATGTGAGGGTAAGTACTTTTGGAGCACCATAGCATTACTCATATATATCAAGCTTAAAAAGCACCTAAAAATAAATTTAAAAGAAATGAGCCAGCTCAAGATCAACTCCCGAAGCTCAGCTAGTGATGAGCTCATCAGCGGATCTCAAGCTGGGGTGTACCCTTAACTAGCGGATCCCAAACAGCCCAAGCTCTGCTCGTGTACCAGACCCAGCCTCTTCCCTCCCTCTACTCGTGCTTCATATCTTTGATACCCAGCTAGTTCCTAGGCCTTGGTCCCTCTCTCTCTCTTCCCGCCCATTGAGATTTGAGTGTGTGATGAAGTTTGAAATCAGGCATTGAGCATTTTGTAATTGTCACACTCTAGGTGCCCGTAAATACTCTGCTCATTTGGTAGGAGCAACTTGTGAACTTCACAAAGTTCAAGGGACGTCACGAGTTCCAAACCACATGAGCATCTCTAGACTCTTGTTGCAAGGTTGAAGCTGGATGTACTCTCCAATGGACAAGAGGGCCTCAAGGGTCTTATCAACAGGAAGCCTACCAATGTGCAATCGATAAATTTATAACAGACGTTTTCTCCTTGGCCTAGCTAAAAATAAAAATTTGCCACAACCTAATGACTCAAATGGGGGAGACACAAATAACTTTGTAAGGTTAGACATGCGGCTCGCTCACCATTACGGGTGGACATGGGACTGACCCGGCCTGGCCCAACCCAGTCCTTGGCCCTAATGAAGCCCCGCCTATAGGGGTGTCAATGGGTCAGATTTAACCCTAACTCAACCCTTATTAAACGTTATAGGGTCAGGGTATGGTGATAAAGAATGAGGTCCAAATAGAATCTAGGTCATACCTAAAGGGTCCAATTAATATATGGATTTGATCATTGTCTCACTATGATTTAGATCTATATCAAATTGATGTTAAGACTACATCCCTAAATGGTGAGTTTAAAAAAATTATTTTTATAAAACAACTTGAAGGCTATGTTGTTAAAGACCAAGATGATAAAGTATATATGTTGAAAAAATCTCTATAAGAACTCAAGCAATCACCACGTCAGTGGTACTTAAAGTTTCATAAGGCAATTTCTTTATTAAGATTTATGGCAAATATGTTTGAAAAAGTGAAAGTAAATTCTCTATTTTCTCACTTTATGTGGATGTCATTCTTTTCACTAAAAAAAACAATGACATAATTATCTAAATCAAGTCATGGCTAAATTCTCAATTTGAAATGGAAGACATGAGAGAGACATCATATGTTCTTGGAATTAAAATCACTCGAGACAGAAATTCTAAACTGTTGAGCTTGTGTCAAGAAAGATATATTAATTATATATTCAAGAAGTTTAGATTGAGTGATTGCAAGCCTAACACATATGGTAAAAGATGTAAGATTAAGTAAGAATGATTGTCCGAGTAAAGGACAAGAAAGGCTGAATATCTCTTATGTAAAAACTATTGAAAACTTGATGTATGTTATACTATGCATGAGACTGAATCTAAGCTTTCTTGTTGGCCTTGTTAGTCATTACTAGAGTAATCTTGGTTGGCTTCACTGGCATGTAGTGAAAAGAATTTTTCGATATTTGAAAGGGACTAAAAACTTATAATCATGTTTTTAAAAGAATACCTTAGAACTGAATGAATATTTTGATTCTGATTTTGCCGGCAACAGAGATGACAGTAAATCTACTTTTAGATATATTTTTCTCTTTGAAGGTGTTGTTTATTGGCAAGAAATAAGGTTGTATAGCTCAACACACTCAAGAAGTTGAGTATGTTGTCTGAAATGCTATTGTTACTTTTGTCATTTGGATAAGTCATTTCATCAGTGATTTGAAGTAGGATATAACCAATGAGCTAATACAAATTTACTCTCATAACTAAACAACAATCATTCTTATGAAGAGTGGATAAAATATCTCTAAAAATAAACATATAATAATAAAATATCATTATATTCATGATATAATTGGAAATAATGAAATTACAGTCAGTTATTTGCCAACTTCTGATATGATTGCAAACCCTTTGACAAAAAACACATAAAAAGAATTGTTTTCAAAGCATGTATCTTGTATGAGATTAAAATATATCTAATTAAGACATCTAGCTAGATCAATAACAATGAAATACCAAATTGCTAGAACTTTGACGCAAGTGTAAGACTCCAATATTGAGAAGAAAAACACTACAAGAAAATGCTACTTAGCGACGGAAATTTATGACGGCTTTTTTCCGTCGCCAATTTACGACGAATTAGCGAGCGAAAACTATTTGTCGCTAACGTTTGAAATATTTGCAAAATTAGCGACAGAAATATCTTCGTCGTTAAAGTCGTCGCTAATTAGCGAGGGATTAGCGACAACATTTTTCGTCCACAAAAACACTACAAAAAAAGGCTAATTAGCGACGGAATTAGTGAGGGAATTTTTCCGTCCCTAATCCGTCGTTAAGTAGCGACAGATTAGGGACGGAAAAATTCCCTCGCTAATTTCGTCGCTAATTTTCGTCCCACCTGAGGCGTGAAATTTTCCCTCCCTCCGTTCAAAACTTTTCCTCCATTTGTTTTTCCTTCCCGTTCGATTTAAACCATCCCCACTCCCCACTGGCAACGCGCACAAAGAGTCGATCCCCACCTATGGAGAAGTTGCACATGGAGCCGTCGTGGCTTCGCCGGAGCCGAGACGTCAAGGGGGCGACAAAGAGGAGGCTGTTGTTGGGGAGCCACTGGAGCCTGCCGGAGTCGCGAAGAGCCTGTCAGAGTCACAAAGATGCCGTACTCGTTGCTCCTCCCCCTGCAGCTCGCGAAGATCCGCGCGGAGTCGCAGCTGAAGCTGAGCGCCCCCATCGTGAAGCTCTTCGGCTGGTTCTCGTGGCAGACCTGGAACTTGAAGAGGAGCTTCCCCTGGAACGCGCCCCCGCCGTGAAGCTCTTCGGCTGGTTCTTGTGGCAGACCTGGAACTTAAAGAGGAGCTCCCCCTGGATCCGCGCGGAGTCGTAGCCTGCCGAAACGCGTCGGTTCTGTGAAAAAAAAAAGTGCTCCTTGTCGGAGAACGCGCCAGCAGCGAGCAAATTTTTTTTTTAATTTTTTTTAAAAATTTAATGACGGATTAGCGATGGATATTATCCATCGCTAATTTAAAATAGTGAAGGACTCGCAATGGATCATATCCGTCGCAAATTAGCGACGGACTTAGCGGCGGATAAGTTCTGGCACTACTTAGCATCAAAAAAATCGCGATGAAAGTTTTTCGTCGCTAAACTGTTTAGCGACGAATTAGCGTCGGATTAGCAACGAATTTAGGTCGGCGCTAATCCACAGGTTTCTTGTAGTGAAATCATGCATCATGATTTGGTTCACATGACCAAGTGGAAGATGTTGGTCATACATGGCATGCATGACCATATATAGCTATGTACCTCATGCATGAAACTCATGCAATGAGGAGAGAGGTGGGTCCACTCTCTTCTCAATGCATGAGAAGCCCATATGTTGGTTTCTTCATGAGTTGGTATCCCTTCTATAAAGGAATACTAAGTGCTTGACAAATTTTTTAGTTGGGTGATTGCTACCCATGAGAAGAGAATAGAGTTAGCCCTCACTCCTATATATAGGAGTGAGTTATTTCTAAGAGATATGAGTTACCAAAATTGGAAAACTCCTCCTCAAGAAGGCCATAAATCCTCAACCCCTTTCATTCTCTCTACTGCGCCATTAGAGGCTCAATAGTGTGCGTGTGTATATATATATATATATATATATATATATATATATATATATAGAGAGAGAGAGAGAGAGAGGTGAATTACAAGTATATTATACATGAAGTTTTAATTTTTATGCTTTTGGATATAATTTTTTTTAATGAAAAGAAGTCGCCCCAACACAGGAACATAAAAACGATGGCAGTAAGAGCAACTGACTCAACAAACACACTGTTAAGAGCAGAAACAGATATTAAGATTATCAATGCACTGACAACAAACCAACTCTTTAGCTTACATTAACATAACAAAGCACACTGTTCATTCATTTGGAAATGGTATTAGTATCTTAACCATCCAGCTTGCTTTTCGGACAAGTAGAGGTTGTACATTGATATATTCCCAGTTAAAAGCATTAATTTTACTTGCAAACTATTATCAACCACAACAAACATGGGCTTATTTTTTGACAGAAATATTAAAAAACACACCTGAAGTTTTGATGATAATAAAAAAAAAACTTCAACTTTTGATATTGTTAAAAATATACCCAAGTTTATGACCCGTTAATCAAAGCACATTTCCTTAACTTATCTTGGATTATCATTAAAACAAGTTGAGTTGATAGAATAAAGTTACTGATTTACCTTCAAGGCAAGTGTCTTTGCTTGAAAAAAAATCAAAAACACATCTGAAGTTTTGATGATAATAAAAACCACACCCAAGTTTTGGCAATTGTAATACAAATTTAACAAGCGTGATGAAAGTAACCCCTGGTTTTTTTTAATTAACCATGAAAAAGTTCAAATGTGGTTTTAACAATATAGCTGGTATGAGCTTAGCTTCAAGATGAAATCAAACTAGGCTTTGAGGACATTCTGCATATTTTTGTTGGGTGTGTGTGTGCGTGCGCCCGCAAACACACAATTGTAATGGAAAAGAACTGATTTATCATTTGACTACAACTTTAGTGTCTTGTTGTTTGCTAGTCTCCTTGGTCCTGCAACTGGTCATGACTAATTTTACATTGTTGAACTTATTTTTCACCTTGGCAGTTATATATTACTATAATATCAATCCTTATCGTAGCCTTAGAAGCTAAAAAGTAGGGCATTTTCACATATTCAGCGGGCTGCTTTTGAAAACAAAAGGCATGCTTACCCTAGTTTAAATCTTTCTTTTTTCCTTTTTAAATTCTAAGCTTTCATATTGAGGCAAAGAAGAAACAATGATTTCCACACAAAAGTCCAAATGATATACTTGTATTGTCCAGTTTACAGCTGCCTCTGGTCAGGACATTTTTGCACAATATATAACATGAGTTCGCTCTCAATAGAGACAGTAGATTCCAACTGCAGCCAATCACTTTTGCATTTAGTGCACTCCGTCTGTTCTAGGACATGAAATATTTGGATTGGCATGAGAAACTTTTGCATTAGTTGCCAAATTATGTTATTTTATGGTATGTGGTAGATTCGCTTGAGAAATATTTTTGCATTAGTTGCTAAGTTATATTGTTTTATGGCATGTGATACCCACTTATAGCTAACTGGTCCTCAGCATTGTGCATGTATGGAGCGAGCGAGCGAGCGAGAGAGAGAGAGAGAGAGATTATTTCTACCCCTGGTTTGGTATATATGAATTCTCTTTGGTCTTCGGAAGCAGTATGCCAATTGCTAAAGTTTTTTTGTCCTTTTTCCAATATGATTAAAAGATTACTTTCTTGTTATATTCTTTTAAAGAGTTTCTTTTATTAGTTCTCCTTCTTTGTCTTCCTTCTTCTTAATGCTTAAGAATTCTTGTACAAGTGATAAATTGTTTAAAAAAATGAAAAAGAGATAGTGGGACCCATTTCTAATCTTAAGTATAAAAGTAAGTTGCTTTCTTTATCAAAATTTATTCACAGGAAATCTGACTTATATATTAGTTACAAATCTGCTCTGACATTGAAGGCTGAGGTAGGTTGAGAGACATGGAATCCAGGATCAAGTCTGCACATTGTTTTGATAAGTTCATATTCAATCTATTGCTGAGAAACAGACTTGAATCTTCAGTTGCCCTATGATGTATGAAGTTGTCCATGAGTCATTTAAGGGGTGATCCAACTCTTAAACTGTCGAACAGAAACCTGAAGTTGGTTTCTTGATTAAGTTCCATATAAAATGTCAGTTTTATCTCTTGGTTTAAAAAGGTATGTTTGCTTATTTTATTATGCAAAATAGGGGCAGCTTTGTGGTTTTGTAATTCGTAACTCACAATAACCTTAGTCCCACTGAGGTGATCTCTATTGGATAATTTCACTGAAAAGTTGCCCTCAAATGCCTTTTCAGGAAAGATGTGATTCTTTGTCGAATATAAGTCTCCTTATATTATCTTTTCCTATACCAGTTGCTTTCTTTCAGTACAAATTTGAAAATAAGAGAACCCTATAATAATGCAAAGGCAGTGGTTCAAAAAAGTTTCTCTCGTGGGATCCACCAGCAGTTTGACCGACAGCAATTCTCTTGAATTTTTTACTTTGAAGTCTATTTTTTATCTGAATTGACTTTGAAATTTATAGTCCAACAGAACCATACATGGACTCCAAAATTGGGTGCTTGTGCTTGACGGGTACTTCCTAAGAATATTACTTGACCACTGTGAGAGTAAGGTGTCCCAAATTATCTTAGGGATCCATGAAAAGTTACAGAACAGATTGAGAAATGTGTGTGTCTAACCGGTTAAGTATCTAAGCCAGTGGGATCTGGATTTGGTTTTAGATTTTCTCATCTGAATCTGCATTAGTCTTCTAAATCAGTTAGTTCAGATTTTGTAATGCCTCCGAACCGAATCTGACCCACTAACATCCCTACCAACAGCCTAAAAAGTTTGATTTTTTCAAATTTTTGATTTTTTGAAAGCCCAATTTTGCTGTTTGGATGATAATCAGTAAACCTGTGGGCAATATGGTTATCTAAAAATTATTGTAGGTATGACAATTTACCTGGTTTTATGTTTATCCATTAGTTTTTAAAATGTTCAGTATGAAATAATGCAAATACGGGCCTTTTGAAAAGTATATCTCACCAATGTGGGATTACTAATTCTTCAAATTCTTTTTTAGGGCTGGTTTGTTTTATTCTCATGAATAGGAAAGACCTTTCATAGGGCACAGATTTCTAAAAAATCCTGTCAGCTGAGTCTTCTCGTGAGAATACTTTCAAACGAAGAGAGGTATGAAAGAATTTGCACATGAAAGTGACACTGTGGTAGAAAAAAACTAAAGGCCATGTGTGCCAGCATGACACTTTCCTACTAATGATTTGATGTTTGTTTCCCTACTCATGATGAAAAACTTAAGGAAAAGGATATTTCAGCAATTTCTCATGAAAATTAGATGAAGCATCAACTACTTTCTCTCAACAGGGTGCTTTCTCTACTTCACCACTTTTGAAAACTAGATGGGTGTCCAACCACAAGAATTTGTGGTGGCTTGAGTCAAAACTCAAAGTTTAGCAATTCTAATGCTTTAAAGCTGATAATGAGGAAGGAAGCATCCAGTTTAGCAGTAAAAGCCACGGTTGATCAACTTCGAGAGTGATATATGCCCATGACTAGGGCTGGTAAACAAGCTAAGTAGGCTTGGTTCAAGCTCAGGGGATCAGGTCATAAGCAAGACAAAATCTAGTAACACGAACATTTTTTTTAAAGATTGAATCAAAATGACACTTCTTGCAAAAGTTATTACATGATCATGGCTTCCATGTAAATAAGCTCTTTATCATTGATATCGAGTCTACTAAAAATCATTTCTACGATACGAGAATTAACTTTAATCGCACAAGATCTAATACATAAGTCAAATCAACTTTCACACAAGTGATGATTTTTTTTTTTTGTTGAGAAAACTCGTATCTCAAGCGGTAGGTAATCAAGGTGACAAAAGTTAAAAACAGCAAAATATCAGCAGCCAAAACTCATGAAAATTTGAAAAAGGTTTTGAAAATCTCACATTTTTTGACAAAATCTTGGCAATAAAAAGTAAATTAAAAATATAAAAAAAATTACAAAGAAATATAAATAAAAATATTCAAAAATAAAAACCACACCGATTTTTCATGATAAATAGCCGATAAAAACATAAATATTGCATTTAAAATGTGATATTTATGTTTTTGACAAAAAAACTTGCAAGAAATTGAAAATATTACAAGAAATTACCATTTTTAACTTTTAGGCAATTTCTGGTGATATTTTTGCGAGATTTTCATAAATCTGAAGGGGTTTGTCACTATATAGGTAATCACATATTTTCTAGATTCTTGTACTATAGGAAACATGCTTCTTGCTTCTCAAATAGCTCCATACTCGATTTCTATTCTTTTTTTTTGTCCTACAGTTAGTTCTTCATTAATTTGGAAGCATACTTTTCAAAAAGTGAACTTCAAAAATGGGAAGCACTATGTTTCTCCTGAAAAGTGAGAAGGGTGGGAAAAGTACCATAGGAAACATGCTTCTCACTTGGCTTCTCAGATAGCTTCCTACTCAATTTCTATCCCTTTTCTTTGTCCTATTATCCTATAGTTACTCATTCATTACCAACAGGGGCTCGGCGAGGTTGGTAGGAGCTGTCAGTGCACATCTTCTTGTGGTGAGACGTTGCAGGTTTAAACCCGAGTGGTATGTATATATGTTGAACAATAACTGGTGAGAGTCTGCCTAACCTCATCTTGCTTTAAAAAAAATAATGATAATTACTCGATTAAATTGAAAGTATACTTTAGAAAAAGTGCACTTCTGAACCAACGGGGCTTTGCTTGTCTGGCAGGAGCAGTCAGTGCACGTCACCTTGTGTTGGAAGGTTGCAAGTTCAAATCCCAGTAGTATAGTTGTATAGCTGATAGGAGTCTGCCTAACCCCAGCATTCTGGGTCGAAAGAAAAAAAAAAACAGTGCACTTCTGAAATGGGAAGCACCATGCTTTCCCCTGAAAAGAGAGAAACATGAGAAAACAGGCTTCTTGTATTATAGGGATGCTTCTCACTGGCTTCTCAAATGGCTTTTCACTCAAATTTTGCCGTTTTTCTTTCTGTTTTTATATTAAAATTTGTTATTTTTCGCTTCACTTGTTTCTTCCTTACTTCCCATCACTTCCTATAAGTTTTCTTTTTCATTTATCATATGTTTCCTCAATCGCTTCTCAATGAACCGGATTCACGCTTCATACTACTTTTCTAACACTTATCTCGTATCCTGCTTAGGGATGGCAGTGGGGCGGGGCGGGGGACAAGGTCTCCACCCCCGCCCCGCCTCAAGATTTTATCCTCCACCCCCGCCTCCATCCCCGGCAGGGAATGGATTTTATCCTCCATCCCCTCCTCCATCCCCAGCAGGGAATGGATTTTATCCTCCATCCCCGCCTTCATCCCTGTTTCATCCATCCCCAGTTCAAACGGGGATGAGGCGGGTCGGGGCGGGGATATTGCGGGGAAAAGTGGTCGGGGCGGGGCGGGGCGGGAAAAAATGCACGTCCATCCCCGCCTCCACCCCCGGACGGGGATGGATTTTAACCTTCGTCCCCGCCTCCATCCCCGTTTCATACCCTTCATCCCCGGTCCAAACGGGGCGAGGCGGGGCGGGCCCCCGCTTTCCCCCGGTCCACTGCCATCCCTAATCGTGCTAACTATGCTTTGTCCTTCATTTTGCATTAGGATTCGGGTTCGAACCCACATTGATAAACTGTGTGACCCAAATTTGGCGTATATGATCCGACCCGTTTCACCCTGTCAACCGGCCAAGCCTCCCGACTCCCCCTTCCCATTTTTACACTCGCTTTCTCTCTTCCCCCCCATTATCACCGGAATCCGGTCATCTCCCCGCATCTTCGTCAAATCCTGCAGAATCCAGACATTATTCCGTCACAGAACTCGGTACTCTCTCTCTCTCGTACCCAAATCACTTGATGTTTGATTTAAATACAGCGATTTTTGGTCGTTCTTGATTTTGGGTATGAGCCTATTTTTGCAGTCTGTTGTTGATCTCTGAACTGTGGATCAAATATGCGGGATGGGTATTCCATAATTCTTATTTTCATTCATGCAAGGGATTATGTGTAGGTGGTTTTACGTTTTCAATCGATGGATTATTGTCAAATTTTGTTGTTTGTGTAATTCGTTCGTGTTGGCCATTGCTTATTAAGGAAAAAAATGTATTCTCTAATCGTGGTCTTGAATAGTAAGAAATGTTCGGGGGTTTAAGCGGATTCTCATGGGTTGAAGGAACTCTGAGATTGGAGGCATGGTTGGAACCAAGGCCACTTGGGAATTCAATCCAGTTATAGATCTCAACAATTTGGGTGACTATTGGTTAGGGATTTTGGGATTTGGGGATTATGGTGTTGTCAACCCATGCTTTTCTCAAGTTTGCTGTTTGTTGTAACACGCTTGGAGCTTGGAACATTGTTTCATCAAGACAGCTTCTTATTTTTTTTTTAAACCGGTTCTATTTTGCTTCTTTTTCTTCTTAATCTCTTATGTATAGTTATGTTGGCCAACTTTAATGTCTGGAATTGCTGTTTGTTAGCAACCCCTTTTTAATTTTGCATGAATGTTGTTGGATGGTTCAAAGGGAGTTTCGGTAATTTAAGTGGTTGGGTATTTTTTATCCTTTTCTGAATGCAATTTGGTAGCAAATTAGGTGATTTGGGTGAAAATCTGGTCCCTGTGTAAGTATTTTTTTATTATTTTGGCCTGGGAAAAATGTTGGGATCGCTTTTTTGTTTATATTGCTTGATTGTAGATTTTAGTATTTACTGGTTTTGTCTTTCAATCTTCAAAAGAGTAATTTGCAAATTTATCGAAAGCAAAATAATTTAGTATTTTATATCCTTTTTATCCTTTCCACTTCCTTTGCATGTTTGTCAAGTGGTTTTTATACTGTCTTATCATTTATGTGGGGAAGATGTTATTGCTCCATGTAAAGACGTTTGTGCTCTGATTCTCTGTCAACGTTACTCGTCTATCCGCATTCTTGCTATCGTCTACCTCATTCTGCAATAAAAAAATAATTATATAAGATGACATTTACATGCATTTCAATGATGTGAAAGTGTGGGAGCATGTTATATCTTATCACTTAATGTTACAAAAAAGGGAGTTTATATGCTACAAAAAATAAAACACCAAATGCTCAATCAATCAATTCTTTTTTAAGCGAAGATTGTGTTTTTTCTTGATACTAAGCATATCGATCTCTTTAGCACCGATTTTCTGGGCAGGTGAACTTAGGTAGGTACAAGCAGGAGCTTCATGGAGAGTTAGATGCACTAAGTATGCTACTTTCAGAAGCTCAATTACAGTGTTTTTCTTCAATAGGTAGATCACCTCTTAGACAATCTTGGTAGAGTAATCCCTTGGAGACCTAGAGCGATGGGGAATTTCTCTTCATAAAACAACACAGAGAGATTCATATAGTTGTTCTGGTGTAAGTTGCTGAGCCAGAGTAGGGATGCTTACCAAGTCTAAGATTAGGGACAGAGGAGAATTTAAGATCATAGGTGATGTTTACATTCTTGGCTCGAAGTCAAAACCTTCATGTCATGGGCTCAATAAACTTATAGTTAAGGGGGAAAACCATAATTGCATTGGTTTTGAAAGCTGGACTTGCACGTCAGTGTTATTGTGTGCATCAATAGTTTGCTTTCCTGTATTAAATGAGAGCTTAATAGCTAATGCTTATTGCAATGGGTTTATCTGTGACAAGTAACCCATGCAGGGTGACTGTGCCAGCTCCAGTGCTTATGTTTTCCTTTTCTTTCCACTTTTTGGGCTATTAAAACAATAAAATAAGCTCATAGAATCTAAAATCTGAAAGAAACTTCAGGACCTTGATGTAAGCAATCAATGTGAAACATAGTGACAATGAAAGTACAGGCTTCATTTATTTTCAAAGTGAACACAAGGAGAACATAGAAGCAGCAGCTTTGGTGGCAAAGTGATGCCTCAAAGATGGAAAAAGTGCAGGTTTCATTTATTTTTGCATGTCATCCTATGGTTGCAGTGCCCAAAGGCCCCAAACAGAGGCTGTATTTCTATGGAAAAAAAGTTAAGCCGTTGAATTAAGTCCTTGTCAAGATCCAAGCCGCTTGATAATGGAATTTTGTTTTCCTATGATTAGGTCTACTACATATGAACTATATGGGAGTTTAAGCTCTTCCATTTTATTGTTAACACATTGTAACAAAATCTAATTACTTATAATAATTGGCCATGCATAGAGATTAAAGCTTCTATACTTTAGTTCCATAAGGATCCTCTAGAATGTGTTTATTTTTATACACAATGTAATAATAGATGTTAATTTGAGTTCATTTTCGAATAAGGTGCTTCTAGTTTGTTCCATGAGTTTTCCTCTGTCCTTATTACGGTAATATTGTCTTTAATTTCAGTGTGTGATTATTATTGTCTGCTGTGTTCTTCTTTACCCTTCAAGCATGCTCATGTTTGTTCTGCATTGTTCCTCATAAGTTCAGTCGCTACCAGTTTGGTTTTTTCTCTGAAATTCTTCATATACAGATTGTTTTCAGTTTTCAGTTTGTGTTTAGTTGTTGCAATAGTGCTTTTTGACCGACTGTTTGCTTTCTCAAATGCTCTTCAGAAAGACGAGTAATTTGAATATATTAACTAAAGGAAGTAAAGATGCCTTCTCAAAAGATTGAATCGGGTCACAAGGATGTTGTACACGATGTTGCTATGGACTACTATGGCAAGCGTTTGGCAACTGCATCTTCTGACACTACCATCAAAATTTTTGGCTTGAGCAGCACTTCCAGCTCTGCTTCCTCTCAACAGCTTCTTGCAACACTTAGTGGTCACCAAGGCCCTGTTTGGCAGGTCTCCTGGGCTCACCCAAAGTTTGGATCCATCCTTGCTTCTTGCTCTTATGATGGCCATGTTATCATATGGAAAGAAACGGCCCAACAGAATGAATGGATTCAAGCCCATGTCTTTACTGACCATAAAGCCTCTGTCAATTCCATTTCATGGGCACCCCATGAATTAGGTCTCTGTTTGGCTTGTGGTTCTTCTGATGGCAACATCTCCGTCTTCACTGCTAGTGCGGATGGCAGTTGGGACACTTCCAGGATTGATCAAGCCCATGCTGTTGGTGTCACTTCTGTTTCATGGGCACCTGCCACAGCTCCCGGCTCTTTGGTCAGCCCCAATCCTCTCGATCCAGTGCAAAAGTTAGCATCTGGGGGTTGCGATAACACCGTTAAGGTCTGGAAATTGTACAATGGGAATTGGAAAATGGATTGCTTTCCTGCACTCCAGATGCACTCAGATTGGATAAGAGATGTAGCTTGGGCACCAAACCTTGGGCTTCCGAGGTCTACTATTGCGAGTGCTTCTCAGGATGGCACAGTGGTGATATGGACTGTGGGAAAGGAAGGTGATCAGTGGGAAGGTAAGGTCTTGAATGATTTCAAAACGCCAGTTTGGAGGGTGTCATGGTCGCTTACTGGGAATATACTAGTGGTTGCTGATGGGAATAATGAAGTGACCCTGTGGAAGGAAGCAGTTGATGGCCAGTGGCAGCAGGTGACAACAGTGGAGCCATAGTGTTGGCTATTTTTTGCTTCATTTGTTTACTCTTCCTCTTTCTTTTCTCTTCCTGGTGCTGCTGTTTTCTTTTCTTTTTTTGTTTCCCCTGTCAGGCCTGCATGGTTATTACTTCATTGCAGATGGCTAGTCTGTCTCTTTTGAACAATTGCTTTTGGTGGGACTGTTTTTTTGGCAGTTTGGTTTAATCAGCATTTAATGTTAAGCTAATTAGAAATTATGACATCATTATTGGCATGCCTTTTTTGCTTTTTATTTTGTACTATGACTATCTGGAAAATTGCATTATTTTTGGTGTTTCTACATGTTCTTGTCTTCCTTTTGGGGCTTCTGTAACTCTCTCTCCCATTGGTTTATTTGAAGTTGTGTAAAAAAAAGTCATGCAAAATAAGAGGTTTTCCCCCTCAACTGCGTCAAAAGACCCCCCTAATTATACACCACACATGGGCTGAACTAGATTGATGAAATTATATTTAGATTCTACCGGCAGCCCCTTCATCACTTATATTTTTATTAGGAATTTCACCAAGCAAATAAAAAGACCTTTTTCCATTGCAACTGCTTACTAAATTTAATTTCACATTAAACCTGAAAACCAGTATATCCTCTAATAATGAAACGATCTTCAACGGGGATGATGCAGACACGGTGGTTTTTCATACTTAGGCTGTGCAGATTCTGTTGGTGGTTTCTGAAGTTTTGGGGTCTATCAAATTTCAAGTTGTTCTCAAAAGGGCTCCATCTTCCTGGTTAGGGGGACCGTGGTTTGTCCACCTGCCATGGGATGACCATGGTTCGATGCCGGCAGGAGGTGTCACTTGCCACAAGGTAAAAGCTGGGTGGACAAGGGGGATTTCAGGAGGTGTTTGATTGTGCGGACAACATCAGGTCACCGCTATCCGTGCCCCATGGGATGCCTGGAACAGTGTCCCATGCGTCCAACAAAAGTGTCTTGACAGGACCATTTTGCACAGTCCTGTCTACGCAATCAAACACCCTGTCAAGGATTTTACTGACTGGAGGCTTGTGCCTTCAGTGGTTTTTTTTTGTTGTTAGGGAGTTGGTTTCCCTTGGCCTAGCTAATAAGAAAACAAAAACTGTTGTTGGTGCATCATCTTCATAATAGCTATAAAAGACTCATTCTATGTCACTTGGGCATGGGCATGGATGTGGATTCGATACTAATAGATACTAATATGCGGCACACAAATTTTTTGAAGACTAGAGCATGGGGATGCAGATTTTTTTCATTATTTAATTAATAAAAATATTTTTTTAATATTTGAATATATGACATTATTGTTTTTTAATTATATAAGATAATGTTTTAATGTGTCGTGGTGTGTCACATGGTGTCGGGTTATGTCTCCTAGATACGGGATCCTTATATAGCGTGTCCCTGTGACAGCTAAAAACCCTTTTGCACCTATTAAATTGTATTGTATATGCGTGCAGGATCATGAACTTGATGATTTTTCACATGACAACCAAGTGGGTACTAGCTACTCAGTTGTCAAAAGGGTTAGTCGGTGCTCAGGAGAAAGACCCTAAAAGATTAGTCGGGGCTTAGGTGTGACAAAAAAATAAGAAAAATAAAATATTATAATAAATAATTAAATTTAATAACGAACATTTGTAACTATATTTGAAGTATGTATTTCGTAACATGACACAAAATTCATAAAATTGTATAATAATGTACATATACCATAACTTGGTGCACACCATCCTATATATATATATATATATATATATATATATATATATATATATATATATATATATAGAGAGAGAGAGAGAGAGAGAGAGAGAGTTATTCTACCCCTGTTTGTTAGGTCAAAATCATAGTTTTTGGATATTTTATGTTGGATCTGAACCATTAAATGTATTTTATGATTGTTGTTAAATAGGGAACATGTAATTGATTAACATCTTTATGCTCAAGTGTGTAGTTTAAAGAGGTAAATACATGCATACATATAAACAACAAAATAAAAAAAAAGGAAAAAAAAAAGAGAGAAAAAAGAAGAGTGAGGGGCGAGAGAAAGAGAAAGAAGAAGAGAAGGCTAGGGGTTAAAGGAAGAAAAAGATGGAAAAAAAAATAAGGTAAAAAAAAAGACAAAAGAACAAGAACAAAATGAGAGAAAATATAGCTTTTGAGACAAGAGAAAGAAAAAAAAAACTGAGAAAAGAAAAATAACCATATCCATGCAGCCTAAGCAACTTAGGTGAAAAGATAGAGTCCTACAAGCTAGACCCATAAGCAATGGCCCTACGCCTAACACGCCTAGGCATCACTTTTGACAACTAAGACTAGATACCAGATCTAGAGTGGCAAAAGGCTTGAAGACAGTCCAAACTGGATCAGTTAAGTCAAATTTTATACATTTTGACCCAAAGGAATCAATCACCATCAGATTCAGACTTGACTTAAATAGAGCTCGGGTTGGGAGACCTGCAACCAAGCCGACCTGTTCTTCCCTTAGTTCTTGTAGTTCTTTTAATAGAAGAGCTGGGGGATTGGCAGATCCAGGCCACAAGAGCCCAAATCCTACCCAGATCTGTGTATGGTCAAGATATGGACCCACTCTTCAAAATAGATATACAGTCAGGTCAGGCCTGACCCTGCCTATATTCAAATTGTGATGTGATCTATAACCATCAGGTCTATTTGGGTCAAGATCCAAACCAAGTGGCAGATTCAGGACCACAGAAGCCCAAATCCTACCCACAACGATGTATGGTCAAGATCGGGACTGACTCTTCAAAATAGATATAGAGTCAGCTCATGGTTGACCCGACCTATATTCAAATTGTGATGTGATCCAGAACCATACGCTCTCAGGTCTATTTGGGTCCAGATCCAAACAAAGTGGCAACATAACAATGGATCTTATAGGAATAAGATCGGACGCAACCAGTTTTACATTTTTCATATAAAAAAAAATAGTGAAGATTTTCCTTTTGAGCAGATCTGGTTTCATACATGTCCATACCATACACAGATACATAATCCAATTTGTGACCCACTTTGGATTTAGATCTAGAACCAAAACCGACCTGATAAAGAAAAGGAAGATTGTTAAGCCGTGGAAAGTGATCCGTTAAAATCCAATGCCCTACATGTTTTCCCACATCAAGGAGCTTGAGTTTTAGATGAAACTGATGGTCACCATCCTGCTAAAAAAGTTTTATAGCCCACAGGGTAGCCCTAGGGTTAGAGTCCTGAGCCTTTTGATTGGTGATGATAATGAGAGCGTGGTGCATGATAATGATAGAACAACAGTCATGATGATAATGACTTGAAAATCATGGTTTAATTTGGTTTTTTATAATAAAAAAATGAAGCCTAGAAAATGACATATTTGTTTCTTGAAAGTCAATTTAGGATATAAAACATATGAACTTTTTTTTTATTGATATTTACACTGAGAAACCGTCCCAGGATCAGAAACCTAACCGCGCTGGCTCTGCCTGCCATACTTACGGTCGCTATCCTGATAATGTAAAACTCTGTGAGCCTACTCCTTGCCTTCATAAAATCGCCACGCTTCAGCTTGCACAAGAAGTGATGCCTATGGGATTTGAGCCTAGACCGCCTAGCGACCTAGTCCCCATCAGACTGTGTCAAACCCCTTTGAGTCAGAGACACTAGGGACTTTGAATCCAAGACCCCATGATTGAAGTCTTTTGATCAGAAAAATTGGAAACACATCAAAGTTTTCTAAAAACTCATTTTTAATAAAAAAAAATGTATGTATTGTGTTGCTCTCAAAAGAATTTGATTAGGAGTCATATGAATCAAAATCACAAGAGGCCCCTTGTGATTCTGATTTTCACATAAATGTGAGAAATCATTATTATGTTTGGTTGCATCTCATGTGATTCATGAAATGGAATCAAATGTGATTTGAAGTCATGATTTCAAATCACATATTTCACCATGTGATTTGGAATCATATGATATTCATTTCAAATGTGATTTCAAATCACATCTTAATATTTATTGGGCATGTGATTCTAAATCACAAGTTTGGTTAGCTTTACAAATGCGATTCATTCTCTCATTTGCATGAGATTCCAAATCTCATTTAAATGCAACCAAACATATTGTTTGCAATGGCAAATGAGAGTTGGTTTCTCGTCACAAATTTTCTGATGTTTGTTTAGCTAATGTCATTGTGATTCATTCTCCCAAACAAGTGAATTCTAAAAAAAAAATTCTTTTATTTATTAGTTTTCAAAGTTTTGTTAAAAAAAGTCATGTTTTAAATGGAAGTTTGTTATTCACTTGCCAAATGCAAGGATGACATTGAACTGCCTATGAAAGCTCGTATTAATTCCCATCAGCACGAGTCTTTTTCCGTTAGGCCAAAGTTGAATGTACTCCCTGTGAAAAAGATCAGGTGCGATATGATTGCACAAATTTTGTACCATGTGATTCCACCCGATCCAGACTCGTATTCCCTTGTGAGTAGGGTGTCAACAGGCGGGTACGGTGATAAATAAGAAGACCTGATTATGACCTGGGTCCAGACCCATAGATCCGATTAATACATAGACCCAGGTGTAGTTTGTGAAATTTTATACCAGAACCAGACCTAACCCGAGTTCCGATTAAGACCTGCAATTTTTAGATATAAAAATGATAAAAAAATATGGTTTTACCGAGTATGGTCCAAGTTTGGTTCATGTAGTTCTTAGCGGGTTTGGGTATGGTTTTTCTTATATTGAAGCCGATTAGACCTGATACCATACCCAAAAATCGGGTCCAAGTTTGGTTCATGTAGTTCTTAGCGGGTTCCGGTATGGTTTTTCTTATTCACTTGGGTCCGAACCAAACTCCACCCGTTGACACTCTTGTGAGCATAGGAGACTTGGAGTTCAAATCCCAACGGAGGCTCCCCTTGTTTGGTAGGAGCAGCTAGTGCCCGTCATCTTGTGTTGGGACGTTGCAAGTTCAAATCCCAACAGTATTGTTGTATAACTGGTAGGGGTCTGCCTAAACCCAGCTTGCCTTTAAAAAAAAAAAGGAGACTTGGAGTTTTTCGCCAATGAACTCAGTGAGTGAGGTCGTTTTTCTCCCGTTATCCAAAAAAAGAATGGGAAATCAGATTTGGTTTAAATATCCAACAGTTCTGATTGCCTTATAGCGAAATCCGATAAAAGTACATTCTGGATCCGATTGACTGAACAGGTTGGTTTCAGTTCCAAATTTTACATCCAAACCCCAATACTGATTGAGATCAGATTAACATCCGAATACGAGGAGAGGACTTGGCTTAACTAGCTAATGAGGTCCTTATTCGGCAGTAGCTTTTTCCATCTGTGTCCAAATCCAACTCCAAATCCGATTAATTCAGATCCAAATAAGTCAAATTCAGTATGCCTACATCCAAACCGAGTCAGACCCATTTACGTCCCTAGTCAAAAGGTATATGCATTATTAATAAGACTTTGACATCCAACTAATTTGGGGTAAACATGATGGTCCATCATGGTGATACCTTGTCTGATATCTGCCGGTTCGATTGAAGACGAGGTATAGTAAAACCCGATCCGATAACTTGGATGTACGAGTGTAACCAGCGTTAAGTATCGATGCGAATCGGCCTAAATCGCCGATTTGTATCATCATTATCAGCCCAAAATCAATTCGATATGGGCCGATTCAGCCCTCAACTGATTTTTATTATTTTTTATATTTTTAAATTGTTTTAATATCTTTAAAATATTTAATATTTTAATAATCTTTTCTAACTTTTAATGATTTTTTATATTAAAAAGTAAAAGTGTCTGATTCAGCTCAATCCGGTTCAAGTCTGAATCGACCAATTCTCTGAATCGTTGTGAAAATCGATTCAGATTCAAAACCGATACTGACAACATTGGGTGTAACAGTAACTGGGTCAAGTATACACGGCCCAGACTGATGTCCGAACCAATTAGACCCGTCCATTTGTGTCAAGATATATATATATATATATATTCAAGTGCATGTTTGGTTGCCTGGACAACTATTATTTGAATTTCTTGTTTATTATGGTGCAAGTTTGGGCTCAAATTCGGACCCAAGTATGGGCCTGAATATGGGCCAAAGTCCATGTCCACGTGTATTCCGGTTTTAGGTTCAATGCCTTGTCCAATTATTTGAGATTGATTTTGGGATAATATCAGGTCCAAGCTTCCATGCGTTTTATGGGACTAGGACTGGGTTCATATGTCCAAAATGTCATGTCAATATTTTCGTCCAAATTTTGTCATGTATGGTCCAAATATTGGTCTCACAATGGCCCAATTTAGTTCCAGTTTGGGCACATTGATGTATCAGATTTTGGTGAAAATCTGAGCCCAGACAAAAGGTCAATATTTTGGCTCGAATCTGGACCCAACTGCTGATATGATTTGCATACCCGATGTAAATGTGATCCTATGTAGACCATTTTTGTATACAGTGGTCTGAATTTGGATCTAGAATTTCACAGTTTTAAACCCAATGTAAATGTGATCCTATGTATACATATGGACCTAAATTTTGATCTTTTTTTTTTTGCGAATGGACCCAGTTTTAAACCCAATTTTGGTCTCATACATGACCCAGTCTGAACCGTATCTGGACAGTACTCAGATTGCAGACTCTACTTGGAAACCTCATCTTGGACCTAAATGGGTCTGAAAATGGTCCATGATTTAACTGGCTCTAGACTCGGACATGCTCATTGGGTCCATTCTTCGGATCGTGATCAAGTGCAATCAGATCAGGATCCTCGACCCGTCGATAATTAATTCGTAATAATAGAGGCATCAGGCACAGTAGGACACTAAAAGAAGGTCAGGTATGGGTAATATCCATGTAGGTCCAGATCTAGAACTAATGATAGGTCTGGGACTGGGTCCAGATCTTATCACATTTCATAAATGCAACTTAATTGAGATCTTATACCTTCATTATTCAAAATTCAACTTAAAGGATATATATGATCCAGATCCAGACCCCACTTGATTCTCATAGCACAAACTGCAGTCTGCACACCAGGGTCCAACTATATAGATTGAACTGAAGATTAGAGGTGTCAACGGATCAGGTATGACCCGATCCCGACCCATACCGAATCCTATAGGATCAGGGTTTGGTTATGAAGAAAGTGTTCCTATTAACTATCCGGGTCAGACCCATGATGTCCAATTATTAAATGGGTCAGGTACGGTTTATGAAATTTTATAACAAACCCGGGTCCGACCCGATTTTGATTAAAATCCAAAAAATTTCATTGTAAAAAGCTTAAAAAATATTATTTTACCAGTTATGGACAGGGTCTGGTTTATATAATTATTGTTGATCCGGCTATGATTTTTTATGAAAATTCCGGCCAGACACGAATCAGAATCCAATACCTGCATCACTTAGTCGGATCAGGGTTTGGACTCACCCATTTTAGCTAGGGGTCCAGCCTGTTGACACCCTACTGAAGATGCAGGGTCACTAAACAGGGATGGTATCGGATCCGTTCCGGTACCGGACCCATTAACAGCCCCTGTGGGGCCCTTTGAAGTGAATATTTTTATATTTGTCTTTTACAAAGAAGTCGTGTAGTACATGAACTGTTTTTCTTGGTTTTACAGAAACATGAACCTCACAGCCACACATTGGTTGTTTTCTGGTGGGGAAACATAGAGTTGAACTCACGACCTTCACACTAAACTTTCTGACAGATCTGACAACACACCACCTAATTTTTATACTGAAACTTCA
This sequence comes from Nuphar pumila, assembly GCF_984573655.1. NCBI lineage: Eukaryota > Viridiplantae > Streptophyta > Magnoliopsida > Nymphaeales > Nymphaeaceae > Nuphar > Nuphar pumila. Next base: position 126,159,833 of record NC_143257.1, on the reverse strand, counting down.
TCAGAACTCAAAGAATAGCGTTAAACAGTAGTTTTTTTATTGTTTTTTTAAAAACCATAAATGCATCAAAATTGTGCCCTAGTTGGTCCCACCTAATAGTGGTAAACCCCAGGGCACACAGTGGATTGGCTCTGCAGTGTTACTCCTTGACTATTGCAGGTTTGATCTTAGGGAGAATCGAACTCGTGATGTTGGGAGCATTCTAGACCTATCGATAGGTGACCTGCGAGGGTTAAAATAATATTAAAGAATAATTTAAGCTATTTTTATATTTATTAAAAATAGCAGATTCAGATCAGTATCGATTTTCAGATAAGCACAGATACTGACAACACTGGTTAGCAGAAAATAACAACATTGATCAACAAATGAGATAGGTGTCACCAAAGTATTGGGTCACTTAATGGGCCTTTTTCAGAAAGAGAGCCCTTTTCTCAACAAGTGTAGAAGATTTTAGATAATTAACCTTAGTTTACATAGATGTATATATAATATAACAAGGGCTTATAAGTTAAACAAGACTACCTTTACAAGTATACAAATACAAAAAGATCGCCATAACTTGCATTTATCATACCTATAAATAGCTCATCAAGGCATTCAGTTTATATTTCACAAGTATGGTATTCATTATGTGGGTCCAACCAGCTTCTCCATTGTGGACCCATCACCACGCCCAAGATGGACGGTTGTTTTTTAATCGGTTTGTTGTCAATAAGAAAATCAGAAATTGTTTAGTTGAGTAGTTTGGATTTGATTATGACTAGAATCTCTTTCATGTAACTGACTAAGAGAGAGAATTTTGGAGAGCCTATCACTTTCTAAATTAGTTTGATTAACTTTTTTAACTTTGGTAAAATGGGGTTCAATTGTTGGGTTAAAAATGGGTAAAAATGGTAGTTTCCACTTTCCTATCTTAAGAAGGTCTCCTTTTCTTATTTTTATATGTTATAAACAAAGTAACATGAAAAAATATACAAATTGCGATTTTAATTTTGCCTGTTATATTCCAAATGACAAAGCAAATACCAAACCCAACCCAACCCAACCCATGCCATGCCCTCTCTCTCTCTCTCTCTCTCTCTCTCTCTCTCTCCTCCTTTGAATCCTCCTCTCAGTCCTCTTCTCTCATACGCCGCCCTTCTCATGACTCTCAACTATCCCACCCATTCATTCCCTTTGCATTGCTCATTAAGTCACACAAAAACCTCTCTCTCTCTCTCTCTCTTCCCTCTTTGGGGTCTCACAGCACCTCTTAAGACTCTCTGATATGCTTGTCTAATGCAGGTACTACTAGTAGCAATTCATCTAAAGCGCACTCTTTCCCTCCTTTTCTATTTCTCATCCCTGCTTTCAATCCATCTAAATCGTTTGTGATGCTTCTGATGATTCTCTAGTCTGAGTTTCTCTCCTTTTCTCGTGTTTCTTCTGTTGGTTGGGTTTGTTTTCTCGTTTTTGACGATGGTGATCGGTTTTGTGAGGGTTTTGGATTTGTGGTGCATTTTGATGGTAATCTGTCAGATTGGGTTTTGTTATTTCCATTGGTTCTTTTGAATCCTGATTTCAGAAATTGCAGATGATCGGTTTCTGATTTGTTGATGTTTCTTTTTTATTGATTTTTTGCTATTTTTTATGGGAATCGGGTTTCCGATGTTTCTGATTGTATTTTGATGATTTTTCCGTTCACAAGCAACGTTTTTTATGAGTTGATTGTTGTTTTGTCGTTTTGAACTTCTTGTTTTGTTTTGTTGTTTTGTTTGGGATGTCATGCTGGTTCTGATTTTTTTATTGTTTTTCAGTATGGAGGAGTATTGGTTCCTTATAAGAAATCTCAACTCTGATCGTATGAGTCTATTTTTGAGGTTCTGAATTCTAGAAAGGTTTTAAGATTTCCGAGTTTTGGCTTGTAGGAGAGGTTTAAAGTTTGAGTGTATTGATCTGCATTGGAGATTGATAAAGCTGGCTCTGCACATTCATTTGAGACCATTCTGTACTCTTTTATATGCACAAGATGAAGGGTGGTAATGAACAGGATGATGAAGAATTCGAGATGCTTTTGGGGGAGATTCCAAATGCTACTTCTGCTGGAAACCTTCACTCAGACGAGTCCGGTGTTATTAATTCGTCGCCATGTTTGGTTGCAGCTCCTTTGAGTGTGCAACCCATGAGAAAAAACTCACGTTCTGATGCTTTTACGAACTATTACCATGCTTCACAATCATCGAAACATGGTGCCAATGCTGTATCGGTATCGCCAGTTTCTGTTTCACCTGTCTCATCTAGCTCTTTCCCTTCCTTTTACAGTGGCTTGAATGCAAAGAACACATACAATCAACAATCACAAAATGAAGGGAACTTGGATGGTGTAAACAACATTGTCAAAAGAGAATACCAAATGCCAGCTGAAAGCATTGATCAGGAGGCGAGTCACCTCAATATCGAGTCTAATTTACCAGATGATCAATCCTTGACATCTGCATTTGCTAATTTAAGCTTCAATTCTGGAATGAGTATCGGCCCTGACACAGAATCATCAGTACTCTATAAGGACTCACCCCATACTGGTTTTTTGGTGGAGGACCAGTATTCTAACCAGATGGGAAAACCATATTCTGACCTTGAAGTAGTTGGTATGGCTCTCCCTCCATCACCCAATAGAGTAAACTCTGTGAATTTTGAAAATTCTACATTGCATCCCCAAGGGATGGTGAATGCGTGTGGAGTGAGGTTTCCTTCTCTAGCAAACATGAGCACTATGGATAAATTCAGTGCAGAGACAAACAGGGAAGAAAATGCTAAGCTTTTGAAATTCAACATTCATGATATGAAGCAGCATAATCTGGGGCCGTTGTTGCCAGTTGATGAACTTGTGAATACTTTGGGGGAGCAGAGACACAACCTTCCAATGTATTCAGGACCTATGCAATTGGCCACAGGAATTCACACATTTCAGGTTTTTCCGAGAGTACCTGTTTCTGGAGTGGAGTTCCCTGTTTCTGCATATCAACAACAGTATTACTTGGGTGCCCAAGGTTCTCAATTTATGCCGCAACAACAATATGGACATCCAAATACACCTGTGCCACATTTAAACAACACTCGTATATCATGGCAGCATATGGATGAGGATAGGCGTAGGGCAATGCAACAGCAGTATGTTTATTTGCAACAGCTTCGGAGCCAAGAAACTGTGACTCAAAATCAGCTTCGACCAACCTCTAAAGGAATTGTCGGATCTATGAGCAGAAATTCTGGTCAACCTTATTATGAGATGCCTGTTTCTCATGTTGAACAACCCAATCAAGCTTTATATTGGAACGACAATGTGCTTCCTCAAGAATTTAACCAATCCAATCTTATGCTTTTGGGTGGTAGCCATTGCCAGTACTATGCTCAAGGTTTCTGTGGTAGGGGAGAGAGCTGCCCGTTTGTTCATGGGCAGAACCAGGTAGCCAGGAGTGGCCTGTCATACCCATCAAATAACTTAGCTGCGAAAGATTTCCAAGTATTGGAGAAAGAAGCGAGACATATTTTCCCAGAAAAGATATTGACTAGGTCACATGGACTAAATTCATTGAGGAGCTTGAAGCCAAGTTCAGTTTCAGCAAACAACCTTGTGCTCTGCCATGCTAATTCTAATGGGAGGGTTTTATCAAATGGACACTGCCATCACCATACTTCAGTTCCGAATGCAGGTTCATTCCTACTAGCTGGTCAAAACTCTGGAGGATCTTCACCTGATAAATCAGAATGGCTTACTCCTAGAGCACGGCAGCAGCTGAAATGTACTTCACTGGATGAAGTTAAAGGAAAAATCTATGCTTTTGCAAAAGATCAGCACGGTTGTCGTCTCTTGCAAGAGAAGTTTGTCGCTGGCACTCCAGAAGAAGTACAGAAGATATTTGTTGAGATCATAGACCACATAGTTGAGCTCATGACTGATCCTTTTGGGAATTATCTAGTTCAAAAGCTCTTGGATGTATGTAATGAGGATCAAAGATTGCAGATTCTTCATTCTATTACCAGTACTGCTGGGATCCTCGTGAACATCTCCCTTAACACGCATGGGTATGTGTGCCTGTACCAATGAACATGCTAGTGATATTATTTTGAATTCTCTTTCTGAATTCTCCTGGTTGATTCTCTCTTTTCTTTTCCAACTTTAGGACTCGAGCTGTACAAAAAGTTATAGAAACTCTTAAGACTCCAGAGCAAATTGCTATGGTTGTTTCATCTCTTAAGGATGGTATAGTTCTGTTAGCAAAGGACTTAAATGGAAATCATGTTGTACAGCGGTGCTTGCAATGCTTAGATAATGAATACAATGAGGTAAGTTTACTGTGCTGAATTCTTTGACAGAATTTTCCCTTATGTTTATATTCTCATGTGAGTCTTGGTCGTGTTGTCATAATCCACAAGAATAAAGATGTATTGTTAATAAAGGCCTTTTTTTTCAATCAGTAACCACATTTTGTACTTCAAGTCTTCAAATGCATACAACTATCTTTCGTTGCCAACTGGCCTTCTGTATGAGTTATTTATACTTATTCTTCAAGATGCAATTCTGAAAGCAATATATTTCTATTCTCAATAATGAAGACCACATGAGGAAAGAATGTAACCCCCAGTGGCATAGTTCTTATTGTTCTCCTTTGCTTTTCTTCTATAATTTTTCCTTTCTTTTATTGGTTTATGTTGGTCCCACAGAAACCTCTTTACTTCTGTTGTATTAGCGCTTTCCATCCTTCAGGTTCCTTACAACAACAAACTGTTGGCTCATCTTCATTCACTGGTTGACTTCTATTAACTTTATGTATTTATTATCATTTGCTATGTCAAGTGAAATATACTTTTTTCAGTTATTTTAAAAGATCAAGGTTTGTTAACCATGGTAGGCCTAGGTGTTGCAAATGAATTCATGTACAGTCAAAGTAGTACAATGTTTGAACCAAGGATCTAAATACAGTGTATTAGTAGCCAATCTTGATTTGTGGCAGTTTGATGTCAAATAACTCATGAAGCATGGACTTCTGTACCTGCATGTACAACTAGATGATACACAAATTGATGCCCTCTTATCTAGTTTGCAAAGTCCAGCTTTGTCGGCTGTTGCAGATCATTCTTTTCATTCTCCTATGCAGTGCTTGTTTCTAGCGATATGTTTGATTCGGCAGACAAGATTACCATAAGTGCATTGTTGGTCATTAATCTGAGAGCTGCTTTTATATATTTATGTTGCTTACATTGTAGTTTTCAGATATTTAATTCAAGAGTGCTATTCCACCAAAAATTATCATCTGTAGAGTTATCACAACCAACAGATATAGTGTGAATTGCTTTATCTAGGGTTGATGGGGAATGGAACTGATGTACTGAAGCAGGATGCATTGGAGTGCAGGTGAGGATATTTCAAATCAAGAAGCAGCTGCAAGGTCCAACATCTGATGTATTGCATGCATATGAAAACCCAAAGCACTTATATGATCTAGATATATTTATGAAAACAGAAATCACTTATATGATCTAGATATGTTGAATTAAAGAATATGAGTGGGTTCATATTTGTCAGGTTGCATTATTTAGTTGGCTTCCATTTTACATGGGAAAGAGACTTGAGAACAATATGATTGGACCTTGTAAAGGAACAGATTGAAATTTGTTATAGCATTCTTGATGTGTGAGATGGATATGGCCTGATCATGATTGTAGATCAAGGATGAGATTCTATTAAACCATATTGCAATGCTTAAATGTATAATTTTGATTTATTATTGCAATTAAGGTAGATTAAATGTGTATTAGGATAAATGGGTATTCTCCAAAAAACAAGTGATGAGGGGAAAAACTGAATCTCATCTTCACAAAATTATTGTGAGAGTGCAATAAAAAATATGATAATAAGAAAAAATATACTCTACTACTAAGTCATCACAAGGTAAGGCTCTTCAATCTATGAAGTTGAATAATCGATGCTCGTACTCACCTCTTAGAAAACGAGATGATTCGTAGAATTGGTTTCTGCTGGCCACTGATTTCTGTGGGAAGGAGCTTTATTCCATGTGAATGTCTCATGTTGTATAGTATAGTTCCTCACTAGTTCAACTGTCTTGCTAAAATTCCTCCAACTGGCAGGCTCAAGATTTGTGCATAATGAATAAGAATTGGAAGAGGGTTATTAAAATGCCAAAACAGAGATAACAAAACTATGCACATGTGGAGTAGAGAATTCCAAGTATCATAGAAGTTGTAAAGCCTTTTGAACAATATGAGGATATTCGACTCTTTTTGGGAAACCTTATGGTTATCTCTTGATGAATTGATTAGTCAAAATTATATCTAACTTATTAACTTTAACCTGTGAAGCTAGCTGTACATGTTAAGATGGAGAATATTGTGGGACGATATATGATTTTAACAGAATGTTGTTTATTCTTTGCTCACTAAGTAGGTTAATTGATTACATTTTCTGCACTTTGTTGATGAAATCAATGCAACATTATTGAAAAAGATAACTATTACACGTTATCACTTCTTTGACACAGTGATAATAGATAGTATTTCTAATTTCAAAGATCACTGGGTCTCATCTGAGTGATACCATTCTATTAAGCACTTTAACATTTGTAATACAAACTTGGCTTTAAGTTTCTTGATGTTAGAACCTACAAAACAATATGAGAAAACAAAGAAATTCTTTGGAAGAGGACTTTGCACAATCAGGTTTCTATGCAAACAAAATCTTTCTGGGCTTTTTTTTTAAGTTTTATTCTTACAATATGTTCACTTATTGTGGTACATAATGAAACTTACCAGATTCCTCATATGTCAATTCAAATGGAGTGACCAAGATTCCAAGTTAATATGTTTTGCTTTGCTTATTCTGATATTTACTATTTTATTTTTGTTTCTATCCATTAAGTTATGCTTTCATGATAGCTGACTGATGTCAGTAACAGATGATTTCTACTAACATGACATGAAAATATACAATTGGCAGTTTCTCTTTGATGCGGCGGTAGGACATTGTGTTGAAATTTCTACTCATCGTCATGGTTGTTGTGTGATGCAAAAATGCCTCCAGTATTCAGACGGTGAACAAAGGCGTCGGTTGGTCTATGAGATTGCTGCAAATGCACTGATTTTATCACAGGATCCATTTGGGTATGCAACATACCTGTTGTGTTGCCAATCTATTTTAGTTTGGAAACTTTTTTAGTTGCTCTTGCATGAGACTCTGATACTGACCTTCACTACATTCTTTTTGGCTTGAAGCATCCATTTATGAACTTGCTGTTTCAAACCACCTGCAGGAACTATGTGGTGCAATATGTATTTGAACTTAAAGTTTCATGGACAAAAGCACATGTGATTGACCAACTAGTGGGCCACTTTGCATACTTATCTGCACAGAAATTCAGCAGTAATGTAGTTGAGAAATGTTTGAAATCAGTAGGAGATGAAAGGCGAGCATGTATTATTCAAGAGCTTATAGATGATTCACGCTTGGGCCAACTCTTGCAGGATCCTTTTGCCAATTATGTTGTGCAGTCAGCACTGGCCAATTCCAAGGTTGATGACTATCAACATCTCATATGCATGCATGTGTTTTTCACCAAGAACAAGTTAATGTTTTGTCACTGAGTCAGATTCTTTGTCCTTGTATTCTCCAGGGTGCCATTCATGCTGCTTTTGTGGATGCTATAAAACCTCATCTTCCAGCGCTTAGGAGCAGCCCTTATGGAAAGAGAATAATTTCATGCACCAATCTGAAGAGTAAATAAGTACTATCTTGGGGTGACCTTTGCTTCACACCCACAGTATCTGGGTGATATTTTTGGTGTTCAGCTATGCAGCTACTGCCATAAGTCCAGTTTTGCAGTTCAGAGGGACCATGTAAAGTGTAATAAAAATTATGGGTTTTCTTGATTTTTGGCTTTTGTTTATCTTTTCCCAATGGAATGGAAAATGCACTCTAGTTCATTGAAGATTGGGAAAAAAGCATTGGGGTGTTATGATGGAAGGCTTGTCTGAAGAGCAATTTGGTGCCATAGATAAGGTTGAAGAAAGCTAAGTAGAAAGCAAAGTTATTGTCCCTGTGAAGAACCTGATTTTCAATAAATGAACCTGGGAAATGTGTATGGTAAATTATGGGAATGTGGTCTAAGTGAGCTCTTTGGAGGCTTTCTCAGGGTTAAAAGAACAGGTAGAGTAGATGGCTTATAGTTATAGTTTGTAGTTGGTACTAGGAGTGCATCTGTTATTGTATTTTTCTTGTATTCTTTCTCTAATGACCCTCTCATGTCTTTCATGTAAGATTTCTTCTTTCTCCTCTTTATAGCTTTGAGTAGCAATGCCTCTATTGGTATTTTTTCTCACGAGTTTATGTTATTTATATGTTAAGCAAAGTAACAACCACACACAAAGAGAGAGAGAGAGAGAGAGAGAGAGAGAGAGATTCAGATTGGATAATAACGGCGCATATTTACAGCACATCCAGTCGACTGTGTTGAACTAGCAATAGGAATTTAGTGGTTTATTTTAAGGAATAGAATTCCATCGTTTGTGAATAATGGAATTGTTGTAGAATTTACTTGTGATGAAACATTGTCATCTATCCGGTATGATAAGATGAACATCATTTGAGGGAGTAAAATTTTTTTTTTTTTGAGAAGAAAGAAGAAAGATTTTATTAGAACAGTGTAGACGACTCGTCAAACACAAACAGAAAGAATGAGTATACAGATGGGACAAATACAGATGAAATACAAGTTAAGGCACTGCATCAAATAAAAGGACCCAAGAGACGGATTTTAAATCCACGATAGGTCCTGGTTCTGCCAAGCTGCCCGAGTGGAGTGAAACACATCTCTGATTTAATGGCTAGGATAACACCCCTTGCATCACGTTTTGAATCCTTGAACAGCCTGACATTTCTCTCCTTCCAAGTCTGCCACAAAGCCGAAGAAAGCCAACTTTTTCAAACCCAACGCCATTTCTTAGAAAACTTGACAAAATGAGGCTCCAAAACCTGATCCCTGAGGGTTGAGCTTGAGTAAACCATCAATAACTTAAAAATGTAAAGGCAAAAATTGCTCTCGAGGCGAGGGACCCACTCTCCAAATCGATCCCTTACTGGGTCTAAACTTGCCGCATAACAAGGGGCAACCGCGAACTCACCATTTGAAGAGGACCATTGAGGGAGTAATTTTTAAAATGCACCTACTTTTTACACGAGAATAAAAGACACCTGAGTTTTTGAAACAAATTTCTGTCAAAACAAATCTCTCTCTCATTTGTGGGATTTATTTATTATGCAACATTGCAGTCTATCATGTCTAATAAGCTTATTATTATTTAAGGGGTGTCAGTATCATCATCAATTTCTGTACTAGACAATTAATGTTAAATGCATATTTTCCCAACTTACATTAAATTCAGATGAGATTCCTAATGGGGTGCATGTTTTAGTAAAACCTAGGTTACAAAAAATATGATTTGTTTAAAAAAAATAGAAAAATAAGATGTCATGGCTACCAATTTCAGCTTCTTCATGGAAGCTCTAGGACTAGCCAATGCAACCTAACTGTTAAGCGAATAAAAACATCAAATTGGCTAGAAATCAACAGTTTTCATGAGTCAAAACTATGGTTGCTGTGCTTTATTATATGCAATTAATTTATTTAATTAAGCCACTTGCTTTTAGCTATATGTAGGTTTTAATGGAGATGGAGAATAGGATCTCGAACCAAGTAAAATCTGACTTGGATTTGCCAATTTATGCGTATCGAATCTAACATCTATCCAACCTAAACACTATTATAAAGGCGAGTTTGCACCGTTATAATATGTTACCAGATATACTTGCTAATAATCAAATTTACCAAAATTAAACTGTCAACTAAAAATTACCAGAATATTATACTAGATATACCAATTATAGTATGTTAGGGGGCCTCACCAGGGGTTTTCTTCACATAGGCAAGGGTTCCTCGTCAAAAAAGGAAAGAACAGTTACTAAATTTTAGATGGTCTACTAAAAACTGCTAATTTTTGTCTCTAGGTATATTTATTAATTACCAAATTGAATCATACTCTCTCTCTACATGAGCCCATTAGGAATGCAGTAGATTTCACGTTCTACTAATGGTTGCCAAAAATCTTAGGAAGTTATTGAAGATAATGAAAAATATAATACACACTAAACGAAACGTTAGACAGTTAAGATATGAGTCCGATCCATCAGCACGTCAAATTTGGATCTGACCAATTATAAATGAGTTACTTAATCATTCTGTTTCTTTCCCTCCTTAAAACAATGAAACCGTTTTTTTTTCGTTCACAACTCTCCCTTTTTCACTTTCCAAATGTGAAAAAACACTTATCCAATGAGAGAGAGAGAGTTGCAATCCGAGAAATTTATTGTCGGTTGTGGATCTCACATCAAATCCGAATGTGCAATCAGATCGGATTCAGATCCATCAAATGAGACTATATTGGCATCAAAAGCAGATGCATTTTCTATTGGATCTATATTCGGGTCTTATATCATATCCTCTATATTTGTACATATATCTTCAGCTTTTTCCAAAACCAACAAAGTCGTACAAAATTTGGATCCGAGTCTCTGAGGACATTGATTTTATTTTGAATTTTTGCAGGAATTATGGAGTTTCGTATAATAACGAGGTTTCGAGGACGAAGCCTTTCGACCCAGGAAAGGATGATGCAGAGCATCCAAATAGTCACGAGGAGCAAAGACCTGATCTGCATTGCATGACCCACGGCCCCATGTCAAAAAAAAAACCGTTTCAAGTCCATTTGGGGTCAAGGGGTATTTTGGTTATTTGCCATTTAATTTTCTGAGAATTTTAATTCAATCATCTCAAAAAAATTATTTAAATTTTGTGATTCATTTTTGTGTATATTGGAATCAATTATGTATTTTTTTATTTTTAGGTGTCGAATCTTACGGATCCGGATAGTTCCAGTGTCTGGTAGAATTATTTTAGGGCACTAGAAGGTGTATGGAATATAGGGGTAGATTTTTATTTTTATTATTTTTTAGTAATTTTATTTTGCTCTAAAATGGTTCGAGATTCATTGGTATGAATTGAATCTTGGACCAGATCCAATTCATCTTAAATAGATCCATATTGCCCCCTTAGTTGGACCAATATGGACTCCATTTAAACTTTTTTGACCAAAGTCAAAAGGAGTGTAGCTTGACTTTTTATTGGTGCATACGTAGGTGGACTTTTACCCTCTCTAAGCCCAAGTCACCTCCAAGGTATCCAATAGGAGGACACCTCCTTCTTGACCATCCAAAGAAAGTATTTCAAATTTGACCTTCTCATTAGCCACTAAGGAGGTGACCTCCAATATGGTAAATAAGAGGTCATATTACCTTTATTCCTCCCTTAAATAAGCCCATAAAATGTTGAGGGGGGCTTCTCTCTCTTTGTTGAAAAATTTTGTTGAAGAAAAAATCATTGTGAATCTTCTCTAGTCATCTACTACATTGGGACATTTTTGTTGAAGCTTACTGGAGCCAGATCGCGGTGTAGACCATAGCTCTAGTTAGGCGTGAACCGAAGCTGCAAGTGAACCATTCGTGTGTTTGTAGTTGCTGTAAAAAATTTGTACCAACTATGGTAGCTAGTTCCTTGGCCATGTTGCCCTTGTCGAGTTAGAAGAGAGTAGATTTTCTATTGTTTGTGTTTGCATGACTCTTGATATTGTTGTTGGAACCTTATCGTGTGACTTATAAAACGGATTTAATTAAACTTGCTTCAGTTTGAACTAGTTATATATCTTGTTTGATTTAAGATGTTACCTTCTAAGCATTGGATCTTGAATATAATTTTTCTACTAGTTTGTTTGTTTGTTATTTGTGGCTTATTTATAATCCCTACTTAGTTTAACCGGAGTTGGGATAACGTGGAAAAGATTTGGCATTGGAGAATATACATTTAGAAGTGGTGTGTATACAGGTTGAACAATAAACCCCTAATACTAAAATTTGGATTAAACTAAATTTGTTGTTGAATTGCGTAACACCATTCGGTTATGTGACTTTCTGTGTATCAGATACAGTCGCATTAATCGAAGCATAACTCTTAATGTACTCCATAAAAATTGTTATATGATAGCTTGTTGGAAAGCTAACATTTGTGGTTATAACTTATATGTTTAGCACATTTTTTGATTCATTAGCTTTGGCTGTCAAAACGGTTTTAGAACTGAGAAAACAGTCATTTGGGTGACCGTCAGGACTATAACAGTCTGACCCCTTGTTTGGTTTGTAGTGGAGTCATTTGAACTCCGATTTAAATTATTTTTATTATTCTGATTCGATAATTAATTCCTCTACAACTTTCATGTTAAATAAATTTGTTGAATAAATCATATGTATAGTCAAACGTATCTTTGAATAGACAGAACAGTCCTACGAGTGGCTGTATAGGACTGTACCAGTCCACCAACTTGCTCGAGTCGTATCGGAGACACACGACATCCGATTTGAGTGATTTCTGTGTTTCTGGTTTCAAAACTAAATTTTATATAACTTTTATTTTGGGGTCATTGACTGGATCCATATGAAACAGTCCTTTTTTGACCTATCCATACTGGACAGTTACAACAGACCCATCTGTGAACACCGACCCATTGGTCTGGTGTCTGGTCTATATCTTGACCATCAGTGGTCAGATTTGTGAGTTTTTGGATTTGTTGGAAAGAAGAATCTGTTATATATAGAATCCATTTTGGTGTTATCCTTCCATTTGGAGCGCAACAGGATCCAAACACCCTCGTATTAAAAATATCAGTTTTTCAAGTTATCCCATTTAGCTTTTGCACATCAAGATCCATTTGGATCTTGAATCGTGGATCAACCCTTTGTTGAATCCACATCAGTATTTATCCCAATAGAATAATTTTCAATAAATCTTGCTTTATTTGTTTCCACTATTTGTAGTGTATAAGATGAACAATAAAATTTAAAGCTCTTTTATCTTTGTAAATAATCAATGAAAAAACTACTCATCATTCTTGGATCAAAGACTTTTATATGTGGGTTGTATAAGTTAGCTTTAGTCGGATATCTCCATATGTGCATATAAGACAAGAAAGGTTTTTGACATGTTCATAACTCATAAGGAGTCTTTAAGACAGTTTTCATAAGAACCTTGTTTAATATGTGAATTGTTGTCCAAAGAGCATTACCCCACAAGGTTAAGGAAAGGGTTTAGTGATTTAACATTGCTCGAATAATTTTTTTAAGTGTACGATTTTTTCTTTCAGCTACGCCATTTTTGTAGGCATTACTAAGCATGGTGTATTCAGGCATAATGTCTTATTTCTTTAGAAAATGTGTGAATGATCTTTCTTTTTATTTTATCTCAGTGAAACAATCATAGTATTTTTCACCTCTATTAGACCTGACCACTTTTATAAATTTACCAGTTTGTTTCTCTACTTTTTTCTTGAAGTCCTTGAATACCTGAAAGACTTCATATTTCTTAAAAAATAAGCAGAGATACATGTACCGAGAGTAATCATCTATAAAGGCAACAAAATAAAAAAAAAATTGTGTAATACGGGATAAACGGCCCCCACAAACATCTGTATGCACAATCTCTAATTTACCAATGTTGCTTTTAGCACCATTCTTATATGTGTTGGTCTACTTAGACTTTATGCAATCAATACATGGTTATGTACCTGTAAAATCAAGAGATCCAAGAATCTCTTCTTTCACAAGTTTTTGGACTCGCTCTTTCAAAATATGTCTTAATCTTTGATGCCAAAACAAATAAGATTGATTAGCATTTAAACCATGTTTATTACCAATCAATGTATTTTCAATGGAGTAAAATTCTTGGACATGACGTTTGGTTATCAAATGATACAAATGAATCTAGACTTTAAAACAATTCTGCAGGTCCCAACATTCTTCACATGTGAATGCTTCTTGTTTCTTTAAAAGATGTTTCTTTCATGTTTTTTTTGTTTTCTTTTGTTCAGAAATGTCTTCAAAGAGTTAGCAATATGTGTCGTGACAACATAATCAATCTACCAGTCATGCAATAGAACATGGATTAAATTGCACTCATGAGAGACAAATGACGAGTTACCTTTATTTTTAAGTCATTTCTTATACTTCATGCACTCCACCTTGTTATGTACTTTCTTCTTACAGAAGAATCACTTTATAAAAGAATTGTTACCCTGAGTTTTGACTTTCGCCTAAGAGTTGAAACTCTTCTTAGAAGAAATTTTCTTGTTTTTTTTTTTTTTGAAGAATCTTTCTTTGCCACATGTCTATACTTTGTCTGCTGAAAAGTCACATGTGCACTTTGTACCTTTTCACCCTTCAATCTTTTTTCATCTTCAATACACTTAGTCAAAAGGTCATTGAAAGACCATTCATCATTATGTGTGTTGTAAGAAATCTTGAAGAATCCATATTCAATAGGCAATAAGGTTAGAATCAAATGTAATAGGAAAGAACTAAAAAATTGTGAGTTTCATGTCATTTAATTGAAATATAATGCTTTACATTTCTAAAATGTATTGTCGAATGTGACTGTCTCCAAAATATTTCACTGATATCAACTTGGACATGACATTACTGGCCCTAGCCTTATTAGAAATGACGAATTGAGTCTCAATGACTCTTAAATTTTTTTTCACTTACCTGCAGTGAGGAATAATGTCTCGAATATTCTTAATCACTCATGATTGCAAAAGCAACAGGCTAAGCCTATTTGAGTGCTCAAACTTCTCATAGACAACCTTTTGATTGGTTGTGCTTTGTTCGGTTAGAGCTAGAGGTTCATCAATTTTTTAAGCTAAATCTCAATTCATGTATCCCAAAGTGAATAACATAATTTTTTTCTAATAAAAAAATTAATCCATCTGAAATATGGATATTGCTAGAACCCTTAACGATTAAGGAACCTGATATTGGAAGAACAAAAGAAAATACCAAATAAATGCTCATACAAGATTCATATCGAAAAGGCAAACATGATACCGTTTATTATTCACCTTTTTTAAGGCAAGCATATTAAGGTCATTATCGTTCTACTTTTATGAAAATAATATTCTCAAGAAATTGATAGTTAATTGGTGAAACTAGTAGAACATGTAACCATGAGGTAATTCAATATTATACCTTTGGATATGAACATACTTCATGGGTTAGTGTATATACCTACTATTACACCCTTTGCGAGCTTGGAACACAATGACATGCCTTTAGGTAGAATCATTACGTTATAATGTCACACACAATCATAATACCGAATTTTAAACTCATAGTGATCCAAAAAGCCCTCAATCAAGACAACTCAGATCACTTTGGTGAGATCTTTTACTGTAAGTTTATTCATATTGCAAAGGACGACAGATCATTTATATAGTGAATACAATTATAATATCATGCTTAAATATCACGGACATCTCAAAAAAATATGAAATACACATAATATCATGTTAAAGTCATCAAATAATAGTATGAGAGTTATGAGAAAAATATGCTTTTACAAGTAATACCCAAGATTGGGTTTGAAAATGGCCTGAATGGGTCCTTAAAGACTTTGAACTGATCACAAAAAACCTTGAATCAGTTCTGGAATTCCTGAACTGGTCTCAAAAAGTCCTAAACCAGTCCCTCACCCAGTTTTAGAAAGCTCGAATTAGTCACAGAATGACTGAATCGATTCCTGAACTGGTTTTGTACCATAAAGAGTTAATAGGGTTTGATTTTGTACTTGATCTGAGCCATGGATCCTGACCCGGTTCACCAAATAGGACCGAAGACCCAGGTTGGATCCAAGGATCCAGACCCGGTCCTCCAAACCGAAAACCCAGACCCACGCTACCCATAAACGGGCCCTGGGTCCTAGGAGTCAGACTCAATCCACCTGGAACCCTGTAATGGATTAGAGTCCTAGACCGAGTAGAGCACTCAGAACCCAAACACAGGGGACCACGTCCTACTGGGTCAGGCACATACATGGTCCACCCGAAACCCAAAAAATAAGTTTGGGTCCAAGATCGGGTCATACCGGGTCGAGCATAGATTTGGTCTACCAGAACCTTTATACAGGGTTTGAGTCCTGGACCGAATCCCACTAGGTCGAGCTTAGACCTGATCCACTCAGAACCCTCAAAACGGGTTTAGGTCCAGGACCAGGTCGGGTATTCACTGTAGCTACAATGCTACAGTGAAACCCGACCCCCCATCTCTTGGTCGACTATTTTTTATATGCCCTTTACTGCTTCCATCGCTAGCAGTCGCCATCAGTGGCCGACCTTCGATGACTAGCTACCATTGAACCTAGTTGTCCGTCGATGATTGCAATGGTGAAAATAGAAAAATGAAAGGGGGTGGGCTCCCTTTCATTTTTTTGGCTCTAATGTCTTTGCCGCCAACGGTCGGCTTTGGCTACCGACGATGACATTGGCCAACCGTCGTCAGTCTTAGTCGTTTGTCAGTGGCTGCAGCGACGGAAACATAATAAAAAGATGTTGCCCCTTCCCCTCTAACCTGCCTACTTTTTTTTTCGCCTGCAACAACCAGCGACGATCAGCAGGTCGCTGGCAACTTGTCATCGATGATCTCGGTCATCTGTCGATGGTTGTGGTAACGAAAACATCAAAATAAATCAAATAAATAATAAAGAGAAAGAAGGAAAAGGGAGATGACCAACTCCCAACAACTTTGCTTATCGACGGAGATTGTTGTCGGCCTTGATAGGGCCTCCATGGTGTTAGCAACAGGTCGACAGACGGTGTGTCACTGATCGACACCTCCCTCCTTTCGTCGTCGGCACCCAAAACCAAATGAAAGTCTAGCGAGAGAGAAAAGAACACCAATGAATCCTTCGAGCATAGCATGGATGCCAACTCACCCACAACCAGGACACGTGCGGTAGAAACAACGTGTGGTGTGAACCCATAAACCAATGTTAAAATATTCTAATGGGAGCGCCACTTACTGAAAGCGGTCATTGTCAATTCAAACAATGTTTTGTTAGAGGTGAGTTGTCGGCATTCTCCTCAACCAATTGACGCTCTCGATGAGCCCAGACCGTCAAGTCGAGAGGTGAGTAGGACCCTTGAACCTCATAGAGAATGAAAAACTAGTACCACACATATACATTTCATCAAGTTCCCATGGTGGCCTACTTATAGTGGAAGATTGGTGAGAGGTTATTACAACGGGTGGTTATTATGCATAGACAGTTATGAGATCTCTTAATTGTCCTGCCCCAAACCCAAAAACTACATTGTCCCTTGATGCCCCCATGTCAATACCAGTCACATCTTTGTCTAAAAAAACTGACATTATTCTCATACGCAGAAGAGTGTATAACATGGATTGAATGAAGTTTGACATCATGAATTTTATCAATCAGAGGCCAGCCAATGTGCGTAAGTGATAGTGGGAGTTTTTTTACCTTAGATTATTAAAAAAAAACCATGTCATTTTAAAAAAATTATTTAAAAAATACAAAAATTTTAAACTACTGCCTATATATATATATATATATATTTTTTTGACAAGGCTCCTTGCTAAAGCCGGTAATCCCCAGGTGGGATCACCGTCACCCCAACTCCTTACCGAGCTCACCAATGAAAGGCACCTGCACGCCCAGTGGGAATCGAACCTGAGAGGAAGGAGCGGCCATCTTCTCCCCAACCCTACTACCACTTGGGCAACCCAGGCGGCTGACTCTTTCCTATAATTGTTTCATAGAACCGGTAGGTTTGAATCACCTCGCCTAAAGTATTATTGATATATCTCTTTGTGTGTGTGCGTGACGAGCGTGCATCTGTGTATGTGCAGGGTTAACAGGGGTGGGTATCATAGAACCAACCCAAGATGAGGGATGTTTGGGGCCCTGCTCTGCAGCCTTAAAGCCCCATAAAACTCGGGTCTAATCAGGCCATAGTACTAAACCGGTCAGGTTAGGATACGGGTTAAAACATATGCCAATAGAGATGAACTTTTGTTTTTAAGGCAAAGCTGAGGTTAGGCATACATACCCCCACCAGTTATTATTCAACATACCATTGGGGTTTGAACCTGCAACCTCCCACCACCAGGAGACATGCACTGACAACTCCTACCAACCACGCGGAGCCCCCCGTCGGTCAATAGAGCTCAACTTACTCAGCTTGAACATAGCTGGGTAAGAACCTGATCCAACCTTTCCAGACACTCGTTTTATCACCAAACCAGAGGACCAAAACGCTATGCTACCATATAGCTACGGGGTGTCAACAGGTTGAGTTTAGTTTGGATGCAAATAAAACCAAACCCAAACTTAATTTGAGATGCTGGTACTGGGTTTGAATTCAAGTTTAATTGGAGTCACCATAAGAGAAACCATACTAGGGTATTACATGAATCAGACCTTTATCATTTTTACATTGAAAATTTGTGGATCTTAATCAGAACTCTGGTCAGGCCCGAGTCTGGTATGAAATTTTCAAAGCATACCTGGCTCCATATATTAATCGGACCCTTCGAGTCTGACTTGGATTCTAATCGGGCCTTCTTATTTATCACCAAACCCTGACCCTATAGGGTTTGGTACGGGTCTGATTCGGATCAAAATCGACCCATTGATAATAGCTCCCATAGTCATCACGCATATGGACCGAATATCGCGTATGTGGACTGAATATGCTCCTTACAAGAGCGGATCCCCACGGCAAACCAGAGCCACAAGGATCCACAAAGATGTCATCTGCCGGGAGAGATCCCTCCCTCCTCCTCCCCACCACCCATCATCACCACACCACCCTCCCTCCCACCCACCACCAAATGAACTCTCCCACTTCCGATTCCTAGCCTTTCGATCCCCTCATCTCGCGCTCCACACGCCACCATGTCTCTCTCTCTCACCGCCCCCTCCCTCTGCTCCCCTTCTTCCCCCTCCACCCTTACCGGACCCAAGAAGCACCACCCATCTCTCCCCTTCAATCCCCAACGCCCCTCCATCAGATTCTCCTCCCCCTTTCGATTCTCAACCCATTCCTCCCTCACCCATCTCGCCCAATGCCCGATTCTCACCGCTCGCGCCGCGGCCACCGACGCCGAACCTTCCACGGGGGAGGAATTCGAAGAGTACGAGATCGAATTGGAGAAGCCCTACGGGTTGAGGTTCGTCAAAGGTTCGGATGGTGGAACCTACATCGACGCTATCGCGCCCGGAGGCTCCGCCGATAAGTCGGGGTTGTTCGCCGTCGGAGACAAGGTGCTTGCTACCAGGTCGGCTCCCAATTGTGTCTCTCCGTTCAGTTGGTGGTGTCAAAAACTTGTGTGAATTTCACATACTTCTCCAATTTTGGTGTATCGTTTTTTACTTGGGCGCGGTGCACTCAAATATCTCAATTTTGGGTGTTGATTTCTTCGTAGAGTGGTAGTTTTCCACCTCTAGAACTTGAAAATGGTGAATGGTAGTGTGGAATTCAGCATTCGGGTATATATCAGTATCAAATATTCTCAATATTTATGTATTAGGACACAAAAACGTTACTTGGGTCATGGTTGTGTAAGCGTAAGTATCACCATTCATGTTTACATATACTTGTTGAGAATGTGAAATAGATGTCTAGTGTCTCTTGGATGTGTTTCATATTTGGAAAGAAAAGAAAGCACAGGCACTCATGCGTATGGTGGTTGTGTTTCTACTTCTAACTAGTGTTCAAGTGTATTCTCCAGCGCTGTATTTGGTACTGAGATATGGCCCGCTGCTGAATATGGGCGTACAATGTACACAATTCGTCAGAGAATTGGTCCTTTGCTGATGAAAATGCAAAAGAGATATGGTTAGTTTACAGATACTGTCCATCTGATTTTAGTGCTTCTGCATGATATTATCTGATGGTTGTAATGTTACCCCGAATTGGTATCGCCCTTAAAAGCTTTCCTATGCCCACAAAAATCTTATTCACTAATTTCTGATTTTTGCTATTTAAGGCTTGCAACCCCTTTTTTCGTTGATTTCTGTTTATTTGTTTTCTCAACTTGGTACTATCCCACTAAGTCCTGATGTCAAAAATCCTATTTAAGGTTCAGAATCACTCTCTGATATCTGTTTTATTGGTTGTTTTTTCTACCAAAATTCCATGCGCATGATATGTAAAAAGTCTGTCTATCTATAGATTCTATACTGCAAGAGTGTTGTGATTTGCACTTATCATTTTCATTGTGCTTACACGTACCTAGGGAAGGTTGAATCTGCTGAGCTTACGGAGAAAGAGATAATCAGAGCCGAAAGAAACTCGGGTGTTATTAGTGACAGGGTTAGGGAAATCCAAGTAGGTGGTATTGGCGAACTTTCTGTTTCCTTTCTATCGTCTATTCATCTCCTTTTGATCACTTATTTTGGTGTGATTCTGCAGTTTCAAGTTTCTATCATATCATTTTCTATTTTTAGTACATTGGCCTCTTTGTGTCTTGGGTTTGAAGAGCATGGGGGTTATCTCCCAGCTTGCCTATCCCAAAAAAAGGGCAAATCACCACTTGTCTTTTCTTCCCTTTCTAGCTAATATCTATAAGATTTTGCCTCAAGTGGCGTATTTTTATTTTTTCTTGTATGTGCGTGTATATGTATATAGATTTTTTTTATTTTTTTAAAGGTATTCTGTATAATTTCTGTTGTCCAGTATTTACTCATTCAATTTGTGAATCTTGAATGATTTTGCAGATGCAAAACTACCTAAAGATGATGGAGCAAAAGGAGCTCAGAGGAAGGGAACTTCGAGAGGGTCTAAAACTTTACAAGTAAATCCTGACCTGTGTTCTTGCCTTATATTTGCTCGTCTGTAACTATAGTTGTACTATGTAGCTCTTTGCAGTTTTACTTTCAGTTTCAAATTTTAGCTATTATCT
This sequence comes from Nuphar pumila, assembly GCF_984573655.1. Lineage (NCBI taxonomy): Eukaryota > Viridiplantae > Streptophyta > Magnoliopsida > Nymphaeales > Nymphaeaceae > Nuphar > Nuphar pumila. Next base: position 126,138,919 of record NC_143257.1, on the reverse strand, counting down.
AAACTTTAGCTTTACAATCCTGCATACACATGTGGAGAGTAGCATCTGTTTCAACTAAAGGTTTCTCCATTTATTTTTAAGGCAGTATGATAGTTAGGAAGCTTATATGTTAGTAAAAGATCACTGAATTATGCAGCATATGCATGAAGTATAGGCTTCTAGATGCACCATTGCTTGTTTAATTGGTTTCTTCTATGGTTATGCATGAGTTCAGTAATACATCTAATAAACCGAGACATATGTGGTAAGGACCCTCTTTCTTCAAGGCATGTCTGACTTATAGAATCTACTCTGCAATCCTTTCAAAAGTTTCAGAGTGGGCCTGCAGAGAACTCTTCTCTGATTCTACTGTCTGCAGATCCTTTAAGGTTTAGATCAGTGTTGTTAAAAGCGTTGAGGCGTAGCGAGGCGCTCCACCAAAATCTGAGGTGAGGCGTAAGCCTCGAGGCGCAAAGCGTAAGCCTCAAAAAAAAAATTTTAACTTAAAAAAAACTATAAAAATGATCTAAAAGTATAAATAAATAAGAAATGCTTTATTGATGAAGCGCCAACCAACACGAAATAAAAAATCTCAAATAAATACGAAAAAAATATGAGATTAACATGTAAAAGTAGCATTAATGCAACAACTTGATCTATATAAGTATCTAATTGCATAAATATGAGCATTCATTCAATAAAAAACTAACATCAACAACAAAATGCATATTAGCACTAACAACATCATGTCATAATTAAAAAATGCATGTTAACATTAACAACCAAATGTTAATGTATTTGTCCAGAATTCTTCAAAATGAGAGTGTTAACATTCACAATTACAACTGAAAGTCCCAAAAAACATATAAATGGCCAATAGCTCTATGATATGAATTAGGGCCTAGGCTCTTGTTGTGTCTCGTCATCATCAATATTTAAGTCTTCAATATCATCATCTGAAGAATCCATATAAATAAGTTCTTCTTCATCTTCATTCTCTGACTCTTCATCATCTACACTTTCTTCATCCACGTCCTCAATTACTTCTTTTGCTTTTCTTTTTCCTTCAATAAAAAAACATGTATTAAATATTTAGGTTATGTAATTAAAAAAATACACTTATATTCATAGCTAGGTAAAAGGAATATAACTTTACCTCGATCTCTTGAAGACATGTCTTGCCTAGAACCACTTTGTGAAACATGAGGTGAAGTGACTTTTTCAATAGGAACATGCTCAATGGCATTTATGTCGAAGTTCGGATCCAACCATGAATCCTCCAACCAATTGGGATCACTTGGCAACACTGGATCTTCCTTCTCCACAGTCCACTCATCGTCTGAGTCTATATGATCTAGACATATAGGGTCTTTGGTAGCCCTCCTCTTCATATTTCTCTCTCTTAATTTCATATTGTACATTACAAAAACCAATGCATTCATCTTCTCTTGTTCAAGTCTATTCCTTCGTTTTGTATGCACCTATAATTTCAAATCATTGATAATCAAATATAAGATAATTAAAATATAAAAATGTATTTCAAAAATAAAATACAAAGTCACAAACCAATGAGAAAGTACTCCAATTCCTCTCACAGCTCGATGCACTGCATGTCAAACTTAAAATTCGAATTGCAAAATTCATCAACTCAGGATTTTCGTGCCCAAATGAACTCCACCAATCAGCTGCATTCAAATAAAATAATAAAAAATTGATAAAAACATTAAGAATGTCATAATTAACAAAAACATAAAAAAATATTGACAAATAACAACATAATTGCAAACTTACCAGGACTTTTTAATTTTCTTGTTGTAACAGCTGCCTCTCTGCCAAACAAGCCATTTGCCTTTTTAAATGCATCGATTTGTGTTGTAATTTTAAACCGAATATTTGCATCAGAAACTAATTTTTCAACACAATCATAAAAGCCACCCATAACTTTTCCATCAGGGTTGAAGTTGTCAGTATAATGAAAATGTGGATTTAAATAATAGGCAGCTGCATGCAAAGGCTTATGAAGTTGCAAGTCCCATCGTCTATCAATGATATCCCAAATAGGTTTATATTTTCTTTGGACATTGTCAAGGTTTGAAGCAATTTCCTCCTTCGCTCTATCCATTGCCTCATACAAAAATCCCATAGCAGGTTTGTCTGCATCAACGAGTCGCAACACTTTGACGAGAGGTAGTGTAGCTTTAATTGCATATGATATGGCAGCCCAAAACTTATGATCATTAAGAACAATACAAGAAATGTTCTTAGCATCAGATTTCTTATAGTAATTAGATGTTCTAAAATTTGAAGATAAGAACATCGACTTTAACTCTTTCTTATAACATCCAATACTATGAAGTGTAAGATATGTTGTGGCAAAACGAGTGACGGCTGGACGCAGAAGTTCTTTCTTCTTTGTGAATTTTCTCATTAAATTTAATACCCATGCATGACTATAAATGTATCTTGTAATTTTTTTTGTCTTTTCCACTGTATCTTTAAAAATTGATATCTTTTCAATATCTTCTAACATAAGATCCAAGCAGTGGGCTGCACATGGTGTCCAAAAACATGTTTTTCCTACTGTTAACATATTTTCAGCTGCCACATAATTTGGTGCATTATCTGTAATGAATTGCACCACATTACTTTCACCAACTTCTTTAACAACTTCTTCAAACAACTGACACAAATTTGCACCAGTTTTTTCCATGTCGCTGATGTCAACGGACTTCAAAAATATTGTCCCAGATGAGCTGTTCACAAGAAAATTAATTAAGTTTCTTCCTTTCCCATCTGTCCAACCATCTGCCATAATACTGCAACCAACCTTTGGCCACTCTTTTTTGAACTCTTTCAAAATTTCATGAGTACAATCTACCTCGTCCTTCAAAATCCACGTTCTGATCTCATGATAAGAAGGTGGTTTGAACCCTCGCCCATAATTTGCAATAGCTTCTACCATTGCACCAAAATATGGACTGTTGCAAAGATTAAATGATAAGGCATTTGCATAAAAAAATCTACCAATGGCACGACATGCATTTTTTCTTTGATCCCTTTTGAAAGCAGTGTTTATTGTGGTTTGTCGTGCTTCTTTGTTCACAAAAAGGTCCATAGGACCAGCTGCACTTGTTTTTGCATCACTACCTGATCTACTAGCTTCTTTATTCACATTATCGCCGGTTGATGATCCAAAATAAACACTTCTCCCGATATCCAACTTGGTTTGCTCTAACTCTTCTTTCTTTAGCCTCTGATCCTTTAGATGATTCTGAAAAAATCTTTTCACGTCAGGTGGAACCGCTTCGCACATGCTTACACCATGCTTTGTGCCAGCTAAGTGATGTTTTAGCCTATAGATGCCTCCTGTAGTCTGTTTATGACAGTAATTGCAAATTACATGTCCTACAAGTTTGGGATCTTTAGTAGGATTTGGAACTTTAACTCCATGATCCCATCCTACATCTTTTGCCATTTTTCAACTGCAAAAATACATACCACAAAATATATATTAACATCATGCATTCTGCTGACCACATTACATGAAAACAAATGCAAAATAGACAATCTTGGTGTATAAGCTATATACGAATCCTAGAAAAAAAACATAATTGACGAGAAAAAAATAATAAATATAATTAGGTCAGTTTTTTAATTGGGTCTCAAAGTTCATTCAATAATGCACACTTATAGCCACACACACACATAGTAGAGATAGAGTGGAGGTGGTTTGGATCCCAGATTTCTTCTAAAAAACAAAAAGAAAACACCAACCAACTCCGGAGATCAACCCCAAGAAATTGTGAAAATGCCGAAAAAAAAACATATATTGAATATGCTAACCAGAGGTCACCATTATGTTTGAATATTTCAATTGTGTGTTCTATCTCAGTTTACACAGTAGTGAAAAGAAACCTACAACCCCACAATCTGTTTTAGTTTGCTTCATTATCCTATTGTAAAAGCACTCAAGACTGAGACTGTTTTCATACTCAAAGATGTGAGCCAATAAAAATCACAAATTAATTCAATTAAAATGGGTTATAGTGTTAAAATATCCTATGGATCAACATCTAGATAGACCTAATAGCATCTTGAGAGATCCTTAAATAGTCAGTTTGAAGAAAAAGTTGCTTTTTATTGTTTCATTCAACAAATTTATTTCCAAAATGTAGGTCGGGTGGGCTCCTATACATCAGAAACTGATTGAAATAACCATACAACTGCTCCTTTATGTCCAACTTTTATCTTCAAGAGAAGTTGCGCTGAAGTGACCACCAACATGACAAGGGATACAAGTTCCATAAGAGCCTTTTCGGTTCCTTTCTTTTCAAAGCAGATTGATATTCGCCACCATGAAAAGCAAATGATGCTTTCCAAAAGAATAATAAAATATGCAAATTTAGCAGCAAGGAATTAATTTCTGGACTGTATTCTGCACAAGATGTCCAGGCTCTCTCTCTCTCTCTCATATGCCTCAAGTAAGCAAGCATTATTGACGAAAAACCAAATCAATGCATGCTTAAACAATTCAGGACATCGCATATTTGATTGCACACCAAGAAATCATCATCGCTACAGTTATATGGACAAAAAAGGAAAACAAGGGACCACCGTCATATGGACAAAAAATGGCTACAATTATTAATAAAAATCTATTTCATATGGACAAATCAAACTATTTGCTGCAGTCAGGGTTGGGCTAGGACTGGGCTGAGCTACAAAAATGGATAAAAATCTATTTCATATGGAATCAGGGTTGGGGTAAGACTGGGCTTTTAAAAAAAAAAAAATTTAACTGTTTCGGGAGGCAGGACTGGGCTACAGCCCAGTCCTGCCCCCCCCCCTAGATACGCCCCTGGTTAATAAAAAAAAAACGAAAAAGCCATACCTGAAGGAAAACGATGATCGGCGACGGGTGGTGGTCGGCGACAGCAGTGCCGGCGGCGAGTGGTCGCACGGCGAGTGATCCCTTCTCAGCAGAGGCGGCAAGTGGTGGCCGGCGACAGCAGTGGCGGCGGCGAGTGGTCGCACGGCGAGTGGTCTCACTGCGAGTGATCCCTTCTCAGCAGAGGCGGTGATCGGCGAGTGGTGGCCGGCGGCGAGCAGTGGCGGTGGACGAAAGGGGACGGAGTGGAGAGAGAAGGGGCGAGGGCTTTCCCTCGCCTCGAAGCACCTGTGTCTTTTTTAAAGACACAGGTTCTCGATCTTTCGAGAATACGGGCCCGGATCCGGGTCGAACTCGGGTCCGGGCCATCCGATGTTTAATGCGCGCCTCACTTTGAGGCGCGCCTCGCCTCAAGGCGTACGCCTCAAGGCGCATGAGGCGTACGCCTTGAGGCTGTTGCGCTTTTTACGTGCGCCTCAAGGCGAAAAGGGTCTCGCCTCGAGGCGAGGCGCGCTTTTTGCGCCTTGAGGCGTGCTTTTAACAACACTGGTTTAGATAAATGACTGATTAATGCAAATTTGTGTTTTCACTGCGTCTTCACTACGGGAATGATTTTCAAAACAAGTGGAAGCATTTTAGTTTTTGTTACGTCTCTGATTTATAACTAATGGGTTGGTAGTTGTAACTAATTTGGTTTGGTTTCAGTGGTGGGCACAACTGATACTAAAGTGGACCAGGCTGGTCAGAGTCATCAGAAGCTTGGCCGGGCCCAATGTGGACTCAGCTTTGGCTGCACTGTTAGTGCTGCAAGCTGCTTGAGGGCCTTGGGCTCCACACTGATATCATGCAATGAAAAGCTTCACCGCTGCATTTATGCATGGAATATTTATTATCAAGTTCCTGTTGTTTGGTTCAGTATTGGAGCAAGAAAGCAACATAATTTTCTGAATTTTCAAAATAACAGCCTTGATGGAGTTCATTTTTGTGCTAACGTTAATGTATGAGATTGAAATTTATGAATCTTAGAAGTTCTATTAATGAACATGATTTATTTAAAACAGGGATGGGAAATATGAAGCAGCATTGGAAAAGTTTGAGGCTGTTTTGGGGTCCAAACCTGAAGCCAATGAAGCTTCTATAGCAAGTTACAATGTTGCCTGCTGTTATTCTAAACTTAATCAGGTATGTTAAAAAAGAAACGTGAAATTGCTTCCATTGTATGAGGAATATTCTTTTGATAGGAATGTGCAGTTTCTTTTTTCTTTTTGTCCCCCCATTTTCTAGCCACTTCATAACCCTGAACAGCTTGCCTGTATCAGCTTAATCTTTTTCTTTTTTCAAAATCAGGGTTGTTATGGTAACAGTATCCTGTGTGCTGCATAAAGATCACTTACTAGAGCACAACAGAATGAAATACTGAAATATTCAATAGTTGAATATTTGTACATCTGAAAACCTATATTACATGGCTGTGGCTGTAGATTAGGCTTTTTATGAAGTTTTTCAATGCAACCAATACACAAATCATTATCGTACAGAAGTAAAAATGGAGTATCCATGTGACAGCTGAAAGCAAATAATCATAAGGAATTAGAACATATGTTTGCACCGCCTTATTCCAATCAGGGGTACTTGTTCCGGGTCAAGCTATAGCCTATAGGAATCATCTCATGCATCTGATTCTGACTAACCGTGTCATCTATACGTTTTGGTTGGTCTGGTTTTCTGTTTCAAATGCTGTTGTCACCATTAGGTCATTATGGTCTTGAATCTATAGGATAGAATCTGATAGTCATGTTTGGTTCCTATCTGGCTCTTCAATTCCCTTCTGAATCCAAAGGTGCGTGAGAAGGTTAAAATTCCAATGATACAAGCACAAGCACACAAGAGGGCACAACCTGAGAGTTGTATCAAGGTGCTACTCTGGTTACATAAATGAAATGTGTGTAATAGAAATATTCTAGCATGATTCTGTATGAAGTATGAAAATATGTTCCAAGTAGATTCTATTTATCATGAGAAGTCCACCATGCATAACAAATGGTACTTTGTTTGTAATCTTCTACAGGTACAAGCTGGTCTATCTGCACTTGAGGATGCCATGCGGGCAGGCTATGAAGATTTCAAGGTACAAAATTAATCACTTGCAATCAATCTTGGTTGTTAATGGTATGCAGTAAATTATATGTATTCCCTTATTTGGTACCAATTAAATTTAAGCATGACAATATATTTAGTTTTAGGCTAAATATCGAGCCAAAATTGTTGCATGAAAGGCCAACTGTTGGTTAGAATTTGAATATTAATCTTAAGCTAATGTTAATTATTGTTGATGTATGAAGTAAACCTCCAAGATAACATGACCATCACTTCACCTTCATCCCTAACCTTGTCAATTTTTGTGTTTTTACAGACCATCCGTTCAGACCCTGATCTCGCAAATTTAAGAGGTTCAGAAGAGTTTGAACAGCTAATGGAAAAGTTTGATGAATCCTTCATCAATGAGAATGCAATCAAGGCCATTAAGTCACTCTTTGGCATATTTGGCAAGAAATGAAAACTCTTCACACACCCTGATATTCCAGCAGAGTTTCCATCACAAGTTTGTGAAACTCTCGCAATGTGAAGCTTGTGAACTATCGGTGGTTAGACGAGCAAACCGATTTCAGGCGAGTCATTCAAAGCATCATTTGTCTGTAGATTGATTTAAGAAGAGAGCGTGCGTAGACTAGAAAGCCCAAAGAGATTCATACACCATTTTTTCTTTTTATCACAGTGCCTGCTGATTCCTGTTTGTGGTTGTCCAAGTGATCTTAAATTGAAGCTTCAGCTTCTTTGCTCCCTGTTTCTACTTTATTATATATAATGATTCTTCTGTAACAATTATTTCTAGCATTATTAATGGCTAAAACATCCTACTTTCTGTTGAAAAGTTTGTTTGTCTACCAAGTGGATGATGGTAAATATAAATGTATTATTGAGCAACTTATTGATTTACTAGTTCCAACCTTTTAACTCATGTTATCCTGCAATGTTCAGCCCGGTCAACGGCCCGTTGGCCCATCAAATTGACTGGTTGGGCTGGGCCCATTGCCCAGCCCTACCTAAAATATGGGACAGGTAGAAGGCAAACGGACCAGATCCAGTATGCCACTTTTATGATTTTTGGCTTTTCCGACCCAATTCTAATCCTACTTTGCTATGTATTTAGCTGATCTCGATCCCATCCATTTGCATCCCTAGGGACAACATTGAGTATGACTTTTTATATGGTACTTTTAACTTTATAATCAAACATTAATACATGATTAAACCAAGGGTGGTAGAAAAATGAGGGCGTTTGTTTAAAGGTGGCAAAAGATTGTAAGGTTTCTGAAAATTGGGAAAACATAGGGGGCATTTGAAAAACTTATCCCCCTAAACATCCATATCAAGAGTAGGGATGCTTTGATTTGTGATTTTATAATCAGTTTTGTAAGCAAATGGATATGGTTCTCATAAGAGCAATTCAAATCCGAACCGAATCCATGCCCAACTCTTGCTATCTAATAGTGTATCATATCACAAAATATAAATGGGTCAAATATGGATTCTTCTAGATGGATATGGAAGATTTATAGATTGAGGTAGATGTTTCACGAACAGCATCCCATTCAATAAACAGACATGAAGGTTAGGTCTGGCATCATGGCAAAATTGGGCCAAAATATTGGGTTTGAACCAACTCCAAAACAAGTCCATTAGATCCATTGGACCGGGTCAGTCCAGTATGCATCTTAAAATTAACTTCATTAGCCTGTAAGGTTTTGCCAAAATGGGTTTGCTGCAAGCCCGATCCAGTAGCTCCAAATTGGGCTCGCAAAATGCCTGACCAGGCCCACAGCTTAATAGGATGACTCGACTAGGCCCATATTGAGATCTTGACCCAGCCAGACATACCCAGACTCACCTGTGCTGGTCCGATAGGTGTTATTGGGAATAGGTTGTAGTTCGGATCCAATCTCAGGTGTATTTCTTTAGAAAACCCGTGATTTACTTTATCATTTTGCACCTTGGACATGTTGTCAACCAGTCGGGTTTTACCCAACCTAATCCGATTCCAACCCAATGGGAAACAGATTATAACCTTACCCAAGCACGCCAGATAAATTCATTGGGTCGGGTCATTAGGGACCGACAAATTTACCTGATTTTGGCTTGTAGTTTAGATCCAAATCCACCTACCCTTTACCCTTTTTCTATTGCATAAATGACAATTTTACCAAATAGAGTGGGGTTTGGTTAGTACCAGTCAGAACCAACCTGCTTGGAAAGGGATCCAGTAATGTTACACCTGACAAGACCTGAATCCATACCCGACAAGGTGTGCTTAAGGCCCGAACCTGAGAGGGGCATACCAAGGTCCAGAGTGGATCCAGCACATTCACAGAGACTCCGATTTGGATCTACGCCTGGTTCAACCTATGGCCTAGCCTTTATTTTGGACCTGGCTCAGGATCCTTACTTCTAATAACCAGCCAACCTGCAACCCTTGCAAGTAAAGAGTGGATGAATCTTGCTTCTGGTTTAAGGTCCTAGGGCTTTACTTTGGTTTGGTCCGACGTTGATCCAATCCATTTTTTGTAAAGTTCACAGAACTAGAGGTGCAAGCGGATTGGGTTCATTTGAACCTCTGATCTGAATCTGCAATATGGATCTCAAAATAAGATCTGAATGTGTAATCAGATTGGATTCAGATTCATCCAACTAAAACTTTTAGAACTGAGGTCCCAGTTCAACTCTACTTCATCAGATCTTATTAGGATTTATATCTACCAGATCTATTTAATAGAATTTGGATTTGGATTTGGATTTATATCCATCAAAATCTAGTCGATATCAGATCCATTTGCACCCCCTACTTGCAATTTGTTGGACATGACTGTAGCCGAGTAAACCAGCCTTATCACGTGGTCCATCCTTTAAGCGTCAGATATCACCTATTCCCCATAGCCAAATCACGTGGGCCTAGGATCAAATGTAACCACCAAGATCCATCCCCCTCAAGGTGGGCCTGATTAAGGTACAGTGTACACTGCATTGGAATGAGACTTGGATCCACATGTATTATATCCAAAGTCTTGACTTATTTGTCAGCTTATTTATTTGGACGTGGATTTTCTTTAAAAAAAATGATAGTATTGTATGAAAAATATGAAGAGATTTTCCAAATGTCCTAAATTTTTTTAAATCTACCCATTGTCCAAAACAGCAAATAAGCAACTTTTAAGACCTTTTTACCCTTCATACAAGTGAACACCATGAAGTTTGGGCGATATATCATTTCGCCTGTCAGCTAAGGCAAAACCTTAGTTAAATGTATATTTGCACGTATTTTTGTGTGGTCCTCATGAAGCACATAAAAAATTATGTTATTTATGTGGTCTTCTTTGTTAATTGTAAAATTGTAAATACCTTAATAAAATTTTATATTTTATACTAAAGTCATGAAAAGTGTATAAAATATGTTTTGCAAACCTCTTTATGATGGTAACTTTGCAAATATCTTAATAAAATCATCTATTTTATATCAAATTCCTTGAAGATCGTGCAAACTTCTTTTCTTTCTTGTTTTTATAATCCTCACCTAAATGTACATTCACACCTTATTTTTTGTCGTCCTCACGAAACATGTTGTCTCCTTTAATCGTAACTTCATAAACAATGCAATAAATTCATATATTTTATAAGAAAACCATATATCTAATTATGTGAAGAATTACAAATATATTTTATAAGAAAATCGCATACATGTATTTATTAATTTTATTCATTAAAAAATGAACATGCTCATACATATATTCATTTTAATCATTCAAAATTGAACTTGTTCATGCATATATTTATTTCATTCATTTAAAAAATGCACATGTTCTTCCAAGGACTCATTTTCATTTAAATATAGCTATACATCGCATTTTAAGTTTGATCATTGACTTCTTAATGTCAATCGGATTGCTTCTTTTGTTTGTGTACCCTATCTTCTTTTGAGCAAATGATGGAGGTGAAGCCATCTCCTTTATGCACTCTCTGCAACCAAGATTTTTTTTTTTGCTGAGGACCATCAACATTATTCATCACCTCGGCATCTTTACCTCTAAAATCTTTTTCACTATCGTTTTTTAAAGGCAAAAACAAATCCTAAAATAAAAACCATTACATTTTTAATATCGAAGCGCTATTTTAAACATCGAGGCATTATAATTAATGTGGTTTGGGAATATTTGCATGCCAAAAATTTATGCAAATCGCTATGTATTTGCGGATCTCTTGAGAGAAAATTTGTATGTTTGGAAGGACCTTCACATATTTGTGAGAAAATTCACATATTTATGATAAACTTTGTATATTTATGAATATATATATATATATATGTGTGTGTGTGTGTGTGAACTCAGTATGAGTTTTTACGAAATTTTGAGGTCAAAAAAATGTGCAAACCTCCTTTGTGATACCCGAGGAGCATAATCATATATCATGTGAACTTTTGTGAGATTCGCATATTTTTACAATTGGCTATTTGCAGTTTTTGGACAGCAGATAGTTTTTAAAAATTTCAAGGCATTTGAGAAAAATACGTTATTTTTGTCATATGGTACCGTCATTTTTTGATATCCTTATTGAAAAAATATTTGATAGTCTTTTGTACATAAAACTTAGTAGAAAATGTCATTTTTTTCGATATGTTTGGAAGTTTTTTGTGGATCTAACCTTATAGATGTGATTTACACAATTTGTTTAATAAAAAATAGGTTTTAGATAATGCATTTGCAATATCTAAGCAGTTTTTTCAAGGGCTTCAAAAATCAACGCCCCCCCAACAGTGGTGGAGCTAGGGGTGGGCATGGGTGGGCGGTCGCCCACCCCAGAATTAGAAACTGAGTCGAAATATGATACGACTCGGGTCTTCTTATTCATTCCGCACGATTTGGTGGTTGCATTCTTTCCTTTCGAATGCTTGTCGAAGAAGATCAGAGCAGGGTGGTGCAGGAGTGGAGATCAAGCCTCCCTGCGATACAAAGTACCCTATGGCACCCAGACGCAGGAGACGGTGGACATGGGATGGAGCCAACCGAGGGAGTTGCTCCGCCTCATGCTGTGGCGAGGACCATCCCCTCCGAGAGGGAGTTGAGGAGGCACCTCAGCGGCTTGCTGCTGGATCACCATCGTGAAGGAGGTGGCTCAACTACCGAAACAGGCTTTCGATCTCGATCTATGATCTTCACCACCATGGAGGCTTCGAGCCATTGCGCCACCGATAGAGGTTGATCATCACCACCCGAAGTCTGCCCACCCAACGAAAAACTTCTGGCTCCGCCACTGCCCTCCAATGTACTAAAATTTCAGGAATTGAAATATCATATTTTTACATCAAAAAAATATAATTCAAGAATCAAAATGTGTCAAAATTTCAAGAATCAAAATATCTTATTTTTTAGGTTGAAAACTATAATTAAAGGTGTGTTTCATCGCCAAAACAAAAAAACATGCTGAATTCATCTGTGAGGTCATATTGAGTGGATGCAACTGACATCTATGATTTTCTAACAAGATTGTATGCACTACAGACAATAGCAAATATTTATCGGTTCTTATTTAGGCATCTCCATCGCAGATCAGGTGATCTGCCAAATCACTTTAAAGAAAGTGATTTGGCATCCTCTCCGCCCACAAATTGTATAAAGATCGTGGGGTCCTCTGGGATGAATCAATGGGCGGTAAAGATGCCAAATCACTTTCTTTAAGTGATTTGACGGATCACCTGATCTGCTCTCCATCTTGTTTGGCTTAATGGATTGATGTTCTTAATTTTAGCAATAATTGATAGAACTGTGGCATGGGCTCTTACTTTGATTTGTTGGAAGAATAAACCAGTGTTTTTTTAAGCAAAGATTGGTTAGCATAGTTCACTTTTCTAATTATATATTTACCTACGCTTTTACATCAAGCAAATTTGAATAATTATTTATTTTATAAATGTAAGGGTTATATATGCACTTGGATGTGGGGATGCAAACGGGTCAGATACAAAAAGCCAAAAATTGCAAAACCTTCATTTTGAATCCAACCCATTTGCATCTCTACTTAGATGGTGTTGTTTCACCCATCTATTATCTTTTTTTTGTTGGTAGGTAAATTGAAAGATAACTCAAACCCGAAACCCGTTAGTTATGATAGTGTGACCCAACCATTCAGCCATCTCATTTAACCATATTTATTGTATGGAATGAAAACAGATAACCTGGAGATATTAAGCTCATGTGTCTTAGAAAATACGTTTCAATAAAAATATTTGGTGATGAAAATACTCTGAATGTTCTTACAAAATTACTAGGGAAAAAAATGAATGTGAGATATCCAGCCTGGATCCAACCCGGTTTTGACCATTTATCCAATCCAGTGTATCCACATCCAGTTCAGGTCCAGACCAAAATGGTCTTGACAATTTACGTCAAGGTCAGAATTGGATGTTCCAATTCCGATCAAATCCAATCTAATTGCATTCTTTACATGCAAACAAGTCATTTAACTGGATTCAACATTAACATATATGTTTTGGATCTCGATTTCATAGTATTCATACCTAATCCCATATCTAAATGCATAGCCACAAACATTTTAAACAACAATTTATCAGTCGCCGGATACCGTGATAAGTTAATTTTGTGGGTTTTTTTTCATTTTTGTAGGAAAAAAATCAACAAAAAATAAATAAACTAGAAATATAAAAATACAAAATTAGTTTTTAACGTAATAATAATAATAAACCGATATAAACATAAATATCGTGCTTTGTATAGGTGAGAGTATTGCAATACCTCGAAAATTTCATGATATTTTGGCCATTTTTACGGTGACTAAAATGTTTCATTTTTAGTCAAAGTAAATCTTTCAAAAGTCGAAGGCTAGGTTGGTAATTAACTAAAATAGTACTGTATGCAATGGTAATTGTACACCTACGTTCGCATGCTGGGCCGTGCTGCCGTGCATATGCAAGAGAGAGAGAACGCATAACGAGTCCTGCTGCTGCAGCACACACCCCTTCTCTCTCCTTCAGGATTACATCTCCACGCTCTCTTCTCTTTTCACCTATTTTCTCTTTATTTGTGCTTTTTATTATTCATTATCTATACATTATTTTTCTTTACAACCTAAATCATCCTTCTCCTCCACCTTGCTCAATCAGAAGAGGAAAGAAGACTCTCTTTATCCATGTCGGTGGAAAACGTCTCTCTCCTGATGAATCCGATCGTCGTCTGGATGTGTGAGACGGTGAGCGTTCTGATCGTTCCAATATCCTGAGGATTTTTTGCTTTTTGTTTTTCGTTTGCGTGTTCATCCATAAAGGGGATATTTTTTGGTTTTTTCTTTGAATTTTGAGTGACAGGTTGATGATCGATCATCGATTGGTTCTTGGAGGCTCAAAAAGACTGGTTTTTATAGTTTCTGGTAGTGTGTGCCCTGGCTTGTTGAGGAATTCACTTCCTCTTTGGTTGCTTTTCTATTTAGTTGATGGAATTTCTGTTCGGGGATTCTGTTTTTGAGCTTTTTTTTTTAAAGTTTGATTGTCGTTATTTTATGGAGTTTGTTTCTTGAGTGTTGATCTGAATGTTTTTTTATTGAATTGTTCCTTTTTTTTAATACTTGTGAAATTTGTTTGATTATCGGGTTCTCTTCCTCTCTTTTTATGTGGTTTCAGAAATTGAAGTTTTTTTTTTAGATTTTCTTTTAAATCTCACTCTCATTGTTTTCTTTGTTAGGTAAAAAAAAAGAGTGATTTGATGATGATCATCCATGCTGCAAGGTATAATATCATCGTTCTTAATAGGTTTAGTCTAAATGATTGCATAAAAAAATCCTTCAAGAATGATAATATTATAGGGTAAAATTAATTACTTCAGATTTTATTGGTCATCTGTATGCATTGGATAAGTTATTTAATTTATAGCAGCATTGGAGATAGACTAACAAAAATACTGAAATATTGTCTTCTTCTTTTACTGATGGATCAGTGTGGGAAGGATTTCATGATGTGCCTAGCACATCAGAGTATTGATGGTGCGAGAAGGAGAGGTGAGATATCATTGTGAGTTTGAATTGCATGGGGAAAGGATGCCAGAACTCCGCACTAGAGCCCGGCAACCTCGACTGAGATCAAGGAGGTTGGATGAACTTCACGCAGCTTCTCCACCTATTGATTTGACAGGCCCTAATGCTGCAGTACCTGTTCCGATGACTAGAGCAGCCAGAGGTGGTGCAGGGAGGGGGAAGCTCTGCAATGCTGCGGCTGACATGAACCAGCAGATGTTGAACAGTAGGCCCACTCGTGGTGGTAAAGGTCGGGGAATCGTATTGATAGAGATTGATCCGGAGCAGCCTTGTGATTACACTCCTGTTGCTCTAAGGGATGCAGCAGACCTGGGTTTCAAACAGGCTGCTCCTGCTCTTCAAGAGGGTGCTGATAAAGACATGCCAATCGAGATAGCAAGTGGTGATAAATTGGCAGGGGCTACTGAAGAAGAAGGGAGCACAGCTCCGATTCCCGAAATGGTAACTTGCATTGAATTTTGATGCGGCCACATTGAATCTTGGTATTTGAATTATCCATGTTTAGTATGATCAGTAATGCCATGAGTTTTCCATAAACAATGCTTGAGTTTGAGTTTATTTGGTTCGTGGAAGCGTGAAAAGTAATATGTCACATCCTAGTGGAGCAATTCTGATGCTTATGTGAACCAGCGAGCACTTTATTCTTCCATCATATTTGAAGATATCTTCTAATTTCCAGTGTTCTTTGATATGTCAAGTGTAAGTGGATGCTTTATTTTGTGGACCTTGGATAGATTTTCCAATTCTGTCTTTTCCTGTCTCTTTGTGGCCTTTTATGTGATTCAGCCATGGTTGAACAATTGTTATTCTGACTGGAATTCCTTTCATGGTAATGAAGTTGATGTATAGTTTGTCTTTGTAGACCAATTTTATTCATTCTCCAAGTACTGAACAATTACATGAATAACCGTGCAGAGGCAGTTAGAAGTTTGAAACCTGGTTATATGGTTTCTGGAATTCATGGTTCGGTGGTTTTTAGAAAGCCATCTAGAATAGGATAGGATTAGTGATTGATCCCAGCCTGCATTTCTATACATTGATGATGAACCTTGGATTCCTTATGGTTGTAGATGAATTGGATGAATTGACGTGCACATGTGCAAATATATGTATGTACAAAGTATGAGGAATTGTTTGGGCATGAGCATGTATATATACCTAGTTGTGTGCCAATAAAATACTTTCCATTTCATGTTTTTTATTATGAGGAAGATCTGAAACATTTATTACTTTTTTGGCTGTAGATTTGGCTAAAGAGGCCTTTTATTGTTAAGGTAAGGCCTTATTAAATACATTCCTGACAGCCTACAAGGGCTCCACTCATCTGGTAGGGGCGACTTGTGAATGTCACCAAGTTGATGGGACATCACAAGTTTGAAACCAACGGGTGGCATCCATTGTTAAAAGGCAGAAGTTGGGTGAGGGTGGAAAGGGTTTCCCTTGGATTATCTGAAAAAAAAAAACTTCCTAACCAGTAAAACACTTTAGTTTTGAGTCTTTTGACAAAACTCCAAACCGGCGTCTCCTCCTTTTATGAAGGTAACAAATACAGTTTTGAACCTTCCTATATTTCAGGTAGTTCCTTTATTTCTTCATCAATCATGACACAAATCTTGGGAATATTGTCTCTTGATAAGATACCGTATTTCTTCCGACAGAGCAAGAGTACAGATTGGCAAATTATCTGGGAAGCAATTTCTGAGGAGAATGCCAATGGTGACTATGACAAATACTGGCTGCTTTTGCTCTTGACCAAGAGCACTACCATGTCTATATAAGGCATGAGTTAACCCAGTACAAATTAATTTGAAATCTGTTAGACAATCTAATAATAATAATTTTCGATCCATGATTTTGATATTTTCCTTTTACATTAGCAATTGGCTAATGGATAGAAGAAGCATATCTTTATTGTTTACCTCTTTGAACCTTGTTCTCCTTCTCTCTCCTATCCAGGTTCAACTTGGCAACTCCCCTATTTACAAGATAGAGAGGAAGCTAGGAAAAGGCGGTTTTGGCCAGGTCTACGTTGGTAGGCGGCTAAATGGTGGCTCAGATCATGTTGGACCTGATGCAGTGGAGGTAATGTTTGATATCTTGTATTTATGTAAAGAAGATAAAAAATAACAATATATTGCCTATTTATGTGATAGGTGGCCTTGAAATTTGAGCATCGCAGCAGTAAAGGTTGCAATTTTGGCCCTCCTTATGAGTGGCAAGTTTACAAGTAAGGATACTGCAATTGATATCATCTATATAATTGGAATTAGGAAACATATTATTTGTTTGGTTTGGAATTCTAATGTTTTTAATGTCTGGCTTGTCATCTCCAAGCACTCTCAATGGCTGCTATGGGCTGCCTTTGGTTCATCATAAGGGCAGACACGGAGACTATTACATCATGGTGAGTTTTGGTTTTCAATAGATACGATTTGCCTTGTTTACGGTTGCTTAATGAAGCCAAAACATTAATTTTCAGGTCATGGACATGCTTGGGCCAAGTCTATGGGACCTTTGGAACAACGTAGGCCAGGCGTACGGAGGATACTCTTCTTTGTTTCCTTCTGCTATTTGTTTGTTATTTTCTGTTTCTAAATTCACTTACTTCAATCAGGATGTCTGCAAATATGGTTGCTTGCATTGCTGTGGAGTCAATATCAATTCTTGAGAAGCTTCATCTAAGAGGGTATTGATTCTATAAACTTTGTCACTTGAACCATGATGATCTTTAGGTATATGGTGTATTCAATCTTTACGACATTGTCACTGACTTGAAAAGTATCTATTATTGTTTCAGTTTTGTGCATGGAGATGTTAAACCAGAGAACTTTCTCCTTGGTCAACCTGGAACTCCAAATGAGAAGAAACTATATCTTATTGATCTTGGTTTGGGTAAGTTTTGGTTTATTGTTTCACCTTAGTTCACACCATGGTCACCGGAAGCTTCTATGTTGGGAAACTTGCTTCCTATGAAGCCGCTTAAGAAGCTGGAATCTGAGCGTTCCTGAAACTCAGTTCCCTTATTATAAGAGGCACATATCCAAGGACAACATATTTTCAGTATGAGAGTTGAATTTTCACTTTATGTAATTAATAAGTTGTGATTCCTATAAATTCCTATAATAACATTGCCATAGTTTAGAATCTTTAGATTGAAGAATAAACGTTAGATGACTATATTTTCTATAATTTCTTTAAATGTTATGCAATTTTTAAAAAAGTTTTTTACTTCTCAAATGTTTCCTATTAACTTCTCGTTTCCTGCTTTCTAAGTACTTATGAACTCGTTTCCTGCTTTCTATGTACTTATGAACTCCTCATTTCTCACTTCCACTTCCCTCTTTGGCAACTTTTGTTCACACTATGCATTCAAAGCGAGAAACATTGCAAGGGATGTTTTCATTTCAATTGATTAGGTCCATATTTAACTGGAAGGAAGTGTAATAGTTTCAGACTGATTGACTCTTTGTATTATGGTTAAATTCCAATCCCTCTCATTGATGTTTCTAGTGCAAATGATCTGTGCTCTTTTCAGCATCTAGATGGAAGGATGCATCAACTGGTAATCATGTTGACTACGATCAAAGGCCTGATGTGTTCAGGTTTGGGAACTGCAATATCTTCATCGTGATTACTTTTAGCCTTCTGTGCATGTCATGCTTCTGATTTTTTCCTGCTTTTTCAGAGGAACAATTCGGTATGCAAGTGTCCATGCACATTTAGGCAGGACAGGAAGTAGAAGGGATGATCTGGAGTCATTGGCCTACACTCTGATATTTCTTGTGAAAGGAAGACTGCCTTGGCAAGGGCATCAGGTATTTCATTATGGTGATAGTTTATTTTTTTATTTTTGTTATTGAGGTTTTCTTTTGCTTAGATACTGGTGTTTTATCATGATTTTATTATGTTGCTGCAGGGAGACAACAAGTCATTTCTTGTCTGCAAAAAGAAGATGGCAACTTCTACAGAAATGCTTTGTTGTTTTTGCCCGTTCCCATTTAAGCAGTTTCTTGATATTGTAACTAGTATGAAGTTTGATGAAGAGCCAAATTACGCTAAACTCATTAGCCTATTTGATTGTCTCATTGAACCATGCACATTGATGAGACCCATCAGAATTGATGGAGCTTTGAAGGTTGGTTGAGGATTTTTGTGTTGGTAATTCTGGCCAGGATACCTTGGCTATAGATGTTTTGGTGCCTTGCTTAATTTTATGATTATGTCCTGTCTATTTTCTTGTGTTTTTTTTACTTGGTGTGCTCTTTAATTCTCAGGTCTGTCTTTTATGTTTTAGGTTGGGAAAAAACGGGGAAGATTGCAGGTTAATCTGGAAGATGAAGATCAACCTAGAAAAAAAGTCAGGTTGGGAACCCCTGCAACTCAGTGGATTTCAGTTTACGATGCACGAAGACCCATGAAACAAAGGTAGAATAACTTTTTGAATCATTCTATAATTCTGTTATTTAATAATCATACATATGTTTTTTATTCTTTTTGAAATGGTATTTAGTTATCATAATTATTTTCAATAAGCTGCCTGATTTGCCTTATAACTGGGCTTCAGTGAACACATCGCCTAGAATGCCACCTTGAGGCATATGGCTTATCACCCAGAGTGAACACAATCTTCTAATTTGAAGGTGACGCTTGGGGTGATTCTTAGGCATTTGTCTCACTATGAGCAATTCAATCCTTAAGCTGTTCTTGGCAAAGAAACCCTTGAGAATATGTCATGCTATAGTCGATCACGCCTCAAGGTGAAGCCTGAATGTAGTGGATACTTACATCACCTGCCCTTTGGTTCTTCAAAAACAATTTTCCAACCTCTTCTCTTATGTTTGTTATCTTTCTATTTTTTTTAGTAACCACAAGTGTTTGTCCTTATTCCTTTTACTCAGATCTTTTTAGTATCGGTGATATTCATATATGCTGAGAAATTTTTTCTTTCTTTTTTTATCCTTTATTTCATCAATTTTGGTAAGCATTAGTTATTTTCCTTAAAAGTAGCGATAGATCTCTTTTTGTTTCTACATCTGTTATAAATCAAAAAACATCGTATAGAAGTTTTTTACTTCCTTAATTAGTGAATAGATACATCCATTAAATGTGAGTTCTGACACTGAACAAATAAATCTTGTTGTCATTTTAAAATTTGTAAAGAAACAAAATTTCTTGTCAGATTACCCACACAAGTGTTAAGATACCAGCCTGATTTGCACCTGTAGGAGGCATTCAAACTAGATACTTTTCCTTCAAGATTACATTTAGATTTGATCACTACAATGCCCAGCCTAAGGTTGGCAACCGCATTGATGCAACTTTGATGCAGCCTTCACGTGTTCTTGCTGATGGCGGTGAAGGCACGACTCTTTGATGCAGCCTTCACGAGTTCTTGATGGTAGCTGTGAAAGGCACGACCCACACAGTCGTGCACAGAACAAATGGAATAGCAATGCCCACCACGATGGTGAGGCTTGATTGTATTTCAATCAAATGTCAAATGAACAATATGCTGAATATAATGAAGAATAAAAGACAAACTCTGAACATTAATAAGCAAATGAAAAGAACGATTGGAAAAGAAAGAACAAATGCTGAAACGAAAAGAAGGGCTGCCGTATTCTTCAAAAGTGCCTTCACGCAACCCTAGACAGGGCTTTTAAAGAGGATCATTGGATCCGGGTCTCGGGTCCGGACCCGGACCCGAGACAACTTCAACTTGGAACTGGATTGGCGGCAAGCCGAGCTTTCCCTCTTCTGGAGTAGGTGTGCATTACCTTCCTACATCGGGTCACCTCACCTGTGATCGGATCCTGCTGCGGGATCTGATCGTCCTTTTCTTGTGGTGGGTCGGGTTCCCTGGCCGGGCCAGGGTTACGTGGTAGCTTGCTCTGCATCATTCTCCCCTGGTTGGGAAGAAGTCGGCTCTGACGACTTGTCCAAACAGTAAGCATATAGATCAGACACATTGAAAATCGAAGAAATGTTTTAATCGTCGGGCAGTTCTAGGAGGTAGGCATTCAGACCCAATCGCCGAAGAACCTTGAATGAGTCATATTTCTTAGGGCTCAATTTACTATACATACCCACGGGGAAACATTCAGGACGTAGGTAAACCCAAACTAACTGACGAACTTGAAACTGGATGTCGCGACGACCTTGGTCAACGAAAGCTATGTACGCTTCGTAACTCTCAACGAGTTTGGCTCGGACCTGCCTATGTATATCACGCATATACTCAACGACATCAAGACGTCTGGGGTTGGGTCAGGGAGACTAGTCACTGGAGTTAGATCTACGACATGAGTGGGTGACCGACCATAAACCACTTGAAAAGGAGACTTGCCTGTGGACCTGTTATATGCAAACTCGGATTGAGGTAAGACTAGGTCCCAAGTTTTGACATTTTCCTCTACTAGACTCCGTAACAAGTTTCCTAAGGTGCGGTTCACAACTTCAGTTTGGGGGTGGTATGCACTATTGAACTGAAGCTTGGTCTTCAATAAGACCCATAACGATTTCCAAAAATGGTTCATAAAACGCGTGTCACGATCAAAGGTAATCGTATGGGGTAAACCATGGAAGCGGGTGACGTCCTTGAAGTAATAAAAAGCTACTAATGAGGCGTCGATGATTCGCTTACACGAGACAAAAATAGTCATTTTGGAGAACCGGTCAACAACGACTAAAATTGAATCAAAACGATGTGGGGTCTAGGAAGACCCACGATAAAATCTTTGGACACGTGCTCCCACTGTCGCTCAGGGATGGGTAACAGAGTATACAAATCACTATTCTGACGATGACCCTTTGACACTTGACACACATGACAACCTTGAACGAACTTGACAACATCTTTGCGCATTTTGGGCCAAAAGTATCATTCATCTAACAGAGTGAAGATCTTATCATGTCCAAAATGCCCAGCTAACCCTCCCTCATGTAATTCGGAAATCAACTGAAGCCTAAGAGAGAAATCAGACACACATAACTTGTTCCCACGAAAGAGGTAACCATTATGAATACTAAAACGGTGGGCGACAGTGTGATCTGAGGAGATACACCTTTCCCAGGCTTGCTGGAAATCAGGGTCCGTCGGGTACAACTCCTTGCACTGCTCGAACCCAATGACCTGCACTGACATAGTCATCAGAAGGTTGTTCTTCCTACTAAGAGCGCCAACCACCTTGTTCAGAGTACCAGACTGGTGGCGAATCGTAAATGTGTACTCTTGCAAGAAGCTGACCCACTTGGCATGACGAGCACTTAGTTTCTTTTGACTATTCAGGTCCTTCAATGCCTCATGATCCGTGTACAAGACAAATTCCTTATAAATGAGATAATGCCTCCAATAATGAAGGGCTTGTACAACGGCATAAAACTCAACGTCATAAGTGAAATACTAACACCTGGCTTGAGTTAGCTTCTCACTAAAGAAAGCAACAGGTCCGCGGTTCTGACTCAAGATGGCGTCAATTCCCACTTTAGAGGCATCACACTCATCCTCAAATACTGCACTGAAATCAGGAAGGGCTAAGATAGGGGCATTAGTCATTATTTCTTTGATGATCGCAAAGGCTTTTCCCGCGGCAGGAGTCCAATGAAAACTAGTACCCTTTAGGCATTATGTGATAGGGGCCATGAGGGTACTGAAATTTCGCACAAAATGACGGTAGAAAGTGGCTAACCCGTGGAAACTACGGATCTCTCTAATAGTCTTTGGGGTAGGCCAATCTACGATCGCACGGACTTTCGTAGGATCTGCCTTAACTCCATATGAAGACACAATAAAACCTAAGAACATGACACTAGACGTCATAAATTCACACTTTTTGGTATTGACGTACAACTTTTCATTCCTTAAGATTTGTAGGACCTGACGCAGGTGACCCAAATGATCAGACAAGGACGAGCTATAAATTAAAATATCATCAAAATACACAACAAACTTTCCTATACAGGAACGCAACACTTGGGTCATCATATTCATGAAAGTACTTGGGGCATTAGATTAACCCAAATGGCATGACTAACCACTCATACAACCCATCACGTGTCTTGAATGCCGTCTTTCACTCATCCCCTCCCGGATACGAATTTGGTGATACCTGTTTTTTAAATCTATTTTGGAGAAAATGGAGGCACCAGACAACATATCAAACATATCGTCCAAATGAGGGATGGGAAAACGGTATTTGACTGTGATGTGATTGATCGCACGACTATCAACACACATGCGCATGGACCCATCTTTCTTAGGAGTGAGCAGGGCGGGTACTGCGCAAGGGCTAACACTCTCGTGAATAAAGCCCTTTTGCAGTAACTCCTGAACCTGCCTCAACAACTCGGCATGCTCGCATGGGTTCATGCGATATGCGGGGAGGTTAGGAAGACTCGATGGGAGAATAAAATCAATGGTGTGCTGGACCACCCTCATCGACAACAACCCATTAGGCAGGTCATCTGGCATAATGTCGCGAAACTCCTCAATAAGAAGGGCAACGTCCGCGGGAACGGACAAAGACGTACTCATCAACGGCTTAGCCACCAGGGCATAACAATAGCCATCTTCCTGACAATGGTTCAAGAAAGATCGGTAAGAGAGGCCCGCGAACCTGGGGACTCGCTCAGGCTTATCCACAGTAGGGAAACCAGTCTCCTTGATAGGGAGAAGGACTATTTTATGGCCCTTAAAGATAAAAGAGTATGTGTTATTGCGGCCATCGTGAGTTGTCTTGTAATCAAACTGCCAGGGACGTCCCAAAAGGATGTGGCACGTGTGCATAGGGACTACATCACACCACACCTCATCGTGGTAGTGTTTTTTCATGAAAAAATGGACTAAACATCGTTGGGTGATAGGGACCTCGTTTCCCTTCTTGAACCACACCATCTTGTATGGTTGGGACAACTTTTCGATTTTCAGGTTCAAGGTAGATACGACACTCTCGGACACCATATTCTCACATGCACCAATGTCGATAATAACATCACATGCATGACCCTCACAGTTGCACCGGGTTCTAAAAATGTTGTTCCACAACCATTTTGCAGGGGTCGACTCACGGGGTGCAGTCAAAACATGACGGATGGACAATAAATTCTCTACGTTGTTGTCGAACTCTACGACTTCCCTCTTATCCTCGTCCTCAACCAATGACTCACTCTCACTTTCAGATGCGGACTCCACAATACCCTCGACCAGATGGGTGTTCTTGCTCATAGTAGGACATTTAGACTCTACATGCCCTAACTCCTGACACCTAAAACAACGAATGGTCGACTCACTAGGTTTGACCTTGGATCGGTTATTGTATGCGGGTCCCGACTGGTCAGGATTGCTAAGGTCTGCTCTAGGCTTTGAGTCCTCCTTCTTAGGAGAGCTTGCTCCCGTAGTCGGGAAACTCGACTTAGGTCGACTGGACTATTCGCTACGGGAGCTCCTATATATTATTGCTTCCTTTTCAACTTTTCTTCGACGTTTATGGCATAACTGTTTGCCTGATCTAACGTCTCAACTGTGATACAACTAAAATCATCAGAAATAGCAGGACGGAGACCAGAAACATACCTCGTGACCTGCTGTCGGGCGGTTTTCTCGATCTGCACACGTAGGGAAAGACGATGGAACTCAGCAGTGTACTCTGCCACAGTTCGGGTGCCTTGACGCAGGGTCAGGTACTCCTTGTAGGCTCTCTCGGCGTGATCTGAAGGCACGAATTTTGACTGCATCAATCTTTGCATCTCCTCCCACGACTGTACGCGATCTAGCCCTTGTCGCTCTCTCGACCTCTGTAGCTCAACCTACCATGTTTATGCAAGGCCTCTCAGTCTAGTAGACGCTAGAGAGACACGACAGTGTGATAGTCGAAGAAAAACTGCACGACATAAGACCAATCGAAGAATTGCTCCGCATCGAACCGTCCTATGAACTCCGGAAGGTCCAGTTTCACCCCGTAAGTGGAGGGGTGCTCTGGTGCTCTCTGTTGACGAGTCTCCACCATTCTTGCGGGATACTCGTTCCAGAAAGCGTCGCCGTCCCATACTGCTTCATCGCCCTCTGTGCGGTACTGCTCGCCTAGATGCTGGTGCTGACGAACTCTACCGATGGGTGGTCGACGCTCAGGTCGTGTCGGTCCCTGCTGATTCTGCTTCGGTCTGGCTTGCTCGTGGGCGGGAGCCATCTGCAGTCGGCGTTGGGGCACCAGGATGACAAGAGGTCCAAGGTAAGGTGGATGGGTCTGGTGGGTCTTGGGTTCTAGGTGGGTAGGAATGGTATAATATGGGTTTGGGTTAGTATACTAGTGTTGGGTCGGATACGGTATTAGATTCTGGATCAGGGTTGAGTTGATGGGTTGGTTCGGGTTTGGGTTAAGGGGTTGATTCATGTGTGGGTTTTGGGTCTGGTTTGGGTAGTATTGGGATGGTTCACCCGATTGGATCTGGATCGGGTCAAGTCCTAGACTATCCGTCGAACCCAGATTTGGGTAGGCTGGATCGTGGATTGAGTTGTGGGAATAAAAGGCTCAGTTCGAACTTGATCCACAATCCATAGGATTAATGGCCTCGTTTTGACCCTGCTCAAAATCAAACTGGAGCTCCGTTCGGGTCCGATATGGATTTGGGTCGGCAAGGGATCCATTTTGGGGTTCAAAAATAACAGGTTGGACCTGGTTCGGGGTAACCCGCGAACCGGGCCCAATTGGGTAGGTCGGGTGAAGGGGTTCGAGACCCAGACCCGTTCCTTGAGACCCAACGGATGGTCCCTGCGAACCGGGTCTCTGTCCTGTTGAGGATAGTACTGGACCGGCCTCCCTTGGGTTCGACCCAATCCAAAGGGGCCCTCTTGCTCCAGTGCATGGGTACATTGTCACAAGGCCTCCACGCCCTGGGTCAAGAGGGTATAAAGTGTCCCTCCCGAGTCGGGCCGACAGAACTGGGCCTGAAGGGGGATCTAGCGTGACGTTGGGGCCATGTCGTCCAGACTCGACCTGAGGTACAGTCGGATGCCACGAGCCTTGGCCTGCAGGGGGACCCAGCGTAACGCGGGGTCCCGCTGGCTCGGGCCAACCTGTGACGTGATCGCAGGGTTGTGCTGCCACGAACCCAAACCTGCAGGTGAACCCAACGCGACGCTAGGGCCCTGCAGGACCGGCCCGACCTGTGACGCAGTCACAGGGGTTCGCTGCTTGGGGGTGTGGTACCCCCGCATGGGGGGTGTTGCTTGTTGGGACTCCCTGGTGCAGCTGGAGAGTACCCGGATCAGAGGTGGGTATTGGGGCCGGCGGGAAGGCAGCGACACAACCATGCTGGGATTGCGTCGGCTAACAGGGTTATGAAAAATTGGGGCTCAAGCTTGCGGTCGTGCCGTTACCCAGATCTGCGCCTGGTGCTGCGCACTGTTCCCTGTGTGATTCAAGGGTTGTCAGACGACCATCAAATCCATCTAGCCGCTTCGACAAGCCGGCGACATCTTTACTCATGCGCAACAGGTTCTCCTGGATTTTTGTCAATACGTCCATCATGCGCAGCGTTGGATCTTCGCTGCCAGCCTCCTCACGTTCTTCGCCTCGTACCGGATCGGCCCTCGCTTCAAGAGACATCACGCTGATGAAGGTGTCTTGAAGCGAGGGCCGATACCACTTTGATGCCACTTTGATGCAGCCTTCACGTGTTCTTGCTGATGGCAATGAAGGCACGACTCTTTGATGCAGCCTTCACGAGTTCTTGATGGTAGCTGTGAAAGGCACGATCCACACAGTCGTGCACAGAACAAATGGAATAGCAATGCCCACCACGAGGGTGAGGCTTGATTTTAATTCAATCAAATGTCAAATGAACAATATGCTGAATATAATGAAGAATAAAAGTCAAACTCTGAACAGTAATAAGCAAATGAAAAGAACGACCGGAAAAGAAAGAATAAATGCTGAAACGAAAAGAAGGGCTGCCGTATTCTTCAAAAGTGCCTTCACGCAACCCTAGACAGGGCTTTTAAAGAGGATCACTGGATCCGGGTCTCGGGTCCGGACCTGAGACAGCTTCAACTTGGAACTGGATCGGCGGCGAGCTGGGCTTTCCCTCTTCTGGAGTAGGTGCGCATTACCTTCCTGCATCGGGTCACCTCACCTGTGATCGGATCCTGCTGTGGGATCCAATCGTCCGTTACTTGTGGTGGGTCGGGTTCCCTGGCCGGGCCAGGGTCACGTGGTGCCTGCTCTGCATCACGCATCCAGTAGGGGATTAGTGAATCATCAGTATTGTCATGTCATGTTTCAACCGACAGCTGCCAGTTTTCAATATTGTCAAAATCATCATGTTTTACAGAATTGTCAGGAGTTCATTTTTTCTTTTTACCCTTTCCCTTTAGCTCTTTTTTGTTTTCTTGGGAGTTCTTACTGTATGTGGCAGTAGGGGATCCATCTGCCATTTGTGGTAAATTTTGTTTTTATACATCAAAGCACCAAAGAGATCAAGCTATGTGTGTATATGAACTTGTAGTAACTTTTTATGTTTACCACCTGCAGATATCATTTCAATGTTGTAGATTCAAGACTGCTTCAACATGTGCACAAAGGTAATGAAGATGGTTTGTTCATCAACTCAGTTGCATCCTGTGCAAATCTGTGGGCTCTTATCATGGACCCAGGAACTGGGTTCAGTGCCCAGGTTTATGAAATTTCATCATTCTTCTTGCACAAGGTTTGTTCATTGGATATTGAAGTTATCATGCTGTTTTCATTGTAATGACTTCCCAACCGAAGTTTACCTGTGTTCTCCACAGGAATGGATAATGGAACAATGGGAAAAAAACTATTATATCAGTGCCTTAGCTGGTGCAGTGAATGGGAGTTCATTGGTGGTGATGTCCAAGGGTCTGTCTTTAATCTTTAGATGTTTTTGAAGTTTATTCTCTTTTGATATTTCTTTTTCATCCTTATGATAGATATAGTAAGTGTCAAGAAATGGTGTGGATTCCAAGTCACTCCATGGTGATCTCCAAGATTCAAAACATTATACATTTAAACAACAAACTTAAGAATTAAAAGACACGTATCAAAATGTAAATAAATAATTTTATTCATAATGGACATTAAAAGAAATACAAAATAAAATTACATTCAAGCCTCACTACAATGCACTCAAAGTGAAAATAATAATACACAACCCTAATACTAATTCGCTCTCTCTTTACAAAGGCATGCACCCACCCAATTTTATAGAGGAGAGAAGAAGTGAAATAAATAGAGGAAAACTTCTCACGTATGGGAGAGAGCTCCCAATGGCTAGAATTCTAGCCGTTGGGCTAGTTTGACTAGCTCCCAACGGCTAGAGATTTAGCCGTTGAGAGTTAGTCAAAGCTAGTTTGACTTGACTCCCATATATATATATTATATATACTTATATTACATTCATCTTAACACTCTCTTCAAACTTACAGTGTTAAGTTTGAAATTATAAAAGAAGGAACCCCATTACACAAGATGTCTTCATAGACTTCATCAAGTTCTTCCGTTTGGCGCCTCTTCAAGGGGTGCTCAATCCTAATCATTTAAAAAAATTTGAACAGTCATTAAGTATAAACATGATAGCCATTGACAAACTCGACAAACTATGAAAATCATGCACATATATATTTATCACAAAAAAATTATTAATGTATAACAATCATAGATTTTCATTATTATTAATATTACAAAGGAATAACTCAATAACACATCATCTTTACACAACAAAAGATATAAATAGGCATGGATCAATGGATCAATAATCAATAAACAACATTTCAAGAACAGTTGAAAATAAGCAAAAAAAAAGGAATCCCAACGAAAATTCACAAAAACAATAGAAGTGCTCAAGCACTCAAGAGCAATTAAATGTACTCAAGAGCCACTATGGGCATACACATATGAGATTTCACTAATGAAATGCTTAGAAAAGCATGTAAAATATGCAGAATTACAAAAACAAAGTGCAAAAGCACATATAAGTCCAAGAGTGGACAACACAAAGAGAAACAAGTAAAAAATATATATTAATGAATATATGCTTGAAAAAAGCATAAACTTATATAAATTATGCAAGACAATCAATCATGGGTAACTCATGCAACTAAAGCATAATGCATGAAAATATTTCAACAAGCATTTTTCATAAAAGAGCAAATGAGTTTAGGAAAAATTATGAAGAAATTTTTAAAAAATCTCACTTATCATAATGAATGAATTTTGCAAATTAAAACACTAGTTTGACCACCACAAACAATCACCTCCTAAGCCTCCAAACCTCAAACATCAAGTGTATCAATTACTAGAACAAGAGCATAAACATCATGCTACTAAAGGGTCAAGGATACACACAAAAGTCTGTATAAACATTTCTTGTCTACATATAATGATACTTAAAAACAAGTGTATTAGCGACTAGAACAAAAGCATAATGCCAATGAAGGGCTAAAATCACACACAAAGGTATGAATAAACATCTCTTGTCTACATATAAGGACACTAAAAAATCAAGTGTATCAACGACTAGATCAAAAGTATAATGTCAACAATGGGCTAAAAACATACGTGTGAATAAATACCTCTTGTCTACATATAATGATACTAAAAAATTAAGTGTATCAGCGACTAAATCAAGAGTATAATCTTAATGCCAACGAAAGGCTAAAAACACACACGAAGGTGTAAACAAACATCTCTTGTCTACATACAATGACACTTAGATAAAAAGCATAAAATAAGAAGACACCCGAGGTAAGAAGGCTTGTAATGAAAACATGCTAATGTCATCTATAAGAATATCAATTTTAACAATCTTTCGACACACCATGATTTCAAAAATAGATAGCTATCACAGATAAACAGAGTTATAAGCATCTATAATAATAATGGTCATACAACAAATGAGTGAAACACTACACTCAGATCCAAAAATCAAACAACTGCCAATTAGAGCGAAACCATAAATTGGCAATCTAAATTGACATAAAACGAGGTGCACACAACTCACCCCAACAAACATTTTTGAATCAACAAAAGCATATATGGATTCAGAGGCCAATCAACTATCAATCAGATCTAAGACTGGTGTCAACATGACACATATAAACTTTGATAATTGCAGATTGATAATATGATTTGAGGTGCACACATAACTCACCTTAATGGCTAACTTGGAATACAAACAAGGCCAAGATAGATTATGCATCATATAAAAAATTGTGATGGACAAATAAAAAATGACATAAAAAGGTATACATACTCACATAATTCAATTTCCAAATAAGTGAGTTCATATTAAATATCTGATTTGAAAAGATAAGTTTCAAATCAAATCCAAAAAAAGTTAGCTAAAAACCTATGTCACATGGGTGCGGGTGCGGGTGCGGGTGCGACACGGGTGCGGCGAAATTCCAAAAAATTTGGACACGGGGACTCGGCTATATATATATATATATTAAAATATATATATTATAAATATATATATTTTAAATATATATAATTATATATATAACAATAAATTAACACATAAAGATTGTAAATTTTAAAGCAAAAATAAAAAAGCAATTCTTAACAACACAAACTTACCAAAATATAACACATAAAGAAGCTTGTGAGTGTGATAAACAACAAAACTTATCATAAATCTGCCTCATTGTCTGAATTAGAGGGAAGAACAGGATCGGGGTAGTCCATGTTGAGAGTATGTAAATTATGTTCTCCCTCCAAGTCAAAATCTTCTGGATTTACATCCCAATTCTTGGATGGTCCACAACTGCATCAAAAAATGACTATATTAGTATCTAACTTAAAACTTTGAATGCAAATATTTAAATACAAACTTTGAATACAAAAAAAAAGTACCTATACTCTTCTTTGGTGCGGCGAGAAATTAATCGTAGATTTGAGTGAACATAAACCAAATCCTCTCATCTTTTACTAGTGAGTTTGTTTCTTTTATTGTTGTGAATTTGAGCATATGTACTCCAATTTCCTTCACAACAAGATGATGTAGCAGGTTGGGATAACAACTTCATTGCAAGACGTTGCAGATTTGGTGTCTCTGATCCATATGTTGCCCACCAATTAAGGGGATCTTCCTCGTCCCTTGCCACAAGTGTTGCTAAAGAATCAAATCTCCCAGTAGAAAACTTGCCAAACTCACTATTTATAACCTTAAACATGTGAGGATCATTAAAAAGTCTTCCTAAATATATCATTCTATTTCTTGATATCTCAGGATCTTCATTTGGAGAAACACGACCAACACCTGCTGTCAACCATTTTTTTGCGTAGTATTTTGGATTGAGAGAGTGTGCCATGCAATGCAATGGTGTATTGCTTTTATCCCATCTTCTCACTAAAACTGAATGTACATGATTGTAAAATTCTGAATCATCAAATGCAATATCTTTCTTCTCATGTTTAAAAATGATACTTTGAATTTTTTCAATCATATTGTCTCACATTTCATAAATTCTATGAAGCATGGGTACATCTCTGTCAACTTCTCTCAACATTTCCCAAATAGGCTCTGTAAATTCAACAAAATATGTAATTTTATCCCACCAAAAATCATCACAGATGCATTTTTTGATAGCTTGAGCCTTGACATCATCTTCAGTACGATAAAAATCTCAATCTTGATCAGCCACCATCATCATCAATGCATTCTTGAGTTGCTTAATTCTTTTTATTATAACAATGAGAGAAGCAAAACGAGTTTCAGCAACTTTCAGTAATTTGAGATCAGAATGCCTATTAAATATAGAAAGGGCATGATGATGGTTTACAACAAAATTTCTAATATTTCGAACATCATGCTTTATTTCCTCAGTCCATAAGCACATTTCATGTGCATGTGCATCATCTTTTGATGGATTGCATATACTCATAAATGCCAAATTTAAACTGTGTGTTGCACAAGGAGTCCAAAAAATATGTGAATATGTATCTTCACTTGCCAAATTCATTCCTGCAAACTGGAGCATTGTCAGTAATGATTTGCACCACACTTTCTTCACCCACTTCTTTTATCACTTCGACAAATAATCTCTTTAAATATTCAGCATCTTTATACTCTCCAGATGCATCAACAGTCTTCAAAAAGATTGACCCATTAAGTGAGTAAGCAATGAAGTTTATCAGTGGTCGCCTTTGTATATCAGTCTACCCATCAGAAACAATCGACACTCCATGTCGTTTCCATGCAAATTTTTGAGTCTCTAACAAGTCTTCAATTCTATTTTTTTCCTCTGCAAGAATGACTGTTCTTAGTTTTTCTGAACTAGGAGGCACATAACCACTCAAATTGCAATTAGCCAAAGATGTAATCATATCTTTCTAGTATGGACTTCTAGCTACATTAAAAGGAATTGAGCTTGAGTAAAAGAATCGACCAATCTTTTTATCAATTTCTGCTCTTGCCATGTTTTTGAATGATGCTTGTATTGTTTTATTGCTTTCCATCTTTCTTTTCTTTAAAAGCTCTTCTTGTATATCACTAGCAGTAGGAAAAGACAAATTAATCGAATCGCTTCTCATCTCTGCAATTTTCTTCTTTTCAGCTTCCTCTTGTTCTTTTTTTAATTGCTTTAGCATGTCTTTGTCAACCCCAGAACATGCCCTAATTCCTTGACCACGAATATGCAAAAGATGTGCTTTCACACGCGTATAAGAACCTGTGAAAACAGTCTTACATAGATTACAATGAAACTGCACATTCCCACCACCACCATTACTAGCTTTTACCCCTTTTGTCACAAGCCTTCAAAGTGGTTGAGAAACTTCTAATTCAGGGTCAGAATTTGAACCAAATGTATTGACACTACTAGTAGAACTCGCCATTATATCTGAAAAGTGAAATCTGAAAAGAAAATAAGTAAATAAAATAAAGTTAATAAACACTTCAAATTTCAAAATAATAGTAATAGGAGCTACCCCCTATCTAACACAAAAAAAGAGGGGCAAGGCAAGCCCCTGCTGAACCTTATCCGTGTCAGGGGCTTCGCCCTTGCCAAAAAACCAAAGGCAGTAGGGGAAACGCCGGCAGGACCCCACCCATCCCCCCTCCCTGCACCCTCTGCTCGCAGAAGAGGGGCTGAGCCCCTCCCTTTGCTTTCGATTCACAGAAGAGGGGCTCGGCCCCTCGTTTCCCTTCTGTCCGGCGTGGCAAGGCTCGGCTTGTCAGCTGAGCCCCCTCCTTCCCCCCCTCCTTCTTACCCCTGCCGAACAAAAAGAAAACGAGGAGGGGCTCGACCCATTCTCGTTTCCCCTGTTGTTCGGCGTGGCAAGGCTCGGCCTGTCAGCCGAGCCCCCTCCTTCCCCCACTCCTACTTCTTACCCCTGCAATAAAAGGGAAACGAGGAGGGGCTGAGCCCCTCCTCTATGAATCGGACGTACAGGGAGGGGCCGAGCCCCTCTTTTGCGAGCAGAGGGTACGGGGGGAGGGGCCTGCCTGGCATAAGCGAAACGAGGAGTGGCCAAGCCCCTCCTCTGTGAATAGGAGGCACATAGAGGGGCCGAGCCCCTATTCTGCGAGCAGAGGGTGCAAGGGAGGCTGCGAGCACAGGGAGGGTTGATCGACATACCTGTTGACGAAGGGGGAGACGGTGGCTGCCTGTGCGTACCGTCGCCGGAGTCTGGATCGTCGGCGTAGGTGTAGGAGAAAGTTGCAGGGGCTGAAGGGGAGAAGCAAAATCAAGAGGGTAAGCCCCTCCCCCTGTCGATAAACCCCTTTTAGGGTTCGGCTGCAAAAGAAAATTGGATTTGGGTTGGGTTCGGACCTGACCCGACCCAGATCCAAAATGTAATTTAAAAGTGAAATGGACATTTTTGGACTCGGTCAAAGTTGACCGAGTCCAAAATGTGGACGGACTCGGCCTGGACTCGTTGATCGAGTTCGACTCGGCATTGACTGAGTCTGGGCCGAGTCCTAAGTCGCACCCGTGTCGGGGCGTGTCGACTCGGGTGCGGCACCTCCTTCGTCGAGTCTGTGTGACATAGCTAAAAACCTTGTATAAAAATTAGTGTAATCATATGCACAACAATATGTAAATGGATGCAATTATATGCAATACAAGATTTCTCGTGACAATTTTCACAATCTTGAATAAGCAAATAACGAGTGATGCCCAGTATAAGCACTCTTCATAGAGGTGATGGAATTACGAAGTTTGAAAATCCTTCAAAAGATCATAAATTCACCAATGAGAACCAAATGCACTAAGTACATCACGTACAAACGATCAATAAATCTCATTAAAGAGACAAGAACACATATGACTAAAAAGTTAGAACTAAATTATAAGTCTATTATAAAACAATTGAAGACAATCAAATGGAGATTCATAAAGAGCGATATAGATCCACATATATATATGATCACACTAAATAAGAGATTTTTTTCATAATGTAACAATTTTCAATAAGTATGATGTAGAATATCAATACGCAAAAGAGAAATTACAAAAGATAAACATATTTTTTTATACAATAACAAGTCATGCTTATACCTTTCAATAATTAAGGCATATACCAAAAAGAAAATCTTAATCTAACACGTGTCATTCGAAAATAATCTTTACTTAATATAGCAATATTGCTCAAATATATATGAAATAACATATTAAAAAAGGCTTAATTAGAAATAGATCATGATAAAAGATTATGCTTAATCACATCATAATATATTAAAAAAATTCAAAGATAGTTCATGCATATGTTAAGAAATATAAATTTTAGTATTTTACCACACATAATATTATAAGAAGTCACTTATTCAACTTGGGTGGATAAGTACAAAGGTGTTCTCCAAGGAACACACTTACAATACCCACAAAGAGAACAAAAAAAAGGTGTTCTAAAATAACACAATCACAAATCCCACAAAAGGATGCACAATAAGGCACGATACAACAACAACAACAACAACAATTACGCCTTCATCCCAAAACAATTGGGGTCGGCGATATGAACCAAAAAAGAAAATCATTCTGGGTCTTCCACATGAATCCTTCTCCTCTAATCATTTCTATCCAATGCCATGTCCTCGGTGAGGTTCAAAACATTCATATCCTTTCCTATCATCTCCATCCAAGTCTTCCTAGGCCTACCCCGACCTCTTTTAACTAATATATTTTTTCATTTCTCCATCCTTCTAACTGGAGCATCATTAGGCTTTCGCCGAATATGTCCAAACTACCGTAAACGATTCTCTCTCATCTTATTTTCAATGGGTGCAACGCCTACCTTCTTACGTATTTCCTCGTTTCGAATCTTATCTTTTATTGTATTTCCACACATCCATCTAAGCATACGCATCTCAGCTACACTCATTTTTTTAATATGATGTCTCTTGGCAGCCCAACATTCCATACCATATAGTAAAGCGGGCCTAATAGTCGTCCTATAAAATTTCCCTTCAACCGCAATGGCATTCTACGATCACACAACACTCCAGTTGCACTTTTCCATTTCATCCACCCAACCTTTATACTATGATTTATATATCCATCAATTTCTCCATACTTTTGAATGATAGATCCCAAATATTTGAAACAATCATCCACCGGTATTTCTTGCTCACCAAGCTTCACTACACTCCCATCACTACTTCGTTGCTTACTAAACCGACATTCCATATATTCTGTCTTACTCTTAATCAACTTAAAACATCTTGCTTCCAATGTTTGTCTCCATAATTCTAACTTAGCATTAACCCCAGCTCTAGACTCATCAATCAAAACAATATCATCAGCAAACAACATACACCACGGCACATTTTCTTGAATTGATATCGTAAGCTCATCCATCACTATAGCAAATAGGAAAGGGCTTAAAGCAGATCCTTGATGTAACCCAACCGTTATAGGAAAATTGGTTGTCACCCCTCCACAAGTGCGAACATTGGTTACTACTCCAATAAGGCACGATATATATAAAAAAAATTTATTTTTATTCAAATGAAATGAGTATGTAAAAGCATATGCAAAATATAGTTTTTCACTACGCATATCTATAATTTAAGACATCAAAACACCACAATTTTCACATACTTCACAAAAATATTTATTTTTAACACAACTTTTTTTTTAACTTACCCTACATATAAAAAACAAAAACCTAAAGATACATACTGGAATGTGAAATCTTTGAATCCATTTCATTTGTTAATACGAATCTTTTCTAAGACCTCGATGTCTTGCTTTGATACTATGTCACGAAATGATGCAGATTCCAATGTACTCCATGATGATCTCCAAGACTCAAAACATTATACATTTAAACAACAAACTTAAGAATTAAAAAACACATATCAAAATGTAAATAAATAATTTTATTCATAATGGACATTAAAAGAAATACAAAATAAAATTACATTCAAGCCCCACTACAATGCACTCAAAAAGAAAAAAATAATACACAACCCTAATACTACCCATTACTCTCTCTCCTTACAAAGGCACACACCCACCCATATTTATAGAGAAGGAAAGAAGAAGTGAAATAAAGAGAGGAAGACTTCTCACATATGGGAGAGAGCTCCCAACGGCTAGAATTCTAGCCATTGGGAGTTGGTCAAGATATATTTACAATATATATATATAATATTATTATATTATATATATTAAACAATATATACAATGCACTCAAAAATAAAAAAAATAATACACAACCCTAATACTACCCATTACTCTCTCTCCCTACAAAGGCACCCACCCACCCATATTTATAGAGAAGGAAAGAAGTGAAATAAAGAGAAGAAGACTTCTCACATATGGGAGCGAGCTCCCAACGGCTAGAATTCTAGCCGTTGGGAGTTGGTCAAGATATATTTACAATATATATATAATATATATTATTATATTATATATATATATTAAACAATATATACATATATGTATATATATATTTATATTACATTAATCTTAACAGTAAGATCATCTGTTGATAGGCATACCATCAATTTTCTTTGCAACATTAACAATTACTAAAATGAATGTCTTGCATCTGGTGTGATGTCCTTTACACCTTTGCCTTATGTCATTTAACAGTGTTATGATAACAATACATTATGTTTTTCTTATGTTTATGCTATGACTGTTGTTGAAGGAACCCCTTATAACCAGCAGTCCTACAAAGTGAGTGACATGTTCCCTTTCAAATGGATCAGCAAGAAGTGGAAAGAAGGCTTTCATGTTACATCCATGGCTACCTCCTGCAGCAAATGGTGTGTGGTTATGTCACGAAATTCTGGGTTTTCTGATCAGGTATTTTTCCCTTTTTGTATTTTATCTTTCATGGGAGTTGCTTGTATCATGCATTCGAGAATGATTAGAGATTTGGAACCAGAGGTTGAAGTCCTTAATTTCTCCTCTTTGCTTGACTTCAACTGGGGGTGTGTGGAGGAGATGATTAACCAACTTTCTGTTTGGCTAACAACATACTTGATAGGCTAAAGTTTAAACTACCTGATCCTATAGTATTAGTTATTCTTACTGATCAAGTATCTCCTGGAATTGAAGTTATATTATAACCGAAACATGGCAAAAACGAAAGTGCCCTTCCTCATAGTAGTAGAACGTACGTGAAGTACTGGTTCCGCTGAAAAACTTGAAACCAGTTAGAAGAAAGTCAATATTGAACTGTTATGTATTCATTATTGATTCTGCCTCGAACTCTGCTGCTTTTCTGTTTCACAAATTCCTGTGGTCTCTTATAAGATTGTTATTGTCATACAGGTTGTTGAGCTTGATTTCCTTTATCCAAGTGAAGGAATTCACAGGCGGTGGAAGAATGGATATCGGATAACCTCTACTGCTGCCACATCTGAACAAACGGCCTTCATATTAAGCATACCAAGGCGTAGATTATCAGATGAAACACAAGAAACTCTCCGAACATCTGCATTTCCTAGTACTCATGTTAAGGTACAAATTCTCAACACTCTCCAACATAAGATTGTTCCGGATTTGTTTCAGGGATAAAAGAAAAAAAGATGGCGAATGAATCTCGAAGATTTTGTAATTTTTTTTAATTAATTGATTCTTTGGATAAATTAGCTATAAGTGGGTATATTACAGTAGAACCATAAAAGAAAAGCTGAAACAAAAAATAAATCCTTTATTAGGTGCATTGTTAGGAAAGTCTCATGTATTCAAAAGACAGTGAAGGTATGACTGAATAAATTGTATATATATATATATATATATATATATATATACAATGCAATTTTCAAATTCACTGCCATCTTTTCATCATGTAAATATGAAAAAGAAAAAGGAGAAAGTTCCATTGGTTCCTGAACACCAAATGACAGACATGATGGCATCGTCCCTAAAGAAAACCCTGCATATCTCAACGTTGCTTTTAGTGGAAAAGGAGTGAGGATATGAGGGGGGGGGGGGGCGAATTGCAATTTCCACAGATTTCCTGTTGTGCGTCCATCTTTCAACCAAATGTTCCAGTGGATACACACAGGTCTGTGCGTGCGTACATGCGCATGTGCACTGCATGTAAATATGAAAAAGAAAAAGGAGCAAGTTCCATTGGTTCCTGAACACCAAATGACAGACATGATGGCATCGTCCCTAAAGAAAACCCTGCATATCTCAACGTTTCTTTTAGTGGAAAAGGAGTGAGGATATGAGGGGGAGCGAATTGCAATTTCCACAGATTTCCTGTTGTGCGTCCATCTTTCAACCAAATGTTCCAGTGGATACACACAGGTCTGTGCGTGCATACATGCGCACTCATGTTACATGCTTTTGTTCTCTCTTATTTGATGCTGATACGTGTAATTTCTTCTGTTTCTCCCAGGATAAATGGTCAAAAAATCTTTACATTTCATCGATATGCTATGGGAGAAGTATGACTTGATGCTTGATGAGGTTATTCAGTGGCGATCTTTAACAAAATTGTTCGGTGTTCTCTTGTTATATATATGTAAGAGAGAGAGAGAGAGAGAGAGAAAGAGAGAGAGAGAGAGATGTAAGTGTAAAATATTTGCTAGACAACAATGTGATTCCCATGTAGGGAGTCTAAAGCTATGAAAGTGGCTTGATTTTGCCTTGGATGAAGCAATGAAAATAATGCTTCTGTTGTACTCCGCAGTCTCAAGGCAGGCATGCACAAAATGGACGTTGGTCCAATCTTTGCAGAATCAAGCCATTAATCATCATAAATAGCAATTACAATTTGCATACATATGTGAAAATTTTGGAAGTATTAATGAAATAAGAAATCTTTCTATCAGGTTCATTTGTAAAGCTTTTATACTTAAAATAATGTCCTTCCAAGATCATTAGTTCAATTTATGCTAATTATGTAAGTTGATTAATATCTGAAACTTTCTGATCGCTGTTAAGTTTGTCGGTCTGGCTTATTGGAAATAGCTCTCGAAGAGTAAAAAGGCACTATTTTGCCTTGGTAAAACATTTATTTTATATTTCGAATTTTTTAATTATTCTTTATTTTCTAGATTTCTAGATGTGTACTTTGCCAACATGTTTCTGATAAAACTCGTGAAAAATAAACAGATTGGGAATATCGTGAGAAATTCATAGACCAATAGCTGCTATTTCAAACATTTATCAAGTGGTAATATGGAATTGTTTTTTGGGTAAATAATTCTCTCTACATTAATCATACTAGTTTTTCATGTTCTTATCGTTGCAAATCTGCTATGCCACGTGAACACTGAACGGATGTACATTTAATATGAGGGCGATTTTCATGATATAGACTTGTCTTTCACCTGAAATTCCATGTCAAGAACCACCCTTCCTGAAATTCCTGATATAGACCTATGTTTTTCTAGTGACAATTGCCCAGCCAAATAAGGACCTGGTCTAACCTATCACTAACTTCAGCTAGTTGACCTAAGTTACATATTTTGAAATGCCAAATATATCCTTGTACTCTTTTCTTTCTCATTCATCATTATATTTATATTGGCCTAATCCCATGCTTGTACGGCCCATTAAAAAAATATGGGTTATATGTGATTTTGAATTGGGTTTTAGTTTTAGATCCGAATCCCACTCAGATCTCATGATAAGCCTATTAACTTCAAGTAGTAAAATGGGTGTCATTAGACCCAAATTTTAACCAAATCCTACTTTCATGTATTATCGGTTCCAACCTTTTTCTGAATGAGCCCAAATATATTTGTTAAAGATGACCCAAATTCATGTATATGCTATCTAGTACAAAATATGGGCCAGATCCAGTTTGGAATTTGATTTTGATGATTGGCTCTAGTTTTAGTCCTATATCCAACTCAGGTCTCATAATAAAACTTTGAACCCGGTTGGGCTCTATGTT
Organism: Nuphar pumila; assembly: GCF_984573655.1. NCBI lineage: Eukaryota > Viridiplantae > Streptophyta > Magnoliopsida > Nymphaeales > Nymphaeaceae > Nuphar > Nuphar pumila. The sequence goes on along the minus strand of NC_143257.1, from coordinate 126,098,572 downwards.
ACCGGGTCCACTAATATAGAGTTACACTTATGAATTTTAATGTGAAAAAAGAGTTGGGCTCGCCTAATTTTGGTTCAAACCGGCTATAATGCTGATTTGGTTCGATCCAAAATATACATATCATTGTCATCTCCCAAATTCAGTTGTTACCCAAAACTGAAAATATGGGAAAATCTGTAGAAATATGATATGTTTTAATCATTTGCAAGTCTAACGTTCAAGGGCAAAATAAGCATTTTAAAGTACTTTTTAACGTTCAAGGTGCTACATATAGATAAAGGATAAAATATGAGTTTTAAAGTACTTTTAAACGTTCGAGGGATACAAATTTGGGAAGCTCATATAGATAAAGGGAAAATAGAAATTTTAAAGTACTTTTAAATGTTCCCCATTGTTGCATTTAGGGATGCACACCGAACCGCTGGCTCAGCTTAGGGCTCTGCTGAGAAGGTAACTGAGCCGAACTTGTGCAAATAAAGGAGGTTTAGTCGAGTAAACGAGCCAAGCCTGATCAGCCTAGCGAGCTCTATAGCCTGATCATAAAAGATCTTTAGTGATCTTTCAATAGAGTTCACAATCCCAAGACCCATAACGAAGTTTTTTATCCAAATGATCTGAGACGAAGTCTCGTATAGAGCAATAAATTTCATCTCTATGGTATGAGCAACAATTGTAAACCGCTTTCTACTTCTCTATGAGACGACACTACCTGCTAGTAGGAAAATGTGTCAAGTAGTAGACTCTCTACTGTCAGGACATCCTCCTAAATCTGCATTAGAGTATCCAATGACCTCTAGGTGGTCAATTTTTTTATAAGTCAATATGTAGTCTTTTGTTCCTTGCAAATAGCGCATGACCTTCTTCGTTGCTTTCCAGTGCACAATGCCTGGATTTGACTGATATCTACCAAGCATTCCCACAGCAAATGCTATATCAGGTCGTGTGCAGGTCTGCGCATACTGCAAACTCTCAACCGCTGAAGCATATAAGACAATTGCCATTTGAGCATTTTCATTATTATCCTGAGGACATTCTTTTATGCTCAATTTATCCCCTTTGACTAAGGGTGCCGAACCAGGTGAACAATTCTTCATCTCATATCTTTTAAGAGCATTAAGGATATAGGATTTTTTAGAGAGGCCAAGGACACCCTTAGTTCTGTCACGACGGATCTCGATTTCAAGGACATATGTGGCTTCAGCCATGTCCTTCATATCGAAATAAGAGAAAAAAAATCTTTAGTCTCATATAGTATACTCAAATCATTGGTTGTGAGAAGAATGTCATCAACATATAAAACCAAAATTATAAACTTACTCTCACTAGTCTTAATGTAAATGCACTGATCAATAATATTTTCAGTGAATCCAAAGTTCATAATTACCTGATTGAACCTTTTATATCATTGGCTGGAGGTTTGCTTAAGTCCATAAATTGACTTTTTCAATTTGCAAACTAAATTATTCAAGTCATCTATACTGAAAACAGTAGGTTGTTGCATGTATACCTCATTTTCCATATCTCCATTCAAGAAGGTAATTTTTACATCCATTTGATGTAGCTCTAAATCAAAATGAGCTACGAGGATCATGATTATCCTTAATGATTTCTTAGTTGAAATAGGAGAAAAAGTGTCATTATAATCAATGTCATATATTTCTGTGAAATCTTTTGCAATAAGCCTAGCTTTGTACCTTTTTGTTTTGGTCTTAAAGACCCATTTACAACCAATATGTCTGACTCTATCAGGTTGAGGTAAAAGATCCTACACTTGGTTCTTTGTCATAGAGTCAAACTTTTTCTTCATAACATTGATCAAATGTGTTGATCTTTCACTTTCAATGACTTCTGCAAAGGTCAAGAAATCATCATCAATATCTATGAAATTATTAGACTCTTGCAAATACACCACATAGTCTGGATGGATAGCGGATTTCTTAGTCCTCGTAGATCTCCATACAGGTGCTATAGGTAGTTCAAAATGAACTTTTGTATCATGTTATTGTTGTACATCCTCATCAACAACTTGCTCTATTTGGGATTGATGTTCATTGATCGGACATTTCCTAATATTACTCAAAGGGACAATGACAGGAAACACTAGGTCTTTATCCTTTGTAGGTATGGATCTTGAATCCTGAATTTCCTCAAATTCAATACTTTGAGATGAATTGATTCCAATATAAACATTTTCAATAAACCTCGCTTTATTTATTTTCACTATCTGTGATATATGAGATGGACAATAAAACTTAAAGCCCTTTGAGCTTTTTAGATAACCAATAAAAAATTCACTAATCGTTTTAAGATCAAAGGTTTTTATATGTGGGTTATATAGTTTAGCTTTTGTTAGACATCTCCATATGCGCATATATAACAAATAAGGTTTCCTACTAGTTCAAAACTCGTAAGAAGTCTTTTGAACAATCTTCGTAGGAACCTTATTCAAAATATGTTTAATAACTTCACTGTTTTGTTTCTCTACTTCTTTTTTGAAGTCCTTAAAAACCTGAAAGACTTCTGATTTTTCAAATAATAAGTAGAGATACATATACTGTGAGTAATCGTCTATAAAAATGACAAAATACTTTTCACCCATATGACAAAGTGAAAAAGGGCAGCAAACATCCGTATGCACTATCTCCAACTTTTCATTATTATGTTTGACATTTTTCTTATATGTGTTAGATTGCTTAACCTTTATGCAATCAACACATGACTCTATATCTATGAAATCAAGGGATCTAAGGATTTCTTCTTTTACAAGTCTTTAGACTCTCTCTTTCGAGATGTGTTTTAACCTTCGATGCTAAAGTAAATAAAATTGATCTTCTTTTATACTACGTTTATTGCTAATCATTGTATTCTCAACAGAATGAGATTCCTGAATTTCGAATTCAGTTTTTAACCGATACAAACCATCACATACATATGCAAAACCTACATTAATAAATTTTTTTATAATAACAAGCTTGGAGTTTTCAAATTTAAAACTAAAACCAAACTTATCAAACTTCGAAATTGAAATCATGTTCCGACTATAGGATCAAACATAAAATGTATTAACCAAATCCAAAATAAATCCCGATTTCAACACAATTATGCAGGTCCCAACGTTCTTGACATGCAAACACATCTTATTTCCTGATAAGATACTTCTTTCATGCTCTGTTGATTTTCTTTTGTTCAGAAATGCCTACAAAGAGTTGGCAATGTGCACCGTGGCATCAGAATCAATCTACCAACTATGCAATGAAACTTGAATCAAATTGCATTAATGAGAAATGAATGACTTATTACATTTATTTTTTAGCCATTTCTTATGCTTCAAGCAATCCTTCTTATGCCCCTTCTTTTTGCAGAAGAAACACTTTATAGAAAAGCCTTTTGCCTGGGATTTGGCTTTCGCCTAAGAGTTGAAATTCTTTCCAGAGGCTTTCTTCTTGTTCTTCTTTTTTAAGAAACTTTTTCTTGGCCATGGCCTCTATTTTTACATATGAGAGGTCATATGTGCACTCGACACCCTCTCGCTCATCAGTCTTTCTTCCTCATTAACACACTTGGTCAAGAGGTCATTAAAAGATTACTCATCGTTATGTGTGTTGTAGGAGATTTTGAATGATCCATATTCAGTAGGCAATAAAGTCAAAATCAGATGGACTAAAAAAGAATAAAAAATAGTGAACTTCATGTCATTCAGCTGAGATGCAATGTTTCTCATTTCCAAAATATGTTGTCAGATGTAACTATCACCAGTATATTTCATAGATACTAATTTGGACATTAGTGTACTAGCTCTTGCCTTATTAGAACTGACAAATTAAGCCTCAATGTCTCCCAGAAATTCTTTTACTGTTCTGTAGTGAGGAATAACGCCTTCATTGTTCTTAGACACTCAAAATTGCAAAAGCAACAGGCTAAGTCTGTTTGAGTGCTCCCACTTCTTAGAGATAGCCTTCTTTTCGGTTGTACTCTACTCTATAAGAATGAGAGATTCGTCAATCTTAAGAGCCAAATCTAAGTCCATGTATCCGAAAGTGAACAACATTATTTCTTTTCAATCCAAGAAATTGGATCCGTCTAATAGAGAAATATTACTAGAACCATCAATGTGGTAAGAACTTGATACAATAAGAAATGAAAGAGAAAACTTTATTATTATTCAAAAGAGACTCATGATGAAAAGGTAAAAAATGAGACCCTTTTATTTTTCACCTTTTCTGCGACAAGCATAGTTGAGCCATTATCGCTCTACTTTGGTGGAAAGGACAATACTCATAGTTGTTATGTCACCTCAATTCATAAGGAATTGACTTCAGTTGGTGAAACTAGCAGATCATGTAACACAAAGCAATTCAGCATTGTACCTTTGGGTACAAACATGTTTCATGGGCTGAAATAAACATCTACTATTACACCTTGTGTGAATTTGAAACACAATAACTTACCTTTGGGTAGAATTGTTGTTTCATAAAGTCACACACAATCATAATATCAAATCTTAATACGGTCCAAAGAATCCCCAATTAACGCAACTCAGATCACTTTGATGATTGCATGAGACAATCAATCAAGATCTTTAAACGAAATCATATTCGTATTATGAAGTATATTCATGCACACATATTAATGCATGTATATTCATGACGAAATATGCATTATATCGTAAAAAATACAAGTTCATGCTTTAACATATATGCATAAACTAATTTTTTATCATAACATATTAAAAATGTCAAGAATTTAGTCATAATCAAGCTTAAAAACTTTATGCATAACTTAAATAATATAAAACAATGTATTAGACATGCATAAGTTATGCTTGCTTGACAATAAACACTTATAAAGCATAAAAAATGACAAAAATATACACATATGGGTAAAACCCAGGGTTCTCAAGCTGAAACTGATCTAAAAATACCTTGAACCGGTAAGAAAAGGCTTCAAACCAGTCATCTAAGGGTCTGAACCGGTGAAAAACATGAACAAAAATCATAAAACCCCATAATTGAATAAGAAAAATCCCTATCTTTTTATGGATTCATGAAAATAGGGTCTCTACATCTCAGAACCGGTAAAAACCTTATAGGAACCGGTCAAAAATGGCTCCAAGCCGATCCTGAAAAGGGTTGTATCGATCACTGATTCGGTTCAGGTGTAAATAGTGTCTCAACCCTATTGCAGATCTTATCTGGTTCTATTCGGTTCTAGATCTGGTCCATAACTGAAACCTGAATTGGATCTGAGCTACGATCCAAACACTGGTCCCATACTAGATCTAGATTCGTTCCACAACAGGAACCGGGTCAGATCTAGGAATTGGATCCGGACTAAACTCGGACCCAGTCCTAACAGGACTTGTGTCAAACCTGCTCCAAACAGGACTGGGGCGGACCCGGTCTAAACAGGACCCGGGGCAGACCCAATCCAAACAGGATCACGGGCGGACCCGGTCTACACAGGATCCGGGATGAACCTGATCCATTCAGAACTCGGGTCTGATCCTATCCAAAGAGGATCTGGGTCAGACTTGATCCAAACATGATCTGATATGTTTGGCGGATCGAGTCTCGATACACATCTGAATCTCTCCATATCAGACCCAGACCCGTACTGACCCATTATACCGACAGACCCAATCCATTCAAAATGGGTCTGGATCGGGCCCACCACCATGTCGGAATATTCGGTCTGACCTGGGTTACCAAAACAAAAGTCGATTAAAACGAGGCTTTCGGCTTCTCAGAAACTGAGCATCGGTTTTGCAGAAATCGAAAGGGAAAATGCCCTTTCCCCTCTCAAATGAAAAATCATCGACGAATATGCCGATAAAACAACGACGTCCAACGACAAAGGACCCCCTCTACCCGGCAACAACCCAGCAGAGGGAAAAAGAAAGGTAAAAGGTTTTTTTTTTCATACAGATATGTCGTCAGGGCTAGCTGTCGCCACCGACGACTAAACGACAAAGTCGTCGGCGAAAGGGATCTTGTCTCAGCCTGTCTTGCGACGGACCCATGACCGGAACCCCTCTGAAAGAAAACTCTTCCAACGAGGGATTTGTGGTTTCGGCCAGTCTGGCGGTCCGGCAAGGGCTCAAAGTAGCCAGCGAGGCCGTCGGCTATCTTCATTCCCTCACCTCCCCTGACGAAATGCCACCGGCAAGTCTGCCGATTGTCGACCAAGGCACAAATGGTTGGTCGATGGTGACAGCGATTGCCGTCAGCCACCACCAACCTGTAATGAGATGTTGCGGAAACATAAAGAGTGCATACAAGCACTTACAACAATGAATAAAAGAGACAATATCACAAGTCCACAAAGGGACAATACAAGCACAAGCCTTTAAGAAGGCAACAATATAAAAAGCCTCTTATAGAGAAGAGAGAAAGCTCTCAAGAATGAAAAATATACAAGGGGTTCACCCCTATTTATACAAGAGGGAGAGTAGCAAAGGGATGGCCAAAAGGCCTCAAAAGGAGAGCCAAAAGGGGGCTCTCATAGAGTCGTTGGGAGCCCCCAACGGTCACATTTGTGACCGTTGGGGGCTCCAACGACTCTAAGGTCGGATCCCCTTTTAGTCCTCAAAAGAAAATAAAAAAAGAATTAAAAAAATAAAATTACATTTTATCAAAAAACAAAAATAGTTGTTTTCTAAACAACTATGTAAAATTATAAAAATACCCCTATCAGGTATTGATGTAATATATATATACATATTAGATACATTTTAACACCCCCCCTCAAACTTTACGGGGAAATGATAGAAAGTTTGCCAAGAAGAAACATGAAGCGAGGAGCCGGAAGAGCTTTAGTGAAGAAGTCCGCCAACTGATATTCTGAAGTGACATATGGAAGAGCAATGGTTTCTCGTAAGAATTCATCACGAACATAGTGGCAATCCATTTCGATATATTTTGTACGCTCATGAAAAGTATGATTGCTCGCAATATAGATGGCACTCTTGTTGTCGCAACATAGTTTTGAGGCTTCGGTAATATCAACTCCCATGTCTTTAAGCAGACTGCGAAGCCATACAAGTTCCATTGTCGTGGTTGTCATAGCCCGGTACTCAGCTTCAGTGGATGATAGTGAAACTTTCTGATGCTTCTTGCATCGCCAGACAATCAAAGAGTCTCCTAAAAAGATACAAAAACCAGTAGTTGAGACTCGATCATTGGGATTACCTCCCCAATCTGCATCAGTATAAGCAAGAAAATTCAAGGAAGAAGATGAGGATAGAAATAGCCCTTTATTGATGGTATTTCGAATGTAGCGGATGATTCGGAGAACAACACTCATATGCACAGTTGTAGGAGCATGCTGAAATTGGCTAACTGAGTAAACCGCATGAGTGATATCTGGTCTGGTGATGGTTAAATAGGTAAGAGACCCAATGAGTTGTCTGTAAGGTGTGGGATCTTCCAGAAGAACCCCATTCTCCAACCGTAATTTGGCATTAATAACTTCGGGAGTCTCTACTTTCTTGTCATCAGAAATCTCGGACTTAGAACATATATTTGCAGCAAGCTTCATCTGTGACAAAATATATCCTCTAGAAGAATATGCAACTTCAATTCCAAGAAAATATCTGAGAAAACCTAAATCAGACATATCAAAATTATTTTTTAACATCAATAATACTATTTTGATCATTCCCAGTGATAATCATATCATCAACATAAAGCAATAAAATTACGATACTAGAACCTACATGTTTAACAAAAAGAGTAGTGTCAGTATAACAATAGTGAAATCCTAATTTTATCATGATATCACTGAAACGATCATACCAAGCCTTAGGAGCTTGTTTAAGACCATATAATGCCTACAAAAGCCGAAGTGTTTGACCTTTCTTAATATTAATGACGGATTCATGTAAACTTCTTCACTTAAACTTCCATTTAAAAAGGCATTTTTTACGTCACGTTAATAAATAGGTCATTTTTTGGTTGATGCGACAGCTATTAAGGTCCTGACACTGGTCATTCGAGCTACGAGAGCGAATGTTTCTTCATAATCAATGTCATATTCTTGGGAGTATCCCTTAGCAACTAATCTACCTTTATATCGTTCTAAGGAGCCATCGCTTTTAGTTTTAACTTTGAAAACCCAGCGACAACCAATAGGTTTTTTGTGTGAGGGTAGATTAACTATTTCCCAAGTATTGGCCTTTTTAAAGCATTTAGTTCAACTTGCATTGCTTCAACCCAATGTGGTATAGATTTAGCTTGATTATAGTGAGCCGGTTCAAAATAAGAATGTAGGGTTATTAAACATGCCCGATAGTTTGGGGTTAAGGAATCATAGGATACAAACCTATTTGGGGGTATTGATATTCTAGAATAATGCCTAACTTGTGGTTCCTCAGTGGATTCAGAAATTTGAGAGTATTTTTCGAGGGCACTAATAGGATTTTCTTGATTTCTTCTTGAGTAAACATTTATATTGGTATTACTATCATGAACATTTATATTTGAATCACTATCATTTGAGGGTGTTATGTCAAGAGAGGATACCTCATGTGTATCGTTTATGTTTTCAAGAAAATCTTCTTGTATGTCACCAATAAGATAATATAAGAATATATAATCAATTTCATTTGTTTCTTCTATTTTATCAAAACCGTTTTCTTCTTCTAGAAATGTTACATCTTTTGAAACATATAGTTTATCATTCTTAAAATCATAACATCTATACCCTTTTTTATTTTCACCATATCCTAGAAAAATACATTCAATTGCTTTTGGAGATAACTTATCCCTTTTATGTAATAAGACAAAACATTTGCAACAAAAAATACGAAGACGATTGAAATCGGGTGAAAATTTAAAGAGTTTTTCATAGGGAGAAGCATTTTTTAACTTAGAAGAGGGCATTCTATTGATTAGATAGATTGAGGTTAGAACGGCTTCGGCCCAAAACTTCTTTGGAATATTCTTAGAAACAAGTAATGTTCTAGCGGTTTTTATAACGTGTCTATGTTTCCTTTCCGCTAGGCCATTTTGTTGGGGAGTCCTAGAACATGACTTTTGATGGCAAATGTCATTTTGGATCAAATAGTTTTGGAATTCGTGAGATAAGTATTCGCCACCGGAATCGGATCTTAAAATAGATATGTTACTTTGAAATTGATTTTGATCCTTTTTATGAAAATCTTTAAAGAAAGTAAATACTTCCGATTTATGACTAAGAAAATAAATCCAAGCATACCGAGTAAAGTCATCAATAAACGTAACATAATATGAATAACCCCCTTTAGACATAACCGGAGAAGGCCCCCAAACATCCGAATGCACCAATTCAAAAGGTCTTGATGAAAGAAAAGTTCTAGTTGGAAATGGAATAGACTTCATTTTTTTCAAAAATGCAATCTTTGCAATTAATTTCTTTTTCCTTAGAAAATTTGTTTCCAAAAAAAAAGAGATACATTTTGGAATAACTTGGATGACCAAGTCTTTTGTGCCAAGTTTCCATGTTTTTTTCTTGGACATAAGAACAAAAATAATTTGTAGGGAGATCGAGATGGTTCATATAATAGAGGTCTCCCTTTCTATGGCCTTGCCCAATCCGCTTCCCGGACCGAAGATCCTGCACAAAGCAACCATTAGATGAGAAAGATATTTCACATCCATGGTCGGCAATTTGAGAAACCGAAAATAGGTTTAAATTTAGTTTGGGAACAACTCTTACTTTTGGAACACAAAATTTTTTAGAATCTTTAAAAGAGCCAATACTTAAAATTTTTAAAAAGGTTCCATCGGCCGTAGAGACACAAGAGTCCTTTGAATTGGTGCAAACATCAATAAGTGCATTTTCATGAGGGGTCATATGAAAAGAAGCTCCGGAGTCAAGGATCCAAGAATACGTACCGGGTGATGATGTTGAGGCAATAGCCGCACCCGATGTGGAGGAAGAAACTTTTAGTATTTGTTGGAGAGCCATAGATATTTGTCCAAGAGTTTCTTTGATGTCATTGTTCTTGCCTTCATCTTCTTTGGTGGTGGTTTCTTCAAGAGAGGTCACCTTAGGCTTGAAGGTTCCAATAAGCTTAGGACAAGCGGGTTTAATGTGACCCGGCTCATTGCAATAATGACAAACAATCATTTTTCTTCCTCCATTATATTTCCTTGTTTCCCAAAATGAGGAGGCTTATAGGTTCTAACATTGTTACCCGGTTTTGATACGGCAAGGACTTCATCAACATGCTTACTCATGCCAAGCCTTGTCTCCTCTTGAGTGATTTCGGCAATAGCATCCTCAATAGGAGGAAAAATAAATCTATGGAGAAGTGAGGATCTCACTTGCTAAAATTCGGGACGTAGCCCAAAAAGGAATTGAAACAATCGCTCTTGTTCCATTTGTTTTTGCCTTAAATCAATATCTTCCATAGAAATTCATTTTGGCTCCAAAAGAGTCAATTCATCCCATAGTGGGTTTAGGGCACTATAATATTCTTGAATGCTAGAATCACCTTGCTTGGTGGTTCTAATCTTTTCTTGCAAGAAGTATGCTCTCGCAAGATCCTTTTGGGTATACATACCCTTCATAAAGGACCAAGCCTCATTGGCTTTACGAAATTTAGCTATATTAGCACATACCTTAAGCTCAACATTGTTCATAAACCACGCAAGGATTTTTGCGTGATTGTTTTCCCAATCTTCCACTTCTTTTTGATGATTTTCAATTGCCTTGAGGCGAGCATCTTCTTTAAGAGCCTTTTCTTGACCTTCTTCGTCCTTTGTGAGCATAAGCTTAGGTTCCGGAACGGTGCCCATGACAAAACCTCAAAGTTTCTTTCCTTTGAGATTATTTTCCATGGCCGATGCCCACATCATATAATTATTTTCATTGAGCTTGAAGGATAGGTCAATCTTTGCCTCCATGATGTTGCCAAGAAGTGAGAAGAGATTCACCAAATATGAAATACACGAACCACACCTTTCCTTCAAGAATCGAGTGGCTCTGATACCATGTAATGAGATATTGCGGAAATATAAAGAGTGCATACAAGCACTTACAACAATGAATAAAAGAGACAATATCACAAGTCCACAAAGGGACAATACAAGCACAAGCCTTTAAGAAGACAACAATATAAAAAGCCTCTTATTGAGAAGAGAGAAAGCTCTCAAGAATGAAAAATATACAAGGGGTTCACCCCTATTTATACAAGAGGGAGATGAGCAAAGGGATGGCCAAAAGGCCTCAAAAGGAGAGCCAAAAGGGGGCTCCCATAGAGTCGTTGGGAGCCCCCAACGGTCACATTTGTGACCGTTGGGGGCTCCAACGACTCTAAGGTTGGAACCCCTTTTAGTCCTCAAAAGAAAATTAAAAAAAATTAAAAAATCAAATTACATTTTATCAAAAAACGAAAATAGTTGTTTTCTAAACAACTATGTGAAATTACAAAAATACCCCTATCGGGTATTGATGTAATATACAGTATATATATATATATATTAGATACATTTTAACACAACCTACCTCCCGACGGAAGAGAAGGTGTCTTTCAGTGTCTAAGAAAGAGGGGATTTCTAAAAAATCGAAAGCCTGGCACTTTCCTTATCGGTAGAGGAAAAATGGCTGATCAAGTATGGAGTCGTCGCCCTCTTAATGCAGAGGATGACTTCGACGAAGGCCATTAGCGATGGCGACGATGTTTGACTTTAGGCTCCCCCTTTCATCCCTGATGAATGCCGATTTCTGCGAAAGGGGAGTTAGAATCGCCCCCTGCTATTCAAAAAATTCATAGTAGTAGGGGAGAACAGAACACAGACCGTCGGCCCGCGTCCAGCAAGACTGCTAGTCGCTGGTAGCAACTGGGCTTTCAAGAATGCTCGCCATGATCCCTGCTACCTGCCATTACTCGCACTGGTCATCGGTGACTGTTACCGTCAGCAGTGTGAAAACACAACAACAGGCCTGAGTTTGCATCAACAACGATAAACAGGATACGCTGACATCGACTAGCATAAATTGAATACTCTCGATGCACCCACACATGCAGCGGAATGCGTAATGAGTGGGCCCATAACCTAATGATGGCGTATTTACAAAATTAAACTGGATTAGCACACATATCGGTAGACGCCATGGTTGATGCGACGTGCAGGTGCTCGGTGTTCTTCTCAGCCTATCGACGCCCACGATGAGCCCAAGCCTTCAAAGTCGATGGTGAGTTGGACCCTAAACCCAAATAAAGTTACAAGTATATGGGCAATAGGCTAAAGTTTCTGGCAGTACTCATCATACAGCCTAGCCCTCCTTTTATAATGAAAGATAAGGGGTTGGTTAGAGAATGTGACTCTTCACATTCCTCACTAACTCCCATTAAGAGCCTACCAACAACCCACTAACCCTTCTCATAGTGTCAAACTGGGTCACACTATGAGTTGAACCCCTACCCAAATGTCCAACAAAACTCTCTTAGGCAAAAATAATCTTTTTCTGTAAGAGTTTTTCCTTCTTCCAAACGTGCCCTCATTTTTAGGGTGAAACTTCCCCCAAAACAACTGAAGAGTGGGAGGAGTTTCTTAATAATGTTTTTAAATATGCCTTTAGTATACATAGAAGAAAGGAGATATAATCTATAAAACGTCCAAACCATAACAAATGCAAAGGATCCGACTCTAACACTGACCTGTCAACAACCGGATTAACTTTTAGTGTGACTCACTAGACTAACGCCACCTGGGACACACCAGGTGGTGTTTGTCCAGGACCTGTGTTACAACTACTATGATTTGTCGAGTGAAACCCTGAGAGCGGCATCCATCAATCAAATGTGTTACAACTACTATGATCGACGACAAGCAAGGTTGAGTGGCCGTCTGATCCATCACAACATCTGCCTATGATGGCCACCACAACCAGTTATGCCACATGATCCGTCTGATTCGCAACAACCAATGGTGGCTCAGTGCACTCACCATCACCTTCACCACTTACTCTTCCCCTTTACCATGAAGTTGAGATCAAAGGAGCAGTTAAGTGCAATGTCCATGTAACACTAGCCAATCGCATGAATCATTGCATGGGGTCCACAACTAAAAAGTGCAAGCCCTGTATGAAACGCTGGCATGTGAATGGTTGTATCAAATAGCCATGGCACTTAGCCGGATCCCCTCTTTTACCATGTCCACCACATATTTATGCTTCTCCACCACAGCCACCTTCACTCTCCTACTCTCTTCCACCCACCACCACCAACAACCCGGTCGTCCAGCGATGGGCTAGTTGGCTCCTTTTTTTTTCCTTCTCTGCCTTTTTATCCCACTTCTCCTTCTTTCTCTTTTTTTCTCTCTATGCTCTTCCTCCTATATTGCCCATCACCATCCACCTATAACCCATAGGGAGCAACTCGGCCAGTGGCCGCCAACCACCCTTGACTGGTGGCAAGCTTGATCGGTCGCTATCGGAACACCAAGCTCTCCCTTCATCTGGTAGTCATCGATGAGGAAAATACCGACTGACTGGTGGCTGGCGAAAAACTAGGCCAACCGCTGGCAACCTTGTTGATGGCTTGGCCAAGGAGGTAAAGGTGAGGGCATCCCAAACCCTAATGTAACGACCCCAAACTAAACTTCGAGAAAAATGCATATTTTTTTAAATGAATTAATATTTTCAAATCATTGCAAAAAGATAACCGATGTAAGGCACATTACAGACAACCAACAATCATTCCAAAACATAAATTTAAATTGAATGTAATTAACTTAATAAATTTAATTCAAAGTTGAATAAGTTTAAAAAATAGTTAACTTTAGAATTCAGGCTACTAAATCATAAATCCTCATTTTATCCAGCAAGTTGGTCTCTTCATCACTTTGCCCAACTAAGATTGAATCTCACCACCTGAAAAATGTTTTTAAAAATGAGATAAGAATCGAAGTTCTCATACGATACCCTCTAAAAATTCAACTGTAAGGAAAGAAGCATACATCAAATCAAACATAAGTTTAAGAGGTTTAGCACACAATTCATATTTTTTTTTTCCAGGTTTGCAATATAAACTAATGTAATTTCAGGCAATCATAATTTTTATGTTATATAAACCAACGTGGATGCATGAATCAATGCAGCTTTTATGAGTGCCTTTTTAATTTAATTATGAATCATTGTTTTTTAATACATGTTCATACTTAATGCAACACATTTAAGTTTCATCTTGCATAAAATCCGTAGATACTAAAAACAGGCCAAATCTCGAGGTCCAAGGCAATCCTCAATTTATATCTTAATCACACAATTATACTTTATTAACTAGGTTACACCTCGATCAATGTTGAAAATCATCACCCTAAGTCAAAATATTAGAAATCATTAACTAATGTCGAGACACCTTTCACTGCCACTTTTTTGGTATACCAATAACTGTAACTGAGTCAGACAACACCACCTCCAGGCAAAGTGGTGAAAGTTTCATACAACTGTGGCTAGGAACACGAAGCATTCATTGGATTCTTAGAGTAAATAGAGCACACAACGTCGTTAAGTATCCTCATGGTCTCCTATAACTGCCATCCAAAGGTCTCACCATTTAAGAGGACAAACAAAGAAAAAAAATTAATGACATTGTATAGGTCTCTTATACTATTCTTAAATTATTAAGGGGTCTTCAAACAAAAACAATATGCAATGCATTATCCGACTGAACCTTTACCCCCATCGATTATAACAATGTAATATTTGTGCCACATGAAAATTAAACTAGAAGCATTATAAATCAATATATCAATGCATTTCACAATTTTATTATTTTAAGAACAACACATAAGCATGTGGCCTCCAAATAGTTCAATTATTACCCTATATAATTTAATACACTTAAATAACAATGCAAATTTAAGCATAAACAAGAAAATGCAAATTTGTATTCACATTAATCTCATCTAAAATGCATACATATGCATGTTTGTGGCTACAATTAACCGGATTCATAATCAAATGAAAACCCAAATTTAAATGAACTAAAAATCCAGATTTAGTATGCTTCAATCAAAACCTGGTTTAATAGCAAAAAAAATCCAAATTTTAGAGGACCATAAATACAAAATTTAGCATGAAGTTAAATTCCAGATTTCGATGTTGCTTAATCTCAGACCTTAGAGGCAACTACAATAACTAACTAATCTCATTATAGTGTAATTGCGACAACCATCAAAATTCAGGTTATACGGTGACTATCATAAACAAGAAATAAAATTTTGAATCTTAAGGATGAATGCGTTAAACAGAAAGAAATTCAAATAGTAAGAGTGAATGCAATCAATAGAAAAAATATATAAAAACTTAAGGGTGACTGCATTATACAAAAAAATATCAGATCTTAGGGTCACTGCTATACAAAAACAAAATTTTCAGAAACATTGGTGACTATGATCCAAATACAGAAGAAACCAATCCATAGCTAGGACCTTGGGCAAATATTTTGCTTGCTTATGTCTCTACAAAGCAACTTATTATTGACAGCCTTAAGGCCACATGTTTCAAGTTGGTGGGACTGGTGGATTTTGTGTCTATGTCTGCCTAGTGCAGAACACATTACTCAGAAGTTGCACATAGACTTTTCTATAACATTCCTGACAGCTTCACTTGGTCACAAGACATCAAACTCTTGTCTTTCTTTAAACTATCAAGACTCATCTGATATGATAGTTGATACAATGCAAGTGTTTATCAGCGATAAAAGTTTGGCTGAGTTTCGAGACCCACTTACATAATATGTTCTAGTTGTGCCTTAAAACTTGGTTTATTTTTCTAACAGCATTAAGTGGTATCTTAAAAGATCACTTCAGGTTCATCCTCTCAATTCTATAGAATAAATTGGGTTAATTTAGAACAATTCTACAACTTTTCTTTGTGGACCCAAAAACCACCCCGACGAAATTGTCAAGTGAGAAAAAAACAAAAACAAACAACGGTTTTTGCAAAATCAGGAGCCGCCTTCCCCTTATTGCGTAGAGGGGGAGGATAAACCTCACCTCCCATGATCGATGAGTGGGGGTGAGGTTTATCCTCACCCACCGTGAGGGCTTTAAAAGTTCTCACAGTGTGTCTCCTCTACCCGTCGATCAAGCAAGAGAGAGAGAAAGAGAGAGGTGTGAAGAAAAAATTGAAAAAGTTGCAGAGAGAGGGGAAAGCTTATCAAAATCGCCGCCGATGACAGTACAAGTACGAATCCTTCTTCTTCATGATTTTTTCAGTCAATTCGAGGGTTGGCAGCCATGGCTGCTGATGAGTTGCATGAAAAAAAAATGAAAAAGACTTTGCAACAAAGAGAGAGAGGGTCGGTCGGTGCTGGCCCTATGCTACAAAGAGGAAGAGAGAGAGGGTTGACTCTGGTTGTCGACCCATCTACATCTGAGAAGAAAAAAAAAAGATGTAAGGGGTTGTGCCCCTTCAACCCTTTTCTTTATATATGGCGACCAGCCAGGTTAGTCTAAGTGTGACTCAGACCGAACCATGCAGTCTAGGTTGCACTAAGACCAAACCAGGTAAGTAAAAAAAATACTGAATCAAACAGGTTCATATCAGACTGGCCCAAACTGAACTGGTGTGAATCGAACCAAACCAGTTTAGGCCGACTTAGTCAGACTGAACCAGTCTAGGTGTGAACCGGACCGAGTCAAATATGACTGGGTCTCGATTCTCTGTTTGGATCTGGTTTGATATAGACTATACCGAATCTGGGTTTAGTTCGATCTAGTCAGTCTGAAACAATTTAAATGAAAATGGATCTAGATAAATCTGGGTCTGGATCTTGCCTGACAAATCTGGATCCAGGTCAGAGCTGGATCTAGTTCGGATCAGTGTTGAATCCATATCAGAATTGGATCTGGATCCAACTGAATGGATCGGTTCTGGATCTAGTTCAGAATTATATCTGGATCCAGTTTGACAATTTTGAATCTGGATCAGGGCTGGATTCAGATCAAACTCATAACTGGATTAATCAGTTTTGGATCTACATTAGAATTGGGTCTTGATCTAGTATTACAGTTCTGGATTTAAATCAGAAATTAATCTAGATCGAGTTTGTGATTAATTTTAAATTTTGAGAATCCAATTGAGTTTTTAAACCAAGACCAGATGGGTTGAGACTAGGTTCAGTAAACCTAGTACTCTAAGCTCAGACCAAACCTGTTTTGACATAGGATGAGTCATGTCAAATCATAAGAGACGAAATAACCAAATTACCCTTGTATGTACTCAATATTCGATTAAGTAAAACGAGCATAACTTTGCACTCCGAACTCAAAATTGAGTGAGGTTTGGTATGTTGGACTCATATCGTAGAGAAAAATCTCCTTGTCCTTTGATTTTGGTTAAATAAAGGGCACAAAAATCAAAGTCTAACGAGTCAACTCAGGAGGAGTATTTTGATGATTTTATGAAAATATAAAAAGTTATATGTATTAATGTGAAGGTGCTTATATGATGATCAGATCTTACTGTTAGAGCCTCTTAAAACTCGATTACGACTAGAACACAATATTCATATTCGAGATAAGAGATATTATAAGTAATCATAGTTATGAATAAATCATTTTGCATTGCATGTTATTGTTGATGTTGTGTATTAGTATGATTATAAAGATAGCTCTTGAGTGTGAACATGATATGCATAAAATGATCATGCATTGCATTAAAATTTTTATATACACATATTAGTCGTGATATGTCATGCAGATTAGAAAAAGATTATTTTGGTGATAGCATATTTATATAATAACTTGCATTGTGATGAGATTATGATTAGACTTGAATCCTCTTATTCTAGTCATGTCATATGAATTTTACATTGAGATTAGTATGCATAATCACTTAAATATCGAAAGTAACGACTTGTGAAAATGGCTACTTGGTTCGCAACCAGAGTGCAGTCATCATGGAGAGTGAGTCGTCAGTGATTTAACGACGTAGAGACTACATCGTTGCATGTTTAGTATGATATAAGGGAGAAGTCTAATGCATTCTAAGATTGAAAATGAGATCCGTTGTGATCATTTCACGATATCATTCGTGAGAGAATGAGTGAAACATAAGTTTGAGAATAAAGTTTGATGTAATGAACCTAAATATGACTTAAGGTTATATTCATACAGTATTTAAGACTCTAGACAACCATGGATGGTTGAAAGCCATTATGGTTAGGATGTACCATGATTCATGCCGACATTGAGTTTGAGTATGACCTCTCAGCTAGCTACCGATGGGGTCTTCTTGTTGCTTTACAGGAGTGTCTAGTGATTCAGAGATCACTAGAAGTGTATATAGTTCGTTGTCTAGCCAACATTGTATAATTGGGGTATTCTACGTGGGTTGTTACGTCCATTGGCGACTATAATCGGTATAACCAACCTAATATTATAGCTGATATGAGTGAGTGTTTTAGAGAGTTAAAGGAAAAAAATTAAAACATACAAACCTTATGTGGTGTGTCAAAAACTAAACTAAAACTAGAGGCTTAAAGTGTACTACAATTGCAAGTTAAAGTTATTATTTGCTTATAAATATTAATTACAACTGTAGCTTCCAGGCACACTAGCACAAGCATGGCGTGATCGACTAATTCAACAGAGTACTTGGTTGTTTTTATTTTCTTGTCATTGAGTACTCATGTATTTGTTATTTTTTATTATTATTAATGATGAACATTGTGAAATTTCATTAGAAAAAAAAAATTAACTATATTTTCTCTTAGTGAATTTTGTATGCTTTCCTTCTAGAAAGCAATACTAATCAGACTTGAACTCTCGAGATCCCAAATCGAGGTGTTACTACTACTTATCTTAGTTTTTGTTCATAGCATATTCATATCTCAAAGTTACTTTACATGGCTTAGCCATTCAGTTGACTGTGTTGATAAGCCAAGATGGGTTAGATATCACGGTAATAAACCTTAAAGATGATGGCTGATCTTAGAAAAAAAAAATCATGAGGATTTTCTTAATACCAAATTGATGAAAAATCATAAATGGCGTAGAAGAGATGTGAATGATATATATATATATATATATAACAAATTAGAACGGGCATGGATTAAAAAAAAAACAGCGAATACACGTGCATCCAAATAAATCAGATTTTTGGCAGATATAAATTCTATCATATACGCATGTAATAAAATTTTATTTTCAGCAGACGTAAACATATTATACTAACAAGTGAATGAACCAAAACATATATTGGTCTAATTCAAAAATCCAATAAAATCTAAACATTGTTAAAGTAGAAACATGCTTGAATCATAAATCTAGACATCATGAAACAAAAAGAATCAAAGTTTAACTAACCTATCAAATAATAAAAAACACCATCAAAAATCGATTTTCTTTTTTCTTTTATATATACCCAATCATGGAAAAATGCACATCCTAAAAGAAAATCGAACCGATTATTTTCTTAAACCTATACTTGAATCAACCAATGCTATTTTCCTTACCTATTAAGTCACAAGAGAGAGTGCTTGTACGTTTGGTGATGGTTGAACTATGACTAATAAGAAAAATAAACGCAGGTGAGCCTGCTCCTTCACCACTCTCTTCTTTATCACTCTCCCTCTTTCTCTTGCTCTCTCGCCGCTGCCGTCTTGTTACCCTCTTTCTTTCTCTCTTATTGTTGCCGTCTCTCAAAGTCGTGTTTTGAGAGAGAGTGCCCACTTTCTATTTGTTTTAAAAAAGGGGAACTCCCACCTTGGAAATCCTTAGGAAAGGTAACTTTCCAAACTAAAGGCTTTCTTTATAATTTTTTTTAATCATGGCTATGCCTTAAATAAAAAAATCAGTTTCTTAGTTTAAATACGCATCCATACGGGTGGACCATGGATTTCATTCAGGATCCATGATCCATTAAAGGTTCACACCTAAATTAATCCTATTGTTTCAAAATAATAAAATAATATTGTTTTAAACATAAAATATAATTGAACCTAATTTTTTTACGGGGTCTTACACCTAACCTTCCCACCCATCTTCCCCCTACCCATTGTGGGGTTTGGGAACAGGTTTCAAACCGGTTCGTTTCAATCTCACTCCCATGCTCACCTCTCTTGTTTTTACTTAATCGGCATAAAAAAACGGGTTCTCCACAACTTTTTATTCTTAGTAAGTTTTTTTTTTACCCTAAACCGACCCTATTTATTGACCCAAATTACTTCAAATGCCTACCTAAACCCATCAAGTCAAACTGAAACCCAAATGTTGTAGCCCAAATCCATCAAATCAGTCCCAATACTTCTATTTTGAACCATCTTGATTTGAACCCATACCCACTTCAACACTCAACTACACTGACCTTGATCCAAATACCTATTATAACCAAAAACTCTACTTAAACCAACCAGTAACTTCAGTCCTAACTTATATTACCCCAACCAAACTGAACTTGTTGGACCCAATCGATGCTTCAGTTTCAATATGAACTAGGTCAATACCAGACACAACAATATTGTGGGTTTGGATTGAGTTCAACCAAAGATCATTATTCCCAAACCCCAATTCAGAACCAATCCCAACCAAATTCGAGTCCAGTGGCATATTATTATCCAGATTTGATTGCGATCCAACAAAATTTCACCTAATTGCCCACTCCAAATGAGCCCTAGCCGAATCTCCTCCCCTACCTATTTAAACCACGACCCCAACTTAACCCGATATCTAAAATTGATCCAAATCCATTCTTATATCCAAGACAACCCACAAATCCCAAAATCCGATCCCATCAAGGTTAAATGTGTATTGGATCTTGAAGAAAAGTTGAAACAGGAAAATTATAAGCTTCTACATGTCCCTAAAAACACCAAAACTGAAGTAGGTAAGATCCAAACAAAACCCTGTTTCAATGAGCCTACCTTAAAACCTCTTCTAAAGTAAACTCCAAGCCCCGATCCAATTAAAAAATACTTGGATCTGGAACCATGCGATGAATCCAATTCTCTTTAATTGGTTCCCCTTGAGTTTAGTTTGAATCCTAATACCGTAAACCATGAAAAAACTAACTTGGACCAAAACCAAAATCAGTTAGATCCAACCCAAGACAAGCCTTCACATGCTCTATCAATGTCCAAACCCAATTGGATCTATCCCATAATGAACCCTATCAAGCCCTACCTTGTAACTAAATCCAAAAGTCTCTCAAACCCACTTTGTCCAACCCAAGTCTCATAAAAACAACAACCAAACTTAGCTTTCTTTTGGATCAAGCCAACACTAGACAGATTTGACCTGTTTGATCTAGATGTATATTGGGGCTCAAAAGAAGATAAAGGATGGTTTGCCAAGAGTATTCTTGAATTCCTTATGCTTATGAGAGGAACCCTACATGTGTGGGATGGGGGCGGTTAATATTTAAGGGTTTAATATTTGCTACCCTTGTGGGTAAGAACTCCCAAATTATAAAATTTTAAAACTTTCAATGTTTTGGGTTAGTAGAAATCAGTGTTTGGATCTTGTTATTCCAACAAATATGTAAGCTTTTACAAGGGTTAAAACAATATCTTATAATATAACAAAGTTTCAACCCTTATAAAATGATATTTTACTTTGAAAAATCATAATTTTATAGTCAAATAGTTGATTCTTACTATTTTGACCATGTCGTGGCTTGGGTATGACCCGATTTGGACCCATAATGAATTTGACAGGGTCAATGTTTGGTAACAAAGAAAGGAGTCTGATTAACTATTTGGGTAAGACCCATGAAGTCCAATATGGTTTATGAAATTTTATACCAAAATCAGATCCATCCCAAGTTCCATCCACAATATTCAATGTAAAAATATATTATTTTATCTGGTTTGGTTTATGTAATCCTTATCGGATCCAAGTATTGTCTTTCTTAAGAAATATCATATCAGATCCGAATTTGAATATGATATCGACACTTCCTACTCGGATTCGAGTACAAACTCACTTTACGCACCTGTAGAGTGCGTATATTTTAAGTATTATATTTGCTGGAAGTAGCTTCTGTCGGACCTGATATATGATTTGGATCCAACCCAATTACACCCCTACTTCGAAAAGCGATCTGACGAGGCGTTGTCGCCCAAATAGTATAAAGAAAAGCTTAACGGTAATGAGAGAGAGTGCAGGAAAACAAAAGAATGGCGTGCCCGCTGCTCTCTCTCTCTCATGCCCCTTCACCGGGCCGAAGCCACCATTGCTGGAGAGAGACCTCTGCCAGCGATCGTCCATCGTCGAAGAGAGAGATCCATTGTCGGAGGCTCACGCTAGACGTCCTCCACGGACCACCATTATTGAAGACTGACCCACCAGAGAGAGAGAGAGAGACCCCTTTTTCCCAAGTTCCTCGTTGCACCCTCTCTGCCCACTATTGCTCCTCCATCGCGAGACCACCGTCACCCTTCTCAAATCCAGTTGCCTTATATCCACCTGATATCTTTACCACCTTCCTCAAAACCCTCAATCAGAGAGAAGGATGACTCCCATACTTGAAGGAAGATCGTCAGGTCATAGGATTTTGTAGGTTTTGGCTGCCAAGGGTTTGAGCGTTTGGGTTTGATCGGTAGGTTTCAATAGTTCTTGATCACTGGGCGACAAGGTTTTGATCAATAGGGGTTTGAGCAACCCAGGTTTGATCGAGCAGGGTTCTACAAGGAGCATCCATTGTTGACCTCATGAGGTAAATAATTCTGTCATCTCCCTTTCCTTGTGTCTCTTCCTTTTTTCCAATCTCTATTGCCTTCTCTTTTTTAAACCTGCGTGGTTGTTCTCTCTTTCAATCACCTCAAGCACCCCTGGCGGTGCCAGAGCAGGTTTTAGGGTTTCTTTTAAAGGGGTTTCATCTTCTCCCATCCTCTAACCTATTGGTTGGAGGGATGACTCTTTGTCTCTCTCACTGTTGCTGCTTACTCTTGCCATCCTGCCAAGGTAATACGTAGCTGATAAGTTTCGTGCAATTCTGTGTCCGTGGTTTAATGGGCAAATTAGAATTGATATTTGTGCACTTTATACCAACTAAAGGTTGCTTCCTTTGTGTCTGTATCTATTCTTACTGAGGTTTATGAAAGTTGACATCTGAAATTGGTCTATCGAGGTGTCAAGATAGCAATAACCCAACACAGTCTACATGTGTGGGATAGGGGCTGTTAATATTTGAGGTTTTAATATTTGCTACCCTTGTGGGTAAGAACTCCCTAATTATAATATTTTAAAAATTTCAATAGAAATTAGTCTGTGGATGTAAGTTTTTACAAGGGTTAAAGCAACATCTTATAATGTAACAAAGTTTCAACCCGTATAAAATCTTATTTTACTTTGAAAAATCATAATTCAATAGTCTTGATTCTTACTATTTTGATCATGCTATAGGTTGATAAGGTTTGGTAACAAAGCAAGGTGTCTGATTAACTATTCGGGTCAAGCTCATGAAGTCCGTTATGGTTTATAAAATTGTATATCAATTCTGAGTTTCATTCATAATTTTTAATGTAAAAAAATATTATTTTATGTAGTTTGGTTTATGTAATTTTTATCGGATTCAAGTATGGTCTTTCCAAATTTGAATCCGATACCGATACTTCTTTATATCCATTCTGAGTTTCATTCATAATTTTTAATGTAAAAAAATATTATTTTATTTTGTTTGGTTTATGTAATTTTTATCGGATTCAAGTATGGTCTTTCCAATTTTGAATCCGATGTTGATACTTCTTACGCAAATCCGAGTACGTTATTTTAAGTATTATATTTGCTGAAAGTAGCTTCTGATTTAGATCCTACCCACTTACACCCTATTTCGGAAAGCGATCGTGCGGTGTCGCCCAAGATCCTACCCACTTACACCCTATTTCGGAAAGCGATCGTGCGGTGTCGCCCAACAGTACAAAGGAAAACGGTAACAAGGGTGAGCGCAAGAAAAAGGAAAGAATGGCGCGCCCGCTGCTCTCTCTCTCTCATGCCCCTCACCGGGCCGAAGCCATCATCGCCGGAAGAGGTCAATCGTCCCTCGCCGGAGAGAGATCCACTGTCGGAGGCTCACTCCAGACGTCCTCCACGGACCACCGTTACCGGAGACTGACCCGCGCGCGAGCGCGAGAGAGAGAAACCCCTTTTTCCCAAGTTCCTCTCTGCCCACTATTGCTCCTCCATCGCCAGACCACCGTCACCCTTCTCAAATCCAGTTGCCTGCGAACCATCTTTCTCAAATCCCTCTTACTTTCCCCATTATCCACCTGATATCTTTACCACCTTCCTCAAAACCCTCAATCACGGAGAAGGACGACTCCCATACCTGAAGGAAGATCGTCAGGCCGCAGGATTCCATAGGTTTTGGCCGCCAGGGGTTTGAGCGTTTGGGTTTGATCGACAGGTTTCGATAGTTCTTGATCGCTGGGCGACAAGGTTTTGATCGACAGGGGTTTGAGCAACCGGGGTTTGATCGAGCAGGGTTCTACTTCTACAACGAGCATCCATTGTTGCCCTCACGAAGTAAATAATGCTGCCATCTCCCTTTCCTTGTGTCTCTTCCTCTTTCCCAATCTCTATCGCCTTCTCTTTTTTAAACCTCATCGGTTGTTCTCTCTTTCAATCACCTCAAACATCACTGGCGGTGCGAGAGCAGGTTTTAGGGTTTCTTTTAAAGTGGTTTCATCTTCTCCCATCCTCTATCCTATTGGTTGGAGGGATGACTCTTTGTCTCTCTCACTGCTGCTGCTTACTCTTGCCATCCTGCCAAGGTAAGACGTAGCTGATGAGTTTCGTGCAATTCGGTGTCCGTGGTTTAATGGGCAAATTAGAATTGATATTTGTGCACTTTATACCAACTAAAGGTTGCTTCCTTTGTGTCTGTATCTATTCTTACTGAGGTTCTTTATAGGTTTTTTATGGAAGTTGACATCTGAAATTGGTCTATCGAGGTGTCAACATAGCAATAACCCAACATTCTTCATTGTAACTCCCCTCCCCAAGAAAGACGTGCACACAGAAGGTGAGGTCTCTCTCTCTCAAACTATCATGGTTAGGGTTCGTTCCCCTGTTCATCAGAGATGTTTTAAAATTTTATTAGTAGTCTTCAGTTTCCTGGGAATGGTTCGTCTCACCTTTTTCTTGTTGGTGTTGCTAAATCTTAACGGTATTGATGTTCAAGTGAAAGAGAACGAGGGCAGCTTCTGTAAAGTCCAAGACAGTGAAAGAGAGAGTTCATGCTCAATTACTTTTTATTACGGGCCTTGCTGGATCTCATCCCTCTTTGCTTAATTTATGTTTTCCTATTTGTTGAGTGTTAGTATGTCAGAGTATGCTGCTATATCAAAGGTTCTAAATATTGGTTTTCTGTTCATGATTATTTTTGTAACTTTGTTGCTTAGACGTTTCCTGATTGCCTCTTCAAGTCCGTAGGTGTGGGTGTTCTTGCCTGAAACTGAATGTATTGATTAGGTTGCTACAAGTTCATCCCACATAGTATCGACTTATATACCTGTTATATTAAAAAATATCATTAGAATGGACATATCCCTGGATCTACAATAGTATCCATGTGACACGGATTAGTTGCAGTGATTGAGGTAAGATTTTCCTCTTCACCGTGTGGGCAATGGTGGTACATACTGATCTTTATTATTAATATTTTTTACATATTGATCTTTATTATATATATATATATTTATATATATTGAATCTGTCTTGTGCTTATTCCAAAACCTAGCATCAGACAATTCTCTTGGTTGCCGCACTAGGAAACTTAAGTACAGCCTCACAAAGACAAGCATCTTGGTTTGATAGATGCCAATGGTCTATATGGTCCATTCACTTGTTTTCGTTATATATATATCATTTACTGCTTAAAATGAAGGTGAATCAAAATTAATTGTTATTCTCCTATTTCTTATATTTCATTATCAATGATAGCAATAAAAAACATACATTTCTATAAGTCAGCTCTTATATGTACCTAATCTTAGAATTATGAACCTGATGTTAATGTGTATCTTTCTCTATGCTGCAGATGTAATTTTATTATTCTTTTTATGTGAATGTGTAGATGGATTCACCAATCTCAAGTCCACTGAGCCCATCCCAATCAAACAATATGGTGCCACCTCCTCCTCCATTGATGAATGCACCAATAGGGCCTTGGATGGATGCAACAAATTCAATCCTTCAAAGCGTGCTCCCTTGGGCTGAGACTGTGATCAGGTTGCATGGGAACAACTCCACATTCTCAAGTCCCAGTTTGTTTCTAAATGAACAGGAACATCCACACAAAGTATGTTTCCCCTATCTTTCTGTTATTTTTCATTTGTCTATGTGCATGTGCACCTCTTATGTTTAATGTTAGAATGAGTTCATCTGTGTTGAACAGCACTGACGATATTTGGTCAAGGTGCTTTTCTTCTCTTTGCTCATGTGATTTTGAGCTTTGTACTAGTTCTGCTAATTACTAACCTTCTGACTTAATAGATTGAATTTTACTGATACTAATTGAATCTAGGGTTTAAAATTGTATGTATTTAATGTGCTATTTTGAAAGTAAATGTTTCACATGACTGTTGGTAGCCTAATGGTTGTATAAACTTTCAATGCATGTTTGAGATTGGGTAAATCTATCTCAATTGTGTTGTTTATTTTTGTGTTTATCTTCTTGGTATTGATGCATATTTGTTAAGAATTATGCATAAAGCCATTTTTTGTATCTCTTTGTAAAATTTTGGCTTTTTTCAAAGCACTTCCCCCAACAATTATTCATAATGATTATTCCGAAATGTTGATGGTTGCCTTGACCTTTCCATCGCTAGTATATATTTTTTTCACTATATCCATGTTAGTATGGATAGATATTGATCGCTTGGCTTTAATGGTAATGACTATTAGGCTGATCTTCCAATTGAAATGAATTCATTTATTTACTGCTGAATAAGGTGGTGGTAGATTAGCCTAGCCACTTGGTTGGCAATCATTATAGTTCCTTTTACTAGTCCCTGGCTCTATCATTTATGAATATACTTGGCCATTAGAAATTTGTGGACAATATGCAAATTTTATGATTAATGATCAAGGGAAGTATTTGAACAATAGCTCTTTCTGCTATGGATAAAGATGGACCTGTATCACAATCAAATCATAAAGAAACAGAAAAAGCTGAAGGGTACCATGCATGATGTATTTCTCATGCTCCCATGTTAGCCTTGTCCTATTTGTTACAATAAGGAGATGATTGCCATGGTGAATGTGATAAAAAATGGGTGAGGAGGCCGACCGTGGGTTTGTGCCTTAGCTGGATTTCATATTATACCAATTATTCAATCTTTTAAGGATTATCAACTTCAAAATCCAGGCTTTTCTTATAGAAAGAACTGGTGTGGTACCTTATTTCATTTGAAATTGCAATGTCCTGTTTGAGGTTGTATATATATTATAAATATTAATTTGAAAAACTTGTAAAGAAAATTTGCTTTGTGATGACTTTTCCATGGCTTTCCTTTTACAAAGTGTTTTAAGTTTGAAAGTTTTGAAACAACTTGGTTGTGTTCATACAAAATACGCATAAACATATTTTTTGTTCAAAAACATATTTTAACATGTCCACACACATTTGCTAAAATGATTGATATACTAGTTTCAAACCGATGTTTGAGTGTCTTTTTGTTAGAGAATTTCAAAGAAAGTGATTTTTTTTATTATAGAAAATCAAAGATATTTTTCAAAAGCGTCACAAAATAGTTTGGGAAAGCAAGTTGTTTTCATTAATGAAAGCATCACAAGTATTTTTCGAAAATCTAGGTACTTCAAATAACTACGATGTCTAAAAGATTTTGAACACATGGAAAAATGTTTAAAGCCAAGTTGTTTTCACTATTCGTTTATCAAGGCATCACAAATATTTTTTGAAAATGTTGGTACTTAAAATAATTTTGATTTTTAAAAGCTTTTAATAATGTCTTTCCATTTCGCATGTTTGTTCTAATTTTGGTCTTTCATTTGAACTCTGTAAAATGTTTTAATTGCAAATAACATTGAGTTTTTAAAGCTTTCTTGGACTAGTACAAATGTTTTCAACACCTACCATAATTGAGTTTTCAAAGTTAGAGTATTTTTGAGGTTGCATTATTCTGAAATATTTGATCGTGATTTTTTTTCATACAACAACAACAACAACTACGCCTTCATCCCAAAACAATTGGGGTCGGCGATATGAACCAACAAAGAAAATCATTATGGGTCTTCCACATGAATCCTTCTCCTCCAATCATTGGTTTGAAAGTTTTGAATTGTTTGGGTTGTATGCATATAAAATATGCATAAAGTTATTTTTTATTGAAAAACAAAATTTAACATAATTTTCAGTTCTAAATGACTTTAAAAAGATGTGCTTTGTTCTAAAGGTGTTTTCTCTATTTTGATCTTTTATTCCAACGCATGGAAACGTTTCTAACTTAAACCAAAATTAAGTTTTTAAAGTTTTTGAAAACAAGTAGAAAATGTTTTTAACTTCTATCAAAATCGAGATTTCAAAGCTTTTGAAATTAAGTTGTGGTAGTACTTCTTTGCCGATGTAATAATGCTTAGAAATTTGAATGGTATTTTTTTCTTGCAATTGTGATATTTTAGTAAGTTTCACGATGCAAAACCTATGCTTACAAGAATTTGAGTTTTAAGATGTACATTAACGAAACCTAGATATTTTCTTGTTACCATTAGATTTAGTTTTGTCCAGGCTGGTTTGAAGGCTTTAGCTTTAGGTCATTGTTGTGGCTTTGTTGCTTGATTGTGGTTAGGTCTATCCATAGGATTTATATGGTATCAAGTCACAGCCAATACATGAGCTATGCTTAGTATACTAATGGGCTTTAGTCACCAACTTGTGAATAGGTTTCATTGCTCTATTGATCGTTTTACCTCATCGCATGCATTATTTTTGAAAATATCTGTCATAATTTTTCTTAGTACAACTTCATACTTACATGCCTAGGAAGCAGTGAAAAGCTTCAAGTCTTTAATGTGAAATAATTCTCTCAAAATCTTCTTCATGATTTTATTTCTCATTTATTGTCACCCCTAATCACTATTAAATTGTCATAGTGGAGAATTCTCGTACTCGACTTGGTCAACGGTGCTATTGAATCGTTCAAGTGCTTCTATACATCAATCCATTTCTTGAGGTTGCTCACTTTTGTGAAAGAGAATGATAGATGCTACACATCTAATGTCCTTTGGTTTAAGTTTATTTCTATTATGGCCATAAATGCAAGCGTGACATGTTTGTGAAATATCCTAGGGATGTCATATAGTGATTTTGATTTTTAAATTCAAAATTCCTTGGATTTTTTTTCCATGAGCTTCACTAGGCTTGGTATTTATCACATTGGGGCCATGAAAACACATTATATTGATTGTTGTCTAGTCTATTTATTCCTTACCACAAAAGATGAGCAACTAGTATTGAGGATCTATTTCTACCTCAGTCACTCAAGGTCCACACGATTGTGGAATTTGAGATTCTTTTACCTGTATAAAGTACGATTCAGTTCCCTATATATGTGCCTACAAAATGATGCTTGTGGTGACGGCTCAGAGATCTTCTAAGTAGTAATATATTCATCTAACCTTATTGCTAAAAGGGAAGATCTTCAATATTTTCAACTCTCACGAACCTAAAGGTACAAAAAAATTTAGACAATAGTTATTGCCAAAGAACTAATAGGTGAAGGTTAGAAAAAAACTAAAAACATGTTATGCTCAAAGCTACATTTTTTAAGAATTGAAGTAGGACAACCATGGACAACTTCTTTTCAAGAGGTGAAGCTTGAGAGCAATCAACAAGTTTAATGCAATAGAGAAGTGTGAAGATGATTTATAGGAAGATAGTTCTTTCTTGCTTGATGCGTATTTGTGATGCTAAAATCAAGACAAAGATGTTTATCTTGGTGAATGCAATGGAAATAGGGTCAAGAGGCCTCTTATGGGTTTATATCTTACCCGGATTTCAGTTGATACAAGTCTTTAATCTTTTAAGCATTATCATGTTCATGATCCACGTTTTTCACATGGGAGGAATTAGTGTGGTACCTTATTTCATTTGAAATTGCAATGTCCTGTTTGAAGTTCTATATATTATCGTTGTTAGTTTGAAAAAAACTTGTAAAGCGAATGCGTTTTGTCACGACTACCTTGGATTTTTTTTTCTACAAAATGTATAAAGTTTGAAAGTTTTGAAATATCTTGGTTGTGTTCATACAAAATATGCATAAACATAATTTTTGCTTGAAAACATATTTTAACACGTATAATTGCTAAAATGATTGATATACTAGTTTCAAACCGATGTTGTAAGTGGCTTCTCTTTAGAGAATTTCAAAAAAAGTGGCTTTTTATGTAAAAAATCAAATATATTTTTCAAAAACATCATGAAAAAAAGTTTGGCAAAGCAAGTTATTTTCATTAACAGAAGAGTCACAAATATTTTTCTAAAATGCTGGTAGTTAAAATAATTCTGATTTCCCAAAGGTTTTAATAATATGCGGTTCCATTTCAAATGTGTTTTTTCTAATTTTGTTCTTTCTTTTGAACACACGAAAATGTTTTAATTGCAAATAATATTAAGCTTTTAAAGTTGTTGTAGTACTTCGGCTGCATTATTCTAAAATATTTTAATGTTATTTTATCATATTTTCCTTTGTCATAATATATAAAATTTGAAAGTTTTGAATTGTTTGAGTTGTATTCATACAAAATTTGCAGAAAGTTATTTTTGATTGAAAAACAAATTTTATCCTATTTACCCACATTTGCTTAAATCATTGTTTCATATACGAGTCTCAAATTAATATCGTCAATGGAGTTTACTTCAGAAAATCCAAACAAATCGACTTTTTCTATTCAATCAAAAGTTTTTTTTGAAAAGAAAGAATTTGAAATACTTTGAGTGGTGAAGTACTTAAACAAAAGGCTTATTAGAAAGTTTTTTGACACAATAGTTTTTTTTGAAAATGTAGGTACTTGAAATAATTTTATTTTAAGTCTATAAGTGTTTCATTCTAAAAGTGCTTTTCTATTTTTAGTCTTTAATTCCAATGCATGAAAATATTTCTAACTTAAACCAAAATTGTGTTTCAAAGTGTTTGGAAATAAGTAGGAAATGTTCTTAGCTTCTATCAAAATTAAGATTTCAAGGTTTTTGAAATTAAGCTGTTGTAGTACTTCTTTTTCTTTGTTGATGTTATAATGCTTAAAGATTTGGATGGTAATTGTGATATGTTACTAATTTTCTTGATGCAAAACCTATACTTACAAGATTTTGAGTCTTAAAAAGTGTATTAGCGAAACTTTGGTTTGTTCTCGTTACCACTAGATTTAGTTTTGGTTATGCTGGTTTGATGGTTTTAGCTTTAGGTCATTATTATGGCTCCGTTGCTTGAATGTGGTTAGGTCTATCGAGTGGATGTATATGACATCCAATCATGGCCACTAAATGAGCTATACGTAACTTGTGAATACCATTGCACCATCGATTCTTTTACCTCATTGCGTTTACTATCTTTGTAAATATATCACAGATTTTCCTTAGTACAACTTTATACTTAATTCCTAGGAAGTAGTGTAAAGCTCTGAGTCCTTAATGTGAAACACTTCCCATAAAATCTTCTTCATAATTTTAGTTCTCATTTATTGTCACCTCTAATCACTGTTAGATTTTTATAGTGGTGACAAACTCGACTTGATTAATAGCACTATTGAATCCTTGGGACCAACCTCTTAAAATATAGCATCAATACATCAATCAATTTCTTGAGGTTGCTCACATTTTTGAAAGGGAATAGTAGATGCTATACATCTAATGTCCTTTTGCTCAAGTTTGTTATGTTGTAGAGTGATTTTGTTTATAAGATTCAAAATTCCTTGGGATTTTTTTTCTCCATGAGCTTCCCTATGCATGCTATTTATCACTTTATGGTCGTGAAAGCGGATCATATTGATTGTTATCTAGTGTATTCATTTCTTACAACAAAAGATGAGTTGCTAACTTTTTTCTCAATCACCCATGGTCCACTCAATTATGGGATTTGAGATCATTTACTTTTATAAAGTATGATTCAGTTCCCTATATTTGTTCCAACAAAATGATGTGTGATCATTACTCAAAGATCTTCTAAGCAATAATATATCCATTTAACCTTACTGCTTCAATGGAAGATATGTATTTTCAACTCTCACATAGAGAAAGTTAGACAATAGTTATTGTCAAAGAATTTTATGTGGAAGGAACATGTAATACTCAAAGCTATATTTTTTAAGAATTGAAGCAGGACGATTGTAGACAACCTCAAGTTCGATGCAACTGAGAAGTGTGAAGATGTTATATAGGAGGAAATTTCTTTCTTGTTTGAGGTATATTAGCGTCCTTACAATTAAAAATGAGATGATTACCATTGTGTCTGTGATCGAAATGGGGTGAGGAGGTCTGTTGTGGGTTTATGCCTTAGCTGTATTTCATACGATACCAATTGTTTATTAACTTCAGAATGTGGGTTTAGGCCTTGGCTGTATTTCGTGCGATACCAATTGTTTATTAACTTCGGAATGCAGGCTTTTCATATAGGAAGAACTTATGTGGTACCTTATTTCATTTGAAATTGCAATGCCCTATTCGAAGTTATATATACATTGTAAATCTTATTTTGAAAAAAACTTGTAAAGAAAATGCTCTTTGTCATGACTACACTAGCTTTCCTTTTACAAAATGTTTGAAGTTTGAAAGTTTTGAAACATCTTGGTTGTCTTCATAGAAAATATACATGAACATATTTTAACAAGTCTACACACATTTCCTGAAATTATTGATATACTAGTTTCAAACCGATGCTTCAGTGGAGAATTTCAAAGAAAGTGGCTTTTCTGTAGAAAATCAAAGATATTTTTCAAATGCATAAAAAAAAAATAGTTTGGCAAGGCAAGTTGTTTTCATTAATGAAACTGTAAAAATAATTTTCGAAGACGTGGGTACTTAAAATAATTTTGACGTCTAAAAGATTTTGAATACAGGGAAAATGTTTGGCAAGCCAAGCTGTTTTCACTTTTCGTTTATCAAAGCGTCACGAATATTTTATGAAAATGTTGGTACTTAAAATAATTTTTATTTAAAAAATGTTTTAAAAGTACGTGTTTCCATTTCAAATGTATTTGTTCTAATTTTGGTCTTTCATTTGAACACGAGAAAATGTTTTAATTGCAAATAATATTGTGCTTTTGAAGTTTTCCTGAACATGTATGAAATGTTTTCAACGCCTACTAGAATTGTGTTTTCAAAGTTGTCATAGTACTTCTTTTGTGGTTGCATTATTTTAAAATATTTAAATATTATTTTGTCATGATTTCTTTTTGCATAATGTATCAAGTTTTGAAAGTTTTTTTGAACATGTATGAAATATTTTAAACACCTACTAGAATTGAGTTTTCAAAGTTGTAATTATTCTGTGGGTGCATTATTCTAAAATATTTAAATGTTATTTTATAGTGATTTTCTTTTGCATTATGTATTTTAAACCAAAATTGAGTTTTGAATTGCTTTTGTTTTATTTCTATAAAATTTGCATAATATTAATTTTTCTAACTTATTTACACATATTTGCTTAAATCATTGTTTCATATATGAGTCATATTATTGTTATCAAAATTTCAAACAAAGCGACTTTTTCTATTCCATCGAAAGATTCGTTGAAAAGAAGGAATTTGAAACTCTTTTAGTGGGGTGAAATACTTAAATAAAAGGCTTATCTGAATTTTTTTTGCCACAATAGTTTGTTTTCACCAATCATAAGGTGGTGCACATTTTTCGAAAATGTTGGTACTTGAAATAATTTTTAGTTCTAAATAGATTTTCGAATAAGTGCTTCATTCTAAAAGTATTTTTTCTATTTTATTTGATTTGAAATTGCAATGTCCTGTTTGATAGTTTGGAAAAATTTGTAAAGGAAATGCACTTTGTGATGATCAATTTGGCTTTCCTTTTTTAAAATGTATGTCATAGAGTGATTTATATACTAGTTTCAAACCATTGGTTTAAGTGGCTTCTCTTTAGAGATTTCCTTTTTCAAGATGTATGTCATAGAGTGATTTATATACTGGTTTCAAACCATTTGGTTGAGTGGCTTCTCTTTAGAGTTTTTTAAAAAAACTATTTTTTCTGTAAAAAATTTAAGATATTCTACGAAGGCATCATTAATGAAAGAGTCGCAAATATTTTTTGAAAATATTGGCACTTAAAATATTTTGATTCCTATAAGTTTTTAAAAATGTCTTTATGTCTGAAAAGTGTTTGTTCTAATTTTGTTCTTTTATTCGAATACAAGAAACTGTTTTAACTTTCACAAAATATTGAGCTTTAAATTTTTTCTGAGAATTATGAAATGTTTTCATCACATATAAGAATTGAGTTTTTAAAGCTGTTGTAGTACTTCTTCTTTAGTTTTATAATTATGAAATATTTAAATGTTATCAAGTCATGATTTCCTTTTGAATAATGTATCAAATTTGAAAGTTTTGAAATGTTTTAGTTGAATTCATGCAAAATATGAATTAACATATTTTTTGCTGAAAAACATATTTTAACACGTTCACACGTAATTGCTTAAGTGTTTGTTATACTAGTTTTAAACCAATGTTGTCAAGGGCTTCTCTTTAGAGAATTTCAAAGAAAGTGGCTTTTTCTGGAAAAAAATCAATGATATTTTTTGAATGCATCATGAAAAAAAGTTTGGCAAAGCAATTCGTTTTCATAAACGAAAAAGTTACAAATATTATTTTAAATGTAGGTATTTAAAATAATTTTGATTTCTAAAAGTTTTGAAAAATATGTGGTTTCGTCACAAAGTGTTTGTTCTGATTTTAGTCTTTAATTCGATTACAAGAAAATGTTTTAACTGCAAAAAATATTGAGTTTTATAAGTTTGCTTGAACATGTATGAAATATTTTCAACACCTACCAGAATTGAATTTTCACAGTTGTAGTACTTTTGTGGTTGCATTATTCTAAAATAGTTAAATGTTATTTTGTCGCAATTTTCTTTTGCATAATGTATCTTAAACCAAAATTGAGTTTTGATTTGTTTTTGTTGTATTCATATAAAATTGGCATAATATTACTTTTTATAACTTATTTACATACATTTGCTTTAATCATTGTTTCATATGCGAGTCAAATTAATATTGGCAATGACTTTTACTTCAATAAATTTCAAACAAAGCTACTTGTTCTATTCAATTGAAAGATTCGTTGAAAAAAAGAATTTGATACTCTTTTAGTGGGGTGAAATACTTAAATAAAAGGCTTATCTGAAATTTTTGTGCCACAATAGGGTGTTTTCACCAATCATAAGGTTTGGCACATTTTTCGAAAATGTTGGCACTTGAAATAATTTTTAGTTCTAAATAGATTTTCGAATAGGTGTTTCATTCTAAAAGTGCTTTTTCTAATTTATTTGATTTGAAATTGCAATGTCCTGTTTCAAGTTTTATATATTATGAGTCTTAGTTTGAAAAAATTTGTAAAGAAAATGCACTTTGTGATAACCACTATGGCTTTTCTTTTTCAAAATGTATTTCATAGAGTGATTTATATACTAGTTTCAAACCATCAGTGACTTTTCTGTACAGATTTTCAAAAAAGTGTTTTTTTGTAAAAAAATGAATGATATTTTTCAAAGGCATCATTAATGAAAGAGACAAATATTTTTCGAAAATATTGGTACTTAAAATAATTTTGATTCCTATAAGTTTTTAAAAAGGTATTTACGTCTGAAAAGTGTTTTTTCTAATTTTGTTCTTTTATTCGAACATAAGAAAATGTTTTAACTTCAAAAAATATTGAGCTTTAAAATTTTCCTGAGAATTATGAAATGTTTACATCATCTGCAAGAATTGACTTTTTAAAGTTGTAGTACTTGTTGAGCTTCACTATTATGAAATATTAAAATTTTATCCCATCATGATTTCCTTTTGCATAATGTATCAAATTTGAAAGTTTTGAAATGTTTAGGTTGTATTCATGCAAAATATGCATTAACATATTTTTTGTTCAAAAACATATTTTAACACGTCCACACATAGTTGCTAAAGTGTTTGTTATACTAGTTTCAAACCAATGTTGTTATTGGCTTCTCTTTAGAGAATTTCAAAGAAAGTGACTTTTTCTATAAAAAATCAGTGATATTTTTTGAAAGCGTCATGAAAAAAAGTTTGGCAAAGCAATTCGTTTTCATAAACGAAAGAGTTTCAAATATTTTTTTTAAATGTAGGTACTTAAAATAATTTTGATTTCTAAAAGTTTTGAAAAATATGTGGTTTCGTCACAAATTGTTTGTTCTGATTTTTGTCTTTAATTCGATTACAAGAAAATGTTTTAACTGCAAATAATATTGAGCTTTTAAAGTTTTCTTGAACATGTATGAAATATTTTAATCACCTACTAGAATTGAGTTTACAAAGTTGTAATTCTTCGGTGATTGCATTATTCTAAAATATTTAAATGTTTTTTTGTCATGATTTTTTCTTTTGCATTATGTATCTTAAATCAAAATTGAATTGTGAATTGTTTTTGTTTAATTTGTATAAAATTTGCATAATATTATTTTTTATAACTTATTTACACACAATTGCTTAAATCATTGTTTCATATGTGAGTCTCAGATTAATGTTGGCAAAATTTCAAACAAAGTGACTTTTTCTATTCCATCGACAGATTCATTGAAAAGAAAGAATTTGAAACTCTTTTAGTGAGGTGAAATACTTAAATAAAAGGCTTATCTTATTTTTTTTGCCACAATAGTTTTTTTCACCAATCATAAGATGGTGCACATTTTTCGAAAATGCTGGTACTTGAAATAATTTTTAGTTCTAAATAGATTTTCGAATAAGTGTTTCATTCTAAAAGTGTTTTTCTATTTTATTTGATTTAAAATTGCAATGTCCTCTTTGAAGTTCTATATATTATGAGTCTTAGTTTGAAAAAATTTGTAAAGAAAATGCACTTTGTGATGACCACTTTGGTTTTCCTTTTTCAAAATATATATCATAGAGTGATTTATATACTAGTTTCAAACCATTGGTTTGAGTGGCTTCTCTTTAGAGACTTTCAAAAAAATGTTTTTTTCCTTAGAAAATTTAAGATATTTTAAGAACTTATCATTAATGAAAGTGTCACAATTTTTTTTGAAAATATTGGTACTTAAAAGTGAGTTTAATATGAGTCAGATAGATTTTTTCCTACTTAGAAAGAGAGATAGGGGTTGTTGCATCGATTGTAAGGTTATACCTGAAGAAAGTGTAGCTACACAACATAGAGTCTTAATTTTAGATCTTAGAATTAGAAAATGCCGCAAAAGGGATAGACATAGGATAGATCCTAGAATTAAGTGGTGGGCACTGAAAGGAGCTAAACAAGGAATGTTTGTAGAGCAGGTAGTTAAGGAAGCTGATTGGTGCTTGAGGAGGATTCAGAATCAATGTGGAATAAGATAGCGGGTGGCATGAGAAAGGTGGTTAAGGAGGTATTGGGTGAGTCTAAAGGCGGTGCACCGCTAGGTAAGGATACATTATGGTGGAACGAGGATGTCAAATTAACTATTAAGGTTAAAAGAGAGTGTTATAGAAATCTAAGAGTCGTGATAATGAGAATTTGGAGAAGTATATGATAACAAAAAAGGAAGCTAAAAAAGTAGTTCGAAACGCGAGGGCTAAGGTATATAAGGAGGTTTATGACAAGTTGGATACCAAAGAAGGCGAGAAGGATATTTATAGGCTTGCAAAGATGAGAGTTAGGAAATCGAAGGATTTGGGTATGGTTAGATGTATCAAAGATGAAACGCAAAGGGTTTTAGTCAAAGATGAGGAGATTAAGGAGAGATGAAAAGATTATTTTGATAAGCTATTTAATGGAAGTCATGCTCAGGATCTTGGAGACTTCTCCATTCCTTTTTATGAGATGAATCGTGACTTCATGCGCAAGATTCAAAAGAAAGAAATTGCAGAGACTTTGAAGAAAATGAAATCAAGAAGGACAGTTGGCCCAGATGGTATACCTATCGAGGCTTGGAAATGCTTGGGTGAGAAAGGTTTAGAATGGTTGACAAATCTTTTAACAAGATTTGGCGGACAAATAAGATGCCTAATGAGTGGAGGAAGAGTACTTTGGTGCCTCTATATAAGAATAAGGGTGATATACAAGATTGCACAAACTATCGTGGTATAAAACTCATGAGTCATACTATGAAACTTTGGGAGAGGGTGATTGAGTATAGGTTGAGGAAGGTTGTCATGATATCGGAGAATCAATTTGGTTTTATGTCTGAAAGATCAACTATGGAAGCTATACATCTTCTTAGACAACTTATTGAGAGATATAGAGAGAGGAACAAAGATTTGCATATGGTTTTTATTGATTTGGAGAAGGCATACGATAAAGTACGTATGGATGTTCTCTGGTGGACAATGATGAAGAAATGTGTTTCTCTCAAGTACATTAGTATAATTAAAGATATGTACGATGGAGTAGTAACCAATGTCCGCACTTGTGGAGGGGTGACAACCAATTTTCCTGTAACGGTTGGGTTACATCAAGGATCTGCATTAAGCCCTTTCCTATTTGCTATAGTGTTGGATGAGCTTACGAGATCAATTCAAGAAAATGTGCCGTGGTGTATGTTGTTTGTTGATGATATTGTTTTGATTGATGAGTTTAGAGTTGGGGTTAATGCTAAGTTAGAATTATGGAGACAAACATTGGAAGCAAGATGTTTTAAGTTGAGTAAGAGTAAGACAGAATATATGGAATGTCGGTTTAGTAAGCAACGAAGTAGTGATGGGAGTGTA
This sequence comes from Nuphar pumila, assembly GCF_984573655.1. Taxonomy (NCBI): domain Eukaryota; kingdom Viridiplantae; phylum Streptophyta; class Magnoliopsida; order Nymphaeales; family Nymphaeaceae; genus Nuphar; species Nuphar pumila. The sequence continues at coordinate 126,059,741 of NC_143257.1, read as the reverse complement.
GTGAAGCTTGGTGAGTAAGAAATACCGGTGGATGACTGTTTCAAATATTTGGGATCTATCATTCAAAAATATAGAGAAATTGATGGAGTTTAAATCATAAGATAAAGGTTGGGTGGATGAAATTAAAAAGTGCAACTGGAGTGTTGTGCTATCGAAGAATGCCATTGCAATTGAAGGAAACGTTTTATTGGACGATAATTAGGCCCACTTTACTATATGGTACGGAATGTTAGGCTGCCAAGAGACATCATATTCAAAAAATGAGTGTAGATGAGATGCGTATGCTTAGATGGATGTGTGGAAATATAATAAAAGATAAGATTCAAAATGAGGAGATACGTAAGAAGGTAGGCGTTGCATCCATTGAAAATAAGATGAGAGAGAATCATTTATGGTGGTTTGGACATATTCGGCGAAGGCCTAATAATGCTCTAGTTAGAAGGATGGAGAAATGGGAAAATATATTCGTTAAAAGAGGTCAGGATAGGCCTAGGAAGACATGGATGGAGATGATAGGAAAGGTTATGAATGCTTTGAACCTCGTCGAGGACATGGCATTGGATAAAAATGATTGGTGGAGAAGGATTCATGTGGAAGACCCAGAATGATTTTCTTTTTTTGGTTCATATCGCCGACCCCAATTGTTTTGGGATGAAGGCATAGTTGTTGTTGTATTGGTACTTAAAATATTTTGATTCATAGAAGTTTTTGAAAATGTCTTTACGTCTTAAAAGTGTTTGTTCTAATTTTGTTCTTTTATTCGTATACATTAAAATGTTTTAACTTTCACAAAATATTGATCTTTAAATTTTTTCTGAGAATTATGAAATGTTTTCATCACCTATAATAATTGAGTTTTTAAAGTTATTGTAGTACTTTTTCTTTAGTTTTGTTATTATAAAATATTTAAATGTTATAAGTCATGATTTCCTTTTGCATAATGTATCAAATTTGAAAGTTTTGAAATGTTTTAGTTGAATTCATGCGTAATATGCATTAACATATTTTTTGCTCAAAAACATATTTTAACATGTCCACACGTAATTGCTAAAGTGTTTGTTATACTAGTTTTAAAACAATGTTGTCAAGGGCTTTTCTTTAGATAATTTTAAAAAATCGCTTTTTCTGAAAAAAAATCAGTGATATTTTTTGAAAGCGTCATTAAAAAAAGTTTGGCAAAGCAATTCGTTCTCATAAACGAAAGAGTCACAAATATTTTTTTAAAAAATATTGGCACTGAAAATAATTTTGATTTGTAAAAGTTTTGAAGAATATGTGTTTTCATCTCAAAAGTGTCTCAAAAGTGTTTGTTCTGATTTTAGTCTTTAATTCGATTACAACAAAATGTTTTAACTGCAAATAATATTGAGCTTTTAAAGTTTTCTTGTACATGTATGAAATATTTTGAACACCTAATAGAATTGAGTTTTCAAAGTTGATGTACTTGTGTGGTTGCATTATTCTAAAATATTTAAATGTTATTTTATCATGATTTCCTTTTACATAATGTATCTTTAACCAAAATTGTGTTTTGAAGTGTTTTTGGTGTATTAGTATAAAATTTTCATAATATTATTTTTTATAACTTATTTTCACATATTTGCTTAAATCATTTTTTTCATATGTGAGTCTCAAATTAATTTTGGCAAAATTTCAAATAAAGCAACTTTTTCTATTCAATCAAAATATTCGTTGAAAAGAAAGAATTTGAAACTCTTTTAGTAGGGTGAAATACTTAAATAAAAGGCTTATCTGATTTTGTTGCCATAATAGGTTGTTTTCACCAATCATAAGGTGGTGCATATTTTTCGAAAATGTTGATACTTGAAATAATTTTTAGTTCTAAATAGATTTTTGAATAAGTGTTTCATTCTAAAAGTGCTTTTTCTATTTTATTTGATTTAAAATTGCATTGTCTTGTTTCTTTCTTTTCTTTTTTTAAACTGTAGAGTGATTTATATACTAGTTTCAAACCATTGGTTTCAGTTGCTTCTCTTTAGAGATGTTCAAAAATGAGTTTTTTTTTTGTAAAAAATGAAAGATATTTTCTGAAGGCATCATTAATGTAAGAGTCACAAATATTTTTTGAAAATGTTGATACTTAAAATAATTTGAATGCTAAAAGATTTTAAGAATGTCTTTACGTCTGGAAAAATGTTTGTTCCAATTTTGTTCTTTTATTCGAACACAAGAAAATGATTTAACTTCACAAAATATTGAGCTTTAAATTTTTTTTGAGAATTATGAAATGTTTTAATCACCTACAAGAATTGAGTTTTTAAAGTTGTTGTAGTACTTCTTTAGTTGAATTATTATTAAATATTTAAATGTTATCAAGTCATGATCTCCTTTTGCGTAATGTATGAAATTTGAAACTTTTGAAATGTAGTTGTATTCATGCAAAATATGCGATTTCATAGAAATGTTTGTATTGTCAACGGCTTCTCTTTATAGAATTTCGTAGAAAGTGGCCTTTTCTGTAAAAAATCAATGATATTTTTCAATTGCGTGATGGAAAAAGTTTGGCAAAGGAATTTTATTTTCAATTTTGGTCTTTTATTCCAATGGATGGAAGTGTTTTTAACTTAAGCCTAATTTGAGTTTTAATTTTTTTTTAAACAAGTAGGAAATATTTTTAACTTCTATCGAAATTAAGATTTCAAAGTTTTTGAAATTAAGTTGTTGTAGTACTTATTTGGTGATGTTATAATGCTTGGAGATTTGAATTGTAAGTTTTTTAATGCATCTGTGATATTTTACTAATTTTCTCGATGCAAAACCTATAGTTACAAGATAGTGAAACCTAGATATGTTCCCTTTACCATTAGATATAGCTTTGGTTATGCTGGTTTGAAGGTTTTAGCGTTAGGTCGTTATTGTGGCGTTGTTGCTTGGTTGTGGTTAGGTCTATCCAGTGGATGTATATGACATCATGTCACGAGTCACGACCAATAAGTGCGCTATGCCTTGTATACTACTGGTAAAGTGGTTGAGTTTGTTTAGAATCCTTTGATTCTTTCAAACATTATTAAATGTTTCACTGGCTTTAGTCTCCAACTTGTAAATATGATTCATTGCACTATCGATAATTTTACCTCATTGGAGGCATTATCTTTGAGAATTTCTATCACAAATTTTCACTAGTACAGCTTCATTGTTGTATGCCTAGGAAGTATTGAAAATCTTTGAGTCCTTAATGCTAAAGAATTCCCACAAAATCTTCTTCTTGATTTTATTTTTCATTTATTATCATCCCTTGTCACTATTAGATTATCATAGTGGAAAATCTCGTACTGGACTTGGATCATGGCACAATAGAATCCTTCGGGCCTCCCTTTTAAGATATTGCTTCTATACCTCAATCCATTTCTTATTGTTGCTCACGTTTATGAAGCAGAATAATAGATAATATACATCTAGTGTCCTTTGGTTCAAGTTTGTTCCTATTATGGCCATAACTGCGAGTGTGGCACTTATGTGAAATATCCTAGGAATGTCAGATTTATTTTGATTTTTAAATTTAAAATTCCTTGAGAAACATTTTCTCCAAGAGCTTTACTATGCTTGGTATTTATCACATTGGTGGTCATGAAAATGCGTCATATTGATTCTTATCTTGTGTATTTATTCCTTACCACAAAAGATGTGTGGCTAGCTTAAGGTCCATGCGACTGTGCGATCTGAGATTGTTCACTTGTGTAAACTACGATTCAGTTCCCTATATTTTTGCCAACAAAATTATGTGTGTGGTCACTGCTAAAGATCTTCTAAGTAGTAATATTGCCATTTAACCTTCACTACTACAGGGGAAGAACAATTTACACTCTAAGCTACATTTTTTAGAATTGAAGCGGGACAACATTGGACAAATTCTTTTCAAGAAGTGAAGCTAGAGAACAATCTACAACTTTGATGCAACAAAGAAGTGTGGAGGTGGTATATAGGAAGATAGTTCTCTCTTGCATGAGGTGTATTCCCATCGTTGCAGTTAAGGCTAAGATGGTTACCTTGGTTAGTGCCATGGAAATGTTGTCAAGTGGCTTGTCATAGGTTTACGTCTTTGTGGGATTTTGGATGGTACCAAAGTCTTTCATATTTAAAGCACTGTCAACTTCAAGATCCACGCTTTTCTCATAGGAGGAGCTCGTGTAGTACCTTATTTGATTTGAAATTGCAATGTCCTGTTTGAAGTTCTATATATTATGAGTCTTAGTTTGAAAAAATTTGTAAAGAAAATGCACTTTTTCAAAATGTATATCGTTGAGTGATTTATATACTAGTTTCAAACCATTGGTTTGAGTGGCTTCTCTTTAGAGATTTTCAAAAAAGTGTTTTTTTTTTGTAAAAAGTGAAAGATATTTTTTAAAGGCATCATTAATGAAAAAGTCACAAATATTTTTCGAAAATGTTGGTACTTAAAATAATTTTCATTCATAAAAGTTTTTAAAAATGTCTTTACGTCTAAAAAGTGTTTGTTCTAATTTTGTTCTTTTATTCGAATACAAGAAAATGTTTTAACTTCAAAAAATATTGATCTTTAAATTTTTTTTGAGAATTATGAAATGCTTTCATCACCTACCAGAATTGAGTTTTTAATGTTGTTGTAGTACTTCTTTAGTTGCATTATTATTAATTATTTAAATATTATCAAGTCATGATCTCTTTTTGCGTAATGTATCAACTTTGAAAGTTTTGAAATGTTTGAGTTGTGTTCATGCAAAATATTCATTTACATATTTTTTCTCGGAATCATATTTTAACACATCCACATGTAGTTGCTAAAGTGTTTGTTATATTAGTTTCAAATCGATGTTGTCAACGACTTCTCTTTAGAGAATTTCAAAGAAAGTGGCTTCTTCTGTAAAAAATCAATGATATTTTTCGAAAGCATCATGAAAAAATGCTTGGCAAAGCAGTTGATTTTCATAAATGAAAGAGTCACAAATGATTTTTTAAGTGTTGGTACTTAAAATAATTTTGATTTCTAAAAGTTATGAAGAATATGCTTTTCGTCTCAACAATGTTTATTCAGATTTTAGTCTTTAATTCGATTACAGGAAAATGTTTTAACTGCAAATAATATTGAGATTTTAAAGTTTTCTTGAACATGTATGAAATATTTTAAACACCTGCCAAAATTTAGTTTTCAAAGTTGTAGTACTTCTATGGTTGCATTATTATAAAATATTTAAATGTTATTTTGTCATGATTTCCTGTGCATAATGTATCTTAAACCAAATTTGAGTTTTGAATTGTTTTTGTTGTATTCCTATAAAAATTGTATAAAATTGTTTTTTATAACTTATTTACACACATTTGCTTAAATCATTGTTTCATATGCGAAATTTTGAAACAAAGTGACTTTTTCTATTCAATTGAAAGATTCGTTAAAGAAAGAATTTGAAACTCTTTTAGTGGGGTGAAATACTTAAATAAAAGGCTGTTTTCACCAATCATAAGGTGGTGCAAATTTTTTGAAAATGTTGGTACTTGAAATAATTTTTAGTTCTGGATAGATTTTCGAATAAGTGTTTCATTCTAAAAGTGTTTTTTCTACTTTATTTGATTTGAAATTGCAATGTCCTGTTTGAAGTTCTATATATTATCAGTCTTAGTTTGAAAAAATTTGTAAAAAAAATGCACTTTGTGATGATCACTCTTGCTTTTCTTTTTCAAAATGTATGTTATAGAGTGATTTGTATAGGAAAATGATTTATATATTAGTTTCAAATAATTGGTTTTAGTGGCTTCTCTTTAAAGATTTTCAAAAGGCATTTTTTTTTTTGTAAAAAAAGAAAGATATTTTTCGAAGGCATCATTAATGAACGAGTCACGAATATTTTTCGAAAATGTTGGTGCAAATGTTGGTACTTTAAATAATTTTGATTGCTAAAAGTTTTGAAAAATGTCTTTATGTCTGAAAAGTGTTTGTTCTTTTTTTCGAACACAAGAAAATATTTAAATAACATCACAAAATATTGAGCTTTAAATTTTTTATAAAAATTGTGATATATTTTCATCACCTACCATAATTGAGTTTTTAAAGTTGTTGGTGTACTTCTTCTTTAATTGCATTTTTATGAAATATTTAAATGTTATCAAGTCATGATTTTCTTTTGCATAATGTATCAAATTTGAAAGTTTTGAAATGTTTGAGTTGTATTCATGCAAAATATGTACACAATTTTTTGCTCGAAAACATATTTTGACATATCCATACATTTTTGCTAGTGTGATTGATATACTAGTTTCAAACTGGTGTTGTCAACAACTTCTCTTTAGAGAATTTCATTGAAAGTGTTTTTTTCTGTAAAAAAACGATGATATTTTTCGATAGTGTTGATGAAAAAAGTTTGGCAAAGCAATTTTATTTCCAATTTTGGTCTTTCATTCCAATGGATGGAAGTGTTTCTAACTTAAGCCTAATTTGAGTTTTTAAAGTTTTTTAAACAAGTAGGAAATGTTTTTAACTTCTATCGAAATTAAGATTTCAAAGTTTTTGAAATTGAATTGTTGTAATACTTATTTGCTGATGTTATAATGCTTGGAGATTTGAATTGTAATTTTTTAATGCAACTGTGATATTTTACTAATTTTCTCGATGCAAAACCTATAGTTACAAGATTTTGAGTTTTAACAAGTACATTAATCAAACCTAGATATGTTCCCTTTACCATTAGATATAGTTTTGGTTATGCTGGTTTGAAGGTTTTAGCGTTAGGTCATTATTGTGGAGTTGTTGCATGGTTGTGGTTTGGTCTATCCAGTGGATGTATATGACATCATGTCACGACCAATAAGTGAGCTATGCCTTGTATACTAATGGTAAAGTGGTTGAGTTTGTTTAGAATCCTTTGATTCATTCAAACATTATTAAATGATTCACTGGCTTTAGTCTCCAACTTGTAAATATGATTCATTGCACTATCTATCATTTTACCTCATTGGATGCATTATCTTTGAGAATTTCTATCACAAATTTTCACTAGTACAACTTCATTGTTGTATGCCCAGGAAGTATTGAAAATCTTTGAGTCTTTAATGCGAAAGAATTCCCACAAAATCTTCTTCATGATTTTATTTCTCATTTATTGTCACCCCTTGTCACTATTAGATTATCATAGTGGAGAATCTCATACTCGACTTGGTTCATGGCACTATAGAATCGTTCGGGGCTCCCTTTTAAGATATTGCTTCTATACCTCAATCCATTTCTTCATTGCTCACATTTATGAAACAGAATAATAGATGATATACATCTAGCGTCCTTTGGTTCAAGTTTGTTCCTATTATGGCCATGACCAGGAGTGTGGCACATATGTCAAATATCAATGTCGTAGAGTGATTTTGATTTTTAAAGTTTTTTAAACAAGTAGGAAATGTTTTTAACTTCTATCAAAATTAAGATTTCAAAGTTTTTGAAATTAAGTTGTTGTAGTACTTATTTGGTGATGTTATTAAGCTCGTAGATTTGAATTGTAATTTTTTTAATGCAACTGTGATATTTTACTAATTTTCTCGATGCAAAACCTATACTTACAAGATTTTATGTTTCAATTTCAATTTGGCTAGTTATTGCCTTTTCAATGTTAATTTCAATATTGATGCCAAAATTTGTATTTTCATTTTTCTAACCTGGTAACCCTTCGATCCCATTCTGTCGAAAATGGCTGCACAAGCTGTTTTTTCATGGGAGCTGACATAGAGCAAGTTAAGGCATCAAGTTAGACTATTAATCAACTGCAACTATACCTTTTCAATAGGCACTCTGTAGATGCATCTCGAATAAAAAGCTGATAAATTTCTACATATTAAAATAATTAAAACCATCTAAAACATCCGGAGCAAGCACTCCAAAGCGATCAATGAACTCATTAAAAGTTCTTTTAGTTGCGTAGCCTGCACAACTTATCCTGTTTGCCTCTCGCACTCCTTGGAATATGTAAGAGTTGTTCTAGTGAGAATTTTTAATGCCTCGTAACTTTAACCGGAGATGCAAAAGCATCAATGTCTACTTACCCCACATCTCTGTTGGCTTAAAACATTGAAATTTTCAAAAATCCCTGGCTTCAAGACGGTATTTGGTTTGACACTTCTGATCTAATGAGGGTCTGTGGTACCTAAAGTCTCCATAAGTGCTTGCAGTTGTTATTGAAAGAGAGAAGATACCAAAATCAAGATTAACTACACTGCCAAAACATATAGGTAGCGTCATGTTTTTGACTTATGTACCTTGAAACGGGTACCAATTGAGGAGAATTTGGATGATTTTGAAGTCTCATCAGGTAGAGGGGGGAAGAGGTTTGCAACAAAAGAACAGTTGGAGGCATTTTGTAGAGCTTCATGTTCTGCTGCAACATAATCCTTGTTCTTGTCAAGGAACAGATCTGCTTGGTAGGACCTGAAAAGAAAAAAAACCCGAATGTTTAAGGCTATAAAACTTGACTTTGCTTACATCAGCGGCATAACATTCATTCTGCAAGATAGTTGCTACCGTGGAAATTAATTAGAGGAGTTATTATCTAGGACTTACATCACCAGCATAATGGTTAATTGTGAAGTTAGTGCGGGCAAGTTTTGGCTTGCTGAAGCATTATTGGCCTTTATATGTTTGGTACATCTTCTGTGCAAATGTTTCATGAGTAGATTTTGGGAACATACTGCAGAAGCATATCATGGTGCTATGTCAGTTCCAGCAACCTAGCTTGTAAATCAATATTTCTTGGTCATGCATGTCATAGTTCCTATGGAAGCATTTTATGATCTGTGATAGATTAATGCACTTTAAATTTTGTTAGCTTTGATTTATGTTCTTCCTTGGATAGCATCTAATGCATGTTTTGTCACAAAACAGTTAAGAAAACAAGCAGAAATTTTAAAGATAAATTCATGATCTTAGCAATCTAAATTTTAGGTGATTAAATTCTTGGACATAATGTTTATTAGTTGTGTAGCACTAACATTTTACAAATGATGTGAGGCACTTGAAAGACATACCATGCCTCATCTAGAAGTGAGATTATTCCTTCTGGTTTCTGCATTTGACACACTTAAGATATGAACATATCATCTATTTTGATAGAAGTTTCAGACAAAAAAAATTTGATACACTTCCACTTTCACAAATTACTTATCATAAAAACATCAAAGTTTGACAATCATATACCTTTTTCAATACGATCCATGACATCTTGATTGTCCACAAATTCAACATAACTCCAATTAATCTCTTCTCTTGTATACGCTTCCTGCTCCATATACATAACTGCTCAAAACTGTCATATACATTGGCAATGAATTAGACCAATATGTCGACCCGCATGTAGGTTGAGATGAATTCTTGGAGAATATCTCAACATCTTTATATGTGGCTAAGCCTACCTGTTTCACGTTGAAAGTCTCAAAGACTCCAATGATGTTAGCTGCACTAGGATCCTGACCTATAGAACTGTTGATCTTGTCCATAATCCTGCCATTGTTTTCCCTTGAAAAAATTTATCGTGTCACATTGTGTCAAAATATATGTAAAATTATCCTCCCGAAAACTAGAGTGCAAGATGTACAATAGATGAAATTTAACATAAATAGCTGGGACCAGCAATGAACAGAGTTGCTTGATCGGGACTCAATGCTTCAACAATTTAGTTGAGAGATACACTGATATAGTTGAAAATTTTCTAGCTTGTTGTCATGATTCAGCTACATTACACACAAGAAGTTATCTTTTAGCTTGACAACGAGGTTTCTTCAACTTTACTGGCAGCAATCTTGAAGTATGTTTTACAAAAGGTCTGGTTTTATGTTGTGTGCTTCGGCACAAAGAAATGAAGTCCAAATTTAGCACTTACCAGTCAAATAGCCTAGAATATATTGTCTTTGCCAAGGCATCATGACTTAGTGCTGCCGGTGTCACTATAACACGCTCACATAGGGAGTCCTCAAGAGCCTTGACATCACACCTGATAACAGCATCTTATTTTATTTTCCAGGAAATTAAAACGAAACAATTTCAACAAAAGAATATGACAATAAAGTTATCATCATCTTACATCAGAAGCTCTGCTGCAGTATGAATGTGGTATCTTGCTTTGTCATCTTTCAATTCAGGAGAATCAGCTTCCTTCTCCTTTTTGAAGTCAATATTTCCAAGATGGAGAATTGCTGCCACTACACAGAATATAGCTTCCTGCAACCTAAAACAGTATATCTATGCTCGGTGGTTGATGATTGAAAAAAATAGAAAATTCATATTTGAATTGGAAAAATAGAAAGATGTAGTTTTACTTCCATCTAGAACTCACCTGCTCTTCTTGGTTTATTCCAACGACATCCATGACATTTGTGGTCTCTAGATACTCTCTTCCATCATTCACAATTGATACTTCATAGTAGTTACTCTGATTGAGATTATGAAATGTTCTTGGATCCTTAACCTTTAATTTCTTGGCATCGTGAAAATAAACATTAGTTGGTTTGAATGTGTAATTTATATACTAGTTTCAAACCATTGGTTTCAGTGGCTTCTCCTTAAAGATTTTCAAAAAGTGTTTTTTCTGTAAAAAATGAAAGATATTTTTCGAAGGCATCGTTAATGAAAGAGTCACAAATATTTTTCGAAAATGTTGGTACTTAAAATATTTTGATTCCTAAAAGTTTTGAAAAATGTCTTTACGTCTGAAAAGTGTCTGTTCTAATTTTGTTCTTTTATTCAAACACAAAAAACTTTTTAAGTTTCACAAAATATTGAGCTTTAAAATTTTTCCGAGAATTATGAAATGTTTTCATCACCTACAAGAATTGAGTTTTTAAAGTTGTTGTAGTACTTCTTCTTTAGCTTTATTATTATGAAATATTTAAATGTTATCAAGTCGTGTTTTCCTTTTGCATAAAGTATCATATTTGAAAGTGTTGAAATGTTTGAGTTTTATTAACATGTCTACACGTAGGTGCTAAAGTGTTTATTATACTAGTTTTAAACCAATGTTGTCAAGGGCTTCTCTTTAGCGGATTTCAAAGAAAGTGGCTTTTTCTGTAAAAACTTAATGATATTTTTCGAAAGCATTATGAAAAAAAGGTTGGCAAAGCAATTTCTTTTCTTAAACGAAAGTCACAAATATTTTTGTAATATGTTGGTACTGAAAATAATTTTGATTTTTAAAAAGTTGTAGTACTTCTGTTGCTGCATTATTCTAAAATATTTTAATGTTATTTTGTCGTGATTTCCTTTTACGCGATGTATCTTAAACCAAAATTGAGTTTTGAATTGTTTTTGTTGTATTCATATAAAATTTGCATAATATTATTTTTGTATTACTTATTTACACATTTTCTTTAATCATTGTTTCATATGCGAGTCTCAAATTAATGTTGGCAAAATCTCAAACACAACGACTTTTTCTATTCAATCAAAAGATTCGTTGAAAAGAAAGAATTTGAAACTCTTTTAGTGGGGTGAAATACTTAAATAAAAGTCTTATTTGAATTTTTTTTGCCACAATAGACTGTTTTCACCTATCATAAGGTGGTATACATTTCTCGAAAATGTTGGTACTTGAAATATTTTTTATAAGTGTTTCATTCTATAAGTGTTTTTTCGATTTAGTGGAATTGCAGTGTTCTATTTGAAGTTCTATATATTATGAGTCTTAGTTTGACAAAATTTATAAAGAAAATGCACTTCTTGATGACCACTCCACTCTCGCTTTCCTTTTTCAAAATGTGTTTTCGTCTCAAATGCGTTTGTTGTGATTTTAGTCTTTAATTCGATTACAAGAAAATATTTTAACTGCAACTATAATATTGAGCTTTTTAAGTTTTCTTGGACATGTATGAAATATTTTAAACACCTACCCGAATTGAGTTTTCAAAGTTGTAATACTTCTGTGGTTGCATTATTCTAAAATATTTTAATGTTATTTTGTCGTGATTTCCTTTTGCGTAATATATCTTAAACCAAAATTGAGTTTTGGAATTATTTTTGTTATATTCGTATAAAATTTGTATAATACTATTTTTCTTAACTTATTTACACACATTTGCTTAAATCATTGTTTCATATGTGAGTCTCAAATTAATGTTTAGCAAAATTTCAAACAAAACGACTTTTTCTATTCAATCCAAAGATTCGTTGAAAAGAAAGAATTTGAAAATCTTTTAGTGGGTCGAATACTTAAATAAAAGGCTTATATGGAAGTTTTTTGCCATTTTCACCAATCATAAGGTGGTGCACTTTTTTCGAAAATGTTGGTACATGAAATAATTTTTAGTTCTAAATAGATTTTCGAATAAGTGTTTCATTCTAAAGGTATTTTTTCTATTTTATTTAATTTGAAATTGCAATGTCCTGTTTGAAGTTCTATATATTATGAGTCTTAGTTTAAAAAAATTTGTAAAGAAAATGCACTTTGTGATGAACACTCTGGCTTTCCTTTTCAAACTGTATGTCATAGAGTGATTTATATACTAGTTTTAAACCATTGGTTTGAGTGGCTTGTTTTTAGAGATTTTCAAGCAAGTGTTTGTTTCTGTAAAAATGAAAGATATTTTACGATGGTGTCATTAATGAAAGAATCACAAATATTTTTCAAAAATGTTGGTACTTAAAATATTTTGATTCCTAAAAGTTTTGGAAAATGTCTTTACGTCTGAAAGGTGCTTGTTCTAATTTTGTTCTTTTATTCAAACACAAAAAACTGTTTTAAGTTTCACAAAATATTGAGCTTTAAAATTGTTATGAGAATTATGAAATGTTTTCATCACCTATAAGAATTGAGTTTTTAAAGTTGTAGTACTTCTTCTTTAGCTTTATTATTATGAAATATTTAAATGTTATCAAGTCGTGTTTTCCTTTTGCATAAAGTATCATATTTGAAAGTGTTGAAATGTTTGAGTTGTATTCATGCAAAATATGCATTAACAAATTTTTTACTCAAAAACATATTTTAACATGTCTACACGTAGGTGCTAAAGTGTTTATTATACTAGTTTTAAACCAATGTTGTCAAGGGCTTCTCTTTAGCGGATTTCAAAGAAAGTGGTTTTTTCTGTAAAAACTTAATGATATTTTTCGAAAGCATTATGAAAAAAAGGTTGGCAAAGCAATTTCCTTTTGTAAACGAAAGTCACAAATATTTTTGTAATATGTTGGTACTGAAAATAATTTTGATTTTTAAAAGTTTTAAAGAATATGTGTTTTCTTCTCAAAGGTGTTTGTTCTGATTTTCGTCTTTAATTCGATTGCAAGAAAATGTTTTAACTGCAAATAATATTGAGCTTTTAAAGTTTTCTGGAACATGTATGAAATATTTTCAACACCTACGAGAATGGAGTTTTCAAAGTTGTTGTACTTCTGTGGTTGCATTATTCTAAAATATTTTAATTTTATTTTGTCGTGATTTCCTTTTGCGTAATGTATCTTAATCCAAAATTGTGTTTTGAATTATTTTTGTTGTATTCGTATAAAATTTGCATAATATTATTTTTTTATAACTTATTTTAACACATTTGCTTTAATCATTGTTTCATATGCGACTTTTTCTATTCAATCGAAAGATTCATTGAAAAGAAAGAATTCGAAACTCTTTTAGTGGGCTGAAATGCTTAAATAAAAGGCTTATATGATTTTTTTTTGCCGAAATAGGTTGTTTTACCAATCATAAGGTGGTGAACGTTTTTTGAAAATGTTGGTACTTGAAATAATTTTTAATTCTAAATAGATTCGAATAAGTGTTTCATTCTAAAAATGCTTTTTCGATTTTATTTGATTTGAAGGTGCAATGTCTTGTATGAAGTTCTATATATTATGTGTCTTAGTTTGAAAAAATTTGTAAAGAAAATGCACTTTGTGATGACCACTCTCGCTTCCTTTTTTAAAATACATGCCATAGAGTGATTTATATAATAATTTCAAACCATTAGTGGCTTCTCTTTAGAGATTTTCAAAAAGTGTTTTTTTTTTGTAAAAAATGAAAGATATTTTACAATGATATCATTAATGAAAGAGTCACAATTCATTTTCGAAAATGTTGGTACTTAAAATAATTTGAATCCTAAAAGTTTTTAAAAATGACTTTACGTCTTGAAAAGTGTTTGTTCTAATTTTGTTTTTATATTTTGAACACAAGAAAATGTTTTAACTTGATAAAATATTGAACTTTAAATGTTTTTTGAGAATTATGAAATGTTTTCATCACCTACAAGAGTTGAGTTTTTAAAGTTGTAGTAATTCTTCTTTAGTTGCATTATTTTGATATTTTTAAATGTATCGAATTTAAAAGTTTTGAAATATTTGAGTTGTATTCATCCAAAATATGCATTAATATATTTTTCACTCAAAAATATATTTGAACACTTTGTTATCCTGGTTTCAAACCAATGTTGTCAAGAGCTTTTCTTTATTGAATTTCAAAGAACGTGGTTTTTTCTGTAAAAAATCAAAGATATTTTTCGAAAGCGTCATGAAAAAAAGTTTGGCCAAGCAATTCGTTTTTATAAACGAAAGTCACAATTTTTTTTTAAATGCTGGTACTAAAAATAATTTTGATTAATTTTTTTTCTAAAAGTTTTGTAGAATATGTGTTTTCGTCTCTTTTCTGATTTTAGTCTTTAATTCGATTACAAGAAAATGTTTTAATTGCAACTAATATTAAGCTTTTAAAGTTTTCTTGAACATGTATGAAATATTTTAAACACCTACCAGAGTTGAGTTTTCAAAGTTATAGTACTTTTGTGGTTGCATTATTCTATCATATTTAAATGTTATTTTGTCTTGATTTTCTTTTGTAATATGTATCTTAAACCAAAATTGAGTCGTAAATTGTTTTTGTTGTGTTCGTATAAAATTTATTTAATATTATTTTTATAACTTATTTACACACATTTTATTAAATCATTGTTTCATATGTGACTCTCAAATTAGTGTTCGCAAAATTTCAAACAAAGCTACTTTTTCTATTCAATCGAAAAATTCGTTGAAAAGAAAGAATTTGAAACTCTTTTAGTGGGGTGAAATACTTAAATAAAAGGATTATCTGATTTTTTTTCCATTTTCACGAATCGTAAGGCGGTGCACGTTTTTCGAAAATGTTGGTACTTGAAATAATTTGTAGTTCTATGTAGATTTTCGAATAAGTGTTTCATTCTATAAGTGTTTTTTCTATTTTATTTGATTTGAAATTGCAATGTCTTGTTTGAAGTTCTATATATTATGAGTCTTAGTTTGAAAAAATTTGTAAAGAAAATGCTCTTTGTGATGACCACTTTGGCTTTCCTTTTTCAATATGTCATAGAGTGATTTATATACTAGTTTCAAACCATTGGTTTGAGTGACTTCTCTTTGGAGATTTTGAAAAAAAGTGTTTTTTTTTTGTAAAAAATGACTTATATTTTACAAAGGCGTCATTAATGATATAGTCACAAATATTTTTTGAAAATGTTGGTACTTAAAATATTTTGATTTCTAAAAGTTTTTAAAAATGTCTTTACGTCTGAAAGTATTTGCTCTAATTTTGTTCTTTTGTTCGAACACAAGAAAATTGTTTTAACTTTCACAAAATATTGAACTTTAAAATTTTTCTGAGAATTATGAAATGTTTTCGTCACCTACAAGAATTGAGTTTTTAAAGTTGTTGTAGTACTTTTTCTTTAGTTTTATTATTATGAAATATTTAAATGTTATCATGTCACGATTTTCTTTACATAATGTATCATATTTGAAAGCTTTGAAATGTTTGAGTTGTATTCATGCAAAATATGCTTTAACAATTTTTTTGCTCAAAAACATATTTTAACATGTCCACACGTAGTTGCTAAAGTGTTTATTATACTAGTTTTAAACCAATGTTGTCAAGGGCTTCTCTTTAGAGAATTTCAAAGAAAGTGGCTTTTTCTATAAAAAATCATTGATATTTTTTGAAAGCATCATGAAAAAAAGGTTGGCAAAGCAATTCGTTTCCATAAACGAAGGTGTCACAAATATTTTTTTAAAATGTTGGTATCAAAAGTGCTTGTTCTGATTTTTGTCTTTAATTCGATTGCAAGAAAATTTTTTAACTGCAAATAATATTGAGTTTTTAAATTTTTCTTGAACATGTATGAAATATTTTAAACACCTACCAGAATTGAGTTTTCAAAGTTGTAGTACTTCTGTAGTTGCATTATTCTAAAATCTTTTAATGTTATTTTGTCGTGATTTTCTTTTGCATAATGGATCTTAAACCAAAATTGAGTTTTGAATTGTTTTTGTTGTATTCCTATAAAATTTGCATAATATTATTTCTTATAACTTATTTACACACATTTGCTTAAATCATTGTTTCATATGCGAGTCTCAAATTAATGTTGGAAATGGTTTTTACTTCAGAAAATATCTAACAAAGTGACTTTTTTTATTCAATCGAAAGATTCGTTGAAAAGAAAGAATTTAAAACTCTTTTAGTGGGGTGAAATACTTAAATGAAAGGCTTATCTGAATTTTTTTTGCTACAATAGGCTGTTTTCACCAATCATAAGGTGGTATACATTTTTCAAAAATGTTGGTACTTGAAATAATGTTTAGTTCCAAATTGATTTTCGAATAAGTGTTTCATTCTAAAAGTGCTTTTGCTATTTTATTTGATTGAAAATTGCAATGTCCTGTTTAAAGTTCTATTCTTTATGAGTCTTTGAAGATATTTGTAAAGAAAATGCACTTTGTGTTGACCACTCTGGCTTTCCTTTTTCAAAATGTAAGTCATCTAGTGATTTATATACTAGTTTCAAACCATTGGTTTGAGTGATTTCTCTTTAGAGATTTTCAAAAAAGTGTTTTTTTCTTGTAAAGAATGAAAGATATTTTACGAAGGCAGCAGTAATGAAAGAGCCACAAATATTTTTTGAAAATATTGATACTTAAAATAATTTGAATCCTAAAAGTTTTAAAAAATGTCTTTACGTCTGAAAAAGTGTTTGTTCTAATTTTTTTCTTTTTATTCGAGCACAAGAAAATGTTTTAAATTCATAAATTATTGAGTTTTTAATTTTTTTTTGAGAATTATGAAATGTTTTCATCATTGAGTTTTTAAATTTATTCTAATCCTTCTTCTTTAGTTGCATTATTATGAAATATTTAAATGTTATCAAGTCATGATTTTCTTTTGCATAATGTATCAAATTTAAAAGTTTTGAAATGTTTGAGGTGTATTCATGCAAAATATGCATTAAGATATTTTTTTCCTCAAAAACATATTTTTACATGTCCACCCGTATTTGCTAAAGTGTTTGTTATACTAGTTTGAACCCGATGTTGTCAACGGCTTCTCTTTTTATAAAATTTCAAAGAAGTTGCTTTTTCTGTAAAAGACCAATAATATTTTTCGAAAGCGTCGTGGAAAAAAGTTTGGCAAAGCAATTCATTTTCATAAACGAAAGAGTCATAAATAATTTTTTAAAATGTTGGTAGTTAAAGTAATTTTGATTAATAAAAGTCTTGAAGAATTTGTGTTTTCGTTTCAAAAGTGTTAGTTCTGATTTTAGTCTTTAATTCGATTTCAAGAAAATGTTTTAATTGCAAGTAATATTGAGTTTTTTAAGTTTTCTTGAGCATGTATGAAATATTTTAAACACCTACCAGAATTGGGTTTTCAAAGTTGTAGTACTTCTGTAGTTGCATTATTCTAAAATCTTTTAATGTTATTTTGTTGTGATTTTCTTTTGCATAATGGATCATAAACCAAAATTGAATTTTTATATTGTTTTTGTTGTGTCTGTATCAAATTTCGCAAAATGTTGGTACTTGAAATATTTTTTAGTTCTAAATAGATTTTCGAGTATGTGTTTCATTCTAAAAGTGCTTTTTTGATTTTATTTGATTTGAAATTGCAATGTCCTGTTTGAAGTTCTATATATTATGAGTCTTAGTTTGAAAAAAATTATAAAGGAAATGCACTTTGTGATGACCACTTTGGCTTTCCTTTTTCGAAATGTATATCATAGAGTGATTTATATACTAGTTTTATACCATTGGTTTATGTGGCTTGTCTTTAGAGATTTTCAAAAAAAGTATTTTTGTTTGGAAAAAGTGAAAGATATTTTTCGAAGTTATCATTAATGAAAGATGACAAATTTTTTTCGAAAATGTTGGTACTTAAAATAATTTTCTTTCCTAAAAGTTTTTAAAAATGTCTTTACGTCTAAAAAGTGTTCTAATTTTGGTATTTTATTCGAACCCAAGAAAATGTTTTCACTTCAAAAAATATAAAAATTATGAAATGTATTCATCAACTACCAGAATTGAGTTTT
Organism: Nuphar pumila; assembly: GCF_984573655.1. Lineage (NCBI taxonomy): Eukaryota > Viridiplantae > Streptophyta > Magnoliopsida > Nymphaeales > Nymphaeaceae > Nuphar > Nuphar pumila. The sequence goes on along the minus strand of NC_143257.1, from coordinate 126,041,465 downwards.
TAAAGTTGTTGTTGTACTTCTTCTTTAGTTGCATTATTATGAAATATTTAAATGTTATCAGGTCATGATTTCCTTTTGCATTATGTATCAAATTTGAAAGTTTTAAAATGTTTGAGTTGTATTCTTTAAAAATATGCATTAACATATTTTTTGTTCAAAAACATATTTTAACAATTCCACACATAGTTGCTAAAGTGTTTGTTATACTAGTTTCAAACCGATGTTGTCTACAGCTTCTCAAAGAAGGTGGCTTTTTCTTTAAAAAATCATTGATATTTTTGAAAGCATCATTTAAAAAAGTTTGGCAAAGCAATTTGTTTTCATAAACGAAAGTGTCACAAATATTTTTTTAAATGTTGGTACTTAAAATAATTTTGATTTCTAAAAGTTTTGAAGAATATGTGTTTTCATCTCAAAAGTGTTTGTTCTGATTTTAGTCTTTAATTTGATTACATGTAAATATTTTAACTGCAAATAATATTGTGCTTTTACAGTTTTCTTGATCATGTATGAAATATTTTCAACACCTACCAGAATTGAGTTTTCAAAGCTGTAGTACTTGTCTGGTTGCATTATTCTAAAATATTTGATTGTTATTTTGTCGTGATTTTCTTTTGCATTATGTATTTTAAACCAAAATTTAGTTTTGAATTGTTTTTGTTGTATTCGTATAAAATTTGTATAATATTTATTTTTTATTACTTACTTAAACACATTTGCTTTAGTCATTGTTTGATATGTGAGTCTCAAATTAATATTGACAAAATTTTAAACAAAGCGACTTTTTCTATTCAATCGAAAGATTCATTGAAAAGAAAGAATTTGAAACTCTTTTAGTGGGGTGAAATACTTGAATAAAAGACTGATCTGATTTTTTTTTCCATTTTCACCAGTCATAATGTTGTGCACTTTTTCAAAAATGTTATTTTGTCATGATTTTCTTTTGCATAATGAATCTTAAACCAAAATTGAGTTTTGAATTGTTTTTGTTGTATTCTTATAAAATTTGCACAAAATTATTTTTTATAACTTATTTACACATTTGTTTAAATCATTGTTTCATATGCAAGTCTCAAATTAATGTTGGCAATGACTTTTACTTTAGAAAATTTCAAACAAAGTGACTTTTTCTATTCAATTGAAAGATTCATTGAAAAGAAAGAATTCAGAACTCTTTTAGTGGGGTGAAATACTTAAATAAATGGTTGTTTTCACCAATTGTAAAGTGCACATTTTTTGAAAATGTTGGTTTTTGAAATAATTTTTAGTTCTAAATAGATTTTCGAATAAGTGTTTCATTCTAAAAGTGTTTTGCTATTTTATTTGATTTGAAATTGCAATGTCCTGTTTGAAGTTCTATATATTATGAGTCTTAGTTTTAAAATGTTTGTAAAAAAAATGCACTTTGTGATGACCACTCTGGCTTTCCTTTTACAAAATGTATGTCATAGAGTGATTTATATAGGAATGTCATAGAATGATTTATATACTAGTTTCAAAACATTGGTTTCAGTGACTTCACTTTAGAGATTTTCAAAAATAGTTGTTTTATCTGTAAAAAATGAATTTTTTTTTTCGAAGGCATGATTAATGAAAAAGTAGCGTATATTTTTTGAAAATGTTGGTACTTAAATTAATTTTGATTGCTAAAAGTTTTGAAAAATGTCTTTATATCTAAAAAGTGTTTGTTCTAATTTTGTTCTCTTTTTCAAACACAAGAAAATCTTTTAATAACTTTACAAAATATTGAGCTTTAAATTTTTTTTGATAATTCTGAAATGTTTTCATCACCTGCTAGAATTGAGTTTTTAAAGTTGGATTTCTTCTTCTTCTTTAGTTCATTATTATGAAATATTTAAATGTTATCAAGTCATGATTTCCTTTTGCATAATGTATCAAATTTGAAAGTTTTGAAATGTTTGAGTTGTATTCATGCAAAATATATTTCTTGCTCGAAAACATATTTTGATACGTCCATACATAGTTGCTAGTGTGATTTATATACTAGTTTCAAACCGGTATTGTCAATGGCTTCTCTTTAGAGAATTTCATAGAAAGTAGCTTTTTCTGATATTTTTCGAAAGCGTGGTGGAAAAAGATTGGCAAAGCAATTTGATTTTCAATTTTGGTCTTTCATTCCAATGGATGGAAGTGTTTCTAACTTAAGCCTAGTTTGAGTTTTTGAAGTTTTTTAGACGAGTAGGAAATGTTTTTAACTTCTTTCAAAATTAAGATTTCAAAGTTTTTGAAATTAAGTTGTTGTAGTACTTATTTGGTGATGTTATAATGTTCAGAGATTTGATTTGTAATTTTTTTAATGCAACTGTGATATTTTACTAATTTTCTCGATGCAAAACCTATACTTGCAAGATTTTGTGTTTCAATGTTAATTTGGCTAGTTATTGCCTTTTCAATGTTAATTTCAATATTGATGCCAGAATTTGTATTTTCATTCTTCTAGCCTGGTAACCCTTCAATCCCATTCTGTCGCAAATGGTTGCACAAGCTGTTTTCTCGTAGGAGCTGACATAGATCAAGTTAAGGCATCAAGTTAGGCTACTATTCAACTGTAACTATACCTTTTCAATAGGCACTTTGTAGATGCATCTCGTATAAAAAGCTGATAAATTTCTACGTATTAAAATAATTAAAACCATCTAAAACATCAGGAGCAAGCACTCCAAAGCTGTGGATGAACTCATCAAAAGTTCTTGTAGTTGGGTAGCCTGCACAACTTATCCTGATTGCCTCTAGCACTCCCTGGAATCATGTAAGAGTTATTCTAGTGAGAATTTTTAATGCCTCATGTATTTTTAGTACGGCTGAACTTTAACAGGAGATTCAAAAGCATCAATGTCTACCTACCCCACACCTCTGTTGGCTTAAAACATTTAAATTTGCAAAGATCCCTGGCTTCAAGACGGTATTTGGTTTGACACTTCTGATATAATGAGGCTCTGTGGTACCTAAAGTCTCCATAAGTGCTTGCAGTTGTTGAAAGCGAGAAGACACCAAAATCAAGATTAACTACAATACCAAAACATATAGGTAGCGTCATATTTTTGACTTATGTACCTTGAAGCGGGTACCAATTGTGGAGAATTTGGATGATTTCGAAGTCTCCTCAGGTAGAGGGGGGAAGAGGTTTGCAGCAAAAGAACTGTTGGAGGCATTTAGTAGAGCTTGATGTTCTGCTACAACATAATCGTTGTTCTTGTCAAGGAACAGATCTGCTTGGTAGGTGACCTGAAAAGAAAAAAAAACGAATGTTTAAGGCTATAAAACTTGACTTTGCTTACATCAGCAGCATAACATTCATTCTGCAAGATAGTTGCTACCGTGGAAATTAATTAGAGGAGTTATATCTAGGACTTACATCACCAGCATAATGGTTAATTGTGAAGTTAGTGCGGGCAATTTTTGGCTTGCTGAAGCGTTTATGGCCTTTATATGTTTGGTACATCTTCTGTGCAAATGTTTCATGAGTAGATTTTGGGAACATACTGCAGAAGCATATCATGGTGCTATGTCAGTTCCAGCAACCTAGCTTGTAAGTCAATATTTCTTGGTCATGCATGTCATAGTTCCTATGGAAGCATTTTATGATCTGTGATAGATTAATGCACTTTAAATTTTGTTAGCTTTGATTTATGTTCTTCCTTGGATAGCATCTAATGCATGTTTTGTCACAAAACAATTAAGAAAACAGCAGAAATTTTAAAGATACGTTCATGTTATTAGCAATCTAAATTTTAGGTGGTAAAATTCTTGGACATAATGTTTATTAGTTGTGTAGCAGTATCATTTTACAAATGATGTGAGGCACTTGAAAGACATACCATGCTTCATCTCGAAGTGAGATTATTCCTCCTGGTTTCTGCATTTGACACACTTAAGATATGAACATACCATCTATTTTGATAAAAGTGTCAGACAAAAATAAATTGATACACTTCCACTTTCACAAATTACTTATCATAAAAACATCAAAGTTTGACAATCAAATACCTTGTCAATAAGATCCAGGACATCTTGATTGTCCACAAATTCAACATAACTCCAATTAGTCTCTTCTCTTGTACTCTTCCTGCTCCATCTTGAATACTTGCTGCACATGAATGCTTTGTTATTCTCTGACTTAGATTTTAGCACATAGTTTGCGCTTTCCATCTGAAGGAAAAGACAACATTACCTGGTTGAAATGCTGTTGCAATTTCTCATTTGTAAAGTTTATACATAACTGCTCAAAACTGTCATATACATTGGCAATGAATTAGACCAATATGTCGACAGGCATGTAGGTTGAGATGAATTCTTGGAGAATTTCTCAGAATCTTTATATGTGGCTAAGCCAACCTATTCACCTTGAAAGTCTCAAAGCCATAAATGTCAAGTACTCCAAACCTATTCACCTTGAAAGTCTCAAAGCCATAAATGTCAAGTACTCCAATGTGGTTACTGACCTATAGAACTGTTGATCTTGTCCACAATCCTGCCATTGTTTTCCCTTGAAAAAAATTATCTTGGCACATTGTGTCAAAATGTATGTAAAATTATCATCCAGTAAGCTAGAGTGCAGGATGTACAATAGAGGAAATTTAACATGAATAGCTGGGACCAGCAATAAGCAGAGTTGCTTGATCGGGACTAAATGGTTCAACAATTTAGTTGAGAGATACACTGATATAGTTGAAAATTTTCTAGTTTGTTGTCATGATTCAGCCACATTACACATAATAAGTTATCTTTTAGCTTGACAACAAGGTTTCTTCAACTTTACTGGCAGCAATTCTGAAGTATGTTTTACAAAGGTCTGGTTTTATGTTGTGTGCTCCGGCACAAAGAAATGAAGTCCAAATTAGCACTTAGCAGTCAAATAGCCTAGAATATATTGTCTTTGCCAAGGCATCAGGACTTAGTGCTGCCGAATCTGGATCAAGAGGCTTTGTTATGTTTCCATCCGATGTCACTATAACAGGCTTACATAGGGAGTCCTCAAGAGCCTTGACATCACACCTGATTACATCTTATTTTATTTTCTAGGAAATTAAAACGAAACAATTTGAGCCAAGGAATATGACAATAAAGTTATCATCATCATACATCAGAAGCTCTGCTGCAATATGAATGTGGTATATTGCTTTGTCATCTTTCAATTCAAAAGAATCAGCTTCCTTCCTCTTTTTGAAGTCAATATTTCCAAGATGGAGAATTGCTGCCACTACGCGGAATATAGCATCATGCCACCTAAAACATTATGTCTATGCTAGGTGGTTGATGATTGAAAATATAGGAAATTCATATTTAAATTGGAAAAATAGAAAGATGTAGTCTTACTTCCATCTAGAACTCACCTGCTCTTCTTGGCTTGTTCCAACCACATCCATGGCATTTCTAGTCTCTAGATACTTTGTACCATCCTTCACATTTAGATAATGAAATGTTCTTGGATCTTTAACCTTCAATTTTTTGGCATCGTGAAAATAAACTTTAATTGGCTTGAATGTGTGATTTATATACTAGTTTCAAACCATTGCTTTCAGTGGCTTCTCTTTAAAGATTTTCAAAAAAGTATTTTTTATGTAAAAAATGTAAGATATTTTTCGAAGGCATCATTAATAGAAGAGTTCGAAAATGTTGGTACTTAAAATAATTTTGATTCCTAAAAGTTTTTAAAAAATGTCTTTATGTCTGAAAAGTGTTTGTTCTAATTTTGTTCTTTTATTCGAACACAAGAAAATGTTTTAACTTCACAAAATATTGAGCTTTAATTTTTTTTGAGAATTCTGAAATGTTTTCATCACCTACAAGAATTGAGTTTTTAAAGTTGTTGTAGTACTTCTTATTTAGTTGCATTATTGTGAAATATTTAAATGTTATGAAGTCATGATTTCCTTTTGCATAATGTATGTAATTTGAAAGTTTTGAATTGTTTGAGTAGTATTCATTTAAAATATGCGTTAACATATTTTTTGCTCAAAAACGCAGTTGCTAAGGTGGTTGTTATACTAGTTTTAAACCAATATTGTCAAGTGCTTCTCTTTAGAGAATTTCAAAGAAAGTGGCTTTTTCTGTAAAAAATCAATGATATTTTTCGAAAGCGTCATGAAAACAAGTTTGACGAAGCAATTCCTTTTCATAAACGAAAGGCATAAATATTTTTTTAAAATGTTGGTACTTAAAATAATTTTGATTTCTAAAAGTTTTGAAGAATATGTGTTTTCGTTTCAAAAGTGTTTGGTCTGATTTTAGTCTTTAATTCGATTAGAAGAAAATATTTTAACTGCAAATAATATTGTGCTTTTGAAGTTTTCTTGAACATGTATGAAATATTTTCAACACCTACAAGAATTGAGTTTTCAAAGTTGTAGTAATTTTGTGGTTGCATTATTCTAAAATATTTAAATATTATTTTGTCATGATTTCCTTTTGCATAATGTATCTTAAACCAAAAATGAGTTTTGAATTGTTTTTGTTGTATTCGTATAAAGTTTACGTAATATTATTTTTTATAACTTATTAACACACATTTGCTTTAGTCATTGTTTGATATGTGAGTCTCAAATTAATGTTGGCAATGGCTTTTACTTCAAGAAATTTCAAACATAGCAACTTTTTCTATTCAATTAAAAGATTCATTGAAAAAAAAGAATTTGAAACTCTTTTAGTGCTGTGAAATACTTAAATAAAAGGCTTATCTCAAAATTTTTTTTGCCACAATAGGCTGTTTTCACCAATCATAAGGTGGTGCACATTTTTTAAAAATGTTGGTACTTGAAATAATTTTTAGTTTTAAATAGATTTTTGAATAAGTGTGTCATTCTCAAGGTGCTTTTTCTATTTTATTTGATTAGAAATTATAATGTCCTATTTGAAGTTCTATATATTATGAGTCTTAGTTTGAAACAATTAGTAAAGAAAATGCACTTTGTGATGACTACTCTGGCTTTCTTTTTTCAAAATGCATGTCATAGAGTGATTTATATAGGAATGTCTTTATATACTAGCTTCAAACCATCAATGGCTTCTCTTTACTGATTTTCAAAAAAAGTGTTTTTTTTTAAATGAAAGATATTTTTCGAAGGCATCATTAATGAAAGTCACAAATAATTTTCGAAAATGTTGGTACTTAACTTTTAGGAATTAAAATTATTTTTTTAGAGAATTTCATAGAAAATGATGAATATACTAGTTTCAAAGAGATGTTGTCAATGGCTTTTATTTAGAGAATTTCATAAAAAGTGGATTTTTCTTTAAAAAATCAATGATATTTTTCGATTGCGTGGTGGAAAAAGTTTGGCAATGCAATTTTATTTCCAATTTTGGTCTTTCATTCCAATGGATGGAAATGTTTCCAACTTAAGCCGAATTTGAGTTTTTAAAGTTTTTTAAACAAGTAGGAAATGTTTTTAACTTCTATCAAAATTAAGATTTTAAAGGTTTCAAAATTAAGTTGTTGTAGTACTTATTTGGTGATGTTATAATGCTTGGAGATTTGAATTGTAAATTTTTTAATGCAACTGTGATATTTTACTAATTTTCTCGATGCAAAACCTATACTTACAAGATTTTGAGTTTTAACAAGTACATTAATGATACCTAGATATGTTCCCTTTACCATTAGCTATAGTTTTGGTTACGTTGGTTTGAAGGTTTTAGCTTTAGGTCGTTATTGTGGCGTTGTTGCTTGGATGTGGTTAGGTCTATCCAGTGGATGTATATGATATCATGTCACAACCAATAAGTGAGCTCTGCCAAGTATACTAATGGTAATGTGGATGAGTTTGTTTAGAGTCCTTTGATTCATTCAAACATTATTAAATGTTTCACTAGCTTTAGTCTCCAACTTGTGAATTGGATTTAGTGCACTTTTGATCATTTTATCTCATTGGATGCATTATCTTTGAGAATTTTCTATCATAAATTTTCACTAGTGCAACTTCACTCTCAACTTCAAGATCCACTCTTTTCACACAGGAGGCGCTGGTGGAGTACCTTATGTGATTTGAAATTGCAATGTCTTATTTGAAGTTCTATATATTATGAGTCTTAGTATAAAAAATTTGTAAAGAAAATGCACTTTGTGATGACCACTCTAGCTTTCCTTTTTCAAAATGCATGTCATAGAGTGATTTATATACTAGTTTCAAACCATTGGTTTCAATGGCTTCTCTTTAGAGATTTTTAAAAAAGTGTTTCTTTCTATAAAAAATGAAAGTTATTATTCGAAGGCATCATTAATGAAAGTGTCACAAATATTTTTCTAAAACGTTGGTACTTAACATAATTTTGATTCTTAAAAGTTCTTAAAAATGTCTTTACATCTGAAAAGTGTTTGTTCTAATTTTGTTCTTTTATTCGAACACAAGAAAATGTTTTAGCTTAAAAAAATAGAGCTTTAAAATTCTTTTGAAAATTATGAAATGTTTATCACCTACCGGAATGGAGCTTTTAAAGTTGTAGTACTTCTTTAGTTGCATTATTATGAAATATTTAAATGTTATCGAAGTCATGATTTTCTATTGCATAATTTATCAAGTTTGAAAGTTTTGAAATGTTTGAGTTGTATTCATGCAAGATACGCATTAACATATTTTTTCCTCAAAAACATAGTTTTACACGTCCACACCAAGTTGCTAAAGTGTTTGTATACTAGTTTCAAACCAATGTTGTCAACGGCTTCTCTTTAGAGAATTTCAAAGTGAGTTGCCTTTTTTATAAAAAATCAATGATATTTTTCGAAAGCGTCAAGGCAAAATTTTTGGCAAAGCAATTTATTTTCCTAAACGAAAGAGTCACAAATATTTTTTTAAAATGTTCGTACTTAAAGTAATTTTGACACGTCCACACGTATTTGCTAAAGTGTTTGTTATACTAGTTTGAAAACGATGTTGTCAACGGCTTCTCTTTTGAGAATTTCAAAAAAAAAGTTGTTTTTTCAGTAAAAAAATCAATGATATTTTTTTAATGCGTCAAGGAAAAATGTTTGGCAAAGCAATTCGTTTCCATAAACGAAAGAGTCACAAATATTTTTTTAAAATATTGGTACTTAAATTAATTTTGATTAATAAAAGTTTTGACAAATGTGTTTTCATCTCAAAAGTGTTTGTTCTGATTTTAGTAGTTAATTCGATTACAATAAAATGTTTTAACTGTAAATAATATTAAGTTTTTAAAGTTTTATTGAACATGCATGAAATATTCGTTAAAAAAAAAACCAAAATTTTCAATTGAATTCAAAGATTCGTTGAAAAAAAAGAATTTGAAACTCTTTTAGTGGGGTGAAATACTTAAATAAAAGGCTTATCTGAATTTTTTTTGCAACAATAGGCTGTTTTCACAAATCTTAAGGTGGTGCGCATTTTTCGAAAATGTTGGTACTTAAATAATTTTTAGTTCTAAATAGATTTTCGAATATGTGTTTCATTCAAAGTGCTTTTTCTATTTTATTTGATTTGAAATTGCAATGCCGTGTTTGAAGCAGAGTTACCGTAAACGTATATGCATAAGGGGAGCGCGCTTCCCCGAGACGCGCTTCGGAAGCGCGAAACGCACACTGAAGCACACGTAAAAAAGAAGAAGCGCATCCCCCTTTAAAGGGGGACGCGTCCCTCTTTAAAAAGGGACGTGTTTCCCTTTAAAGGAAAATGCGTCCCCCTTTAAAGGGAATCGCGTCCCCCTTTGAAGGGGGACACGTTTACGAAATGCCAGTTTTACCCTCAGAGGCGAAGTGCAGGCTCAACGCCTCGCTTCGCCTCATCGCATTTAACAACCTTGCCCCGAGAGGCGTTTCGCGCTTCCGAAGCGCGTCTCGGGGAAGCGCGCTTCCCCTTATGCATATGCGTTTCCGGTAACTCTACTTCAAACATGGCATTGCAATTTCAAATCAAATAATATAGAAAAAGCACTTTGAATGAAACACTTATTCGAAAATCTATTTAGAACTAAAAATTATTTAAGTACCAACATTTTCGAAAAAGCGCACCACCTTAAAATTGGTGAAAACAGCCTATTGTGGCAAAAAAAATTCAGATAAGCCTTTTATTTAAGTATTTCACCCCACTAAAAGAGTTTCAAATTCTTTTTTTTCAACGAATCTTTCAATTGAATAGAAAAATTTGGTTTTTTTTTCAACGAATATTTCATGCATGTTCAATAAAACTTTAAAAAGTTAATATTATTTACAGTTAAAACATTTTATTGTAATCGAATTAACTACTAAAGTCGGAACAAACACTTTTGAGATGAAAACACATTTGTCAAAACTTTTATTAATCAAAATTAATTTAAGTACCAATATTTTAAAAAAATATTTGTGACTCTTTCGTTTATGGAAACAAATTGCTTTGCCAAACATTTTTCCTTGACGCTTTAAAAAAATATCATTGATTTTTTTACTGAAAAAACAACTTTTTTTTGAAATTCTCAAAAGAGAAGCCGTTGACAACATCGTTTTCAAACTAGTATAACAAACACTTTAGCAAATACGTGTGGACGTTTCAAAATTACTTTAAGTACGAACATTTTAAAAAAATATTTGTGACTCTTTCGTTTAGGAAAATAAATTGCTTTGCCAAAAATTTTGCCTTGACGCTTTCGAAAAATATCATTGATTTTTTATAAAAAAGGCAACTCATTTTGAAATTCTCTAAAGAGAAGCCGTTGACAACATTGGTTTGAAACTAGTATAACAAACACTTTAGCAACTTGGTGTGGACGTGTAAAACTATGTTTTTGAGGAAAAAATATGTTAATGCGTATTTTGCATGAATACAACTCAAACATTTCAAAACTTTCAAACTTGATAAATTATGCAATAGAAAATCATGACTTCGATAACATTTAAATATTTCATAATAATGCAACTAAAGAAGTACTACAACTTTAAAAGCTCCATTCCGGTAGGTGATAAACATTTCATAATTCTAAAAAGAATTTTAAAGCTCTATTTTTTTAAGCTAAAACATTTTCTTGTGTTCGAATAAAAGAACAAAATTAGAACAAATACTTTTCAGATGTAAAGACATTTTTAAGAACTTTTAAGAATCAAAATTATGTTAAGTACCAACGTTTTAGAAAAATATTTGTGACACTTTCATTAATGATGCCTTCGAATAATAACTTTCATTTTTTATAGAAAGAAACACTTTTTTAAAAATCTCTAAAGAGAAGCCATTGAAACCAATGGTTTGAAACTAGTATATAAATCACTCTATGAGATGCATTTTGAAAAAGGAAAGCTGGAGTGGTCATCACATAGTGCATTTTCTTTACAAATTTTTTAAACCAAGACTCATAATATATAGAACTTCAAATAAGACATTGCATTTTCAAATCACATAAGGTACTTCACCAGTGCCTTCTGTGTGAAAAGAGTGGATCTTGAAGTTGAGAGTGAAGTTGCACTAGTGAAAATTTATGATAGAAAATTCTCAAAGATAATGCATCCAATGAGATAAAATGATCAAAAGTGCACTAAATCCAATTCACAAGTTGGAGACTAAAGCTAGTGAAACATTTAATAATGTTTGAATGAATCAAAGGACTCTAAACAAACTCATCCACATTACCATTAGTATACTTGGCAAAGCTCACTTATTGGTTGTGACATGATATCATATACATCCACTGGATAGACCTAACCACATCCAAGCAACAACGCCACAATAACGACCTAGAGCTAAAACCTTCAAACCAACGTAACCAAAATTATAGCTAATGGTAAAGGGAACATATCTAGGTTTCATTAATGTACTTGTTAAAACTCAAAATCTTGTAAGTATAGGTTTTGCATTGAGAAAATTAGTAAAATATCACAGTTGCATTAAAAAATTTACAATTCAAATCTCCAAGCATTATATACTTGTTTCAAACCATTGGTTTCTGGTTCTTTTCTTTAGAGATTTTCAAAAAGGTGTTTTTTTCTGTAAAAAAAAAGATATTTTTAGAATTCATCAGTATTGAAAGAGTCACAAATATTTTTCGAAAATGTTGTTACTTAAAATAATTTTGATTCTTAAAAGTTCTTATAAACATCTTTACATTTGCATAGTGTTTGTTCTTTTATTCGAACAGAAGAAAATGTTTTGACTTAAAAAAATATTGAGCTCTAATTTTTTTTTGAGAATTATGAAATATTTTCCTCACTTACCATAATTGAGTTTTTGAAATCGTCGTAGTACTTTTTTAGTTGCATTGTTATGAAATATTTAAATGTTTTCAAGTCATGATTTTCTGCATAATTTATAAAATTTGAAAGTTTTGAAATGTTTGAGTTGTATTCATGCAAAATATGCATTAAAAAACAACAACAACAACAACTACGCCTTCATCCCAAAACAATTGGGGTCAGCGATATGAACCAAAAAAGAAATTCATTTTGGGTCTTCCACATGAATCCTTTTCCTCCAATCATTTCTATCCAACGCCATGTCCTCGGTGAGGTTCAAAGCATTCATATCCTTTCCTATCATCTCCATCCAAGTCTTCCTAGGCCTACCCCGACCTCTTTTAACTAATATATTTTCCCATTTCTCCAACCTTCTAACTGGAGCATCATTAGGCCTTCGCCGAATATGTCCAAACCACCGTAAACGATTCTCTCGCATCTTATTTTCAATGGGTGCAACACCTACCTTCTTACGTATCTCTTCGTTCCGAATCTTATCTTTTATTGTATTTCCACACATCCATCTAAGCATCCGCATCTCAGCTACACTCATTTTTTGAATATAATGTCTCTTGGCAGCCCAACATTCCGTACCATATAGTAAAGCGGGTCTAATAGTCGTCCTATAAAACTTTCCCTTCAACCGCAATGGCATTCTACGATCGCACAGCACTCCAGTAGCACTTTTCCATTTCATCCACCCAACCTTTATCCTATGATTTACATCTCCATCAATTTCTCCATACTTTTGAATGATGGATCCCAAATATTTGAAATAATCATTCACCGGTATATCTTGCTCACCAAGCTTCACTACACTCCCATCACTACTTCGTTGCTTACTAAACCGACATTCCATATATTCAGTCTTACTCTTACTCAACTTAAAACCTCTAGCTTCCAATGTCTGTCTCCATAATTCTAACTTAGCATTAACCCCAGCTCTAGACTCATCAATCAAAACAATATCATCAGCAAACAACATACACCACGGTACATTTTCTTGAATTGATCTCGTAAGCTCATCCATCACTATTGCAAATAGGAAAGGGCTTAAAGCAGATCCTTGATGTAACCCAACCGTTATCGGAAAATTGGTTGTCACCCCTCCACAAGTGCGGACATTGGTTACTACTCCTTCATACATATCTTTAATTATACTAATGTACTTGAGAGAAACACCTTTCTTCATCATTGTCCACCAGAGAACGTCCCTAGGTACTCTATCGTATGCCTTCTCTAAATCAATAAAAACCATATGCAAATCTTTGTTCCTCTCTCTATATCTCTCAATAAGTTGTCTAAGAAGATGTATAGCTTCCATAGTTGATCTTGCAGGCATAAAACCAAATTGATTCTCCGATATCATGACAACCTTTCTCAACCTAGACTCAATCACCCTCTCCCAAAGTTTCATAGTATGACTCATGAGTTTTATACCACGATAGTTTGTGCAATCTTGTATATCACCCTTATTCTTATATAAAGGCACCAAAGTACTCTTCCTCCACTCATTAGGCATCTTATTTGTTCGCCAAATCAAGTTAAAAAGATTTGTCAACCATTCTAAACCTTTCTCTCCCAAGCATTTCCAAGCCTCGATAGGTATACCATCTGGGCCAACTGCCCTTCTTGATTTCATTTTCTTCAAAGCCTCTGCAATTTCTTTCTTTTGAATCTTGCGCATGAAGTCACGATTTATCTCATGAAAAGGAATGGAGAAGTCTCCAAGATCTTGAGCATGACTATCATTAAATAGCTTATCAAAATAATCTTTCCATCTCTCCTTAATCTCCTCATCTTTGACTAAAACCCTTTGCGTTTCATCTTTGATACATCTAACCATACCCAAATCCTTCGATTTCCAATCTCTCATCTTTGCAAGCCTATAAATATCCTTCTCGCCTTCTTTGGTATCCAACTTGTCATAAACCTCCTTATATACCTTAGCCCTCGCGTTTCGAACAACTTTTTTAGCTTCCTTCTTTGCTATCATATACTTCTCCAAATTCTCATTATCACGACTCTTACTTAGATTTCTATAACACTCTCTTTTAACCTTAATAGCTAATTTGACATCCTCATTCCACCATGATGTATCCTTACCTAGTGGTGCACCGCCTTTAGACTCACCCAATACCTCCTTAGCTACTTTTCTCATACCACCCGCTATCTTATTCCACATTGATTCTGAATCCTCCTCGAGACACCAAACAACTTCCTTAACTACCTGCTCTACAAACATTCCTTGTTTAGCTCCTTTCAGTGCCCACCACTTAATTCTAGGATCTATCCTATGTCTATCCCTTTTGCGGCATTGTCTAATTCTAAGATCTAAAATTAAGACTCTATGTTGTGTAGCTACACTTTCTCCTGGTATAACCTTACAATCGATGCAACAACCCCTATCTCTCTTTCTAAGTAGGAAAAAATCTATCTGACTCGTATTAACCCCACTTTTAAATGTTACTAGGTGAGACTCCCTCTTCCTAAAACATATTTTAACATATATTTTAACAAAATATGCATTAACATATATTTTTTTTCTCAAAAACATATTTTAACACGTCCACACGTAGTTGCTAAAGTGTTTGTTATACTAGTTTCAAACCGATGTCAACGATTTCTTTTTAGAGAATTTCAAAGAAAGTGGCTTTTTCTGTAAAAAAATCAATGATATTTTTTGAAAGCATCATGAAAAAAGTTTGGCAAAGCAATTTGTTTTCATAAACGAAAGAGTCACAATTTTTTCTTTAAATGTTGGTACTTAAAATAATTTTGATTTCTAAAAGTTTTGAATAATATGTGTTTTCGTCTCAAAAGTGTTTGGTTTGATTTTTGTCTTTAATTCGATTACAAGAAAATGTTTTAACTGCATATAAAAGTTTTGAATAATATGTGAGTCTCAAATTAATGTTGGCAATGGATTTTACTTCAAGAAATTTAAAACAAAGCGACTTTTTCTATTCAATTGAAAAATTGGTTGAAAAGAAAGAATTTGAAACTCTTTTAGTGGAGTGAAATACTTAAATAAAAGGCTTATCTGAAAGTTTTTTTCCACAATTGGCTGTTTTCACCAATCATAAGGTATTGCACATTTTTCGAAAATGTTGGTACTTGAAATACTTTTAAGTTCTAAATAGATTTCCGAATGAGTGTTTCATTATAAAAGTGCTCTTTCTATTTTATTTGATTTGAAATTACAATGCCTTGTTTGAAGTTCTATATATTATGAGTCTTGGTTTGAAATAATTTGTAAAGAAAATGCACTGTGTGATCACCACTCTCGTTTTCCTTTTTCAAAATGTATTAAAGGAATGTCTTTATATACTAGTTCAAACTTCAAACCATCAGTGTTTTCTCTTTTACAGATTTTCAAAAAAGTAATTTTTTTGTAAAAATGAAAGGTATGTTTCGAAGGCAAAATTAATGAAAGAGTCAAAAATATTTTTCAAAAATGTTGGTACTTAAAATAATTTTAATTCCTAAAAGTTTTTAGAGAATTTCATAGATAATAATTAATATACTTGTTTCAAACCGGTGTTGTGAACAACTTCTCTTTAGAGGATTTCATAGAAAGTGGCTTTTTCTTTAAAAAAATCAATGATATTTTTTTATTGCGTGATGAAAAAAGTTTGGCAAAGCAATTTTATTTTCAATCTTGGTTTTTCATTTCAATGGATGGAAATGTTTTTAACTTAAGCCGAATTTGAGTTTTTAAAGTTTTTGAAACAAGTAGGAAATGTTTTCAACTTCTATCAAAATTAAGATTTCAAAGTTTTTGAAATTAAGTTGTTGTAGTACTTATTTGTTGTTGTTATAATGCTTGGAGATATGAATTGTAAATTTTTAATGCAACTGTGATATTTTACTAATTTTCTCGATGCAAAACCCATACAAGATTTTGAGTTTTAACAAGTACATTAATGAAACCTAGATATGTACCCTTTACCATTAGAAATAGTTTTGGTTATGTTGGTTTGAAGATTTTACCTTTAGGCCGTTATTGTGGTGTTGTTGCTTGGATGTGGTTAGGTCTATCCAATAGATGTATATGACATCATGTCACGACCAATAAGTGAGCTCTGCCTAGTATACTAATGGTAAAGTGGATTAGTTTGTTTAGAGTCCTTTGATTCATTCAAACATTATTAAATGTTTTACTAGCTTTAGTCTCCAACTTGTGAATATGATTCATTGCACTTTTGATCGTTTTACCCCATTGGATGCATTATCTTTGCGAATTTCTATCACAAATTTTCACTAGTACAACTTCGTTCTTGTATGCTTAGGAAGTATTGAAAACACATACTCGACTTGGTGAATGTCACAATAGAATCGATCGGGCCACCCGTTTAAGATATTGCTTCTATACTTCAATCCATTTCTTCAAGTTGCTCATGTTTATGAAAGAGAATAATAGATGACATACATCGAATGTCGTTTGGTTCTAGTTTGTTCCTATTATGGACATGAGCGCCAGTGTGGCACGTATGTGAAATATCCTAGGAATGTCATAAAGTGATTTTGATTTTTGTCCAAGAGCTTTACTAGGCTTGGTATTTATCACATTGGTTGTCGTGAAAATGCATCATATTGATCCTTATCTTGTTTATTTATTCCTTACCACAAAAGATGAGTGGCTAACATTGAGCATCTGCTATCTCAGTCGCTCAAGGTCCATGCGACTGTGGGATTTGGGATTGTTCACTTGTGTAAAGTACAATTTAGTTCCCTATATATGTGATTACAAAATTATGTGTGTGGTCACTGCTCGAAGATCTTCTAAGTAGTAATATTGCCATTTAACCTCACTACTCGAAGCTACATTTTTTAGAATTGAAGCAAGACAACGTTGGACAAATTCTTTTCAAGAAGCGAAGCTAGTGAACAATCAACAAGTTTAACGCAACAAAGAAGTGTAAAGGTGGTATATAGAAAGATAGTTCTTTCTTGCACAAGGTGTATTCTCATCGTTGCTGTCAAGACGAAGATGGTTACCTTGGTTAGTGCCATGAAAATGTGGTCACGTCTTGGTTGGATTTTGAATGTTACCAAAGTCTTGCATACTTAAAGCACTCTCAACTTCAAGATCCACGCTTTTCACATAGGAGGAGTTGGTGAAGTACCTTATTTGATTTGAAATTGCAATGTCTTGTTTGAAGTTCTATATATTTTGAGTCTTAGTTTGAAAAAAATTGTAAAAGAAAGTGCACTTTGTAAAGACCTCTCTGGCTTTCCTTTTTCAAAATATATGTCATAGAGTGATTTATATAGGAATGTCATAGAGTGATTTATATACTTGTTTCAAACCATTGGTTTCAATTGCTTCTCTTTAGAGATTTTCAAAAAAGTGTTTTTTTTTCTGTAAAAAATAAAAGATATTTTTTGAAGGAAGCATTAATGAAAGAGACAAATATTTCTCGAAAATGTTGGTACTTAAAATGATTTTGATTCTTAAGAGTTGTTCTTAAAAATGTCTTTACGTCTGAAAAGTGTTTGTTCTAATTTTGTTGTTTTATTCGAACACAAGAAAATGTTTTAACTTAAAAAAATATTGAGCTTTAAATTTTTTTTGAGAATTATAAAATGTTTTCATCACGTAGCAGAATTGAGCTTTTAAAGTTGTTGTAGTACTTCTTTTGTTGCATTATTGTGAAATATTTAAATGTTATCAAGTCATGATTTCCTATTGCATAATTTATCAAATTTTAAAGTTTTGAAATGTTTGAGTTGTATACATGCAAAATACGAATTAACATATTCTTTTGCTCAAAAACATATTTTAACACGTCCACACGTAGTTGCTAAGGTGTTTGTTATACTAGTTTCAAATCGATGTTGTCAACGACTTCTTTTTAGAGAATTGTAAAGAAAGCAGCTTTGTCTGTAAAAAATCAATGATATGTTTCGAAAGCGTCATGAAAATAAGTTTGGCAAAGCAATTCGTTTTCATAAACGAAAGTGTCACCAATATGTTTTTAGAATGATGGTGCTTAAAAGAATTTTGATTATACTTTTGTTTTCTAAAAGTTTTGAAGAATGCGTTTTCGTTTGTTCTAATTTTAGTTTTTAATTCGATTACTAGAAAATGTTTTAACTGCAAATAATATTTGAGCTTTTAAAGTTTTCTTGAACATGTATGAAATATTTTCAACACCTACCATAATTGAGTTTTCAAAGTTGTAGTACTTTTGTTGCATTATTCTAAAATATTTAAATGTTATTTTGTGGTGATTTTCTTTTGCATTATGTATCTTAAACCAAAATTGAGTTTTGAAGTGTTTTTCTTGTATTCGTATAAAATTTGCATAATATTAGTTTTTCTAACTTATGTACACACATTTGCTTAAATGATTGTTTCATATGTGAGTCTCAAATTAATGTTGGCAAAATTTCAAACAAAGTGACTTTTTCTATTCAATCAAAAGATTCGTTGAAAAGAAAGAATTTGAAACTCTTTTAGTCGGGTGAAATACTTAAATAAAAGGTTTATCTAAAATTATTTTGCCATTTTCACCAATCATAAGGTGGTGCACATTTTTCGAAAATGTTGGTACTTGAAATAATTTTTAGTTCTAAATAGATTTTTGAATAAGTGTTTCATTTTAAATTTACTTTTTCTATTTTATTTGATTTAAAATTGCAATGTCCTGTTTGAATTTCTATATATTATGAGCCTTAGTTTGAAAAAATTTGTAAAGAAAATGCACTTTGTGATAACCATTGTGGCTTTCCTTTTTCAAACTCTATGTCATAGAGTGATTTATATACTAGTTTCAAACCATTGGTTTGAGTGGCTTCTCTTTAGAGATTTTTAAAAAAGTATTTTTGTTTTTTGTAAAAAATGAAAGATATTTTACGAAGGCATCATTAATAAAAGAGTCATAAATATTTTTCAAAAATATAAGTACTTAAAATAATTTGAATCCTAAAAGTTTTTTAAAATGTCCTTACGTTTGTAAAAATGTTTGTTCTAATTTTGTTCTTTTATTCGACCACAAGAAAATGTTTTAACTTTCTCAAAATATTGAGCTTTAATTTTTTTTTGAGAATTATGAAATGTTTTCATCATTTACGAGAATTTAATTTTTAAAGTTATTGTAGTACTTCTGTAGTTTTATTTTATGAAATATTTAAATGTTATCAAGGCATAATGTTCTTTTGCATAATATATCATATTTGAAAGTTTTGAAATGTTTGAGTTGTATTTATGCGAAATATGCACTAACAAATTTCTTACTTAAAAACATATTTTAACATGTCCACACATAGTTGCTAAAAGTTTTGAAGAATATGTGTTTTTTTATCAAAAGTGTTTGTTTTGATTTTAGTCTCTAATTCGATTGCAAGAAAATGTTTTAACTGCAAATAATATTGAGCTTTTAAAGTTTTCTTGAATATGTGTGAAATATTTTCAACACCTACTAAAATTGAGTTTTCAAAGGTGTAGTACTTCTGTGCTTGCATTATTCTAAAATATTTTAATGTTATTTTGTCATGATTTCCTTTTGCATAATGTATCTTAAACCAAAATTGAGTTTTAATTTTTTTTTTTGTATTCCTATAAAATTTGCATAATATTATTTTTATAACTTATTTATACACATTTGCTTAAATCATTGTTTCATATGCGAGTCTTAAATTAATGTTGAAAATGGCTTTAACGTCAGAAAATTTTAAACAAAACGACTTTTTCTATTCAATCAAAAGATTCGTTGAAAAAAAATAATTTAAACTCTTTTAGTGCGATAAAATACTTAAATAAGAGGCTTATCTGATTTTTTTTTCAACAATAGGGTGTTTTCACCAATCATATGGTGGTGCACTTTTTTCGAAAATGTTGATACTTAAACTAATTTTTAGTTCTAAATAGATTTTTGAATAAGTGTTTCATTCTAAAAGTGCTTTTTCTATTTTATTTGATTTGAAATTGCAATGTCCTGTTTGAAGTTCTATATATTATGAGTCTTTGAACAAATTTGTAAATAAAATGCATTTTGTGATGACCACTCTGGCTTTCGTTTTTCAAAATGTATGTCATAGAGTGATTTATATACTAGTTTCAAACCATTGGTTTGTGTGGCTACTCTTTAGAGATTTTCAAAAAAGTTGCTTTTTCTATAAAAAATGAAATATATTTTTTGAAGGCATCATTAATGAAAGAGTCACAAATATTTTTCGATAATGTTGGTACTTAAAATAATTTTAATTCTTAAAAGTTCTTAAAAAGGTGTTTACGTCTGAAAAGTGTTTGTTCTAATTTTGTCCTTTTATTCGAATACAGGAAAATGTTTTAACTTAAAAAATATTGATCTTTAAATTTTTTTTGAGAATTATGAAATATTTTCATCACCTATCGAGAATTGAGCTTTTAAAGTTGTTGTAGTACTTCTTTAGTTGCGTTACTTTGAAATACTTAAATGTTTTCAAAGTCATGATTTCCTGTTGCATAATTTATCAAATTTGAAAGTTTTGAATTGTTTGAGTTATATTCATGCAAAATATGCATTAACATATTTTTTTCCTCAAAAACATATTTTCACACGTCCGCACGTATTTACTAAAGTGTTTGTTATACTAGTTTGAAAATGATGTTGTCAACGGCTTCTCTTTAGAGAATTTTAAAGAAGGTTGCTTTTTCATTAAAAAAAATCAATGATATTTTTTGAAAGCGACATGGAAAAAAGTTTGGCAAAGCAATTCGTTTTCATAAACGAAAGAGTCACAAATATTCTTTTAAAATGTTGTTACTTAAAGTAATTTTTATTAATAAAAGTTTTGAAGAATATGTGTTTTCTTCTCAAAAGTGTTTGTTCTGATTTTAGTTTTTAATTTGATTACTAGAAAATGTTTTAAATGCAAATAATATTGAGCTTTTAAAGTTTTCCTGAACATGAATGAAATATTTTATAGTTTTCAAAGTTGTAGTACTTTTGTGGTTGCATTATTCTAAAATATTTAAATATTATTTTGTCATGATTTCCTTTTGCATAATGTATCTTTAACCAAAATTATTTTTTTGACTTGTTTTTTGTTGTATTCGTATAAAAATTTGATGATATTATTTTTTATAACTTATTTACACAGATTTGCTTAAATCATTGTTTTATATGCGAGTCTCAAATTAATATTTGCAAAATTTCACAAAAAAACGACTTTTTCTATTCAATCAAAAGATTAGTTGAAAAGAAAGAATTTGAAACTCTTTTAGTGGGGTGAAATACTTAAATAAAAGGCTCATCTGATTTTTTTTGCCACAATAGGTTGTTTTCACCAATCGTAAGCTGGTGTACATTTTTCGAAAATGTTGGTACTTGAAATAATTTTTAGTTCTAAATAGATTTTCGAATAAGTGTTTCATTCTAAAAGTGTTTTTTCTATTTTATTTGATTTAAAATTGCATTGTCCTCTTTGAAGTTCTATATATTATGAGTCTTAGTTTGAAAAAAATTGTAAAGAAAATGCACTTTGTGATGGCCACTTTGGTTTTCCTTTTTCAAAATTTATATATTTATATACTAGTTTCAAACCATTGGTTTCTGTGGCTTGTCTTTAGAGATTTTCAAAAAAGTGTTTTTTATAAAAAGTGAAAGATGTTTTTCAATGGCATCATTAATGAAAGAGTTACAAATATTTTTTGACAGTGTTGGTACTTAAAATAATTTCCATTCCTAAAAGTTTTTAAAAATGTTTTTACCTTTAAAAAGTCTTTGTTCTAATTTCGTTATTTTATTCGAACACAAGAAAATGTTTTAACTTCAAAAAATATTAAAATTTTGAAATGTTTTCATCACCTACCAAAATCGTGTTTTGAAGTTGTTGTAGTGCTTCTTGTTTAGTTGCATTATTATGAAATATTTAATTGTTATCAAGTCATGATTATGTATTGAATTTGAAAGTTTTGAAATGTTTGAGTTGTATTCATGCAAAATATGCATTAACATATTTTTTTGCTCAAAAATATATTTTAAAAAGTCCACACATAATTGCTAAAGTGTTTGTTATACCGATGTTGTCAACGGCTTCTCTTTAGAGAATTTCAAAGAAAGTGTATTTTTCTGTAAAAAATCAATGATATTTTTCGGAAGCATCATTTAAAAAAGTTTGCCAAAGTAATTCATTTTCATAAACGAAAGTCGCAATTTTTTTTTTAAAATGTTGGTATTTAAAATAATTTCGATTTCTAAAAGTTTTGAAGAATAAGTGTTTTCATCTCAAAAGTGTTTGTTCTGATTTTAGTCTTTAATTCGATTACAAGCAAATGTTTTAACTGCAAATAATATTGAGATTTTACAGTTTTCTTGATCATGTATGAAATATTTTCAACACCTACCAGAATTGAGTTTTCAAAGCTGTAGTGCTTGGCTAGTTATTGCCTTTTCAATCTTAAGTTCAATATTGATGCCAGAATTTGTATTTTCATTCTTCTAACCTGGTAACCCTTCAATCCCATTCTGTCGCATATGGCTGCACAAGCTGTTTTCTTATCGGAGCTGACATAGAGCAAGTTAAGGCATCAAGTTAGGCTACTATTCAACTGTAACTATACCTTTTCAATAGGCACTTTGTAGATGCATCTCGTATAAAAAGCTGATAATTTTCTACATATTAAAATAATTAAAACCATCTAAAACATCAGGAGCGAGCACTCCAAAGCGATCGATGAACTCATCAAAAGTTCTTTTAGTTGGGTAGCCTGCACAACTTATCCTGATTGCCTCTAGCACTCCCTGGAATCATGTAAGAGTTATTCTAGTGAGAATTTTAATGCCTCATGTATTTTCAATACGGATGAACTTTAGCAGGAGATGCAAAAGCATCAATGTCTAACAATGCCAAAACATATGATATAATGAGGCTCTGTGGTACTTAAAGTCTTCATTCCTAAAAGTTTTTAAAAATGTCTTTACGTCTAAAAAGTGTTTGTTCTAATTTTGTTATTTTTTTTTAACACAAGAAAATGTGTTAACTTCAAAAAATATATAGATTATGAAATGTTTTCATCACCTACCAGAATTGAGTTTTTAAAGTCGTTGTAGTACTTCTTCTTTAGTTGCATTATTATGAAATATTTAAATGTTATCAAGTCATGATTTTCTTTTGCATAATTTATCAAATTTGAAAGTTTTGAAATGTTTGAGTTGTATTCATGCAAAATATGCATTAACATATTTTTTGCTCAAAAACTTATTTTAACAAGTCCATATATAGTTGCTAAAGTGTTTGTTATACTAGTTTTAAACCGATGTTGTCAACGGCTTCTCTTTAGAGAATTTCAAAGAAAGTGACTTTATGTAAAAAATCAATGATATTTTTTCGAAAGCATCATTTAAAAACGTTTGGCAAATCAATTCTTTTTCATAAACGAAAAAGTCGCAAATATTTTTCGAAAATGTTGGTACTTAAAATGTTTTTCATTCCTAAAAGTTTTTAAAAATGTCTTTATGTCTAAAAGGTGTTTGTTTTAATTTTGTTATTTTATTTGAACACAAGAAAATGTTTTACCTTGAAAAAATATAAAAATTATGAAATGTTTTCTTCACCTACCAGAATTGAGTTTTTAAAATTGTTGTAGTACTTCTTTTTTAGTTTCATTATTATGAAATATTTAAATGTTATCAAGTCATGATTTCCTTTTGCATAATGTATCAAATTTGAAAGTTTTGAAATCTTTGATTTGTATTCATGCAAAATTTGCGTTAACATATTTTTTGCTCAAAAACTTATTTTCACAAGTCCACACATAGTTGCTAAAGTGTTTGTTATACTAGTTTCAAACCGATGTTGTCAACGACTTCTCTTTAGAGAATTTCAAAGAAAGTGGCCTTTTCTATAAAAAAATCAATGATATTTTTCGAAAGCATCTTTTAAAAAAGTTTGGCAAAGCTATTCGTTTTCATAAACAAGAGTTACAAATATTTTTTTTGAATGTTGGTAGTTAAAATAATTTTGATTTCTAAAAGTTTTATAGAATATGTGTTTTCATCTCAAAAGTGTTTGTTCTGATTTTAGTCTTTAATTCGATTACAAGTGAATGTTTTATCTTCAATTAATATTGAGCTTTTAAAGTTTTGAATTATTTTTGTTGTACTCATATAAAATTTGTATAATATTATTTTTCATAACTTATTTACACACATTTGCTTAAATCATTGTTTCATATGCGAGTCTCAAATTAATGTTGGCAATGGCTTTTACTTCAGGAAATTTCAAACAAAGCGACTTTTTCTATTCAATTGAAAGATTTATTGAAAATAAAGAATTTGGAACTCTTTTCGTAGGGTGAAATACTTAAATAAAAACGTTGTTTTCAACAATCATATGGTGGTGCATATTTTTCGAAAATGTTGGTTGAAATAATTTTTAGTTCATAGATTTTCGAATAAGTGTTTCATTCTAAAAGTGTTGTAGTACCAGGATTATGAAATGCTTTCATCACCTACTAGAATTGAGTTTTTAATGTTGTTGTAGTACTTCTTTAGTTGCATTATTATGAAATATTTAAATGTTATCAAGTCATGATTTCCTTTTGCACAATGTATCAAATTTATAAGTTTTGAAATATTTGAGCTGTATTCATGCAAAATCTGCATTAACATATTTTTTGCTCAAAAACATATTTTAACAAGTTCACACATAGTTGCTAAAGTCTTTGTTATACTAGTTTCAAACCGGTGTTGTCAATGGCTTCTCTTTAGATAATTTCATAGAAAGTGGCTTTTTCTTTAAAAAATCAATGATATTTTTCGAAAGCGTGGTGGAAAAAGATTGGCAAAGCAATTTGATTTTCAATTTTGGTCTTTCATTCCAATGG
Organism: Nuphar pumila; assembly: GCF_984573655.1. Lineage (NCBI taxonomy): Eukaryota > Viridiplantae > Streptophyta > Magnoliopsida > Nymphaeales > Nymphaeaceae > Nuphar > Nuphar pumila. The sequence continues at coordinate 126,016,479 of NC_143257.1, read as the reverse complement.
ATGGAAGTGTTTCTAACTTAAGCCTAATTTGAGTTTTTGAAGTTTTTTAGACGAGTAGGAAATGTTTTTAACTTCTTTCAAAATTAAGATTTCAATGTTTTTGAAATTAAGTTGTTGTAGTACTTATTTGGTGATGTTATAATGTTCAGAGATTTGATTTGTAATTTTTTTAATGCAACTGTGATATTTTACTAATTTTCTCGATGCAAAACCTATACTTGCAAGATTTTGTGTTTCAATGTTAATTTGGCTAGTTATTGCCTTTTCAATGTTAATTTCAATATTGATGCCAGAATTTGTATTTTCATTCTTCTAGCCTGGTAACCCTTCAATCCCATTCTGTCGCAAATGGTTGCACAAGCTGTTTTCTCGTAGGAGCTGACATAGATCAAGTTAAGGCATCAAGTTAGGCTACTATTCAACTGTAACTATACCTTTTCAATAGGCACTTTGTAGATGCATCTCGTATAAAAAGCTGATAAATTTCTACGTATTAAAATAATTAAAACCATCTAAAACATCAGGAGCAAGCACTCCAAAGCTGTGGATGAACTCATCAAAAGTTCTTGTAGTTGGGTAGCCTGCACAACTTATCCTGATTGCCTCTAGCACTCCCTGGAATCATGTAAGAGTTATTCTAGTGAGAATTTTTAATGCCTCATGTATTTTTAGTACGGCTGAACTTTAACAGGAGATTCAAAAGCATCAATGTCTACCTACCCCACACCTCTGTTGGCTTAAAACATTTAAATTTGCAAAGATCCCTGGCTTCAAGACGGTATTTGGTTTGACACTTCTGATATAATGAGGCTCTGTGGTACCTAAAGTCTCCATAAGTGCTTGCAGTTGTTGAAAGCGAGAAGACACCAAAATCAAGATTAACTACAATACCAAAACATATAGGTAGCGTCATATTTTTGACTTATGTACCTTGAAGCGGGTACCAATTGTGGAGAATTTGGATGATTTCGAAGTCTCCTCAGGTAGAGGGGGGAAGAGGTTTGCAGCAAAAGAACTGTTGGAGGCATTTAGTAGAGCTTGATGTTCTGCTACAACATAATCGTTGTTCTTGTCAAGGAACAGATCTGCTTGGTAGGTGACCTGAAAAGAAAAAAAAACGAATGTTTAAGGCTATAAAACTTGACTTTGCTTACATCAGCAGCATAACATTCATTCTGCAAGATAGTTGCTACCGTGGAAATTAATTAGAGGAGTTATATCTAGGACTTACATCACCAGCATAATGGTTAATTGTGAAGTTAGTGCGGGCAATTTTTGGCTTGCTGAAGCGTTTATGGCCTTTATATGTTTGGTACATCTTCTGTGCAAATGTTTCATGAGTAGATTTTGGGAACATACTGCAGAAGCATATCATGGTGCTATGTCAGTTCCAGCAACCTAGCTTGTAAGTCAATATTTCTTGGTCATGCATGTCATAGTTCCTATGGAAGCATTTTATGATCTGTGATAGATTAATGCACTTTAAATTTTGTTAGCTTTGATTTATGTTCTTCCTTGGATAGCATCTAATGCATGTTTTGTCACAAAACAATTAAGAAAACAGCAGAAATTTTAAAGATACGTTCATGTTATTAGCAATCTAAATTTTAGGTGGTAAAATTCTTGGACATAATGTTTATTAGTTGTGTAGCAGTATCATTTTACAAATGATGTGAGGCACTTGAAAGACATACCATGCTTCATCTCGAAGTGAGATTATTCCTCCTGGTTTCTGCATTTGACACACTTAAGATATGAACATACCATCTATTTTGATAAAAGTGTCAGACAAAAATAAATTGATACACTTCCACTTTCACAAATTACTTATCATAAAAACATCAAAGTTTGACAATCAAATACCTTGTCAATAAGATCCAGGACATCTTGATTGTCCACAAATTCAACATAACTCCAATTAGTCTCTTCTCTTGTACTCTTCCTGCTCCATCTTGAATACTTGCTGCACATGAATGCTTTGTTATTCTCTGACTTAGATTTTAGCACATAGTTTGCGCTTTCCATCTGAAGGAAAAGACAACATTACCTGGTTGAAATGCTGTTGCAATTTCTCATTTGTAAAGTTTATACATAACTGCTCAAAACTGTCATATACATTGGCAATGAATTAGACCAATATGTCGACAGGCATGTAGGTTGAGATGAATTCTTGGAGAATTTCTCAGAATCTTTATATGTGGCTAAGCCAACCTATTCACCTTGAAAGTCTCAAAGCCATAAATGTCAAGTACTCCAAACCTATTCACCTTGAAAGTCTCAAAGCCATAAATGTCAAGTACTCCAATGTGGTTACTGACCTATAGAACTGTTGATCTTGTCCACAATCCTGCCATTGTTTTCCCTTGAAAAAAATTATCTTGGCACATTGTGTCAAAATGTATGTAAAATTATCATCCAGTAAGCTAGAGTGCAGGATGTACAATAGAGGAAATTTAACATGAATAGCTGGGACCAGCAATAAGCAGAGTTGCTTGATCGGGACTAAATGGTTCAACAATTTAGTTGAGAGATACACTGATATAGTTGAAAATTTTCTAGTTTGTTGTCATGATTCAGCCACATTACACATAATAAGTTATCTTTTAGCTTGACAACAAGGTTTCTTCAACTTTACTGGCAGCAATTCTGAAGTATGTTTTACAAAGGTCTGGTTTTATGTTGTGTGCTCCGGCACAAAGAAATGAAGTCCAAATTAGCACTTAGCAGTCAAATAGCCTAGAATATATTGTCTTTGCCAAGGCATCAGGACTTAGTGCTGCCGAATCTGGATCAAGAGGCTTTGTTATGTTTCCATCCGATGTCACTATAACAGGCTTACATAGGGAGTCCTCAAGAGCCTTGACATCACACCTGATTACATCTTATTTTATTTTCTAGGAAATTAAAACGAAACAATTTGAGCCAAGGAATATGACAATAAAGTTATCATCATCATACATCAGAAGCTCTGCTGCAATATGAATGTGGTATATTGCTTTGTCATCTTTCAATTCAAAAGAATCAGCTTCCTTCCTCTTTTTGAAGTCAATATTTCCAAGATGGAGAATTGCTGCCACTACGCGGAATATAGCATCATGCCACCTAAAACATTATGTCTATGCTAGGTGGTTGATGATTGAAAATATAGGAAATTCATATTTAAATTGGAAAAATAGAAAGATGTAGTCTTACTTCCATCTAGAACTCACCTGCTCTTCTTGGCTTGTTCCAACCACATCCATGGCATTTCTAGTCTCTAGATACTTTGTACCATCCTTCACATTTAGATAATGAAATGTTCTTGGATCTTTAACCTTCAATTTTTTGGCATCGTGAAAATAAACTTTAGTTGGCTTGAATGTGTGATTTATATACTAGTTTCAAACCATTGCTTTCAGTGGCTTCTCTTTAAAGATTTTCAAAAAAGTATTTTTTTATGTAAAAAATGTAAGATATTTTTCGAAGGCATCATTAATAGAAGAGTTCGAAAATGTTGGTACTTAAAATAATTTTGATTCCTAAAAGTTTTTAAAAAATGTCTTTATGTCTGAAAAGTGTTTGTTCTAATTTTGTTCTTTTATTCGAACACAAGAAAATGTTTTAACTTCACAAAATATTGAGCTTTAATTTTTTTTTGAGAATTATGAAATGTTTTCATCACCTACAAGAATTGAGTTTTTAAAGTTGTTGTAGTACTTCTTATTTAGTTGCATTATTGTGAAATATTTAAATGTTATGAAGTCATGATTTCCTTTTGCATAATGTATGTAATTTGAAAGTTTTGAATTGTTTGAGTAGTATTCATTTAAAATATGCGTTAACATATTTTTTGCTCAAAAACGCAGTTGCTAAGGTGGTTGTTATACTAGTTTTAAACCAATATTGTCAAGTGCTTCTCTTTAGAGAATTTCAAAGAAAGTGGCTTTTTCTGTAAAAAATCAATGATATTTTTCGAAAGCGTCATGAAAACAAGTTTGACGAAGCAATTCCTTTTCATAAACGAAAGGCATAAATATTTTTTTAAAATGTTGGTACTTAAAATAATTTTGATTTCTAAAAGTTTTGAAGAATATGTGTTTTCGTTTCAAAAGTGTTTGGTCTGATTTTAGTCTTTAATTCGATTAGAAGAAAATATTTTAACTGCAAATAATATTGTGCTTTTAAAGTTTTCTTGAACATGTATGAAATATTTTCAACACCTACAAGAATTGAGTTTTCAAAGTTGTAGTAATTTTGTGGTTGCATTATTCTAAAATATTTAAATATTATTTTGTCATGATTTCCTTTTGCATAATGTATCTTAAACCAAAAATGAGTTTTGAATTGTTTTTGTTGTATTCGTATAAAGTTTGCGTAATATTATTTTTTATAACTTATTTACACACATTTGCTTTAGTCATTGTTTGATATGTGAGTCTCAAATTAATGTTGGCAATGGCTTTTACTTCAAGAAATTTCAAACATAGCACCTTTTTCTATTCAATTAAAAGATTCATTGAAAAAAAAGAATTTGAAACTCTTTTAGTGCGGTGAAATACTTAAATAAAAGGCTTATCTCAAAAAATTTTTTGCCACAATAGGCTGTTTTCACCAATCATAAGGTGGTGCACATTTTTTAAAAATGTTGGTACTTGAAATAATTTTTAGTTTTAAATAGATTTTTGAATAAGTGTGTCATTCTCAAGGTGCTTTTTCTATTTTATTTGATTAGAAATTATAATGTCCTATTTGAAGTTCTATATATTATGAGTCTTAGTTTGAAACAATTAGTAAAGAAAATGCACTTTGTGATGACTACTCTGGCTTTCTTTTTTCAAAATGCATGTCATAGAGTGATTTATATAGGAATGTCTTTATATACTAGCTTCAAACCATCAATGGCTTCTCTTTACTGATTTTCAAAAAAAGTGTTTTTTTTTTAAATGAAAGATATTTTTCGAAGGCATCATTAATGAAAGTCACAAATAATTTTCGAAAATGTTGGTACTTAACTTTTAGGAATTAAAATTATTTTTTTAGAGAATTTCATAGAAAATGATGAATATACTAGTTTCAAAGAGATGTTGTCAATGGCTTTTATTTAGAGAATTTCATAAAAAGTGGATTTTTCTTTAAAAAATCAATGATATTTTTCGATTGCGTGGTGGAAAAAGTTTGGCAATGCAATTTTATTTCCAATTTTGGTCTTTCATTCCAATGGATGGAAATGTTTCCAACTTAAGCCGAATTTGAGTTTTTAAAGTTTTTTAAACAAGTAGGAAATGTTTTTAACTTCTATCAAAATTAAGATTTTAAAGGTTTCAAAATTAAGTTGTTGTAGTACTTATTTGGTGATGTTATAATGCTTGGAGATTTGAATTGTAAATTTTTTAATGCAACTGTGATATTTTACTAATTTTCTCGATGCAAAACCTATACTTACAAGATTTTGAGTTTTAACAAGTACATTAATGATACCTAGATATGTTCCCTTTACCATTAGCTATAGTTTTGGTTACGTTGGTTTGAAGGTTTTAGCTTTAGGTCGTTATTGTGGCGTTGTTGCTTGGATGTGGTTAGGTCTATCCAGTGGATGTATATGATATCATGTCACAACCAATAAGTGAGCTCTGCCAAGTATACTAATGGTAATGTGGATGAGTTTGTTTAGAGTCCTTTGATTCATTCAAACATTATTAAATGTTTCACTAGCTTTAGTCTCCAACTTGTGAATTGGATTTAGTGCACTTTTGATCATTTTATCTCATTGGATGCATTATCTTTGAGAATTTTCTATCATAAATTTTCACTAGTGCAACTTCACTCTCAACTTCAAGATCCACTCTTTTCACACAGGAGGCGCTGGTGGAGTACCTTATGTGATTTGAAATTGCAATGTCTTATTTGAAGTTCTATATATTATGAGTCTTGGTTTAAAAAATTTGTAAAGAAAATGCACTTTGTGATGACCACTCTAGCTTTCCTTTTTCAAAATGCATGTCATAGAGTGATTTATATACTAGTTTCAAACCATTGGTTTCAATGGCTTCTCTTTAGAGATTTTTAAAAAAGTGTTTCTTTCTATAAAAAATGAAAGTTATTATTCGAAGGCATCATTAATGAAAGTGTCACAAATATTTTTCTAAAACGTTGGTACTTAACATAATTTTGATTCTTAAAAGTTCTTAAAAATGTCTTTACATCTGAAAAGTGTTTGTTCTAATTTTGTTCTTTTATTCGAACACAAGAAAATGTTTTAGCTTAAAAAAATAGAGCTTTAAAATTCTTTTGAAAATTATGAAATGTTTATCACCTACCGGAATGGAGCTTTTAAAGTTGTAGTACTTCTTTAGTTGCATTATTATGAAATATTTAAATGTTATCCGAGTCATGATTTTCTATTGCATAATTTATCAAGTTTGAAAGTTTTGAAATGTTTGAGTTGTATTCATGCAAGATACGCATTAACATATTTTTTCCTCAAAAACATAGTTTTACACGTCCACACCAAGTTGCTAAAGTGTTTGTATAATAGTTTCAAACCAATGTTGTCAACGACTTCTCTTTAGAGAATTTCAAAGTGAGTTGCCTTTTTTATAAAAAATCAATGATATTTTTCGAAAGCGTCAAGGCAAAATTTTTGGCAAAGCAATTTATTTTCCTAAACGAAAGAGTCACAAATATTTTTTTAAAATGTTCGTACTTAAAGTAATTTTGACACGTCCACACGTATTTGCTAAAGTGTTTGTTATACTAGTTTGAAAACGATGTTGTCAACGGCTTCTCTTTTGAGAATTTCAAAAAAAAAGTTGTTTTTTCAGTAAAAAAATCAATGATATTTTTTTAATGCGTCAAGGAAAAATGTTTGGCAAAGCAATTCGTTTCCATAAACGAAAGAGTCACAAATATTTTTTTAAAATATTGGTACTTAAATTAATTTTGATTAATAAAAGTTTTGACAAATGTGTTTTCATCTCAAAAGTGTTTGTTCTGATTTTAGTAGTTAATTCGATTACAATAAAATGTTTTAACTGTAAATAATATTAACTTTTTAAAGTTTTATTGAACATGCATGAAATATTCGTTGAAAAAAAAACCAAAATTTTCAATTGAATTCAAAGATTCGTTGAAAAAAAAGAATTTGAAACTCTTTTAGTGGGGTGAAATACTTAAATAAAAGGCTTATCTGAATTTTTTTTGCAACAATAGGCTGTTTTCACCAATCTTAAGGTGGTGCGCATTTTTCGAAAATGTTGGTACTTAAATAATTTTTAGTTCTAAATAGATTTTCGAATATGTGTTTCATTCAAAGTGCTTTTTCTATTTTATTTGATTTGAAATTGTAATGCCGTGTTTGAAGCAGAGTTACCGTAAACGTATATGCATAAGGGGAAGCGCGCTTCCCCGAGACGCGCTTCGGAAGCGCGAAACGCACACTGAAGCACACGTAAAAAAGAAGAAGCGCATCCCCCTTTAAAGGGGGACGCGTCCCTCGTTAAAAAGGGACGTGTTTCCCTTTAAAGGAAAATGCGTCCCCCTTTAAAGGGAATCGCGTCCCCCTTTGAAGGGGGACACGTTTACGAAATGCCAGTTTTACCCTCAGAGGCGAAGTGCAGGCTCAACGCCTCGCTTCGCCTCATCGCATTTAACAACCTTGCCCCGAACCCCCGACTCTCACACAATTTTTTTTTGCTACACCCATGTTTGCGCTCCCCCCCATATGAATCCTAGCTACGCCACTGCACTGAATCGATGAGGCCAAGCGAGCTTGTAACTGCGATGAAGCGAAGCAAGGCGTTGAGCCTGCGCTTCGCCTCTGAGGCGTACGCCTCAGGTACTGAGGCGTACGCCTCTCACAACACTGGTTCAGGGGCAGCGTCCCCGATTTTTTTTTGACATAAAATAAAAAAATGGCTACAATTATTAATAAAAATCTATTTCATATGGACAAATCGAACTATTTGCTGCAGTCAGGGCTGGGTAGGACTGGGCTGGGGTACAAAAATAGATAAAAATCTATTTCATATGGAATCAGGGCTGGGCTGGGACTGGGCTTTTAAAAAATAAATAACTGTTTCGGGAGGCTACCGTAATAGTTATTTATTTTTTTCTTTTAAAAGCCCAGTCCTAGTCGGCTAGCCCAACCCTGATTCCATATTAAATAGATTTTTATCCATTTTTGTAGCCCAGCCCAGTCCTACCCAACCCTGACTGCAACAAATAGTTCGATTTGTCCATATGAAATAGATTTTTTTAATAATTGTAGCCATTTTTTATTTTATATCAAAAAAAAATCGGGGACGCTGCCCCCGCACCAGTGTTGCGAGAGGCGTACGCCTCAGTACCTGAGGCGTAAGCCTCAAAGGCGAAGTGCAGGCTCAACGCCTCGCTTCGCCTCATAGCATTTACAAGCTCGCTTCGCCTCATCGATTCAGTGCAGTGGCGTAGCTAGGATTCATATGGGGGGGAGGGCAAACCGGGGTGTAGCAAAAAAAAATTTTTGTGTGAGAGTCGGGGGTTCGGGGCAAGGTTGTTAAATGTGATGAGGCGAAGCGAGGCGTTGAGCCTGCGCTTCGCCTCTGAGGCATACGCCTGAGGTACTGAGGCGTACGCCTCTCACAACGTGAGACTCTCAAGCAGTGTTGTGAGAGGCGTACGCCTCAGAGGCGAAGTGCAGGCTCAATGCCTCGCTTCGCCTCATCGCATTTACGACCTTGCTTGAGAGTCTCACGTTGTAGCAAGGTTTTAAATGTGATGAAGCGAAGCGGGGCGTTGAGCCTGCGCTTCGCCTTTGAGGCGTACGCCTCTCACAACAAATTTTGGATGAGACCTCGAGTGAATTGAAAGAGAGAGGTCGCCAGACGTCAGTGGAAGAGAGAGGAACATACCTGTACAGAGACATTGCCATTGTCGATCGAGGTCTTCGGATGTCAACAAAGGAGGAGGTCGCCGATCGTTTGAGGTCGCAGATCAGCGGAGGTCGCCGGTCGTCGGAGGTCGCCAGTCATCGGAGGTCGTCGGTCGTCGGTGGCCGAAAATGAGAGAGAGAGGAGTCGGGTGAAAAAGCAAAACCTTGAGTCTTCGTTCTTAAGTTTTCACGATTTTTTTAAAATGTCTGTTTTGCCCTTAATCAGAATTTTTGTTAGTTTCTTGTTTTTCACTCTCAATTTCGTTTTGAAAAAGGGTAAAGCTGGTATTTCGTAAACGCGTCTCCCTTTAAAGGGGGACGTGATTCCCTTTATAGGTGGACGCATTTTCCTTTAAAGGGAAACACGTCCCTTTTTTAAGAGGGATGCATCCCCCTTTAAAGGGGGACGCGTCCCCCTATAAAGAGAAGTGCGTCCCCCTTTAAAGGGGGACACACTTCTTTTTTACGTGCGCTTCCCTGTGCGTTTCGAAAGCGCCGCGTTTCGCGCTTCCGAAGCGCGCTTCCCCTTATGCATATGCGTTTCCGGTAACTCTACTTCAAACATGGCATTGCAATTTCAAATCAAATAAAATAGAAAAAGCACTATGAATAAAACACTTATTCGAAAATCTATTTAGAACTAAAAATTATTTAAGTACCAACATTTTCGAAAAATGCGCACCACCTTAAAATTGGTGAAAACAGCCTATTGTGGCAAAAAAAATTCAGATAAGCCTTTTATTTAAGTATTTCACCCCACTAAAAGAGTTTCAAATTCTTTTTTTTTCAACGAATCTTTCAATTGAATAGAAAAATTTGGTTTTTTTTTCAACGAATATTTCATGCATGTTCAATAAAACTTTAAAAAGTTAATATTATTTACAGTTAAAACATTTTATTGTAATCGAATTAACTACTAAAGTCAGAACAAACACTTTTGAGATGAAAACACATTTGTCAAAACTTTTATTAATCAAAATTAATTTAAGTACCAATATTTTAAAAAAATATTTGTGACTCTTTCGTTTATGGAAACAAATTGCTTTGCCAAACATTTTTCCTTGACGCTTTAAAAAAATATCATTGATTTTTTTACTGAAAAAACAACTTTTTTTTTGAAATTCTCAAAAGAGAAGCCGTTGACAACATCGTTTTCAAACTAGTATAACAAACACTTTAGCAAATACGTGTGGACGTTTCAAAATTACTTTAAGTACGAACATTTTAAAAAAATATTTGTGACTCTTTCGTTTAGGAAAATAAATTGCTTTGCCAAAAATTTTGCCTTGACGCTTTCGAAAAATATCATTGATTTTTTATAAAAAAGGCAACTCATTTTGAAATTCTCTAAAGAGAAGCCGTTGACAACATTGGTTTGAAACTAGTATAACAAACACTTTAGCAACTTGGTGTGGACGTGTAAAACTATGTTTTTGAGGAAAAAATATGTTAATGCGTATTTTGCATGAATACAACTCAAACATTTCAAAACTTTCAAACTTGATAAATTATGCAATAGAAAATCATGACTTCGATAACATTTAAATATTTCATAATAATGCAACTAAAGAAGTACTACAACTTTAAAAGCTCCATTCCGGTAGGTGATAAACATTTCATAATTCTCAAAAGAATTTTAAAGCTCTATTTTTTTAAGCTAAAACATTTTCTTGTGTTCGAATAAAAGAACAAAATTAGAACAAATACTTTTCAGATGTAAAGACATTTTTAAGAACTTTTAAGAATCAAAATTATGTTAAGTACCAACGTTTTAGAAAAATATTTGTGACACTTTCATTAATGATGCCTTCGAATAATAACTTTCATTTTTTATAGAAAGAAACACTTTTTTAAAAATCTCTAAAGAGAAGCCATTGAAACCAATGGTTTGAAACTAGTATATAAATCACTCTATGAGATGCATTTTGAAAAAGGAAAGCTGGAGTGGTCATCACATAGTGCATTTTCTTTACAAATTTTTTAAACCAAGACTCATAATATATAGAACTTCAAATAAGACATTGCATTTTCAAATCACATAAGGTACTTCACCAGTGCCTTCTGTGTGAAAAGAGTGGATCTTGAAGTTGAGAGTGAAGTTGCACTAGTGAAAATTTATGATAGAAAATTCTCAAAGATAATGCATCCAATGAGATAAAATGATCAAAAGTGCACTAAATCCAATTCACAAGTTGGAGACTAAAGCTAGTGAAACATTTAATAATGTTTGAATGAATCAAAGGACTCTAAACAAACTCATCCACATTACCATTAGTATACTTGGCAAAGCTCACTTATTGGTTGTGACATGATATCATATACATCCACTGGATAGACCTAACCACATCCAAGCAACAACGCCACAATAACGACCTAGAGCTAAAACCTTCAAACCAACGTAACCAAAATTATAGCTAATGGTAAAGGGAACATATCTAGGTTTCATTAATGTACTTGTTAAAACTCAAAATCTTGTAAGTATAGGTTTTGCATTGAGAAAATTAGTAAAATATCACAGTTGCATTAAAAAATTTACAATTCAAATCTCCAAGCATTATATACTTGTTTCAAACCATTGGTTTCTGGTTCTTTTCTTTAGAGATTTTCAAAAAGGTGTTTTTTTCTGTAAAAAAAAAAGATATTTTTAGAATTCATCAGTATTGAAAGAGTCACAAATATTTTTCGAAAATGTTGTTACTTAAAATAATTTTGATTCTTAAAAGTTCTTATAAACATCTTTACATTTGCATAGTGTTTGTTCTTTTATTCGAACAGAAGAAAATGTTTTGACTTAAAAAAATATTGAGCTCTAATTTTTTTTTGAGAATTATGAAATATTTTCCTCACCTACCATAATTGAGTTTTTGAAATCGTCGTAGTACTTTTTTAGTTGCATTGTTATGAAATATTTAAATGTTTTCAAGTCATGATTTTCTGCATAATTTATAAAATTTGAAAGTTTTGAAATGTTTGAGTTGTATTCATGCAAAATATGCATTAAAAAACAACAACAACAACAACTACGCCTTCATCCCAAAACAATTGGGGTCAGCGATATGAACCAAAAAAGAAATTCATTTTGGGTCTTCCACATGAATCCTTTTCCTCCAATCATTTCTATCCAACGCCATGTCCTCGGTGAGGTTCAAAGCATTCATATCCTTTCCTATCATCTCTATCCAAGTCTTCCTAGGCCTACCCCGACCTCTTTTAACTAATATATTTTCCCATTTCTCCAACCTTCTAACTGGAGCATCATTAGGCCTTCGCCGAATATGTCCAAACCACCGTAAACGATTCTCTCGCATCTTATTTTCAATGGGTGCAACACCTACCTTCTTACGTATCTCTTCGTTCCGAATCTTATCTTTTATTGTATTTCCACACATCCATCTAAGCATCCGCATCTCAGCTACACTCATTTTTTGAATATAATGTCTCTTGGCAGCCCAACATTCCGTACCATATAGTAAAGCGGGTCTAATAGTCGTCCTATAAAACTTTCCCTTCAACCGCAATGGCATTCTACGATCGCACAGCACTCCAGTAGCACTTTTCCATTTCATCCACCCAACCTTTATCCTATGAAAGTTTTGAAATGTTTGAGTTGTATTCATGCAAAATACGCATTAACATATTTTTTCCTCAAAAACATAGTTTTACACGTCCACACCAAGTTGCTGAAGTGTTTGTTATACTAGTTTCAAACCAATGTTGTCAACGGCTTCTCTTTAGAGAATTTCAAAGTGAGTTGCCTTTTTTATAAAAAATCAATGATATTTTTCTAAAGCGTCAAGGCAAAATTTTTGGCAAAGCAATTTATTTTCCTAAACGAAAGAGTCACAAATATTTTTTAAAAATGTTCGTACTTAAAGTAATTTTGACACGTCCACACGTATTTGCTAAAGTGTTTGTTATACTAGTTTGAAAACGATGTTGTCAACGGCTTCTCTTTTGAGAATTTCAAAAAAAAAGTTGTTTTTCAGTAAAAAAATCAATGATATTTTTTTTAAGCATCAAGGAAAAATGTTTGGCAAAGCAATTCGTTTCCATAAACGAAAGAGTCACAAATATTTTTTTTAAATATTGGTACTTAAATTAATTTTGATTAATAAAAGTTTTGACAAATGTGTTTTCATCTCAAAAGTGTTTGTTCTGATTTTAGTAGTTAATTCGATTACAATAAAATGTTTTAACTGTAAATAATATTAAGTTTTTAAAGTTTTATTGAACATGCATGAAATATTCGTTGAAAGAAAAACCAAAATTTTCAATTGAATTCAAAGATTCGTTGAAAAAAAAGAATTTGAAACTCTTTTAGTGGGGTGAAATACTTAAATAAAAGGCTTTTTTTGCCACAATAGGCTGTTTTCACCAATCTTAAGGTGGTGCGCATTTTTCGAAAATGTTGGTACTTAAATAATTTTTAGTTCTAAATAGATTTTCGAATAAGTGTTTCATTCAAAGTGCTTTTTCTATTTTATTTGATTTGAAATTGCAATGCCCTGTTTGAAGCAGAGTTACCGGAAACGTATATGCATAAGGGGAAGCACGCTTCCCCGAGACGCGCTTCGGAAGCGCGAAACGCACACTGAAGCACACGGAAAAAGAAAGATGCGCATCCCCCTTTAAAGGGGGACGCGTCCCTCTTTAAAAAGGGACGTGTTTCCCTTTAAAGGAAAATGCGTCCCCCTTTAAAGGGAATCGCGTCCCCCTTTGAAGGGGGACACGTTTACGAAATGCCAGTTTTACCCTCAGAGGCGAAGTGCAGGCTCAACGCCTCGCTTCGCCTCATCGCATTTAACAACCTTGCCCCGAACCCCCGACTCTCACACAATTTTTTTTTGCTACACCCATGTTTGCCCTCCCCCCCATATGAATCCTAGCTACGCCACTGCACTGAATCGATGAGGCGAAGCGAGCTTGTAACTGCGATGAAGCGAAGCAAGGCGTTGAGCCTGCGCTTCGCCTCTGAGGCGTACGCCTCTCGCAACACTGGTTCAGGGGCAGCGTCCCCGATTTTTTTTTGACATAAAATAAAAAAATGGCTACAATTATTAATAAAAATCTATTTCATATGGACAAATCGAACTATTTGCTGCAGTCAGGGCTGGGTAGGACTGGGCTGGGCTACAAAAATGGATAAAAATCTATTTCATATGGAATCAGGGCTGGCCTAGCCGACTAGGACTGGGCTTTTAAAAGAAAAAAATAAATAACTGTTACGATAGCCGAAGTGCAGGCTCAACGCCTCGCTTCGCCTCATAGCATTTACAAGCTCGCTTCGCCTCATCGATTCAGTGCAGTGGCGTAGCTAGGATTCATATGGGGGGGGAGGGCAAACCAGGGTGTAGCAAAAAAAAAATTTTTGTGAGAGTCGGGGGTTCGGGGCAAGGTTGTTAAATGTGATGAGGCGAAGCGAGGCGTTGTGCCTGCGCTTCGCCTCTGAGGCGTACGCCTGAGGTACTGAGGCGTACGCCTCTCACAACGTGAGACTCTCAAGCAGTGTTGTGAGAGGCGTACGCCTTAGAGGCGAAGTGCAGGCTCAACGCCTCGCTTCGCCTCATCGCATTTACGACCTTGCTTGAGACTCTCAAGCAAGGTTGTAAATGCGATGAGGCGAAGCGAGGCGTTGAGCCTGCGCTTCGCCTCTGAGGCATACGCCTCAGGTACTGAGGCATACGCCTCTCACAACACTGGTTCGGGGGCAGCGTCCCCGATTTTTTTTTTGACATAAAATAAAAAATGGCTACAATTATTAATAAAAATCTATTTCATATGGACAAATCGAACTATTTGCTGCAGTCAGGGCTGGGTAGGACTGGGTTGGGCTACAAAAATGGATAAAAATCTATTTCATATGGAATCAGGGCTGGGCTAGCCGGCTAGGACTGGGCTTTAAAAAAAAATAACTGTTACGGTAGCCTCCCGAAACCAGTTATTTATTTTTTTTTTTAAAAGCCCAGTCTTAGCCCAGCCCTGATTCCATATGAAATAGATTTTTATCCATTTTTGTAGCCCAGCCCAGTCCTACCCAGCCCTGACTGCAGCAAATAGTTCGATTTGTCCATATGAAATAGATTTTTATTAATAATTGTAGCCATTTTTTATTTTATGTCAAAAAAAATTGGCTGATTCACAAATTTTGCTATATGCATTGAGTCTTGGACTCTTGGCTGATTCATGTACTGATTCATTAAATTTGATTTGATGGGCATATTCTGATAAGAATAAATAGAACTAGTCTGCCTATTATCAAGCTTCTACCTATTTGTGATTTCCTGGGTTAAATTAAATATGTGGTGTTTCAAGTTTCAACTGTCTTGTTTGTTTGAGATTTAGTTTGATTAAACTTGATTTTTATGGCTTGATGCTCTCCTCTGTATTAATTACGGGTGTTAATGCTATTAGAAAAAGGAAATCTGATTGGTTTCATAGTTCTGAAATTTAGATTGTGACTGCGAAGCTGTGTGTGATACATATTGTCTGGATTATTTTAAGAAATGAGCATGATTAGTTTATGTGCGTTGACACTGAAGTTGTTTAGTAAACCCCACGGTATTTTACGGGAATTCGATTGCAAGGGGCGTTCATGGTTCACTTTGTGTCTTTTTTTTCCTTTTGTTTTCGCATTCCACTCTCCATCTTTTGTTGTTAATAATAGTTTTTTTAAAGTGTTCTAAAATGAATCTTATACTTTTATGATGCAGGTATATTTGAATGTTCTTTGCTTCATTAATGACCATCACAAGCTATGATCACGATAATTATGATGACGATGATGATTCTTTGTACAATTTGGAGCATGAATCGTCTAGTGGTGTTGTGAAGGACAATGCAAGAAAGGGCAAGACCAAGAGGTCTTCTGATTGTCCATATGAGTTTGACAGAAATGAAAATTGTTTTGATGAGGAAGATGAAGAAGAATATGACTACTATTCTGAAGATGACCAAGATGATGAACCACCTAGCATGCATAAAACAACAGTGTTATGGCGTCATGTATTGAAACAAAAGAAGAGTGGGCAAGGAAAACAAGGTGGAACCCAGGTTTTTATGTGCAGACACTGCAAAAATATTTATCATGGGTCATATACTCGAGTTTTTGCACATCTCATGGGATCTTTAAAGGGACAAAGTGTTGGGATTGCCTTTTGCCCTATAGTTGCAAAAAATGCAGAATTGGCAAAAAAAATTAAGAGGCAAGTTCGCAGAGTGGAGGTTTCATCAAGTGCATTTGAGTTGAGGAGATCAAGAATTGATAATCCGAAGAAGCCTATTAGTATGACTACATCATTTAGTGGAAGCCGAAAAACAGTCGATATTCGTGATACCTTTAAAAAGGTAGAAAGAGATGATGTTGATCACAAAATTATCAGATTTTTGTGTGCAAATGGCATACCTTTCAATGTGTTTCGATCACCATATTGGGAAGAGATGATATCTGCAGTTAGTAAAGTGTCAGGATATAAACCCCCATCATATGAAAAAGCACGAACAACATTGCTTGACAGTGAGAAAGAGTGTGTTCACGGAGAGTTAAATGAATTTCGAGAAAAGTTTGAGAAGTTTGGAGTTTCAATTGTCTAAGATGGTTGGACAAATATCAAGAAACACTTGATAAATATACTTGCCTCAAACTGTTTTGGCTCTATGTTTTTATATGCAAGCAAACTTTTTGAAGACGGGATTTAGACTTGTGGGGCCTTCTAATGTAGTGCAAGTGATTACAGACAATGCAACAAATTGCAAGTTATTATGAGTCGGAGTATCTCAAGATATTATGAGTCGGAGTATCTCAAGATCCCAGCAGTAGGAGGGGTCAAACGAGTTTCTCCTGGTAAAAATTTTATTCTATCTATTTAATAAAGTGTAACGATTTAATTATTTTATTATTTTATTTGCATTTTCTTGTTATAGTTATTAAACTTTTTTTTTGCAGAAAAGAATAATGATATCTTAGACGGTGCAATGCTCGCGCTTGAAGTGATATCTGTTGGAAATGAAGAGCTATCTACACTTTATAGGTCGCAACTTATGGCTTTTGCATCAATAAGTGAAAGATTTAGCCAAAATGCAACAAGAATAGATGCACTGAATCCTACAATGTTGGTGCTTAATTGGTGACGTTTTTATGGTGGTCATACACCTAAGTTGAGAGCATTTAGCCATTAAGGTTTTATCTCAACCTATTAGCACATCTTCTGCAGAAAGAGTGTGGAGCACCTATAGTTATATTCACAATGTTAAAAGAAATAGGCTCAATGAAGATCGTGTTGATACCTTAGTGTATATTCATTCCAATCTTCGATTGATTGACAGGTATGATTAAATTATGTTGTACTTTTGTTTTAGCATTTTTTTCTATCATTGATTATTTATTACCATTCATATTTTATATTCTTGTTATAAAAAGGTGCAACAATCGCTACAAAGAAGGTTCTAGTCAAAAATGGGATATCAATCCAGAACTTCCTATTGTAGAAGAAAATACGTTGATATTGGAGGACATGCGTTGGAGAGATTTGGATGATAGTCCACAACAATCAAGCATTATTTTCAAATCCAAACCCAAAGATGCACAAACACGAGCTCCATTACCTCCAATAATCATACGTACAAATGAAGTTGAAGAGGATACAAATCAATCCAACAAAGCTAATAGAATTGCAGATATACAAGAGCGACCATCAATTCCTCATGGTTGGATTGATCGTTTCTTTAGCAGGAGACTTAGGCAAGGTATGTTGATATTGTATTTTTTATATTTTAAATTATGATTTTTGTATCAGAATTGTTCACAGGAGATAAGAGGGAGAGAGAGAGAGAGAGCAATTCACGAAAGGCTGGGGCGGCACTTCAATGCTCGACCACCAAAACCCTAAGCATTATAAATTAGAAACATATACATATTACAATAATGCCATTACTGAAAACCTATTTAACATGTGTACATATAATATGGATCTGGATCTAGATCCAGATCCATACGCATATGCAATGCTGTATTCTAACACCCTCCCTCAAGTTGTACGTGATTTTGGAGCATGCACAACTTGCTCTTCAATAGCCAAAATTGACGTCCTGTTAATCCCTTGGTAAATAGGTCTGCCACTTGATCTTCTGTTTGAACATGACGTAGTTCTATCTCCTTCATCTCGACTTTCTGCCGTATGAAATGTTGATCAATCTCAATGTGCTTCGTTCGGCTATGCTGGATAGGATTACATGCAATGTTTATTGCGCTTTGATTGTCACATAAAAGAAATGATCGAATAATGTCTCCCCAAGATCACTCAATAAGTGTCTAATCCATGTGGCTTCTGCCGTGCCTGCAGCCATCGATCTGTATTCAGCCTCTGTACTCGATCGTGCCACTGCCTTTTGTTTTTTGCTTCTCCAGGACACTAAATTGTGCCCAATATAAACACAGTATCCAGAGACAGATCGTCTCTCATTTGGATCCCCTGCCCAATCTGCGTCTGTATAAGTGATGAGTGTATGTCCTCTATGCAGATTATCGTTCTTGCGATAAACAAGTCCGTCTCCTACAGTTCCTTTTAAATAGCGTAGAATGCGCTTCACAGCTTCCATATGACCCTCCGTTGGAGCATGCATAAACTGGGATACCTGATTGACAGCATAAACTATATCAGGTCTGGTAAAGGTCAAGTACTGTAACATCCCCACGAGACTTCTATACGTTGTAGGGTTGACACAAAGATGACCATCTTCAGAGCTCAGCCTTTGATGTAATACACCAGGAGTGTTGACTGGTTTGTAATTTGTCATCCCGGCTCTTTTCAGAAGATCAAGAGTGTATTTTTGTTGCATGAGTGTCAATGTGTCTTGTTGTCTGTCAACTTCCACACCAAGAAAGTACCGCAACTCCCCTAAATCTTTCATCTTGAAAGTTTTCATTAAAAACTGTTTCACGTCTTGCACATGACTATCTGAGCTCCCAGTGATCACAATGTCATCAACATATATAAGAAGAAGTATAACAATGTCCGCCTTTTGGTAAAGAAAGAGAGAGTGATCCAGAGAGCATCTTCTAAAACCATAACTCTGAATCTGCATAGAAAAACTTTCAAACCAGGAACGGGACGCTTGTTTCAACCCATATAGAGATTTCCTTAGTTTGCACACCCAGGCAATAGGATCCTTCTCAGCATAACCAGGTGGTTGCTCCATATATACTTCTTCCTTTAAAGTTCCATGCAAAAATGCATTTTTAACATCCATCTGGCTAAGGCTCCAACCTTGATCGACTGCTAGGGATATGATAATACGAATAGTACCCATTTTGACTACAGGACTAAAAGTTTCGTCGTAGTCTTCACCATATTGTTGTGTGAATCCTCGAGCAACAAGTCGCGCCTTATATCTGTCAATACTTCTTTCAGGCTTATATTTTATTTTATAAACCCATTTTGAGCCAACTACATTCTTTCCTTCTGGCCGAGGGACTATTTCCCAAGTCTGGCATTCATGAAGAGCTTCCATTTCTTCATTCATAGCTTCAGTCCAATGACGGGATTGAAGAGCTTGATTAAAACAAGTGGGTTCATCCTGTTTTGTGAGCTGAGACATAAACAACTGGAAATCAAGAGAGAAGGTCTCATAACTCACCCATCGTTGAATAGGATGCTTAATGCGTGACGGCCTTTGAACCGATTCATTGGCGATGCTTTCCTCCACATTCCTCGGCTCTGTATTTTTGCTCCGTCTAGTGTATATTTGTCCAGAGAAACGTTCTACTGGGGGTGGCTCAACTGGAGATAATTCAACATGCATTTGTGAGTCATTCAATTCCCTACTCAAGCCAAAAGAAGAGCAATTTGTCTGACATGTTTCTCCTGTATTAGCAAAGAGGTCTGCGCTCATCCATGGATCATATACTTCTAATTCTCGAGGTGGCAACACTGCAGAGTCATTGACCTGAAAATTTTGTTCGTCAAAAACGACATTTCTGGAGGTCCTAATGCGTTTTGTAGTAGGGTCATAGCATCGATAACCTTTGTATTCATCTGCATACCCAACAAATCTGCACTTGACAGCCTTATCCTGAAACTTATTTCGCAGAGATGAATCAATATGTACATAACATACACAACCAAAAACACGCAGCTCATCGTAAGAGGGATGTTGCCCAAATAAAGTATAATAGGGAGATTTCTGATCCAAAAGTGTCATAGGAAGACGATTTATGATATGAACAGATGTGTGAAAAACTTCTGTCCAGAGACTAACGGCCACATTGCTATCATGTAACATGCTCATCGCGCTCTCGACAATATGCCTGTGTTTCCTCTCTGCAACCCCATTTTGTTGAGGAGTATGAGGACAAGAAACCTGTCGACTTATTCTTTTATCCCGAAGAAAGGCAATAAACTCGTTCGATGAATACTCTCCTCCACCATCACATTGTAAATGCACAATATCACAAGCAAATTTTGTTTTGACCATCGAATGGAACTCCCGAAATATTTGAAAAACTTCATACTTGTGTTTTAAGAAATATATCCAAGTATAACGGGAATAGGAATCAATAAAGACAACATAGTAGCGACTACCAGAAAGAGAAGGAATAGGTGCAGGTCCCCAAACATCGGAACAAATAATCTCAAATGGCTTTGAAGCTCTTTTATTGATAATATGAAAAGGAAGGACATGGCTTTTGCAGAGTTCGCATGAAGAACATTTATTATTATTATCAGAAGATGAACATAAACTAGATGCTGGAAGGAGACCATCGGATACAAGATTTTCAACGAAACCTCGACTACAATGTCCCAAACGACTATGCCAAATATCTGGCTTATTACAATGAGATGAATTAAAAACTTTCAATGAAGGAAAAAACAAAGACTCTGAAGGCGAAGACACTGAAGAACGCTTGGACGACTTCAACTGGAGGACTGGTACTGAGGGTGAAGACACTGAAGGAATCTCCTTGAAGACGTACATGTTTCCTTGTCGCTCCCCCTTAGCGAACGTCTCCTTCGTTCGTAGATCCTTAACATAAACAGAAGAGGGAGTAAATTCGACGGAAGAATTCATATCGTCAACAAGTTTAGCTACAGAAACAATGTTCTTTTTAATATTAGGAGTAAGAAGAACATTGGACAAGTGAAGTGAGGACTTTGACATAGGGATATGTGCATTGCCAGTATGACTAATGGAGTGATAAGTTCCATCTCCCGTAACTATACTACCTTTTTCAAAATAAGGCAATAAGTGAGATAACTTATCCGCATTACCTGTAACATGTGTGGCGGCACCTGAATCAACATACCATTCGCCTTGTTCATTTTGCTTGATCGACATCTGTGACAATGCTGATAACAAAAGTTGTTGCACATCTGTGGATGACACTTTTGTGTCCACAACAGTAACTGATTTGTTCTCAATTTTGTTTATTTTTCCTCTATTCTGTAGATTGAACCAACAATCAGCTTTCACATGTCCTCTTTTGTTACATAAGAAACAAGTGGGCACTCTCCTCTGATTCCCTGTATTAAAGGCCCCTGAAATATTAGGTGTAGGCAAGATACCACGTCCTCCCTGCCCGAAACGTCCGCGCCCTCGGCCTCCTTGATGCCCTCCATTCCCTCGTCCAAAACCTACAGAAGTGTCCATGGCCAAAACTGAATGAGGACGAGATGATTCATTTCCTTCTGCCCTTTGGTTCATAATCATCTCATGCTGGAGAAGTTTCGCTTGTAGGTCGTCAAAAGTGGGCAAGTGAGGAAGGCAGGATAAAGCTGTGGTAAACATGTCAAAATCAGGACCCAATCCATTGAGAAGTTGTTGAACTTTATCTTTATCTGCAATAGCACTTCTAACAACAGTCAATTGATCAGTAATACTCTTCAAGCGGCCTATGTATTCCATGACTGTCATGGAGCCTTTCTTTAAACTTTAAAATTCATTTTTTAAGAACATAACTCGGGCTTCTGATATCTGAGAGTATATCTGAGACAGCTTACTCCACAGATCCGCCGCAGTGCAATCATCTGAAAGAGTAACCAACACTTCTTGAGAGAGTGTTGACGTAATATAAGCAACCAAAGACTGATCCCCCTTCCTCCAAGCTGTATACTCTGGATTCTTAATGGAAATGGTAATTGTGTCACCCTTCTCATCCTTGGTTTCCTGCAAAATGAGCCGTGGTGGTATGGAACTAAACCATCCAAATGTTCATCAAGATCCTGACTCCGTATAAAAGGAAGGATTTGCCTCTTCCAGGTTAAAAAATTAGAATGAGTAAGTTTTTCTGTAACAAGCGGACTCAAGAAATTGGCAGAGGGACCGGATGACGAAGAGAAGTCCATAGCAGTGAAACCATGAATAAGCAAACAAGATGAATGGGAAGAAAATAAAACAGATTTTGAGAACACTTAATCAATCAGTAAACTTTGAATAAGGCATATACCTGTACTACCAAAAATGGCGCACAAAGAACACTTAAAACAACAATAAAACAATCGTTGGTGTTTAGGAGAAGATTGAACCAACACAGGTCTGAAAAACCAGTCGTTGGTGTTAAAAAAAAAAAATTTGCAAACACAAGTCTGAAAAACAATCGTTGAATGAAGAAGAAGGTAAACAAATACCAATGAACGATGAGCACGCTGAAAGGAGAAGGGAAAAAGGTATCAAATTTCAGAAGATGAAATTTCAGATTCAGAAGAAAAGAGAAGATGTCACCACGATCTGTTGATTCAGGATGAAGAACATTCACCACGATCTGTCAGAACTTCTGTTACGCTGGGTTGCTGGGTTGATGTTCACGCTTCTCACGCTGGAACTTACGTTGGGTTGCTGTTCACGCTGGGCTTTGAAGAACCTTCACCACGATCTGTCAGAAATTTTGTTACGCTGGGTTGCTGTTCACGCTTCTCACGCTGGAACTTACGCTGGGTTGCTGTTCACGCTGGGCTTTGAAGAACCTTCACCACGAGCTCTGATACCATATCAGAATTGTTCACAGGAGATATGAGGGAGAGAGAGAGAGAGAGCAATTCACGAAAGGCTGGGGCGGCACTTCAATGCTCGACCACCAAAACCCTAAGCATTATAAATTAGAAACATATACATATTACAATAATGCCATTACTGAAAACCTATTTAACATGTGTACATATAATATGGATCTAGATCTAGATCCAGATCCATACGCATATGCAATGTTGTATTCTAACATTTTGAACATTTTAATTTTTTAAAGTATTCATTACAGTTAATGAAGGAAGGAGCAGAAGACATGGTCGTGGAGGACAAGACACACGTGATGATGTAGAAAGTTCGCGATCTATTGCTAACTTGAAGGGGAAGAGAAAGATGATAGATTAATGAACCCTTGAATTATTAATTATTTTTTTGATGATGTAGTTGGAGTAATCCAACTTAAAAACTTTTATGTTACTTTTTTGTCATGGTTTTGTAATATTTTGTTGGTTTGATATGTACTTTTATTTTGAATCTTGCATGATGAAGTGAAGTAGCACAACAACAACAACAACAACTACGCCTTCATCCCAAAACAATTGGGGTCAGCGATATGAACCAAAAAAGAAATTCATTTTGGGTCTTCCACATGAATCCTTTTCCTCCAATCATTTCTATCCAACGCCATGTCCTCGGTGAGGTTCAAAGCATTCATATCCTTTCCTATCATCTCCATCCAAGTCTTCCTAGGCCTACCCCGACCTCTTTTAACTAATATATTTTCCCATTTCTCCAACCTTCTAACTGGAGCATCATTAGGCCTTCGCCGAATATGTCCAAACCACCGTAAACGATTCTCTCGCATCTTATTTTCAATTGGTGCAACACCTACCTTCTTACGTATCTCTTCGTTCCGAATCTTATCTTTTATTGTATTTCCACACATCCATCTAAGCATCCGCATCTCAGCTACACTCATTTTTTGAATATGATGTCTCTTGGCAGCCCAACATTCCGTACCATATAGTAAAGCGGGTCTAATAGTCGTCCTATAAAACTTTCCCTTCAACCGCAATGGCATTCTACGATCGCACAGCACTCCAGTAGCACTTTTCCATTTCATCCACCCAACCTTTATCCTATGATTTACATCTCCATCAATTTCTCCATACTTTTGAATGATGGATCCCAAATATTTGAAATAATCATTCACCGGTATATCTTGCTCACCAAGCTTCACTACACTCCCATCACTACTTCGTTGCTTACTAAACCGACATTCCATATATTCAGTCTTACTCTTACTCAACTTAAAACCTCTAGCTTCCAATGTCTGTCTCCATAATTCTAACTTAGCATTAACCCCAGTTCTAGACTCATCAATCAAAACAATATCATCAGCAAACAACATACACCACGGTACATTTTCTTGGATTGATCTCGTAAGCTCATCCATCACTATCGCAAATAGGAAAGGGCTTAAAGCAGATCCTTGATGTAACCCAACCGTTATCGGAAAATTGGTTGTCACCCCTCCACAAGTGCGGACATTGGTTACTACTCCTTCATACATATCTTTAATTATACTAATGTACTTGAGAGAAACACCTTTCTTCATCATTGTCCACCAGAGAACGTCCCTAGGTACTCTATCGTATGCCTTCTCTAAATCAATAAAAACCATATGCAAATCTTTGTTCCTCTTTCTATATCTTTCAATAAGTTGTCTAAGAAGATGTATAGCTTCCATAGTTGAAGTAGCAGATTATGTTAATTTTAATTTTAGAGTTTAAAACTTTGTAGCTTATAATTTACAGTTTAGAAATTTATAGATTAAAAATTTAACCATATCTCTATGTAATCTTTGAATTTATTGATTTCTTTTTTTCTATGTTGCAGAGATGACAAGATTTACAACAATCACAACATCAAATAACAAGTCATTTGATTCTTTTGTTGAAAAAGGTATACTTTTTGATCAAATTTAATTGTTTTTTTAATGCATTATTTAGTGCTTCCATGCATTTGTTAAATGGTTGCAACAAGAATGCGAATTATGATCTTCTCTTGACGTATGATTTTTTAAATGCTTGACAGTTGCAATATGATGCATTTGTTAGATAATTACAACTTATATTATTTATTGTCTTAGATACATGTTTTATTTTGTTAATGATGACATAAATCTTATTTTTTGATAAAATAAAAATATATAGTATTATAATTATATTTTCGCTTCCCTTTCGCTTCTCACTCGAATCCTATGTCGCTTTCTTCTTCGCTTCTTAGGTCGCTTCTTAGATCGCTTCCGAGACGCTTCCTGATTCGCTCCTAAGTCGTCCCGCGCTTGCCGCTTCCTAAAATTTTAGAAGTGCCTCGCTTCCCGCTTCCCATATCGCTTCCTCGACTGACAACTCTGGTTTGAAGTTCAATATATTATGAGTCTTATTTTGAAAAAAATGTAAAGTTCAATATATTATGAGTCTTATTTTGAAAAAAAATGTAAAAAAAATATACTTTGTAATGACCACTATGGCTTTTTTTTTCGAAATGTATGTCATAGAGTGATTTATATACTAGTTTCAAATCATTGGTTTCAGTGGCTTCTTTTTAGAGATTTTCAAAAAAAGTGTTTTTTTTTGTAAAAATTGAAAGATATTTTACGAAGGCAACACTATTGAAAGAGTCATAAATATTTTTCTAAAATGTTGGTACTTAAAATTTTTGAATCCTAAAAGTTTTTCAAAATGCCTTTGAGTTTTTAAAGTTGTTGTAATTCTTCTTCTTTTGTTGCATTATTATTAAATATTTAAATATTATCAAAGTCATGATTTCCTTTTGCATAATGAAGCAAATTTGAAAGTTTCAAAATGTTCGAGTTGTGTTCATGCAAAATATGCATTAATATATTTTTTGCTCAAAAACATATTTTAACACGTCCACACGTAGTTGCTAAAGTGTTTGTTATACTAGTTTCAAACCAATGTTTTCAAGGGTTTTACATTAGAGAATTTTAAAGAAAGTGGCATTTTATGTAAAAAATCAATAATATTTTTTTGAAAGCGTCGTGAAAAAAAGTTTGGTAAAGCAATTCCTTTTCTTAAACGAAAGTGTCACAAATATTTTTTTAAATGTTGGTACTTAAAATAATTTTGATTTCTAAAAGTTTTAAAGAATATGTGTTTTTGTATCAAAAGTGTTTGTTCGGATTTTAGTCTTTAATTCGATTATAAGAAAATGTTTTAATTGCAAAATAATATTGAGCTTTTAAAGTTTTCTTTAACATGTATGAAATATCTTAAACACCTACCATAATTGAGTTTTCAAAGTTGTAGTTCTTCTATAGTTGCGTTATTCTAAAATATTTAAATATTCTTTTGTCATGATTTTCTTTTGCATTTTGTATCTTAAACCAAAATTGAGTTTTGAATTGTTTTTGTTGTATTCGTATAAATTATTTACACACATTTGCTTAAATCATTGTTTCATATGTGAGTCTCAAATTAATCTTAGAAAAAATTCAAACAAAGCAACTTTTTCTTTTCAATCAAAAGATTCATTGAAAAGAAAAAAATTGAAACTCTTTTGGTTGGGTGAAATACTTAAATAAAAGGCTTATCTAAAAGTTTTTTTCCACGATAGGCTTTTTTCACTGATCATAAGGTGGTGTACATTTTTCTAAAATGTTGGTACTTGAAATAATTTTTAGTTCTAAATAGATTTTCGAATAAGTGTTTAGTTCTAAAAGTGCATTTTTCATTTTATTTTATTTGAAATTGCAATGTCCTATTTGAAGTTCTATATATTATGAGTCTTAGTTTGAAAAATTAAAAAGCACTTTGTGATAACCACTCTGGCTTTCCTTTTTCAAACTATATGTCATAGAGTGATTTATATACTTGTTTCAAACCAGTGGTTTCAGTGGCTTCTCTTTAGAGATCTTCAAAAAAAGTGGTTTTTTCTGTAAAAAATGAAAGATATTTTATGAAGGCATCATTAATGAAAGTGTCACAAATATTTTTTTAAAATGTTGGTACTTAAAATAATTTTGAGTACTAAAAGTTTTTAAAAATGTCTTTTTATCTGAAAAGTTTTTGTTCTAATTTTGTTCTTTTATTCGAACACAAGAATTTTACTTATTAAATTAGTATTAGGTACGAATATTATTAATATTATTAGTGTTTATGCACCTCAAGTAGGTTTAGATGATTCCATTAAGCATCAATTTTGGGAAGATTTAGATGGAGTAGTACAAGAGACATCTTATGGAGAAAAGCTTTTCATCGGCGGTGACCTTAATGGACATGTAGGCATTAGTAGGGATGGATTTGAGAATATCCATGGAGGCTATGGTATAGGAGAAAGAAATGAAAGTGGAGAAAGGATTTTAGATTTTTGTGTGTCCTATGATATGATCTTAGCAAACACTTGGTTTAGGAAGAGGGAGTCTCACCTAGTAACATTTAAAAGTGGGGTTAATACGAGTCAGATAGATTTTTTCCTACTTAGAAAGAGAGATAGGGGTTGTTGCATCGATTGTAAGGTTATACCAGGAGAAAGTGTAGCTACACAACATAGAGTCTTAATTTTAGATCTTAGAATTAGACAATGCCGCAAAAGGGATAGACATAGGATAGATCCTAGAATTAAGTGGTGGGCACTGAAAGGAGCTAAACAAGGAATGTTTGTAGAGCAGGTAGTTAAGGAAGTTGATTGGTGTCTCGAGGAGGATTCAGAATCAATGTGGAATAAGATAGCGGGTGGTATGAGAAAAGTAGCTAAGGAGGTATTGGGTGAGTTTAAAGGCGGTGCACCACTAGGTAAGGATACATCATGGTGGAACGAGGATGTCAAATTAGCTATTAAGGTTAAAAGAGAGTGTTATAGAAATCTAAGAGTCGTGATAATGAGAATTTGGAGAAGTATATGATAGCAAAGAAGGAAGCTAAAAAAGTTGTTCGAAACGCGAGGGCTAAGGTATATAAGGAGGTTTATGACAAGTTGGATACCAAAGAAGGCGAGAAGGATATTTATAGGCTTGCAAAGATGAGAGTTAGGAAATCGAAGGATTTGGGTATGGTTAGATGTATCAAAGATGAAACGCAAAGGGTTTTAGTCAAAGATGAGGAGATTAAGGAGAGATGGAAAGATTATTTTGATAAGCTATTTAATGATAGTCATGCTCAAGATCTTGGAGACTTCTCCATTCCTTTTCATGAGATAAATCGTGACTTCATGCGCAAGATTCAAAAGAAAGAAATTGCAGAGGCTTTGAAGAAAATGAAATCAAGAAGGGCAGTTGGCCCAGATGGTATACCTATCGAGGCTTGGAAATGCTTGAGAGAGAAAGGTTTAGAATGGTTGACAAATCTTTTTAACTTGATTTGGCGAACAAATAAGATGCCTAATGAGTGGAGGAAGAGTACTTTGGTGCCTTTATATAAGAATAAGGGTGATATACAAGATTGCACAAACTATCGTGGTATAAAACTCATGAGTCATACTATGAAACTTTGGGAGAGGGTGATTGAGTCTAGGTTGAGGAAGGTTGTCATGATATCGGAGAATCAATTTGGTTTTATGCCTGAAAGATCAACTATGGAAGCTATACATCTTCTTAGACAACTTATTGAAAGATATAGAGAGAGGAACAAAGATTTGCATATGGTTTTTATTGATTTAGAGAAGGCATACGATAGAGTACCTAGGGACGTTCTCTGGTGGACAATGATGAAGAAAGGTGTTTCTCTCAAGTACATTAGTATAATTAAAGATATGTATGAAGGAGTAGTAACCAATGTCCGCACTTGTGGAGGGGTGACAACCAATTTTCCGATAACGGTTGGGTTACATCAAGGATCTGCTTTAAGCCCTTTCCTATTTGCGATAGTGATGGATGAGCTTACGAGATCAATTCAAGAAAATGTACCGTGGTGTATGTTGTTTGCTGATGATATTGTTTTGATTGATGAGTCTAGAGCTGGGGTTAATGCTAAGTTAGAATTATGGAGACAGACATTGGAAGCTAGAGGTTTTAAGTTGAGTAAGAGTAAGACTGAATATATGGAATGTCGGTTTAGTAAGCAACGAAGTAGTGATGGGAGTGTAGTGAAGCTTGGTGAGCAAGATATACCGGTGAATGACTATTTCAAATATTTGGGATCCATCATTCAAAAGTATGGAGAAATTGATGGAGATGTAAATCATAGGATAAAGGTTGGGTGGATGAAATGGAAAAGTGCTACTGGAGTGTTGTGCGATCGTAGAATGCCATTGCGGTTGAAGGGAAAGTTTTATAGGACGACTATTAGACCCGCTTTACTATATGGTACGGAATGTTGGGCTGCCAAGAGACATCATATTCAAAAAATGAGTGTAGCTGAGATGCGGATGCTTAGATGGATGTGTGGAAATACAATAAAAGATAAGATTCGGAACGAAGAGATACGTAAGAAGGTAGGTGTTGCACCCATTGAAAATAAGATGCGAGAGAATCGTTTACGGTGGTTTGGACATATTCGGCGAAGGCCTAATGATGCTCCAGTTAGAAGGTTGGAGAAATGGGAAAATATATTAGTTAAAAGAGGTCGGGGTAGGCCTAGGAAGACTTGGATGGAGATGATAGGAAAGGATATGAATGCTTTGAACCTCACCGAGGACATGGCGTTGGATAGAAATGATTGGAGGAAAAGGATTCATGTGGAAGACCCAAAATGAATTTCTTTTTTGGTTCATATCGCTGACCCCAATTGTTTTGGGATGAAGGCGTAGTTGTTGTTGTTGTATAACTTATTTACACCTATGTCACACGGACTCGGCTAAGGAGGTGCCGCACCCGAGTCGACACGCCTCGACATGGGTGCGGCTTCGGACTCGGCCCGGACTCGGTCAACGCCGAGTCAGACTCGGTCAACACCGAGTCGGACTCGGTCAACACCGAGTCGGACTCGGTCAACGAGTCGAGGCCGAGTCCGTCCACATTTTGGACTCGGTCAACTTTGACCGAGTCCAAAAATGTCCATTTCGATTTTTAAATTACATTTTGGATCTGGGTCGGGTCGGGTCCGGACACGACCCAAATCCAAATTTCGTTTGCAGACGAACCCTAAAAGGGGTTTATCGACAAGGGGAGGGGCTTACCCTCTCGATTTTGCCTCTCCCCCTCAGCCCCTGCAGCTTTCTCCTACACCCACACCGGCGATCCAGACTCCGGCGACGGTACGCACAGGCAGCCACCGTCTCCCCCTCCGTCAACACTCAACAGGTATGTCGATCGACCCTCCCTCTGCTCGCAGCCTCCCTTGCACCCTCTGCTCGCAGAAGAGGGGCTCAGCCCCTCTCTGTGCCTCCTATTCATAGAGGAGGAGCTTGGCCCCTACTCGTTCCGCTTATGTCAGGCAGGCCCCTCCCCCCCCCCCGTACCCTCTGCTCGCAGAAGAGGAGCTCGGCCCCTCCCTGTGCCTCCGATTCATAGAGGAGGGGCTCAGCCCCTCCTCGTTTCCCTTTTATCGCAGGGGTAAGAAGTAGGAGTGGGGGAAGGAGGGGGCTCGGCTGACAGGCCAATCCTGCCCCACCGAACAACAGGGGAAACGAGGAGGGGCCGAGCCCCTCCTCGTTTTCCTTTTGTTCGGCAGGCAGGACCCCACCCACCCCCCCTCCCTGCACCCTCTGCTCGCAGAAGAGGGGCTCCGCGTTGTTCGGTAGGAGATGTCAGTGTTTCATTCTAAAAGTGCTTTTTCTATTTTATTTTATTTGAAATTGCAGTGTCCTATTTAAAGGTCTATATATTATGAGTCTTAGAATAAAAAAATTTGTAAAGAAAATGCACTTTGTAATGACCACTCTAGCTTTCCTTTTTCAAAACATATTTCATAGAGTGAATTATATAGGAACGTAATAGGGATTTCTATACTAGTTTCAAACCATCAGTGGCTTCTCTTTAGATATTTTTTCAAAAATGTGTTTTCTTCTGTAAAAAATGAAAGATATTTTTCAAAGGCATCGTTAATGAAAGAGTCACAAATATTTTTCGAAAATGTTGGTGCTTAAAATAATTTTGATTCGTAAAAGTTTTTTAAAATGTCTTTATCTGAAAAGTGTTTGTTCTAATTTTGTTCTTTTATTCAAACAGAAGAAAATGTTTTAACTTCAAAAAATATTGTGCTTGAAATTTTTTTTGAGAATTATGAAATGTTTTCATCACCTTCTAGAATTTAGTTTTTAAAGTTGTAGTACTTCTTCTTTTGTTGCTTTATTATGAAATATTTAAATGTTATCAAGTCAAGATTTCCTTTTGCATATTGAATGTTTTGAAATGTTTGAGTAGTATTCATGCAAAATATATATTAACATATTTTTTGCTCAAAAACATATTTTAACATGTCCACACGAGTTGCTTAAGTGTTTGTCATACTAGTTTCAATATGATGTTGTCAAGGGCTTCACTTTAGAAAATTTCATAATTCTAGTAACTTAAATATCCTTGTTTTTTTCTTTGCATAGTTTTCATAATTCTGCTAACTAATTTCCATGCATTCAGGTTGAGTTGTGCAAATACTTTGTTTTTCATTGTCAAATACCATGCTCACGCTTTGTTAAAATTGAAATATTCTTGCTATGCTTGCTTCTCTGCACCCCCACCCCCTCTTTCTTGCTTTGCTTAATACATGGAGTTGACGTTTACTGTTATGTTTTTGGTGGTTCCCTTTGCCTTTCTATGCTTTGTCTATTGGATTGCAATCTGAGATTTCATTATTGCACAGGTGATAGAGGTATGCTATTTAAATTAGACAGGATGCACATGTTGACAAAGTTAAGACCATAAGTGCATGCATTCTTGAAAGAAGCAAGCACTATGTTTGAGATGGATGTCTACATAATGGCTGAACGTGCATATGCCTTGGAAATGGCTAACCTGCTTGATCCCAAAGGTGTATACTTCATTTCAAAAGTTATTTCACAAGCTGATTGTACCCAAAAGCATCAAAAGGGACTGGGTGTGGTCTTGGGAGTTGAATCTGCCGTAGTGATTCTTGATGACACAGAGATGGTTAGTGTGTCTATGTCTAGAGCTTTCTCAAATTTGAATCTGTGAATATCCTCAAGATTGTTGGTTTGTTTGCTTTTTGTTTACTGAATTTGTCTGTATGACTGAATCAACAAATCATGCAAAAGACTTGTGCAAGCGAATTTGTTATCAATAGCACATTTTGAGGAAAATCTAAAACACAAATCATGATTAAAAAAAATGACCTTGTGTCATCATTGCCAGGATTGCATATCAAGAGCAATAATAAAGTAGTTGGAAGGTTATGGCTACTAGTGTTGGAAGGTCTGTCATTAGCCTTGGCCTGGATCCACTATGATAGTTTTACTAGCACTGGAAGCCATTTTTCTTCTCCTAGATTAAAATTATTTCTTTGGGATATTTATATGTGCATTGGTTGCTTCTTGTGCAATGTGATCAGGTCTGGCATAAAGAAAACCTGATATTGATGGAAAGATACCATTTCTTTGCTTCAAGCCGTCCACGGTATGGTTTCAATGGCAGGTCATTGGCAGAGTTAATGAGGGATGAAAATGAATCAAAGGGGGCTCTTGCCACGATCCTCAATGTTCTCAAACGTGTACATGAGATGTTTTTTGTTCCTGTTAGTCGACATATCATATGTTTTTCAGTTCCCTACATTCTCTTTTTAAGTATTGTTTTTTATCAGCCTTCTGTTTCCGAATCTTGGTCCTGACTACACTAACAGTGATGTTAGAAAGGTAAATTCAAAGCATAGCAGTTCACAGTACAAGTTCAAAAAAGAAGTGCTGATCAACTGATTGTGTTGCAATATGGTTTGAGCAACAGGTATTGAAAGCAATTCGTCAGGAAGTCCTAAAGGGTTGTAAAATAGTGTTCAGTCGAGTGTTTCCAGCAAAATGTCCAGCGGACACCTGTAACACTCGTAATCACAGTAGATCTAGGAACTGAAAAGTCTTGCTGGGCAGTGCAGCAAAAGAAGTTTGTGGTTAATCCTGGGTGGCTTGAAGAATCAAACTACATGTGGCAACGCCAACCTGAAGAGCGGTTTCCTGTCACAAGAATAATAAGAGCAGAGCAGAAGCTTCCTGCAATAATTTCCCCAGTGGAAATCAGTAGGCAGGGTCTTCTGGATCAACTGAACCCTGGTTTCCAGTTGAGTGCTTTGAGCACAATCTGCAGATGATTGTCACCCCCTTTGGACGGTTGCAAAGCATCTCAGTTCAACATGTTTCCCTTAAATTGATTCAGTGACACATGGTGCAGCAACTGAATTTGTGGTAATCCTGTGCAGTTTGAAGCATCAAACTACTTATGGCAGTGCCAACCTGAAGAATGATTGTTTAATCACAAGCAAGAACATTAAGAGCAAAACAAAAACTTCCTCCAGTCATTACCCAAGTGGAAATCAGTAATCCGAGGTCTTTCTAATCAACTAAACTTCTGTATCACTAGCTTTATTTCCTCTTTGGGACTGTAAGCTGATTGCTGTGTGTTGAATCTTTTTGGCCTACTTGGCCTAGTGTATCATTGTAGAATGTTGGTTTTGGTTGGTAGCCCTCGTCATCTTGCCAAGTGATTACCATTCTTACATCTTTTTTCCCCTCTTATCTGATTGATATGATTTAGCAATAGTAATAGTTGTCATGGGACTGGAATTTGCTTATATTAAAAAAAAAAACTGCAGGTTGTGGTGTAAATGTATATAGAATGATCAGGATAGCTCAACTGTTAAAGCAGACAACTGGAAATCCTCCGTGTCACCAGTACCAATCTGGTTCCTGGCATGTGGCAGAGAAAAGGCATATGGATCGTGATACAGTACATGTTCTGATAATAGTGAATCATCGAGGAAAACATGCATCCAGACCTTGCCTACCTGTCTGACCTATATGCTGGCCATCATTTTCCAAACATGCCTGGAAGGTTGGCCATGCTTAGCCTTGCCTAACCTATTTGACCTCATAGTTGTCAACCCACGGACAACATATTCAAGAGGAAATGGCTGATTATATTTGAAAATTTTCCAAAATTCTAATTCACAGGGTTGCAGGAATAGTGAGGACTCAAAAATTTTAGCCCTCGCTGCCAAGTAAAACTATGAAACCGATCAGCCAAAGCTAACCGTCAGCCTATCTGTTAGGCGATTGGATGGCTTCCATTAAGCCCTCAAGGTGCACCAAGTGCAACACGATGTCACCAAATTGGGGCCGTTTGTTTCAAGCAAAAGGCATGCCCCTAGAAAGATCACCGTCCCCATGGGAAACGCCTTCCCCTAAAGGGGAGGTATGGAGCCAATTTCGTAGGGAACGGCTTGCTCCCTACAAAAGTGTGAAGCAAATGCTTTCCTATTGTTTAATCCACTGCAGCAAAACGATCAGCTTTCACACGAAAGTAGGCGGTTTTCCTGTGAAGCAAATGAGGAGTCCTCAGGTTACATGGTGGCCTATGGGAAGACGTTTTCCTTCTTTATGTTGGGAGATTTTGAGAGGCTTTCCATGGTTGATCCTTAACAATGGTTGCCCGCTGGAACATGCTCGTAAATCTCTCACAAAGCCAACAATGATTTCCTATTGTTGTTTTGAACCACAAGAGTACTAAATGAAGTAGCACATAGAAGCATCAAGTTGCCCATAATTCATGATTTTAATGCCATCTGGGCACCAATAAAACAAGTGAATTGATGCCGATCTAATTAAAATTAGCTAGGGTACTTTGGTAATTTTGTAGTGCCACTTAATTGTTAGATGACTAAGGCATTTTATATCCAAACAAATATCACCGTAGCCAAAACAAGTGGTTGGTCTTCTACTTGATGGAGTAATTATGTTCCAAAGATTCATTTGACGAAGCATAATAGGGCATTTAACAGTCGTATCTTATGAGAGAGAGAGAGAGAGATGTACTCTGCAGTGACATAAACAAGGTTCTGGAGGGAATGGATCACATATTTGGTGTCTTTGGCTCGGATATTGTTCATCCATGTAATGAATGGCATGGTGTTGGGGTTTTAGCTCAAAATTATTTAGGTTTCCTGTTATCTTACATTTACTTAATTTAGTGTCATTTATTCTTCCAAGTTTAGTCTCACGTTGAAGAGTGTTAGAGCTCCACTTGGCTTTATATAGTGGGGATGTTGCCTGGCATGGCCCATTAAGACTATATCAATTTGTACCTTGAATTTTGAATTTTGGATCTTGAGCTTTGAATTTTGATTTGGACTTTGAGTTTGGGTTTAAGTTTAAATCTGATTTGGTTTGGTTTTTGACCATTCTTTTTAGCACTTGAGATGATTTTGATCCTCAAGTCTACCACCGACCCTTGATTAACCCCTTTATGAACGTTGATTCAGTCTTAATTCATGCATGAACCGTCAGAACATGCCAACATCTTTGCATGAGAAGATAAATGGTCAAACAGTCCTATAGCGACCCTTTCCTGTTGACCACGACCCTAGTTTTGAATAGATTTGACTTCGCTAAAGCCTTATAATATCCTGTTGACTAAGACCTACTTTTGAATTTTTCTTATTGTTTAGGCCATCCCAAGTCCATTATTAATGGCCATTTAGGCTCCTTGAATTCCCTTTATATACTGGGCTGGGGCCTCGATGGGTAAGGCTCATTGGGGGTATTATCAATTTGAACCGTAAACTTTAAACTAAGAATCTTTGATCATGAACCTTGAATTTGGATTTAGACTTTGAGATTGGGTTTAAGTTTAAGTTTGATCCCGTTTGGTATGGTCTTTAACCATTCTTTTGAGCACTTAGGGTGATTTTGATCCTCAAGTCTAAGACCAACCCTTGATTAACCCCTTTATAAACATTGATTTTGTCTTAATTCATGTATGAACCGTTTTAAACCTTAACCAGAACCTGCCGGGGGAGATAAATGGTCAAACGGTTCTATAACCGCCCTTTACTATTGACCTAATATGAACCTAAGGTCATAGAGGCTTGTCAAGGTACTCAATTTCATTCAATACAAGGCATAATCCTATCTTTGTGAGATCTCAATTATATCCTGAAAGCGTAGTTACATAAATACCCGCCCTTTACTATTGACCTAATATGAACCTAAGGTCATAGAGGCTTGTCAAGGTACTCAATTTCATTCAATACAAGGCATAATCCTATCTTTGTGAGATCTCAATTATATCCTGAAAGCGTAGTTACATAAATACCCATTACACCAAGATCATAAGTGAGACAACTATTACTTCAAAGATTAATGAATATAACATCCAAGCGCACCTAGTTCAAGCTAAGTTGTCTTACCCACTGAGTGAACTATTTTCCAACACAACATCCTACCATTATGGATGAATTGCAATACACAAAAAAAAAGAACATTGAATTCAAATTCAGGTATCAACCTGATTTGAACCATCATATACAAAAATAAATTGCCGAAAAATGGATCTTGTGAACAAGCGCTGATAACTCATGAAATTCAAGCGATGACCACAAACCGTCTGATGTGACTGCGGTGTGAATACAAAGTGAGCTATGCTTCTAGACATTGGATGTTGCAAGAATAAAGAAACCAATTCAATCATCTGAATCTCCCCAATCACTGTATCAAAGGAAAACAACAGTGGCGTCTGACAGAAATCAGCCACCAAATCATACACCAGGTTTTGGTGAGCACGGCCAAGACAACCTCCTCTGCTTCATGGGATCAACCTGACATTGATCCCTCATCTCATGTTCTTCCCCATTGCCTTCAACTGCACCATCTTGCCTTCTTCGGCTTCGTATCACCACATCATCAGAGTTTGGTTCCTCCACTGTAAAACCAGCAGCATTCCACTGAAGTGGTGTCAGACAGTTGGAATCAGCTTGGCCTTGAGAAGCATTGGCTGGTGTAGCCAGGCATGATTGTCCCACACGTAGTCTCTGAAGTGTGGCAAATGAGTCCCTCATTGCAGACATGGCTTCAAAGAAACGAGTGCAAGACGCTAGAGCAACAGGGATAGGACGCAGCATTTCCTGTAGAACTTTAGCCCTTAGGTTGCATATTGTTTACTAAAGCAATGAGATATTTTGGATATAAAGACAAGTCATATGCCAAAGACAATTTGCTAAATTTTTTCATACACATCAGAATCTATTTATAGTGGTAGCAAGTTTCTGCAGGATATTTTCCTAAACTTTATAACTTACCAAGGTTGCCAGACTAAGCAGCAGTATGAAAAGATATGGGAAGCGACATTTTAAATTTATAGGAAGCGGGAAAGAATCAATTTGAAAGCAAAACAAAAATCTAAAAAGCAGTATGAGAATCGAATGGGAAGCGAGATGATATCGAATAGGAACAAATAAAAATAAAAACAAAAAATGACATGATTCTTTAGTGTAAAAGTTAAATTTTTATCAAAATCTAAAAAAGATGGTTACAAATTTAGAGAAAGCATATGAGAAATGAGCAGGAAGCGTGAGAACACATGGAAAACATGAAAGGAATCACGAGAGAAACATATAAAGAAGCACGGACAAAATGTGGGAGAATCGAGATTCCCATCAAGTGGTTAAAATGTAACATATACATAATATAATAATAATAATATGATATATTATTATTATTATATTGTATATATATATATATTTTTCTATTTTTATTTTTTTATGTTATTTACATTATCTAGTTCACTTAGAACTAGATGATAGGCTTTGGTCAAGTTCCAATTGGAACTTGACCAAGCAATCTAGTCGTTGGAACTAGTCCAACGACTAGAAGGGAGAGCTCCTTATGAGCTCTCCCCATTGCTCTTGTATAAATAGGGGTTCAGCCCCCCTCTTGTAAAACCACTTCTTGTAATGCTTTTTAAGCATTTTCTTACATAAATAAAAAAGTGTTATTTATGTGCATTTTTTCATTTTTACCCTTTTGTGGGCTTTGCTTAAAGTGTCTTTTAGACACTTTTGAGTGATCCAAGTGCATTACATGCTATCAAAGCTGCAAGATTATTAGATCTTGGAGAAAAGACGCCTCGATTTTCGTGCCCCCTTATGCAAAAGGTGTGTTATCACCTTATTCTTGCAAAGTGTTTCGTCACTTGGAGAGAAGTGTTTTATCACTTCATTATTAGCTGCAAAATGCATCATTTGAAGGGCTTCAACATCTTTTGTATTGTATCTCTTTCTCTTCTCACATTTTTTTTTCATTTCTTTTCTTCTATCTTTTCCTTTTCTCTTCTGGTAAACGATGGATGACAATGATAAAGTCACCATCATCCCTATGAAATTAAGCGACACAAATTATGTAACATGGACTTAATCATGAAGCACCATATATGGGGTAAAGGCTTATGGGAGATTGTGGATGGTTCTGATTTGGAACCTAAACTATCCCTTACTAAGAAAGAGGGAGATAAAGATGTCCCATTATTAGAAGAAGAAAAAATCAAGGCTCTAACCTCCTATGAAAAAAATGGAAAGAGTGAAAAATGAGACATGCAAAAATAATGTCATGGCTTATCAATAGTGTTGACATTAAAAAATGTTTCAGTCTTGCCAAGTTTGAACATGCCAATAAGGCATGGGAATATTTGAAAAAATATGTATTCCCTTAAAGATATTGCACATGCGTGCAATCTTCAAGAGAAGGTTTGAACGAAGACCCAAGGAGATAAATCAATTCGCAAATATTACAATGGGTTGTCCGAAATCTAGGAAGAACTATCTCTTTTGGAACCAAAATGGCACTGTGCCGAAGACATCGAGCTTCGCCAAAAGCAACTCGATGCTGAACATTTTTACCAGTTTATAACTGGGTTAAGGCCGAAATTTGAGTCCATCAAATCAGCCCTCCTTCACCGGGGAAAAGTTCCTTCTATTGTAGAAACTATTGAAGAATTAACAATGAAGGAAAATCATCTCCGAAAAAGTTTCT
Source organism: Nuphar pumila (assembly GCF_984573655.1). Classification (NCBI taxonomy): domain Eukaryota; kingdom Viridiplantae; phylum Streptophyta; class Magnoliopsida; order Nymphaeales; family Nymphaeaceae; genus Nuphar; species Nuphar pumila. The sequence goes on along the minus strand of NC_143257.1, from coordinate 125,977,715 downwards.
CTAAATCTGATGATGATACCGTCCTAGCTGAATCTAGGCCAAAGAATCATACTCACACTTACAGGCCACCTCATTTTGGGAGGCAGAATGGCGAGTTTGACAAAAGAAAAGTTATTTGTCACCACTTTCATGAACCAGGGCACTATAGGCCTCAATGTCCAAAGTAAAAGAAAAAAGATGAAAAGAAGGTTGCATCAGTTGAAGCCGAGCCAAAAGATCAAGATGCGCCCGTTTCTATAGCTCAACTTATAAAGATTTTTCAGCCTCTTCTCCAAGGGATATCCTCTTCCGCTGAAGCCTCAATTGGAGTAGCAGTCGCATCTGTATTCGGTCCAGGTAACTTTCCTTGGCTTTTAGATTCTGGTGCCTCATTTCATATGACCCCAAATTATAAATGGTTATCCGAATGTCTTAAAAATAACTCAAATATTTCAAAAGTCCTTACAGCAGATGAAACATCTCTCAAAATCAAAGGAATTGGATGTTTTGAAATAAACAAAACTTTTTGTATTCCAGAAGTTAGATATATCCCAAAACTAAATTTAAATCTTTTATCTGCTTCTCAAATTTCTGATTATGGATGTAATATATCATTCTCTTCTGATGGATGTTGGATACATGATCGTCAGTCAGGGAAGCTGATTGCGGAAGGCCATAGAAAAGGAGGGTTATATTAGATAGACTTTTTGGAACTACCAAAGAATGTTTTTTGTTTAAATGTTCAGAAATTGGAAACAGACTTATGGCACAAAAGACTTGGCCATCATCATATGTCTAAAATCCAATTCTTTCCAAGTTTGGGAAAATTTTGTAAATCTGAAAATTTTGCTTGTAAAGACTTCATTCTTGGTAAAATGAAAAGATTACCATTTTCTAGTAGAACATTTGTCTCTACAAAACCCCTTGAGTTAATATATTCGGATGTTTGGGGACCCGCACCAGTTATTTCTAAAGGCGGTTTTGCATATTATGTCATCTTTGTTGATTTTTCTAGACATACTTGGATTTATTTTCTTAAACATAAATCCAAAGTTTTTTCCTACTTTCAAATATTTCATAAAATGGTCACAAACAAATTTCAAAACAATATCTCCATTTTTCGCACAGATTCAGGGGGAGAATTTATGTCTGAAGAATTTAAAAACTATCTTAATTCATACGGAATTATTCATCAACGATCTTGCCCAAATACCCCTCAACAGAATGGTCTGACAGAACGCAAACATCATCACATTATGGAGACCACTCGGACTTTGCTAATCGCAAGTCAAGTGCCTAAAGGGTTTTGGGTTGAAGCAACTCTAACGGTCACTTATCTCATAAATAAAATGCCATCTTCTTATTTAGAAAACATATCCCCGATTGAAAAACTTTATGTTGTAGCTCCAGATTACTCCTGACTAAGAGTGTTTGGTTGCAAATGTTTTGTATTTACAGACAAGAACGATAAATTCTCTCCTCGTGCAATCCCATGTGCTTTTTTAGGATATGTTGAAAATCAAAAGGGGTACAGATGCTATGATCTTCAAAATGGTAAATTATATGTGTCAAGAAATGTGACCTTTCTTGAAAAAGGAATTTTTTTTTAAAGTGAAAAATCCAAGGATATTACTGAATATTCCTTTTTAATTGATTTAACTTCAAAATCCAGTGAAGAGGATATTGAATGTATCTCTGACAATGATCAAAGTCCTACTATCTATGAAAATAATAGTGAAGACCAAACCAGTAGGGATGTTAGCTTACAGTATTCAAGACGAAGAATTGGAGGAGAGAAGAAGAGAGGTAAAAAGGACAGAGAGAGAGAGAGTGAGATAGGATCTCTTTTGGGGCAGTCGTTCTTTTTCCTTTTGATAACTTAGGTTTTAATCCATTAAAACCTAAGTTGCTAATAATAATAGCTAACTTTTTTTTGTGTACAGCCATACGTGAATGGCTAGAGTCTTATGGCCTTGGAAGAGATGGAAAGGAGGTAAGAAAGGGGAAAGAAGGAAGGGAAGGAAAATGAAAGAAAGGGGAAGAAAGGAGAGGGAAAGAGGAAGAAAAAAAGGAGCTGGAGAATGCTATACGTGAATGGAGGGAGAGGAAAGAAAGAAAGAAAGAAAGAAAAGAAAAAGGAAGAAAGGAAGAAAAGAAAGAAAGAAGGAAAAGAAGAAAGAAAGAAGGAAAGAAAGGAAGGAGGAAAGGAAAATGAGAGGAGGAGAGAAAGGAAATGGAGAAATAGAGGGGCTGGAGGTTTGGGCGACCACCTTGTGGGTCCCACCTCTCTAAAATAAAATAAATAAATAAAAATCAATAAAAACAAAAACAAGCAAATAAAAAGAAATAGCTTTTTTTTTAATAAAATAGAAATGTAAATGAATGGGCCATCTCATAGCGGGTCCAAATTTCAATTTTGAAATTCATTTTGAAGATTAGAGGGGTAAAATAGTCTTTTCAGAAAGTTTCCAGACGAAACGAGCTATTTTTGACAGTTTTTGAAATGAGCTCGGATTTTGAAGTTCAATACCCCGTTGCGAAGCAAATCCAACATAGATTTTGAAAATTTGAGTTTAAAATAAATCCAGATTGTTTTTCTCGAGAAAATATTTCCAATTTTAGAATCCTGGGGGTAAAAATGTCAATTTTGGAAACCCGGGGTTTGAAATTGATTTCTGAAAACTTTTAAAACTCAATCTGGATTGAAATTTATAAAACTCGAGTTCTGGACTTCGAAAATGAAATGAAATGTGATGAAATGTTATGAAATGCTGAGAAATGATATGAAATGATGAATGACATGAAATGACATGCGAAATGCTAACCCTGAATGGAGAATTTTGGATTTTAAACCCCGATTGGCAGTCGTACCAGCTTAAAAAGCATTAAAATTGATAAAATTTACAAAATGGTTGAAGAAATGGTTTTTGGACTCTACTGGGTTAAAGTGACACTGAAAATTGGGGTTCGAGCTGGATTGAACCGAGATGAGCTAGATTCTAGAGTTTCAGAACTCAAATGAACTGACCAGACACTGACTCAACTGACCTTTCCGACTGAATCTTCAAGAAATACTATCATTTTTAGAGAAATGGTACGGAATGGTCACTAGAGTGAAGTGAATTAGGGATCTGAACTGGCTTCGAGCTAGGACAAAGGTCAGTAATACTGACATGAACTAAAATCAAAGCTCGAACACTAGCTCAATTGGTTGAACTCAGCTCAATTTCAGCTGAAAGAGCTGAAATGGACTAAAATGGGCTCCGGGACACTTAGAAATGGTTTTGAACTGAAACTGGAGCACTCGAACTCCTAGTGAGCTCAAGTTAGACTCTGGGAAATATGACTGACTATGAATGACTGACTCGAAGACAATTGGCTTGGATTTGAGTGAGAAATAAGCTCATTTCTGAAGAAATGATCCCATTTTGACAGGAATGGTCAGAAATGAAAATGATCTATTTATTGTGAGCTCAGATGAGCTTGAAATGACTGATATTCTAAATGCTCTGAACTGACCAGTGAGCTTTGTTGACTCCGACTGACTGGGGTCCGGGATGACCTAAGGGTAAAATGGTAATTTTCCTAATGAAAATGTTGGTAAAATGGTGATTTTCTGAAACTGACTCGGGGTTTGACTCCTACACCGACCTGACAGAGTTAGCACTGCACGAGGAGGGTTATTTGAGAATGGATGAGGAAAATTTAGGGTGTTTACAGATGCCCCTCTTTGCTACTAAGTCGGCTTGAAGACGAGCTTAGTGGCAAAGAAAACACACCAAATTTGGGCTATAAAAATGCCCCAATTAGAAGGATCTGACTGGTTATGAAGAGATTAGCCCTGATAAAAATGGTAGATATGAAATGAAGAATAAAGAAGAAAAATTTTACTTCAAAAGAAGTGAGATTCAGGTTTTGCCCTTAACCTGGATGGGACGGGAAATACTTCGCATAGAAACAAAGCTCAGGTTTAACCCTTAACCTGAGCGGGAAATGAAATACCTCATCAAAATGAGGCTCAGGTTTAACCCTTAACCTGACCAGGAGATGAAATACCTCATTAAAATGAGGCTCAGGTTTAACCCTTATCCTGATTGGGAGGAAAATGATGAGATTCTCGAACGAAGAACCCATGATGGAACCTTCAAACTTCCGCACAATGAATCCGATAGGGGTTTTGCAAAAGGATGAAATTGGGGTCCCTAAAGCTTGAAAAGGGGTTTGATTTTGGGCGCATCATTGCTGAGACTAAATAACTTTTGAAATTGATGACCTTTTGCGAGAAAATGATTGGTGGCTTAACCTCAAGCCGAAATTGGACTGTCTATGGTGGGACAGTGGAGACACAGGGAAGTGTGCGAATCTGAGAGCTGATGCGCTCAGATTATACCAACAGAAGGGAAAGAACCTTAAAAACTCCCGTTATCAAGTCCTTAAAAGGGATAACAACTGACGTCAGGATGCGCCAAAGATGAACCTCAAGCTCTCGCTTCACGTCAGGATGACTAGAAAATATTGTCAAAATGTTGAAAATTGTTGTTGATTCAAAATAATTGAAAATGATGCACATTGTTTTGAAAATATTCTCTCTTTTCTACCTAAAGTATTACCTCCGACTGGGCTTAACTCCGTAGAATCAGAATTCGAATTCGAATCAGAATTCGAATTCGAATTCGAATTCAAATTGCTTGCAATTGACTTTCTTTCAAGGAAGCTATCAATTTCCTTGATATGAACAGAAAAGAGAGTATTCTTGATATTGTGAAAGCAATTGGTGAAAGAATATTGATAATAGAATTTCACAAAATTTAAAAAGGATTCTTTGGCAAATTCGGCAGTCTGATATCCTGGGATTCTTTTCCATGATGATCATTCTGCACTCTTTTTTTTTCGTTTCTTTTTTTTGACAGAATTAGAGCGCTCTTGGGTTTTTGGGGGGGGGATTACATCATCCTTTATTTTGGTGATGTCCTGACTTTTCTCTCTTTTTTTTTTGGAAGGGTACGTCACAAACTCTTTCATCTTGAAGATGCTCCGATCCTTCTTTTCTCTCAGGGATTATATTTGATGATGCATAAAATATACGTTTTATTAACACATTTTCACTGCATAAATGCATCATCTATAGGTTAAGAGCATACACTTAGGTGCATAATGATATTATAGAGCTCTGGTTCGAATTTCATCGAAATCGAAGTTAATTTGAGGGAATTAATGCATTTACAGTGTAACGGGTCAAATCTCGAAGCCGATTTAGAGGATTTGGATCCAAACGTCCATTTGGACCTTGGCTCTGGACCAAAACAACTAGAGATCCATCCCAGCCAACCCAATTCGAGTTTTTCAAAAAATATTTTCTTAAAACCCCCTCCTGCATGAGGCGCCCAGCAATTATTTTGTTTTTAACACTGTTTTTGTAAAAAACGCCCAAAGAGCCCAAAACGTCAAAAGGGAGAACACGCCCAGCCATTCCCTGCCTTTGCTTTGGATTGCATGCCCTAGGGGCACGAATCTTACTCCACCCCCTTCTCAACCCTCACCTCATTCCATCTCCATTGAAGACATGCAGAAAAGCTTGAGATCCAAGCTTTCGTTCTTGCCTCCCTTTCAAATCTCTCCATTTCTTAATCTTCCCTGTTGGCTAATCACTTTGTTGTTGTGTTTTGCAGGTACAGCAGAGGTGGGAAACACTTTTCTCGTGTGGAAGTGCGAAACACTCCACCGACAAGGGCCGGCTCTACCTCCATCCGGTCTTCTACGCCCCCCGATCGAGAATCGGTTTATCCTCCATCTTCGGTGGATTTCCAACGTGTTGCAGCTGTACGACATGGCTCCATGGTGTATTTCCAGCATCAACGAGGTCCCTTGCGGTGCGAAGCCAAGCAAAGTCCGCTCTCTTCTCCCCCTCAGTCGTCGAATCGCCCTGGAGGTTGGTTCTCTCACCCCTTTCTTCTAGATAGAACCTATCTTGTGTGTGAGTCATGTGCTGCGTTTTTTCTGTATTTCGTCAGCCATAGAATAGATATTGTTCATGCATAAACCAGCATGTAGAGTGTTTAGGTGTTGTTTTGTTTAAAATGATGTTTTTAATCCAACGTTGGATGTCTTTAGCGTTGTTGGGTGTGTGCGTGTGATCCAAATATTTTTGTTGTGTGTCTTCCAATTTTATGTTAATAAGTCTGTAGGTAGATCAATTTAGTTGTAATTAGATGTTTGAATTTGTTAGTTCCATTTTAGATTTCGTTGAAGAATATTGAGCCATATTGAATATCGATTGTGGTAGGAGTTTACAATTAATTTACCTTCAGCTATAGTGTTTTTCTGTAGCGTGTTAGTGTTAAAATAGTTACAACTCGTTAATCATTGTTTAGGTGTAGATAGATTTTTAGTATGTATTCGATTTAGTCATTGTTTACTGTAGACAGTTTGTGTTTGGTTAGTCGATTTCTATGTAGCGTTTTCTATGTAGTGTTTTCTGCTTTTGATTTCATGTTCAGTATAATGTTAGGTTAGTTTTGATTTTTCATAATATAAGATGCTAGTTTTAATGTATATTAATGTAGCATGTAATTTAGCTATTGATTAGAGTTAGTCGTTTTCTATGGTGTAGTTGATACTTGAGTTTAGGTTTTACATAATGTTTGGTGCAATTTTTGTTTGATTAAAATTATGTAGATGTAGATAGGTAATATTAGACACATGTAGTAGTTATAGCATAATTAGAATAATTAAAGTTGTAATTTTCATTTTAGCTAATGTAGCATTAATTTCGTATGCTAATTTGTAGTGTAGCATTTCATTCAATAGATTTTGTCAAATTCGTTCTCTCTAGTCATGTCCTTTTGATTATTTGTGCGTAGATTAATTTAGATAGCTTAAGTTTAGTTTAGAATAGTTGTGTAGTTAATTAAAATATATGGAGATAAGGGGTATTGAGGTCATTGTGAGTAGAACCGTTTTTGGTAGGAGTCCATCTCATCCAAAATCGTGATTTGCAATGAAGGAAAGCTTTTAAGGAATGTTATCCAGCCTATTTAAGAAGGAAATACATTTTAAAAAAGGTGGAAACCCATTTGAACTTCCAATGACTTTCCAAAACATGCTCACACGAATTTGGTATTAATTGCAATGCTATATCCTCTTTTCAAAAGAGCCAAACTCGTGTATTGCATTTGTAAGGAAAGGTTTTCAAATGAGCTTTATTGCTTTTAATGAAAAAATGATGAAAAACGCATGAGCTATGGGTTGGACGGTTTTTGAAATCAAAAACTTTCCTAAACTGCTATTAAGGCAAGAATGAGAGAGGATGTTCCCTACCAAATGCGTGTTCTACCTTTTATAAGCCCTAGTTATGACTTGCTTAGTTAGGAGTTAGCATTAATTAGGTGTTAATGAATTAATTCAGTAAGTATTAGAATTAGATTTTAGAAAATCGTGTATGCTTAGGTGTTAACATTAGTTTACATTTAATTTAGGAATTGATGTAGGTTGACATTAGTGTTTTAGAAAATAACCATTAACTATTACCAATTAACCTAGTTAGCTAACATAGGTGGCGTGGACCCTAGTCAATGCTTTATCTTAAAACCGCCCCTTTTTGGAAGGGCAGATTGGAGATGGAACCGAGTGTAGCGTGTTGGACTGGCGAAGAAGGCCGGATGGATGTAGGGTCGGCTGGCTGGGAAGGGGTAGACAGCACCCCTTCCACAGCTGGTGCCCTCCACGTTGTTGCTACCTGCAAACAAGAAGAGATGGGTCGTTAGTTTCAGCAAGGGGAGAAGAAAAGGAAGACATGAAGAAGAAGAAACGTGGGAAACGATAATGGTGGCTAAGAGCAATGGTTGGCAAAACCGAGCCAAACTCAAAGAGGAAGAAGATGGGGCGTATGGGTGGCTGAGGAAGAAGGCTGGAGGAAGAAGAATCGGGCCTGGGGGCGCAGCTTCCAAGGCAAAGACGTCTAGGGTTTTGGGCGTCTCTTTGGTTTTAACGCATAGACCCTCTTTCTAGAATTTTCAGAAAGAGGATTAAAAACATTTTATTCTCTAGGCGCAAAGCATGGAGGGGTTTTTAGCAAAGGTTTTCTAAAAAACAATTTTGGGCTGATGTGGGTTGAAATGGAAGTATTTTCGCTCAGATCCAAGGCCAAAATGGGCCAGTTGGATCCAAAATAACACGATTTGCCCCGAGGTTCGACCCGCTACACTGTAAATGCGATAACTTTCTCTTTTTAAGTCTGATTCGAACGAAATTCAAACCGTAGCTCAATGACATCAATATGCATCTAAGTGTGGGTTCTAAACCTATAAATGATACATTTATGCAGTGAAAATATGTTATGATTACGCATATTTAATGCATCATCAAATACCTTCATGCTAGAATAATTGTTAGTCCTTAGCAATACACCCTACCTTTACAATGAGGATACAGACTACCCGAATACCATGCAAGCTCTTATTAAACAACTAACTCACTTTCGTAGGAATCACGGTTGCATTTAGCACATGCAACAAGCCCTTTAAACCCTTGGGTTACCCCAATGGACGAGCAAGGTCTCGTGAGGGTTTGCAGAGATGCTACCCACAAACATCAATGTCATGCAGAAAATAAAAATCATTTTTAAAAAATATTAGGCAATTAAGAAATTCGTTTCAGCAAACATTTCATGTAATCTACACTCTCATGACAAATTTAGAATTCTCATGCCTCCACAGTAAAAACCTTTTTCTTTCACTTTTCTAAACTTGTAATTATTTATGATTTTTCTCAGAAAGTCAAGTATTATCATGTTATTATTCATTTATCCTCACTTATATATTTTTTGCACAGTATTTCATAATTATTCCTAAGCAATGAATTTTCCTCATTAAGCTCATTCTTTTTCTTTTGATTTTCAATTTTTCACCATTTTTCAATTCTTCTCACTTGAGCACTATTTCAAATATCCAGTTTCGTGACCCGTGTAACGAGCTTTAGGTCAGTGACTCCCAGGCCAGACGACCTTAGGGCACCAGATACAGAGTATCCCTTGGACTTAATTGCTCGAGTCATTAGACCTTTCATTTTAATAGTTTATGTATAGTCTCCCTCTCATCATGTGTAATGTCTCTATCTCTTAGGCTTTCTATGAAGTTCATGTCACGAGCCTTCGAGTCGGTGACTCCCAAACCAGATGGCTTTAGGGCACCAGGTGTAAAACACCCTTCAGACTCTACTTGCTCGAACCACATAGACCACAGATATCGACTAGACAAGAAGATGATCTCCTTCGTTATCATTTTCGTCATGAGACTCAAACACTTCAACTTATGTTTAAGCTCAGCTACTGAGAATCGCGAAGACATCAACAACTAAGCGTAGCTATTTTTCTTTTAAGCTCATATCTCTAAATATTTTTCATTTGTTATGCATACTTATACTTAGTGATTCAAAATAACTTCAAACATTCAAATACCATCTTTTCTTTGAATTTTACATAAATAACTACTCTTTTTGGATTAGATCAGAGAAAAAATTTTCACATGGGGCTTACAAATTTCTAAATTGTCAGATTATGCAAAAACATTCATATATGCTACAAACTTGTTCTTAAAGACCTAATTTTATGAGTTTTTAGCTACCTGACAAAAAAAAATTTAGTGTGCATCTAAACCATCCTCCCATGCTTGAATGACACTGTCCCTAGTGGCATACAAAATATGCAAACATGCAATGCACATGCACACTAAAGAATAATAAAATAAATACGGGAGAAATGATAGATACAACCTGATATGTGTCGGACCTCTGAAGCTGACGATTGACTAGACTTCGCACCACCACTATGCATGTACAAATGCATAGTTTTCTGTTGATCTGACGAATGGTCTGCTCCTGAAGTTGTTTTTTTTTTTATGTCTTGTAACTTGGACTCATGCATTGAAGCACCAAATAATGAGGTATACATGCACGACACTCAACAAAATCCGAAACAAAAATCAAAACAAAACACAAACATAAAAACAATTAACAGTTTTGTTTCTAATATACATACATATGATACACAAGGAATAATAATTAACACAATAAAAGCACTCAAACACAGAGTAACTAAACTATGTCAGACTTATTCTATAAAAACCAATCTAAATCATCAAATTTAACAAATAATCTATTTTAAGCAATGTCAAAACAATCTAATTAATCGCTGAAATAAAAGACAATTCTAATCTAAATCACAAAATCAATAAATACAGGAAATCACCACTATGTTCTCTAAGACTCACATGTCTAATCGCTCATTGAATCATGAAATTTAGTGAATCCTAGGAAAAACATCATGTGAATCCTATATTTTCTAACTATGTTAAATCCTACTGACTAAAACAGATAAAAACAACTAACTAAACACATATTAATAAACTGAAATCTCAGAAATAACAGAATATAATCGTCGTTCCCCGGCAACGGCGCCAAAATTTGATTGAACTTTTGCAGTGGTTATTTTTAAAACATTATTTTCAATAAAAGCATTTGGAAAATCATCAACCAAAAATAATAAAAACCGACTTTCCACTTTCGTGGCGAGTACGGGTTGAATCCTCAGGGAACGGGATACATTCAGAATTATTTCTAAAAATTGCAATTTATTAATATCGTCAATGTTTACAACTAAATTAAATGTTGAAAATCTAATGAAGTTACAAACTAAAATTAAAAATGAACTAAAACAGATTGCTAAGTCTTCTCCGGATCGCCAAAGGTAATTTTGTCTTTTCGCCACACGTGCATTCACACTCACATTTTAAATAGATCTGTTGATCTGTTTCATACTTATCAACCTAAAACAACAAAAATAAAGAGTCAGTAAACAATCACTAATTAATTCTAAGTTACGACTACAATTATTTCTGAACGAATTATTGGATTAAACTATAATTAAAAACAAAGAAAATCAAAACTATCTCTTATGAATCTTTTTCACCCTCGTATAGGGCAACCCTTGCATTAATTCAATCATATGTTTAACCTTCCTCATACTTTGAAGCCAAAAATCATGAAGAATGGATTAAAGCTATGAAAATAGAGTTAGATGCATTAAAGAAAGCCAACACTTGGTCCATCCAAGACTTGCCTCTTGGAAAGAAACCTATAGGCTGTAGATGGGTGTATAAAGTCAAAACCAAAGTGATGGGACCCTCGAAAGGTATAAGGCACGACTCATGGCCAAAGGTTATGCTCAAGAGTATGGCATTGCCTACGAAGAAACCTTTGCTCCTGTGGCCCGAATGACCATAGTTCAAACTTTAATTGCTTTAGCTTCTATAAAAAAATGGCCTATATTTTAAATGGACGTCAAAAATGCCTTTTTAAATGGGAGTCTTGTTGAAGAAGTGTACATGGAAGCTCCGTCGGGTATCAGTCTTCATAAGGGTAAAATTCTTCGTCTTAAGAAAGCTCTTTATGGTCTCAAACAGGCACCAAAAACCTGGTATGAGAGATTTAGTCATGTTATGACTGATATTGGTTTTCGTTCTTGTTTGACTGACACTGCCTTGTTTATTAAGCAATTTGATACAGGTATCATCATTCTTCTTCTTTATATGAATGATATGATCATCACTGAAGGTGACAAACAGGGAGTTGTCAATATCAAAACTCTTCTTAAAACTCATTTTGAGATGTCTGACCTAGGACTATTACGATATTTCCTAGGAATAGAAGTTGCTTATTCTCCTATAGGGTATTTGATATCTCAATCTAAATTTGCCTTTGATATTGTTTGCAAGTCTAGCATTACAGATGATAAGAAAGTAGATACTCCAGAAGTAGTTAATGTTAAAATGAAAATTGGTGATGGAGAACAACTTGAGGATCCTACTCCGTTTAGACAACTTGTTGGAACACTTTCCTACCTTTCCATCACTCGACCAGACATCGCACATGTTGTACACACAGCTAGCCAATTTCAACATGCTCCCACCTCTGTTCACGTGGGAACAGTTTTACGTATTATAAGATATTTAAAGAGTTCCCTCTCACGAGGACTCTTCTTGTCTGCATCGTCATCTTTAGATTTAATTGCTTATACTGATGTTGACTGGGGAGGTGATCCTAATAATATGCACTCAATCACTAGTTTCTGTGTGTTTTAGGTGAATCTCTCATATCGTGGAGGTACAAGAAGCAGCAGAAGGTTTCTCTTTCCTCGACTGAAGCTGAATATAGAGTCATGGCAACCACCACAATGAAAGTTGTTTGGCTCAGATGACTGCTAGCTGATATGGAAGTTGAAGCAACACAAACCTCACGCATGTGTTGTGACAACAAAAGTGCAATCTACATCGCAAGCAACCGGATTTTTCATGAACGCACCAAACACATAGAGATGGATTGCCACTATGTCAGAGAGGAGTACCTGCATGACACCATTGATCTGCCATATGTTATATCAGAATACCAATTAGCAGATTTCTTCACCAAACCTCTTGCAGCTCCCAGATTTCACTTCCTTTTAGAGAAACTTTCGCTCATTGTACCGTAAGTTTGAGGGAGAGTGTTAAAATGTAACATATACATAATATAATAATAACAATATGATATATTATTATTATTATTATATTATATATATTTTTTTATTTGTATTTTTATTTCTTTTTATTTTTTTATGTTATTTACATTATCTAGTTCACTTAGAACTAGATAATGGGCTTGTTGGAACTTGACCAAGCAATCTAATCGTTGGAACTAGTCCAACGGCTAGAGTCCAACGACTAGAAGGGAGAGCTCCTTATGAGCTCTCCCCATTGCTCTTGTATAAATAGGGGTTCAGCACCCTCTTGTAAAACCACTTCTTGTAATGCTTTTTAAGCATTTTCTTACATAAATAAAAAAGTGTTATGTATGTGTGTTTTTACCCTTTTGTGGGCTTTGCTTAAAGTGTCTTTTAGACACTTCCTTTTGAGTGATCCAAGTGCATTCGTGGAAGATCACCATTTCGTTGCACAAGTTTCGAAAGTGATGCTTTCAAAGAGAGTTTCCGGGAAGCACACTTCCAACCAATCTAAGAAGCTTCTGGTAACTCTAGAATTTACACAAAACCAGAATGATAAGGCAGCCATTCTAGGCAACATATTTAACTTCAAGACACATCTAAATTAGCTTGCAAATCATGCTTGACCAATACTCCAATCTTTGGTGCATAGCCACTCTGATATTGCAGGCAAGCATATCTGATTATTATGCAGCATGTTATACATGGGAGCAAGAGAGTAAACAAAGTTGATAAAGCCAACAAAACATAACGACACATTGTGAAAACAAAATGATTAAATTGAAACTCAAACTGCAGACAATGTAATCCAATGATGTGATCTTGCAACCCAAGCACCATGGTGAATAGTCATCAAGATCATCTCCTAGTCAAAAGCTATGTAACAGGGACATGACTGTAGACCTCACTTATCTGTGTCGACACAACAGGACATGGGTATGGGTAATGGGTGTGGCATGAGTACATTCTGGTCCAGATTGGGTTGGGTCGGGTCCAGCCTAGAATTACCCTGAAATCCAATTTCTTTTTTTTTTAAGGTTGCAAAACCCCCCTTTGCCTCGTTCCCACCCTCAGCTGAGTGAGAAGAACAAAGGAGCAGAGGAGAAAGAGGAAGGAAAGAAGAAGAAAGAGGAAAAGGGAAGAGAGAGAGAGAGAGACGGTGGGGATGGAGGTTACAAAGTACCACTTTCCCCTTTATAACAAAAAAATTATCTCAATCCTCCTTTCCTTTTTATTTGCTTTTAAAAAAATTCACTTTGCCCCCTCTCATGTCCAAAAAATATCAGTTTCTGTTTCTTAATTAAAAACATTACTTGTATAAATAAATTACTTTATATATATAGCCGTGTCCCTGCACCCAAGTTTTTTGAATTTGCCATGTCGTACCCGACCCATAGCCGTACCCATGTGACATAGGTCCAAAGGCATCTCTGTTGGGCAAACTTTGGTCTGGCTCCTACGGTGATCAGTATCATGACGTTCATGACAGTATACCAGGGAAACAGGTGGGTCCATGTAGCTTTCACATCTTCAGTCTTCCTCAAATCTTACCATAACAAATTTTTTTTAGTCCATATATGGAACAAACATGATACAAATTATTGATGGCAACCTTTAGAGGATAGAGAATGATACACTGCCAATGCCCACGCCCACTATTAGGGTCTATATGCCCTTTTCAAGTAAATACAGGATCGTCATCAAAACAAACCAGAAAACATATCTACTGAATAGTACTAAGACTAAAAGGATAAGATGTATCAAAATGTAAAACACTACAAAGCTGTCACTTCAAATCCAAATCAGACTTGATAACCTATTCTTAAAATGATAAGCTCTCGAAGTCATCATCCAAGAAAATAACAAGTAGCAAGCAACTATATGACATGCATGGTATTAGGCTTGCAATTTAAAAGCCATTTACTTCTTCATTCCAAATTTCAAGGATAACAGAGTTCAAACAAAGTTCCCTAGATTTCTTTGGAACAAAGAAAACCAACTAAATCAACTCAAGGAACCAACAAATAGATGACTGCAAGATGGCATGCCATTGGAAAGCACAAGTCAACTTACACCCCATACTGTAGGTGATTCTCTAAAGTTTTGACTCCACTGCAGATCTGCAACAGCTGCTGTAAGTGCTCCATAATCACTAGCAGCCTTATGGAGGAGCTCTGAAAATTGTTTCTACATTGCAAGAAGTGAATAATGTTAGTATAGGTACAAAAGCTACACTTAATAACAATAACATGCACTATTTTATCTTCTGATTGAATGCAAAATTATGCACACTACTTTGTTAAGATGAAAACATGCTTGGTGCGCATACAGTAATTTTTCTTGTTCTCCTGCTCCACTAGGAGCAATTGTTAGTCCAATAACACCCATTTAAACCAATAAATTTCATAGATACAGTGTTGAGAAAAATGAACCAAGTTGATGATAATTGAACTTCTAAGGTTGATTTAATAAGTCTACAACTTCAGGATTCTGAGCATGACAACATAGTGGTTTTTCCAATAGCATCCATTTAAAGCAATAAATTTCATAGATACAATGTTAGAAAAATGAACCAATTTGATGATACTTGAACTTCTAAGATTGATTTAATAAGTCTACAACTTCAGCCCCAAAGGGGTTTGGCGCAGTGGGATGCGGCCTAGGCCGCTTGGCAGGTGGTCTAGGCTCAAATCCCATGGGTGTCACCCCTTGCGCAAGTAGAAGCATGGCAACTCCATGGGGGCAAGGGGTAAGCCCAAGGAGTTTTATGCTGCCAGGACAGTTACCGTAAGTACGGCAGGCAAAGCCAGCATGGAGAGTTCTGTTCCTGAGGGCTGTTTCTCCGTGTAAATATAAAAAAAAAAATCTGCAACTTCAGGAGTATGAGCATGCCAACATAGTTGTTCTTTTTATTACTACAATCAGAAGTTGAAAGGAGAAAATGACCATAAGCAAGGATGCAATAAGCACACATGCAGCATCTAGGGCCTGATACATCCTAAAAATATTGAAGTGGTCTCCCATTAAGAAACTTCTATTAGTCTCAACAAAAACCTACATTCTGCAAAAAAGCTACCATGTCTACGCTATGGCTGGTTGGCAAAACCAAAATAACCTTTGAACAAGATATAAATTTCACTGACATTATAGTGTGGTAACACAATGCATGAAAATGAATTGCAAAAAGGACAAGCTAGCAAACAAGGAAACTCTGTTAAACTGCACACATCCATAGAAATGATACATCATCAACAAAAAATGAAACCCGATATCATAGTCACCTGAAATTCTGCCTCAACTGGAATACAGTCAAGCGAATATGGCTGCTGAAGTCTTGCTATGATCCGGTCCTTCCAAACATAAGAAGCAAAAGAGGGATCTTATCAATATTTGGTAACTAGAAAACAGTCCAAAACATTACATGACCTAGAAGATATGTCACACCTCACACATTATCCAGTAATTCAATAGCTGCAGCATATAAAGATCCTTTTTTTATTTTGATGACGAGGAACCCTCGACGAGGAAAACCCCGAGTGGTGCCCCACGAGCACTGTACCTTATGTGGCCCACCTCTGAAAGCTACAGATACACCCATGCGCCAGTGGGGTTTGATCCGTTACCTTCATCTCAGCACCCTCACAGCCCCCCCGCTGGCCAAGCGGGTGACCCCGCGGTGGTATATAAAGATCTTTTTGAGTAAAATGTCCAGATATTTAACAGAAGAGCTATAGATGATGAAAAATACAAATGTTTGAGCAGTATGTGCATATATCCTGAAGACTGAAAACCTGATGTAACATAACAGACAGATGCTTGAAATAGAATAGATGAGCTGCTTGAATATATTGTTGGAATATGTACAATACTGTAACACTCCTTTTGTAATACCCCTCTTCTTGTATATACTATTGTTTATACGGGTAACACTGTACTTTTTCCTCTTTTTGTATTATATCAAAGTTATAAGGGCAGTTTAGCAATTGTATTACTAGGCTGTGAGGGTCGACCCCTTTTATGGTCGTATTCTTTTCTTTGGAAACTAATGGAGTTGCGTTGAGTTCTTCTTCACTTCTTGTTCTCTCATTTTCTTCATGCTATTCTCTTGATATATATGAGCCACAACTACATGCTGCCACTACTTGGCTCAACTACTTGAGCAATCAACAAGCCAGTGGCCGATTGATAAGCCAACATGCTTTTACAACTCTAGCAGAAAACTCTTACTAGTATCAGTTGTAGCCTTTTAGACCCCCAAAACCTGATGAAGCATTAAATGTTTCCCAAACATAGAAGTCACAACTTCAAGGATCAACCAAACTATTTACTACCGGTTATATTGAATCAAAAGCCAAGTTGATTTTGAAGCTCCAAAGATTGTGCGAAATCATGTTAGAATCAGAAACAATATTTCAAGCATACATTAGAAGAACACAGAAAAAAGAATAAACTTGCTCATTTTATCTTTACCTCTTTGTTTCATTTGTTTTTCTTTTCCAACAAGTATAAACCAAGGTTGTCAGACTAGGAAGCAGAAGCGAGAAACGATACGGAAAGGGGAAGCGAGAAGTGATGCATTTTAAAATGTATAGGAAGCGGGAAGCGAGAAATAAAAAAAAATATATAAGAATTGAATGAGAATCAAAATGAAACACAAATAAAAACTAAAATAAAAGTGACTAATATTAAATTTCATGGTTTTTTAGTGTAAGAATTAAATTTTTAACAAAATCTAAAAATGATGAATACCAATTTAGAGAAAGCACATGGAAGTGAGTGAGAAGAGAGAGAAAACACATAAAAACATGAAAAGTTAAGAGAACATATAAGAAGAATAAATGAAGCATCTGAAAAGCATAGAAGCATGGGGGAATCGAGATTCTCATCAAGTTTCGGAAGCGAGGAGTATCGCACTTCCGAAGCGAGTTTTCGGGAAGCGAGCTTCCCACCTATCTAAGAAGCTTCCAGTAACTGGTATAAAACTTTTTGTGTTATTTTCCTCACAGGATCTTTTTCTTTTTTGGAAAGCAAAGAGGTGGGTGGTGAAAAGAATCCAAGTCATAAGTATGGGTCTTGCTGGGATCCAACCAACAAAAAATGTGATGCATGCCTCAAAACAGAGGACTACTAATGAAAAAAACCTTCAGATGGGCAACATTACTTGAAGTGTATATAGACAGAAGTGTGAAAGCATTATCAAAAGAGGGATTAAGATTAAATAAACATAACGGTGTTTTTGAAGATGCTGCTGCATGTATTTGCAACTTTGCAGGGTAAATGAAGATGATTTAATTGATCTTCACTTTGCACCAAGTCCTAGAAAATATCTGTCATTAGATGGTCAGTTTTGAAATCTTAAAGCCAAATATTGGACCCGTGCCCTAATTTCCAAACTCTTCTAACAAAAATACATGAAAATAAGTATCCCTGATATGCAGCCTTTTTCTCAAACGATGAAATAGGAGTATGTAAATAGAGATGGAATGAACCCAGATCTTAGCAATCCAAAATTCATGGAGTAAGTTGTGAATCATGAGCTTCTGCTATGCTAAGGTGACCAACCATTCAGACTCACTTACAAGCTTAATGTTCCAAAAGTATAAAGTGAAAAGATCACCTCAAAATAGGTAAAATCTAAATTGAGAGTGAAGCTTGACCAGACAAAAGATGGGCAGGGTAAGGGCGTCAGCCATCACAAACCTTGTTTTGAATAACATCCTTCAATATTGTAGTCATCCTTGACAAGGACTCACACTTCTTCTCCATTTCACTCACATGAGTAAGATGTGCCAAATTTTTATCATCCTGGAATCAACAGAGAAAGTTCTTAAATGTCATAAACATGATTAAAAGATATCTATTAACTGGTAAAAAAGGTGACTGACATTTCACTAGAGATTAATCTCAACATCTTGTTGCTTCTTAATTGCCTAAAAGCTAGCAAAATTGAAAGCAACAAACCATTTCAAATGTTAAGGCTATGGAACTAATTACCAACTAAAATGTTATTTTCTTACATCAGACTTCCCTTCATAAACTAGGAAGCATAAAAACAAACAAATTACTTTGATATGTCCAAGAATGAATTCTCAAAGGTTTTAGAACAGTGATCTCAAGGTGATAAGTTTATTTATTAAATCCGAAAGAAAAAGCAATCTTTTTGGTGCCTATCGTTTGTGTAAAAACTGAACTAGAGAAGACAGAACTAGGAAAGGACTAAAATTGCAAACAAAAATCCATGATTAAACAAAAAAGTTAAATGAACATCTAAAGCAAGTGAGATGAAAAAAGGAATATCAAAAGACAGTGAACGAGTCAAACAATGTCAATAAACCATAAAGGAAAAGAAAAGACAAAAGAATAATTCGAGAAGATCCAACAAGTAGAGTTGATGCTAAGGAAAGGCTTCCAATTGATAAAGAAGCTTGAAAGTAATGGAAAGGTGCCTCAATATCAAAGTCAGTGTTGTAAAACCCAATCAGTTGACCTGTTGACTTGCTTGAATGGACCCAAATCATTCCATTGGTGGATCAATGGACCCAGGAACCAACCAAACCAGGTGAGACTCAGCTACGTCACAGTCTAACTGACTGACTCAGGCCAAATTGCTGTCACAGGGACACACCACTCAGGGACAGATGTCGATACGACAACAACACAGATTTGACATGATACAATTGGCATAGGACAGTCAACACGGTATCCGCCACATGACACGGTCAATGCAGTCTGATACCCTCAAAATATGCCTAATAAATATTTTTTTTAATTTCTAATGTAAAATATACATATATGTAATTGTATAAATATAATATATATAATTAAAGTATCATACCAAGCAAATCTGCATTGTGTCCCGTACCCGCATCTGCATCCATGTAACAGTTAAATTATGACTCGGTCAAGCCTTACCAAGTTTTGCTGCCGAATTCCCTGGGTTCACCTGCATGAGTTCCTGGGGGGGGACCCCAATCAATTGGGGAAGATGGCTTCCCAACCCTCTTCCCACTCGTTGTGGGAAGGGGGTGAGACAATCATCAGGTGGGAGGGTAAGGTTTATCCTCACCAGCTGTGAGAGCTCTTTCTCTATAAAGAGCCCTCACGGTGAGACTCTCTGCCCATGAGATGAGAGGATAGAGAGAGAGAGAGAGAGAGTTGCAGAGAGTGGGAGGGAGATAGAACTCGAGAATGACAGAGAGAGTGGGAGAAGGTTACCGGAACACGCCGCCAGGAGGAGCCATTGGCAGGTATGCCCTTCCCCCTGTTTGTCCTCCCCATCTTTTTCATTTTTCTTTTAGAAGGCAGGCAGCCATTGCAGAAAAAAAAAAAGAACAAAACCTCCAGCCATAGCTGCCAGCATTGTTGCAGAGAGAGAGAGAGAGAGAGTCGACAACCTCTGGGTAAGGAGGGGGAAAGTAAAAAGGGGTTGTGCCCCTTCTGCTTTAGCCCCAGACCTTTCTACAAAACCGACTCGGTCTGGGGGTAAACCAGATCAAGACCGATCTATCGGGTCTTGGGTCAGTCTGGGTGCAACCCAGACTGAACCAAGAAAAAAAAAAGAAGTCTCGGTCTCAGCCGACTGAACCGGTCCGGACTGAACCTGACTGACTCAGTCGGACTGAACTGGTCTGGGTGTGAACCCAAACCGGGTTGGGTCTATTCAAGACCGACTCAGTTCGGGTCAGTCCAGACCGAGTCTGGTCAACGCGACTCAAACCTGACTCGATCGACCAAACCAGATCGAGTCGCGTCTGACAGGGTCTCAATTCCCTGTTTGGGTCTAGTTTGAACCAAAAAAATGGATCCAGACAAAATTGGGTCTGGATCTAGTATGGAGTTGTTGGATCTAGATCAAAACTGGATCTGGATCCAGTTCAAGATTATTCAGATCTATTCTAGATCCAACTTATAGCTAGATCTGGATCCAATCCATAACTTGATGAATCAATTCTAGATCTAGATCAGAACTTGGTCTGGATCCAGTTTATAATTTAGTAAAGATTTAGTTTGGAACTGAACTAAATCCAGTTCAGTATGTTCCTGACTGGAACAGAACTGAACTAGTCCAGTGTGTCCCTAACTATGACATAACTGAACTCAGTTAGAATAGTTGGGTCCAATACAGTTACACCAAACTGGATATGGACTCATACATGTTAGTAAGTGCATCCATTATGGATTCCCGAGAATTCAATTGAGTTTGAACCCAAACCCAGTTGGGTAGATAGGCTCAGTAAGCCTAGTATTTTAAACTCAGACCAAACTTGTTTTGACCTAAGATGAGTCAGGTCAAATCATAAACTTGAAATGGCCAAATTACCCTTGCGTACCCAATATCCAATCAAGTAAAATATGCATAACTGCACACTCCGGACTCAAAATTGAGTGAGGTTTTGTGCATTGGATTCGTATCGCAAAGAGAAATTTTTTTGTCCTGTGGTTTTGACCAAACCAAGGACACAAAAATCGAGGTCTGACAGATCACCTTGGAGGGGTATTTAGATAATTTTGTCAAAATATAAATAATGTATGTGTATTAATATGAACATGCTTATGTGATGATCATATTCTATTGTTAGAGCCACTTGAGACTCGATTGTAACCAGAGTGCAACATTCACATTCGAAGTAAGGGATATTATAAGTAATCTTAGTTGTGAATAAATCATAATGGGTTGCATGTTATTATTATTGTTGTATATTAGCATGTTTAGAAACGTAGCTCTTGAGTGTGGACATGATATGCATAGAATGAATATGCATAAATTAATTGCAATGAGATGACTATATGCACACGTCAGTCGTGATATGTCATGCACTATATCACACAGACTCTTCTAACAGGGTGTCGCACCCGCACCCAGGCGGGTGCGACACTTGGACATAGCTTCCTTTGTGTTAGGTGAAGTCAACCATACTGAGGTGCATTTCTATCCAAAAGTAGATTCAGTTAACCCTAATCAAGTCTATTTTTATCTATCTATCTATCTATCTATATATATATATATATATATATTTATATTTATATATATACATAAATGCACGCAAATACACATAGTGTTAACTTAAAACTGTTAAAAATTATATATATATCCTCCCCGCACCCAAGTTTTTTTTTAAGTGCCGCATCCGCACCCGCACCCGCATCCACATCTGCACCCGCACCTATGTGACATAGGTTATGCATATTACAAGAGACATTGTCTTATCACAACATATCTATGTTATTATCTTCAAATAACATGCATTATGATGAGATTGTAATTAGCCTTAGGTCCCTTGAATTTGGTGAGGTTGTTTAAATTTAAATTGAGATTAACATGCTTAACCTTTTAAATCCCATAAGTGACAACCTGTGCAAAGGGCTACCTGGTTCGCGGTTAGAGTGCAACCTGTAAAGAGTCTTTCACACAATCAAGTCTACAAACAACTTGACAAAACATACATTCACCCAATATGGTAAACCAAAATAGCATACAAAATGCTCCACAGCACAAACATAAGAATAGTGCATAAATGCACTTGAATCTGAATATGTGAGGTAAAACCCTCTACCTTTGTATATAAATTACAATGGGCAGCATGCCCTTATTTATAGAGAGGTTACATGAGAGGAGCTATTAAAATAGCTGTTGGGCTACTCCCAACAGCTCTAATTAGAGTCGTTGGGAGTAGCCCAACAGCTCTATTCAAACAGTCAACATTTTGACTGTTTGACAGAACCTGACAAAAAGGCTGTTGGCTGTTTTGACAGTCCAACAGCTCTAGTCAATTATGACTGTTTGACAAAAAGACAAAAAATAAGAAAGAAATAAAATTACAAAAATAAATAAATAAAAAAGTATTACAAGAATATAAGTATATACTTTAAATATATAGTTATATACATATATATATATATATATATATATATATATATTCAAGTATATACATATATATGTCATTTTCTAACAATCTCCCTCAAACTTATGGTGAAATCACCGAAAGTTTGTCAAGTAAAAAGTTGAATCTTGGTGAGCATAGTGCCTTGGTGAAGAAGTCAGCAAGTTGATATTCTGATGTCACATAGGGAAGATCAATAGTCTTCTTCAAATATTCTTCACGAACAAAATGGCAATCCATCTCTATATGCTTAGTTCTTTCATGAAATGTATGATTTCGAGCAATGTATATCGAACTCTTATTGTCACAGCACAATCTTGTAGGATTCTGAAGGTGAATCCCCATATCTGAAATCAGTTGTTTGAGCCACACGACTTCCATAGTAGTAGTTGTCATTGCTCTATATTCAGCTTCTGTAGATGATAATGACACCTTTTGTTGTTTCTTGCACCTCCATGAAATCAAAGATTCACCTAGAAATATACAAAAACCAGTTGTTGAGCGCCTGTTATTTGGATCTCCTCCCCAATCAGCATCAGAATATGCAATAAGATCTAAGGAGGAAGAAGAGGACAAAAAGACTCCCTTATTTATAGTGTCTCTGATGTATTTAATAATTCTCATGACTGCACTCATATGAACTGATGTTGGAGCATGTTGAAATTGACTGGCTATATGTACAGCATGGGCTATGTCTGGTCTTGTAATACTTAAATACATAAGAAATCCCACTAGTTGTCTGAAGGGAGTTGGATTGTCCAAAGGAACTCCATCATCGGCTCGCATTTTCATTCCAACAATCTCTGGAGTATCAACAACTTTATCATCTGAAAGTCCTGACCTGTCAATAATATCTGAAGCAAACTTTGTTTGTGACAATATGTATCCTCGGTTAGAGTATGAAACTTCTATACCAAGAAAGTATGTTAGAAACCCAAGATCTGTCATTTCAAAAGAAATTTTCAAAAATTGTTTTACTTTCTTGATTCCCTCCTTGTCACTACCTGTAATTAACATATCATCAACATATAAAAGTAAAATTATAATACCAGCAGAAGAGTTCTTGATAAACAAAGCTGTATCAGTATAGCATGGTTTAAAACCATACCTTGTAATAACATTGTTAAAAGTATCAAACCAAGCTTTAGGTGCTTGTTTGAGGCCATATAATGCCGTTTTTAATTTAAGCACTTTACCTGAAGGAATTATTAATCCAAGTGGAATATCCATATATACTTCCTCATTGAGATTCTCATTTAAAAATGCATTTTTAACATCCATTTGAAATATATTCCAATTTTTAATAGCTGAAATAGCTACAAGCATTCGAACAGTGGTCATCCTGGCAACAGGAGCAAAAGTTTCTTCGTAATCTACTCCGTATTCTTGAGAATATCCTTTGGCAACTAATCTGGCTTTATGTCTTTCCAAGGATCCATCACTTTTGGTTTTTACTTTAAAAACCCATCTACAACCTATTGTCTTTTTTCCTATAGGTAAATCCAGAATTTCCCAAGTATTAGCATCTTTAAGAGCTTCTAATTCTATGTGCATAGCTTTTATCCATTCAGGTAAATTTTTTTGCTTCATTGTAACATGAGGGTTCAAAATATGAGTGGATAGCTATAAGACATGCTCTATGTTTAGGAGAGAATGAATCATAAGACACAAATTTATTTGGGATTCTTGAGGTTCGTTCTGATCTACGAATAGTGGTTTGTTCTGAAGGAATTTCTGATGCTTCATGATTACTTTGATTTACACCTTCATTGAATGCATTTTGATTTCTTCTAGTGTATACTATTGGTTCAACTATTGTTCTATTTTCAATAAGAGGTTCTACATAAATATTTTCATCATTAGACAATAGTTTGAACAAGAAAGAATAATCAGAGTTTATGTCTTCCGACATGTTTTCTTCAAATCCACTTTCATTTTCAACAAAATTAACATTCCTTGAAATGAGAAGTTTATCATTTTTGGTATCATAACATTTAAATCCTTTTTGTGTTTCTGAATAACCAATGAACGCACAGGAAATAGCTTTAGAAGATAGTTTATCTCCTTTATCATTCAAAACATAACATTTGCAACCAAAGATTCTCAGTCTTTGATAGTCAGGTTGATATTTGAATAATTTTTCAAAAGGAATTTCATTAGATAAAGTTTTGGAAAGCATCCTATTTATAAGATATACTGAGGTTAATGCAGCTTCAGCCCAAAGATTTTTTGGAACATTTTTAGCAATAAGAAGAGTTCTTGTAGTTTCCATAATATGTCTGTGTTTCCTTTCTGAAACTCCATTTTGTTGTGGGGTTCTAGGACATGATCTTTGATGTAAAATTCCTTCATTTTCTAAAAATTGTTTAAACTCATTTGACAAGTATTCTCCTCCAGAGTCAGTTCTGAGAATTTTGAGTTTACTTTCAAATTGATTTTTAATCATGTTATGGAATGTTTTGAAGGTTGCAAATACATCTGATTTATACTTAAGAAAGTAAATCCAACAATATCTAGTGAAGTCATCAATAAACACAACATAGTAGGATAATCCGCCTTTAGAGGCTACAGGAGCAGGACCCCATACATCCGAATGAACTAATTCAAAAGGCATTGAGGAGTAAAAAGTTCTTTGACCATAAGGCAAGACTTTCATTTTACCAAGTAAACATTCTTTGCATTCAAAATTATCTTTACAAAGATTCTTGGTAATAGGTACAAAATTTAATTTTCTTATATTTGGATGCCCAAGTCTATGATGCCAAGTCCGTATGTCTTTTGTTTGGGCAGTGTTGCAAAATGATTCCTTTGGAATACAAAGGAAATCCATATAATAGAGATCTCCTTGCCTAGAACCTTCCCCAATCAATTTCCCGGACTGGCGATCCTGCACCCAACATTTACTTGATGAGAAAATGACATCACATCCATGATCCGAGATTTGAGAAACAGAAAGTAGATTAAGATGAAGTTTTGGTATAAGTCTTATTTTCGGAATATAAAAGTTGTTATGTTTTGACAAATCATTTTTAAAAATTCCAACACCCTCTATTTCCAAGGCAGTACCATCGGCAGTGGAAACAAATGATGCATTTGAATTAGGTTGACATTCGGATAGTATAGATCTATGTGGGGTCATATGAAAAGAAGCTCCTGAATCAAGAAGCCAAGAGCACATACCAGGAGTAGAAGAGGTTGCAATGGCCGCTCCTGAGGTAGATCCTTTAAGCAGTGGTTGTAATGCCTCCGTCAGTTGAGATAATGATTTGGTGAGGTCTTTGAGATTCAAAGTATCTTCATCTTGTTTTGATGGTGCAGCCGCAACACGCTTTTCTTGAGGCCTATATTTGTATCTAGGACATTGAGGCCTAATATGACCGGGCTCATTACAATTATGGCAAATGATTTTTGATTCTCCTCGATTCTTATTAAAATGAGGAGGTTTATATGGCTTGATATAGTGTCCTGGTTTTGATGCGGCAAGTGCGCAATACTCTTCTTGACCATTGATAGAAGTAGCAAGCACACTAACATTTTTACTCATGTTTAGCCTAGTCTCTTCTCCACTAAGTTTAGTGAGAATCTCATGAATAGGAGGAGGTGATGAAGATGATAGCAAGGAGGCCCTTGTTTGTTCAAACTCGGGTCTCAAACCATAGAGAAAAGCGAAAAATCTCTCTTCTTCAACTTGAACTCTCCGCATTTCTATACACTTTCCTTCCCATTTGGGTTCAAATTGGGCAAGTTGGGTCCAAATGGAAGATAACTCCATAAAATAATCTCTTATATTCTTATCTCCTTGTTTAATGTTTCTAACTTTTTCTTGGAGATAATACTTGTGAGCCATATCTTTTTCGGTAAACATACCTCTAAGATATTCCCATGCTTCATTTGCCTTTTTGTAACACAAAAGGTTTGAGGCAATTTTTGTCTCAACTCCACTAAGCATCCATGAAAGAATTTTGGCATTTTTCATTTCCCATTCATCTAATTTTTTGTAGTATTCTTCCATGGCTTTGTTTTTTTCTTCAAGACTAGTCTCAACGTCATTTTCACCTAATGTAATTTTGGGAGTGGGTTCAAGAATAGTACATCTTACAAATCCCCACAAACCTTGACCCTTAATGAATGTCTCCAAGTGTCCCGCCCAAATGTTATATTTGCTTCCTTCAAGTTTGAATGGCGGAATGAAGTTGGAGTTGCTTGTGCGGAAAAAATTCACCCATGATGAATCCAAAGAAAAAAAAGGAACCACCAATCACGAAAGAAAGAAGGCACGCTTTACGAGGCAGCTCACCAATGCACGGTTGATCATACACCAAGCTTTGATACCATGTAAAGAGTCTTTCACACAATCAAGTCTACAAACAACTTGACAAAACATACATTCACCCAATATGGTAAACCAAAATAGCATACAAAATGCTCCACACCACAAACATAAGAATAGTGCATAAATGCACTTGAATCTGAATATGTGAGAGGTAAAACCCTCTACCTTTGTATATAAATTACAATGGGCAGCATGCCCTTATTTATAGAGAGGTTACATGAGAGGAGCTATTAAAATAGCTGTTGGGATAGCTGTTGGGCTACTCCCAACAGCTCTAATTAGAGCCGTTGGGAGTAGCCCAACAGCTCTATTCAAACAGTCAACATTTTAACTGTTTGACAGAACCTGACAAAAAGGCTGTTGGCTGTTTTGACAGTCCAACAGCTCTAGTCAATTATGACTGTTTGACAAAAAGACAAAAAATAAGAAAGAAATAAAATTACAAAAATAAATAAATAAAAAAGTATTACAAGAATATAAGTATATACTTTAAATATATAGTTATATACATATATATATACATATACATACTCTTGTATTACGAAAAGTATGTATATATATATATAAATATATATATATATATATTCAAGTATATACATATATATGTCATTTTCTAACACAACCACCATAGAGAGTGGGTCGATGGTGATTTAACGATATAAAAACTCTACCTCGTTGCATGCTTAGTATGATACAAAGTGTGAACCCTAATGTCATTTTGAAATTGAGAATGAGATTCGTCATGATTATTTAACAATGGTACTTGTGGGAGAATGAGTGAAACACAAGCTTAAGAGAAAAGTTCAAAATAATGAACCTAAGATATGACTTAGGGTTTTATATTCACACGATTGTAATGAAAAGAGGCGGAAGCACCAATAGAGCAAAAGGTCACTCTTTAAGAGTGACTAATAGAGCCAAGAACACAAACACCGAATGTGCACACACAAAACTCTCAAATATATAAAATGACTTAAAGTCATAAGTTGGATTTATTGAAGAAGAGAAGAGAGAGGGGTATAAAACTCATGCATACAAGAGGGGAAAACCTCCTCTATTTATAGAGGAGGGAAGCACTAAAGGAACCACAAGGGGGGGCTCCCTTGTAGTCGTTGGGAGCCCCAACGGTCAGAAATCTGACCGTTGGAGCCCCAACGACTACAAGTGTGGGGCCCCCTTGTGGTCATTACAAAAAAGAAAAATAAAGAAAAAGAAAAAAGGGAAAAAAGAAAAAGGTAAAATTACATATGTGGTTTTACAAGAATACCCCTATCGGGTATGAGAAATAGTATATATATACATATATGTATATATATACTTATATATATACGGATGTATATATATACATATTTTAACACGCCCCCTCAAACTTTACGGGGAGAAGACCGAAAGTTTGCTAAGGAGGAACATAAATCGTGGAGTTGGGAGCGCCTTGGTGAAGAAGTCAGCCAGTTGATACTCTGAAGTGACATATGGCAATGTGATGGTCCCTTTGAGATATTCGTCTCGAACGTAATGGCAATCCATTTCGATATGCTTGGTCCTCTCATGAAAGGTGTGATTGCTAGCAATGTATATCGCACTCTTGTTATCACAACAGAGCTTGGTAGGAGTAGAAATGGGAACGCCCATGTCACCAAGGAGACTTTTGAGCCACACAATTTCCATAGTTGTCATTGTCATAGCCCGATATTCAGCTTCAGTAGACGATAAGGAGACCTTCTGCTGCTTCTTGCATCTCCACGAGATAAGAGATTCACCTAAAAAAATGCAAAGACCCGTAATTGAGATACGATCATTGGGATTGTCTCCCCAGTCAGCATCAGTAAAAGCAGTCAATTCAAGAGATGAGGAAGAGGATAAGAAGAGTCCCTTGGAGATGGTATTTTTGATATATCGCACAATTCTCATTACAGCCGCCATATGAATCGTAGTAGGTGCGTGCTGAAACTGGCTCGCTGCATGAATTGCATGAGCAATGTCTGGACGAGTGATGGATAGATAGGTGAGGGATCCAATTAATTGCCGGTAGGGGGTTGGATCTTCAAGAAGGACACCATCTTCAAGTCTTAGTTTCGCATTGATAACTTCGGGAGTCTCAACTTTCTTTTCATCAGATATTCCTGATTTGGTACAAATTTCTGCAGCTAACTTCATTTGAGATAAGATGTATCCTCGTGCGGAATAAGCCACTTCAATTCCTAAAAAATATCTCAAATAACCAAGGTCAGACATATCAAAAGTATCTTTTAACATAGACTTAACATCATTTACTCCCTTTTTGTCATTCCCAGTGATGATCATATCATCAACATACAGCAAAAGCATAATAATGGAGTCACCTGTCCTTTTAACAAAAAGAGCAGTGTCAGTATAGCAAGAAGAAAAACCTAAATTTATTAACACACTACTAAACCTATCATACCATGCTTTAGGTGTTTGCTTAAGACCATATAAAGCCTTTTTTAATTTCAAAATTTTTCCATTTAAATCCATACCTGGAGGCGGTTCCATATACACTTCTTCATTTAAATTTTCATTCAAAAAGGCATTTTTGACATCAAGTTGAACGATTGGCCATTTTTTAACTGCGGCTATAGCAATAAGGGCTCGAACACTAGTCATTCGAGCAACGGGGGCAAAGGTTTCATCATAATCTACCCCATACTCTTGGGCATATCCCTTGGCTACCAATCTAGCCTTATATCTTTCCAATGAACCATCACTCTTAGTTTTTACTTTAAAAACCCATCTACATCCAATGGGTTTCTTGCCATTGGGAGGATCAATGATTTCCCAAGTTTGTGCCTTTTTAAGAGCATTAAGTTCAAGTTGCATGGCTTCATTCCAATGAGCATATTGCTTAGCATCATTGTAATGAGATGGTTCATGAAAAGAGTGAAGAGCAAGTAGGCATGCTCGAAAGTTAGGCGAAAAAGAATCATAAGAAACAAATCTATTTGGTACTTTGGAAATCCGATTTGATCTTCTTTGAGAGGTCTCTTCGAGGGACTCATTTTGGGAAAAATTTTCAAGGGCACAAGGAGGATTTCTCTCATCCCTTCTAGAGTAGACTTGAATTTGTCTTGAAACATTTTCTTCTAAGTTTTGATCATCGCTTGAGTTCTCAACAAGATCTTCACTAAGGGATTCATTAGGATCAATATGATCATCTATGATGTTTTCTTTAGGCAATAAGTCAAATAAGAATGAATAATCAATATTTTCATTGGATTGGTGCGAAAAACCACTTTCCTCTTCAAGGAATGTGACATCTTTAGAGATATAAAGCTTGTTTTTAAGTATGTCAAAACATCGATACCCTTTTTGTTTTTCGCCATATCCTAAAAAAATACATTCAATAGCCCTAGGGGAAAGTTTATCATTCTTGTGAGTTAAAACAAAACATTTACATCCAAAAATTCTTAGTCTTTTGTAATCGGGAGACATATTGTAAAGTTTTTCAAATGGAGAAAGATTTTTCAAAGAGGACGAAGGAGTTCTATTGATAAGATATGTAGAGGTTAGAACCGCTTCGGCCCAAAAGGATTTTGGAATGTTCTTTGAAATTAATAACGTTCTTGTAGTCTCTATTATATGCCTATGCTTTCTTTCCGCAAGACCATTTTGTTGCGGAGTGTTGGGGCAAGAACGTTGGTGAAAAATTACATTCTCTTTCAAATAGTTTTGAAAATCATTGGACATATATTCGCCTCCCGAATCGGATCTACGAATAGATAGATTACCCAAAAATTGGTTTTTGACCATTGCATGAAATTCTTTAAAGAAGGAGAAAACTTCGGATTTGCGACTTAGGAAGTAAATCCACGTGAATCGAGTAAAATCATCAATAAATACCACATAATACGAAAAACCTCCTTTAGACAAAATAGGTGAAGGTCCCCACACATCGGAATGAATAAGTTCAAATGGCCGAGTGGTAAAGTAACTTCTTTGTGGAAATGGAATAGCTTTAGATTTCCCAAAAATGCAATCTTTACAAGACATGTGATTATCTTTACAAGTATTGTTCAAAAACGGAAAAAGAGACATTTTTACAAAATTTGGATGGCCAAGTCTCTCATGTCATATTCCAATACTTTTGTCTTTTACAAGATTGCACGAAGGCTTAGATGGAAGGGTCAAAAAATCCATAAAGTAGAGGTCACCCCTTCTATGGCCTTGCCCAATCAGCTTCCCTGACTGGAGATCCTGCACGGTGCAATCCTTAGGTGAGAAAGAGACTTGGCATCCATGATCAGTGATTTGTGATACGGAAAAAAGATTTAAATTTATTTTAGGAACGATTCTTACTTTAGAAACGAAAAAGTTTTTAAAATCAAGAGATCCAATACTTTCAATTTTTAGTGATGTGCCATCGGCCGTTGACACACAAGAAGATATAGGTTCGGAAAAAATATTTGAAAGAGAATTTTTATGAGGTGTCATATGAAAGGAAGCACCAGAGTCTAGTATCCACATACCTGGAGGTGATGAAGAGTAGGCGATGGCGGCTCCGGATGTTGAAGGAGAAGACTTGAGAAGGTGTTGGAGAACTTCCGAGATATGATTAAGAGTTTCTTTGATGTCTCCTTCTTTGGTACTTTCTTCCTTCTTTGGAGAACTTTCTCCAACGGTGGCAACCTTTCCTTTAAGCTTTGGACAAATCGGTCTAATGTGTCCCGGTTCATTACAATAGTGGCATATGATTTCCTTTCTAGGCCCATTGATATTTTTGTTAAAGTGAGGAGGTCTATATGCTTTAACATTTGATCCGGGCCTATTAACGGCCAAAACCTCATCATTCCTAATGCTCAAGCCAAGTCGAGTTTCTTCTTGACATACCTCGGCAAGAGCATCTTCAATAGGTAGGGCCTTGCTTCTATGGAGAAGAGATGCCCTCACTTGTTCAAATTCCGAGCGAAGTCCATGAAGGAATTGAAAAAAATGCTCATTTTCAATTTGTTCCCTTCTTAGTTCAATATCTTGTGGAGCAACCCATTTGGGCTCAAGAAGGGCAAGCTCATCCCAAAGAGGGGTTAGAGAGCTAAAATAATCCCGGACACTCATGTCCATTTGTTTGGTAGAGCGAATTTTTTCTTGACAAAAGAATTGCCGAGCAAGATCTTTTTGGGTATACATACCCTTAAGAAAAAACCAAGCCTCATTGGCCCTCCTAAACTTGGCAATATTAGCACAATTTTTAAGATCTACATTGTTTATAAACCATGCCAAAATTTTGGCATGGTTACTTTCCCAATCCTCGATTTTGGATTGATGATCATTAATAGCTTTGATGCGTTCATCGTCATCTAAAGCCTTTTCAACTTCATTTTCAATTTTGGTAAGAACAAGAGAGGGTTCGGGAGTAGTTCCCATAACAAAGCCCCAAAGTTTCTTACCTCTTAAATGATTTTCCATAGCGGAGGCCCACATGAGATAGTTGGACCCATTTAGCTTGAAAGAAAGCTCCACTTTAGAGTCACGTTCCATCGGTCACCAAATATTCTTCCTTTCTTCAAAACTTTGAGAGGCACACTTTCCAAGATGACAAAGAGAAGCCCAATCACCAACCGAGCTCTGATACCATGTAATGAAAAGAGGCGGAAGCACCAATAGAGCAAAAGGTCACTCTTTAAGAGTGACTAATAGAGCCAAGAACACAAACACCGAATGTGCACACACAAAACTCTCAAATATATAAAATGACTTAAAGTCATAAGTTGGATTTATTGAAGAAGAGAAGAGAGAGGGGTATAAAACCCATGCATACAAGAGGGGAAAACCTCCTCTATTTATAGAGGAGGGAAGCACTAAAGGAACCACAAGGGGGGGCTCCCTTGTAGTCGTTGGGAGCCCCAACGACTACAAGTGTGGGGCCCCCTTGTGGTCATTACAAAAAAGAAAAATAAAGAAAAAGAAAAAAGGGAAAAAAGGTAAAAAAGAAAAAGGTAAAATTACATATGTGGTTTTACAAGAATACCCCTATCGGGTATGAGAAATAGTATATATATACATATATGTATATATATACTTATATATATACGAATGTATATATATATAAGTATATGTATATATATATATATATATATATACATATTTTAACAACGATATCTATGGATGGTTGAAAGTCATTATTGTTATGACGTAGCATAAACCATGCCGAGTTTGAGCCTGACTTCCCTACTAGCTATCGGTGGGGTCTCCCTTGTTGTTTCACTACAATGCCTAGTGATCTGGAGATTACTGAGAGCGTATGGTTCATAGTCTTGCCAACAATGTAAAATTTGGTGTTATACACAGGTTGTTACGCTTATATACGATTATAACTGATATAACCGACCTAGTGTTATAGTCTGTTGTGAATGAGTGTTAGATTGAGAGAGTTAAGGAAGAAATTTAAAATATACATACCTTGTATGGTGTATCAAAAACTAAACTTAGATTAGGAGCTTAGAGCCCACTACAGTTGTAAGTTAAAGTCATTTATTATTTATAAATATTTTTTATTGAGTTGTAGACTCACTTCCTATATAATTACAAGTGTAGGTTCTAGGCACACTATAGTAGGCAGGACGTGATCAGCTATTTCGACTATGCAACAGGATATATTGTTAGTTTTATTTTTTCGTTATTGAACACTCATACAATTATTATTTTCATATGTTATAAATGATTAATTGAGTCTATTAAAAAAAACAATCATGTTTTCTCTGTGTAAACTCTGTATGCTTTCCTTCTGAAAAGTAATACCAATCAGACTTGGACTCTCGAGGTCAAAGATGGAGGTGTTACAGGTTGATAGTTATTATTGTCTTTGATCCATTAGCTCAATGGATCTCCTACGTGTTCTTATAGTGAAAGTGAAACAAATAGGACCAAAGCATTATTTAATAAGCAATATAAGCATGTTGAAGTGAACATATTCTTTTCCTTCCTTTTCCAACCCCAAGAGATACAATACAAACTGTCACACAATCTGGTGGCCAAAAGTTACATTTTCCAACTTGGACCACCCTTTGTATGATGTAAATATGGGATAAGTCATAAGATAAAACATAACATAAATATGTATTTAAATGTTCACCGGTAATCTAAAAGCTGCGAGAAGATGGCAGCCGCGAGAATCAGAGAAAGAAGTTTACATTGTCATGATGAATGTGCCTGTGGTGTTTTGGAGAATGACAAAATGATTGAAGGACACTTCGGGAAAAAATTGTGAGCCTTTGCACTTGGCAGCACATTGTCCACAGGCTTCTCTTTCAAACACAACAGGAAGGTTAATTTTCTCTTGTTATGCTCCCTCCCATTGCTTATAATGTGTGTTAGTGTGTGCCAATTTTCTTTAACAAGTTTTGTGAAACTAGCATAAATTTGGAAACCAGTTTTAAAATACACCAACTAAAAGTTAGATTTTATTCATGTACTAAACTATCTGCTATAAGTGAAATAATACAAAATAGGAAGAATTTTCCACATGAGAAAAAGATACTACCATTGCCTATAGACTGCTAATCATAGAAATAGGGGTGGGCAACAGGCCAGTCCAGGTTGGACCTACCGACCAAGGGACTAAACATGGGCATGGGCCTGGCCCAGACGTTTTTTTCGGTGGGGGGATTGCCATCCCATTTGCAGGCCATGGCCTGGCCATACTGAGGGTAAAAATGGATACAATCTCGGTCTGTATGGGATGGCTACCTGTGGCCTGCTACCACTTAACAACATGCCCACTCAAAAGTAGCTAAATGAACCCAAATATTACAAGAAACCAGAGCAACTTACTTTGCGGCCTTGAAGTTCCACTTGAAGATTAGCCAAATTTCGTTGCACAGAGGTAAGTTCTCTTAGCACTTTTACCAAATCATCACTCTTGTCATTGATTTTTGATGCATTAGGGAGACTTTGGTTGTCTTCCTGCTTCAATATCATAAACCACAAATAAAATAGTTTGGTAATGATAAGCTTAAAATGTAGATAGTGGAAAATGTTTGAATAGTGGCTGCAAAATATGTTTTGTAATGAGAAGTAAAATCTCAAGAAATGAACAAATCCAGCTTTTATGGATAACCAAAAGAGATTCATGGGGAGAGGGGAGAACGATTACCTGGGCCAAAGGGATCGGGAATCCGAGATCGGAGGCAAGGGATAAAGCATCGGCCATGCCTCCCAGACGTCGAGGGGGCTTCTTTCCTACCCACGTTGTGTCTCCAGCCATTGCCATCACAGAAGCACTAAATCCCCAAACTTGGTGAACCCTGAACTCATGAGACGTGTTTGGCAACGATTGAGATCATAGAATTAAAAAAAATGAACGAAATGTTGATTGATCGTGATAATTAGAAGAAGGCCCATACAAATTTCGCGCTTAATCGTCACCAATTTCCCCTCTTCCTTGTTCTTCCTCGCCCCTATTCGATAGCTAAGAGAGAGAGAGAGAGAGAGACGTTTGGTGGTTGCAGGGAATTGGGAAGGAAGATGGCGTTGATTTGTCACCTGTTTGGAAATTGGAAATGATGTTTGATTCTTGTAGTAGAAAGACAGAATAGGACATGGGTCCCAAACCAAATGGACCCTCTTAGAAAAAGGTTGTAGTGTTGCGGCTATTCAAATTTCAAACACATGATGGTGTTGTACGGAGCATTGGGGGTGTGTTCGAATCCCTTGCACCAATGTTGGGCCTTCGGAACGTCGACTCTTTTAATCTACATCCTAAGGTTTGAAGTGGCGTGGGGCATACTTACTTAGGGCGAACCATCGAAACTCAGCTATTTATGACCTATATAACATGATAAATCGCCACCCAAACTAAAACCTACCAAATTTGTAAAGATTAGGCCAAAAAATTGATATTGCGATATATCACGATGTGTGTTGAGTCTTGAGAGTGAAAAACAAGTTTTTTTAAGCAAGACTGATATTGTTGGGAGATTCAATCTAAAAAGATAAAAAAGTATGATTCCCTAATCCATGTGGTTGATCCTCTTCATCGTGTAGAGGTTTTCAGTGTGAGTTGACATGTAATTGCATGAGTATGTTTGTTTATTTTCAACAACAGTCAATGTGGTGTGGAACCCATGTCGAGACCGGAAATCAATGTTGTGAAAAGAGTTGAGGCTTAGCTAAGGCTCCACCAAAATATGAAGAGAGGCATAAGCCTCAGGGTGTAAAGGATAAGCCTCACAAGCATAAATTAAATATAAAAAAATAAAAATATTCAAAATGCATAAATAAATAAATAAATGTTTTATTCATACCAACTAACATATAGAAAATTAAAAACAAATACCAAAAGGTACAAAGAAAAATATATAACAATAACATTAATGCAATTTGATCTATCTAAGTATCTAACTAGTAACTAATAAAAATATGAGCATTCAGCCAAATGAAAAGTCACCTATGTTGGTCTGCCGGCAAGACACCACTGCCTCTATGGTTGCTGCAAAAAAACAAAAACGAAAATAAAAAGAAAGAAAATAAAAAAAAAATACAAAGAGAAGAGGGAAGAGAAGGAGTCAGATGGGTCCAGCGGCCAGGCTCTTACTATCAAAAGATGGTCGTTGCGGTGGAAACTGCCAAAAAAAAAAGAAAAAAAAAAAAGGAAAGTAGAAGGCAAAAGAACCACCTCCCACCTCATCCCCGGCCATCAGAGGCAATCGGTGGTGTAAGGCGACTCTCCAATGGTCGGCAAATCCCTTGCGAACCGACGAAACTTACCAAAAAAAATAGAGGAGAGAAAGAAAAAGAAAAAAAGAAAAAAAAAAGTGTAAGAGGAACTCACTGAACTTCGTCGAGTTTCACCTCTCATCGATCACCGAACGCGGTGCCAGAGGCGGTCGGAGGCAGATGGAGGAGGGACAAGAGAGAGAGAGAGAGAAAAGAAAAATAAACAAAGGGAAGAATATGGGCCAAGAAGGATTACGTCAATTTTTAAACTAAAATTGTGAGAGGGTGTTGTGTGTTCTCCTCGAAACACAAATTCACGTGTTTCGGTGTGTACGAAGGAATATCTTGGGACCTGCGATAATTCATATGCCAATATTGCCCACGATGACTTTATAATAAAATAACATATAAAAAAGGTAGATATACTTTTGACGGAAATGTCCTCCCGTAAGATAGATATGCGTTGGATGAAAATGTCCTCCCGCTCCTCGTATATAGATTTGCATGTTCCGCCTTTGTTTTTAGATTGTGCTACAACACATGGCCACCTTCTCGTTCCTGCCTTGTTTTAGATAGAAAACTTTTCCTGGTTTGTTCCTACCTCGTGGAGATAACTATAAATCGAACAATTGGTTCGATCATTGGTGGGCATCAAAGGGGGATTTGTGGGCCATCGCTTTTTACAGTCTTCTCTTCTTCTTCGTTTTCGTTAGGCAGTATGAAAAAAAACAATGACGCACAAACATTCCAACAAGTGTCATTAAAGCGTCGTGAGTATCTTTCCATGTCATCATGTTATTGTTAAAGAACGTATGTCATCGTGAGTGTCATTAAGCCGTTGTTTTCTTATTGCAGGTAGATTGTATCATTTCAACGGTTAAAAACTTGAAGATATTTGTAAGGCGGTGGGATCTTCTGACAAGAATGCTTGGTTACAGATGCGAGCACGAGCCTCTACCTCATTCGGTATCATCCATTCACTCAGTATATACAATATAACCAAATCGCGGTTGTAGTAACATGTATATCGATTTGTGAGATATTGTTTTGCTTGTTAATATCGATTTATAATATATTATGTTGAATTATCGTATATCGATTTGTAAGATATTATATGTTTTCTAGTGTCGATTTGTGAGATATTATTTTGTTTGTTGATATCAATTTGTAATATATTATGCTGAATTGTCGTATATCGATTTATAAGCTATTATGTATTTTTAGTGACAATTTGTGAGATATTATTTTGTTTGTTAATATCAATTTGTAATATATTATGTTGAATTGTTGTATATCGATTTGTAAGATATTATGTGTTTTCTATTATCAATTTGTGAGATATTGTTTTGTCTGTTAATATCAATGTATAATATATCATGTTGAATTGTTGTACATCAATTTGTAAGATATTATGTGTTTTCTATTATCGATTTATG
This sequence comes from Nuphar pumila, assembly GCF_984573655.1. NCBI lineage: Eukaryota > Viridiplantae > Streptophyta > Magnoliopsida > Nymphaeales > Nymphaeaceae > Nuphar > Nuphar pumila. Next base: position 125,939,885 of record NC_143257.1, on the reverse strand, counting down.
AGATATTGTTTTGTTTGTTACTATCGATTTGTAATATATTTTTTTGAATTGTTGCATATCGATTTGTAAGATATTATATGTTTTCTATTATTGATTTATGAGATATTATTTTGTTTGTTAATATCGATTTGTAATATATTATGTTGAATTGTCGTATATCAATTTGTAAGATATTTTATGTTTTCTATTGTCGATTTGTGAGATATTGTTTTGTTTGTTACTATCGATTTGTAATATATTTTGTTGAATTGTCGTATATCGATTTGTAAGATATTATGCTGAATTGTCGTATACTGATTTGTAATATATTATGTTGAATTATCGTATATCGATTTGTAAGATATGTGTTTTCTTGTGTCAATTTGTGAGATATGATTTTGTTAATATCGTTTTGTAAGCTATTATGCTTAACTAATCGGTAGCCATTGTTATATGCGTCTTGAATAAATCGTAGTAAACGTATGCGCTGGCTAACGCAAATTGATATTTTGCTCATGACAGTGTTGAGCATATCAACTAGTTTCAGTGAAGATGATGTATCTCAATCATTGAAAAGTCATGGAGCAACGGACATCCATACTATCAACGCACCTGAAGAATTGAATATGTGCACTAATGATGCACATGATAAGAAGGGTGCAGGCATTGGATTCACTCTTGCCTTAAATATTCCAGCAGACGAAATGCAATTCGATAATGAGGTAGACGATCATGACAGTGCACTTGACAAAGGTGCAAGCACCTCAAGTCTACATGATAGTACACTTGACTTTGTTCCCATAGAGGGAATGCAGTTTAACAATGAGAAAGCTGCATACAAAGTTTACAATGATTATACCTTAAAACTTGACTTCAATGTTAGAAAGTATTCTTGGGCAAAAAATACACAGGATGTCATGGTGAGAAAGGCATATGTTTGTTCTAAGCAAGGTTAGAAGAAGTCAAGTGAAAATCTAACAAGGAGCAAGCCAGATTCAAGATGCGGTTGTCCAGCGAGAATGGTGTTAAGAAGACTTCTGAATAAGAAATATATAGTTCGTACTTTAATCAATGATCATAACCATGAATCAGCCGCTTTATTTATGACTCATATATTAAGGTCACATCGTAAAGTAACTGAAGCGCATGCTACAATTGCTAAAATAGCTGATAGCGTCGGCATTGCACCAAGGAAGACATACAATTTGTGTGTGCACGTAGATGGTGATCGCGAGAATGTATCATTCACACCTATGGATCTAAGAAACCACTTGAGAAGAAAGAGGTCAGAAAACATGAAAAATGGAGGAATATGTTCTTTTGTTGATTACCTACAAAAAAATCAAGCATTGACCCTGGTTTCTTTAGTGCAATGCAACTGGATGAAGATAGGTATACTGTGAATATGTTTTGGGCAGATTCAAAGTCAAGAGTGAATAATGAATGCTTTAATGATGTGCTTATTTTTTATATAACAGTGAAGATTAATACAGAATAGTGGCCATTTGTGCAGTTTGTCGGAGTGAACCATCACTCACGGAGTTGTATATTAGGCGGCATTTTTTTGTATGACTAGACCAAGGCAACCTCTGAGTGGTTGTTCAGATTATTTACACAAGCAATGAATGGGAAACACCCTAAAGCTGTACTTACATATGGTGATCATGCAATTGCAGCTGCAGTGTCTCATGTATAGCCATATGCACATCATCGCCTATGTTTGTGGCATATCTTTTAAAATGCAGCAAATAACATAGGACACATTTTTAATCAGAAGACAGGGTTTGATAAAAAGTTTAGACAGTGTGTACTTGAGAGCATAGACGAGGTCACCTTTATATCTGATTGGGAGCAAATGATTCAGATATATGACCTTGAAGACTGTGCGTGGTTACAACATTTATATGTAGACAAAGAAAAGTGGGCATTGATATATGGAAGACAATACTTTTGTGTAGGTATGATAAGCACACAAAGAGCTGAATTTATGCATGTCACACTGAAAAAAAACTTGTATTCATGTTTAACAATGTTTCGTTTCATGAAACAATATGAATTATTTGTAGACGGTCTTAGACAGAATGAGCTTGAACAAGATGTTAAAGCTTCAACACCCACCCTGCAACTTTGGGCATGAAAATATTAATGTGACCTGCAGATCTGTATACACTAACTGTATTTGAATGAACTAAGAAGGAGGTTATACAGGTCATGAATTGCAACATAGAAGGACGTATGCAATATGAGAATATGCACAAATACCATGTTGTATGGGAGGGCGAATAGCATCCAAAAAAGGCAAAAAGCACATGTTACGTATAATGTTGACAACAAAATAGTTGAATATACGTGCAAAATATTTGAATTTAAAGGTATTTTATGTCGTCATGCATTAAAGACATTTAATCAAGAGAAGATACAAGAAATATCTGAGTCATATATAATGTGAAGATGGATGAGACAAGCAAAGATTGAACTGCTAGATACAAATAATGTCAGTCCATATAGTATTGATAAGTATCTGATAGCCTCTTGTTACCAACAACTATGTAGATCACTTATGCATGTTGCAGATTTGGTATAAAAAAGAGAAGAAACCTATGCATGTATGAGAAAAGTGTCAAGGGAATTACTTAAAAAAGTGCAGTTAATTTACCATGAGTTCATTGTAGCTCGTGAAGACCAATCTAAGAAAATGAGATCGAACAACATAGGTGAAAATCAGGCTTCCCCTGACCCTTGTGAGAAGTTGCACCAAAGCGTAAACATTATCTTTGACAAGTCAGGAGTAAACGTTGTAAATTATTATGAAAATATTCACCTAACGAAGGGTATCAAACGGAAACATGCCTTTGATCACAGACGTCGGAGGACAAAGGGTGCACTGGAATTGGTTGGCAAGAAAATGTCTATGAAACAACCAACCCCTAAGCAACCAAGCCCTTCGCATGAACAGGTATGTAATACAATATATTGCTTCCTATGTAAATTGTATTACATGCAACATATCAATATCTAACTTATGTAATTTTCAACATGTAGTAATATCATACAGACGTACACTATAATGTTAGAACCTGCAATCCACCCGACGTGTTTAAATGGAACGATGGCATGAGTTTGACAAGTCTTTTTGTATGTAACAATTTTGGGAGGATGTTTGCATTTCTTGTTGAACTTAATGTAGTATCTGATATTGTTTTGTTTCATGGCAGGCTCTGTTTAATTCAAAAGTGAGCAACGCAACACAGAAATCGTGTGTGGATTCTTCAACTACAAAATAGTTGTAGCATTTAACTTTCATATCTTACAAATTGTTATAATGTTTAGCATTTTATAATTTTTTGTTGTAGTTTTATAATTCTTTGTTGTAAATCGATAATTCTTTGTTGCAATTCTATAATTCTTTGTTGTAAATCGATAATTCTGTGTTGTAATGTTATAATTCATTGTTGTAATTCTACAATAGAAATCATACTATAAATATCATAAAAAATGACACTAGAAAACACATAATATCTTACAAATCGATATATAGTAAATGAGCATAATATATTACAAATCAATATGAAAATTCAACATAATAGCTTACAAATCGATATTAACAAACAAAACTATATCTCACAAATCGATACTCGAAAACACATAATATCTTACAAATCGATATATGATAATTCAGCATAATATATTACAAATCGGTATACGGCAATTCAACATAATATCCTATACATCGATATACAGAAATTCAACAAAATATATTACAAATCGATAGTAACAAACAAAATAATATCTCACAAATTGACAATAGAAAACATATAATATCTTACAAATCGATATACGAAAATTCAACATAATAGCTTACAAATCGATATTAACAAACAAAACCATATCTCACAAATCGATACTCGAAAACTCATAATATCTTACAAATCGATATATGATAAGTCAGTATAATATCTTACAAATCGATATACGGTAATTCAGCATAATATATTATAAATCGATATTAACAACCAAAACAATATCTCACAAATTGATACTGGAAAATACATATTATCTTACAAATCGATATACGACAATTCAGCATAATATATTACAAATCGTTATACATTAATTGAGCATAATATTCTAAAAATTGATATAAGGCAATTCAACATAATATATTACAAATCGATATTTGTATTATGATTTTGAAACGTGTGCCTGCGAAATTTACATTATTGTGATTTAGGCGCTTGAGGTGACGATTTGCGTATTCAACACACGTGTGTCAGGTTCATAATTTTGGTTTATGGATCAATATGAATTTTGTACACAGTCTTACAAAATTTATAAATGTTTGTATACAAAAAACTTGGAAATTAAAAGTTGAACCAAAAATTGTTATCTCTCTCTCTCAGCAGTAGAACGTAACCCTCTTCATGTTATCCTTGAGAACAGGTAGACGTTTAAAATGACTTCCACTTACTTTTGGGGGCCTCACGCCTTCGTAGCTTTCTAGGTAATCTTGCAGTCTGGGTTTTTGTATCTTCCTCAACTAGAAAATTCTTCAATTTTTCGCATAGTTCTGTGCGAAATCTAAGTATATCATCCTGAAAAAAAAAACTGAAAGTTAGACCAATATAAAAATGTAGTCACTAATAATATAGGATAATAAAACATGTTTAAGTGTACAGCATACAACGGTGAATTCTGGTGCTCGTCCATAGTATATTACTTTAATATACTTCATTACAAAGATGCCACAATCGCCGCCATTATTTTGTAAAGGAGCATTCTCTGCGACGTGAAGCCTCCATGGGCCAATGTCGACACCCAACATGTCTCTGAAAAATCCAACCTGTGGTTTATGCAAAAGCAAGTAAATTCTGGGCACGGTACAAGATACAATAATCTTAAAGATAGAAACTTACCAAATGCACAATGTCACGGCCTACACAAATGTCATAGTCCAAGGAGTTTTATAGTCATATTTTTGTTCTCATACATCCAACACATATAAGACCCAATGTTTTTTCGATTGTCACAATATAGGAATCAATATCTACAAATCGTTTATAAAATATCTTAAAAAATATATATGGAAATGCATACTGATACCATAAAAATCGATGTTAAGAATCAACATATAAATCGATATTAAGAATAAAACCAATATCTTAAATCGATATTAGGAATCAACATAGAATCAGAACATCTTAAATTGATATGAAAATTCCTATTGATAGCTTAAAAATAGATATTAAGAATCAGCATAGAAATCGATATTAAGAATCAAAACAATATCTTAAATCGATATTAAGAATCAACATAGAAATCAATATTAAGATTCAGAGCAATATCTTAAATCAATTTAGAAATTCGTATTGATATCTTAAAAAATGATATTAAGAATCAAAATAATATCCTAAATCGATATTAAGAATCAGCATAGAAATCGATATTAAGAATCAGAACAATATCTTAAATTGATATGTTAATAGCTCAAAAATCGATATTTAGAATCAGTATAGAAATCGATATTAAGAATCAAAACAATATCTTAAATCGATATTAAGAATCTAAACAATACCTTAAAAATTGATATTTAGAATCAAAACAATATCTTAAATCGATATGCAAATTCCTATTGATAGCTTAAAAATCAATATTAAGAATCAAAACAAGATCTTAAATAGATTTAACATCTTACAAATCGATATGGTCACAAACCTTTTCACTTGAATAAAAGTATGTTATTTGGTCATCGTTACCTCAGTATTGTATTTCGTCTAGAAATCCAACCGCGTATGGCATTCGGCGGACAATACTCTATTGAACAAAACAATAATAATAGTAAGTTTAAAACACGAAGGTACATTAGTAAATAAAAAAAGAAAATAAACATATAAGATAACCGATATGCTATAAAATAAGAGGTGGCGACGCTGACCGACATGGTTCTTTCCTTGCTTTGAATATACATGATAAAATTGTGTATAGTCTGTTTACAATAAATGTGTACTTGTTAATATACATACCCGTGGCATACGTAAATGTAAAACTGATAGTGGTTTCATACGTACAAAATTACTAATAGTGTATCCTTCTGCAAATTCATCTCGCATCCTGTCGATGTTCTTTTCGAGCACTTTGCTGAGTTTTCTGGCACCTTGTTTTGTAAATGTTGCACTGAAATTAGCTGAACATTCAGTAAAATAACTGTAGCATTATATTCAGTAAACGACGTAAAAAGATGAAGTAGGTTATAGGAATCGAAGGTACCCTTTTTTGTGGATGTTTGACTGAATCGTAGCATCCTTCTTCGACATCGATACAACTGTTGCAATGAAGGAGGTTAGAGGAAACATCGGTTTTTCTGTTCGTTGCTCATGAAGCAGTTTATAGAAAAGGATTCTTTTCTTCTTTAAATGAAAAGTCACCGGTTTCATGCTCTTAAAGGAAACATATTGTGTTCCTTATGGAACACAGCGCTTCATTCATTTATTCTTCACATCGTTTTACATCCCGTCAGTTTTCAAAAAGCACGCAAAAAGAATATTAACAAATAAATAAATTACATTGTGCATTAATTAAAAGATGTTGTTTCATTTGCTAGTATCATCGAAACGATGATAGTACATGTAAATGAATGACACATCACATAACATCAGTAGTGTGTCAGATAATGTCTCCCTAAACTCTAACTCCTAAACCCTAAACTAATGTTATGTGGTGTTTCTTGCAACTAAAGGAAACACTATAAATAATAAACCCTAAACCAGTAATCGCTTAACGATTGAACAAACCTAAGTACAAACCGTGGTAACTTCATAATCACTATACATAGTAAGCACTATTACAGAAATCACTATACAAAATAAACTCAAAACTAGTAATCGCTATAGGATTTAGCAAACGTAAGTACAAATCGTGGTAACATCATAATCACTATACCTATTAATCGCTCTACTAAGTAATCACATGAAACACTATAAGTAATAAAACTTAAACCGGTAATCACTATAGAATTTAGCAGCAGTAAGTACAAATCGTGGTAGCTTCATAGTCGCTATACCGAGTAATCGCTATCACAAAAAACGCTATAAGTAATAAACTAAAAACTAGTAATCACTATACGATTTAGCAAACATAAGTACAAATCGTGGTAACTTCATAATCACTATACAGAGTAATCACTATCACAGGAATCACAATATATAATAAACCCTAAGCTAGTAAGCGTTATACGTAAGTACAAATCATGAAAGAATTATATAATTACAAACCTAAGTTTATATAGTCTTGTCAAATTTTCAGTGACACTTTTGTGTTACACTTATCAAGGAAAGAATTATATAATTATAACAAAGAATGATAAAATTACAACATAGAATTATCGGGATACACAAATCACATATGTTTATTCACTTGTACTTGATGACTTAGATGGACATAGAAATCGTCTCTTTCTTGGACTTGGTGGAGTCTCTTTATTCGGTGGCCTCTTCATTCCTTTGATCTTATTAAACCCACTGATAATCATCTAAACCAGTGACCCAATTTGTTTACTCAAATTCTACACGTCCTTCCATAACAATATATTCTCACTCTCCAACATCGCTAACATTTGGTCAGACGATACCTTCTCAAGTTGTGTTTGCTCCTTATCGTGTACTGCAACAAAGAAAATCCTAGTATCCGCCAAATAGACATGATGGACGTTACGTCTATGCTGGAGGACGACATGCTCAGTGACAAGAGTGAACTCACTTTCAGGTTGCTTCTCCTCAATCTGTCAATTTCCACGCATGGGTTGCCAATATTATTTGAAATAGTTGGGGTCATATTGTCATTCTTTATAAGCATATGGTATGGCACAAACATCTCCTTTGTTCCAGCTATCCAATTATTTTCGGAAGCGTTCGTGTCAATCACATTTCTGGCCCCACCACTATTCATCTTTCTTTTCAATGCCACAAACAATTTTGGTATCGACTGTCCCAGGCCAGCTTATAGGAGCACTCGACTACCATGCTGCAACTCGGCTTCACATTTGCTAAAGAGCCAAATATTACAGACAGACAGTCTCGCAACCTCGGCAACAACCTCATCGTCCTCGTCCTCCCCATCCTCATAAGGTCTCCACACAACTTGTACAATCGAGATTATGGTTTAGATATAGACATAATTATTCATGCAAAATGTTGAATGCAATAATGATTTGTACTAAGGAAGACAAAATGCTGAATGTCATTATTAGTTAAGAATGCTAAACATTACAACGATTTACAGTAATGAAAGTTAGATGCAAATGTGATAACGATTTGTACTAAGGAAGATGAAATGTTGAATGAGATGATTATTTGAGAATGTTAAACATTACAATGATTTACGGTAAAATTAGATACAAATACGATAACAATTTGTACTAAGAAAGACAAAATTCTAAAGCGATAATTACTTAAGAATGCTAAACATTACAACAATTTACGCTAATGAAAGTTAGATGCAAATGCGATAACGATTTGTACTAAGGAAGACAAAATCCTAAAGCGATGATTACTTAAGAATACTAAACATTACAATGATTTACGCTAATGAAAGTTAGATGCAAATGCGATAACGATTTGTAATAAGGAAGACAAAATTCTAAAGCGGTGATTACTTAAAAATGCTAAACATTATAACGATTTACGCTAATGAAAGTTAGATGCAAATGAGATAACAATTTGTACTAAGGAAGACAAAATCCTAAAGCGATAATTACTTAAGAATGTTAAACATTATAATGATTTTAAACCATTTACCTCATTTAATTGCAGCCCATCTAAAATGAATTGAGCATTTTCCTCCTTGACATTTATTGAAGCCCACTCGCTGATCCTGGAAAAACCACAAACCGCAGGGCCACATTGAGGATGCAAGTCAACAATATGCTCTCATGTCCAGGCCTACAAAAACAATATATTAGCAAGACTAAAACCTTCAATGAGCTTAGTCCGTAAGAACTAAATATGTAATAAACAAATACCTGAACAAATGACCAAAACCCCCCGACGGTTTTCGTACCCCTACTCGCACGGTAAAGTTGACTGTATAAGTGTGCGAGCATGGCAACACCCCATGCCCAGTTTTTTATCTCATCTAAGTCTTCTAGGAACTACATCCACAAGTAACTTATTCTTGAACCAGAACAATCGAAAAATAAAGTAAGTCCAAAAAAATAAAAAAGGAAGTCACGCAACTCTTGGTCAGTTGCTTCATATGCACATGCAACAGACTGACCTTCCCATTTATTATGGAAAAAATGAACTTTCATCATTGAGGAATTGCCTCCACCAGAAATACACTCACGCCATTCCTCCATCGATATTTCTAGAAGGGTCGTGCAATTGTCCCTTGGGTTATAGTTTGAATCTCGTGTTAGGACAACACTTTCATGGCACTTAAGACCCATAATCTGTGTCACATCTTCTAGGGTCATGGTGATCTCAAAACCCCCAAACTGGAATGTGATCGTCTTATGGTTTCACTTATTGACCAGGTGGGTCATGGTGTTCCAGCAATTTTCAAAATAATATTAATCCAGAAGGCCGCTGAAGTGTATCTTTCGTAATCAGTCCTTCTGATATTCACTCAGCTTTCTGAACCACGATAGAACTACAGGCCACTAACACCGCCCTCTCAGCTTTTCATTTGCTGCTTTGCTTCTCTTCTGACTTGCCTGTAACACAAAATATCAAATCACAGTTAATCGCTATACATAGTAATCACTATACAAAGTAATCGTTATCGCATTAATCGCTATACATAATAATCGCTATACATAGAAATCGCTATTCATAGTAATCACTATACATAATAATACTACAACAGTACACCGCGACATACAATAGCGATTAACGTACCTTAGTCACACTTTTCTCCTCTTCATCCCCTCTCTTTCTCTGCTTTTGTACTTCTTTCTTACTTCCATCCTTCGCGTCCATCGTATGCTTTTTCATTTCTTTTTCCTTCTCTTCCTTGTCTTGCTTCTTTCTTTCACTTTCCTTCTCTTCCTCGTCCTCCTTCTCCTTCCTTTGTCTTTTCTTCTCTTCCTCGTCCTCCTTCTTCTTCCTTTGCATTTCCTTCTCTTCCTCGTCCTACTTCTCCTTTCTTTGTCTTTTCTTCTCTTCCTCGTCCGCCTTTTTCTTCTCCTTCCTTTGCCTTTCCTTCTCTTCCTCATCCTGGTGCTTCTTCCTTTGCCTTTCCTCTTTCATCTTCATCATTTAGCTTTCATTCTCTTCCTCCTCCTTCTTCTTCTTCAATTGCCTTTCCCTCTCCTCCTTATTCATTTTTTGTCTTTCTCACTCCTCTGCCTCCTCCTTCATTTGCCTTATCCTCCTTTGTTTTTTAAAATATTTCTGCTTCATTAGTTACCTTTCATTCTCTTCCTCCTCCTTCTTCTTCTTCAATTGTCTTTCCCTCTCCTCCTCTTGCTTCTTCCTTTGTCTTTCCTTCTCTTCCTCGTCCTCCTTCTCCTTCCTTTGCTTTTCCCTTTTCTCCTCCTTCTTCTTTTGCCTTCGCTTCTCCTTCTTCTCCTTATTCTTTCTTTGCTTTTCTCTCTCATCCTCCTCCTTCTTTTGCCTTTGCTTTTCTTCTTTCTTGTCCTTATTATTCCTTTGCTTTCCCCTATCCTCCACCTCCTCCTTCCTTTGCCTTGATTTCCTTTGCTCTTTTTCATTATCCTCCTCCTTCCTTTTATTTGGCTTCTCTTCGTCATCCTTCTTCTTCTTTTTCATATGTACTTCTTTCTCATCATTCTTCATTGGATTATCATCTTCAATATCTGAAGGATTAGGCTCCACTCTATACTTTACCAGCAATTGCTCCCTTTCTTTATCATTCTCAATCTTCATTATTTTGTAGTACATTTCTAATTTCTTATACAAAGCATACTGTTGAACGATTTCATCAAGAGTTTTCTCCACTGACGATAAAGTGTTTCTTCTCTTAGGAATGTAAGCCATTGGTAACCTGCACAACACAAAAACTTACTGAGACAACAAAGGGTGCTCCGGCAAAAGAAGATAAAGCGTTTGATTTTTTGTGGAACGTTTAGGAGGAAATATTATGAAGAACTCCTTTTATAGCCGAGGAGTTTAATGCTTATGGGACCTGCCAAAGATTTTTTGTCGGTTCATACTTTTGGTGGTTCATGTCTTATAATAAAAGATTTTATAATGACGTCATTGTTGGCCACAAAGATTTGCCTTTGTTACGAAAATATTGTCACAGTATAACGCAATTCAATGATCAAATATTATACAAATCGATATGAAAATGATTGTTGATAGCTTATAAATTGATATACAGAATCAGGATAGAAATCATTATTTAGAATCAAGTCAATATCTTAAATCAATATTAAGAATCAAAACAATATCTTAAATCGATATGGAAATTCCTATTGATATCTTAAAAATCGATATTTAGAATAAAAACAATGTCTTAAATCAATATTAGGAATCAAAACAAAATCTTAAATCGATTTTAAGAATCAGCATAGAAATCAATATTAAGATTCAAAACAATATCTTAAATCGATTTGAAAATTCGTATTGATATCTTAAAGATCGATATTTAGAATCAAAACAATATCTTAAATCGATATTAAGAATCAAAACATCTTAAATCGATATAGAAATTCCTATTAATATCTTAACAATCGATATTTATAATCAAAACAATATCTTAAATTGATATTAAGAATCAAAACAATATCTTAAATCGATATTAAGAATCAGCATAGAAATCGATATTAAGATTCAAAACAATATCTTAAATCGATTTGGAAATTTGTATTGATTAAAAATCGATATTTAGAATTAAAACAATATCTTAAATTGATATTAAGAATCAAAACAACATCTTAAATCGATATGAAAATTCCTATTGATATCTTAACAATCGATATTTAGAATCAAAACAATATCTTAAATCGATATTAAGAATCAAAGTAATATCTTAAATCGATATTAAAAATCAGCATAGAAATCAATATTAAGATTCAGAACAATATCTTAAATCAATTTGGAAATTCGTATTGATATCTTTAAAATTGATATTTAGAATCAGAACAATATCTTAAATCGATATTATGAATCAAAACATCTTAAATCGATATGGAAATTCCTATTGATATCTTAACAATCAATATTTAGAATAAAAACAATATCTTAAATCGATATTAAGAATCAGAACAATATCTTAAATTGATATTAAGAATCAAAATAATATCTTAAATCCATATCAAGAATCAACATAAAAAACAATATTAAGATTCAGAACAATATCTTAAATCGATTTGAAAATTCGTATTGATATCTTAAAAATCAACATTTAGAATCAAAATAATATCTTAAATTGATATTAATAATCAAAACAATATCTTAAATCGATATACAGAATCACGATAGAAATCGCTATTACGAATCAAAACAATATCTTAAATCGATATTAAGAATATTATGCTGAATTGTTGTAACACTAATTAATATATTATGCGATATGTATATCAATGTGTAAGATATTAGGTATTTTCTAGTATCGATTTATAAGATGTTATACCATGTATCGTCCTATCGTGATCTACACAATGACGTTTATGCCAGCCACAACTGGATGAAAATCGCAATTTGCATAAGTACAAATCATGATATAATTACACAAACAAATCGTTGTCTCATCTAGCCTTCAAATTTACACATCATTATACACATCGTTTAGGGTTTAGGTATAATGTTTAGGATTTAGGTTTAGGGTTTAGTGTTAGGGTTTAGTAAGATATGACACAATTTGTAATATATTTTACCATATGTACAATGATTTATAAGATTTTATGTGTTTTGTAGTGTCAATTTGTAAGCTATTAGGCTAAACTTCCATATCGATGTCGTTCACAACGAAAGAGTTTTGGGATGAATCCATTTTCATGAATCGTGAGCCACGAAAATAGAATTGTGTAAATCATTATACCATCATGATTTACACAATGACGTCTGTCTTTTAGACAATGAGCTTTGTCTAAGTGAATGACATGTACCATCACGATTTACACAATGATGTATGAAGGCCACATGCACATGCTATCGCGATTTGCTTTTATAAACACATATCGTTCTCGCCACAATTTCGTAACTACAAATCCACATGATTTAAAACCACATTCATATACATAAAATATTAGAATTTAGATACAATACATCATGACCAATGGTTTGGCTTAGATACAATACATGACCATCATCAAGAAAAAAAATAGATATCATCACAAGTATGAAACCCACGTCCAAATTAGTGATGAGCTTCTAATGCAATCCAGGTGCGAGACTGTGGAAAGCTATTTATGTGAGGACATTTTCATCAAATGCATATCTATTTTTATGAGACTACCATTTTTACCGAAGCGATCACCAAAACATTTGTATCGTTCATCGTCGAGTTCATTTCCTGTTGCAAAGCGATTCTATTTGCAGTTGCGGATACATCCTTTCCAAGAAAATGAGCTCATTAGTAATGGCATGCCACTGTACCATTTTCCTCAGGCTGAGGCTGATAGAGACTCGAGCAATGGTGCACCATGAGAATATGCTTCACAAACTTCAGCTCAGGCACTGTCTCCTTGAAAAGTAGATGGGCTATATCATAAATCTCTTTTACATATTTGTCATAAAGTATATTGAAGACAAATACGTAAAAGCGACTTATGATGTAGCCCATCGACTCCTTCAAGGGGATAGTGCCTGAGCTGAAATTTGTGAAGCATATTCTTTAAGAGTGCACCACTGCTAGAGTCTCTATCAACCTCAGCCCGAGAAAAATGGTGTAGTGGGATGCCATTACTAACGAGCTTGTTTTCTTGGAGAAGATGTATCCGGAGCTGCACATAGAATCACTTTGCAGCAGGAAATGAACTCAACGATGAATGCTATGGATGTTTTGGTGATCTCTTCTGTAAAAATTGGAGTCTCTAAAAGATAAATATGCGTTTAACGAAAATATCGAAGAAGCAGAAGAAGAAGATGAATGCGAAGGAGAAAAAAGAAGAAGAAAAAGAAGTTGCGCTACCGTAGAAAAGCGAAAGAGAGGTTAAATAGACTAGGGTTTTACACCTCGACAACGGGTCAGGCCGTGTCGGGTAGAGTTTTATATATATATCTATACTAGTGTTCCAAATCGATTTAAGATATTGTTCTGAATCTTAATATTGATTTATGTGTTGATTCTTGATATCGATTTAAGTTATTGTTTTGATTCTTAATATAGATTTATATGCTATGATTCTAAATATCGAGTTATATGCTAATTTTGTATATTGATTTATAAGCTATCAACAGGACTTTTCATATCGATTTGTATGATACTATCAACATAACTTTCAAAATTGTAGCTCTATAGGCTAGATGAGACAACAATTTATACATATGATTGATACCTGTTATAATGATTTATACATGTAAAGCACGTTTGTGCAAATCATTTCAGCCGTTTATCAAAATTTATGCAAAATGATTCATTACTAGTAGATTGCTTTTACGTTTCATAATTCACCATTTCAGATGTTTATTAACTCAACTGTGTAAATCGGGATAGGAACAACTTATAAAAGCAAATCAGTGGCATTTTCACTGTACAAAATGCTAAACAATTATTTGATTTTTATTTACGAACGCCAATCATTACAATGATTTGTTCAGTGACAACGGTTTAGTCCATTTGCCTTTGTTACAAAAATATTGTCATAGCATCATACAAATCGATATGAAAATTCCTGTTGATAGCTTACAAATTGATATACAGAATCAGCATATAACTCAAAATTTAGAATCATAACAATAACATATAAATCGATATTAAGAATCAAAACAATAACTTAAATCGATATCAAGAATCAGTAAAAAAATTGATATTAAGATTCCAAACGATATCTTAAATCGATTTGAAAATTCGTTTTGATATCCTAAAAATTGATATTTAGAATCAAAACAGTATCTTAAATCGATATTAAGAATCAAAATATTTTCTTAAATCAATATAGCAAACCCTATTGATATCATAAAAATCGTTGTAATGTTTAGTCGATTTACCTTTTTTACGAAAATATTGTCATAGTATAACGCAAATCGATGATCAAATATCATACAAATCGATATGAAAATTCTTGTTTATAGCTTATAAATCGATATAACGAATCATCTTCATAATTGAGGGTTTAGGTATAGGGTTTAGTTTAGAGGTTTTAGGGTTAGGGTTTAGGGTTTAGTAATATATTAAGGGTTTATCGTTTAGCATTACGGTTTAGTAAGATATTAAGGGTTTAGAGGTAGGGTTTAGTAAGATATTAAGGGTTTAGGGTTAGGGTTTAGTAAGATATTAAGGGTTTAGGTTAAGGGTTTAGGGTTAGGATTTAGTAAGATATTAAGGGTTTAGGGTCTAGGGTTATGGTTTAGTAAGATATTAAGGGTTTAAGGTTTAGGTTAAGGGTTTAGGGTCTAGTGTTATGGTTTAGTAAGATATTAAGGGTTTAAGGTTTAGGTTAAGGGTTTAAGTTAAGAGTTTAGGGTTAGGGTTTAGTAATATATTAAGGGTTTATGGTTTAGCATTACAGTTTAGTAAGATATTAAGGGTTTAGGGTTTAGGGCAAATGTTTAGTAAGATATTAAGGGTTTAGGGTTTAAGGTTTGGGGTCTAGGGTTATATTAAGGGTTTATGGTTTAGCATTATGGTTTAGTAAGATATTAAGGGTTTAGGGTTAGGGTTTAGTAAGATATTAAGGGTTTAGGGTTTAGGTTAAGGGTTTAGGGTTAGGGTTTAGTAAGATATTAAGGGTTTAGGGTTTAGTGTTATGATTTAGTAAGATATTAAGGGTTTAAGGTTTAGGTTAAGGGTTTAGGGTTAGGGTTTAGGGTTACAGTTTTTAGGTTTTAGGGTTAGGGTTTAGGCATTAAGGGTTTTAGGGTTTCTGCTTTGAACATACAAATCGGTGCTTCAAACGTACAAATCAATGTAGAAATCGCACCCTTAATAAGTACATATAGTTGTAACGTTTATACTTCAACATTAACCATTGTTGTACGATTTAGCAAACTTGATTACAAATCTTGGTAACTTTATAAATCATAAATCTCTATTGCATTAAATGTATAAATTATTGCTGCTTTAAATGTGTAAATTTTGAATCATAAATCATAAATCACCACAACGATTTGCCTTTGTTACGAAAATATGTGTCATTCATTTGTAAAAGAAATGTCGTTTCACATCTCGCTCATTGTCAAAAATTGATATGCCTTGTGAGACCTGGATTCTGGTTGTGATGTTTGTGATTTAAGCAATGACGTCTATGTAAGCAACAACGATTTGCCTTTGTATAGAAAATACTGGAATAGTATAACGCAAATCGCAATTGTAGTAACATACTATCGATTTGCAAGATATTGTTTTGTTTGTTAATATCGTTTTGTAAGCTATTATGTTGAATTTCTCTATCGATTTGTAATATATTATGCGATATGTATATCGATTTGTAACATATTATGTGTTTGCTAATGTCGATTTGTATGATATTTGTATTATGATATTGAAATGTGTGCGTGCAACATTTACATTGTTGCACGATTACGGTGGCGATGTGCGTATTCAAATCATTGTTCATTTAGCGATTAAAATTAAAATCGCTTCTCAGCGTCGTAGATGTCATTAAATTGTTGTCTCTTGAATCGCTATTGTACGATAAGTCATTTCTTTTATTGACACGGTAAATAACAACTCGATGCATAGTATAGTGCGATACAACTGACGATCATGACAGATAACATGAAGAATGATGTGCATATAGATTTAATTTTGCATGGTTGGCAGGAAGAAATCCTTTTGCCTCATAAGTGTGTGTAGTTTTCATTCTCCTCCTCCTTCTTCCTTTGTTTTTTTCTTCTCTTCGTCATCCTTCTTCTTCTTCTTCTTTAGTTCTTCCTCATCTTTCTTTGTTTGCTTTTCATCTTCAATATCTGATGGTTCAGGCTCCGCATAATAAATATCCAATAATTTGTTCCTATCTTTTTCATTCTCAATGTTCTTTACATAACCTTCATATATATCGGATTGGCGGATGATTTCTCCAAGAGTCATCCCCTCAAACGGCGAAGGCTTTCTTGTCTTACGAATTGTAGTCATTGCTAACCTGCACAACACATAAATTTAACTGCATCATTGTATGTTACAACCACTTTTCCAAGTATATATTATTACAAATTATCACATTCGTTACACAATCACCAACATTACAAGTCGTCATAATATTTGGCTTCATAAATAAATATTATAGTACGATTTAGCAAAATTAAGTACAAATCGAGGTAACTTCATATTTACACATGGCTACTGCATCAAACGTATAAATCGTTGTACAAATCGCACCCTTCACAAGTATATATCGTTGTAACATTTTTGCTTCTTAAGTAAACATCATAGTATAATTTAGCAAACTTAAGTACAAATCGTAGTAAGTTCATAAATCATAAATACACATGACTATTGCTTCAAACGTATAAATCATTGGTGCATCGAACGTACAAAGCGCTCCTTCAAACATATAAATCATTGTAGAAATCAAACCCTTCATAAGTACATATCGTTGTAAATCATAAATCGTTATTATATTAAATGTATAAATCGTTGCTGCTTTAAATGTATAAATCATGAATCATAAATCATAAATCGCTACTGATTCAAACGTGTAAATCGTTGTTGCATCAAACAAATTGCTACTGTATTAAATGTATAACTCTTTGTTAACTTCAAACTTACAAATTATTGTAGAAATTTAGCCTTCATAAGTACATATCGTTTCCTTTCACGACTCTTGTTTGAGTATGAAAATAGGTATTATTTAGCATTTATAATACAACTACTTGTAAGATTTAACATTCGGATTTACAAATCGATTTGTTTACATAACAAAAACTTACACAAAACTCCCCTTCTAGGACACAAGTTTTGCTAATCCGATAGTGGAGGAGAAACACCTAGAAGGTAGATGCAGCCGATGGTGGCATTGGTGCTCTGACTACGCTCTAACGACAGCAGACGACAACAAAGGGTGCTCCGACGGCAGCAGACAACGATAAAGGGTGCTCCGATGACAATAGACAATGGCAAAGACTGCATCGTCAAAGGGAGCTCCTGCTATAGTAGATGGTGTGTCGTCAAAGGGTGATCCGAAATGTTTAGGGTGACATATTGCGAGAAGCTCCTGTTAAAGCAGAGGAGTTTACTCCTTAGGGCAAAAACGATGATGATTTTAACTCTTTCTGGTGGGAGGACATTTTTGTTTTTTACTTGAAACATCATTTCATGGCGCTAATGGTGGGAAAGGGTACTTAAGTCTTTGCAAATGCACCAAACTTTGATGCTAAGTGACGCAGACACACACAGGGAAACGAGCCCCAAGTGCTTACATACGTGATGCTCATTCAGACCCGAGAACACACATCTATGTGTTTTGGGGGAGAACATATAACCTGCTTTGTAAAATTACTTATTGTTCTTCATTTTTTCTGTAATCCCTTCTGTTAATCTGTCAATTTACTGTATACTCTCTTTCCATGGAACGTGATAAATGTGAATGAATTTGTCCTTTTCCTCATCCAAGTGGGTAACTCGGTGGTTCATTCAAGTATGTCGATTTTAGACAGCCTAGGCTTTGGATTTATAGCCCACTAACAGCCTCATAACCTGCACATTCAATTTATGGCAGCTTTGGCAGAGAGATACCGAGCGGAGACATGGACTTTTCACTTCTCGTGGAAAGAGATTGTCATTACCCCCTTAGATATCTTCCATATCATGGGTTTACCTTATGGGGGTGAGCCGACAATAGCTGATATGAATGAGCATCCTCACTTGGTGTTCCTAAAGTTGTTTGGGAGGCGCCCTTCTGGTTTTGGCAGAAAGATCTATCTTGTATGGCTTCGTGATATATACGTAGAGTTTGCAGATCCTAATGGTATCCGTATAGACTAATAATGTGCATAAGCATAACAAAATGAACAAAAAAGAGGGAACATAGTTTTATTCATTTTGTAGCAACTGATACATCAAGTCCAATGTTTGTTTGGATTATACTCGGATGCTATGTTTCAAATGTTCATTGTTTGATGACGATGTGCAACTTGGACAATTATAGATAATGGGTTGAATTACTTTTTGGATCATATGACCTGATACCTGTTTTAACAAGTTTATTGCAGATTTTTACCCCGAATATGGATCTCGAACTTAATCTAAAAACCATAACATAAAAAATATTTAAAACATAAAATCTAGAATTGAATCTAAAAACCAAAATCTAATTTTTTTTTCTTAAATTGGAAACAAATACCCCCTTCTTCTTCATTCTTCATTCTTCAAATCTGACATTCATCAGCTACACTAAAGTGGACCCCAAATTGAGCAACAAAGTCAAACTCGATTAACTCAAACTACAATCATGAAAACAACTCAGATCTGGCAACCAAAATCACATTTTTTAATTCCTTCAACACCATATCCAGCAAGATCAAGCTTCACTAATCCATTAAAAAATAAATTAAAAAAGTCCCGCAAAAACATAACCATAAGAAAAACATTCTTTTTCCTTGGAAAACTTTGGGATCAAAAGTAAGGTAAAGAAGCCACAAATAAGCAGTTGGAAACAACCCACTATGAAAAAAAAAACAAGAACATAACTATTGAATAGCATTGCCACTTGATGGAGCTCTGTGGCCCTCCTCGCTGCGCGCAGCTCACCCCATCCCTAACGCAGACCGAATCCACCCAGCCAGAGGCATGAATCGCCTTGCAGCGCCGATTCATGATCACCACCAAGCACCCCTCAGTGGTGGCCATCCACACATAGACCTCCCCTTTCCCCTTAATCAACAACCACCCCGCAATCCCCACTAAAATCTTCTCATACCCGATCGACAACTCGTAACTCGCACCATTGCCTCAAAATCGACCCATAATCAAACCCATCCAGTGACAACTGAAGACGATCTCCAACACCTTCCCAACCAATTGACACCCCTAGACACATTAATCCAAATATAGAATTGCCCAGCATGATGTAGTGTTTTATTTACTATCCACAAGCATATTGTCGCGGGGCTTACTTTTTTCAATAAGCCAGTGTGGCGTGACAATCCTTCCTTACCACCGCAAGCCTACCTATAACTCTGTCATGGGCATAGAATGCTTTGCAAACCTGCGATGCGCCAAGCTACCCAAGTTGGCCAGCCTAACGGCCAAAAGCCGCGTACCAATACCTTTCCATGTGCTGAATCATTTTCATTGGCCCTGCGCACCACCTCGTGCGCAACTGCCTAGCGGAAGATGATCAGGCACAATTTCAAATGTGCATTCCATATAGTTCATGCCACTTAGTGCATAGTCGTCTCATACCAGCTATCACTTTCGAAAAAGGCACAAACTTTGCCTTAGCCTTGCATGCCATGGAGCGTATTGCGACTCCATGCGCATGACACAACAAAACCTCATCACCGAAGGAACATGACCTTGCGGCCTCCAGTCCAAATACCAGTTGATGATTGAACACCATAGCGAAGAGCACCACCCAGACTCATTTGCCGACGCCTAGGCATTCACTTGCCTAGCCTCGAGTCATCATACTCGGTTGGAACCACCTAAGGTGATTCCTTGAAGAATTAGCCCTAACCCACATGCACCTTCATGCGTCCAACCACTACGCGTGGAAAAACTCTTGCAAGCCAAGAGGTCCTTAACCAAATCTCCAAAGACAACTTCCTCTAATCAGTTGGCACTGCTTAACTAAACAACGCTCCACGTCTATGCCACCACACAACGATGCACTAACGATGATACCAATGCCTATAGCATGTCGTGCTACCACCGCACGTCACCGATCAAGCGAACACATACCGCATGTTCCTACACTCGATGCATTTTCCACTCAGTAGAGCTCCACATTGCATATGTCCTATTCTGAAAGATTGTCCTGGGACATTCTCCCCCACCCAAAACCAGTGTCGTCCTCAACAATGTTGGTGTAGGTAAGAACACAGTCTTCACTGATATGCCAGATTATCTTTGTACTTATCTTTGGTTTACTCTTTTTCTTCAGCCTACTCAACTTGTTCTGGATTACATCCACCGTCGCCGCAACCTTTAACACGCCAAGTCCCATACCTTTAACGCATCTTCGATCATTTAGACAACGGTCTTCTGCTTTATCAATATCGAGTATTCTCTACTCGTGAGACCCCAGTGTAGTCTCATACACAAGCAGGTCATTCTCGCTCGCACAATAAACTTATCGTCTTGATGCTCATGAATGGGGTGTCTTCAAACCCCATCAAGGGCAATTCCAAGCCCTTCATGGTTCTCACAGAGAAAGACGACCATCAATGCATGCTGCAGGGATATCAACTCCCTTAAGCACCAACTTAGGGTTTTTTAATTGTCCAAACTAGTCCTCAAGTGAGGGACATCTGCTTACATATCACCCCAATGCGGTCCTTTAAAGTGTCTTCCTGAGCACTCGTCCTCACAAGGGCACTTTGCCCCAATGCTACACTCCCTCCTGAAACCAGCACGTTGTACTCTCGCTTAGAGTCAGCAAAATATTTTCATAGGAACCAACGAGCCACGAACAATAACTTTTTTTACACGCGCAATCTATTGAAGATCTGTTAACTCAAGAGACCAAAACAATGAGCATCCTGCTCAACATGGGCACTCCGCTAACCCATAATCTTGGGAGAGAATCTAGAAGTTTAATTGAGTATCCCATACCCAAATGTGCAAATCCATCAAACCGAATCCAACGTGCATTCTCTGCATGCACAAGGCAAATGCCACGCTCCATCTGTGAGCCTAACACACAACTAGTAGGAATCTTTGGTTTATCTATGTTCACTTAGCCAACTGAATAACAACCTTACACTTTTGCTTCTCATTGACAAGATATCTCATACCATCCTGCCAATATCCTGCTTCTGTGCTTAGTCAACCACACTTCAGCTGCGCAAAATTACGTAACAAAGATAAACTATCGTTGTTCTCTTCAGTATCGCACACAATGAAGAACAAGGTCTCTATGAATCTTTCTACTCTTATGCCAATTTGTCACGGGCTTACTTTTTTCAATAAGCTAGTGTGGCGTGATGATCATTTCTTACCACCGCAAGCCTATCTATCGCTCTGTCACGAGCATAGAATGCTTCACAAACCCATGATGTGCCAAGCTGCCCAGCCTAACGGCCAAAGGCTGTGTACCAACACCTTTCCATGTGCTGAATCATTTTCATTAGCCCTGCACACCACCCCTTGCACAGTTGCCTAGCGAAAGTTGATCAAGCCCATTTTCAAATGTGCATTCCATATAGTTTATATCGCTTAGTGCATAGCCGTTCCATACCAGCTATCACTTCTGAAAGAAGCACAAACTTTGCCTTAGCCTTACGTGCCATGAAGCGTATTGCGACTCCATGCATACGACACAACAAAACCTTACCACCGAAGGAACAAGACCATGCAGCCTCCAGTTCAAAGACCAGTTGATGATTGAACATCATAATGAAGAGCACCACTTAGACTCATTCGCCGATGCCTAGGCATTCACTCGCCTAGCTCTGAGTCACCATACTCGGTTGGAACCATCTAAGGTGATTTCTGAGAGAATTAGCCCTAACCCACATGCACCCTTGTGCATCCAACCGCTATGCGTGGAAAAAGTCTTGCAAGCAGAGATGTCCTTAACCAAATCTTCAAAGGCAACATCCTCTGATCCATTGGCACTGTTTAACCAAACAACGCTCCACGTCTGTGCTGCAACACAGCAATGCACTAATGATGATACTGATGCCTATCGCATGTCGTGCTATCATCGCACATCATCGATCAAGCGAACACATACCGCACGTTCCTACACTCAATGTATTTTTCACTCACTAGAGCTCCGCATTGCACATGTCCTATTCTGAAAGATCGGCCCAGGATACATCTAATCATGGCTATATTTGTTTGAGTTTGGTACCATGTAGTGGATGGTTGACCACGAGACATAAAGATAATACAAAATTTTGTGATCGTGTGTACATTGTCATGATCTTGAATTAAAGTATACAAATCTAACTAATAAAGTAAACATGTTAGATTTGTGTTGGGTGTCTATGATACATATCCAACTAATTGGATGTTGGCTAAACCCATTAGAATTCTGATTTAGATGTAGACACTGAAAAGCTCATTCCATATCCTCTTTTTTTTTTTTTTACGTATAAACAGATTTGGATATCCGTCAAATTTGGATGTTTGTTAGATTTTGTAGCAAATTGCCAATACAATATCCCCATCGAACTATTATGAAAACCTCCCCAATGAAAAATCCTCTCAAACTTCCCAAATGGATGTTTTATTGGATTGTTGGTGTTTTTTTTTTTAAATTCTGTACAGATGTGATCTATATGCTTGTTTTATAGGAATTAGTTATAGTAACATTTGATTCCAATGCATGGATAGGTTTTTATAAGTTTCAAAAAACAACAACCTACAATTTTTATAAAATTTTGAGACTCCGAATACCATTTTTTCTATCCAAAATTCAATGATCCAAGTATCAATTTCTAGTAAATTAATCATGTTGAACACGTGTATGGTCAGAACATTGAAAAAAAACACCAAAATTTTTCTATTTGGTAGGTGTGGGACCGTTTTCATTGGGGAGGTTTTGGGTTACTAAATGGATGTAAAACGGATTTGGATTGGATGTGATCAATACCATATTCAACTATTTGGATGTTGGTTAATTAGACTCAAACTCAGATTTGAATTTGGATGGTGAAAAGCTTATACCAGATCCACTTTTTACATATGAACACAGATTTGGATATCTGTTGGATTTGGTAGCAAAATCAAAATCATATCTGAATCTATTATAATCGGATAGAGTTTTGGCTTACCAAATTCCACTAAACGGAGTCAAATTCGGTGAGATATCAGATAAAGTTTGATTCATTGACATCCCTAAGCACACTAAGCTTGTCAAATTTTAGGTGTAATTTTTCTATGTAATAAGAAAACAGAAAAACTTGTTAAGGGCTCAACCTTGAACAACTGAATTCGAGCTCAGCTCGGTTAATCGATACGCAAAAATAAGTACACTTTAAAATTTTAGTATACATTAAAAATGTAAAAATAAGTAGACAAGTTCATAAGAATATTCAATAAAAATACTTGTCGTAATAAAATCTCATTGTACTATTTTAAAAGATAAAATTCTGATATTTTTGTCTTGATTTTAACTATGGTTTTTATCTTTACCAAAAGTGTAACATTTTAATGATATTTTTTAAACTATCGCGATATGTGCTGCTAGTCAGCCATTATTTTGACATGAAGAAGACAGAATGGTCGATGACGGACTCAAGCACGATGCTAATGACCACCCATCTCTGTGATGGACGGCTTGGAGCACATTTTCCATTCCTCATATTTTTCACGGTATAATCGTCATTTTGTACTGAACACTTGGATATTTTGGTCATTTGATCTTCAATTGGGTGAGACTGTTTAAACCCTAAACCTCCCTCTCCCCCTTTAGAGAGAGAGAGAGAGAGAGAGAGAGAGAGAGAGACAGAGAGACTTCTCTTCTGCTTTTCTTCTCTGCGATTTCTGGGGGCTTTCTCCTCTACGAACTAGCATTATGAGACCTCCTATTAGAGGCGGAGGCGGTTTCAGAGGGGGCCGAGGTGGCGGCGGTTTCAGAGGTGGTCGAGGCGGCGGCAGAGGAGGCGGTGGCCGTTTCGGCGGCAGAGGAGGTGGTGGCGGATTCCG
Source organism: Nuphar pumila (assembly GCF_984573655.1). Classification (NCBI taxonomy): domain Eukaryota; kingdom Viridiplantae; phylum Streptophyta; class Magnoliopsida; order Nymphaeales; family Nymphaeaceae; genus Nuphar; species Nuphar pumila. The sequence goes on along the minus strand of NC_143257.1, from coordinate 125,915,030 downwards.
CGATGAGGGCCCTCCTGAAGAAGTCGTGGGTAGGTCTTCTTTCTTCCTTTCTCTACTTCCGTTGATCTTAAGATGCCCCAGTCTTAGATCGTTTATTCTTCTTTTATGGTCTTCTTTCCCCCCCGCTGTGATCCATATAGTGCGTTGGATATCTTTGTGATGTCGTTTTGGTAAAGTCGGCGTTAAGTGTTTTGGTTATTTGTATGATGATATTTCTTCTTTTCAAATGAATTAGAGGTTTCCTCCTTCCTCCATGCGTGCGAGGGAGACGCGGTCACGAAGCTCACGAATGAGAAAATTCCGTATTTTAACGCCCCGATTTATCTTCAGAACAAGACCCAAATCGGAAAAGTAGATGAGATTTTCGGTCCCATCAACGAAGCTGTGGGTGCTCTTTCATTCTCTTTTTTCTTTTGTGATTTTTTGTTGGGTTTATCCTAACTGGAGTTTTGGTGATTTTCTTTTGGAGATGTAGTACTTTTCGATTAAGACGATGGAGGGAATTATTGCTACTTCGTATTCTGAGGGAGATAAGTTCTACATCGACCCAGCAAAGTTATTACCTTTGCAGAGATTTCTTCCCCAGCCAAAGTATGTTCTTTTCATTCACGCCTCTGTTTGGAACCAAGAATGTATGTGTTTGAGTGCATTATGGGACAGAACCTGCTGTATATGAATTGGAATTGAATTGCATTGATACCCCATTTTTCTCTCTAGGGATTTGATGCTTTCATGTTAGCTAGTTGGATTTGAACAGAGAGGCTTATGACAGCACACACTTGTATGAAACTGGAAACAGTTGGGGTGAAGGGCGATAGGGGGTTCTTTCCTTAAAACACTACCTTTTCTTATCAGAAAGGACCTTTTTTCATTCGTTATCTTAAACTTTTAATCTACTTAGCTTACTTTACCTTTAATTGTGAATTTGAAATTCAGTTCTGTATTTATTGTATGTGCAGTAACAATCAACTATTAAATTGAAGGTTGTACTTAAAATAGTCCTCCAAACCCATAAAAATTCTGACATTCCATCTGAAACAATCATGTCTTCGATTTCTTCCTTTGTCCTTTCCTCTCCTTAATCTCTAGTTCAGTACTTGGGAATCAACTTCCAAAACGGCATCCTGTACTATAGTTTGCTTCATAACTCTAGTCAAACCCCTTTCTGCATTTCACTCAAAGTGTCGTACAGAAACCATTGTCACCCGTTGCGGGCTGCTGAGTGCCATCTTCACCTTGCAAATTTCTTTGGTCACGTAGCTCCTCGAAAAATCTCTGCACTGGTTGACGTCCTCAAACATCATGCCTTCAACAATTTCACTGTTGGGCCGATGCAAAAGGTTTTATGGTTATGTTGCCTTCGTCATCCACGATTATTTTTGAGTTGTCCTCCAGAATTAATCAATGTGCTTGCTCGACGAATGTGGCCTAATCCCTTTTATCAAAGAAACCTCTACTTAACCCTCTCTCCATTGGGCCAATGCAAAAGGCATTCCATGGTTATGTTGCCTTTGTCATTCACGTTTCCTTTTGAGCTATCCTCCAGAATTATTTGATGTGTTTGCTTAATGAAGGCGGCCTGATCTGTTTCATCGTAGAAACCACTATACTTTTGTCTATTCTAAGGCTGCATCATGTACTATATTTTGCATCATTATTCTTGTCAAATTGCTTTCTCCACTGCAGTCAAATATAACTTTTCTTATTAGAGTAGTGGTAAATTGTAACCCATGCTTTTATCATGTAAGTCAATAACTCCATTAACCATTCTTATTGGTTGGAAGCGCCAAGTGTTTGTGTTCTCAAAAATGAGCACCTTGGTGCGCAAGTTTTTACTTGAACCTCCTTACATAAGAACCGGCTTAACTCCTAAAGGATGTGTTATGCGGATTCATGGTCTGAGATAGTGTTTCATATTCACAAACATGTACAGTTTAAACTTTATGAATGCATGTCTGGAATCCTTTCTGATGGTACAATATCCAGTCCAACTAAGACAACATTATGCTGCCTCATCTTACAGTTGGGAGGAGGCTATATTATCATCTTTTATATTCTATTTGTATACAGCATTATTCTGTTTGGTCCACCTACTTTAGGGTCTGGCTCACAGAATAATGAAAGTTTTATGTATGATGCTTGATACAACATACCCCAACATGCTTTGGCCTTTACGGTTCAAGCTGTCCTAGAGTGGATACTGAGGTCCCTGGTATTTGGCAACTCTCTTTCTGCAAACCTGATGGTTATGAACTAGATTACTTGGGTATGGAGGTTATTGTGCACCAATGAACTTTTACTGGGACTTCCTGCAATACCTTATACATAAGCTCATACTGTATCTAAAGATCTTAAAGGTATCATGTGACTAACTGTTTTTATGCCTAGACTCCTAGCACAATATAAATATATCATATATAATGGGAATGCATGTAGAATATTCTGCATAACTGTATAATGTTAGATGTCTCAAGCTTGGCATCTGTCGCAATAGTGATACTTGTATTGATATTTATCTTTCTGTTCTGTTTGTAGCTGGTATGCAATCCTTTATTACTTTAGTTATGTGGTGATGTTGACTTGTTGCCATTCAATGTTTATGTTTTGAAGAAGGCTGGTTAAAGCGATTTGGTTTTCACCAACTAACCCAACTTGATGAAAGCCTGAACCTGTAGTTACAGCAGTTGAGCACCCATTTTTTACTGATTGAAAATGTCAAAACTCTAACAAAACTTTGGGTTCAAATTGCATGGTTTGGAATTTGGAAATCGTATTGGCTGATAGACTTTCTGCTTAGCTTGAGATATCTCCGATCCATGAATTTGGGCTGTTTCTGAGCATTGTGATAGTTCCTGTTATTTGTATTCCTCTATTTGATATCTTCTTTTGTCCTGCACGCATCACAGGGGGCAGCCACAAGCATATGCCAGAGGTGGTGGCCGTGGAGGAAGAGGTGGTCCTCGTGGTGGGGGACGTGGTGGTGGATTCCGTGGAAGGGGTGCTCCTAGAGGAGGCAGAGCTGGCTTTTTTAGAGGTGGTGGACGAGGTGGTGGTGGAAGGGGCCGCGGGAGATCATAAAAAGTTCATTATAGTTTTTTTCATGCTCAACTTTTCTGTCTCTGTTCTCATTCTGCAACGTTTATTGCGGCTTAAACCTGAAAGAGGAACTTACGACATTCACAGTAGTTCATTTGATATGCCTTGCGCCTGTTCTCTTGCAGTGTGCAATGGTCCAGGCCTCGGAGAGGCGCTTTTGTTGTTCTAGCAATGCATGGTCTCTCTTGTTGAATCAATATTCTGCAGAGCTCTGTTCAGTGAATCTTACAGCCAAAGCCATCCTGACCTTTCTTATTGCTTCATTTTCTTCTTTTTTGGTCGGGGTAGCTACATTTTGGGATTCGCCAAACAGGATTTTAACCCGAGAACTCTCGGTTAAGATAATGCAACTCCAATGGTTTAGCTATTATTCCTCTGCACCAGATTTAAATTTCACTTCTAATGGCATGTTTGTCGCCTAGGAAAGTAAAGCCAATTGTGTCCGGAAAAAGTGTTTGAAAGGGTATGCAACCATTAGGAAAAAGAAAAAAAGGCCACTCTTTGCAGTCCGTGCCCTTTGGAGTGCTGAGGATGGGTATTGGTCCCTAACCTTTTGCTTTTTGGCAACAAGTTTCTGTTAAAATTGAGCTAATGTTTCCAGCACTTGACAATTGCGCCATAGGGGACAATTTTAAAATCTGGTAAAAAGTTTTTTTTTTCCTACCCCAAATGGTTTAGGTGAAAAGTGGCTTCATGACAAGAACTCCAGGTTCTTCGAAGATTCGAGATACTGAAATTTGGGTGTAGTAAAAATTTTCCAGTTTTCGAGTTCCCAGGTTCTTTCAAGTTCAAATCTTTTGTGAAGATTTCCTAGATTGCTAAAATGCTCACCGAGCGGCTGACCTTTTTTGCCATTTGTTTAGAGGACCTAAGCTTGGTCAAGTAGATGATTCCTAAGAAAGATTGATGTTTGGTCCTTCTCCACTTGGTCATTCATAGACAAGCCCAGTTGCCTTGACTCCATTCTCAACTTGGTCTAGAGCCAAGATCTCTGTGTATGCATGGACATGGGTGCGTGAGAGAGAGAGAGAGAGAGAGAGAGAGAGAGAGAGAGAGAGAGAGAGAGAGAGATCCAAATCTTGGTTCATTGACAACAAAAAACCAGTGAGAAACAAAACTCAGAGAATAAGACCGCATTTATTTCCCATACTCTTGTAGGCAAAAGGTTTTTAAGTTCAGCTTGCTCATGTGGAGAAAACAAAAAAGAGAAAAAAAAAACAGTTTCTCAAGCCTGCCAGCCTCTGAGAACAGTCGCTCGAGCAACACGGTTAACTCCAAGGGTGAAGGCTCCCATCCGTAGATCACAATTATGGGTCTTACACATCTCTTTTATGTGACTGAATCCTTTTGTCATGTAATTCTTCAGTTCACAGTTCACCTTCTGCTCCTCCCACATGAATCCTTGAATGTTCTGAAAGCAAGTGTACAAGGAGAAAATCAAAAGAGAGGCCACTTCTCAAAAAGATCAGGAAGACATAACATGCACACATAAACAAATTAAAACTACATGGGACAATTATGAGACCCCTAACTGGAGGCCGCTATATACCTGTTTGAGGTGGATATCAGGTGCAGAATCACCAAAATCTGAGATATTTTTTTGTTATCCTTTTCACACACACACACACACACACACACAGCATTGCAGTTCATGAAGAACTGCAGCCAATGTGCTTCTCTCATTTATCTACCTTCCTTTCCTAGATTAGAATTGGAGCAGAAAATGTTGCTCTCAGGATTTACCTGAACCCACTCAAAGTAACTCACGGTAACTCCACCAGAGTTTGCAAATATGTCAGGCAGGATGATGACACCTTTTTTTGCTAAAATCTGCATCAAAATGAAGATGCTGATATCGTAGTATGAAAGAACAAAAAGAATATAGGGCACACTTAAGACAATTGCAAAGCTAAAAATCCATAATTATCATCAACATGTGAACAAACTGTTTCAAGATTGAGCTCATGTAGTTAAGCAGATGGATACGAGGGGTACCTCATCAGCATCCGGATCAGTTGGATGGTTAGCTGCTTCAATAATGAATTTGGCCTTTATTTCATTAGCATTTTCCCTGCTCAAAAATAACAATTGCAATCATATAGGGGACTACAAGAAACATGTTACTCTGACAATATCATGGACAGCCAAAATTTGGTAGATTTTCCTAAAAACAAAACCTAAGACAGAAAGGAAATGATAGAAAACCTGTTAATAACACCCCCAAGAGCAGCTGGAATGAGGACATCACAATCTTCCACCAATAACATCTTGGGGTCTATTGAATCTCCCCCATCAAATCCTTTGATTCCACGATGTTCTTTTGAATACTTGAGCAGTCTTGGGATATCAAGACCACTGCTGTTCTTTATGGCTCTAGTGATATCGCTTACTGCAACTATCTTACCTCCTTTTTCACTAATAAATTGAGCTGCCGTGGAACCCACATTTCCAAATCCCTAGAATTTCATAGCAATCCTATAAATGTATATATCATATAGTAATCCAGGAATAATATTTTAAAGCAGAATTCAGGAACAATGAGAAAGCAAGGATAGAAAAACTAGATCTATCAGTTGTCTTGTTCAGTCTAGATATTCCTCTAACATATCCCAGCGAGTAATTGGAATACACAGGAACTATGCGCATATTAGTGCAGAAAGAATGTAGGAGTCTATCAGGTAACATAAATAGGAAGAAATGACATTGTTTTCAGTAATTCCAAGCCTATTTGCACCACCATGCATATATCTATCCAAGTGCTGTTACATCTCACGGGGTAATACATGCTATCTTTTGGTCTTTCCAGCTCCAATAGCAGCTAGTATGTACGAAAAACAAAAGGTAGTAGCATGCCAATAAATGTGAATACCACTTATTGATCAAATCCTCCTGTCCAACAATGTGAAAAAAGTAATTGTGAAAGATGACCTCAGTTACTCCCGGTATCAATGTGTCATGTGATCAGCAAGTGTAAGTGACTATTCACATGAATAGAGAAGCACTGGATTAGAGTTGGATGAACTTCATGATGTTAGCTCTACTTTTTTTTTTCATTCCTCTAACAATCTTCGTGATTCATCATGAAAATAAATTACGATTAAGTTGAAAACTGACAACATTGCACCAGCATAGTGCAGCAAAACTGCGTAGAAACCACCAAGAGACACCTATCATCTTCCTGTGGAAAACCTCTTTGAAAAAGGTGTTTTAGGTGTTTGGGTCCAAACCCGACCCACAGCTATCCAAACCTGACCCACAGCTATCTCTTGTATGTACGTTTTGTTACTTTTGTTTCGGGTCTGGATATTATAATAGATCCAGACCCATGTTGTACATCCAAATATAAATATAAAGTTAGGTCACAATTTCTTTAACACAGAAATCGTGACAGCCGCAGACCCCTCTTGCATTCTCTTCTTCGTTTCTCTCTCTCTCTCCTTTCTCAATACAGGTACAAGTGGAAATTCTAACATAGTATCAGAGCAGAGATCCATCTAAAGGCCGAAGAGGATTCCGACAGGTGTGATGATCAGAAATTTGAGGTTTTTCGTTCTTTCCCTTTCTACTCTTCTATTCTTCTTCATTTCTTTTCTTCCTCTCTCATTCTTCCCCTCTTTCTGAAATTTCCTGTGTACCCACATCTCGCGTGAGTTTTATATTCTAGTGGATCTGAGATTCACGTGAATCCTGTTCACGTGAACCCAGACCGTGAAAAAGGGGTGACAATATTTCACGTGAATCGCTGAAATCGATTCACGTGAAACACCAAACCAATCACGATTGCTAATTCAAATCTGTTTTCGTTTAATATTATCTGCTTGATCTCTTTTGTTGGTACTATTTGTTTGATCTTCCTTTTGCCCAATCTCCTCCACGAATCTACCTTTGCATATTCGAATATTACAACTTTTCTCGTGATTCTTTATTGTTTTGCTGTGCAATTTACTTGATTATCCATTTCTATACTTGTCTGAAAATACATCTAACGTGTAAAAGTATTTTTCATCACGTCAATCTCATTTTTTGGAGTGTATAGAAAAAGGTTCAGTCTCTCTATTCTCTAAATCTGACAGCCTGCGATCTTTTGTTCATCAAAAAAAAGGGGGGGGGCTGAGCATTTCGTGAACACTCTTGTTGATTTTCATTCTCAATGGATCCTTATTCCTCTCCATCAAATCTTTCTTCAAGTTTTCTCAACCAACTCGTTTCTGAAAAGTTGAATACCTCAAACTTCTTGATTTGGAAGAGACAAATTATTCCTTTTATAAGGAGCCAAGGTCTCTTAGGTCACCTGGATGGAACCACTCCAGTCCCACCAAAATTTGTCCTGAGAAAAGAGAAAGATGATAAAGGGGCAAGTTCGATCGTGTATGTCAAAAATGTAGAATTTCTCAACTTGAAAATGAAAGATCAATCAGTTGTTGCATACATCACTTCAACCCTGTCTCAAGAGGTTCTTGTTGCCATCCCTAACAATTGTACAACACTACAACTCTGGGAGCGACTGGTTCAGACGTATTCGCAGGTTTCACGAGCGAGGATGGTTTTTCTCAAAAGAGAATTTCAGTTGCTAAGAAAAGATTCCATGACCATCATGGAATATTTAAACAAGATAAAGATTATCACATATCAGCTTGCAGTTATAGGATGTGCGGTAAGTGACAATGACATGGTGCAACAAACTCTGAGTGGATTAGGATCTGACTACAATATGATAGTCACTTCACTATTGTGCCTCCATGTCCTTCCTACCTTTGATGAGCTACGAGCTAAATTGATTCAATATGAAATGACTCTGAAGGGTTTCTCTGAAGAAACTCACATTCACACAAATTCCCAAGAAGTTTTTGCCACAGGAGTGACTTATGGTAGAGGACAAGGACAAGGAGGACAAGGGCGAGGTGGACACGGAGGACGTGGTCTGCTTCCCACTCCCAATATGTTAGCTCATGCGCAAGGACAAAGATCCATCCCCACTTGCTTCCTTTGTAACAAAAGGGGGTATATCAAGGCGAATTGTTGGCATAATCCAGAGAATAAAGGAAAGGGTCCACAGACAGAAACCAAAAGAAAGTTCACAAATATCAGAGACAGTGGAGAGATTAAAGATCTGCTGATATCCGCCTTCTCAGAGTTGAAATTGAAACAGAGTGATGAAGGCACTTGGTTTGTCGACTCAAGGGCAGCGACTCATGTGACAGGCGATGCAGGTAAACTTTCTAATCTTATTCCTTATTTTGGAAAAAGTAAGATTGTCACTGGAGATGGATTCCACTATCCTGTTTCCCATGTTGGAAAAACTGTCATTCCCATGTCATATTCCACTCTTACACTTTCTGATGTTCTTCATGCTCACGACATCAAGAAAAATATTGTCTCTGTTTCCAAACTTATTGATGATAATAATGCTTCAGTGGAATTCACTCTCTTCTCTGTGCAGGTCAAGGACCTACGCATGAGGAAAACATTCACTGAAGGAAAGAGACGAGGCAATATGTATGTCTTTGAAGAAGCTCCATGTCATTTCGTCTGCCCTGTTCATCTGGATTCGAAGTCTTCATTAGAGTCGTGTTCATCCTCTTCTGCTAATGTTTTTAGTATTTCTGAATATAATAAGCCATTCTTATGGCATAGTCGATTAGGACATTGTGGGAGTCATTTTATTGAGAAACTTGTCTCTAATAATCTCATTCCAAAAGAAAGCCTCAATGGGGATGAGAGAGGTTAGAAGTGTCCTAGTTGTCTTTCATGCAAAAGTCATGTATTGCCTTTTCATTCCATTAATAAGAGAGCTTCAAAACCTTTTGAGATAATTTGTTCCGATGTATGGGGACCTGCCCCAATTGTTTCTGGATCCGGGAGCAGATACTACCTGATCTTTATTGATAACTATTCTCAATACACTTGGATATATTTTATAAAAAATAAGTCGGAAGTCTTCACTTTGTTTCAAAATTTTCTTTCCTTGGTTAAAAATCAGTTTTCTGAGTCCAATCAATTTTTCCAATGTGATGGAGGTGGGGAGTTCTCATCTCGTGATTTTATTTCTTTTCTTCAAAATAACAGAATAGGAAGAAGGGTGTCCTGTCCACACACCCCACAACAAAATGGGATTGCTGAGCGAAAACATAGGCATATTGTTGAAAGTGCCATGAGTATGCTTCATGATAGTAATCTTCCCATCAACCTATGGACAAAAGCTTTTCATTTTGCCATTCATGTGATAAATAGACTGCCTATGGTTGTTCTGGAAAACAAGTCTCCTTATTATTATCTTTTTGGAGCTCACCCTAGTTATCACGATCTGCGTGTCTTTGGATGTATTTGTTATGTACATATTGATCAGTCCCTGAAAAACAAGTTTCAGGACAAGGCTCAGAAGTGTAGGTTTGTGGGATACACAGATGACTACAAAGGATATAGGTGTTATGATCCAACCAACAGGCGCATCAGAATCTCAAGAAATGTTGTCTTTGATAAAAAAAAATTAATCATGGTACCGACACAATGAATATGTCCCCTAACACAACTGAAGTTTACTATCCTTGGCTGAGTTCAGAACTTTTTGTTAGTTCCAATGAAGCTTGTTCTCCAGATTGTGTACAACAAGAAGAAGAGATGTTTGAGAACACTGGGACATCAGGATCGCAGAATGAGGAGGAAGCACCATCATTCGTATCGGGCAAATACAAAGGCATTTCCTATTCTAGACAGAGACCGAAAGCATCAAATCATCCAGATCATGTCTCAGTCACCGATCCTACTCCCTCTCATACTCTTGAGGTCAGGAAATCAAATCGCATACGACATCCTATTGACAGGTGGGTCAGCTATAACAACTTCTCCTTGGATTTTCAGCTTTTTTTAACTACACTCAATAAGGAAGATAAGCCCACTATGTACTATCAGGCAGTCACTTCTACCAAATGGGTAGAAGCCATGAATGATGAAATGCAGGCATTGCATGAATGTGGAACCTAGGAAGTTGTTCCCAGACCACCTGACAAAAATGTTGTCGGATGCAAATGGGTCTATAAAATAAAGTATAAGCTAGATGGGACCATTGAACGATACAAGGCAAGACTTGTGACAAAAGGGTTCACTCAAGAAGTTGGGCAAGACTATGATGAGACCTTCAGTTCGGTGGTGAGAATGGAAACAATTCGAATTATTCTTTCCCTAGCTGTTGAACATGGATGGAAGTTGAGTCAGCTTGATGTGAAAAATGCATTCTTGCATGGGGATTTGAAGGAGGAAGTCTATATGGAACAACCCCTTGGATATCAAGAACACAATTGCAAAACACGTGTGCATGCTAAAGAGAGGTATTTATGGGCTAAAACAAGCATCTCGCTCTTGGTTTGATAGCTTCTCGCTTGAGATTCAAAAACATGAATTTGCTCGTTCCGTGTTGGACCACTCACTATTTATTTTTAGAAGTCAGAATGTGACTACTATACTATTAATTTATGTTGATGATATCATTCACAGGGAACTCTGAAGCTCACATCCAAGAAGTAAAAAACTTACTAGGTCAGAGGTTCAAGATGAAAGACCTTGGTGTCCTGCGCTATTTTCTTGGTGTAGAAGTTGATAACCAGGCTCATGGCTTGACGCTCACTCAACACAAGTATATCGTGGATGTTCTCAACAAGGCAGGCATGAAAGACTGCAAACCTCTAGGAACTCCAAGTGTGCTTCACCAAAAACTTAGTGCTCATGATGGAGATCTGTGTGACAATCCCACCAGGTATCGCAGTCTAATAGGAATGTTGCAATATCTCACATTCACTCGACCTGATATTGTTTATTCAGTCAATCGTCTCAGTTTATGCATGCACCACGTACTGAACATATGGAAGCGGTTAAGAGGATACTTAGATATCTGAAAGGGATCGTTGGAGACAGATTGATATATTCACCGCAGTCGTTAGGCAAGAAGGAGTGCGAACTTACTGTATACTATGATGTAGACTGGGTAGGGGATCCCGATGAACGAAGATCTACATCAGGATATTGTGTCTTTATTGGAAGGAATTTAGTCTCTTGGAGCAGTAGAAAACAAAAGGTTGTTGCTATATCAAGCACTGAGGCAGAGTTTAAATCTATGGCTGCAGCTACTGCCGAAGCTACGTGGGTCAAACATCTCCTAACTGAAGTAGGCGAAACGATTGCTCGCTCTATCTTGCTGTGTGATAATCAAAGTGCTCTCAACATGTCATTCAATCCAGTTCACCACAGTCGTGCTAAGCATATTGAGATTGGCCAACATTTTGTAAGACAAAAAGTTGAAGAAAAAGAGATTGAGCCTGAGTTTGTCAACACTGAAAGACAAGTTGCAGACATATTTACAAAGGGCTTGACAAAAGATTGTTTTTGGATGCTTAAAGACAAGTTGTTCATGATTCAAAACCATGATCAACTTGAGGGGGGGGGGGGTGAAAAAGGTGTTTTAGGTGTTCGGGTCCAAACCCGACCCATAGCTATCTCTTGTATGTACGTTTTGTTACTTTTGTTTCGGGTCTGGATATTATAATAGATCTAGACCCATGTTGTACATCCAAATATAAATATAAAGTTAGAAATCGTGACAGCCGCAGACCCCTCTTGCATTCTCATCTTCGTTTCTCTCTCTATCATTTCTCAATACAGGTACAGGTGAAAATTCTAACACTCTTTTCATTCAGACAAGCATGTTTCACTTTCAAAACATATGTTTTAATAGATCTAGCCGTAGTCTTGATCAATAAATAGGAAACCAAACATGTTTTCTCTATGAGATCCAATAACAATGAAATTTAAGGTGATTAGTTATAAACTAAATCTTTTCTTGTCAATATCATCCTAACACAAACCTTGGCAGGAATAAAAGCCACTAACTCAGCAACAAAAGCTTCCATAGACTAAAGAAGATGCTACGATGAAAGAAGAGATGACTGCATATCTGTTTAGCCTCTCAAAGAAGAGGCATCTGTGCTGATTCAACCTTCCTTTTGTAGAGATACCATGTGAGAGGTTTATCATGAGATATTTGCCCTGTCACATGGATATGGTCCATATGGATGCAGATACAGATAGAATATGGGCATAAGACCCAAATACATAATTTTTATAAATATTAGGGAATGAGGACATGTATTTTTTAATATTTAGTTCACAAAAAATTTATTTGATAATTTTACATGAAAATATATTTACTATTAGATAACATTCACTTTTTCAAGTATGTACTTAAAAGACACACACACACGAAAGAAAGTCAAAATCATTAAGCAAAATATAAAAGTAATTGAAAAGAGAAAATATCAAAAATATTAAAAAGCACTCATGATTTCAACCTTATTTAACATGTCCCTGTGACACAAAATCAAAGCGTTACATCCCAAGTAAAAGGTCCTGCACTAGGCAAGTACACTACTCTCTTATAATAACAAGCTAGGGTAGGTTCCATATCTGTTCCAAGAAAAATGCAGGCAAGGAAGAAATTAAGCCAAGAGTTTAAGCTCGCGTGATAGAAAGCCTACGCCTGGGGAACTCCTACAAACCTTACTTTCTGTTCGGCCTCTAGCTTCCGTGTTCATCACTTTGAGACTACAAGTTTATTTCCTAAATGGATCATAATTAAAATTTCCCTTGGTTTAATTCAACTCTTGTCTACATCCATGGATCTGGAGTAGGAACCCATTTCCTGCGGTTTCACATGTTCAGTTGATCAAACATTGGTCACCCTTGATTCTGCTTCACCTTTCATGGCAAGGTTCATGTTATCCTCCAACCACCAAAAGAAGTAGGTTTCCTTTTTCCATGTCAAAAGTTCTTAGAAAACTAACAATTTTATATTAGTAGAAAAATTACTTTCCCCTGTTTTATCTCAATGCTTAGTTCATGCAAAATAATTAATAAGTATGCCCATTCTTGTACAGCTTTACATTGTTCCACAGCTTAAAGGGATATGGAAAGAAAGGATCTTCACCTGTATCACAAACTGTTGATCTGCAATGCCCTTTCCATACTCAGCAAGTAATGCCTCGGTAGCAAAGAGGACCCCTCTGCCAGTAGCTGCTTCTCTACCTAGAGATCCTCCAAGATCCTAAATGAAGTTAAATGGAGATGTTTAATTCCTGATATGCACATATATTTCCAATATAACAACTCAAGTAAAATTCAGGAAAGTCTTAATCTTTATCACTCATATGCTCTAATACCAGAATGTTGAAAATCACACTTACAACAGGTTTTCCTGTCACAACTGCAGGTGAGTAGCCATGGAATTTTGAGTATTCATCTAGAATCCAGGCCATTGTCTGTTCAACACATTCCAACCATCAGTCACTTGGTAAAATTTTCATACCAGACATCATTATAAATCTTGAAGTCAACAACATTTTTGGTTATTAATCTGTACTGCTCAACAATCAAAAAGAAAAGAAGAGAAAATTAGCAATTCTTTCTCTCTTTTTTTTACACTATAAAATGGAATTATCCAACCATACAAACCTGAGCATTGGTTCCCATATCAGGTGCAGGAACATCCGTGTTAACCCCAATCAGATCATGAATTTTTTGAGTGAAAACTCGTGTGAGACGCTCCAACTCAGAGACACTTAATTCACCAGGATCACAGCCTATACCACCTTTTGCTCCTCCATAAGGTATGTTTGCAACCGCCGTCTTCCATGTCATTAGCTGTGCTAGAGCATTCACCTCATCTGGATCAACCTGCAACATGCAAAAAAAAAAAATCCTTTCCTGACTTGGGAACAGCAAAACAGATCCAACAGTGCAACGCTCATGCAATTTCTGAAATCCAATGAGAGGCAGTCTATTAACGAACTATCGGAATGGAATATCTCTAGGAAGACAGCAACTTAATCAAAACTAAGCAGGCCCTTCTAGTTGGACTTACAGTACAGCTCCAACCTCTAAACTACAATAGGGGGAAACAGGGGAATTTTGCTCATTTGTTTTCAAGGCAAGTAAAAGGAAGAGACTATCGACAAACCTCTGGATGGTATCTTATCCCTCCCTTCATGGGTCCTCTAGCATTATCATGTTGCACCCTGAAACCAACGTAAGATGCCAATGTGCCATCGTCCATGGGAATACTACATTCAACCTGGGATCATCCATCTATAGTGAGACTTCAAACAACGTAAACCAACATAAGCCATTGAAATGCACAAATCAAGGGGCACAGTTATTAAAGACACCAACAACAAGATAACAACAGAGCGGAAGAAATATTCCCTAACGAAATTCTCTCTGTATGTTAAACCACCCTCCTGCATTTCAGCCATACAGATTTCTTAATCCATCCAAAGAAACACAAAACTGCAATGATCTAGGCAGCGTGCTTCTAATAAAATATTTCCATTCTTTCGACCATCGTGATGATCACTCAGTGGATCACACTTACTATCATCTGAAATCTCATAAAATGGATATAAGGCTCATCTCTCCCATGAAAGTGCAAACCCGATTTTAGAGAGAGATCAAAACTGCTCCCCATAAATCTCAAAAACACCAAGGTGGTTTTTTCTTTTTCTTTTTTTCTCCTCTCAATTAATATGTTACAGAGAGAGAGAGAGAGAGAGAGAGAGAGAGAGAGAGAGAGAGAGATGAAAACTCCTCTCCATAAATATCAAAAACACCAAGGTGGGTTTTTCTTTTTCTCCTCACGCTTATATGCTACCTTGATCTCCCTGAAAGGGATGAGCAGACTCTTTTCTAGCTTGGAATCTAACCCTAAGATACGAGACGCTTGCTTGAAATTCCGACTGGTGGCAGCTAAAGCATTCATCTTCGAACCTCAGGAGAGACCAACAGCCTGAAAACAGAACCAGCACCTATCAATTCACTCAATAACAGAAGGAAAACAACCGCCATGCCAACAAGAAGAGCAAAGCCAAATTCTTGAGCTTCTCTCAGATGGGTTTCGTACCAAAAGAAAAAAAGCACTAAATACAGAGTCTTCACTCAAACAAAGTCCTAAAACTCGAATGAACACAAAGGGCACAGAGTCGCTGTACTAAAATGCTTGAGAGTGTAGCGCTAACAATTTGTTATGAAAAAAATAGATTTAGTGAAAGAATTTATTTACGGGATAGTACAAAATTTGACTGGACAATATCAGTCCATTAGGGGATCCCCGCTGTCTGTAATAATTGATGTACAAGTCAAACCGCTTAGCTTTAGTAACAAGCATTTGTCATAAATGTCGTACCGTCAGACGCCTATCCTGATAAATGCCAAGACGGTGGCTATCATGCAGCGCCACTGCATATAATTTGAACACTAAAACTGTAAAACATAAAATTGCCAATTTTGCCTCAAACTTGAAGATGTTAAAGATATTGATATAAAAGCCTGTTTTGGGGAAAACAAAGCACACGCTGCTTGTCAAGATAATAGTATCTTCACCAAAACAAAGTCTTAACAAAGCTGGTAGACATAAAAGGCTACTTCAAATTCAGTGTGCTCTACACAATTAGCTTTACCAGGGAATTATTCTAAGAATCTTGGCCCCTCCCTGTTACATGCAAAGATAAGGTTTGGTTGAACTGAATGTTGTGATTTTTGTAAAACAAACACAGAAAGCGTACCAGTATTTGTCATAGAGCGCGTGCAGAGTATTCGGCGTTCTCCTATCAACACCCACGATGAGCCCAGGCCTAAAGTCAACGATGAGCAAGACCCTAAGCCCACGGTATTAAATGTAGGCAAGGCTGAGGTTGAATGACAATGTCTCTCATCATACATTGTCCAGCCTCCACTTTATATAGTAGGGCAAGGAGAGGGAATACAATGAATGTAGACATCCACATTCACGTAACCTCCTCTCTTAATAGCATTAACTGTCCTTCACTATGCAACCCACTACTCCATTATACTTTTAATGTCATACCGGGTCACCTAATGGGTTGGACTCAATCCATATGTCCAACATTCTCTCACTTTGACCCATTGACACTAAAAGTGCACTAAATCGAGGTTTATACTGTTATCTCGATTTAATTCTTCAAGTGGGTTTACATGCTACCCTTTATCACAATGATGAATCAAATGAGTCATGGAGATAAACACTCCTTTATGAAATATCATATTTCCATATACTACACTAAAATTCACCTTCAGTGCTTAAGCATGTTTGAAATTACCTTTATGAATAGGTTGGTCTCTTACTTATTCTATTGGTTCCTTAATATTGTTATTCTGTTATTCTCTCTAACCCATATGAGAGATCCTTTATGCGAAATCAACAATATACAAAGTCATAGAGAATCAAATTCATATACACAAATGTGATCACTTAATGTATTGTCATACATCAGAAGGAATAAAAAAGACTCATCCCCTTTACATGTTGGGAATACAATCCCGGTGTTAGCGCTTTAGTAAGGGAATCCACAGTCATTTCTTTCGTCCCAATTGTATCAATATATACCAGATGATTCTCAGTCTTTTCTTTAACAATAAAATATTTTAACTCCATGTATTGACACGATGTTGAACTCTTGTTGTTATTTGAAAATGACACGGTTGCTTCATTATCACAAAAGATCTTTAGTGGTCTCTCAATAGAGTCCACAATACCAAGACCTATAATGAAGTTTTTTATCCAAATGGCCTATGCCGAAGTCTCGTATAGAGCAATAAATTCTGCCTCCATGGTATGAGCAGTAGTGGTAGACTGCTTTCCACTTCTCTATGAGACAACACCACCCACTAGTAGGAAAATGTATCAAATAGTGGATTTTTTACTGTCAATACACCCACCTAAGTCTACAACAGAGTATCCAATGACCTCTAGGTGGTCAGCTTTCCTTTAAATCAACATATAGTCTTTTGTTCCTTGTAAATAGTGCATGACCTTCTTTGCTGCCTTCCAGTGCGCAATGCCTGGATTTGACTTATATCTACCAAGCATTCCCACAACAAATGCTATATCAGGTCGAGTGCAGGTCTGCGCGTACTGCAAACTTCCAACTGCTGAAGCATATAGAACAACATCCATCTGAGCCTTCACAATATCATCCTAAGGACAGTCTTTTAAGCTCAATTTATCCCCTTTCACTATAGGTGCTGAATTAAGAGAACAATTCTTCATCCCATATCTTTTAAGAACCTTAATGATATAGGATTTCTGAGAGAAGCCAAGAACACCCTTAGTTTTGTTGCGATGGATCTCGATTCTAAGGACAGAAGTAGCCTCACCCATATCCTTCATATCGAAATGAGAGGAAAAAAAATCTTTTGTTTCATGTAATAGACTCAAATAATTAGTTGCAAGAAGAATATCGTCAACATATAAAACCAAAATTATGAACTCACTCCCACTAGTCTTAATGTAAATACACTGATCAACAATGTTTTCAGTGAATCCAAAGTTCATAATTACTTGATTGAACTTCTTATACCACTGGCGGGAGGCCTGTTTAAGTCCATAAATTGACTTATTCAATTTGCAAACTAAGTTATTTGAGTCATCTATACTGAAATCAGGAGGTTGTTGCATGTATATCTCCTCATCTAGATCCCCATTCAGAAAGACAATTTTCACATCCATCTGATGTAGCTCTAAATCAAAATGAGCTACGAGGGTCATGATTATCCTCAATGATTCCTTAGTTGAGACAGGATAAAAAGTCTCATTATAATCAATGCCCTCTATCTGTGTGAAACCTTTTGCAACAAGCCTAGCCTTGTACCTCTTCACGTGACCTTTAGAGTCTGTTTTGGTCTTATAAACCCATTTACAACCAACAGGTCTAACTTCATCAGGTCGAGGTACAAGATCTCACACTTGGTTCTTTGCCATAGAGTCAAGCTCTTCTTTCATGGCATTGATCCAATGTGTTGATCTTTCACTTTCAATGGCTTCTGCAAATGTGAAGGGATCTTCATCAATGTCTATGAAATCATGACTCTTGTAAATACACCACATAGTCTGGATGGATAGTAGATTTTCTGATTCTGGTGGACCTCCATACAGGTGCTGCATATGGTTTAAAATGAGCCTCTGTATCCTGTTGTTATTATATATCCTCATCAATAATCGAATCTAGTTGGGATTGATGTTCATTGACGAGACTTTCTCTTACATTACCCGAAGGGACAATGATAGAAAAAATCGAGTCTTTATCCTTAGCAGGTGTGAAACTTGAATCCTGTATTTTCTCAAAATCAATATTTTGAGACGCATCTATCCCAACAGAACCATTTTCAAGAAATCTTGCTTTATCTATTTCCACTGTCTATGGTGTATGAGATGGACAATAAAACTTAAAGCCTTTTGACTTTTTTGGATAACCAATGAAGAAACCACTAGTTGTCCTAAGATCAAAAGCTTTTATATGCAGGTTATATAATTTAGCTTCTGTCGAACATCCCCATATGTGCATATATGACAAAGAAGGTTTCCTACCTGTCCATAATTCGTAAGGAGTCTTTTGAACAGCCTTCGTAAGAACCTTATTCAGAATATGCACTACTGTCCTAAGAGTTTCACCCCACAAGGTCAAAGACAGGTTTGAGTGATTCAACATCGCTCGAACCATTTCTTTAAGCATACGGTTTCTCCTTTCAGCTACACCATTTTGGTAAGCACTAGTAGGCATGGTATACTGAGGTACAATGTCTTTTTCTTTTAAAAACTGCGCTAATGGACTTTCCTTTTGTCCTATCTTAATGAAATGACCATAATATTTGTCACCTCTATTAGACCTGACAACTTTAATAATTTCATCGGTTTGTTTCTCTACTTCTTTCTTGAAGTCCTTAAAAACCTCTAATTTTTTAGATAATAAGTAGAGATACATATACCGTGAGTAATCGTCTATAAAGGTGACAACATATTTTTCACCCGTATAACACGGTGAAAAAGGGTCACACACATCCGTATACACTATTTCTAACTTTTTATTGTTATGTTTGACATCTTTTTTATACGTGTTAGACTGCTTAATCTTTATGCAGTCAACACATGACTCTATATTCATAAAATCAAGGGATCCGAGGATTTTCTCTTTCACGAGTCTTTAGACTCTTTCTTTTGAGATATGTCCTAACCTCCGATGTCAAAGCAGATAGGATTGATCATCCTTTAGGCCATGTTTATTGCCAATCATTATGTTCTCAATGGAGTGCGATTTTTGAATTTAGAATTTGGTTCTTAATCGATACAAACCATCACACATATATGCAGAACCTATATTCATTAAATTTTTCATAATAATAAGTTTAAAATTTTCAAATTTAAATACAAAGCCAAACTTATCAAATTTTAAAATTAAAATCAGGTTCCGACTATAGGATGAAGCATAGAATGTATCGACTAAATCTAATATGAATCCTGACTCCAACACAATTCTGCAGGTCCCAATATTCTCGACATGCGAACGCATCCTATTTCCAGAAAAGATGCTTCTCTCATGCTCTTTTGGTTTCTTCTTGCTCAGAAATGCCTACAAAGAGTTGACAATGTATACCGTAGCACAAAAATCAATCCACCAAATATGCAATGGAACATGAATTAAATTGCACTCATGAGAAACAAAGGACTCATTACCTTTATTTTAAAGTCACTTATGCTTCAAACATTCCACCTTTTTATGCCCCTTTTTCTTGCAGAAGAAACACTTTATAGAAAAACCTCATGACTGGGGTTTAGCTTTCACCTGAGAGTTTGAACTCTCCCTAGTGGCTTTCTTCAGATTCTTCTTCTTGAAGGAGTTTTTCTTTGGCCTCGACCTTTGTTTATTCTTATGAGAGGTCATATGTGCACTTGGCACCCTCTCACCCTTCAATCTCTTCTCTTCTTTAACACATTTGGCTAAAAGATCATTAAAAGACCACTCATCATTATGTGTGTCGTAGGAGATTTTGAAGGGTCCATACTCAGTAGGTAATGAGGTTAAGATTAGATGAACCAAGAAGGAGTCAGAGATGGTGAACTTCATATCATTCAACTGAGTCGCAATATTCCTCATTTCTAAAATGTGTTGTCGGATGTGACTGTCACCAACATATTTGATAGACACCAATTTGGACATGAGCGTATTGGCCCTTGCCTTATTAAAAGTGACGAATTGAGCCTCAATGGCTCTCTGAAATTCCTTGGCTGTCGTGTAGTGAAGAATGATACTTCGAATATTCTTATCCACCCGAGATTGAAAAAGCAATAGGGTAAGTCTGTTTGAGCGCTCCCACTTCTCAGAGGCAACCTTCTGATCGACTATACTCTGCTCTGTAAGAGCGAGAGGTTCGTCAATTTTAAGGGTCAGATCTAAATCCATATATCCCAAAGTGAATAACACGATTTCTTTACAATCTAAAAAATAGATTTGTCTAAAAGGGGGATATTACTCGAACCGTCGATAAGGAAAGAACCTTATAAAACAAGGAACAAAAACGAAAAGGTATTAGTATTGTTACTCAGACGAGACTCGTATTGAAAAGGTAAAAGTGAGACCCTTTATTTTTACCTTTTCTGAGACAAGCATAGTTGAGCCATTATCGTTCCACTTTGGTGGAAACAACAATACTCATAGTTGCTCTGTCTCTTTAATTCTCAAGGAATCGACTTCAGTTGGTGAAACTAGCAGATCATGTATCTAGAGGCAATTCAGCATTGTACCTTTGGGTACGAACATGCTTCATGAGCTGAAATACACATCTACTGTCACACTCTGTGTAAATTTAAATCACAACGACCTACCTCCGGGTAAAATCGATGTTTCATAAATTCACACACAATCATAACAATGAATCTTAATACGGTCCAAAGAATCCTTAATCAACACGACTCAAATCACTTTGGTGATTATATGAATCGGTCAATCAAGATCTTTTATCGAAAACATATTCGTATTATGGAGCACGCTCATGCACACATTTTAATGCATGTATATTCATGACATAATACAAGTTCATGCTTCAACTAATATACATAAACTAACTCTCATGAATTTAGTCACAATTCATGCTTAAAACTATCATGCACAACTTAACCAACATAAAACACATGAATTAACATGCATAAATCATGCATTATTTAAAATAAACACTTTATAAAACATAAAAAATAACAAAAGCATGCTTATATGGGTAAAACTCAGGGTCCTTAAGTAGGAACCGGTCTGAAAATACTTTGTACCGGTCTGAAACAGCCCTAAATCAGTTATCTAAGGGTCTAAACCAGTTTTGAACCTTATGAACCGGTACCAAATATGAACAAAAATTCATAAAACCCTATAACTGTATGCCAAAATCCTTGTATCTCCTTATATTTATGAAAACAGGGTCTTAGCATCTCAGAACCGGTGAAAAACCGAAAGAAACCGGTAAAAAATAGCTCTTAACCGGTCTCGAAAAGGGCCGAATCAGTTCATGATCTGGTTCAGGCCAAATAGTGCTTGGATCTTGCAGTAACATGGATCCAATAAGTCCAAATAAGACCCGATCTAACCCGGTCCAAACTTGACATGGGTCTGACCCGGTCCAAACTTGACCCGGGTTTGACCTGGTCTGTCCAAATTGGACCCGATCTAACCCGATCTAAAATTGGACCCAGGTTTGACCCGGTCTAAACTTTACTTGGGTCTGACCCGACCCTAAATGGACCCGGGTCTGACCTGGTTCAAAAAGGACACATGTTGTACCAGGTCAGAAATGGACCCAGGTCTGGCCCGGTTCTGAATGGACCCTGGTCAAATCCTTGGTCATGACCCAGCAGATCAGACCCAGACCCGGATCCTGAATGGATCTGGGTTCGGACCGACCCAAAATGGCAGACCCATTAAGGTTGCTCTTTAAAAAAAACTGGCTTTCGATTTATATAAAAACAGAAATCGAAAGTCGTCGCTCCACGGTGATCCACGTCACCGTACGACAACCCATGTCGTCGTACGACGACCGATGATGGTCACCTCCCCCGACAATGCACCTCTGACGACAGCGCTCCTGCCGACGACCCATGGCAGAACTGCCATCGCCCCGATCGGTTAAAGAAGCAGAGCAGAGAAAGGGGGTTTTTAAACCCCGGATGCCATGCATCGCCAGACGGACGCCGGCAATCCGACACCCGCCCCGGTGATGTATGAAGGTGACAGCTCCGGTGACATCCGAAAAATAGGTAAGGATTTTTTTTTTAATAACTGTCACCGAAGCTGTCGGTAAACCGACGATGCCGTCGAGCAGCCATCGGCGCCGGCAAGGCCGCCATCATCCACGACGTTCTCATCTTCCAGGCGAGAAACCATTGACTGAATCCTCAACCCGACAATCGTGGGAACCAGAAAAGGGAAAATGGGGTTTTCAAACCCCTTTCCGAATTTTCTGTCGTTGGCAATCCGGCGATCACAACCCCTACCCGTGATGCATCCTGCGACGATCCCGGCCCTGACAGAACCTCCTTGCAGCCCAACAACCACAGGTAATACTGCGATCCTCCTTTTTTTTATGGATCTGATCTGCCATCGAGGAGGTTTATTGCCCCACGATGACCATCTCCGCCGGTGATTGTCGCCCCACGGCAACTGCGCTGACGAAAAATCCCATCGCTCAACGGTAGAGGTTTTTGTGGATGTGATGCTGGGAAAGGCTGTCGCTCCCATGGCGACTGTCGCCCCCATGGTGACGGTCACGCAGGAAATAAGGCATCGCCATCATCTGTCGTTGTTTGCAACAGATTGTCGGAATGACCGGTGACCCATGTCACCCCACGGCGGCATGCCGGTCAGTAGTACCGATGTGTGGCCAGAATTTAGACAAATGCCCAAAAGCCCAACGCGCCTTGATGTGCAGCAGAATGCATGGAACGTGGTCCCATAACCCAATGTTGGCGATTTCTATAAAATAAACATAGAAAGTGTACCTGTATTCGCCATAGAGCGTGTGCAGGGTATTTGGCGTTCTCCTCAGTCGATCCACACCCACGATGAGCCCAGGCCTAAAGTCGATGGTGAGCAGGACCTTGAACCCACGGTGTTGAATGTAAGCAAGGCTGGGGCTGAATGGCAATGTCTCCTATCATACGTTGTCCAACCTCCTCTTTATATAGTGGGGCAAGGAGAGGGGATACAGTCAATGTGGACATCCACATTCACGTAACCTCTTCTCTTAGTGGCATTAACTGCCCTCCACTATGCAACCCACTACTCCACCATGCTTTTAATGTCATACCGGGTCACCCAATAGGTTGGACTCGATCCATATGTCTAATACCACAAACTAAATGGCAAGTGTGCCTACTCACCAAAATAGTCCGAGACGCCCCACTGGACAGTAATAAAGAGGGTTGGAGTGTTGTGAAAATTGCTAGTCGACGTCCAAAGAAGGGTCTCAATCGAGCAAATACACCGTAAATAAATAGATTCACAATGCTTTGAGGAGAATCAATGCTCAATGAAGATGAGTGTTCATCAGATCAAAGAACCCTCTGTAAATGACGATCAAAAGAAGACAGCCCTTGCCTAGGCACAAAAGCAACATCGAAAAGGGCGAAACCAAATAGAAGAGATCACTTGCAAGTTATCAGAGCCAGTGTTACGAGTCAACGGAAGGGTGAGGGGATCGATAAGGAGACTGCAAAGATTCTGGTGCATAATGCAGTGTTGGCATTTCCTGTAAAACAAATGCAGGAAGTTTATCTGAATTCGCCATGGAGCGCAACTGCATGTAGGGAAATTGGCATTCTCCTCAGTCGAACGACGCCCACGATGAGTCCAGGCCAAACAAGTCGTCGGTGAGCAGGACCCTGAACCCAATGATGATTACATGGGTTAGGCTGAAGTTATGCAATGGCTTCTCATCATCCATTGCAGCCTGCCTACACTATATATATAGTGGAGGAAGGGGAGGTTGTACAGTGAATGTGGACACTCCACATTCACGTAACCCCCCTTCATGGCATTAACTGCCCTCCATCCACCATTACGCCCACTACCCCACTACCTTTTAATATCAAACCGGGTCACTCAATGGGTTGAACCCGATCCAAATGTCCAACATTCTCCCACTTGACCCATTGATACTAAAAGTGTACTAAATCGAGGTTTATACCATTATATCAATTTAATTCTTCATGTGAGTTCACATGCTACTCTTTATCACAATGATGAATCAAATGAGTTATGGAGATGAACATTCCTTTATGAAATGTTGTATTCCCATGTACTACACTATAATTCACCTTCAGTGCTTAAGCATATTGAAATTATCTTTATGAATAAGTTGGTCTCTTACCTATTCTATTGGTCCTTTAATATTGTTATTCTGCTATTCTCTCTAACCCATATAAGAGATTTTTTATGCAAAATCAACAATAACACAAAGCCATGGAGAATCTAAAATATAAACACAAATGTGATCACATAATGTATTGTCATACATCAGAAGGAATCAAAAAGACCCATCCCCTTTACATGTTGGGAATACAATCCTGGTGCTAGCCCTTTAGTAAGGGGATCCACAGTCATTTTCTTCATCCCAATTGTATCAATACATACCAGATGATTCTCAATTCTTTCTTTAACAACAAAATATTTTAACTCCATGTGTCAACATGATGTTGAGCTCTTGTTATTTGAAAAGGACACGGCTGTTTCATTATCACAAAAGATCTTTAGTGGTCTCTTAATAGAGTCCACTATACCAAGACTCATAATGAAGTTTCTTATCCAAATGGCCTCAGATAAAACCTCGTATAAAATCAATAATTTCTGTCCCAATGGATTTTAGAAATTCCTTCATTGTCTTGCAGTGAGAGATAACACCTCGAATATTCTGAGTCACTCAAAATTGCAAAAGTAACAGGCTAAGATTATTCGAATACTCTCGCTTCTCATGGACATCCTTTTGAGCGCTCCCACTTCTCATAGACAACCTTCAAAACGGTTATTTTATTCTTCGTATGAGTGGAGGATAAATCGCTCTATACGAGATTTATATTGAAAAGGTAAATATGAGACCCCTTATTATTCACCTTTTCTGAGACAAGTATAGTTGAGTCATTATCGTTCCACTTTGGTGAAAACGATAATACTGATAGTTGCTCCGTCTCTTCAATTCTCAAGGAATTGACTTTAGTTGGTGAAACTAGTAGATCATGTATCCAGAGGCAATTCAACATTGTACATTTAGGTACGAACATGTTTCATGGGTTGAAAAACACATATACTATGATACTCTGTGTAAATTTGGAACACAACGACCTACCTTTGGGTAGAATCGATGTTTCATAAATTCACACACAATCATAATGACGAATCTAAATATGATCCAAAGAACCCTCAATTAACACGACTCGGATCACTTTGGTGATTACATGAATCAGTCAATCAACATCTTTTACCAAAAACCTATTTGTATTATGGAGCACGCCTATGCACACATTTTAATGCATGTATATTCATGACATGATATAAGTTCATGCTTCAACTAATATACATAAACTAACTGTCATAAATTCAGTTATAATTCATACTTAAAACCATCATGCATAACTTAACCAACATGAAACACATAAATTAATGCGCATAAGTCATGCTTTCACACAATAAACACTTTATAAAGCATGGAAAATAACAAAAGCATGCTCATATAGGTAAAACCAAGGGTCCAAGTAGGAACCGGTCTGAAAACACCATGAACTGGTCTGAAACCGCCCCGAACCGATCACCACAGGGTCTGAACCGGTTCTAAACCTTATGAACCGATACTAAATATGAACAAAAGTTCATAAAAACTCTATGATTGAAAGTCAAAATCCCCGTACCGTCATAGAATCTTGAAAACAGGGTCTTAGTATCTCGGAACCGGTGAAAAACTGGAAGGAACCGGTCAAAAATGGCTCTGAACCGGTTCTGGAAGGGGGCGGATCAGGTTCCTGATCCGGTTTAGGTTAAAAGGTGCATGGATCCTGCTAAACATGGATCCAACCTGGTTCAAATATAAAACTGGATCCGATCCGGTCCAAACTGGACCCAGGTCTGGCCTGGTTCGAAAGAGACCCAGGTCTGAACCGGTCCGAACTGGAACCGGGTTAGACCCGGTCCGAAACAAACCCAGATCGGAACCGGTCCTAAATGGATCAAGTCTAACCCGATCCAAGAGGGACCTGGATCTTTCCAGACTAGATCCAGACCCGAAACCATTATGGGTCCGGGTCAGATCCAAGAATAAATGGCAGACCCTATCCACCCAAATGGGTTTGGATTGGGTTTGTCACCGGGTCACCTCGTCGAACCCGATCTGGTAAAAATCAAATGGCCTTTGTGAAAGGTAGGTTTATCACTGAAAGTAACCTTCTCGCTCACGAGTTAGTGGATATGATGGCAACCGAAAATGAGAAATGAATATCTACCATCATGCAATGTGTGACCTCTCCTAAATTTGCAGTCATCATTAATGGGGAGGCAGGAAAAATGTTTGCTAGTAAAAGAGGAATCAGACATGGAGATCCTATGTTACCATGCTTATTCATCTTAGTCAAGGAAAGATTGGCACAACACATGACGAAGAGGCAGAGGAAGGCAAGATAATCTCAGTGCAAGTGAGAGGATTCAGATGGCATCATAGTTTCTATGCAGATGATACATTGTTTTTATTAAAAGATAAGAGAGATTCAGTGAGGAATTTTATATGATTAATGAAGGAATTCAGTAGATGTTTGGGTCTTCAAATAAAGAAAAATCAGTTATTTTTCTGTTTAATCTATCACAAGCAAGATCAGTATGGATTAATCAGTTGAGTGGATGGCAGTTTAAAAGCTTCCCCCCATTACCTATCTTGGTTTACCTTTGTTCAAGGGCAGACTAAAAAGAGGAATGTATTCTCCATTGGTGGCAAGGTTTCAAAACATGTTGGAGTCCTGGCAAGGTAAACTGATTGGCTTGATTCAATCAGTCTTTGCATCATTTCCGTAATATTGGATGGAGAGTTTCAAACTTCATATGGCTATCATCGAAGAAATGGAGAAAATTATGTGTGAATTGTCATGACACGATGATGAGAACCATAAGCATCAACATCTCATCGAATGGGCAGTAGTATGTAAACCCAAGGAAGAAGGGGGCTTGGCAATAAAGAACTTGGATGAGTCAAACAAAGCACCTCTTGCAAAATTATCTTTGAAAGTGTGGCATGATATATCCAACCCTTGGTGTATATTGGTGAGGACGAACTACATGTCCAAAGAATCCTTATAGGCTCCCAAAAAGAATCACACGGTATCATACTGATGGAAGGGAGTGAGAATTGGGGCTGAGGCCCTTATGGAGGGACTGGAATGGGTCCCTCGGAGAAGGTAGAGATACCGAGTTTTGGTTTGACCCTTGGTTGCACAAGGGTCCTCTCTTGTTGCAACTCTCGATGAATTCACAAAATGTACTATATGATACATTATGCAATATCCAAGTCACGAATATAATTGACAAAGATAGTTTTCCTAATGTTAAAATTATTGATTTAAGGGTTAGTCTTCCTCCATTGACCATGCAAGAGGTGGACCGGGGAAAAGGAATGAACTAAAATGGAAAGAGAAGGGTGGTTTTTTCTTGAAAAGTGTATTGGAAGCAATTTGTGAGAAAGGGCAGTTCGACATAATCTTTAATCTTATATGGAAAAGTAAGGCCCCATTGAGAGCGATCTTCACTCTAAGACTTGCTATAGAGGGTAGATTGTTGACCCAAGACCGCCTTAAAAGAATTATATACCATTTAGCCAATAGGTGTGTCTTCCGCAAGCAGCAAGAAGAAATGGATGACCCCACCTGCTAGTGTATGGAGAACTTTTGGAGAAAAATGAAAACCGGGCATCAAGATTGAAGAAGACTTGCTTAGGTGGGCTGGCAGGAAATTTAAAAATAAAAAAGTGCAGTGTAGTTGGGCTGCTACATTTCACATTGTCATGTGACAAATATGGTGATAGATAATAACAGTATACTTGGAAGTAAAGGTAAATCCCAAGAACATTTTTTACAAAAAATGATCAGGACAATGAGAGAGCAGGTTGTCGTAATTATGGGGGCCTCTGTTTCAGAGGTAGCATGTAAATGAAGACACCTGAGAGACTGGTCACCACCACCCCAAGGATGGTCCAAGCTGAATATAAGTAGCATATATGAGGCAGGGCAGTGTGTTGGGTATATGCTGCGGTTTCATGAAGGCAAGGTGTTAAGTGAAGGTTGAATCAGAAAAGAAGGCTCACAACAGGAAAAAGAGTGGAGCTTTTGGTTAGACATAATCAAAGAATCCGGAATAGATAAGAAAGTTATCATTGAAACCAGCAGGGTAGATATTGCGACTGGTCGAAGGCAAAGATAGCTCAGTCCTCATCCCTTCAGTTTTGATTGATTATCTGTATAGTGTTGACAAATTAAAAATTTGATACCATTCTTGAACAGCTACCAATCTGAGTAGAAAATTAGCTCTTCTTGCCGGAGGGGATTTGATCCAATCTTGGAAAGATCCCATTTTTGTGTAGATGAATGTAAAAGTTTTCATGTTTTTTCATTGAACTGGTAGGGGTCTGCCTAACCCCAGCTTGACTATAAAAAAAAAGTGTCTTCTTTGTCTGGCCTTGCCCCTCATTAGGGATGAAGCATCATGTTTAAGGAATCAGACTACCTAGCATTTGCCTTTATGCATGTGTTGTTGCCTTGAAAAGAGTCTTGAGTGACGGTGAATCAACTTCTTGGAATCATAGAGTTTCTTGGCAAGGCAACAGCATGTTGATCTGGACATGGAATTTTATGACTATTTTTAATATTTTACTTATATTTAATAATATTTCAATAAAAACATTTTTTAATGTTAAAATTTAAATTTGTCAATCAAACACATCCCATTTCCTCGCATCCACGTCTTTATGACGTGGAAAAGAACATGTTTTTTAAATTGTTTTCTACCTTTTCAAAATTTTCTGGCGTTTTCAAATGATATGGGATGGGAAATGGGGGGTTAGTTATGGAAGGATAAAAGTACAAAGAAAAAATATCCATCATGTTCCATCTTTATTCTGCAGGTTTTTAAAAAAAAAAAATCCTTCACTCTAATTTGTAAACTGGTTTTTGGGTCTGAAACGTGTTTCTTGCCTTCTTGGTTTATTCTCCCATTGGTTTAAATTTTCAAGAGTGGATCGAATGAGACAACTGAATGGTTAGGTCACACCATCGCAACTGAGGGATCTTGGGTTCGAATGAAACTGGAGCTATCTCCAACCCGTGACAAAAGTTAAAAACGGCAAAATCTCGGCAGGAAAAAAACTCAGAAGATTTTGAAAATTTTCATAAATCTTGCTTTTTTTTTTCGGAAAAATCTCAGGAATAAAAAAGGAATTAAAAAATGTAAAAAATAATTATTATAAGAAAATATAAATATGTAAAACACATTTAAAAATAAAAATCTCGGGGGCTTTCACAATAAATATCTTTTAAAATAATAAATATCGTGATATTTTTCACGGTTTGAAAATCTCACAAGAAATTTCCGTTTTAAACTTTCAGGCAATTTCTCGTGATATATCGGTGAGATTTTTATAAATCTCGTGATATTTGTCACAGAGTCTCCAACATGCTATAAAGGAAAATTAAAAAAGTTGTTCAAGAACTTTTGAACTCCGCCTGTGTAGTTATACACTGCCGGTCCCAAGCCCGGATAAAGGAGGAGGGTTGCGGTAGGCCTGTGACAGCCAGCATAAAAACTTTGTCATATCCTATGAAAATGAACCAATATGAGAATTTCGTTGGGGCGTTCCCTACTGAGCGACGCGTTGTACTCTCTAGGCCCGGAGGCAGTGATAAATGTGCAAGGGTTGCTAGGTCGTCGCCCAGAAGCGACGCGTCACACCGGCGCCCGGGTGTGGTGTCAAATAGGCAAGGGTTCCCTCACTTTGTTGGACGGGTGGGGGTAAAGAAGTTAGTCCAAGACCATAAAATTAGGTTAGCCACTTGGAACATAGGGTCTTTAACTGGTAAGTTGGTAGAGTTAGTAGATGTTATGTGTAGGAGAAAGATTGATATTTTATGTCTTCAAGAGACCAAATGGGTAGGTGAGAAAGCTAAAGTGATGGAACCTTGGGGATATAAGATTTGGTATACAGGAATAAATAGGAATAGGAATGGAGTAGGGATTGTTATGAGTCGTCAGTTTATAGATAATGTAGTTGAGGTCCGTAGGAAGGGTGATAGAATTTTACTTATTAAATTAGTATTAGGTACGGATATTATTAATATTATTAGTGTTTATGCACCTCAAGTAGGTTTAGATGATTCCATTAAGCATCAATTTTGGGAAGATTTAGATGGAGTAGTACAAGAGACATCTTATGGAGAAAAGCTTTTCATCGGCGGTGACCTTAATGAACATGTAGGCATTAGTAGGGATGGATTTGAGAATATCCATGGAGGCTATGGTATAGGAGAAAGAAACGAAAGTGGAGAAAGGATTTTAGATTTTTGTTTGTCCTATGATATGATCTTAGCAAACACTTGGTTTAGGAAGAGGGAGTCTCACCTAGTAACATTTAAAAGTGGGGTTAATACGAGTCAGATAGTTTTTTTCCTACTTAGAAAGAGAGATAGGGGTTGTTGCATCGATTGTAAGGTTATACCAGAAGAAAGTGTAGCTACACAACATAGAGTCTTAATTTTAGATCTTAGAATTAGACAATGCCGCAAAAGGGATAGACATAGGATAGATCGTAGAATTAAGTGGTGGGCACTGAAAGGAGCTAAACAAGGAATGTTTGTAGAGCAGGTAGTTAAGGAAGTTGATTGGTGTCTCGAGGAGGATTCAGAATCAATGTGGAATAAGATAGCGGGTGGTATGAGAAAAGTAGCTAAGGAGGTATTGGGTGAGTCTAAAGGCGGTGCACCACTAGGTAAGGATACATCATGGTGGAACGAGGATGTCAAATTAGCCATTAAGGTTAAAAGAGAGTGTTATAGAAATCTAAGTAAGAGTCGTGATAATGAGAATTTGGAGAAGTATATGATAGCAAAGAAGGAAGCTAAAAAAGTTGTTAGAAACGCGAGGGCTAAGGTATATAAGGAGGTTTATGACAAGTTGGATACCAAAGAAGGTGAGAAGGATATTTATAGGCTTGCAAAGATGAGAGATAGGAAATCGAAGGATTTGGGTATGGTTAGATGTATCAAAGATGAAACGCAAAGGGTTTTAGTCAAAGATGAGGAGATTAAGGAAAGATGGAAAGATTATTTTGATAAGCTATTTAATGATAGTCATGCTCAAGATCTTGGAGACTTCTCCATTCCTTTTCATGAGATAAATCGTGACTTCATGCGCAAGATTCAAAAGAAAGAAATTGCAGAGGCTTTGAAGAAAATGAAATCAAGAAGGGCAGTTGGCCCAGATGGTATACCTATCGAGGCTTGGAAATGCTTGGGAGAGAAAGGTTTAGAATGGTTGACAAATCTTTTTAACTTGATTTGGCGAACAAATAAGATGCCTAATGAGTGGAGGAAGAGTACTTTGGTGCCTTTATATAAGAATAAGGGTGATATACAAGATTGCACAAACTATCGTGGTATAAAACTCATGAGTCATACTATGAAACTTTGGGAGAGGGTGATTGAGTCTAGGTTGAGGAAGGTTGTCATGATATCGGAGAATCAATTGGGTTTTATGCCTGGAAGATCAACTATGGAAGCTATACATCTTCTTAGACAACTTATTGAAAGATATAGAGAGAGGAACAAAGATTTGCATATGGTTTTTATTGATTTAGAGAAGGCATACGATAGAGTACCTAGGGACGTTCTCTGGTGGACAATGATGAAGAAAGGTGTTTCTCTCAAGTACATTAGTATAATTAAAGATATGTATGAAGGAGTAGTAACCAATGTCCGCACTTGTGGAGGGGTGACAACCAATTTCCCGATAACGGTTGGGTTACATCAAGGATCTGCTTTAAGCCCTTTCCTATTTGCGATAGTGATGGATGAGCTTACGAGATCAATTCAAGAAAATGTACCGTGGTGTATGTTGTTTGCTGATGATATTGTTTTGATTGATGAGTCTAGAGCTGGGGTTAATGCTAAGTTAGAATTATGGAGACAGACATTGGAAGCTAGAGGTTTTAAGTTGAGTAAGAGTAAGACTGAATATATGGAATGTCGGTTTAGTAAGCAACGAAGTAGTGATGGGAGTGTAGTGAAGCTTGGTGAGCAAGATATACCGGTGAATGATTATTTAAAATATTTGGGATCCATCATTCAAAAGTATGGAGAAATTGATGGAGATGTAAATCATAGGATAAAGGTTGGGTGGATGAAATGAAAAAGTGCTACTGGAGTGTTGTGCGATCGTAGAATGCCATTGCGGTTGAAGGGAAAGTTTTATAGGACGACTATTAGACCCGCTTTACTATATGGTACGGAATGTTGGGCTGCCAAGAGACATCATATTCAAAAAATGAGTGTAGCTGAGATGCGGATGCTTAGATGGATGTGTGAAAATACAATAAAAGATAAGATTTGGAACGAAGAGATACGTAAGAAGGTAGGTGTTGCACCCATTGAAAATAAGATGCGAGAGAATCGTTTACGGTGGTTTGGACGTATTCGGCGAAGGCCTAATGATGCTCCAGTTAGAAGGTTGGAGAAATGGGAAAATATATTAGTTAAAAGAGGTCGGGGTAGGCCTAGGAAGACTTGGATGGAGATGATAGGAAAGGATATGAATGCTTTGAACCTCACCGAGGACATGGCGTTGGATAGAAATGATTGGAGGAAAAGGATTCATGTGGAAGATCCAAAATGAATTTCTTTTTTGGTTCATATCGCTGACCCCAATTGTTTTGGGATGAAGGCGTAGTTGTTGTTGTTGTTGTTGTTGTTGTTCAAGAACTTTTGAACTACTTATTTGAAAATATTCATTTATAATTTTTTATACCATTTTATTTCTTCATGAATTATATCACTTTATTTGAGATAAAATAGGACCAGTGTGACCAAACACCATAATGTTTGAATGCTGGCAGCCTAGGCATTTTAGTACTAATCAATGACCCTTAACTGTAGAGGCCAATATTTGGTCCGAATGACTTGGTTTATGTCTACCAAATCCAAACCAAGCTGATCTGGTTGGACCAAATTCTGGCTGGTTTAGGAAAAACTCTCAGTGAACAAGATCATTCAGCTAATACAACCCTTTGGCTTTTATTTTGCTGCCTTTTGGGCAACTTGCAGTGTGGGACAAGTCCCTACCATTATATTAAAGATAAGTTGCACTATAAATGAACTCCCATAGTTTAAACAAGCCTTTAGATGCCTCCTCTTTAAGCAACCACACACACACACACACACACATATATATATATATATATATATATATATATATATATATATATATATATATATATATATATATATATATATATATATATATATATATATATATATATATAGAGAGAGAGAGAGAGAGAGAGAGAGAGAGAGAGAGAGAGAGAGAAAGTGCATCCATAATATTGTTTAAGCAGTTATGACAACTAATAGGATTGCCAAGATAAAATTTTGTGTAAAGTTGCTTGACTTTTTTCTTTATAATAAAGATGGAATCAGTACAATCAGATTACAAAATGATCTTGCCACATTATTCTATGCTTATCGTATTATCATAATCAAGGGGTCTTGGTTTTGAATTCAGTGTTATTCTCCAACTTGCCTATCGCCCAAAAAAAATACATATGCTTAAACTATATATTTATATTGCAGCCCTTGTGGCTATAACTTCTACAACTTGGAAAGGAAACAAACAATTTAACTTTCATTTTTCGTTTCTAACAACTTTATCATGAATCATTATTTACTATATCATATTAATCAATATATTAGTGCAATAGTATTATTTTGGTACCAAATGTTTCTTCTACTTCCTGAAAGTAATGGTGCATGTTTGGCATTATATGAGAAATATGACCAGGCTTATTAATCACATGATCTACTTTTCCGTTATCAGCAGAAACAAGACTCAATAGTCATAGTTTGTAGGTCATGGGTTGGTGGGTGCCTAAGTAATGAGCCTAGAGACCATAGTGACAAGCACCTGAGATATTTTCAAATTAGTGTGAAATTGGTACACTCGTATTGCACATTAAAATATACTGATATTTTCAAAATATCACGATATATTATTGTGATTGAGAATATCAAGATTTTATCCTGATATTTAGCTGTTTTAGAAAAAGATTGAAAAAAAAATGAACTACAAGATATTAAGAAAGTTCAAATTTTGACGTCATGACCGCATCCTAATCGGCAACTATGGTGGAAAGGCTGCACCAAATTTGCTTTGAACTCATCAGGATAACTAATTACTTAATTAACAAATGGCCTTAGAATTTAATTCATGGAGCGGCTACACTTTGCTTGTTAATATTATAATAAAACGTAAAGTGCATGAAAAGGAAAAAAAAGGCAGATTCCCTACGTAGATAGAACAAGATTAGGGATCATGATGATACAACTAGAACATCTAGAATAACATATCACCCAACTCACACTACAAGAATTCTACGAGACGCTATCTGCCGTTAATTCATCGCAACCGTTAATCCATCGCAAATCTACCGCTGAACTGTTTTAGGCAGACAAAAAAAGTCAAGAAAAAATTACTTTATTAGTAAAATGGATGAACACCATAAATTTAGAACCTTAAAAAAAAAAAGCAAGCTGGGGTTTGGCTGAACCCTAAATAATTACAAGTGTCCTAGATAAGGATGCCAGTAAGGTAATTTATAGAAAAATATTGTGCCAACTTGGTGTCACCAAGTCTTAGGTCAGTAGGAAGAAAACAACGTTTTAGAAAATATTTTGTCAAGATTTTTTTTTTTTGAATTTTGTCACCATGGTGAATAGGAGATGCAGTGTTCACGAAATCAATACTTCCAGAAAGGCATTAGAAAGCACGGTGTGCCTTTAAAACTTGACCTGTACAATGTGTTTGATTTATTGTTCTTGGATGGAACAGTAAAACATAATACACAGAACATGTTATGTAACAACTGTATTATGACCAGCGTTTGCTTTGACTTTACAAAAAGTTGTGTTATTTGTGTCAGGCGTTTGATATATATATATATATATATATATATATAGAGAGAGAGAGAGAGAGAGAGAGAGAGATCAACCTGTCGAAAGGATGAAGGATTCTAATTGTACGTCGGCCGGCTGGAAAGGGAACGCTCACAGAGGGGTAGGGGAGGGGGGATGTACAGAGGGGAGAGGGGGAAATGAGAGAGTGTCCCGACTCCTTTTTTTAATTGTTCTCAGCGTCACAAGGGTGAAACACTGTTCCAAGGATGCAGTATCCCATGGGACGCGCCATCAAACACTCTCTTAAGTTGCGCCAGAACTTTTTGAGATAACATGTTTGGGTTTGGGTTATGACGGTAAAAAAAAAACCATGTCCAACCTTTAACTATGGGTTATGTCAGTCAGAAATAGAAGCCCAAACTAACCCGACCCATACAATTTAAAGATTAAAAAATGTTCTTTTTTATGGTAAAATGTGTTCTTCCTTGAACATACGTATAGGATTAGCCCAAACAGATTCCATCAGTATTTCTGTGTACATATCCAGATATCTAGATCAGGCTTAGTTGGGCTAACCTACACAAATCCATACCGTTATACCCTATGTCTATCCGCTTCAATACCCTTGCATAAGATGGTCACCTGTGTTTTTTTTAGTTTTGAAAGGCAAGCTGGGGTTAGGCAGACCCCTTCCAGTTATACAACGATACCATTGGGATTCTAACTTGCAACGACACGATACAAGGTGACGTGCACTAATTTTTCCTACCAGACAAGCGGAGCCCCATTGGTTGGTCACCTGTGTTTATACTAACTAAATTGTGTCATGTGTGGTCAGACCTTCCCCGTTCCAACTCTGAGATGCTGGCACTGGGTCCGGGTCCATTAGGGATGGCAGTGGACAGGGGGAAAATGGGCCCCGCCCCGTTTGGACCAGGGATGAAGGGCATGAAATGAGGATGGAGGCAGGGATGAAGGTTAAAATTCATCATCCCCGTGTGGGGATGGACTTACGCTTTCCACCCCCCCCATCCCCACCCAATGACAATAGACCGAAGAGAAATGGGGCCCCACCCTGCCTCGCCCCCATTTGGACCGGGGATGGAGGACATGAAACGGGGATGGAGATTAAAATTCATCCCCGTGCAGGGATGGAGGCTCAGATTTTGAGACAGGGTGGGGGTGGAGACCATGTCCCCAGCCCCAGAGTCCACTGGGTCCATGTCCTACCTGATCTACCAAAGGTCATGTCCTATAAAGACAAGTAAACAAGACCCAAACAAGATCCGGTAAAATAATGCCGTTTTTCATATTTTACATAAAAAAACAAACAAATATCGATCTTAATCAGAACTCAAATCAGAATCCTGTCCAGAAAGCTAATTTAATCTTACAGCTCTGACCTGAATACTTACATATCCATCCCGTTGACATCCCTAGCATCAACCTCTAGGAAGAACATAGAATAGAGGTAGACGAGTTGCGGTGTTTACCACCATTTACACCAACAAGCCAACCCATATGATGCACTAACCAGATATTGGCTATCGATCGTGCAACCCATATCTCCTTAGTATAAATTAAGCTTTCAATGCTTCCATAAAAACTGCATGTAAGGAAGATCTCTATAATTTATTCAATTCGGTAAAACATAAATTAAAATTTTAAAAGTAGAGACAATGATCTGTCTGTCTCACAACATTGTGTGTGTGTGTGTGTGGTGGTGGGGGGGGGGGGGGGGGGCAGATGAAGACATCAAGTTCAAGGACTGAACCAAGTTCACTATTAAATGTATCACGATAGGGTGCCATATACAATCATACAAACAGCAATCCTTGTTTACAATCAGAGAGACGGCGCTGGGGAGGAAAGCATAACCAAAGGAACACCTCCCTTAAAATGGAAAACAAGGTTTGACAAGAATCAAAACCAAGAAACACAGGAGCCAACACACATCTCCACACGCCTATTTCTTAAGATCGTTTAACATATAAGAAACAAACTAGAACGGCATATGGATGCAAATGCGTGTGCACGTGGGTGGGTGGGTGGGTGGGTGGATAGAGAGAGAGACCTTAAAGATGGCTCACAAAATTGTTCACCTATATTAATTTAGAATAGCAATTATGAAAGTACTAATCTCGAATCAAAATTGTAATCCAAAGATGATGTGTCATGTCTGCCCAAGGTATGAAAGAAATCCAAAACAGACGCAGTAAACTATCAAAACACAAGGACAAAGACTTCTCATCGCTTCTTTGAGACACCAACAGTCTTTCCACGACGGCCTGTGGTCTTGGTATGCTGCCCACGAACACGGAGGCCCCAGTAGTGGCGAAGACCACGGTGGTTCCTGATGAAATGAAACAATAACACAAATTATGAAAGGGTGCAGTCCAAGCAAAGAGTATACTATACACAAAACAGCCGTGGCACTGAATATGAGTAATTAGCTGAAGTTTGGGAGGAGTCCAAAGGAGTCAGATTTTTGACAGGGAATCAGCCGACTCCAACTCCTAAATACCCATTTGAACTATTCTTAAAAAAGAGGTATTTGCAACTCCTTGAATTACAAGGATTCAGGGAGATTCCTAAATTTTCAATGGTTCAAAATTTTAAACAAATTTACCTTAGTAAATCCTATATTCACCGAGGTGGTATCTCATGTGGTAAGCAGGGTCCTGTGCCAAGCTGAAGGCTCAGGTTCGAATCCCTCAGCCACATGGAGCTTAAGAGATATCAGGTAGGGGTCTGCCTAACCCCAGCTTGCCTTTCAAAGAAAAGAAAAAAAATCCTATATTCACCTATTTTACCTCAGTAAATCATATATTTTTATGTTATATATACATAATATATATGCATCCATAATATATATACACACACAAGCTGAGTCGGGCCGCAGCTCAGCATGGTTTGGGCCAAGCATAGGCCTAATTTATAAGCCCTAGCCCAACCCAAATACTATGCTTCGGGTTCCCAAACAAGGTGAGGAATCAGTAGTAGTTGCAATCCTTGAAGGAGTTGTTTATGCTTCCAAACAAAAGAGGGAGTTCACAACTCCTCCCAAATCCGTTTGCCTTGAATTCCAGTAGTTCTACTCCCCCCAACTCCTTGCAACTCCCTCCAACACAGGTTCCCAAACAGAGCCTGAACTAGCAGCCATTCTAATAAGGGAAACACATAGCAACATTTTAATTTGTAGCAGTCTCTTGAGTTAAAACATAATCCAAGCATGTAAATCCTTGAGGCTGCAACAGCAAGTAGGTAGAGTGAAATAGAATTCGTGCACATATTACAACACAAGACTCTTTGGAACATTTAAAGCGTAAACACAATCATGGATTTCCCAAAAAAAAAAACTCTACATGCCCGTCCAAATCCCTCGTATCAAAAGACATTTAATCTTGAGCAAAAGAATGTATGTACTTTGCTCGCAGAAGTTCTCCAACCAGTTATAGAGAATTTGATTTGAAAATAAGGCTTCGGAAACTGGTTGTCGGATGGAGATTAGCATTTGAAAAAGTGGCAATTGCCAAATCCTGGATTTGGCAGCTACCACATCTAGGAGGTAGTACCTATCAATTTCATTCCTTAATGTAAATACAAAGGAGAGAGGACCTCACTTTCCATTCCAAATGCAAAAACACCAATCCCAGCAACCAGTTTCCAAAGGCAGTTTGACCAAGTTTTTACCAGTTTCATTAACTCCCATCCCAGCTACTAGTTTCCGAACAGAGCCTAAAACTCGAATCTTCATTTAAAAAAAGGATGAATAACAAAAGGTCAACCACTTTATATAGATGTACAAGCAACGTCTTAGCAAGAGGGACAAAAATTGGCATTCTTGCTTGGTCAAAGAAGGAAGCTGGTGATCATTGTATGCCTGCAACGGAACTGAACAGCAATACAAATGTACATGCCCAGTTCTTCAAAAAGGCAACTGAAAAAGTTCATCCAAATATTATTTTCTCACCCATCTCAATCAAGTTGAGTTTTAGGACACCCTTCCAGGAAAAGAAGGGAGAAAAAGAATGTGAAACTATGGTAGATCAAAATAAAAAGGGCCAATCCTCGGCCAGATTGCTACAGTTCAGCCAGAGACAAATTGATCAAATAATTTAGCATCATAGAGCTTGACTCTTCTGCCTTTTTTCAAGACCTTGTCACATTTTGAGACTCGGTTATATTTGTCAGAGCTTTTATCCATGTCCAAACTTTTACCCTTGCAAGATGTTTAAATCCTTGCCCTTTCTACAAGCCTTAAATTACATCACCCATACTAAAGGCTAAAAAAGGCTCCTTTGCATATAGGCTATGTGCATTTATTATCATATCACCAATTCAAGACAAAAGCTGTCATAACCGGTATTCAGGTACGTACAATAGAGGATTTGCTTGAGTGTGATGTTAATAGCAATTATGGCTGAGACCATCCAAAGTGGTTATGTGATAACCCCAAAGAAACACTAGATGAGCCCTTGAATTAACAGGAAACTAAACTTCATTTTATATATGAAACCAAAAGATAGGTCTTTAAAAAAAACTATATAATATAGTAAATATAAATTATAAAAATTTAAGTAGCAGGAAGATTTGTGTTACAAATGCATGATCAACAAATATATTTCTTTCCAATAACCCAAAGTTTGTGATGACAAACATGGTGAAGAAAACAAGAAGTTGGATTTTTATCCAGCCAAGAAACCACAAATAAACAGCAAAGCATTTAAATTTGTGGCAGTCCCCTGAATTAAAACATGATACAAGCATGTAAAACATTGAGACCGCCATCGTAAGTGTAGGCTGGGTGAAATAGAATTCTTGTACATATAAACGACACAAGACTCTTTGGATCAGCCAAGAACGTTTAAAGGATAAACTACATCATGGATTTCGAAGAAAAAGAATGTTGGGCATTCATGTGTCCAAATCACTCATATCAAAAGAACTTTAAACCAGTCCAACCTACCTAGGGGGGGGGGGGGGGGGGGTGGATTTACTGATAATTGTGTACCTGTGGAAGTTAGGGGTGGCAATCGGGTCGGGTCGGCGGGTCAGAATAACTCAACATGAACACGACCCGTTTATTAAACGGGTCGAATGTGGCAAACACGAACACGACCCATTTATTAAACGGGTAACCCGACATGACACGGTTAACCCGTTTAACAAACGGGTCGGGTCGACACGACACGGCGACCCATTTATCAAACGAGTCGACCCAATAACATATACACGATAACTCACCCGAGTAACCCGAACAACACAATTAGAAACACAAAAAAATACATATACTTTTTTTCTGCAAATCTCAATATGGAATTGTACTACCAACATTAACATAAAACTTCAACATATATCATAAACATAAAGACATCAAAATAATTGTCTTACAAGTTACAACCATACTACAAACATATACACCAAGTTGTCTTACAATCATCAAGATAAACATAAATAATTAAATGGGTTGACCCACCCGCCTAACCCGTTTATTAAACCGGTCAAACGGGTTGGCGGGTTGGCATACCCCTAACACGAACACGACCCATTTAATAAACAGGTTAGGCGGGTCGACCCGTTTACGACACGAACCCGTTTAAGCCAAACCCTAACCCGGCTAAGAAGCGGGTTGGCGGGTCGGGTCAGATTTTTCCACCCTTATGTGGAACTGGCAGCCTAAGGAATGCATATATCCAGTTCTCTAGAAGGCAATTAAGCCCTTGAACTAGTTTATATGGATATGTACCAGACTGTTATTTTTTTTAAGTCAAATCCTGACTTGCCAACTTCCCACTACACCATTATAATTATAAGCGGCTCAAAGCATCACATCAGGAAAAAGGATTCTAGTCAAGGTCTTAAACTATGGAATATGGGCTATGTCACACAGATACTCCA
Organism: Nuphar pumila; assembly: GCF_984573655.1. Lineage (NCBI taxonomy): Eukaryota > Viridiplantae > Streptophyta > Magnoliopsida > Nymphaeales > Nymphaeaceae > Nuphar > Nuphar pumila. The sequence continues at coordinate 125,873,980 of NC_143257.1, read as the reverse complement.
TTTTGGCTGCGCAGTGTTGCCTTGTATACTAATATTGAAAACTTCATAAAGATGGCCATACCCCAGTATCCATGTTACATAGAACTAGATCATAAAACACGAAAATCTAGAATATCAGTAGCATTCAATCAAGGTCATAGAAAATGAGCAAGACCCTGCCAGCAGCATTTGGTAATACATGCTACAATGCAAGATAGTAAACCAGAACAAGAAAATTTATAATTAAAAACAAAACTTTTCACAAGTAGAAAAGTATCGGTAATTCAGAAAGGAATGAGTCCATTAGCATTCAAAACAAAATATCAGCTTACAAAGCCATTTTGTTTTGCTACTGAAATAAGAAGCCACTTTTTTCTTTATTAAGAAAACAAAGATTTTAATATTTTTAAGAAACTTACTTAATGCACAAGGACACTTTTTTCATAGCACATTTCCTCCCTCTTCACATTTTTATACCAGCACCAATATATTTATATGATATCTGCTAAGGAATTGATAACTGGTAATACTCAAGTTTGGTAGGCAACCTCCCATCTTACATCTTTCCAAGACTACCCAAATCAGACATCACCAAACTTTTGCCCCAATATGAACTTATATGTATTGTGCAAGGACAACATGATCAAGAGGAGTCAGGCTCACATTTGGAACTGAAAAAGTTTTATCCTCAGGCTCGCTCAAACCAAAGGTTAGTTAGTTATCATCAGCAAGACGCACCAAATGGTTTTCCATAGTTTTCAGAACATACAAAAGACAAAGGAGATATATCTTGATAAATCCCAGTTTGCAGGTGTAGCTTGACGGGAAGAGACCGCATGATCCATGGCTTACATGAAGGAACACATCTGTCTTGAAGAAGTTAGTAGTAGTAGCAAGAGATTCAGAAAAGGACAGACAAGGGGCTGTATACTCCAATTCATTCCTGATAACAAAAATCCAAACTAATGGTTGATGCAGAAAAGATGGCAGCATACATATAGTATCACCATAGTAGTCAAAGGAGTTACCTCCATACAACCAACAACAACGCATTCTCAAAGCATTACGCAGAAGGTGCTGATCTTCCACAGAATGAGGCTATTCAATTTAAAGTGGTGAAATACTCATGATATGGTGGGAGATGTGTGAAAAAACAAAAATCAGCAGATTCATAAGACAACAAGAGCAATTACATATCTACCCCCCCCCCATGCCATCTTTCCTTTGTAGGAAGGATTTTGCACAAGACCAAGGCCAGGTACAGAATTCTGTGAAGAGGGAATTCGTACACAGGAGAACATGCAGTCAATCATACTCAAATAACAATTCCAGCCTCTTAGTTATAACTGATAACAGAACTACCCAAAAAATAAACATGGAAGGAAAATGGAAAGCAATGTTTCAAAAGACAAGAAATGACAACAGAAACACTGTAAGAACTATGTACATACATGTGTGTGTAGAGGGAAAGAGAGAGATCATAATTCACACTAAAAATAAATAAAACTAGAAAACTTATGATGGTTTGATTTTACAAAATCAAAACACATAACAAGGGAATTAAAGAAATAGCAGATACAGAAAAGAGAAGGAATATACCTAATCTTCTTCAAACGCTCTAAATCATCCCTCAATTTCATGTCCAATGCATTTGAAACAACCTGAGAGTATCTCCCATCCTTGTAATCTTTCTTCCTGTTGAGAAACCAGTCTGGGATCTTGAACTGCCGGGGGTTTGCAACAATCACCATAAGTTGCTCAAGCTCAGCAGCTGACAATTCACCAGCCCTATAAGAGCAAGGAAACCAACTTAGAAATAATAAAATAACAAAACCCCCTTCTGTAAGAATGAATTAACAAAAGGCACAATAAATAAACACAAATTCAAGACAATTACATAAAAGCTTAAGTTATGAATAAAATCAAAACATAGTTATTAAAGCCATAAAGTCCGAAAACAGCATGTCAATGAGCAACCAAAAAACTGCATAAACAAGAACACTGTCCAAAAAAAGATCTAGAATGCTACCTTTTAAATTTTGGACACTTGTTTTCCAAATGGTTGAACTAGAAATCCTAGAATTATGAGTTCATGTTAAAGCCCTAATAATAACAACATTACTAGACCCCGACTAGCAAAATAACAGACTGCATAAAAAACAGCTAAATAGAACAAAAAAGAAAGCTATCAGAAATCCCAATTAAAAGTTTTATGAATGTTCAATAAAAAATTAAAGATCAAGATAAACGATATGGCAAAAAGAAAACCCTAGATAATACAAATTCATGCCCCTTTACAACATGCTCTGCAAAGAAAATACATCCCAAACAGTCCTGCTTATCAACCAAAAGCACAGATGGAACAATATTAAGCCGTTATTCCTCAACAATGTTACATGCGCTGATGTGCATAACGAGAGTTCCATGATGAATAACCCACAGCTAAGTGGTCTTGAAGCATTAACATTGTATTTGGAAGCACCAACTCATCCAGACTTGCAAATTTCCCAAGTTATCCTACTTTTCCGGATAATGGCACCAGCCAAACGACAGCTAACACAAAATCTTGTATACATCCTCTTCCAAGAGTAACAATCAACAAACTCTAGCCCTCGACTTCACTCTCTTCCACGAACCGTTCTTAAAAACGGTACATCAAGAAATCCCTAAACGCTGAACAAGCACAGCCAACCAAACGCTTACTCAACAACATAACAGGTGAAGCAATACACAGCTAAAAAATAAACGAAGAAAACCTTAATCCAAAAATCTTGATATTTTTGTTACGTCAAAAAGAAGGAACTCATACTCATCTACGAATTTTCCTACCAAATCACGAACACATACCAACGATTCACAAGAAGGAAAAAAACGAATGATGGAGTAACGAATCAATCAAAATAAATCCCGAAACTATGAGGGAAAATTGAAGAATAAAAAGAGAGAGCACAGAAACTAGCCTCTTGTTCATGTCGATATCGGCTTTCTTGCATATGATGTTTGCGAACCTCCGGCCGATACCCTTGATGGAGGTGAGGGCGAACATGATCTTCTGCCTCCCATCGACGTTCGTATTCACGATACGGAGAATGTGCTGGAAATCCTCGTTGGAGATGAGAGACTGCCGTCACCAAACGCAAACAACATAAGGAAATTAGTGTTTGCTACTCCAGAAAGAGGTAAACAAATGTACAGAAGACAAAACAAGAAATCAGGGTGTAGTATCTCAGCCAAGAACAAGAATAATAGAGGCGAAGAAAAAGAAGAAGAAAACTAGCGGTTCTTAGCACAGAAACGAGGAAAAAGATTAGGATTTCGTGATCAAAACCTTATCTACGCTTGAAGAACAAAAACATCAGATCTTTGAAGAAGAAAGAGGGGGATGAATGGATGCTTACCATTGTGAGAAGGGGGATCTCTCTCTATCTCTATCTCTCTCTGCAGAAGAAAAGGGGCCGCAACGAAGCGCAGGGTTTTTAAAGGGAGAGAGTGGAGCTCTGAAAAACCCTAAAAATACGATGTCTTTGCCCTTTGTATAAAGATAAGGTGTATGACCGTATATCGTACGAGTGTATTGAGTACAATATATACGCTCGTCAGTGATCTTGAATTGTTCGGGTTTTACGTTTAACAATAAAGATCCGATCTTGTTGAATCCATTCCAATGGGACGGAGGTTATGGCTCCGACCTCGAAATGGAGATCCCTCAGTTATGACAGTGGAAGGGCATTTTAAGTCAGATTTAAAATTGATCTGAACCAAAATCCCTCTAGATAGACTTTTTAACATGTAAATGGTTTGTTTTTGTTCTATTTTTTATCCAATATTATCACATGTATTTTGGATTCCGACTCAACTTTACCTTATGGGATATAATTTGGAATTGGATCCAGATTTGGATCTACTATTTATATTTTGGACTCAGATTCAGATCCAATGATATCTGATCCCCCAAATCTGACCTGTTTTAACTGTGCAACTTTACCAATCCAACCATCTCATTCAAATCCAAGTTCATATCTGATTAGTTATAGTTTATCAGTTCTATCTGAACATAAGAGAGCTTTCTTGGTTGATTTGGATTTCGTTCGGATGTAGGTGTACAGGGGTTATGGGTTGGGGTAGTAAAACGTGTTAGTCTCACTCGAGGATCTCGTTTTTGCAAGGACTCGTATCCTTACCACCCCGTTGGCAAATGAATCCACGCATAAGCATAAGGTTTCTTCTCATTTTTTGTCTCCTTTGCAACCCTCTTTCTTCTCCGCAGAACTGAAGAAGGCCCCACTTTCCATCATTTGTCATATCAAGCAATGAAGAAGCACGTTTTACTACCCCATCATTTGTCATATCAAGTTTACATATTTTGCTGGTTTACATATTCAGTTACCCCCAACTAATATATATATATATATAGAGAGGATCAACATTATCACTCCTGAAGATCAACAAAATGTTGAACCCATGAACCCAACAAAATAGAAACAAAACTAAAATATAGAAAAACAAAAGCAAAAGGAAAAGAAAAAGAAACTACAGCCGGCTAGCAACAAACAACAAACAACAAACAACAAAGCCAAGCTCAACCAGGATCCTCTGGATAAGAAGGAACCACCGATGAGTGAACATTGTTCAGACGGAACGAGAGGTCTCTAAGATGCATACGTAGAATCGCGTATACATCAACCAAGATTTTATGGACAAGATTGTTAAGGATGACCGGAATTTGACGGAAAGTAGCATCATTGTGTGCCATCCAAACAAACCACCAAGTAGTAAGCAACCATGTCTTCCAGATCAGTCTCCACCGCTTACAACGTCTAATTTCAATAGGACCTAGGAGCAGATCAAGCGCAAAAGACTCCTCTTTAACAATTACGTTCGGAGATCTCCACGTGCTATTAAATAGGGCCACGAAGATTGGGCAGGACCAGAATAAATGAAAAGTAGTTTCTTCAGAAGCTTGACACAACACACACCAACTTGGGAACTGAAAGCCCAACTTCTTTAAATAACTGTGAGTCTGAACCCTATCATGCAAAATTAACCAAGCCAAGACCTGAGATCTTGGGGTAGAGCTCTTACCCCATAACGCACACTCAGGGAACCAATCTGCCCCTGGGGGGAGCAACTATCTATACACTTTATTGGTGTGGAACGCACCATTTGGTGCAATAGCCCAATGCAACCACTGATCAGCATCCCCAATTTGATCTCTGAAGGACGATAAGGCTCTCAGCCACATGCTTCGCAAGTGCGAGATCGCCAGCCCCCGGGTTCCATGACAAAAGTTAGATAAATCAGGAGCACCATATTTAGCATGAAGCAAACGAGTACAAGGAGAGATTGCCATCTCTCGGCCAAATACAACCTCTACAAGCTAGGTGGCAAAATATATTAGTTTTCATGGAAAAAAGTGATTCTGTTCAAGTTCAAGTTTTTTCTTTGTAGGGATGAATGGTGGTGTTGGGGATGTTAGGATAGTTGTTCAAGATCCAAAGTTAATTCAGGACGAGTTCAAACCATTGAAAACTCTCAATGTGATGTCAAAATGAGTTCAAGTTTATGAAGTATTCCGATGTAACTTTTCACAATAAGGAGATTCTTAATCTACAAATAATTTTCTGAAAGAATTCATCCCAACCTTAAAAACTTTTCTACACGAAGGACTTCTCTTAACTGTAACTCTAAGGTAGAAGAAACTCAACTCAATAAGGATTCCAAGGTGATTAGAAATCGTAAAGTCCTGCCTAAACTTGATGTAAAGGGTTAATCCTTAGATCAGCCTGACCCAACTCTGAATCTGAGTCAGGTTTGCCTATCAAAACTCTCTCTCCCTCCCTCTCTCTCTCTCTGTGAAGACCTCTCTCGAACCATTCTTTTCCCATTATCATTCTCCTGTTTTGTGGTTGTTCTAGGTGATTGGGAAGGTGGTTTCATCTTTGATTTCTCTGGGGTTTTTTTTGTTATGATGGTGTTCTATGGTGATGGGTTTTTGCCTATCGAAAATGGGTTTTGTGGGTTTTACTGATGAGCGGATCAGAAAAAGTGATGGATTTTTTTGCCTATCGAAAATGGGATTTGTGGGTTTTACTGATGAGCGGATCAGAGAAAGGCCCGACCAGCAGAGCATCATGTTAATCTGAGTCAGGTTTGCCTCTCTCTCTCTCTCTCTCTCTCTCTCTCTCTGACCATCATTTTCCCCTTATCATTCTCTTGTTCTGTAGTTTTTTTTGGTGATTGAGAAGGTGGTTTCCTCTTTGATTTATCTTTTTTTATTGGTATGATGGTGTTTTATGGTGGTGGGTTTTTGCCTATCAAAAATGGGTTTTGTGGGTTTTTCTACTCTGATGTTGGGGCTTCTTCATCTCGTGGCTTGTGATTATGCTGGAAGGGTTCATAGAATGTGGAGCTCTTGAGTTTTTTGAGGTTTTGTATGGCCTTCCTGTTAATGTGGACTTTATTGTGATGTTAGGGTGCATAAATGATTTTTTTGTTCGATCAAGTGCTTCCAAATGGAGTGAAATCAAATTTTTTGTTGTTTGACTAGGCCAAAAGATGATGGAGTAAAATCTTGCTAGATGATTCTTTGGCTGATCCTTCGCATGTCAACTACATACTTGCAACCTATATTCATTTTCATTTTATATTTTGGTTTGCAATGTTGATTTCTTTTGTGGTATCTTCTTGATTAGATTATTTTACTATATCATACAAAACATTCACACACACACATATAGTTATTCATATCATCATTAGCTTATGATTTTGTTTTAAATTACATGTTGGCTTGAATCTTGTTAGCATTAAGTTTTTTTTTATATATTACTAACTTCATTGAATTATCATAGGAATGCCTCCATCCACAAGTTGCGTTGTCTCTCAGGATGAATCAAAGAGAAATATGCAATGGCTGGCAATACATGACAAATATTTCATGCATTGCATGCTAGATGCATGTCGAAATAGATACTTCAATTCCGGGGCATGTCGAAATAGAGACTCAATTTCGGGTGGGTTTAGTACAAAGGGGTAGATTGAGATGAGCAAACAATTGATAAAAAGAATTGCAAGGAGTTTGAGAAGGACAAACTAAAGAATCACATAACGACAATTAAAAAGCATTTTAACGTTTTAAAAAGAATTCTCAATACATGTGGCATGGGGTGGAATGAAGCTACCAAAGGTTTAAATGTTGAGGATGAAATATGAAACTCGTATATTGAAGTACATGGTACATCAAAATTTTGCTTAATAATATTTTGTTTGACAACATATACTTTAATATAAATGTTGTTTTATGTAGAGGTATCCAAATAGAAAAAATTCTAGAACAGAGGGTTGTGATTGGTACTAATAACTGTCTATTATTTTTTGTGGATACGGTGCTACTGAAAATGAAGCATTTACTTTATTTAGCAAAAATCTTTATGATATCAGCTCATTATTTGGTATACAAGAGACATGCATAGATCTGGAAGAGCCGCCGGTACTTAAGCAAACTCTAATGGGGGATAACAATTCACGTTTGAATAATATTATAGATGTTATACCTAAAGAAGCCTCTAGTTTCAATCAATAAAAGAGAGTTAAACAAGATGATGGCACTCGAAAGCGCCTTGAAAGTGGTGACAAATTTTGTGATGAACTTGATAAGGTTGTTGGTTCACTTTGCAAGTACACATTAAGAACATAGTGGAACTTAGGAAAATCTGTTTATGTACTAAAAGACTTAGAGCAAGGTGGACAGGTTAACGGGTCTACAAAGATTAGGGCCATGGATCTTTTTTGTGATAAAAAATGGCAGAAATCTTTTTACTCATCGATGATGAAATGAAGGCCATATGGCTGATTGACAAATTAAGGGCACGTGGATCTTTCCTGATGTTTAGATATGAATGTAATTGAATCATTTGTTGGCTTTAATTTTGTGCATATTTAGATAATGATTTAGAAACCAGATGTGAATATTTTCGTACTTCGTCTAGATAACTAGCTTCACATAGACTTGGAAGTTAGATATGAATATGATTGTTGTTATAGGGCTGGTTAGGTGGTAAATCTGTTGGCTTCATTTTGTACATGTAACAAATTTGGAAGCTATTTTCATTCTTTTATTTTTATTTGTATTTTTTGGGGGTGGGGAGGGGTGCTTCCTGCTTATTGAACAGGGTGCAGTAGCTGTTGGTACACCACATCTAATAAATATACATGTCATAGGCTGGAGGACACGGAATACCCTTTGTCAACTTGCAAGAGCATAGAAGATATGAGTTCAACTCCAATGCAACAGCTGCATCAGCAGATCACGTGCTTTCTTTTTTTTTCTTTTTCATTTTTTTTTACGTGAATTGGGGGAGGACATGATTCAAATTGAACAATTTATGACACTAATATATTATCTTCAGAAACATGTGCATCATAGACCAAATATTTATAATGCTCATCCCTCAAGGAAAATTTGATGTTAATGTAACCTCTCAGTAACCTCTCATAGGGCCAAGCATAGTGCGTTAGTCATTTATAGGCATGAATAGTGAATCTCCTCATCCCTAAGAGGAGCATACAAGATTCAAATCTCATGGGCATCACTCTCTTGCGTGAGCCAAAGCAAGCCACTTCCTTCGGGGGGGGGGGGGGGGCGTAAATCAACTAAGTTTTATGCTACCAGAACAGCAACCCTAAGTACAGCAGGCTAAGCCAGTGCAACTAGGTCTCTGATTTGAGGGTAGTTTCTTCATGTCACAAATAAAAAGAGAAAAAATTGGAACCTCCTAGATAAGATCTATATGGTCTATTTAGTGAACATCAGCATTTGAATCACCATAATCTGACCTGCCTTCCTAAATTTCTAGCTATTCAAAAATCAACAGCTGAAAATTTATTTGATTTAAAAAATGGGTTTTCCTATCAAATTGGTCATGCTGAATCCATCTACATAGTCTGATTTGATCCAAGCACCTTGCAACTTTGAGAAACCCAAAACGGTGTATGACAATTAGGGGTGGCAATCGGGTCGGGTTGGCGTGTCAGCATACCTCAACCCAAACCCGACCCGTTTATTAAACGGGTCAGCTGTGGCAAACACGAACCCGGCCCGTTTAATAAACGGGTAACCCGACACGACCCGCCAACCCATTTAATAAATGGGTTGGGTCGGGTAAACGGGTTCTCAGGTTTGCGGGTCAGGTTGGCGGGTTGGCAGACGAGTTGGCAGGTTGACCCACCTGCCTAACCCGTTTATTAAACGGGTCAGGCGGGTTGGCATACCCCTAACACGAACCCGACCCATTTAATAAACGGGTTAGGCGGGTCAACCCGTTTATTAAACGGGTTCATTTTTTCCAAACCCGAACCCGCCTAACGGGTTGGTGGGTCGTGTCAGGTTTTGCCACCCCTAATGACAATAGGGGTGACACTATGGATGTGCAGATCGCACTCCGCATGGGTGTCCTTGTGCGCGATATGTTTTTCATGGGACGGACCTAGATTTAGATGGGTCAACAAGGTTTAGCTCCTTGATCCAAAGTCTCAAATCAATGCACGTGAACCAAGAAGATGGGGATAAGTTATCATGTACTAGTCATCCATTTAAAACCACACAAGCTACGGTCCCTCCTTGGGTACTAGCAGGACCAGATTTTAGTGCCAGGCTTTCCTGCAGACCAAAACCCAGCAGATACCTTTCAAACTGCAAGAGATTTGAGAGGCCCTGCAATCATAATAGAAAGAAAATGGGGGTCCACCGAGGCGAGAAGGGACTTCCACAATACTTTAATAAAAGCAGTTTTACACAAGCTCATTCACCACCATGGGACCACATCCATATTGGGGACAGCACCAAATAATCAAAACCATGTAACCAGACCGAACTGATGCATCTCACTCCTTAAAAACAAAATGTAACAAACTTCATGACTAACATTTCACGAGTCCATCCCCACCGTCATTTGGATAACAAATTATTATTAAAACAAAAGAAGACAAATACGGCAAATAATCAGAGAGCAACCCTCAAAAACTGTGTCCAGCTCCACAAATTTTTAACATTCAAGGCTCAAAGACCATGTTGTCAGCTTGTCTCTTGATGGATTCGAACAGCACAGAGGACAGATAGCGTTCACCAAAGCTGGGGAAGACAACCTAAAGGAAATAGAAAAAGGTCATTAGGAAATGCAAGTGGGTAGACTGTATTAGCCCACAATTTTCATTTTTCACTGTGCATGTTGCAGTTTGAAAGCAAGACAACGAATACAAGAGCCAGCGTATGCAGGATCAAGTGTGAAACACAACAGTGGAACTTGATAAGTTGCCAAACTATGGCTGATTGGGGATGGCCGCCCTCTGAACCATCAGTTTCAAACCAGCCCACAAATGCTGAATCACCCTCCATGGAAGAGCAATTACACCACTATGCTCTTATAAATCTCTCCATAGCAGTGTGGCGTCTAGCTCACATGCACACAGATTGACTCAAGTACATTACATTGGACTACGGGTTTGCTGCCCAAAACAATGTTCAACTTGCATGTGTTAAGCATATAGCTAGAGAGAGAGAGAGCTTATCATGGCACATTTCAGTTATAAAACTAACTAGTACCATTTTATTGAAAAAAACAGATAAATTAAGACAATGGTCACATCCACATTGCATAAACATTTTTTTAAGACAGGTTTATTATATGAGATGGGGGTTGTGTTCATGGATGAAATACTAAAGATGAAACTTGTAATTAATAAAAGAAAACCATTTACTTACAACTATGAGCTTCCCAGCATTTTCTGGACGCTTGGCAATCCTAATTGCAGCAGCAGTTGCAGCCCCTGATGATATGCCCACCTGTTGTCATGAATAAACCAGTAATGCCCCAGAATTAAGATATGATAAACCAGTTAGCATAATTTCTTCTGCACTATGTTCTACAAGATATCAAGGACAGTCCTCTTATGGAATGGGCAATTTGCTTGTCCTTAGGATCAAGAACTACATTTGCTGCATATCACCTAATCTGAAGGATGGATAACAAGAATTTATTCATGTTTTGCATGGGAACCAGGCATTGCATGCACGTTACGGTGAGACCATCAAGTCATCACACCAATAAGGAGTGAGGCCAACCATAATTTTCCTCGCTCAATCAGAAAAAGAACAACATTATTCTTAAGTGATTATTGGAGATCCAAGAGCAGAGGCTTCAATACCAGGAGTTCAATGTTGGAATCTGTGGCACAAGAAATTAACTCACCAGCAAACCTTCTTTAAGAGCAAGCAGCTTGGCGGTTTCAATAGCGTCCTCACTTGATATCTGAGAAATGGAGCCAATAAATACACTAAATGAGAAAGCAAATCTAATAGTACAATACTGCACAATAGGGAAGGTGCATATCAGGACTGCTACTCAAATACAAGAATGTAGAACCGATTCAATGTTCTTTGTAAAAGAACCACCATTACATGTGCAATCATCTGTGGCTTAAAAAGCATTTCGGTATTCATGTAATGATAAAGATATTTGCTTAATATGTTTACATTTGTGGAAAATATTTTTTTTTTTACTCACATCAAAAAGATAATAAAAGTAATCAATATAAGCAATAACTATAATAATTGAGGGGGGGAAATCCATGTTAGGCTTATGAATCAAATTAGAAAGGCATACAAAAAGACTTACTTGAATAATCTCATCAAGAAGATCGACGTCCAAAACCCCAGGAATAAAACCAGCACCAATTCCTTGGATCTTATGAGGACCTGAAACATTTTAGCAAACATTAGAAGAGCTTCGATAGTTTCAAATAAGAATTGAAACCAATCAAATGGAATAGTTACTACATAAAAGGCATGGCAGAAACAGGCATAGGCATTTTAGCAAACTGCATTTTTCTCTTCTTCATTTTAAATAAAGTCCGAAGAAATATTATGGTTTAACATTAATTGATTATCACATGACAAGCTATATGTAGCACATCTTTTCTCCAATATTGGCACAATCCCATGTAATCAGTGTGATACAATATCCTTTTCAGCCGCACACATAAATTGGTCTAATGCTGCTTCTGTCATCTAGATCATTAACACCTCTGACTTGCATTTGGCTAAAAAATTGTTCATCCCCTGTTGTTTTCAACTAAATTTCCACTCTTTGACTTTCTAATAGCAAATTACCGATGATACCTCTAGTCATATTCTGTTAAAAGTTCAATCACCAATTCAATCTGTAAGACCTACTCAAAATCGATATTGATATTTTAAGGAAGCCCCAGTTGGATAACATTTGGCAGCAAAGGTTAGACCTCTAAAAGACTGAAAAGCATTCACTGAAGGAAGAAACTATGGTTCAGTCATGCCAGAGGGGAATTGCAGATGAAAAGCATAGTTACGATTATAGAGCTTGGATAGTAACTGCATATGACAATGGTGTAATGACAACTTTGTCGGATCCGTATTAGGATCCAGTATAGCTAAATGGGTCTTACATGAAATCCAATGATCCACTTAAGTAGTGGACCATTGAGATAGGAACCACCAGGATAGTGGTGGTTCCCCTCCTCATTGGATTCCCAGCATGTTTGGGAATCCAATGAAGTTAGTTAGGGCTGGATAACGGCTTTCCAGGGGAAGTTAAATATCACAGCTGCAGAATAAACAGAGAACTAGATATTCATATCGAGGATCCCCCCTGAAGCAGGCCGTTAATATCATCCATTCTTCTCTTCTCCCCTAGTCTTCTCTAGGCACACCTCAATCCTAGATCTAATAAACTTAACACACATCTAATAGGTTTAACAATTTGGAACATATCAAAATTAGAAATGACTAAGAGAGGACCAGCAAATAACATATCTAGTTTTTGACATGAATCATGCAGACTGCTGAAAGACCTAGAAGAGTCCAAATTTGTTGCCATAAAAAACCATAGATTCAGACCGAACATGTCACTTGCCAAAAAAAATCTGGAGTACTTTTAAAATTTTCAAAAAATCTGTTTCCTTCCATTGCACACTTAAAGCTTAGTCATTAAACAAGAGAAAAAATTATACAGCTAAAATTTCATGTTTCTGGACACTTCAAATCAATTATGGCTAAAAACTAGAATGGAATTGCCAGTGACCAACTATGCAAATGCCAAAATCCCCCATATTTAAACAACCATGCAGATGTGTAACATATAAGTGGTAATCACTCACCAGGCTTTCCTCCAGATAAAATAGCACTTTCAACTGGTTCAACACCATATACCTGAAAGACATGAAACAGAACCACCTCAAAAAATTATCTTAATGGGTAACACCATTATCCTAAGATTTCAAGCATGACATTCTTAAATGATAATAACAGCAACCTTCAGAGCAGGATTCTTCTCCTTAAGATAGCGCCCAGCACCAGTTACTGTTCCCCCAGTCCCGATTCCAGAAACGAAGGCATCAACTTTGCCACCAGAGTTTTTCCAGATCTCAGGTCCAGTTGTCTCATAATGAATCTGCAAAGATACCAAGTTTCTGGTTATTGAAAACCAGCACAATCTGCATAACATTTTTTCAGAGATTAACAAAAAAAATGCAATTTTGTACCTTTGGGTTAGCAGGATTTTCAAACTGTTGAAGCATGTAAGAATTGGGAGTCTTTGCTTGCAACTCTTCAGCCTTCTGAACAGCACCTTTCATGCCTTTAGCTGGGTCTGTGAGCACTAGTTCAGCTCCAAAAGCCAAAAGGATCGTTCTTCTCTCAAGACTCATAGAAGCAGGCATGGTGATTATAAGCTTGTAACCCTTGGCTGCTGCGATGAATGCCAACCCAATGCCAGTGTTGCCGCTAGTGGGCTCAATCAAGACACTCTACGGTGTTCACAAAAACACAAAGGTTGCACATGTCACACACACAGAGAGAGAAGCAATCAAATCGAGTCAGTTCAAACCCCAAACATGCCATAATCCTTACAACTAGAATTGAACGCTCTAAAAAATGATACATTCAATGGGACAAATGGCTGAAGCTACACGGGGCTGAGCAGCTAAATCCATGGTTAAGATTTGAGAATATCAAGGCTATATTTTGCCTCCGGAAAGAAATACCAACAAATGTTGTGTAAATAATGTTGTAAAGAATGGAACTAGAAGGCTAAGTCACAAGATATAAAAGGCATGAAGTACTAAGTGGTGAGAAGGAAGCAATGTTATCTAACGCCAATACCTCGGCACAGAGATTTTTTTATGATTATTTCGCTTTTCTTACAAGTCTCAAGAATATCACGGGAAAATCTTTACAAACTTGAAAAGTATAAAACGGGAACTAAGAAAAAACAAATTTTCATAACTTAGGAAAAATATACAAATGTCAACAAAACAAAGAAACTAAATATGGACGATGATCATGAAAATAAATTCTACAAGATATTCAAATTGGCGGTATTTTTTCAAAGATGGTTGATAATATCTTTTTATGAAAATATTGCAGCATTTTTCCAGAAAATACCCAATACAAAAAGGCCATTCACCAGATACGATACTGAATTTGAAAATAATTTCCTAACCTGTCCAGGGGTTATAAGCCCTTTCTCTTCTGCATCGGCGATCATACTGTACCCAATCCTGTGAAAAACAAAGTCAACAACTGTGAGCACAGGATAAACTTAAGAAAAAAAATGTATATAGGTGACCATCGTACCTATCCTTGACACTAGAGCATGGTTCCATCATCTCCAGCTTAGCCGCAATGCGAGCAACACAGCCATCTACGACATTGTTGAGATACACCAAAGGCGTTTTCCCGATCAACTGCTCAAAACAGAAAGAAAAAATAAGGCAGATTCAAAACAAAACAAAACAAAAAAAGATGACGATTCTTCAAGAAGGGACTTGAACGGGAATTCAATAAAAAAGGACACACCTCGGTGACATCGTGTGCGATCGCGGTTGGGTATTCCGCCATCTTCAGACTGTAAAACCAGAATTAAGCCCTAATCCTTATGATCCTTGAAGGATATTTAAAAGTACAGAAGACGATAAAAACGGCAAGGAGTTAAATAAAAAAAATAAACGTACAGGTTTCTTTCCTCATATACAATATACACAACTTAACTTTCTTTTCCGTATTCATTTCCTGAAACGTCTAAGATTATATTGAACAGAAAGATGAACCAGAGTAACCAAACATCTTTCGGTCAATTTGAAAAGAAAAAGGACTGGATTTTGAATCGGAATTAACTGTTTCTTTGGACGGCACTCTGCAGTAAACATTGGTGAAAAATCCCTTCCCGATACACAGCAGTCAAAATTCCCGCAGATTAAAGATAACCTCCAAACTCCTCTTAGATGTACTATAATTAGCTACTTAAAATACAGTATAAATCAGTGAAAACTCGCTAAATTTTCTGGCTTCATGGATTAGAGAGCATAAATAGCAAAGAATCGTTCAGGGAAAATATAGTAAAAATTTGCCCAAAAACGCCAAATTTTCTTCATTTCTTGGATTAGGGAGCACGAGCAGCAAAGGATCACGTAGAGATACGGTATATCCCAGAAGTTCGTTGAGTTGATAAAACGGAAAAGATAAGATATTTCCCACCGAATTTCTCTAAAATGTACAGAAAATTTCACTGAAATTAGCTACTTCAAAAAAACAGCAAAAATATTCCAAAATACGCTAAATTTTCAGGATTTTATCAACTAAAAGGCAAAAAAATCTCCCGATCATCCCGAGCTTCGATCATAACCTCTCTCTCGACTTTTGCTTCTGGGTTCAAATTTTCGCCTACGCAACGAAAAAGAAAAATAACGCAAATTCTCTGCTAAACTCAAAAAGAACGCTAGAAAAGGAAATCTGCTTCACGAGACAGTATAAAATCCCCAAAAATCATACCGATTTTTGCTGAGCTCTGCAACCTCCAACTCTGAGGACGACGAAGAGCGAGTTCTGATAGAGAAGGCGCTCTGCCTACGTAACGAAAAAGAAAAATAACGCAAATTCTCTGTTAAACTCAAAAAGAACGCCAGAACAGGAAATCTGCCTCACGAAACACTAAAAATCCACAAAAATCTTACAATTTTTGCTGAGCTCTGCAATCTCCAACTCCGAGGAAGACGACGAGCGAGTTCTGATACAGAAGGCGCTCTGCAGGAGCGCCCCTTTTATAGACGAAGAAGAACGACCCAACGAGCTTACAAGAGGCGTGAAAAATTCAAATGCAATTATAAAAAAACGATTATTAAAATCTCTCTCTCTCTCTCTCTGAGTTTTTTTTTTTACTCGGAGAAGATACAAAAGGGACGACGACGGATGGCGGATGGCGGATGGCGGATGGCGGATGGCGGATGGGTTATCATATAAAATAAATTTTAAAAAAAAAAATCTTGAAAAAAAATTAGACGGCAACGAAGGAAAT
This sequence comes from Nuphar pumila, assembly GCF_984573655.1. Taxonomy (NCBI): domain Eukaryota; kingdom Viridiplantae; phylum Streptophyta; class Magnoliopsida; order Nymphaeales; family Nymphaeaceae; genus Nuphar; species Nuphar pumila. Next base: position 125,857,622 of record NC_143257.1, on the reverse strand, counting down.
TACGGAAACGCCAAGGTTTTTGGTGCTTCTTGCTAATGACTAATATACCCTTAATCAAATTCAGTATGACTTTCGTATTCTTGTATTTTAACAATTGACCCGTACGCGCGAAGTCCAACCGACCAACCCCATTGCAATGGACCAGATAAATGCAAACGGGTCGGACATGGGTCTGCTTGACCTGACACTGAATTCGATTTCGGAAGGGTGAATCCAATTTCAAATACGGATATCATGTGAGCTGCTATGGTACTTGATCCGTTCAATCTGCAAAATTGTAGATTTTAGGATAAATTATATGGAGTTATACCTAAATCCATTCTAGATCCAATTCCGTTTATTTATTTAACAAACATAGATAGTTTTTTTTAGATAGTCCGGGGAACTAAAACCCCATCAACAGCTGCACATAATCTCAAGACTCGTTAATTACGCAGGAGAGGGAGGGATACGCCTTTCATTGTGAAAGGGCACACGATTAGAAAAAGAACCATGGAGTCCTTTTCCCATAGGAAAGGGCCTCCCACCTCCCGGGGTAGGCAAAGATTTTCACATGAAATGGCAAGTTCCTGCAAGAAAATGTAAGGCCCAGTGTGGTGCCACATTTTCTGTCAAACCCATTTGTTTCCCATCTTGCAGAAAATCGTCGCCTTTCCAAATAAAACTTTCCACTTTTCTTATTAAACAAATGGACCCTAATGCATAACTTGTTACTTTTTTCATGTATTCATACCAATTTACAATTCACTATAATCAAATCTTTAGTTTTTTCCGCTTGTTTGGTAGGAGCTGTTAGTGCAAGTCACCTTCTGTTGGGACTTTGCAAGTTCAAATCCCAATGGTATGATGTATAACTGGTTGGGGTCTGCCTAACTCAGCTTGCCTATCAAAAAAAAAAAAATATTTAGATTTTTTTTATAAAAAGTGAGAAAGTTGGCTTTGTACATCTATTTATTCATTTCACCCAAACAAGAATAAGATAACATATTCCTATCATCTGACATATAATTGGATCTTATCATCCATCCCACAATTCAATTAAGCCCATTAACCAAGGGTTAGGATTAGTCCACATCAGGTGCTTGGGGACGGGGACGGGGACGGGCAGTGGGTTTGGAGGGTTGCGTGTGATAGAGAGAAGTTGTTGGTATCCACCATCACCCTGTTCTTGCCCAGTTGAATCAAATGCTGAACAAGAACAGTGAGTTATATCCAGAACAAGACGTGTTCTGTCTGTACTGGACATATGTTTCGTTCAAGTTTGGACTAGCAGTCAAACACACCCTAATCTTAGCATCCATATGATATGCATCAATTAGACAGCTAGGATCAACATATATCCTCTAATGTCATATATCAGAATATAGAATCCTTTTTGCAAGAAAACTATGAGCTCTGATTTCTAATACTTCACAACGTCAGTATATATAGTGTAATTCTAATAAATATATCATTTTTGTATCTAGCAAGTTTAAATCCATGGTTAAGATCCTTATTGACTCCCATAGAGTTTGAAGCTGCCGGGACAGTGATCGTAAGTACATCAGGCAGAGCCAGCGCGGCTAGGTCTCTGATCCGGGGATGGTTTCTCCCTGTAAATATCAAATAAAAAATTTACTGAAAATAAATAACCCTATTTGACTGTAAGGTTATTTGGAGGGATATATTAATCATTTTAGAATGATGGTATGGGTTCGATATCTTGGAAGGTTCCTTTGGGCAATTTCGAACTGCCAAATTGCCAATATTTTTATTAAATGACGGTCAGCTCGGTGAAGAGGAGACCGGTCCATGACCATCATATTTTGCGATTAATAATTCTGCAAATTGGGCAAAATAGAGGTCCCAATTTCTCCACAAATCTGACAGGTTCGGATATCTGACTGAATCTGAATTCATTTAATCGGTTTTAGTAAAAGAAGTCGGATCAGATCTGAACCCAGTATAGAGTATTTCATTCGAGTTCCAACAGAATCCAATATTGCAACCTATTAGCTATTTAGCCTAGTTGGATTTGGATTCGGATTTGGTTTTGGCTTTCTCCTTTCTAATTTGAATCTGACTCCAAATCCGTATTAGCTATTTAAACATAGTTTTGCAAACAATAATCTAGAACATGCCCAACCTGTTCAGAAATATAGAGTTTGAACTTTGAAGGCATTACTTTAGATGGGATGTGAACAAACCATAGTCTAGCAACGTTGGTTTTGAATTACTTCACCGTGTACACTGGATTCAAAGTGCCAGCTCGTTTTCAGATGCATTTGTTTTCCCCCTTTTGACATCTCCTTAGTCAACTATGTAGAGCCAATACAGAATTTCAAAGCGGCAGGTCTTTGCAATTTTAGAGTATTATTCTAATGGCCTCGAGAGGGTTCGGCATAGTGGGTGGGGGGCTTGGTTCGATTTTCATGAGTGTGGCCCTTCTGCGCGAGCCAACGCTCAATCTAGGCTCTGGGAGCAGGGGTTCTAGCCTCACAGTTTTATGCCGTCGACACCATGATCATATGTACTGCAGGCTGAGCCAGTACGCCCAGGTCATCATGCTGAGTGTGGTTTTTCCGATTATAAATAAAAAAATCATTATTCTAAAAACATAATTGGAAAAATTATCATTTTTTTAATAATTGAGAAAAAACCCACCTCACTTACCTGCAAATTCGTTGGTGTAAAAACTCCAAGTCCCTCTTGTCCACCAACAAATTTTGGCCACTCCACAATTCATGACGTCCTTTTTAGCTTGGTGACATTCACTAGTTGTCCCTGTCAAATGAACGGTGGGTTGGGGTTTTGTATTTCTCTTCTACAAAGTTTTTATATATCTTTCTTTAATATATATATATATTATTTTATGACATATTGAACGCTTGAAAAACAAAACCGAATCTATTTTTACTTTGTATAACACAAACCTATTATCATGAAGGTAAGAACATTTACAAATGAATGTCAAACATACATTTATAGATGATGTAAGTTCATACTTTATGCAGGTTTTTAGTTAAAAGAAATTTACATGGTATGTGCTTGAAGGTTGTGACATTCACAAATTTGTGATGCAAACATGTTCGCAAAAGACATCTGTGAAGGTCAATCATATATTTGCGAACATAGATTTTGACTATGAGTGAGCTTTTATTTAAAGGAGATGCACATGATTTCTGCACAAATGTCAAGACTGCCGCAAATGTATGGATCAAATCTGTTGAGCTTGAACATTTAAATTTTAGAAAGTTCACATCAAGCTTAAGAGAGGATTCATGCATTTCAATTGTGAATCTCTTGTATTGAAATTCAAGTTAAATATGCTTGCAAATACTTTATGTGAATTTAATCATGTCGGTCAAATGTTTATGTTAATCTCTTTTTATTGAGATGTTGTGACCTTCAAATAATGTATATATCTAAGTACTAACATCATCAAGTTCGTAAGGGTAAAAATGTTTTTAAAAAGTTGAGAATCAAAATTTTGGGCATGGAGAGGATTTCGGCAAATTGTGAGGCATGTCTTAAACCATATCATTTTACAAGGACAATACGATCATTTTAGTATATAGAATGACATGTATTTTTTTTTAGAGAAGAATAACATGTAATAGTTACTCAAATATTGAAATATCCGGTTTTCATTTATTGTTGTTTTTATTTTCCCTCAAATACGGATGGCTCCATCTAGATAAAATATCCAGGTTTTATTGAATAGCATAAATTATTTAGTTATCATTAATTCTCTATAATTGAGGAAAGTGTGATTCTTGTATTTGTTGCATGGCAAACCCCTAAGAGCATTTTCAGGTAAACAATTATTGTGCCATCTTCATATTGGATAAAAAAAAGAAATTAGCCAATGACACAATGTCCAAACCCAGTATCAGGGTTTTCTCAGCTAGGTAAAAATCTCATGATTTTTTTTCAAGAAAAATCTTAGAAAAATGTCGCTGGATATAAAACATAAATATGTAATGTTATAATATAAAGGACAATATATAATGTAAACATTGTAAGAGGCATTTTCATCGAGTTAATGTTGCATTGATATCATTATATTGTTCAAAATAGATGATAATAAAATCACGTTTTTTTCTTCAAAAACAAAATAAAATCATTTTTTTTTGTCGACAATTTGATATAGCTTAGCTTAAAAAGTTTCAAATTTAGAAATGAATGCAGGGGCTGCAACTATGTGGTACTATCGACTGTGCAGACCTTAACACCATAAGTTTAGTTTAATGGAGTCAAATTGCACATGAAAGTTTGTTAATCAATAGATATAATTGGATTATGTTTAAATTATTCATTCAAATCTGCAATAGGAATCCGGACTTGAAATCTACTGTATTCATTTCTATTAAAAATTTGGGGAAATTAGTAGCCCCCATTACACGTATCTGGCTTGACTTGGAGCCCATGTCACAGGGATACTCCAACTTACCCTCGTGTCCTGACAACTTATAAAGATACACTAAATGGAAAGTGGCACAAAAAATGGCGTGGCCGTGTCATTGTGATGTGGTTGGCGCCAACTGTACTAGAGGCCTAATATGGAATCTTCAGAATACTGCATATGATTCTAGAGGGTCTTATCTTGAAATTGAAAATAAAGGACTTGCCCTGTTTTCACGTCTGAATATTGCCATTTTTTTGTAGATACGTGCCAATGGCTAGGTGCACCTTGCATACACGTATTTTCTTTTGTTTGAAATTTGTTTTTGTTTTTTTTACATTCTTTCAAAAAAATTGATTTTTTGGCCAAGTTGAAAGTTTTATTTTCTTAAATTTATATATCAAAATCTCCTTTGACTGTTGATTGAAAAAAGATTCCGGTGGTTTTGTGCAACTGTCATCATCATAAAACATGTATATGGGCTATGTTCTATGTCTATCTTTTTTTTTAACAAATTTATATCGCAGTTAACTCAATCTTTCACTAAATAATACGTTAGTCAAATAGAGAATTCCATTGATGGTGATGATTATTGCTAATTATTTCATTTTATAATATTACTATTATTCTATGGATGCGGAAAGAAAGCTTGCTCATGTATTATGCATCCTCCTCATGGTGCTGTCTAGGTACATTTTCAAGCAAAGTAATATAATATTATCATCGCGTTAAAAACAAGAGTCCTAGCTCAAAACCGCGGGTCTTCAATTAGGGATGGCAGTGGATCAGGGGAAAACACGGGTCTCACCCCGTTTGGACCGGGAACGGAGGACATGAAACAAGGATGGAGGTGAGGATGAAGGTTAAAATCAAAACCCGTGCGGGGATGGACTTACGTTTTCCTCCGGCCCGCCCCACTCTGCTCCTGATCCCCATTAATGAACTGACAGAAATACCTTTAGGGATGGCAGTGGACAGGGGAGAAAAGGGGCCCTGCCCCCGCCTCACCTCACCCCATTTCGGCCGGGGATGAAGGACATGAAACGAGGATGAAGGTTAAAATGTAAACCCATGCGGGGATGAAGGCAAGGATGGAGGGCAGAATTTTGAGACGAGACGGGGGTGGAGACCTTGTGCCCCACCTTGGCCCCGGTCCACTACCATCCCTATCTCCAATTGAATCATCCTAAGCTCAAAAAAGAGTGTAAGGCTGCATTTTGAATGATACATTGTCATGCATACCATTACTACCTATAATGAGTGGTGTAGATTAATGCAATTAAGTACATATTATATAATAATCCACTTAGTATAATTGGCTTACATTGAGAAAAAAAATCTAATTCCAATTCATGAGTTTGGTTTGCATCTTGACTGCTTTTTTTATATTTACACGAAGAAACTGCCCCCCTGGATCATAGACCTAACCATGCTGGCTTTGCCTGCCATACTTACCATCATTATCCTGACAACGTAAAACTCAATTTGCCTTACCCCTTGACCCCATAGAGTTACAGCACTTCGGCTTACACAAAGAGTGATGCCCATGGGATTTGAACCTAGACCACCTGCCAAGCAGCCTAGGCCCCATACCAGTGCTTCAAACCTCTTTGGGGCTTGAAGTCCATTTTATGAATTTCCAAAAGAAGCCGACGATATTTAACAGAAACCACTATACAAATAAATGGTTTGACTTGGATCCAACTAACCGAAGACCAATCTGTATCCATCTTTAGTTTGACCAAATTAAAAACCCAATTTATAACACTAAGAGGGCCTTATTTAACAGTGGAAAAGAAAAATATCAGCTAGATGTCATTTGTAATTGTAATTAGTGGGATTTAGGATTGATATTAGCACAAATTCATCCTTCTGTCTAGGTGCATTTGACATCATGGATATTTTTCTTTTCGCATCAAAACATTTTTTATTATTTAGTGCCTACAGATTTATCAACTATGACCTTTTTGTAGTCATCAGGGGGGTTTGATCCAGCGGACCGTCCGTGGGACGCAAAATGCACGCCCACAGAAACATGGGATGCATGGAGGGGCAGGACAGCACGTCTTGCAGACAACATTTCACAGACCCAAGGTATTCTGCCCTCCCCCCTGGAACAAGGGATGACAATACGAGACAGGACAACTTAAAAAAAAAAGAGAGCAACCGAGCTGTTCTCATCCAACACTGTACATGGACAGGATCATAGGCGGAGCAAATAGTTTGATTTGTCCATATGAAATAGATTTTTATTAATAATTGTAGTCATTTTTTATTTTATCTCAAAAGAAAATTTCTGGGGGCGTGCATTTTGCGCCCCCCAAACCCTAGACTATCACACCAAATTTTTTTTTTGGCTATGCCCCTGGACAGGACACCATGTCCTTGCCATTCCCTGTCCCGGAATCAAACGGGTATAATCATATGCTATTTAACTTAAAATATTAGTTACATGCTTAGGACTAGAGTATGAATCAAGATTTTCATAATTCTTTTTTTTTTCCCTTAAATCTATCCATATGGAAATGATCCACACACTTGGTTTTAAAAGGACCGGCTCTATGCATAAACACTGTTTTTTAAGGCTTGAAAACTGATAGTTCAGAATTTTTTAAATATTCAAGCATACAAAAATCATGTTTTTATTGAAAAGGCATGATCTAACAGTAGATTTCTAGCAAATGGATGGTGTTGAATGTTTCTGCAGTGTTGGAATTGCAAAAAAAATATCGGAAATGCCTAGTTCACACTCTAGTTTTCATATTCTAGCGACTATATATACATGGGTTAATATTTGGTGCTATTGAAGACACTGAATTATATAAAACTATTGAGCTGGAAAATATGGGTTCAAACTTTATCAACTCAATCTGATCCAATGTATATGAATACATGATGGTTGTTTTCTAAGGATCAAAACCTTGGGTCATGTTATTTTGATCAAAAATATGATTTTTTGAGTCATGAAATTTTATTGCATTATGGACCGTTAATTTTTGAAGCCCTTAAAAAACCTACTTACGTGTCACCATCATATGATTTAAAACACATTTTCCATTAAACAAAACTTGTAGATCATATCCATAGGATTTAATTTTCAAAAAATATCCAAAACCTATGATTTCCAACTCAATAGTTGTATATAATTCGGTGCCTCCAATGACACCAAATATATATATATATATATATATATATATATATATATATATATATATATATACACGTGTGTGTGTGTGCGTGTGGATTTCTTTAAAAAAGAAGTGCAGTCGACCAAAACTAGGGTACTGAGTCTATTGATTACTGTGACAACAATTATCTAGACTTGGGGTCCAAACTTTTATATGATCTGCAGGATGCTCGTTCTTGACACGTTGAATGTGTACTCGATATTGTTTAAAAGTAGAAATTAGAAGATTATAAAACAAGCCGTACCAAAAACATAGTCTGTTAGCTTGAACATCCTAAAACTGAGACCAAACCAAAGGGCAGAAGCTTCTTACTTTTGAATATTGATGCATTCATTGACCAATTGGCTGATACAATTGTCATACGATCATATAATTATCCAAGTATATTCGCCATCTCATGACTCGAGAATTGATTCATCCATTGTGAAATTCTTTACAAATCACCAAAATTGTTTACGCAAATGGACTCATGACAATGAATTGATATAAACCACCAGATTGGTTTCCTTCCAGAGATGATATATGAGTGCATTTACAACCAAATCTATAAGATGTTTGATGCCAGTAGCTTCATTACAGACATCAGGGAAACATCCAAGCAACACGAAGGACTGCTCTCTTTACAGAGGAAGCTTGTTCGTGAGATCTTAAAATCTGATGATATATACATAGCTAATGTCAGTAGTGGCAAGGTTGAGATACAGAAAAGATTTCCTAGCAAGAAGGTGCTTATTGTTCTTGATGATGTAGATCATGAAGATAAACTTAAAGCATTGGCTGGAGAGCTTGATCGGTTTGGTGAATGGAGTAGGATTGTCATCACAACGAGAGATGAACATGTCCTAAATGTGTACAAAGTAAAGAAAGTGTTCATCTACCGGCCTAAAAAGCTGAATCCTACTGAATCACTTGAACTCTTTACTTATCATGCTTTCCGAAGAAAATAACCAATTGATGAAGTCTGTCTGGACCTATCCAAAGAAGTTGTTTCAGTTGCTGGTAGACTTCCATTAACACTTCATGTGCTTTGCTCACATTTGTTTGACAAAGACACACCCTACAAGGATGAGGGTCAATAGCGGGGACTTTTGTCACCGCTAGTGCTCTCTTTGTCGTTGCTATAAATCTATAATGGCAACAAAAAATGGCCATCTAGTTTTGGCTACTGTTGAGTAATAACGACAACATTTATAGGTCGCCATTAAAGGGTACGCCCCAACAGCGGCGACTTAGCTTATAATAGCAACTAGCTTGTATAACGGCGACTTTAAGTCACCGTTATTGACAAAAAAGTACCTCATCTTTAAATGTCAGTCCAACTTTCCCACCGCAGTAGGACGAGGTTGAATTTGTAAGAAGATATAAGTGCCTATAAGCATAAGATTGCATGAAAAAAAAGACTTGACAAATTTTGAAATATATGATTGCTTAAGAAAGAGACCATGTGAAAAACAAACTTTTCTTGAAAATGCCTGGGCTACTGGACTAAAATGATCATTTAGAAATTATTTTTTTCAAAATGTGAAAAACAAACTTTTCTTGAAAATGCTTGAGCTATTTGTGCGCTCGCCTGATTGGTAGGAAATTCTTTGGTAGGACCTAATATCTAACTATCTAAGTTCATAAAATCCTAAGATATGAGGGGGTAAGACTTACCTAATGAGACAATTGAGTTCTTAAAAACTATGTAAATAAAATATGTTAGTAACATACAATTAATGAATGAAATACTCATGGAATAGTACATAAAAATGTGCATTGGGAGATAAAGGGCAATACAACGAAATTTTTGAACATGCATGCAAGTTCAAAATATGCATAGATTGCATGGAATATGCATGAAGTTTACATACAACTTCTATGCATGAAAGATGAATGCATAAAATGACATGATTTTTTTTATGTTGGTCTAGAGCTCTTAAGATAATGACATCAAAGATCATACCCTTTGCTTTTAACCCTTTATTTTGATGTTTTGTTTATTATTACTTCTTTTTACTTTTGATGCTTCTCAATTTTTCCAAAATGTCAAGTATAAAACGTACAAGAGGAAGCACTCATATACATTCTCTCCTTAACAAAACATAAAATCACAACTTCAGATTGTTTATGTAAAGCCCTGAAATTTTGAACCCATTATTTATGCGATCATTCAATTAATTGTGAGTCTTTGCATTGAGATTGACATTTAATATTGACGATTATTGCGTAATCATGGAAATTAGATCTTAAAATGGTCAAAATTTTGTTTGGATGAGACACGTTGCGATTTGGGGACATAGTAGCAACTTTTGAGAATGTTAATAGCTTTTTAGGCAAAGGACATGCTTAGAATTCTTGATAAAGGCAGAGGTTGTTTTTTGGCATAGGGGTATATGCCTATTATTTGTTGAAAAGCTTTGGTTTTTGGAGAAATGGCACAATAGCAATTTGGTTTCAGCCCAAAGGCAGTTTGGGTATAAAATGAACATGTTGGATATACGTTTTTGATAGGGGTATCATGGTTATTTTGGTTGAACACTTGTCCTTCTGGTGGGTGCCAAGTGGCCTCACCTGCCTTGAGGTTTAGCCACGTTAACCCTCCCTTAATTATATTTTTATTTTTAATTAACCATTCCCCCTTAAGCCTCTCTCTCAGCCTCACCTGCATGCCCCCTCTTCACCCTCTTCATTGTTCTCCTCTCCCATACCTTCACTCAATTCCTTCCTCTTCTCCTCTCACGCTTCTGTTGTGATTGCAGCAAAAAGGAGGGGCTACAACTTGTATAACCTGCATTATAGAGGAGTTCTTCTTTGTGGCAAAGTTTTTTTGGTGCCTTGGGAGCTTTTCCCACGATGTTGAGCTTAAGAAGCCTTTTGGATGGTGCTAGCAAGGGATTGATTTGGTGTTTTGGGTGATTTATCGAGGTATGGTTCAAAACTCCGTGTTTTGCTTGCTAGCATGCAACATGTGAGTAGATATCATGCTTAAGATTTGAGAACCATGTATAGAAGATGTTGATTTTGGGGAAATCATGTGAGGGTGTTTTGGTTTTGAGATAATAGCATGATTAATCATGATTTTCATGTTTATTTCATGAGTTTTAGCATGATGTGTGATGATATGACTATCCTACCTGTTTTAGAGCTTCTTGAATTATAATTATTGAGGAATATCCATGCTAGCATATTGATTTTGTGATTGCAATAGGATGGGTAATTATTCAAGGCTTTCATATGATGATTTTAACATTATTATGTGTTATTCATTGAAACTTTGTTGAATCATTTTGAGACACCCCTAGGAGTATTGGGGTGGATTTTCAATTAAGTTGAGTGCTCGAACCCTTGAGATTTTTGAGTTTTGAGAGAGAAAACCTAAGTTGGTGATTGTCAGGGTTCAACTTTTGCAGTGCACGGGGTCGACACCCTGTGTTTTGGCATGTTTTGGTTGGCCCCAATGGTGAACCTCTGGGATTCAGGAGTCGATCCTTACACCCTTGCGGTTGCTAGTGCCAATCCCTATAGGATGTAGGTCGGCTTCCATTAGGGAGAGTCAACCCCTCCAGAGGGTGGGTCAACCCTTGTTAGGTCAGGGTTAACCCCTACAATGGTTGAGTCAACCCCTGCTGAGTGTGAGTCGACTCCTATAGTTGATGAGTTAACACTTGTTTTGCTAGGGTCGACTTCTGCAAAGTGAGGGTGAACTTTGCAGGGAGAGGGTAGACTCTTGAGTAGCATGTTTGCATTTTCTCGGTGGTTTTGGTTCAGGTTGGGGTCATTAAGCCTGGGTATTGATGGAACAAACCCGGAAACAATTGTGGAGAAGATCAATAGGACCTAATCTTGCTCTAACTTAGGATTTTGAGCTAAAAGACATTGATTCGAGATGTATTGGTCCAAGAGAAACCCAATTTGTGTAAGAATGCATAGGTTGCAGCGTTGATGCTTGGATTTTTCGCTATTTCTATATGAGATGTTGCATGTGTGGCAATATATGATTGAGATGAATGGTGTTTGTGTATGACTAGCTCATATTTGAGGTGTTGAACCTACTATGATTGGATTTTTGAATAATGAGGGTAATGACCTTACGTATAGGATGTTACATGAGACTTGTTGGGTGTTGACCCCGGTGTCGTACTTGTATGATGTGTATGGGATTCGTCTTGGTGCCATGATGGTACATTGAGTGTTTGATTTATGTAGCTATCGTAAGTGTATGATGTGTGTTGGTCTTATGTTAGTGTCATAGTGGTACACTATGAGTTGGATTTATGTCAGTGTCGTGATGGTACGTTAAGATTTGGCTCTATGTTGGTATGATTGTGGTACAATGCGAGTTTGGCTTTACACTGAAGTTGTGGTGGTATGTTATATTTTAGCCCGATGCTCGTACCTAGAAATGTATGTTGGGTGATAGTTTGATGTTGGTACCATGAGGGTACATTATGTTGTGAAAAGAAGGATTGTGTTTAACTTGGGAGTTTGTTGAGGGTAGACACCTCTTGTGATCTTTTTGATCTGTGTTGGGTGTTGATATGTGGCATCAAGCATGTATCTTAAGTTGGCCTTTTTGTTGAGTATCGTTGTGTATGCCATGTCTTGGCTTAGTCAAGTACCATGTGGTACTTTATGGTGTTTTGTTGTCTGTACCTGAGAGTGTGTAGACGTTGTTCTTGTGTCTCATACTTGAGGACTACTATGAGCTTTGACCTAGGGTGTTAGTATCTACAGGGTACGTTGTTTTGTTGGTTATATGTCATTTTTTGCGGTGGTAGTTGTGTCATGGCTAATATGTTGGTACCGTGACAGTATGATATATGAAGCGCTAGTTCGGGCTATCTTAACCACAAGAATATGATACATGGATCTATTTTATGCTATAGTTGTGAGGTTGTGTCAATTGGATTGGACCACCATATGCTAGTGAGCATTTATTGGATCATCTTCCCCTTGATTAGGATGATTTGTACTCGCTTATATATGCTTTGAGTAGGGAAGTCTATGTTTAGATTATTATGGAGTTAACCATTGAATTTTAGAATGATGGATTTGGGTCGATACCTGTGTATGAGGGTCGACTCTCAGCTTGTGCTGTGTAGCCTATGGGTCGACCCCTGGGATGACAGGACCGATACATCTTATGTTTTCTTGATATATTGAATGTGGTTGAAAGTCGACTCTTGAGAGTGAATGGTCGACTCTTCCCATATTAGGATTTGAGTTTTGATCATGATGAACTTTCCAATAGTTAAAAGCTTGTTGTGCTATATTTGTGATTCGTGTTGAGTGTTGGAACATACTGAGACATCAATGTTGTCTCATCCCTCTTTACTTTGACGTTTTCAGATGCTTAGTTGGCAGATAGATGAAACTATATGGTGGACTCAATGTCATTTGCTTAGCAAGATCTGGGACTGTTTCTGGGAGTTGTTTTGGGTGTTTGTACTCTGTTGTGTACATATGTGTTTTGTTAACTTATACATTATGAAATGAATGAAAAATATTTTTGTGACAAAGCTTGTGTGTAAATTGAAATAATTTGGGTTTTGACCTAATGCCAGAATGGTATGTTAGGATTGACTTAAGGTCATAAATGAAATGGTACGTGTGAACATAGTAATACTGACTCGTAGTTGGTGTCATAATGGTACGTAAAGAAAATGATGATTTTGCAATATGTGTAAAGTATTTAAATAATTGAGGTCTTGGTTTGAAACCCATGTTTTGAAAAAGGGTTTTAAAGGAAAAGACTTATGTTGTGCTTGCCTTTCCAAAAAGAAATTTTTAAAATAAGTTTTGAAAAAAAAAAATTGGTGTCACAACTTAGGAGCTTATCGAGAGTTTACAAGAGACGATTTTTTCTTCTATTGACATGCAAGATTGAAGAAGTGGATGATGATTGACACTAGAAATGAGACCCTTAGGTCTAAGATTCTCACGATGTATGCTTGGCACTATTGACTCATGATCTTCATCATATTATTTTTTTATGCATCTAACAAAAAAAATGTATTAATGCATGCGACTTTTGAGTAATGAGCGAGGGAGAATAAGTGAGCAATGCTTCGAGACCATGGTTCAAACTTATCCAACTCAAAATTTTATAAATTAATTACGAAAAATCAAATTTATATGTGCAAAAGTGTGCCTCTTTTATTATGATCCAATATGATTTTAGTCTATATTGACTCTGAAATTTAGTCATGTGAATCTGTTTTCTCCTTTTTGAGGTTATCATAGGCCAGGAAAATCAACTTGGATCCTTTGTTATTTTTCTTATAGATCCTGATATAAACTCAAAGATGACTAGTCATAGGTGTTCTTAGTTAGAATCTATAGTATTGGACTGCCATAATGAGTCATACAAAGGCTAAAACTCTATATGTTGCCAAGCTAAGATAACACCCAAAGAAATTTTTGTTGCCCCTAGAGAAGAGAAGATAGTAAAGATAAGTCCAAGTATACCCTAAGCCACGTAGGCTCTTCATGGTTTTCCCCAACCAACAACATCACCATGTCCTCACTTTAACACTTTTTTTTTTGTTCACACTTTTCTCTCATTTTCTTTTCACACGTGGTCTCTTTTGGCTCTTTTTTATTTTCCTTTTCATGTGTGACCGCTTTGGCTCTTTCCACCTCTCAAACCATTGTTACCTGAACCTAAGATGGACTAATAACGTCCACATAAACATCTCACATTTTGCCCTGTTTGGCTTTTTTTACCTCTCTTATTTGACAATTGGTGAGGTCCACAAAAGGTTAATGACTTGAGATTTTCTGAGATCGACTAAAGGAAGCCGAGAATCAAGACCAATCAAAAAGTGTCTTTAGCTTGATTTTAAGCTCATAGAGTTAGTCACCAAAGTATGTCATATGTGGTCTTATAATGGTCTATAGGATGGTTAACCTAAATTCCAACATTCATCTTTCCAAGCTTTTATTTAGGGATACAATGATTTGGATAACTCCTCCTCACTGCCATTTTACCATTTTTTATGATAACCTATCCATTTGGATTTTGATTTCATTGACATCATTCATAACCAACCTTCATAAGAAAACATTTTTCTCAAGACTTTTGGGTTGTCTTTCAAATTTTCAAAATTGACCTAATATTGGGAAATAAACCTTTTAAATGCATGGCATTGATTGAATCAAAAGAGTTTCATGTAAGATTTGTCTAACAATATATTATCCTTTATAATTTGGATGCCCGATAACTTTCATTAAAAACCAAGTCATTGGCTCGAAATGATTGCCCAATAATATCACTCACCCTTTGACATGCATAGACTCTACTAGGTTTCTAACAATTTACACGCACCAGGGGATGACTTCTCAAGCACTAACTCAAAAGAAATTGTAATTGATGGGTAAGAATGACTATATCAAATGTTTATGATTCAATCATGCAATTTTTCTTATGACAAAATAGAAATTATATGAGCTTATGAATTTGTTCCTTTTAAGCTTGGACCTAGAAAGTGATTTGTTTAATGAAGTTTGAAAAAGAGAAGTAACCACTTTTTGGGGCATTTTAGAAATTTCTTCTTTTTCTGGATTTTGGATAAAAACCAAATACATTAATGAAAAAGAGGGTCAACACGAACTCTTAATTCTCATCCTTATACATAAGAAAGTTTCGAGAAAAAAGTTGTGGCATCCTAAAAAAGGAAACTAAAAATATTTGAACATTTTTTATTCTACTATTTCTTATAATTTAAAAAAAATTATTTGTTTTTCATATAACTATTTACAAGATTGAGGTTTAACTCAATTACTTGGGTTTGGGCATGACAACCCGGTCGTTCATTTATAGGTGATCCATGTTCTACCCTGATTGTTGATGAAGTTTCTCCAATCACAATAGGCTTGTATAAAGAACATACTAAAAAAAAATACATCCAAATCCAAAAGATTGGATCTAACCAAGATTTTTGGCTCACTAGACTCTTGAGCTACCATAGGAGAAAATTCATTGTTTGGTATTAATCCAAGTTATTAAGAAGAGAGTTGAGATAGTTCGAGACATCAGTCGATCCTTGGCTTTCCATAATTTGCATACGAGGACCCCTGTTAAATCTTTCTTGTGTGAAATTGATGAGGTTTCAATCTACTTGGAAGATGTTTTTCAATCCAAACTTTTTCCATTATATGTTAAACATTTCGAATTTGATCTTATACTACTCCGAGTCAAGTCCTTTATGCTCAAATGTCCCATGTGGGGCTTTATCATAGTATTTATATTTCTTTTGCTTTCTTAATTTTATGCATTTTGTGCCAGGAAATATGGATATTTAAATGCTCTTGAATCTTTTGTTCAGGGGCTAACCCCGTCTTCATCTTCAT
Source organism: Nuphar pumila (assembly GCF_984573655.1). NCBI lineage: Eukaryota > Viridiplantae > Streptophyta > Magnoliopsida > Nymphaeales > Nymphaeaceae > Nuphar > Nuphar pumila. The sequence continues at coordinate 125,841,716 of NC_143257.1, read as the reverse complement.
CTTCCAATATTGCCCCTTTAGAAACTCAATATATGGGTTATTTGTCTTTCTTTCCTTAATTTCTCTTTCAAAAATCAACCATGGATCACGATTATTTGGAGGAGGGAGTGGTCTTGGCTTGTATTCTTGGTTCATCTTCTATAACTCCTTTATGAACGAAATGACTTGTTCTTCACTAGGAAATTTATGCTTTTATTGCTCCACCCACTCCTCATACTCAGCTTACACTCTTATTGCTCATGGGTGTGCATGAAGCAGGACATTCCAATCGAGAAACAATGGAGGTTCAAGATCTTGATGAGGGTCTTCTCATTTTTTATCACTTGTTTCATCCCTATAACCGGTGCCCCATGGGTATTTTTATTCTAGCATCCTTTGGTCTTCCTCTTGGTCCACTCCGAGGTCCTAAGATATGGCATCTTCTAATTAGAATTCCAAATCTTGAGGATTACAACCACAAAAAGGTCTTGCAAGCTGAGTAGATTATCCTTGAACATCTCTATAACAACCTCTATGACATCTTTCATGGGCCTATCTTCATGTTGATCATAGAAAGGTAACTGGATCACCCATTTCTTCTTTCATCGTAGAGATGATAGGTATATCTTCTTTAAAAAAAAAATCGATTATAGGGGCTCATGACTTCTCATACTATAGTGAAAGAACTTAAGGATTATGTGGACATAAGTTTATAGTTAACTTTTTCAAGCATGGTCAGGACAAAGCAAACATGGGGAGGTGGAGTGACTTTCTCTTCTTGACTTGACTGACTTTTTTTTCCTTGAACCAACCATAGTGATAGGTATCAAGGTCCACTTTGAAATGACTTACATATCTTCCAGCTCTACATAGATTTGTGGTATAACCAACATATTAGACTGTTTTTCTTGAGAAAATATTATTTGGCATGGGCTATGCACTTTTTGAATGGCCCCAATAGTATAAACTTGTTGATGACCAAGAAAAGGGTTTTGATATAATACGTGAAACTTGTATAACTTTGAAGAACTCTTGTAATGCGATAAGTTTAATCATGTTTAATTGCAATCTAAACTACAAAACTTTTGTTAAGGACCGACAAAAAATGGTGAACTTCTTTTATTGGGTCCATTTAGGATTGTATTGCCCTTGCTCCCAAGTTTGTTGTGGGTTGCATGACTTTGTGGTTTTTTTTATCAAGTTTTGAGATTACTCAAATTGGTTTTAATCACGTCCCGACCTTTTTTATCTAACAATATTACTTGGTGATTGGATTTATAATTCTTTGGTTAATTGTCCTTTTCCGACCCAATCTTAAGAATCATACCTTCATAAAGGCCTCTTTCAATTTCCATCTCAACCCAACTGGCATGATCAACTAACTCAGAAAAGCTCTTAATATCTTTGACGGTCAAAAGATCTTTCAAGTGTTGTGCAAAATTTTCCAAGATGATGGTTAAGGCATATGGTTTTGTTATGAGATCTTTCAATCTTATTGCATATCGATCTCCATATGTGTATGAAATCATACACACTTTAGTCTTCATTTTGCTTAAAGTCATATAAATGACTCACAGTAGGAAGTACATCTATCTTGTGCATGAACCTTTATAAGAATAAATTCATTATATCATTAAAAAATTTTATCTATTGAGGGTTTACGGTGGTAAACAAAACAAAGACATTACCTTTTAAGCTTCTTAGAAACCAACAAATCAAACCTCCATCATTATTTTTATGTTTATAGCAATCACTCAAGAACATGGTCAAATGGGTCCTTGGATCTCCTGTCTTGTTAAACTCGATGAATTTTCTTGAGACATTATCAATCATTTCATCATATTTCTTTAAGATAAAATCATCCACGGTATAGTTCTATCTCCCAACTTGGTTATCACAGACTTATTGATTTAACTCCCTAACCATATTTTCCAATTTTCCATCTTTTGATCTTGATAATAAGGTTATGTATGGACCCATAATGAAGTCTATGATTGATGACGGGACCTTGGAATAGCAAATCTGAGTTTGCTCTTGTTTTTTTTTTTTTAATCAATTTTTCTTGTCCTATCTGTTGGGGTTAAAACGGACGTACCGGGTCTCCCCACAAGTGCGAATCGATGAAAACAATAAAGCAATGACAGTGGAAGAAATTAAAACCATAAAAAACAAACCAACAATATAAACAAAAACAACACACAACGATTTACGTGGTTCCCTCTCAACTGAGGTACGTCCACGACAACCAATAGGTCAACAACTTCCACTATATTCAAACAAAGATTACAAAGTGGCCAAAAGGCATAAGCCTTACAAACACACAAGGTGTAACAAAATTAACGAGAGGATATACCTCACTGAAGAACAAAAAACGAATGATCTAAAGAATCAGTTTGATGAAGTTGTCCTAAAAGAAGTGCAACAACACTTCTTGCTTTATTCTCACTGCACCCCTTCGGTGCCCCAAAAGAGTTTTTCTCCCTTTCCTGATTTTCGCTCTCTTCCTGGAGCGACTCAGATTTCTCTCTCATCCATCTCTTAAATAGAGGATGAGACTCGCATTAAATACGGAAGACTAAACGCCTTGCACAACTTATGATGCACCTGAAGCGCCTTATTACAAATCGCTATCCAGCGATACCCACAAATCGCTATCCAGCGATACCACAAATCATCATCCAACTGAAGCACATAACGCTAATCACAAATCGTTATGCAACTAAAGGCACTCACCACAAATCGTCATCGACAAATTGCTGAACCTCAAACTCTGAACAGTTGAATCGTTATTCAGCTGAGAGGACTTCTACAAATCGCTATCTAGCGAATACTCCAAATCATCCTCAAGAAGATCAAGCATCATGCTTAGAATTCCGCAGCGATACTGATTGTGCATCGAACTAATGGATCCCACAAAGGAGGGAAACCCAATAATTCTCTCCTTTCCAGACTTATGTGGAAACTTCTTCCATTCTTGCTAGGAATCGACACTTCTCATGCTTGTCATTGGGCAATGACTTAGTCAACATATCTGATGTATTGTCATCAGTATGCACTTTCTCTAGTTACAATATTTTTTTATTCAAGACATCTCGAATCTAGTGGTATCGAACATCAATATGTTTTGATCTTGAATGAAATAAGAAATTCTTACTCAAATGAATAGCACTCTGGCTATCACAATAAAGAACATACTCCTCTTGCTTCAAGCCCAACTCTTGCAAGAATTTTTTTACCCACAACAATGCCTTACTGACTTCTGTAATGGCGATGAACTCAACTTATGTAGTAGAGACATCTACACATTTATGTATTTTCGACTGTCATGCAACTGCTCCCCCTGTAAAAATAATCAAATACCCAAAAGTGGACTTTCTACTGTCTACATCACCAACCATATCAGAATTTGTGAACTGTTCAAGAATAGGTTCACCATTTCCAAAGCACAGACTCATCTTTGAAGTGCCATGAAGATACTTGAGAATCCATTTTACTGATGCCCAATATTCTTTTCCTGGATTTGACAGAAATTGACTAACAACTCCAACAACATGAGCTATGTCTGGTCGAGTACAGACCATAGCATACATCAATGAATCTATTGCTAAAGCATAAAGATTTTTTTGCATCTCGATTCCTTCTTCATCATTTGCAGGATATTATCTTGAGCTAAGTTTGAAATGGCCTGCAAGTGGGCAATTAACAGGCTTTGCTTGGTCCATGTTGAACCTCTCAATAACCTTTCTGATATACTTTTCTTGAGATAACCAGATCAACCCATGTGATCTGTCACGAACGATTCTCAACCCAAGAATCTGTTTTGCTGGACCTAAATCCTTTATGGCAAAGGTTTCACTTAGCTCCAACTTCAACTTGCTTATCTTGCTGATGTCTTGGCCCACAATCAATATATCATCCACATAAATCAAGAGAATGGTAAAATTACCATCTGAAAATTTCTTCACAAACACAGAGTGGTCTATGGAGGTTCTTGAATATCCATGCTCAGTCATAAAGGAATCAAACTTCTTATACCACTGCCTTGGTGCTTGCTTTAATCCATACAAACCCTTCTTCAACTTGCAGACTAAATGCTATTTACCCTTGTTAATGAAGCCCTCAGGTTGCTTCATATAAATTTATTCATCGAAGTCACCATGCAGAAATACAGTCTTCACATCATGTTGCTCAACTTCTAAATTCATGCTTGCAGCTATACCGAGTACAGTTCGGATGAAGGACATCTTCACAACTGGTGAGAAAATCTCATCAAAATCAGCTCTCTTCTTCTGAGCAAATCATTTTACAATAAGACATACCTTGTATATAGGTTGAGAGTTGTTTCCATCAGTCTTCTGCTTGAAGACCTATTGTTCTTCAACACCTTCTTCCCTTTAGGTGACTTTACCAGATCAAAGTTGTGATTCTCATGCAATGAATTCATCTCCTCTTTCATTGCCTTAAACCACTCAGATTCGTTTTCATCCTCCAAAACTTTTTCAAAAGTTTCTGGCTCACCTTGATCTATAATCATCACATACTCATTTGATGAGTATTTTCTGGATGTTTGTTTCTCTCTAGTGGATCTCTTTATCAGAGTTTGAGGAAGTGGCTCTTGGGGTGTTGGCTTCCCCTCAATTTCTAACTCAGCACTTCCTTCCTCTATATTATTATGGAGAGGTGACATCTCTTCCACAAAATCATGAACAACTGGTACATCTAGGGTATCTAAATCAACAAGATCACCTGTACTGGACTATGATAGCTCAGACTCACCAATGTCTTCAATGGTCTGATCTTCCAAGAAGACAACATCTCGACTTTTGACTACCTTGTTATCAACATGGTCATACAGTCTGTAGCCAAACTCTTCATGTCCATAGCCAAGGAATATGCACTGCTTGGCTGTTCAATCAAGCTTGAACCTTTCTTCCTTCGGAACATGAACAAATGATCTGCAGCCAAACACTCTTAAGTGTCCATAAAAAGGTTCTTTCCCTGTCCAAACTTTCTCTGGAACATCTCCCTTCAAGGGAATAGGCGGAGACAAGTTGATAAGATCAACTGTTATCCTCATTGCCTCACCCCAGAAAGATCTTGGCATTTAGAGTGTGACAACAAACATCTGACTCTCTCAATAATAGTGTGATTCATTCTCTCGGCAACCCATTCTATTGAGGTGTCATCCTTACAGTCCTTTCATGCTTGATGTCATGATTGGTGCAATACTGATTAAATGACCCAATGTATTTGCCACCATTATCCGAGCGAACACACTTCAACTGCCTGCCAGTTTCTCTTTCAGTCATGGCCTGAAAATGCTTGAATACATCTAGAACTTGGTTTTTAGTTCTTAGTGTATAAGCCCATACTTTCCTAGAATGATCATCAATGAAAGTCATGAAATATAATGCACCACCAAGTGTTTTGACCTTCAAAGGTCCACACACATCAGAATGTATAAGATCTAGAACGTGAGATTTTCTATATGCAATGCTTCTATGGAAGGAAACTCTATTCTGTTTACCATGGAAGCAATGAACACAAGGTTCCAAAGATGTACCTGTTGCACCCGCCAGAAGCTCTTTCTTGACCAGAACTTGCAACCCCTTCACGCTCATATGGCCAAGCCTTCTATACCATAACTCTATGAACAAGCCAGTCTCCACAACATTCACAACACACTTGCAGATCTTCGCTTGAAAAGTGTAAATGAAACGTGCCTTTGTTCCTCTGACTACCACCAAGGAACCCTTGGTTAACTTCCGCCTTCCATCACTGAAGGTGTTGTTGTAGCCCTCATCATCCAACTTTTCGGCAGAGATCAAATTCAGTCGAATGTTTGGTACATGCCTCACATCTTTCAGCAACAATTTGCAGTCAACGTTTGTTTCCAAGCAAATGTCACCTATGCCAATAATCTTTGACACATCTTCATTTTCCATTCGAACATTCCCAAAATCACCTTACGAATAGGAAGCGAAAAAATCGGCCTGTGAGGTAATATGAAATAAAGCTCCATAGTCAATCACCCAATCAGTCTCCTGACCGATCAAATTTATTTTGGGGTCATCACAAACAATCATGAGCTCTTCATCTATGACTATGACTGCGGCTGTAGCACCCTGCTTTTCTTCTAAGCTTTTCTCTCTGCTCTGCTCCTTGAACTTGAGCTTCCTGCACTCCCGCTTTATATGCCCCTTCTTGTGGCAATAATAACACTCGACGTCTTTCTTTGAGCTCAAGTATGAGTGACCTCTCGATTTGCCACGGTAGTGCGGAGCCTTGCTCTTACTCCTGCTTTTTTCTCTGTTTTCAATCACAAGCGCCTCGGAGGTAGAAGGACCTGCTGACTTTCTTCTGGTCTCTTCATTCAACAGACTGCTGGTAACTTGACTCATCGTTACCGTTCCATTAGGTACAAAGTTACTGACTGTGACCACCAAGGTTTCTCAAATATCATAAAGAGAACTAAGGAGCAACAAAGCTTCTAATTCATCATCAAAAGCGATTTTTATTGTGGTCAACTGATTCACAATGTTTTTTATCTCATTTAGATGTTTTGCAATAGAGTCACCCTCTTTATACTTGAGGTTCACAAGCTTTCGAAATAGAAAGACCTTATTCACTGTCGTTTTTCTTTCATAAAGACTCTCTAGTTTGGACCAAAAGACCATGCGCCGAAATTTCTGTGGATACATGATGAAAAACATTGTCATCTATCCACTGCCGAATAAAATCGACTACCTTTCGGTATAGCTTTCTCCATTCGCCGTCTTTCATTTCTTCTTGTTTGCCACTGACACCCTCAATGGGTCCATCCAAATCTTTACAAACCAAGAAGTCTTCCATTTTAGTTTTTCCATGTCATTCAGTTTGTGCCATTCAAACTGATCATACGTTCGACATTGTTTTCCATGACTTCACACACAAATATAAGAACCAAAGCTCTGATACCAGATGTTGGGGTTAAAACGGACGTATCGGATCTCCCCACAAGTGTGAATCGATAGAAACAATAAAGCAATGACAATGTAATAAATTAAAACCACAAAAAACAAACCAACAACGAAAACAAAAACAACACACAACGATTTATGTGGTTTCCTCTCAACTGAGGTACGACAACGACGATCAATAGGTCAACAACTTCCACTATCTTCAAACAAAGATTACAAAGTGGTCAAAAGATATAAGCCTTACAAACACAAAAAGTGTAACGAAATGAACGAGAAGATATACCTCACTGAAGAACAAAGAATGAATGATCTGAAGAACCAACTTGAGGAAACTGTCCTGAAAGAAGTGCAACAACACTTCTTGCTTTGTTGTCACCGCACCCTTCGGTGCCCTAAAAAAGTTTTTCTCTCTTTCCTGCTTTTCGCTCTTTTCCTAGAGCGACTCAGATTTCTCTCTCATCCATCCCTTAAATAGAGGACGAGACTCACATTAAATGCAGAAGACTAAATGTCTTGAACAACTTACGATGCGCCTGAAACACTTGATTACAAATCGCTATCCAGCGATACTATAAATCGCTATCCAGTGATAACCACAAATCATTATCCAGCGATACCACAAATTGTCATTCGGCTGAAGCACATAACGCTAACCACAAATCGCTATGCAGCTAAAGACACTCACCACAAATCCTCATCGACAAATCAACTCTGAACAACTGAATCACCATTCAACTGAGAGGACTTCTACAAATCGCTATCCAACGAATACTTCAAATCATCCTCGAAAAGATCAAGCGTCGTGCTTGGAATTTTGTAGTGATACTGACTCTGCATCGAACCAATGGATCCCACAAAGGAGGGAAACCCAACACTATCTATATCTTCTTGACATATCTCTCTTACTTATCCAAATCCATCTTGGATATGTTTGCCCTTTTTGGAAGGTTAGGAGATGTATTACTTACTATTCTTGTTCATTCTCTCAATATGTGAACCCTCCTTCCAACTAATCATACAAATCCACTGGTATAACTACATTCAACCCTTGATCATTTCGATCATCTCCTAACTTTTGGATCTTGTGATCCATGACAACCTTTTGTAACCTAGTGATTGGTCATGATTGATTATGTTGACTAGATTCAGAGTTAGTCTTAAAATCGAAGTTACTCGAACCTAGGTCTTGTTTCTTATAGTTTGGATTCTTAGGAGGATCCAATTGTATATCCTTTTTTATATCTTTGGCCATAGGCATGGGTCACTAGGTTACAAAACAAGACAATCATCATACAGATCCAATTTTTTTAAAAATAAGACTTTTTAGATATTCTCGATATCCATATATATGCGAGAGCAGCGAGACCACTCCATAAGGTTTTACTGGGTAAGGTTTCTTCTTATGAATCTTTCACTGATATACTCGAGCTACCCCTCCTGGTACACACAAACAAGGTATCCAATATACTAAAGTTGGCACTCTTGGTATGAGTAGGAGATCTGAAAATCCAAGTAATAGGACATGAATATGAGTTTTTGAAAAATCCACGCAAATAAAACATAAGCACAAATTCAACTAAATTCCAATCAGATTCAAATGCATAATTTCGAATCTTGTTTAAGAATCCGTATCCGGAAATATGTTAATTTTGGATCGAGTGTGGGACCAAACCCGACCCGTTTGTACACCCTAAAAGGCTAAAACTGAGGTTGCTTTCTGTAAAACGATTTTTTTTGCAGAAAACCCGTCAAAATTTCTGTCTTACCGTCGCGTCGTCGTCTATTTATTCTCTAAGAGGGCTCTCTTTCGATGCCCTAGAGTCTCTCCTTCTTCGGCAAGAAACGATGATGCTGAGATAGATTCTTTCTTCGGTTCTTTTCCTCCCTTTTTTTCCTTGCGTCCGTGTTGCCGTATCTCGCCGGAATCATGGCCGGAAAATCCTCCTCTCAGAAGGTCCCGCCCTCTTCCTCTTCCTCTTCCTCGGCCAACCAGAAGAGCCGCTGGGAGGGCAACAATCCCCCGACGGAGAAGTTCTCCGCTGATCTCAAACCCTCCAAGGAGGATCTCGCCCGCTCCCCTGCTGCTGCTGCCGCTTCTGCTGCAGCCGCCGGCCAGTCAAAGCTTCTCATAAATCCCTCGCCTCCGCAGGTCTCCGGCGGCCCTCCATTCGCCATTTCGGATGCTGGCCCTGACGTCACAGGCGGGTTCTCGCTCCATCCCCTGCCCCCTGCCTACGGATTCCACATGCTGGAACGCCGGACCATCGTCTTGGCTGATGGAAGCGTCCGTTCGTACTTTGCTCTCCCGCCGGACTACCCGTCCCCGCGTGGTGTCCCTGATCTCCCCTCTGGCCGGCCACCGCCGGAGGACAGGCTCTACCCGTACGGTCCTTCTCACCCTGGCCTAGGTGATCCCCGTGGCCTGGACCGAATCGGGATGGATAAGCCCTTCCCGCCGAGGTTCAGCCCCGAAGGTTTCGACTCCGGTTTCCTGCGAGAAAGGAACCGAGAGGATTCCTGGAACTTGGATAATCCTTTGAAGAGGAAGTATGGGGACGACGATGCAGGTTTCGGCGGCGATCCTGATAGGTTCTATGGCTCACGATTTCGGGATGAGGAGATTGCGCGGCAGCGGCGGCAGCAGCTTCTGCAGTATGGAAACCCTAATGGCTTCCCAGGGGCCTCCAGCAGCCCTCCAAGACCGGGTTCCGGTAGGGGGATGACTGAATTGTTCTTGCCAAAGGTTTCGAGGCATGGTGATGTTGATGGCGAGGGGAAGAGCACGTTGGAGGCACTGAGGGATGTGGACAAGGTTGCTTTAAGGAAGGCTTTTCTTAGGCTCACAAAGGTTGTGAACGAGAACATGGCTCAGAGGAAAGATTATCTCGACGATGGCAAATCAGGTCCTTTACGGTGCATCGTCTGCGGCAGGTTTGTTAGTAAAACAAATAGGTTTGAACTGATTATTTGTTTCTCTTTTCTATTGTCCTTCTATTTCTCGTCCCCAATTCAATTAAAAGGTTTTAATGAAGCGGTCAAGAATCGGGAGGTTTTATAAAAGAATTTGTTTTAGGATTGGTGTTCTATTGGCAAATTGTTGTTAGTGTTGACGCATATCACAGAAACACAATCAAAGCTCTCCAGGCCCTTGAATTGCGTTTAAAGGTCCAGGTCTATTTGCATGGTTGGTGGTAATAGTTACGGGAATTACTTATCCTTTTTTGGATTCAAAATATTCTTGTTGTACAATCTGGGAGGATGTCTTCTATTCTCTGGAGAGGCGGTGGGCCTCAAAAGATGGTGAAAGTTGGAAAGATATGTGAAATCAATGGGTTCAGGAGGCAAGTTTGTAAGGTTTGTATAGATGCGGAGCCATGTGAAATTGGAATGGAGATGTCAATGTTGTGAGGATACTTCCAATTATAGTCTAGCATTTATTTGAATTGGTAACAGCGTTTCTTGGCGGGTTATGCAAAAGAAACTGGGGCTTTCCATGTCATTACTGTCTTTTTCTTTGCTGTTGAGTCGTGATGTAGTGCTTTCTTTGTGTCCTTTTATGTTTGAGACACCACAAGACTGCATGTTAAACAATGTTAGATGGATAGTGCCTGCTGATTGCTTTGAGGAAAAAAGGCAAGATGGCAGTGAGCATGAATGGCATAAACACATGAGGATGCCATGCACATGATCTTTCCATAGTCATGCACATGGACCTACATTCTTAAAGGTCCTCAACGAAACCTTAGTGGTTTTCGTTGGGGCAGCATTTCTTTTATTCTTAGTGCTATTGCTGCTAGTATTTTACTGATAATCACTATTACCCTTCACCAGCACGTGACAACATCTGATTCACATGCATATTTACGGGCTGGTGAATGTTTATGTATATGAAAGTTTAAATAGGTACCAGACTTCATATCTTGGACATGCCATCTTCTTCAGTTATTGGAGAAGTGCATCTGTTTGAGTGTCGTTTCTGCTGTTTATATAGAGTGGTTAAGGCAATTTTTGTTATGCGACTTCTACATTTATCTTGCTGATTTTCTTTCTTCAATTTGGTGTTCTAATTTTGGATTGTTCTTCATGCTTGAAAATGTGTTATTTCTAAAATTATTTTCAAAAGAACAATGTGCTGTATACTTCAGTTTCCCTTTCTCTTGTCTAGCTATTGGTGTTTCCTGTGATCATTTGATCCAACCATTTGCTTTCACATTGCAGACAACCCATCCTGTCCAATTTGTTTGTACTAGCCAGTGTCAAACTTTGTACAGAATGGCATAAAAATTGTAACTCTGTTTATTGTCATCATTAAACAACTTCTAATAATAAATTTCTTTGTGTAATCTCATTTTTCAAGCAATGCAGCACATTGTCATGCTGGATGGCTTCAACCTACAGGATGCCATATATGGATGCGGATTTTTGTTCTCTTGGTAGTTTTTCATAATCCTCATTCAATCTGAAGTGAACACATACTGGGTTTATGTTGCATCCTTCTTTGTTCCCTTCAAATCCAATGCAATATATATACATGACGCAGAAGTAATCTTGATGCTGCTTGTTTACTTACATTGGGTCCTTGGTCCTATTTATCTCAATTTATTGTTTCTTACATCTTTCTCCCTTTCTTTGTTTGTACTGTTTGATGATTGGTTATTCTATCTTCTGCATAGTCCAAATATGCATTGTGTTGGTTCTTGCTGAGCATTCCAGAAGTGTCTCCTGTACTTCTCTAGAAACTTTTTCTATTCTTTGCTCCTACTGAGGCACATTCTTCATGTTAGTCTATGCTAGATGTGCATGACAAACTAGTTGTTTTATTGTTCTTGCTGTATTTGATGTGTTGGGGATTTGTCTACTAAGCAAGGATGTTTTTCTTTTTAAAGCACCAATTTAATTATTGTTATAGATGGGAAGATTTAGTTATATACTCATTACGGGCTTAAAAAGAAGTCTTATGTTGACTGTTCTTTGCTCCTATGGAGGCATAATCTTCTGGTGAGTTATAGATTTGATGTGAACCAGCGTGTTACTGGTTGTTTGTTTGCTCTTGCAGTATTTCATGTGTTAGGGATGTATCTACTAAGCAAAGATACTTTTTGTAATTTAACAATCAATTTAATGTTTGGATGGATTAACTGATTCATTTATATATTTCTTAGACTTGAAAATAAATCTTATATAGACAGTTCTTTTCTCCTGCTGCGCATATCCTTCATGTGCGTCTAGACTTGATATGCACTGGGGATTAACTGATTGCAAACACCAGATTTACTTATATAATTGTTACAGGCTTAAAACAATATCTTATATAGACTGTTCTTTGCTCCTACCAAAGCATATTCTTGATGTGCGCCTAGACTTGATGTGTACCAGGGACTTACTGGTTGTTCTTGTTCTTGCCGTGGGATGCGTAAAAGGACATCTTATATTGATGCCAGTTTGTAGTATAATCGTGCCTTACATCTCTTTCCTTCTCCTTATTCTTCCTCATTCTACTGGATTGTGTACAATCCTCCATTCTTTTCTGTTTTACCTTATTTCTTGAGATTGATTACTGTTTTAATCATAATCACACCAAGATGTAGCAGAAATATTATATGCCTTCTCTGTCTTTGGAATGTGTGTGTGCCTACACACATATACGTGTATTTGGGTGCTTATGTCGCATCATAGAAAGTTTCACATTTTTTATCTTGTTCTAGACTGGTCGTGTTCCTGTACGTATAACTATGATGTTGAGTCCTGAGTGCTGCAGATGTATGTTTGTAATCATGTTGCATGATAAAAAAAACTGTTGGTGATTGTGCATGCCTCTTTGTGTACTTATACTACTGCAGTACTGCTTTACGTTTGCAGTGATGTTGTCACCTTAATTCTCTTTTGCTGGTTGTGAACAGATGGATTTGCAATTTCTGCCATGAGTGGCAGCAACTATACATACTATTGCCAGGCCAAATAAAATTCCACAGGCAGATATTTTATCTTCTTTGATTTGCTATGCTAGATTCAAACTTGAAAATCTTTTATGATCTAATTAAATATGTAACATATGGGAAGTTTTTGGCATTGCAATATTAGATCCTGAATATTGTGCTACATTGAACATGTTGATTGGTGGCCTTACAAGTATTCAGTCTTCCGTGAAGTCCTTGCTCAATGATGAAATGTGATGGAATGACTGGGGATATGTTATACTAATTATGTGTATTTGTTAGCTTTACTATTTGAAATAGGTACCAAGATCATCATGATGATGATCACTCTTCATGTGGTGATTTAATTGATTGGTTTTGGTAATGTTAGATTTTGTCTTTACTATTTGGAGTTTGAGAAGTATCCATCAATGGCCTTGCACACCGGTGTCATTCCTGTATGATGTAACTTAGGCTAACCTTTTGCTTATGTATATCGGGATTCTGACTTTAAAAAATGCGGTGTGTTCTTGTATGAAAGCATTCATGTTTATAATAAGTACAGATGAGTGTGTCGGGAACAATGTGCATCTATAGTGTTACGACACTGAATTATGTTGGCTTCCATTAAGATGTGTGTCATTTGATTGTAATCAATTTATTGCCACTTGATGATTTAAGTATTATGGTCTTATTAGCTTGAAATTTCTGTATATTTTCCATGTTCTTATACCCATTAACTATGAGTTACCTGGCATCCTTTTTCCCTTCTTGGTTTATAATCTCTCAAGGAACTTTCATGTTTATCATATTTAATAATCTTTTATTTGTGATATGATCGGCACAGGACTTCAAAGGATTTTGTGGATATGCATAGTCTTATTATGCATGCATATAATGCACAAAATGCTGACTTGCGCAGTGATCACCTTGGCCTACACAAAGCTTTGTGTGTTTTGATGGGATGGAGCTATGCAAAGCAACCAGAAAACTCAAAAGTATACCAATCTCTGTCTCCTGATGATGCAGCAGCAAACAGAGACGATCTTGTTATATGGCCACCACTAGTCATTATTCAAAACACTGGCACTGGAAAGAGAAAGGATGGTCGCACGGATGGGATGGGCAACAGGGAGATGGATACCAGACTTAAAGGTGAAATACTTATCTTTTTTATCATGGAGTTTTTCTTGGAAATCTGCCTTATGTTTGTTGCAACTTGCTCTTAATACTTTTCTTTTTTGTGATTGTTGAATTAAATTGCAACGTACACAAAAGTGAGTTCTATTTGGTTTGTCCCATTTCCCATCATTGTTACACACTGCAACCATGTTGTTCTGAGTCTTCTGACCTGTTCTTGATGAGTAAAGGTGAAATACTTATCTTTTTTATCATGGAATTTTTCTTGGAAATCTGCCTTATGTTTGTTGCAACTTGCTCTTAATACTTTTCTTTTTTGTGATTGTTGAATTAAATTGCAACGTACACAAAAGTGAGTTCTATTTGGTTTGTCCCATTTCCCATCATTGTTACACACTGCAACCATGTTGTTCTGAGTCTTCTGACCTGTTCTTGATGAGTACTTGTGCCACATCCTTTTTCCTTTTTGACATGGTTAAAGTTGTCTTGGTGCTTATTTACTGGATGATTTCTTCTGTAATAACATTCAATGTAATTAGATTTTATCTTACGAAGACAACTACTCTGGACTCCTAAATGTTCATGTTCTCTATATTGTTGTTCTGAGGATCGAGTTAATCATCTGGTCTCTTAATTGTACATGGTTGAGGAGTTCCCTCTTGTCCAAGGTGGCCTTTGATTGTTTTCTATTTTGCGCATTGGCCATTTGCTCGGTGTACATGACGATTGCTATATCTATGAGAAGTTTAATTGCACTAAAGTTCATTTTAGTAGATGGGTTTATGTAGATGCTTCAACACTTTTAGCTTTTCGATTTTACTTTTTCTGCTCTTCTGACTTGTGGAGGAGACTATATTAAACACACTAAAGCACTAGCATATATGCCTATCTTTTCACCTGCATTGAGGTAGACATATTTAAGTAAAGTAAATCTGACCCTGCTTGCCGTGGTAGGTAGGAGTCTACACTATTGTGGACCAAGACTAGGCCAAAGCGGCGTAGAACCTCCCTAATGTGTGCTTGTTTTCTTAGCGCACGTAGGACACTAGGGAATAGGTCCAGCCGTACAAAGTTGGCCTCACACAACAGAAAAACAAGTACAAACTGAAAATGGGGGACTTGGCTAGCCTTTGGCTAGTTACAAGCACAAATTACCTGGGTTTGCAGTCCCGGTTTTACAAGGCCCTACTGAGCAATATTGGGCCAAAACAATGCCTAAACACTGTGCAACACTTCCAAAAACCCATGAGTCAAATTGGCTAGGTGCGGGTCCAAGTGTGTTCGGGCCGCCCTGTCGCTGACAGTGGCCCTGTGGTTGTGCCGCGCGCGTGGGCTCTGAGTGTGCTGTGTGCTTTGTTGCGCGCACAAGGGGTTGCGGGGCCTGATGCACCACACTGCTGTGTGTGAGGTCTTCAGTAGGGCACTGCACGCTGGGGCACGCGGGGTCCTTAGGCGCTGCAGTGGTTGCCAAGTGATGTGGTGCGCTGTACTGCAGTGCGCATGTGATGCTGCACATGCGGTGTTGCTCCTTGGTGTTGTGGCTGCTGCAGCACTTGCTGCTGGTTGTGGTTCTTCTGGCGTGAGGGCTAGAGCTGCCACAGCTGGTTGAGGCAACTCCCAGTTGCGGAGTGTGTTCGCTCCATGCCTGGGATGCTGCGGCTGGCTGGCAGTGCACAGGCGGTAATCATGGTCAGTACTAACTGCCCGACAGTTTATTCATCCTATGTCAAAGCTCCCGGCGATCTGGGGACCAAAAGCTCTAGAAGAGGTTGGTTGCTGGAAAAAATGCAGAGAACGCACAGCAAATGTGTGCGGATCGGCCGGTGGAAGCTGAGGAAGTCGGATCTATGCTGCCACATATGGCTGGCGGTCACTGTGCTGCTGTTTTCACCACATGTGCAGGATGGAGGAGGCTCACCAGCGCTGAGGCCACTGGCGAGGATTCGCTCCGCGTTCTTGGCCCAAACGGTGCTCAAGTGGTGGTGTGCCAACTGATCTGGAGTCGCTGCCAATGGAAACTCCAGCGATCGGCCAGAAAACACAGAGTGCTCGAGTAGGATGCTGTCTGTGCGACAGAGGTGCTACAAGCCTGTAGGGCGTGCAGTGAGTGTGTTCACCGATGCAGGGCTCGCTGGTGAAGAATTCTCCGGCAGAGATCACTCCAATCAATGCGGAGGGGCAGGTCTGCCGGCAGATCTGATATCGCCTGGAAAATTTGCGCGCGGTTTGCCGAAAGAGGAGTGTGAAGCCTGCGGTAGCCCAGCGCTCACATCGGTAGCCTCGAGCACTCACATCGGTAGCCTGGCGCTCGCTTGCGCTTCGTGCTGCAGGTGTTCACATGGCCATACTGTGCAGATCGACTGATTGCCAATTTGAGCACTCACATCGATAGCTCTGGTGATGGAGATCACCGATCTGGGATCCTCTTCCACAATCACGTCTGGAGATGGCCGGAATTGCACTCAAAATCTCTGTTGCATCACTGACGACTAGATCTCGGCTGCAGCGAGTATCTCCGATCCGATCGAGATGATCAGACAAAGTGTGTCACTCAGATTGATGCAAAACAATTACAAAAGAACGAAAATGAAGATCGAATCTCTGATCTCAAGGCTATGGCACACTAATTATGTGAAATTAGCAAAGAACTCGAGACTGAGGACTCACCAGACCTATGTCACACAGACTCGGTACGGCTTTGGATACGGGGTGTCAGACTCTGTCAACGCACCTGGGCCGAGTCCGTCCACTTTATAGACTTGGTCAACTTTGACTGAGTCTATTTTTCTCCATTTTTAGTGCAAAAGATGTATAAAAACTAAAAAAATTGATCTTTTATATATTTTTTTAAAAATATATATACTGTGACTGCACAGTCATTAGCAGATTGTGCAGCTGCATAGTCAACAACACAGTCTTTAGATATATTTTTTTTAAAAATATATATACATATATCTAGCTGTGTCCCCATGTCCAAAAATTTTGAAATTGCGCCGCACCCGCACCTGCACCCATGTGACATAGAACCGGACGTGTGATAGGGGCCCTGCCAGTCGACAGTCATTGGATTCCTCTGCTGAACCTCTGAATGTGTGCATCCCTCAGCTGCTACAGGGTGACGATGGATCAGTTGTCGTTTCATGGCACTGGATTTGCTGAGACACTCACCAGAATTGGCAAACTGCCCACCAGGGATGATCAAGTAACCTCTAGCTACCCGATCGAGTAAGCTAAGCCTATATCTAGCTTGCTTGATCTTTCGATGGGGCGAGCTAGCCTATGAGCTCGGCCTGAGATGGCCTTAGATTGAGCCCGATGGTTCAGAGATCCTAAGATCTCTATGGGAGAGAATTTCAATTCAATTCCATAACCTCCATTGGTGCCAGACTGGAGCTATTTGTAGAGCTCAAGTCTGGTATTACAACAACCAAAACCATTATTAACAAAACCAGCGAATTTAAAAACCAAAACAAACTCTCAAACCACTTAGCCAACTCAGCTGGGCAGTTTGCCACTTGTGCGGCTGACTTGGCAATGCACGTGGGAGTGGCTGGGCATGTGCACTCCGAGCCTCAAGGTGGTGCTAGACTGCCGGTCGTGTCACGAGAAAGGTCGTGTTTGCCTTTGGCTTCTCTTTTGGCCATAAGTTGAGATGGACTACCCTCTACTTTGTAGGGATAACTTGTCTTAAGGATGTTATTCCTTTCTGACCAAGCTCTCTTACAGGCTAAGACGATCCATCATTTGTGATGTGATTTACAACTCTTTCTCCTATGTTAGCAAGCAACTGCATCCTAGAGGAACTGAGTGAATGTGATTATTTCCAACTCTGTCCAGGTAGGTGAGAAACATGATACAAGTTCTGGGAATTTTTTTATAAGTGGATTTGTCAAACTCATTACAAGAGCCTGTTGATATCTGAAGTTAAGCACTTGCTATGGTTGATAACAACAACACAATGGGCAATTGGGCTCTGTGTCTTCTAGGGCATTGTTGGTGAAAATGGTGATTTTGTAGGTTTGGTAATGATTCTATGAAAGGAATATACATGGAATTTTCTTCTACCGGATAGCACTAGTTGATGAGATGATATAACAGCTTGTTCTGATTGTGGAGTTATTGAACTCCATGTTAGAAAGGCTTGGTGAAGGTGCACCTCCTATCGTGCCCAGTTCTGCATATTCTAACGACTTTGATCTCTAACAATCTCGAAATCCTGTAACATGAAGAGCCTATAAAAGTGTTGGTTTAGTCCTTCAACTGCCAGTACTTCGAAGACACGTTCTCCTCACTTCCACAGCTTTGGTTGTCCAATCACTTCGACCTGGATGGAAGAGCTACTCTTTCTTTCATATAAAGCTACTCTTTCTTTCATATAACACTTGTCAAAGGTGACTCTATGCCTGTCCTTACATCTGATACCTTGTTTTACATCTTTTGCTGTTTGTGTTAGATAATTGCAACTTCTATGTAATGAGCACACTTTACTGAACTCTCCCTGACACTAGATGGCTATTCCACCAGCCTAGTGTTTGCTAGCAATTCTCATGCTTTCTGATGATGCATTTGTGTGCATATTTCTTATGCTACAATTTTGACTTTTGTTTGAGGTTTAGATTTCCATGCCATGGTTGCCAGATTTCCTTCTTTTAGGTCATGGTCTGCATATTGATTCATGGATCTTTATGCGTTTGTTCTCCATATGTGGCCACTTATATGACCCATAATGCTTTTATATGTAGCCATGAATAATATTTTCGACAAGACAACATTTGACCAAATCTTAGCTAGATAAACTTATGTACAGAGATATATTGGTGACTGGTTGGGCAGCTATGTCACATGGACTCTTCATATAGCCTAACACACCCTGCCAGTGCAGCACTCAGTGCATCAGGACACTAGTCTCGCCTCACTGGGTGCGGTCAACCTGCACCCAAGGCTATATGTGTCCAAGTTGACTGATTCCAATTTTGTCCTTTTTCTAGTATTAATAAAGTAAAAAAACACAGAAAAGTGGATTCGGGCATGGTTCCCCCCTCCTGGTGCTCTCCTCTTCCTTGTTCCTCCCCTCTACGCTCCTCCTCCTCCTCGGCACAAGCTCGGTGGCCAGCGAGGTAACTCTCTCTTGTTCCTCCTTTCCTCTCCTTCCTCCTTTCCTCTCTTTCTTCCTCCTCCTCCTCTCTTGTTGTTCCTCTTCCTCCCCTCCTCATCTGGGTTCGGGTGAACCTGGGCCCACGCATCCAGGTCTAGGTTTGGTTGATGATGAATTGATGATAATTGTTTTTATTTTATCAGTGTAGAAATGTGTGTAAAATAAGACTATATATATATATACTCTGCATGCTCCTGTACCCAAGATTTTGAAAGTGCCACATCCATTACCAGCGCCCACATCTGCACCTGCATCTATATATTTGTGCAGTGTGCTGAGGTCTCTAGATATATGCAATCCATGACTGACAATACTGGTTTGCAAGGTTCTGTGCTAGTTTGAGCACATTCTGTTATAATACGATTGGGTGAAGGAATTTATGCTGTGTAGGTTTTCCTTTTCCGTTTTTCTTTTTTTGATAGTGTTGAAATTGTTATCTGCTACTGTCAGAGAAGCTGATTCAATGAGATTGCTTTCTGGTGGAAGACATCCTTTGTGTGGAATATGCCTGGTTCCTTGAAAGATTATTGCTATCAATTGTAGAATGCTAATTAGATGTCCAAGTTGGTTCCTTCCGATCTATGTCCCTTTTGATGTTCCTTAGAATGGGGTATGGTGCTGAAAGCTTAATTATATATAAAGACAGATCTTTATGATGATTTGGTTGTATTTTAGCCACCATTGTTCTATTCAGCTCCTTTTGGACTTGAATCTCATCCTATATCGATCTGTTTTAATTTTTGTGGTCATTTTCACACTGTTCTATATTTACTCTCCTTATTCCCTTGCATAGCACTGGAATGGAGAGTTTCATAAAAATGGATATATCCTCATATTCCGCCATATCCCTGTCACAGTTTTTTACTTGCCTTGATTTATTTTCTTTTTTATTGAAAATCATGATGCATCTATTCTTATTTACTAAGAGTGAATTCTAGGATGCATGTGTTACTTTCATCCTTTTCTGTTTATATATTGTTGTTTCCATACAACACCATGAAAGGTTCTTTTCCTTCTTGTCAGTTCAAGGTTTCCCTCATGAGCAAGCTTGAGATTGCTTTTTTTAGATTAGTTTTGGTACTTATAGCGAATGGATTCTCATTTAGCAAACAATAATCTTCATGCTTCTTATTTAGTATATCTGTAATCAGACCTATGATGATCTGGCTACCAAATTGACTAAGTCCACTCTATTGGGTGCTCCTTGAACCCTTTCTTGTTCCCGTTGTTCCACTGTTTGTGTTGCTTTGCGAACTTGGTCTCCTTTCTGTTCTGATCATGCATCATTTGGTACACTTTAACAACTATAGGCAATCTTTTATATTTAGGGTTTTTAGCTTATCATTCCATTTGTTGTACGGGTAACCTAGTCAATCATCTTCATTTTCTGTTAAGAGTTTTTAGAACAGGAATCCTATATATGATTATTCCTGACTTCCGTTATCTGCTGTAGGAACTATCTGTAATACCAGATATGCAGCATATAATTTTTCATTTCACTTTACTCTGTTCCAAGTTTAGATGAAGCAGGCTCCCATCTTGTAATCCTGCTCGTTTCCAAAGATTGCCAAATTCTGGTCAAAAGAAATAGGGAAAATAAACAAGCCTGAGTGTTGCAAGAGTGATGTTGCCTTAGTGGTCTTTGACCTTGTCAGTCATTTGTTGTTCCTGCTGCCTTTTTATTTGTAGGCATAAGGGGCTCGTCCTTGTGGGAATTGCATGTTTCAATTCGTATTAGCCAATGATTAGGTGATGGTGATTGCCATTAGTGTTGCTTCAGCATGTCCTTTTTTGCACAGTCCACTTTGTGATACTGGAATATATGAAGCAAATAAATGCAATCAGTTATTGACCAGTGGCTGTCACTTATTGCATCACTCGACATAGTGCTTCGCTGTTGGACAAAGCGAATTGAGTTGGGAGGTATTTTCAGCATAGAGCAACGTCTTGCAGTTAAATTTCTGTTTTCACATTACAGTGTGGTCAAGATGGTCTGCCTTGAGTCACCATGTGATCATCCTAGCATCTCTGCTGGAATATGGTCTTTAGGAAACTGGTTCCCTTTCTCCAGAACTGGACACTCAAATACATGGTGTATGTCAAAATATACAGTTATATACATTTACCAAGGTGAAGATTCAATGGTATGATAGTATGCTAAGTTCTAGGTATATACTATATACAATCTTGTCAGTGTCTCTGGATCCTTGGTCACCTTGTAATATTGACAAACCTGTCATGGTGTCCCTGCATCTTTAGGCATCTTGCCAAGATAGCTGATAACCTTGGCATCCATCTTTCCACTCTTAACTGTTTGTGGAAATGCCATCTCCCAGGAGTCTGCAGTAAGTACATGAGAGAAGGGTTGTTTTGGAGACATTACATTCTGTTGCATAAATTGAATCCATTTCTCAATGATTTACTTTGCATCATTTGTTGCGGTTATACTCTTCTTGGGCATTGGTCAGTCTATCTGTCTTCACTTGATTGTAGTTTAATGCAAGTTTTGTGATTCTGATATTCTAGAACTTGGTTTCGGTGGTGGAAAATCAAAGTCCATGTATGGCAAGGATGGCCATCTTGGTGTCACACTGGTGAAATTTGCTGCCACTCCAGCAGGGCTGAGGGAGTGTGAGCACCTTGCTGAGTTCTTTGATAAAGAGAATCATGGGCGTAGGGCGTGGTTACGTGTACAGGCGTCACATTCAGGTGGCGATGATGACAAGAATCCTGAGCTTGTGAAAGTGGATGAACGGACTGGTGAGAAGAAGCGTGTCCTTTATGGGTACATTGGTACTGCTTTTGACTTGGAAAAAGTGGATTTTGATCTTCGGAAGAAGGCTGTGATCAAGAGCAGAAGTGATTTTGATCTATCAGACTGATGGTCAGTATTGATTGTGGGGGTAAGGGAATGATGCTTTTGATCCTAAGCACTATAAGACCATTAGCCTTGTTTTAAAATTTTGCCAGATATACTTCACTAATAGATCAGTTTAAATTATTTAGAAATGCATGTATCTCTAATTGGTACCTTGGCAGATTTGCTTTGGACTATGTAAAGGAACATGAGTTGCTTGGTGGATTTTGGGATGGCTCTCTTTTGTTTGTTTATTTGTTTATTGTTTTAAGCCCTTGTGAAATTAGAACCCTAGGCTTCTGGGGGTTCACCACCCAGACGTTTATTTCACCAAACACTCAGCATAAGTATCACTACTTTTTGTCATTTCCTCTTATGTCACTCAAACTATCATTTACTTCGATGTTATGTAACCTTCAGGAAATTTTTAGTATTTTGGTGTAAAGATTTGTGGTCATCATTGAAGTATTCTTTTCTTTGGAATCTCGGGGTACTGGGAAGATGCTTAGCATTTAGGGTTTCTCTTCTCCATTGTGTCTTGTTTTTTCAAAATACCCTGCTGCTCCTTTGTACCCCATTGCAAAAATCAATCTTGGTGGGGCTCTGTTAGATGATTAGCTTTATCTGATGGTCGTGTTTTCCTTTCAATGGCGGTCCTTCCCCTTTTTGAATACATTTTGCTTTTATCTGATGGCTGCATTTGCCTCTCAATGGCCCACCCTCTTCTTTTCAAGTTCATTTTGCTTGGGACTTCTAAAGATTCTGATATCATGTTTTGAAGGAGTTTGATTCTTCCTGTGCTTTGTTGCTGTAGTATCAGTGCTCTGGCCAGTTTGTATCCGACTTTTAAGTGGACTGCTTGCAGACCAGCCTGGGTAAGATATTAGTCATAGCTTAAGCTGGAAAAGCTTTGCATGATTTTCATACTTTAGCCTTTGGTTCTCTCTTCTTTTTCGTAATTTTAATTTACCTTGGTTATGATGAGGATTATGGAGTTCAATTCTCGGGAATGTAGAATACCATAATATTAATGGGGGAATTTGGGAAACTTAAGTTCAAATTCCCTTCATTTCTTCACTAGTTTTTCTTTTCCTGATTGTGAAATCATGTGTATTTCCTGCTAGAAAAATGAAGGTTACCATCTAAATTGTGAGAATAATTGGGATTTGTGAAAAAGGGAGTTCAATTTCTTCTTTTACAGTTCTTGATAAAGCTTCAATTTCAGTTGTAGTCATTATGCATCTAGTAGTTCCTCCAGCACTATTGAATCTTAAGTCTTGGAATCCATTGGTCCTTTTTGTAAGTTGCTCAGAAACTCTGATTCTTGGGGAGCCTGTTTGGTTTGTTGTTACAAGAGATTACCGGCCATCGTCTTAACCATAATAGCCACATAGTTGTCCTTCAAACTGCTGCATTTGAAGGTACTCTGAGAACTCCATCCTTCTGAGTGGCCTTTCGAGGGTTTTATTTTTTATAAGGGATGCCACAAATTGCAGGATAACGAATGCAAAATCTGCAGGGCTTATGTAACGTGTAACGGCCGGTCCATTTCAAAGTGGGTTGCAATATTTCAGTCACTGGTTTTAGATTAACCTTTCAAGTTGCTTCTTGCTTTTCTTGGGTAATTTGGATATCACAGCAGTAGTACACGCTCAAGTTCCCGTAGTTTATGTGCGTGTTGCTGAAGTTTTGCCAACGTAGTGGAACTCGGTTCATGATCGATAGGTTTAGGATTTTCTTTTTGATAGGCAAGCTGGGGTTAGGCAGACCCCACCGGTTATACAAGGCACTATTCGGTGTTGAACTTGCAACGTCCCAACACAAGGTGACGTGCACTAACAACTCCTACCAAAGGAGCCGGTCCCCGTTGGTGTAGGTTTAGGAATTATTTTCTCATTATAGCCACATTATTTTTTTTTAACAGAGAAAGCTGGGGTTAGGTAGACCCCTACCAATGATATAACTACCTTAGGGATTCAAACTTGCAACGTCTCAACACAAGGTGAAGTTCCCTAATTGCTTCTGCCAGGTTTATCTAGGCATTAGACATGTCATTAGTACGGTCAAGTTTATGAACATGACTTTATCATGGAACCTTACAAAGGGTAACTATGCTTTGTTTTTTTAACGACTATCTTTTGGCAATTTTGGCATGTTAAATATTGGTCGTTGAGGCGTATTCATTAAATACCAATATCTATGGCCGTGGCAACAGGGGCGTGCGTTTGATAATACTCTGATTTAGTCGCTATCAGTAGATAAAATGTTTTCATTCATATCTGAATCCAAATAATTCTATTAGGAGTCAGTACACAGATTTAAGTTCATAGCCTTCGCTGTAGTTTCTTTTATATTATCTACCAAATTAAAAGCTTGTTCGGAAAACTATTCGAAAATTCTCTGTAATGTTCAATTGAAAACCCCTAATTGTTTCTTCAAGACCTACGTATTTCCTTGGAGAACTGCCTTTTGAGTGCCACCATTATTGGAACTTTATAGGTGAAAGAAAAAGACGAGGGAGGTTTCTCTGGTCAATCTGAAGAAAATGCCCTCAATATCATTAGACGGGCAATTATGCACTCAAAATGGTCACCATATCTGTTGTAAAGAGCCCGACAACTAGTTTTGCTGAAGACAACAGGAGTAGCTCCACATCTATATTGGCGGTGGAGAACCATCAAAGTATTGGTTCAGAACCAGACTCTCATATTTGGGCAAGGGGGAGCCACCAAATAACCGACGACATTATCCATGTCTTAAAAACTGAAAAGAAAAAGCACTAAATATCAACCGTAAAGAACCAAAATCTTATCAGCACACCAAAATTTCTCTCTCTCTCTCTCTCTCTCTCTCTCAACCAAGACAACCAAACAGTGCAGCCAACAAACAAGCATCAATGAAGCTTAGAAGACAAATAAATGAAGAAGAAAAGGAAGCGACCGAAGCCAAGGGAAGCAGCAGATGTCAGTCGTTGGCGGTAGCCAGCTGCAGGGAGAGGAGCTCCTCCTCGGGGATGGTCTGGACGTGGCAGTCGGAGCGCGGGTAGGAGACGCAGAGCAGCGCATAGCCGCGCTCGATGACATCGTCGCTGAGCATCCCCTCGCTCTGGTCGACGTCCCCGCTCACCAGCCGCGCCGGGCACGTCATGCACACCCCGAGCTTGCAGTCGTGCGGCACCTCCATCCCCTCCTCCAGCGCCCTCGCCAGGATGGTCTCGTCCTCGCCCACCTCCATCGTCGTGCTCGTCCCCTTGTGCTCGATCCTCACCTTGTAGCCCTTGACGCTCGGTAAGGGGCCAGCCTTGGTCCTTCTCGGGTTGAGTCCGAGCCTGAGCCTGGTGGGTGCAGTGGGGATGAAGGAGGAAGGGTTGGGTGGTTTTAAAGATGGTAAAAATAGATGGGTGGCCATCTCTCTCTCTCTCTCCAATTGGTCTTCTGTGAGAATGGTTTTGGGGTCTCTCACTCGATTTGGAGGAAAGGATGAAGAGGGTTTGTGTAGTGTAATTTGGTTCTCTCTAAAATTTGAGGCGTAAGGTGAAGGACGTCTCTCTCAGAACTAAGAAGTGGAAGGGGATAAGGTTTTGAGGGTTGGTTTCTTAGCACGTAAATGACAGCACAACCCGTTCCTTTTTCTGTATTGACAAGTGATGACCTTTGTCATGTGGGTGGGACATAATTGCCCGGCTCTGACCCATGCATTTTTGGATTAGATCTGACAGTAGGTCAGCTCGCGGTTCAGCTCGGCTCAGAATCTGAGCCCAGAGAGCCGAGCTACGAGGCTGCTCGTTTAGGTAAATGATCCAACGAACATGACAGGCTCGTATAGCTTTATTTTACATATATATTTTATACATGACCACAGTGGTGGTTACCCATGTGATCAGCGAGGTTCCGTCAATTTTGTTGCTGAATGGGAGCTGTTGTTGCTCTAACACAGTTGTGGCAAGTATGGCTTGATGGTCATGTCCTCATCCTAAAATTTTACTTTTCATAGACGGTCCCATTAAGTGACCCATTTTTTTGTGAGGGTTTTCTTTCATTATATATATGAGTTGAACCATCCCCTACTTTCAGATCTAACTCAAAATTGAGCTCGGTTCAATTTTGAAGGCTGAGGATCAAAACCCATTGGTGCATGCATGGGAGCTGTTGTTGCTTTATTACAGTTGGGGCAATTAATGCTCCTTGCAGAGAGACGCTCATTAATCGCCCGGTTATGGGTGAGGGTTTTCTTTTATCATCAATATACATATATATATATATATATATATATTATACATATATTATATATTTTAATCTTATCAAGCTTTAAAAAAACACTTGAAAGCAATTTTTTTTAGAAAGCAAGCCAACTCATGTTCGGCTTGTAACGAGCTCAGGCTCGGCTCATTTATCATCCCTATTTCTGAACTGTCGGTTTTTATGAATACCGTGAGCGAATGGGCCACAGGATAAAGTACTCAGTGCGGCTTGTTCAGCCATAATCATAAACGGGTGATGTTATAAAAAAAAATTAATATAAAGAGAACACAGTATACGATAGCGGTTAACTCCTTTAAAATAGTGATATGTTGAATATATCATGTTTCTACTGGCCCAATTATGAGCGGTGTTGTAGAATAAAACTTTGGTCTTCTCTGCTTAATTTAAATTTTGTTTTGTTTTGTTATTTTTAATTTTTAAACTTTTTGTCAGATTCTCTTAGCGAACCCCAGAAATTGGAAATTCTGAAAATAGACCAGTAGGTGCTGGACTTCAAAAAGTGTTGATTTTAACTGCTAATTATTATATTGAGAAGCTAGTAAGCAAGTTACGAAAATAATGTTAGGGGGCCTCATGATGGCGGTGGTTAATACCATGATATTTCAACATAGATGGACTTGTAAATATTGTGATTTCTTTCGGGGATAATACTCAAAATTATCATTGTTCTGGACCGCCATGTTAAGATCTATGGAGGCAACGTCGCCCCGTAACAATCATGATGGCTTGTATACGGGACCAAGAGCTCAAATTGGCCAAAAACGAGTCCGATGAAAACAAACTCCAGCCCTTTTTATGATGACACTAAGCTAAGATACGGCCAACGAATAACAAGGGGACTCAGAATCCATTTATCATCAAGCCTTGACCATTTATGGAGTTTTATTGGCCTTGTGTTGTTTATTCTTTTATCAGTACATGCATCGGTCCATATTCTTTTTCAGAAAATATTTTTAATTTCTAAGATGTTCAGCTTAAAAAGTGGCCCTAATGCTACGATGTCTAGAGTCTAGACTACAGGAACAATTAACATTTTAATTGCTGTCAGCACTCAAAAGGACATCAAGTCTCTCTCTCTCTCTCTCTCTCATTGAATGTTAATGGCTTAATATTTTTTGAAAGGCTATGTTAACGGCTTAATTGACTCGCCTACAACTCTCTCTCATTGAATGTTAATGGCTTAAATGACTCACCTACAACTCCAGGTCTTTCTGTACTTAACTTTTATAGTTATCTACAATTATTTCTAAGTCCATAGTGACAAAAGTTAAAAACGGAAAAATCTAGTCAGGCAAAAACCTTGGGAGATTTTGAAAATTTTCCTAAATCTCGCACTTTTTTGGGCAAAATCTTGGGAATAAAAAACATTTTTATAAGAAAATATAAATAAAACACATTTAAAAATAAAAATCTTGGGGGTTTTCATGATAAATATCTTTTAAAAATATAAATTTCACAAAATTTTTCACAGTTTGAAAATCTCGCAAGAAATTGCTGTTTTAAACTTTCAGGCAATTTCTCTGTGATACATTGGCAATATTTTTATAAATATCGCGATATTTGTCACAGAGGTTAAGGCTACTATCATAAGTCCCAGATAACAAACATATTTGTTAGCCATCAAGAATCCAGCAACCTCAAAGACAAGGTCCAAATAATGAGTTCTATTAAGTTTATGCAAGCTAGGATCCAAAACTGTAGCAGTTAGACCCATTCTGATCCATCTCCAGAGCTTATACAGCTTGGAAAAGGATATTAGTTCAGGGTTACTAGATTAGTTGGTGCTCTACTTCCTTTGGCATTCTGTATGTGATTCATATATGGACCTAGGCATTGACTCCTGCAGGTTGGACCTAGTGCTGAACCCAGAGTTTGATGCTTTGCTCAAATCCAGATCCTATATTCGATTGTCAGAAAGTGATAGAGGAGCGGAGCAAAAGAACCGGGTCTATATTTATTAGCCACCATGGATGAGTTGCATATGTCAACTTGTCAAGGATGGGTCCCATAAATTCATCTGGAGCCATTCATGCTCTTGACGAATGGCAATGTCTAAAACAAGCGTGGTAGTCGGATGCTGTCCATTGCATGGATGAAAGGCATCTGAGGGACCCCGTCGGGTGCACCCCTGACCTCCTCCGCTCTCCTGGACCCACACAGTCTCATGTTTTCTTTTGATTCTGTCTATCACCGGCGTTTGTATTGAGCCATGATTATGCATGGGTGCAAATTCCCAAAAAAAAATCCGATCCTTTGACATAGGATACACAGGATCCTACATCGTTTCCTAGCGATCCAGCTGATGCATTTGGACGACTAGGATCAGTTCACATCCAGGTGAGAATGTGGGTCAATTCTAGCCATTGATTGGACCACTAGGATTAACTGTGGGATGAAACCCATCTTATGTCAAACAATGGGATCCACAGTGGGATCCGTATTCGCAAATTCCACCTGAATACCCTGTGCTGGACATTTCATTGATCCAATAACTCTCTCTCTCCAATAGGGTCTCGACTTGTCTAGCATGAGCAGTTAGTGCACGTCACCTCCACTTGTCTGGCAGGAGCATTTAGTGCACGTCACCTTGTGTTGGGGGCGCTGAAAGTTCGAATCCCAATGATATGGTTGTATAACTGTTAAGGGGTCTGCCAAACCCCAGCTTTCTCTGTCTAAAGAAAAACTCTCATTGTCAGGAAAAAAAGAAAAAAAAAGGCTTAAGCTCCACTAGGATGCGCCTAGGGTTATCGCTTTGGGTCCTCTACAGGCCCCATTTACACCTTCCATTTATAACTTTAGAGTTAATCAATTCTTAAAATTATGTCCCTGAATATCCAATCAACACAGTCCTCAAGCAAAAAATCTACTCATTTTTAGTCCCTTTATCCTCATTGGTTTGATGGATGCCCAAGCAAGAGCTAATGTAAAGGATAAAACATAATGCAAACCAACTTTACTCCTTCAAGCTGAACTTCATGAAACGGCTCCTTTTGGCACAAAATCGAATTTGGTTATGGAAGTTCCAACTAGACCCTCCAATTTGGTACCCAGTTGTATACCACTAGGGATGGCAATCGGGTCCGGTTGGCGGGTTGGGTCGGCGGGTCAGCATACCTCAACACGAACCCGACCCGTTTATTAAATGGGTCGGTTGTGGCAAACACGAACCCGACCCATTTATTAAGCGGGTAACCCGACACAACACCGTTAACCCGTTTAATAAACAGGTCAGGTCGGGTAAACGGGTTAGCGGAAGGGTTGGCAGTTCGGGTAATCGGGTTGACCCGCCCGCCTAACTTCTCCCCCCAACCAAAACCCTAACCCCTAGGGAGAGCGAAAACGGAGTGGTGCCGGTGGTTCTCCATAAGGAAGGACGATGCGCCACAGTCCAAGGACGACAAGGGGAAGGAAGGGCGGAAAACAGAGAAGCCTGCGATGGATACGGCGGCTGGAGAGCAAGAGGTCCCAAGGATGAATGGCGCCATGGAGGTGCTGAGGCCCGACGTCGTTACCGTCTTTGAGTTCGGCTCCGTCGCTGCCTCCGACGACAAGATCACGCTCGCCGGCTACTGTCCCATCTCCGACGAGCTCGAGGCGTGACAGTGGGAGATCCTGTCTTCTGCGGGGTCGAACCCTCAACAGTTTTGGGTGGTCTTCTAAACGGTCGGTGTCGCTTCGGGGTGGGTTATTGGTTTTGTACTCTTTTGTATGAAGGAGATTTTGGGGGTTTCTAGGGTTTTTTCGGTAAGGATTTTGGCCGGAGAGTAGGAGGTCCCTGGGATGAATGGTGTCATGGAAGTGTCGAGGCCCGACATCGTTACCGTCTTTGAGTTCGGCTTCATTGCCGCCTTCGACGACAAGATCACGCTCGCCGGCTACTGCCCCGTCTTCGACGAGCTCGAGGCGTGCCGGTGGGAGATCGAGAGAAGGACGATGAGAAGGGGCTGCTTCTGACAGGGTTGATGTCAATCGCCGCTGGAGAATGCCAACCCATGACTAAAATATTGCCATAAACCGATCAGGTTGGTGGGTCGGGTTCGGGTAAACGGGTTGACCCGCCCGTCTAACCTATTTATTAAACGGGTCAGACGAGTTTGCGGGTTGGCACACCCCTAACACGAACCCGACCCATATAATAAACGGGTTAAGCAGGTCAATCCGTTTACGACACGAACCCATTTAAGCCAAACCCGAACCCGGCTAAGAAGCGGGTTGGTGAGTCGTGTCAGATTTTTCCACCCCTATATACCACAAACCTCTGGAATTTGTGGTTCTATTAAGAAGCAAACTTTTCAAACACAAGAAAATGCTTGGGCACTCAAAACTCTCCCTATCACATCTAGGGGTGGCAATCGGGTTGGCGGGTCAGCATACCTCAACCCGAACCCGACCCGTTTATTAAACGGGTCGGTTGTGGCAAACACGAACCCGACCCGTTTAATAAACGGGTAACCCGACACGACCCGCCAACCCATTTAATAAATGGGTTGGGTTGGGTAAACGGGTTCTCAGGTTGGCGGGTCGGGTTGACCTGCCCGCCTAACCCGTTTATTAAACGGGTCAGCCGGGTTGGCGGGTTGGCATACCCTCAACCCGAACCCGACCCGTTTAATAAACGGGTTAGGCGGGTCGACCCGTTTATTAAACGGGTTGGCTTAAGCCCAACCCGAACCCGCCTAAGAGGCGGGTTGGCGGGTCGGGTCAGGTTTTGCCACCCCTCTTTGGAGGAGTTGCATCACAGTTTTCACATTTATCATATTTTTCAGGATACATCTATCATAATTCAAAAAACAAGAATCATAGTAGTTTTACTTTCATTCTAAAGTGAAAATTATCCCAATTTATCCTGTTTTTTTGGATAAATAAAACAACAGAAAAACAAGCACCATATCCTTCCTTTTTTAAAGGTAAATAGGTGCATCCACAAAACATGTCAGATAAACCTTCATAAACTCTCGTGCTAAAGGGACAAAAGTTTGGTTTGAAAAATGATCAATAATTACAATAATACAAGATCAATGAGACAACTAAGAAAAACTCATTTGCATGTTCAACATAAACACAAAAAACCAAAAGCCAAACAAAACAAACAAAAAAATACAAAATCCACAAAACAGAAGATCTGGATTTGTACAGAGTACAATACAAGAACCATATATTATACACCAAAAAAACAACCAAGATCCCAAAACCTAAGAAAAATACAAAACAAAACTATTAGTTAAATCAAGCAAGCTCCCATCACCAGAAGAAAAGAATCAGGGGATCTCACCAATCAAACTCACAGGAGAACCTCATACCCGCCGGAGATACCATTTTTCCGGCGACCCATCATGAGGCTCATCAAGAGATCGGCGAAGGCTCCGACGATGTACTTGTGGGTCCTCTTGCTGTTGAGCTTGAGGTAGCAGGCCAGCATCTCCTGGAGGTAACCCCAGTCTGCTGAGATGTCAAGATCCTGAGCGTCCACCATCTCCTGCATCGATGCCCGGAAATCGCTGTAGGGGTCCGGAGAGTAGGTCAGGACGGCAACGCTGCCGTCGACGACATCCAGCAGAGGGGATGCCGGAATCTTGTCCGGCGCAGGGAGCTTCTCTACCGGAGGGGGGGCGTCGTCGAGTAGGGAATTGGAGCGGCCAGAGGAGAAGAAGAAGCGGCGGGAGGAGAGAGCGCTGGCCAGGTCGAGGGAGAGATCGGCGAGGGAGGAGGAGGTGCTTAAGTGGGTGGTGGCGGATTTGGAGGTGAACTCCGGAGGGGAATCAGAGTCGGAGTCAAAGGGGATGGTAGTGGTGGTGGCGGCGGTGGTGGGTGGGGTGGTTTTCCGATGGTGGTGGTGGGATTTCTTGGGGCGGGGGAAGCAGAGGTGGAGGTTCAGGCGAAGAGATTTTGACATTTGGTGAAGGTAGTAGGAGGAGAAGATGTAGGTAGTGGTGGTAGGAGGAAGAAGAGAGGTGGGTGGTGGTGGTGGTAGACTGGAAGAAGGAAGGGGAGTGGTGGGAGAGGAGGGGGAAGAGAAAACGTGGCGGAGGTGGTGGGTATAGTGAGAGAGAGAGAGAGAGATAGTGAGAGAGAGAATTAAATGCTGCAGCTGACTAGCTTTTTGGAAGCGGAGCGTGGGGTCTGAATTCTGAGGGGAATGGGAAGAGTTATGTATGTAGAAAGCGTGCGGGAGATAATGCAGGATCTATTTGAGGTGTCAACTGGCTCCTCGTGAATTTTGACACACACTCTCTCTCTCATAGTTGCCGCCTTCGAGTATACGGTACACTCTATTAGAAACAGCTCAATTTTTCTCATTTTTTTTTCAATCAAGATTATGAAAATGATCTATATGGTTTGTTTGGTCATCGGGTTGTATAAACTTATATTTTGAATTTTGCAAAATTCAATGGTCCACAATGCCTAAAAATTTTGTGATTAACAAAATCAAATATTTTATTTTTATGTCGAAACCACTTAGCCTAAAGTGTGTTTTCTGATAAATGGACCATGCTGAATGCATTTGTAAAGTTTGATTCATCAATTAAGGCTTGCACCTATGAAATTTAGCTGGAGAGTGTGGTACTAAAATTGTAGCTAATATATATATATATATATATATATATATATATATATATATATATATATATATATATATATATATATATATATATGTGGGATAAGTCTATGGTGCTAATGTGCCTACCGTATGAATTAGTTTAAACTCATAGGTGTAAGTCATTTTGACTCAATCTGACCCTTCAGATGTGTTCAACATGGTTAATTTGTCAAAAATCGACCCTTGGATCATATTTATTTTGAAAAAATACATTTTAAAGCCGTAAAAAATTGGTGCATTTTATGACTAGATTTTTAATCACTAAAAAATCATGTACATACACCAGATTTCCGTGATTCAAAAGTCGGGGTTCTCGCCAAACAGACCATCTAGATCATATCTATAAGGTTAAATTAGCTTAAAATAACATGATCTTTAAGATATTGGTCATTTCAACTCATTGACACCGTATACACATCTTTAGCAGAGAATTTATATATAATTTATTTTTGTAAAACAAACCATGTAAATTGACCTTTTTTTTTACCATTTGATCATTTGATTGAAGGGTACACCAACTATTGTATACACATACACACACCCTTCTCCCCTCCCCCCTCTCAACCCCACGTATTTCTCGTGTTAGAGGATATAATCATTGTTAACATCCCACCACTTTACAGTCACCAGCTAATGACAGGAGAGCCGATCAAGTGATCTGCCAAATCACTTTAAAGTGATTTGGAATCCTCACCGTCCACAATGTACCATGAGGTCCTTGTGTAATGAATCAATGGACCGTGAAGATGTCAAATCACTTTATGTGATTTGACAGATCACCTTATGTGCTCTCCAATGACAGGGCCACTTCTCCCTCACAATTCAACGAGGAAATAGCATTTTTGATAAAAGTTGGTTTGTGGTAGATGTAAGCATTTTATCATTAATTCATCATGTTTGCCTTGAAGTGCAAGCAGAGGTGACAACGGGTAGGGTTTACCCGGACCCGATTCAGACCAAACCCTATACGGTCCGAGCACTGTGATAAATAAGAAGACCTGACAAAGACCCCAGTCTGGACCCAAAAGTCCGATTAATACATGGATCTGGGTATAATTTGTGAAATTTTATACCAAACCCAGGCCCAATCTTAGTTAATACCTGCACTTTTTCAATGTAAAAATGATAAAAAAATATTATTTTAGCGGGTATGGTCTGAGTCTGGTTTATTTTGTTCTTATCCAGTCCAGGTATAATTTCTCCTTTAGTGGACCCGATTCGACCCAGGTATGGACCCAATACCATAACCAAAAATTGGGTCCAAGTTTGGCTCCACCTACATCCGAATCAAACCCGACCCATTGACACCCCTATGAGCAAGTAGGGGTGTCATCGGGTCAGATTTAGATCAAATTCAGATGGTACCAAACCCAGACATGATTTGGGATATTGATACCGGATCTGGATCTGGGTTAATCGGACTCACCATAAGAGAAACAATACTCGAATCCTATAAGGATTACATGAACTAGACCCCGACCTTGATAAAATAATACTTTTTTTATGTTTTTTATATTAAAAATTTGTGAATCTTAGTCGGAACTAGGGTCAAGCCCGGGACTTATGAAATTTCACAAACCATACCTGACTCCATATATTAATTAGATCTTTCGGATCTGACCCTGATTCTAATCGAACCTTTCACCAAACTCTAACCGTATAAGGTTTGGTACTGGTCAGGTCTGGTTAAACCGACCCATTGACACCCTTATGTCCAAGTTCTATAAAGGCTAAGTGAATAATATAGTTTTCCTTTTTCAACAATTTGCATGGTAGAAAACAGTATATATTATTATTATTATTTTATATATATGTGAAGAGCAAGTAATTGTTATCTAGTAACTCTTTCATAAGAACTCATGGAATAAAGAATGCGTTTGCATGATTGAAGTGTATAATTTATAAGATATGGTCGAACAGTAAGCTTGAAGATGACATTAATGGCATTAATGGCGTTGGTCCCTTTATGGAATGTAAAATTCCCCATAAATAATCGTGGTAAGTAGGAGCGTTTAGGCTGTCACAGGGGACACGTACGCGTGTCCGTAATGACATGAGCGGACATCACGCTGATCATTCAGATACTGATTCGTATGGTCATTATTTTAAAACTAAGCATAATTTAACAGCCATATGGATGGGCTGGGCCTAAATAAATCATGTTTATGTTAATCTTCTTTGATAATTAAATAAAACACACACACATACACATGTATGGATATGCAAATTAAAAACATATCTGGTAAAATCGTAATCATAGAATATGACCCTAATGGAAATGCATACATTTGTCTCATACACTACTTTTTTATTTTTATTAAAATACTCCTAAAAGTTATTAATTAATTTTTTTTTTACTAATAAGGTAAATAGACATCGAATATGACCTCATTAACACACCATGATTTATTTTTAAGTCAAAACATGCAACCAAAAAGAGTCAAAGGCTGTTTGAGAAAAAATTACAAAACACTATCTTAATTAGAGAAGAAAAAATATGTACATCCCATATCTAAATTCTTTTTGAGCTACATCGCATATCTAAAAATTAGATAAAGAAAAAGTTTACCTTTTTAATTTAATTTAATATGCACATTTCATACCTGAAAATTAGAGAAGGAAAAAAAATATGTACGTAATAAGAAAAAACATGGGCAACTATATAAACAAAAAATACACACAAAAACACCATTATATATAGACCTTCTCACTTGAGCATTAATCAAATAAGAAATAATGATAAAAATTTTAAAAATGTTATGCAGAAGACAAAGATACTTACCTTTTAAAAGATTATATTTTCTGATTGTTTGTGTGAGGGTGTCAAGTACGTGAGATGAGAAATCACAGCATAACTTTTAATTAATCTCAATCATGTGCATTGAAAAATCATTATGCTAGATGTACCGTTTGATTTTGCATTAAGGATTAATGATAAATGGACGTCCCTTGGACAATACCATATATGAGTGCTTTTCTGAGAGAGAAAGAGATTGGTTAATGTGAATCGTGGGGTCAAATAGGTGTTATGCATGGGGCTGGCTAGAGGGAAGTGCCCTTTGGTTGGCTCATGCAATGTTAAATTTTCCTGACCAGTTTGCTTTGGCAACTGTTGATACACAGAAAGAGGAACGTTCTAGAGAAAGTGTGCGTTATAAATGGCAACTCATGAGATTGTGCAAAATTACAATATGCCATGTAACTAAGACTTTGGTTTTTGAAAAGCCATATAGAAAATGCCCAAACAAATTTTTAATTACATTGTCAAAACATATGACAATACTGTCAACTGAGAAAAAGTTACAAAGCATCTAATTTTTTGTACTTATTGCCCTTAATTCTGCTTTTATAATATTTATTATTATTATTTTTTTTATGATTAGGAACCCTTCCCAAAGTGAGGAAAACCCCGGGTGAGGCCCCACGACCACCCCGCTTTTATAATATTTAAGATTTAGGATTTGTTGTTACTTCTTTCGTAATATTTCAATAAAAATATTTTCAAATATTAAAAGAGATCAAAAATAGCTTTCATTGGCTAAAAAATGAAAAAAAATGTGTCTTCATGTCCCATTTTTTAAAAAGTTTCAAGCTTGCAAATCAAACATGGCTCTAATCCACGAATATTTGTGATATAGCCGTTAAGCTGTAAAAGAACACATGCATCCCACGTACAAAAGTTTCCTAAAACTTTATTTAGGGTGCATTTGATTGTCATGAGGGCGGAACCATGAATCTAAACTAGGGTCGACTACCGTGAAAAAATTAATTACTAATAAAAAATTAAGTATGAAATATCAATCCAACGTTTACATTGAAAATATATTTTAATAGTCAAACAATAAAATATAGATATATCAAATACTAAAACAAATCAGAAAAAACACCAAAAAAAATCCTAAAATCATAATAGAAATAGAAAATAGAATCACGAAGACTCATTAAAACCCTAATTTAATAATTCATGTCATTTGCAATGATGCAAATCAAAAAGTCTAAATCCTAACAAAAATTATAGATCTCGCATCTATGCTAATTGTTAAAATAACAAACAAACCTCTTAATATTCTAAGTTTTAATATCTAACCAAAATAAAGTATTCATTCTTTATGGTTTTATAGTTAATGATAATTGAAAAAGAAAAACACATAAACACTAAAAGCATAATTTCATTTTGAAAAACACCAAATTAAAACACGAATTCATACAAATATTAAAAATTATGCATTTATTCTAATTGATAAAAAACTTAACATTTTAACTAAAATTAAGCATTCATTATTAATTATTCAAGGATTCATAATTAAATATTCATGCTATTTATAAAACTAAATAAAAAGCCTCAATCCTAATCAACACCATTCATATACGGCTAATTGAAAAAAATGAAACACCAAAAATTCTAACTAAAAGCAAGCATGTGAAATCATGTTTAATGTTGATTGAAAAAAATAGAAATACCTAATGAAATATTAATCTTATTAAAAAATAAAATCAAAGACCTAAATGGTAATTGTAAAAAAAATACAAAAAACCCTAAAAACTAATTAAATATTCATGCTATTAAAAAAAGCAAATAAAAACCTAAATCATAATTCCTAATAAACATCATTCATATATACGCTAATTGAAAAAAATAAAACTGCTAAACTTTTAAGTTTCTAACTAAAATCATGCATGTGAAATTTTGTTTAATGTTGATTGAAAAGAAAGAAACACTTAAATACCTAATTAAACATTCATGTCATTTAAAAAACCAAAATCAATACCTAAATGCTAATTAAAAAAATACAAAAACCTTAAATCCTAAAAAAAATTACAAAAAGAAGACCAAGAATAGCATGTTGTTTTGTCAGGGAAGCGGCTGGATGGCAAACAGTAGGATGCATGGTTCAGGCGGTGAGCTTGAGGCCCTGACTCGGGTATCAAAAGAGAGGGGGACCTAGGTTGTGCCCACCTTGACCTGACACCCCTATTGACGGAATTTTCCATCGTAGTTCCGCCCTTGATAGCCATACTGGTCTTCTACATCCCACATACAAAAAGCTCCCTAAAACTTTATTTAGGGGGCATTTGATTACCATGCAGATCTTCTAAACTCCTGGCTCGAAATGGGATTTAGGACGGACTTTCCCCAGATCTGGCCCTCAAGCAGACAGAGGATCCTAGACATAAGGACCTGAAATCCCGAAAACCACACAAATCCCAGTTTTCTGGTTTGATTGATATGAAGGTTGGGCGAGAAAACCAGGGATTCTGAGATCCCAAGAATTCATTGTCTCTGATTTAAGATATGAGGCAATTCAAACACACCGTTAAGGCTACCCGACTATTCAAACAAAAAAAGGTGAGAATTCTGAGGGAATGTTTGTTTTGATTACAGGTTATTGTAGCTGTGAAAGTGATTTATGTGATTCACACTCAGTCGTAACTTTATCATGTTTGCTTTTAGGTTGTGAATCTGACGTGTGAAAATCTATCATGTAAGAATGTGTCGTGTCATGTCATTACTTTAACACATTCACAGCTAAGCATTAATGCTTTTGAAAGTTTTATACACTATCAGACTTGTGTAAAACTTTCATAAGTTTTGAGGCTTCAATTTGCAATACCTCTATGAAAGTTATAAAATGTGATTCAGAATCACAAAAAACCTTTGAAAGTTACAAAATTACTGGTGTTGCAAACATGTGCAATCAGAAGGTAGGAAATTAATTAGGAATCGTTTTTTCATATGCAAAAAAAAAGATGCATAGCACATATATTTAGTTTGGATATGGAACTAGTGGACTGGATCATGAATCAGAGATACTTCATAGCAGATTTAGGCCTGTCAGGCTCTGACCAGGCTGCTGGCAAAGCCATACAGCGATCACTACTAGAAAATTTTGCATATTTTGCATCTGGGGTCAGTCATGATGGTTCTTAAGATGCTAAGCCCAAAACACTTCCACACCCATACACATCAAGGAGAGAGAGAGAGAGAGAGAGAGAGAGAGAGAGAGATGACATTATCGGATGTCTTAGTCAATAATAATGCACGTTCAAGTAGGACCGCCTTAAGTCTCCTTCATTTTCAGTGGCTTTGTTATGATCTACTTAGAGTAGTTCCATGTATAGACCTGGAAATGATTAAGATACTTTGAAACCTCAGGTACTTGGTAGAGTGGAGTATTTTCGATCCTGACAAACATCACATCTTTCTCACGAGAGAAATGCCATTAACTTTTTCTAATACAATTACGGTGATTATTAGATCCAATTAGCCCATATTGTTATTGTTAGATCCAATAAAACTTGGAACCATTTTGATCCCTGGTCAGGGCTGGTAAATCAGTCAAACAAGCTGAGCTTGGGTTGTTTGGATTTGGCTTATTAAGGGTGAATTCTTGTTTGTGCTCATTAAGAGCTGAGATAGAGATTGTTACGAGCTGATCACGAGTTGTCAATGTTTTGTTTGTTTAAGTTTGTTTTTCAAAGTAATTTTTAAATATTGATAACATATATTTAGGGTTAATATTTGGTGCTAATGAAGTTACATAACTGTTAAGTAAAAATCACATTAAGGGCTTCAAAAATCCACAGCCCCACAATGTACCAAAATTTCAGGGCTCAAAAATTATACCTTTTTACATAAAAAAAAAGTGATCCAAGGTTTGAACCTATGATTTTCAATGTATCAATTTTGTAACATCACTAGCACCAAATATAAACCCATGTAGGTTAATATTTGGTGCTATTGTAGGAATAGAATTATTGAGATGGAAATCATCGGTTAAAGCTTTATCGACTTAATTTGACCGCATAGATGTGTTCACCATTTGTTTGTTAAAACCTGGATCACATTATTTTGACATAAAAATATAATATTTTGAGCCATAAACTTTTAGTGTATTGTGGGACGTTGTTTTTTTATGCCCTTAAAAAAACTTGTTTACATGTCACAATCACATGATTCAAATTCATTTTATACTAAAGAAACATTACATTGAAGATAAAATTCATAATTAAGGTCGTGTCTATAAAGAGTCTAGGAAAGGTGATTTGTACTTAATAGTTTTGTTTCTAACTGGGTCACCTCTGGTTGAACCCGTTCTGAAATATTCAACACCCAGAGCAGCTATTGGATGGCTATTGATGACAGGTTATTAACACAAAATCGACTTCAACAAGTTGGATTTCACATGGCCAGTTGTGTTTTGTGTACGAACCAGGCAAAAATGGGCAATCATCTTTTCTTGAACTGCAGTGCAGGGTGGCTCTCAAAGTTTGGAAATGGACATGCCACTTATTTTGTAGGTAGGTGAGAGTGGGCCAGTATGTGGAACAAGCCATATTTCAATGGTGCTCTATCAAATTCCATAACAAACTCACCAATTGAGGGTGAAGAGTGGTTTTCCAGCTTGTGATTAGATAAAAATTAAGAGGTAAAAAACCACGTGACCTTCAATCAAGAGGTAATGACCGAGGATAAGTCAGTGGCGGAGATTCTTAATGGTGTTCGTGAGCACCTGATGCCTGTTTTTCATGATTATGATCACCCAGCAAAAGGTAACTGGTCCTTTGCTAATCGTTGGAGGGCCCCTCCTAATAGATACATTGAACTTTCAGTCTTCAGTGTTATCAAAAGGAAATGGACGATAGGGTTTGACGTGAGGGATCACAGTGGCCTTTTTCTATAGTTAGGTTGGATAATAAGGAGATTTTGTGCAGGGAAAAGATACTGAAGAATGGTGGAGAACGTTGTTTGGGGAGATGGAGTGTCAAAGCTGATAATTGAATCTCCAAGAAAAGACGTTGTGCAACGAGGTTTTAGAGTGTCTCGAATAAATTATGATTGAAGATAAGATCGTCAACCACTTTGTAAACAAACTGGACAGTGTAATACTATTTCATATATTGTTGGATATTTGGGTTTGGGTCCAACCCATGAACTGGTTTAACACTATGAGTAAGTTAGTGGGCACTAAATGGGTGTCTAGTGAGGTGGAGGTTACGTGAATGTGAAGAGCTCAGGTTCTATAACCACCTCCTATCTTCCGTTATAAATGGAGGGCTGGATTGTATGATGAGAACAATCATAAATGATACCTATTGCTCGTAACTGTCATTGGGTTCACGGTCTTGCTCACCATCGACTTCAAGGGCTCATGGGGGCATCGATAGGTTGAGTAGAACGCCAAGTACCGGCACGTCGCATCGACTATGACATCTACTGGGACGTGCTTATTTTGTATTCTGGTTTTAATTTATGCAAACACACTAACATTGGGTTATAGGCCCACCGAAGCATGTTATATGTTCCCCCCCGAACAGGGCAGTTAGCTACATCTCATGATCGGGGGTCCCAAAGAGCACCACGTATGTAAGCATGTGCGTCTCGTATCCCCATGTTTATCACCATTAATTAGCGTTGGAGTTTGATGCGATTGCAAAGACTTAAGTACCCTCTCCTCCATTGGTGCAAAAAAAAATGACGGTTCTTGAAAAGGAGTGGTTGTAAAGACTTAAGTGCCCCGAAGATGATTATTTAAGACCCAGTCTCTGCACTGCAGGATTATCTGAGAAAGAAATCTCCCCTGGAGGAGGCTATGAACATCAACCCTCTTACTCTCTCTCTCCCTTCTATTTCTGCTTCTGTGCACATCCATTAGAAGATCATACATTGCTCCATCAAGCACCGACTGACCTGCACATTGACTGTTGTGGAGCCTGATTCAAAGTTTTTACCCTTACAGGAGGAGGGTTTGGGGGCTCATCCCAGCGTGGGTAGCATCATTCAACTCTCACTCTCTCTCTCTCTCCTTTCTATTTCTGCTTCTGTGCACATCCATTAGAAGATCATACATTGCTCCATCAAGCACCGACTGACCTGCACATTTACTGTTGTGGAGCCTGATTCAAAGTTTTTACCCTTACAGGAGGAGGGTCTGGGGGCTCCTCCTAGCGTGGGTAGCATCATTCAACTTGAAGAGTTGTGGAGTCTGATTTAGAGTTTTTACCCTTACAGAAAGGGGGGTCTGAGAGCTCCTCCCAGTGTGGGTAGCATCATTCAACTTGAAGAGTTATGAAGTCTGATTCAGAGCTTTTACCCTTACAGAAGGGGGGTCTGAGGGCTCCTCCTTGCGTGTTCATGGCCTTTTGGCCTTACAGAAGGGGGGATTTACATTTCGTAGAACACCCGTCACCGGAACGAGATGAACACCCGTCACCAGAACGACGGCTCCGCTGAGACCTCCTCGCTAGGGAGAGGAAGACGACGTGGTGGAGCTTCTGCTGGCCATCCTCAGCGCGACTGCACCGACTGGGTTGCTGTCGAGGAGGAGGGCGAGAACGGTGACTCTTAGCTTGGGCAATCTTTCTTTTGATGATTGTGGTTGTAATGTATCGTTGAAGTTAAAATGGGGAATGAAATGACAATAGAAATTGTTGAAAATTTACAGAAATAAACTAAACTCAATAACGAAGACACCACTTTTTACGGATTTGGAATATGACCTCCGGTTAGGGAGATATGGCTCTGACAAGTTGGTCTTAATTTGCGGAAGACACTACAAATCGCTATAGCGATTTGCGGAAGACACAGCTCTAACAAGTTGGTCCTAATTTGCGAAAGACACTACAAATCGCTATAATGATTTGCGGAAGACACTACAAATCGCTATAGCGATTTGCGAAAGACACGGCTCTGACAAGTTGGTCCTAATTTGCGGAAGACACTACAAATCGCTATAGCGATTTGCGAATCGCTATAGCGATTTGCGGAAGACACTACAAATCGCTATAGCGATTTGCGGAAGACACTACAAATCGCTATAGCGATTTACGGAAGACACTACAAATCGCTATAGCGTTTCGCGATTTACGGAAGACACTACAAATACTACAAATTGTTGTAGGAAAGCCTGATAATACTACAAATCATTGTTGGAAGACCCAAAAAAAATTTGGTCCGGAGGGCGCTGCCCCCCGAGCCCCCCGCCAGGGGCGGCCCCCCCTGAACCCCCGCCCGCTGACCGCGGGGCGGGATCCGCGCCGGGGGAGAGCCCCCGGACCCCCCTCCTGTAAGGGCAAAAACTCTAAATCAGGCATTCTCCAGGAAGAACTCTTT
Source organism: Nuphar pumila (assembly GCF_984573655.1). NCBI lineage: Eukaryota > Viridiplantae > Streptophyta > Magnoliopsida > Nymphaeales > Nymphaeaceae > Nuphar > Nuphar pumila. The sequence continues at coordinate 125,798,740 of NC_143257.1, read as the reverse complement.
GTTTCCCTTGATTTCTTCTCTAGAGAGAGAAAGGCTTTTACAGTGTTTTACGGAGAAAGAAGAAGAAGACTTTGAAGAGTCAACATCATCCTCGACTTTCTGGATGGAGGACATGTTTGTCCTTTTTTTGAATTATTTGTTTTTTCTTTTTTGAATAAAGGGCATTTTTGTCATTTTATCAAACTATCACTTTATGAGAAGAATAACAATAAAGGGTACTTAAGTCTTTGCAACAACACCAGAGTCCGATGCAAAGTTATGTCAACATACACGGGAATACGAGCCCCAATGTGCATGAATACGTGGCGCTCATTCGATCCCCTGAACACGGACGTCGGATTCAATCCCCCGAACACGGACGTCGGATTCAGGGCGAACATACACAACCCTCTCTAGTCCCACACATCACTCATTCCGCTGTGTATGTGGGTATGTCGGGAGCGTTCTGTTTACACTCGTCGATGGCGGCATATCCTGTTATCGATGTTGACGCAGACTCGAGTCTCGAGCATGCTGTGTTGCTGACGGACCAGTGACAGTGAGTCATTGGTGGCATTTCGCAGCCAGTCGCCTGTGCTGGCAGGTAGCAGGAACGGGGCCGGCATGCTGAATGCCTGTCTGCTACCAATGGTTGGCGGACTTGTTGAACCGTGGTTCGTCAGCGGTAAGCGTAACTCTATACCTCTGCTAAAGTTTTTCTTGAAAAGCAGAGGATCCATGTACCCCTTTGCACAATCGGCTTTGAACGGGAACAAAAGGGGGAGCAGGACGCTGCATTCGGACTAGCCACGGTCTGTCTGTTTCTGAGAAAATCGAATTTGTTTTCTCAGAAATAGAAAGACCTGCATTCTTTGTTTTTACAACATTGATAGGGTTTTTTCCACTTTTTATTGCTTCTGCCAAAATGTCGGTAGTGGCTGACGACAGTAGTCGTCGCCATCGACCCACCATCGAGCCCGACTGCCTTGGTCAGCAGACCGACAGCCTCGTAGTTTGGCCGCCGGTGGAAAAAGCAACCAAAAAAAAATAGGGTCGAAAACTATTACCTGCGGATGGATTTCGCAGGGGAGATGAGGGGGCTGAAGATAGTCGGCGGCCTCGCCGGCGCCATTGGATGCATTAATCCCTCGTCAAATTTTCCTCGTCGTCGAACCGTCGTGCTCGCCGAAACCCTAAATCTCGTGTTGGATGGGTCTCTTTCAGAGGGGTTTCGACCATGGGTCATCGCTGAGGAGCAGGCGATGTTTTCTGTCACTGGATGTCGTCGTCTTATCGTCGATGATTTTTCCTGCAACTGGGAGGTCGAATGGGCATTTGCCCTCTTTATTGACGATCGGATCGGGGCGGTTTCCGCCAGGGTTGTCGCTGGAGACCGTCGGGCATGGTGTTGGTCACCATTGTCGGTAGACCTTTCGGTCGATCGTAGAGGGGCATTGTCGATAGCCACACGACGGCGTTGGTCAATGCAAGGCGACGTGGGTCATCGTGGGGTGACGTGGGGCCTTTCGGTTTCTAAGAAACGGAAAGGTTGGACCCCTTTTTTCTGTGTAGTGTACCGGGTCAGATCGGTTGTACCGACCCGGTGGAGGGCCTGAACTAGACCTGTTTTGGGTCGATCGGGTCTAACTCACCTTCTTGGATCGGGCCCGATCCTAGTACCGGATCTGAAATGTGGGTTCGGAGCAGACCCAAACCCATTATGGTTCAAGGTCTAGGTCTGCTTCGAACATCGGGTTGGATCTTACCTGGTTGGATCAAAACTGGACCCATTTGGATTTTGTGTCTGGTTTGATTCGGCTGTACCAGGTCATGATCTGGAACCAACCGGATCGGGTATGGTTCAGGTCTGATCTGATTGGTTTGGATCGAGTCTCGATCCGACTTTAACTCGATCTGACTTTAACTCGATCTGACTTTAACTCGATCCGGGTATGGATCAGATCTATACTGATCCACTTAGATCGAGTCAAGCTCTAGACCCAACTAGATCCGGGCTTGGACCAGGTTTGGCTTCTGGACCCGACCTGGTTTCTGTTTCGGACCAAATCTGGGTCTGGATCAGGTATTGGATTATTGGATCCAATATGGGACCCGGTGATTATGGATATGGATTTAGATTGGATCTAGACCAGAGGTATCCAGTTTGAGATCTATTTTAACAGGATCTGGAACTAAATTGTAACAAATTAGATCTGTAACAGAGTCCAGGTACTATTTACACCTGAACCAATTCTGTGACCTATACGACTCTTTCTAAGACCAATTTAGAGCCATTTTTTATTGGTTTTTATTGGTTTTCACCAGTTTCGAGATGTGGAGACTCTATTTTCATGAATCCATGAAAGTACAAGGATTTTCTCATTCCGTTAGAGGGTTTTTGTGAGCTTTTGTTTATGTTTTATACCGGTTCATTAGGTTCAGAATCAGTTCAGACCCTTAGATGATCGGTTTAGAGTCATTTCAGACTGATTCAGGATATTTTTAGACTGGTTCCAACTTGAGGACCCCGGGTTTTACCCATATGAGTATGTTTTTGTTATTTTTCATGTTTTATAATTGTTTAGTTTTAAAAAAGCATGACTTATGCATGTTAATATAAGTGTTTTATGCTGGTTAAGTTATGCATAAAGTCTTTAAGCATGATTATGACTAAATTCATGACATTTTTTAATGTGTTATCATAAAAAAATAGTTTATGCATATATGTTAAAGCATGAACTTGTATTTTGATGATATAATGCATATTTTGTCATGAATATACATGCATTAATATGTATGCATGGGCATGCTCCATAATAAGAATATGATTTTGGTAAAAGATCATGATTGACTCACTCATGCAATCAACAAAGTGATTTGAGTTACGTTAATTAAGGATTCTTTAGACCGTATTAAGATTCAATATTATGATTGTGTTTGACTTTATAAAACAACGATTCTACCCAAAGGTAGCTCGTTGTATTTCAAATTCATACAGGGTGTAATAGTAGATGTGTATTCCAGCCAATGAAGCATGTTCATACCTAAAGGTATAGTGTTGAATTAACTCTGGTTACATGATTTGCTAGTGTAACGCCCTAGATTTCCAAAACAAAACTAAGTTAAAATTTTCATGATTTTTTTTTCTTTGCAGCGAAACTTATGAAAACTTTTAGCAGCAGAATCAGACGATAATGAGTCATCAATTTTAGAAAACTCTAGGCAAATCACAGGTATATGGCCAAGCACTCATTGACCACCAAAGTGTTACTTTTATCAAAACAACTTGTTTATTACAAACATCAATGCATGAAAAAGTAGTACTTAGTTTTAATAAAGGAAGTAGTACAATCCTGTTTAGAGAAACCCTGAAATTCGTTGTTGTCTTACTTCGCATATCGCAATGCAGGTCCAACACTTGAAATCCCCATTAAACGGAGTCAGAACCACTGTTGCTCTGGTAAGCAAGCAATCATCCACACATCCATTCAACTCAAGTAAATGCATTCACCACTCAAGGTCACAATTCGCAATGATGATGCTCAAGTCTCCCCGAGTTAGCGTATATCACAATAACCTCCTCAGAGCTTTGAGTTGAACACTTAGCTCAAATCTTTATGATTTAGCATGAGCCTCTTCAGGGCTGTGATTTGAATCTCTCACTCAAGTCTACATGACTTAGCGTAAGCCTCTTTAGGGTTGTGATTTGATTACCCGCTTAAGTTTTTATGACTTAGCATTGAGCCCTTTTGGGTCTCAATTGGGATGTCAAAGCTCAAGTCTTCATACTTGACACATTCGTATCTTACGAGCCTAAGACTCAAGTTCCTCGAGCTTTGCTTAATCATGTAGATGCAACACGGGTCTTTGCCCTATCGGTCCAGTAGTATACCGATCATAACACATTCACTAAGGTTATGCAGGACTTGACACAACAATATTCATTCAGTCATACATTCAATACATCGCTGAACCTAGAGCTAATGCATTGTTTCGTTATTAACATTTCACCCCCTAGTATGTGAGAAAACTTTTATCCAGGCATCAATGTGACATTCTTGGGGTTGATTATTTCATGTCTTTTAGATACCCCAGAGGCCTGTTGACCCCATCCATGTTAGGGCGGTATACTCAATATCGGAAGAACCCTAGCAGGTTGGTTTGAATGTATTCTCTACTTGCAGTAGTTGGGTTCAATCCTTAGATCTTAAGGATAACCAGGACCTCAAACCTCTTGAGTGACTGAGGTCCCATTGAACTCTGTCAGGTTCATAATCAAATACATGTCACTTAGGTTGTACCATCACTGTCTGCCACGATGAGCGTTAGTCCTGAAGGGGTTCGTCGGTCTAACTGTTACTTGTCTGATATGTTCTTACCATTCAGACAAGTCAATGCATCCCGCACTGAGGATATATGTACCCAACCCATTCAGTAATCCCCCTAACATGGACATTAGCCACGGGGTTCATGAGACATTTAAGTCTTATTCATATGCATGCTTGGCTGAGTTTTCGGCAATACGGCCATCACGAGCACCTCACCTCTTTTGAGTGGACAACGTACTCTGGCTCTGCGGCCCTTATAAGTCTAGTTGTATAACAGTATCCATGCGCATGCATATGATTCAATCTCAACGGATCAGATGCTCGGCGTGAATCACCATAACGAGCAATTGGCCTATTCAAGGCGCAATAACTACTCTAGCTCTGTAACCCTTACGAGCAATGGCCTAGTCAAGGCATAGCAACTACTTTGGTTCTGCGGCCCTTACGAGTAAAGTGCCTTTACAGGCGAAACATGGAAATGGGTCATTCTTGAAGCGTTCTAACAACAAGGCATCCTCGTGTCATTCAACTACTTCTGACAGCTCTTCTGCCAATCATTTCGATAGCACTTCCCCTGCTTCGATTACAGGAGTGAGTCGAATCTTTCTAAGTTATAGAAAGTACTTGACAGAATATGGGCAACACCTCTTCTGTATGATAAAGTAATATGCTACCCTCTTTCCAAGCTTGGTTGAGCTTCTTCAAAAAATTTTACAACACTCCCTCTCTTTTTCTAAGGAAGGGTGCGTTTCTTTTAAGCTCGGTGAGCATCTTTTTAGAATTCCAGCAACACTTCACCTCTTTGATGAGAACATTGCTACATTTTAACTCAGGAATGGATATGCACCGTTGTACATACTTTGTATCCATCGAGGTTCAATAGAACCTCATGTCATTTCTAGGTTATGCGCAAGTGACTTAGGTCTTTATGAAAAAACAATTTTGCGTAAAGGTGAAGCCTTTCCAATAGGGCTTCATTCATCAAGCAAAATCTTGATCGAAGAGCAGTAAGAGAATCGCATCAGTGATTTGGAGTTGATCTTTATTTGAATACTCATTTATGCACACTATATGTAGTATAAGATGAAAGTTGTGCTTTACATGGCGGTGGCATAAATGAGTGCATATACATATTGTTAGGAGGGTTAAACCGAACAAAATATCTTACATATATAATTACAGAAAGCAGAAGCTTTGGTATCATTTGATGCGACAACAAGACAAAATGCGTAATGTAAATTGCAAAAAGTGGGAGCCTTGGCATTATATAACGCGATGGCAAGATAAAATATAATACACATGGGAATCGACATCTAACGATAGTTGCAAGGCGAGGGCGTGAACACTGAAGTATCCTAGAGGGCTCAGCCAAGGACTAGGACGAGATACTATTTTTAAGAACGCATATACTGCGCATTCAAACATATATATTCGATGATAGTCACAAGGCGAACGCGTGAACACTGAAATATCCTAGAGAGCTCAATCAAGGACTAAGATGAGATACTATTTTAGAAGGTATATGCTATATACAAACAAGCAAATACTTGAGAGAGATGGATCAATGAAGTGAACTTACTTCTGATCGAGGAAGAAACGGCTCCAGAATGCTTCTTCTGCGTCGAACTGGGTTCGAACCTTTCTTTGAGAGGTCAGATGAGTTTGACCTAGTTGAGAATAAGGTCAAGCTACTAAACCCAAGTAGTTTGAACCAAACTAGGTTCGGTCCAAGTCAATTGGGTCAGGCAGGTTCAGACTTAGCCCAAGTAGGTTGGGTCTGGGTCAAGTGAATCAAACCAGGTTTTGAGACCAAAAAGGACTTTGAGTTTGACTAAACTCAACTAGATTCAAGCAAAGTCAAGTGGGTTTGGATCAGGTCAGGTAGGTTCAGGTCAGGTCAGGCAGGCTCAGACCAGGTAGGTAGGCTCAGGCCAGGTTAGGTTAGGTAGGGGAGGTTTAGGAGAGAGAGAAAAGAGGAGGAGAGAGGGGGGTGGCGATTTTTCAAGGAGGGGGTCAAGGCTATTTATAGCCAAGATTACTTGGCCCCCAAGTAATCCCACTTCTTTGGATTTTTTTAGAAAAATCCAAAGGGCTTTTTTTCCCTTCTTGCCCTTAGCTTTTTGGAATTTTCAAGAGGTTCTATTTAGGTGGGGCCCACTAGATATTTTCATGGGATATTTTGTGGGTCCCACCAACCTTTTCATGGGTTTCACAAAAAAATTGGATTTTCGACGATTTCTTTTTAAAAAAAAATTAAGTACGTCATTCTCTTATACTTAGGATATTTGTATCTTCGTGAATATATGTTCAAAACCGTCATGAAGTCATAACTTTCTCCCTAAATAAAATTAAGAGATTTGTACGAACCAACTTTCTTAGTTATGTTGACATAACTAAGAAAGTTGGTTCGTACAAATCTCTTAATTTTATTTAGGGAGAAAGTTATGACTTCATGACGGTTTTGAACATATATTCACGAAGATACAAATATCCTAAGTATAACTGGTTTGTAGAAATCGATTCATTTTGTATTTCGAATATAAATGTTATTTTTACCTAAAAATGCCTCATGAATTTATTCAAAAGTTGTACTAAAAAATTACGGGTCTTACAACTAGTTTCACCAGCTGAAGTCAATTCCTTATGAATTAAGGAGACAGAGCAACTATGAGTATTATCGTTTCCACCAGAGTAGAACGATAATGACTCAATTATGCTTCTCTTATAAAAAGTAAATAATAAAGGGTCTCAATGTTTACTTTTTTATCACAAGTCTCTTGTGAGTAATAATAAAGTTTTCGCTTTTGTTCCTTATTGTATTTGGTTATTTCCTCATTGACGGTTTTAGTAATATTCTCCTATTAGATGGATTTAATTTTTCATATTGAAAAGAAACAGTGTTGTTCACTCTCGGATACATAGACTTAGATTTGACCCTTAGGATTGACGAACCTCCCGCTCTTACATAGGAGAGTATAACCGAACAGAGGGCTATATCTAAGAAGTGGGAGCACTCAAACAAACTTAGCCTTTTGCTTTTGTAATCTCAAGTTGCTAAGAGCATTCAAGGTGTTATTCTTTACTACAGAACACTGAAGGAATTTCTAAGAGCCATTGAGGCTCAACTTGTCAGTTCTAATAAGGCAATGACTAGTACACTAATATCAAAACTAGTATATATGAAATATACTGGTAATAGTCACATCCGACAACACATTTTTAGAAATGAGAAACATTGCATCTTAGCTAAATGACATGAAGTTTGTTATTTTCAATTCTTTTCTGGTCCATCTAATTTTGATCTCATTGCCTACTAAGTATGGACCCTTTAAAATCACTTATAATACACATAATAATTTGTAGTCTTTTAATGACTTCTTGACCAAGTGTGTTGAAGAGAAAGAAAGATTAAAGGGTGAGAGGGTGTCGAGTGCACATATGACCTCTTATAAGAAAAACTATAGGTCGGGGCCAAATAAAGGTTCCTTAAAAAAGATAAACAAAAAGAAAACCTTTAGGGAGAGTTCAAACTCTTAGGCGAAAGCCAAATCCCATGCAAGAGGCTTTTTTTATAAAGTATTTCATTTACAAGAAGAAGGGACATAAGAAGGTGGACTGCTTGAAGCATAAAAAATGACTCAAAAATAAAAGTAATAAATCATTTATTTTTCATGAGTATAATTTGACTCATGTTCCATTGCATAGTTGGTGGATTGATTTTGGTGCCATGGTGCACATTGTCAACTCCTTGCATGCATTTCTAAATAAAAGGAAACCAACAGAGTATGAAAGAAATATCTTTTCAGGAAATAAAGTGTGTTCGCATGTCAAGAACGTTGAAATCTGTAAAGTTATGTTAGAATCGAGATTCATTTTGGATTTAGTTGATATATTTTATGTTTCATCCTATAGTCGGAACCTGATTTCATATTCGAAACTTGATAAGTTTGGTTTTAGTTTTAAATTTGAAAACTCCAAGCTTTATAAAAAATTATATTAATGTAGGTTCAGCATATGTGTGTGATGGTTTGTATTGGTTAAAAACCGAATTCCAAATTTAGAAATCTCATTCTATTGAGAACACAATGATTGACAATAAACATTGTCTAAAGAAATATCAATCCTATTTGCTTTGACATCGAAGGTTAGGATGCATCTCGAAAGAGAGAGTCCAAAGATTGTGAAAGAAAGAATTCCTAAATCCCTTTATTTTACAGATATAGAGTCATGTATTGACTGCATAAAGGCTAAGTAGTCTAACACGTATAAGAAAGATATCAAACGCAATAATGAAAAGTTAGAGATAGTGCATACAGATATTTGCGACTCTTTTTTATCGTGTCATACGGGTGAAAAATATTTTATCACATTTATAGACGATTACTCATGGTATATATATCTCTACTTATTATTTGAAAAATCAGAAGTCTTTCAGGTTTTTAAGGACTTCAAGAAAGAAGTAGAGAAACAAACCGATAAAATTATTAATGTTGTTAGGTCTAATAGAGGTGGTGAATATTATGGCTATTTCACTAAAATGAAACAAAAGGAAGACCCATTAGCATAATTTCTAAAAAAGAAAGGCATTGTACCTTAGTATACCATGCCTGATAGTGCTTACCAGAATGGTGTAGTTGAAAGAAAAAATTGTATGCTTTAAAAAATGGTTTGAGCGATATTGAATCACTTAAACCTTCCCTTGACCTTGTGGGATGAAACTCTTACGATAACAATGCATATTTTGAATAAGGTTCCTACAAAGACCGTTTAAAAGACTCCTTACGAGTTATTGAATGGTAGAAAACCTTCTTTATCATTTATGCGTATATGGGAATGTCTAGAAGAAGATAAACTACCATACCTGTGAGGGATAAATATCCAGTTTTTCTTGCTATTGTCCATTTTGATAATGTCAAGAAAAGTTTGTTCAATGAACATCAATCTCAAATAGAGCAAGTTGTTGATAAGGATATACAACAACAACAGGATTCAGAAGTTCATTTTGAACCACCGATAGTATCTATATGGAAGTCTATGAGGACCAGGAAATTCGCTATCCATCTAGACTATGTAATATATTTACAAGAGTCTAATAATTTTATAGATATTGATGATGATCTTTTCACCTTTGCGTAAGCCATTGAAAGTGAAAGATCAACACATTGGATCAATGCTATGAAGGAAGAGCTTGACTCTATGACAAAGAACCAAGTCTGAGATCTTGTACCTCGACCTAATGAAGTTAGACATGTTGGTTGTTAATGGGTCTTTAAGACAAAGACAAACTCTAAAGGTCAAGTAGAGAGGTACAAGGCTAGGTTTGTTGCAAAAGGTTTCACACCGATACAGAACATTGATCATAATGAAACTTTTTCTCGTGTCTTAAGTATGGAATCGTTGAAGATAATTATGACCCTCATAGCTCATTTTGATTTAGAGTTACATCAAATGGATGTGAAAACTGACTTTCTAAATGCAGATCTGGAAGATGAGGTATACATGCAACAATCTCCTTATTTTAGTGTATATGACTCGAATCATTTAGTTTACAAATTGAAGAAGTCAATTTATGAACTTAAACAAGCCCCCCACCAGTAGTATAAAGAGTTTAATCAAGTAAATATGAACTTTTGATTCATTGAAAATATTGTTGATCAGTGTATATACATTAAGACTAATATGAGTAAGTTCATAATTTTGGTTTTATATGTTTATGACATTCTTATAGCAACTAATAATTGGAGTCTACTACATGAAACAAAAGATTTTCTTTTCTCTCATTTCGATATGAAGGACATGGGTGATGCCACATTTGTCTTTGAAATCGAGATCCGTCGTGATAGAACTAAGAGTATCCTTTCTATCTCTTAGAAATCTTGTATTCGTAAGGTTCTTAAAAGATATGGGATGAATAATTGTTCTCTTAATTCGGCACTCATAGTGAAAGAGAATAAATTGAGCCTAAATGGCGATCATCAGGATGATAATGAAAAAACTCAGATGGCAACTATCCCATATGCTTCGACGGTTGGAAGTTTGGAGTACATGCATACTTGCACACGACCTGATATAGCATTTGTTGTAGGAATGCTTGATAAATGTTAGTCAAATCCAGACATTGCAAAATAGAAGGCAACGAAGAAGGTTATATGCTATTTATGAGGAACAAAAGATCACATGTTGACCTACAGAAAGGTTGACCACCTAGAGGTCATTGGATACTCTGATGCAGTTTTAAGAGAATGTCTCGACAGTAGAAAGTCTACTATTAGAAACATTTTCTTACAAGCAGGTGGTGTCGTCTCATTGAGAAGTGAAAAACAGTCTACAACTGCTGCTCATACCATGAAGGCATAATTTATTGCTTAATACAATATATTTTTTTCATGCTATTTGGATAAAAAACTTCATTATGGGTCTTGAGATTGTTGGCTCTATTAAGAGACCACTAAACATCTTTTGTAATAATAAAGTTGCCACATCCTTCTCAAATAATAACAAGGGCTCAACCTCGTGTCAATACCTGAAGTTAAAATACTTTGTTATTAAAGGACTGTGAATCATTTGGTACGTATTGATATAATTGATATGAAGGAAATGACTGCAGATCCCCTTACTAAAGGGCTAACACCGATATTATATTCTCAATATGTAAAATAGATGAGTCTTTTTTATTCCTTATGATATATGAAAATACATTATGTAGTCACATTTGTGAAAATGAATTGATTCTCTATGGCTTTGTGTATTGTTGATTTTACATAAAGGTTCTCTCATTTGGTTAAAAAGAATAGCAGAATAACAATAATAAAAGACCAATAGAATATGTAAGAGTCCAACCTATTCATAAAGGTAATCTTAATACGCTAAAACACTAAAAATGAGTTGTATTATAGTACATAAAAATATAACATTTCATAAAGAGATGATTATCTCCATGACTCATATGATTCATTCTTGTGATACAGGATCGCATGCGAACCCACATAAAGAATTAAGTCAAGATAACGGTATTGTTTTCTTGCGACTTACATTATAAAGTTGTGCTTAGAGTTTGTTTCTCTTTTGTTGAGTCTCATGCAAGCCGCCCGGTTCAGGTGAATTGCAGCCGGTATGCTTGAACTGTAATAGTCCTCGGGCAAAATTGTGAATGAATTAAATGCTTGAACTTTCTTTTGTGCACCTTCGTTGTGATTGCTTCTTGTGATTGTAATTCTTCTCCCTTTATTTTCTCTTGCTCTCTTGCACTCTGATTACAAGCTTCTGCGACTGGCAAGTGAGCTGACAAGTAGGCTTGCAGTGGTAAGGAAAAACCATCGCGTTGCACTGGCCCATTGAAGGAAATTGGCCCATGACAAGTGGTATTAGAGCTCGTTCTTGTGTTGGGGAAGGGACTCCAGAGTCGGTGTTGACAGAGCAAGATATTGTGGTGCTTTATCAAAACTTGTGCAACACCAAAGGCAAGGCAGTTGTTGAAGTTGAGGAGATGAGTTCACCTCGGGGCCAAGATGGTTGCAACTGTCAACAAGCTGGTGGAAGATGTGACTGCACACGAGGAAACGATTTCACACGCAATTGAATCATTCGGTGGACTGAATGATATGATGGCGAGCATGCAAGAACATGTAAACTTGCAAATGGGGCAGATCACTTCATTGATGACAATAGTGACTGTCTTGCAGACTGACATAGGGGCGCTTCAATTGAAAAATTGTACATTGCAGCGGTCAGTGACCCTAAATGGTGGAAATGGTGAGAGGCCATCAAGGATTGATGTGCCAAGACCTGAAAAGTTTAATGGTTCTCGAGACAGCAAGGCCACTGAGAACTTTTTGTTCCAAGTAGAATACTACTTAGATATTTAAAATGTGATGCTTGAAGATCTCTGAATTAAGGTTGCAACAACGTTATTGGATGGGGATGCTATCACTTGGTGGAGGTGAAAGCGCAACGACATGGAGAGAGGTTAATGCGTGATAGACACCTTTGACGATTTTAAAATAGAACTACGCAATTACTTTATGCTGAGGAATGTGCAGAGGCAGGCATACCGAATGGTTTATGAGCTTAAACATACTAGTTTGTTATAAGACTATGTCAGAACGTTCCAGAAGCTTATGATGGAGTTGCCTAATATGTCACAAGATGGTAAGCTCAACTGGTTCATTGTGGGACTTCAGTCATGGGCATAGTCTAAAGTGGAAAGAAGCAACTCTTGTATTCTGGAAGATGCATATGTGACGACCGAGTGCTCAGTTGACACTTAGTGCAAGCCTTTCACCCCATCAACCAAAGTCGGGAAGAAGCCTGATCACGGAGGAAAGAAGGATGAGCGATGCGACAACAAAGGTGAGGCATTGACACACCATCAATCCGATAAGAAACAGAATTACACAAAGCATAACAATAACAAGGGTATAATTGTGACATGGTGGTTCTGTGGTGATAGACATATCGCCAGACAGTGCCCCAAGCGCCTCATAAAGGACGACGGGCAAGCCAATGCAATGCAGGAAGAATGCAGTGATATTGAATGCAGTGACACTGAGACCATGCAACCACAGATAAGAGGCATGTGATCGATCAATGCAGCTAGAAGTTGCGCAGTTGAGAACAGGCAGGTCAACAAAGAATTGATGCATCTCGAAGTCATTACGAATGAAAAGTCTACTTTAGCTATGGTAGACTCTAGGGCCACACACAACTTTGTCTCACGGAAAGAGGCATAACGATTGGGCTTAAAGCCCGAGCCAAAGCAGAAGACCATCAAAACGGTAAACTCTGAGACCAAACCCATCCTTGGTGAAGCAAGAGATGTAGTTATCCAAGTGGGGAGTTGGGCTGACAAAGCTAACTTCTCTGTCTTGCTCCTGGACGATTTTAAGATGATTATGGGTATAGAGTTTATGCAAAGCCAAAATGTTATGATGCTGCCAAAGTTTAACACGTTGACGATTATGGGGCCAAACTTGTCTCACACAGTGCAGTGCCTTACGCAGAAAAACAAGTCTTAAGTGTTATCGGTGATGCAACTGAAAAATGGTGTCAAGCATGTGGAGCATACATTGTTAGTTGTAGTGCGTACAGAATAAGGGAAGGTAGAAGTAGCAGTGCCACCGACCCTAGCCCCACTGTTGGAGGAGTTTCGGGGGGTGATGCCTCTAGAATTGCTAGAGCGTCTTTCACCAAGATGTAAGGTCAACCATAAGATTGAGTTGACCTCAGGAGCGAAGTCTCTTGCAATGATTCCATACCGTATGAGGCCAGTTGAGTTGAAGGAGTTGCACAAGCAGTTAGACGAGATATTAGACATAGGCATCATTTGTCCATCGAAAGCCCCATTTGAAGCCCCGGTTTTTTTTTTTAGATAAAACATGACGGCTCCAAATAGTTAAGTGTGGATTACCGTGCTTTGAACAAGGTTACAGTGAAGAACAAATATCCATTGCCATTGATAATAGACTTGTTCGATCAACTAGGCAGTACCCGTATCTTTTTCAAGTTAGATATGCTATCAGGTTACTGGCAGGTGAGGATTGTTGAATATGATGAGCTGAAAATAACTTGCATCACTCGCTATGGTGCTTACGAATTCTTAGTAATGTCATTCGGGTTGACAAATACTCCAACCACATTCACGACTTTAATGAACTAGATCTTCTACCCTTACTTAGACAAGTTCATGATAGTCTACCTGGATGATATCGTGATCTACAACAACAACATAGAGAAACATATTTGACACTTACGAACAGTGTTTCAGGTGCTTAAGGAGAATGACCTTTGTGTCAAAAGAGAAAAGTGTGTCTTCGGTCAGGAGGAGATCAGCTTCCTTGGCCACGTCGTGGGGCGTGGTGTGCTGCGTATGGATGAGCAAAAGATAAAGGCCATCCAGAAATGAGTTCCGCCAAGCAAAGTGCCAGAATTGCGGTCATTCCTTGATTTGGCAAATTATTATCGACGTTTCATCAAAGGTTATTCCCTCATTGTTGCGCCCCTCACAAATTTGTTAAAGAATAATCAGGTATGACTCTGGACAGGAGCGTGCCAAGATGCCTTTGATGGCTTGAAGAAAGCCTTAGTGAGGGAGCCAGCGTTGCGACTGCCTGATAACTCAAAACGCTTTAAGGTCCACATAGACACCTCAGACTTTGCCATTGGCGGAGTTATTATGCAGAAGGGTCATCCAATTGTATATAAGAGTCAGAAGCTGAAGGATGCAGAGAGGCGTTACACGGTGCATGAACGTGAGATGATCGCCATCGTGTATTACCTCAGAACCTTGTGGTACTACCTTCTGGGTGCCGAGTTCGTCGTCAAGACAAACAATGTGGCCACGATCTACTTTCAAACACAGAACAAGCTCGATGAAAAATATTTTTGACTGAGTTCAACTTTGCCTTTGAGTACAAGGTTGGAAAGACCAATGTTGCTGTAGATGACCTGAGGCGCAGAGCTGAACTGGAAGCTGCGCACACGAAGCCTTCTGAAGTGCATTTGGAGAGCATATTGGCGAGTCGCATACGCGAAGGGACGCAGCAGGATCCGACAACACAATACCTTGTTTCTTTGGCGCAGACAGGAAAGACTCAGCGATTTTGGCTACAGGATGATATCCTTATGACAAAAGGGGGATGCATCTTCCTGCCACGATAGGGAAGCCTCCACCGAGAACCACTTAAGGAGTGCCATGATACACTATGGGCTGGCCATCCTTGTCAGGAGTAGACCTTAGTGCTCCTTGAGCGTGGCTACTATTGGCCGCAGATGAGGAACAACATTGAGGGGTATGTGCGGACATTCCTCATCTGCTAGTAAGATAAGGAGACAAACCAGAAGGCTATCGGTCTCCTTGAGCCTCTGCCAATTCCAAAACGTCCTTGGGATAGCCTATCCATGAAATTCATTATTAGTCTGTCAAAGGTAGAGGGCCTCAGTTCTATTTTGGTTGTGGTGGATCATTTCTCAAAGTATGTCACCTTCATCCCAACTTCTAAGGAGTGCCCTGCAGAGAAGACTGCAGAAGCAGAGTTGTTCGTAAAGCATGTGGTGAAGCACTGAGCCATACCAAAGAGCATTGTGAGTGATCACGATGCTCGCTTCACGGGCAAGTTCTGACGTAAAGTATTTCGGCTACTTGGCTCTGATTTGTTGTTTTCAATAAGCTTTCATCCGCAGACAGAGCACATCAACGAGATACTTGAAGAGTACCTTAGGCACTTTGTTAGTGACAATCAAAAAAGTTGAGTGAAGCTTCTTGACATGACACAATTTTGTTACAATCTGCAAAAGAGCGAGTATTTAGGCTACAACCCATTTGAGATAGTCATGGGGCAGCAACCACTGACCCCACACACTCTTGTCGCACAAGAAAAGGGAAAGTCATCCTTCGCCTATTAGTTTGTTCACTACTGGCACAAACAGAATGAGTTGGCAAAGGCATTCTTACAGAAGGCAGCAAAGAGAATGAAGAAATGGGCAAACAAGCATCGTCGACCGAATGGGTTTCAAATTGGGAACCAAGTGTTGGTGAAGTTATATCCCGGGCGCAGAGGCATCTTGCATGGACGACACCACAGACTGCTCAGAAAGTATGAATGACCCTTCATCATCACAAAGAAGGTGGGCAAGCTGGCGTATAAGCAGGAGTTGCCCCCAGACTTCAAGGTGCCCCCAGTATTAAATGCGTGCAACCTCAAGCAATTTCATCCAGGTGATAGAGATCCAGAACGCGATGTGCCACAATACGCTCCCATCATGCAGAGGGCCCCGATAGCACAACGAACCTAGTATCGCCTCAGTAAGATCCTTTGTCACAAGGTCAACCACTTGGGCAAAGCAAAAAAATATCTAGTACAGTGGGAGGAAACGACGAAACCAACGTGGGAGCCTGCATTCTTAATGAGCAACCGCTTCTCAGCTGAAGTTAGGGCTTACCATGAAACAAATGACGCCGAGAACGACACATGATTTGAAGGGGGGGGGCATGTTCCCTTGTGACTTACATTGTAAAGTTATGCTTAAAGTCTGTTTTGCTTTTGTTGAGTCTGATATAAGCTGCCCGGTTCAGGTGAATCAATACCCCAAAGAGGCAACCCATATGCTTGAACTGTAATAGCCCTTGGGCAAAATTGTGAATGAATTAAATGCTTTGAGCTTTCTTTTGTTCACTTTCATTGTGATTGTTTCTTGTGATTGCAATTCTTCTCCCTCTATTCTCTCTTACTCTCTTGCACTCTGATTACAAGCTTTCGTGATTGGCAAACGAGCTGACAAGTAGGCTTGCGACGGTAAGGAAGGACTGTCGCGCTGCGCTGGCCCATTGAAGGAAATAGGCCCATGACAAGTATAAACCTTGATTTAGTAACCTTTTAGTGTCAATGGCTCAATTGAAAGAATGTTGAATATTTGGGTTTGAGTCCAACCCATAGTGTGACCCGGTTTGACACTATGAGTGGGTTAGTGGGCACTAAATGAGTGTTTAGTGGGGTGGAGGTTACGTGAAGAGCTCACATTCTGTAACCACTCCTATCTTCTATTACAAATGACGGGTTGGACGATACGATGAAACGATCGCCTCTGGCCTATTACCCATAATTGTCATTAGGTTCAGGGTCCTGCTCACCATCAACTTCAAGGCCTCACTCATGGTGGTGTCAATAGACTAAGGAGAACGTCGAGTACCCACACGTCGCATCGACTATGACATCTATCAGTAAGCGCTTATTTTGCATTTCAGTTTTAATTCATGTGAATAGGCCAACATATATTGCAAGTTTATGGGTCCTGGATTGTGATATTGCTACGAAGTTTAAACCGTCGGACTCGATTTGTAACTCTCAAGTGTAAGCGCCTATATATCACGGTTTGCGAGTTGGGTGTGCTTAATTCGAACGAAAGTTGGCAGGAAATAGAAAAATCAAGTCGATCATTTATTTATTTTGTCGTTCAACCTCTGGCACGAACCCGCGGCACGTGCCTCAGCGCGTGTATAAACCGACGTTCGTCTCCAACTATTCACTGGCGTCTCTCGTTTGGTCTCACACTTCCTCTTCTCGCTTCTCCCCGCCAATTTCATCCCGGGCGTCCAGCCGATCCCGAAATGCAGATCCCTACCTCGATCTCGCTGTCCTCTCGCCTCCGCAGTCGGAAAGCCTAAGATTCTTCTCGGAAGGAGAGGAAGGAGAAGAAGAGGGTTGAGGTGGGCCGGCGTCGCGGAAGAATGGCCTTCATGGCGGTTTTTGAATCCGATCTGCGCGCGCTCTCTGCGGAAGCCCGCCGACGGTATCCGGCCGTCAAGGACGCAGCCGAGCACGCCATCTTGAAGGTTAGCGTTGAGAATCGGTGTCGTTTGCAGTAGTTTTTTTTCCGTTTGTTCTTGAATTCCAGTTGATTCGGGCAAATTTTGTGTCATCGTATCATGGCTGCATTATTTCGTGCAAAAACATATGATAGATGTTCGTTTCGGGTTAAGTTTAGTGGCTTTCACTTGCGTCCGGGAGTTTGTAGAGCCTTCATCTGAAACGAGGAAAATAGGAGCGGTTGGATTGAGTTTTTGTTGTTTTCTGCGAACATTGAAGAGATTTCTTTGATTTAGGGATCAAATGCGTGAAATATTGGCTTTTTTATAGTTCAGTGCTGTCATCTATCGAAAATTTCTGGAGTTATACTTGGAATTCTGTCTAGAATGTCAATAAATATAGGTTTAGGTTTAGGTTTAGGTTTAGGATTGAGAGGTTTTTGTTCTAACAGGATCTTTTGGGTTACTTGATGCTTTTTAAAGGAGTGAGTGAAAAGACTTAGTGAGAAGCGGAATCATATATGGTTTTGGTTGCTAAAACTTGCTCTATTTGAGTATGGACTGTTATTCGTGAGCTATGTGAAACTATGAATGAATTTTGATTCATGCTTTTTGCAGCTTCGTTCGTTGTCGAACCCTAGTGACATCGCGCAGAATGAGGACATACTGCGGATCTTTCTTATGGCATGCGAGGTCAAGACGGTCAAGCTGAGTGTCATTGGTCTTTCGTGCTTGCAGAAGCTGATTTCACACGATGCTGTTGCACAATCCGCTTTGAAGGAGATATTAGCTACCCTAAAAGATGTAAGTAGTGTTGAGTCGTCATTCTGCTGCTCTGTATTGGATGTTGGTCGTATCGTATTACTTGAATCATTGAATGCATTATCCGCCGTTGTAGTATGTACGTATTCGTACAAGGTTGGTGGTCTTGCTTGTTTAGTGTCGTTTCTGGTGTGTACTGTAGAGTTCAATGACATTGAAGAACTGTGCTTGACAATTCTGTGATCGCCTGATGTTCCAGTCTTCCAGACAATCAGACTCCAGTCTAATGGTTATATAATTCCTCCCTTCTAAAAATATGTTGAGAGCAGAGCTCCATTTTTATCAGCATGGCTCATGAGAAGTTATCAATAAGCATCTTTCTTAATTGGTTAAACCTCATTAGATGATGTTGTTAAGTTGTACATGTATATATATGGCTAGGGGTATTTTTGTCTTTTTGTATTAGATGCTGTCCACTAAGGGCAGTTTTGCTTTTTTATTTTTCTTATTTTATTTTTATTTTTCTTTACTGCATTGTAGGGGCTTTATGGTCATTGGGACCATAGAGTCGTTGGGAGCCCCAACGATCACATTTATGACCATTGGGAGCTCCCAATGGCTTTATACCTTGGGTCCTTTTGTATATAATGGCACTACTTGTGCCCATTTTTCTCAATGCTTCTCTTAAGCATTTATGCTCAATAAAGATGAATATTTTTATATTTTGTATTTTTCTATTTAGTTCCTTAACGTCTTATATGCACTTAGTGCTTGTGTTGTTGCCTCTTGTTGGCTATTGTTTTATTTTATAGTGGATTTGTGCTTGTGCACATTATGAGTGTGATCTTGTAAGCCCTTAGTGACATTGGTTTGTAATTATGCATTTTTGTGATCGTGATCTTGTAAAGTCCTTAGTGGCATTGTTTTTGTATTTTCCGCTATTTCATTACAGATATATCGTTAGGGTTGTTGACCTGAAACTGAAATTTGTCCTTCTATATTGGTCTTGCTTCTGTTAAAATTTTAAGACTTCTGTTGACTAATGAGCGAAAACTACCATTGTTTTTTAAAAAATTGGATTGCTCTCTGTGGGTGGTTGCATTGCTTCAGCCCAAAGCCTAATTTGGGTTCGGTGTATTTCTTTGTCCCCTTGGATTACAAAAGAGTTCAAAATACTTTCGGACTGACTGACAATTAGCCCTGTCTGTTTTTCCTGCTTGTTTATGTGCTTTATTTTTCCACTCATATTAGTAAAATTTTGTTTCTTCATAGGAGAACCATATTGTTTTCTTATAGTTTGGGTAAAGTCATATCCTTGCACTCACAAGTGATGTCTCATTGGTGTTGAAATGATGGGCCCTTAGATGCTGCTGGTTAGATCCTTTCACTTTGAATTTTATATATATATATATATATATATATATATATATATATATATAATCCCCTTGAACTAAAATAAGAGTTCTAACATCATTCTTGCTAACATGGTTTCATGTTGATCTTATGCTTTGATAAAGTTTTCCCTACAAACAACATTTATATCATTTGGAAATCCATTAGGCTTAGTAATTTACCTAGAAAACCCACTTAAAACCAATGGCTTTCTTGACTATTTTGCTAGTGATTGTGAAAGTACCATAGCTTTTGAGTAAGCATAGCCGGTATCTGTTAAAATTGTGCATATATAATGTATATATGTAGACATACCTATGTATGTATACTTATTTGTATATGTATATATATGTATTATATATAAATAAATTTTTGTAATTTTTATTTGTTTTTTATGTATTTTATTTTTTGGTCAACACATGGTTGAGTAGCTATTGGAGCTAGTCCAACTGCTAGAGGACTCCCTCTTGACCCACTTAGCCCTCTTGGCATGTGTATATATAGGGGAGAATCCCCTCTTTGAAAGTATGATTTTGACATACTTTAGTGGATGAATAAAATAATATTTTTGTTCCTTGAGCCTTCTTTGTGTGTGCCTATAGTGGCATTTTTGTGGTTGTCCATTTTGGTTTTGGTAGACATTTTGTTCATGCTCAAAGGCTCTTGTTTTCTCACACGGTATCAGAGCAAGGGTGCTCTTGCTCATTGTTAGTTAACATTCACATATTCGTGTGCTTGTGTATCTCTCTTTGAAGTTGGCTAGATTCATTGCTCTGGTGCTCGTGGGTGACTTCTCAAAGTATTCGTGTGGTGCGTTGCTCATGCTCTCTATCTTTTTTTCTCACCTCTCTCTCTTTCCCATCTCTTATTTCTCTCTCCTATCTTCTTCTTTGTAAAAATGGAAGACAAGAAAAATGTCTCCATCATGCTCATTAAACTTAATGATACTAACTATGTCATGTGTTTTTCAATCATGAAACACCATATTTGGAGAAGGGTTTGTGGGGATTAGTGGATGGATTCGATCCTGAACCTAAACTTATTCTCACTAAGGTGGAGAACGAGAAGTTGCTTTTTTTGGTGAGAAAAAAAACAAGGCCATATCCGATTATGAGAGAAAATGTATAGAGTAGAGAATGAGACATTCACATATTATGCCTTGGTTTATTAATATCGTTGACATCAAGAAATGCTCGTCTTGCGAAATTTGAGCATGCTAGTAATGAATACCTCAAAAATATGTATTCCCTTAAAGATATTGCACATGTATGCAATTTACAAGATAAAATTTGGATCATGACTCAAGGTAATGGGAGTATTAGGGAGTACTACAATGGGTTATCCGAACTTTGAGAAGAGTTGACTCTTTCTGAACCAAAGTGGCATTTCCCTTTGGACATTGAGCTCTGACAAAAACAAATAGATATGAAACACTTTTATCAATTTGTAAATGGATTAAGGCCCGAATTTGAAGCCACTAAGCCGACTCTCTTACATAGAGAAAAAATTCCTTCTATTATTGACACTATAGAAGAATTAAGTATGGAAGAAAATAGGTTGAAGAAGCACTCACTCAAGAGTGATGACAAAATCCATTTTGGCTGTATCTACCACCTCATTGGGGAAGACAGGGCATTGAGTATGACAATCAAATAAAAATTACTTATCACTATTGCCATGAACCAGAACATATTAAACCTATGTGTCCTAAGTTAAAAACAAGGGAGAAAAATGAAGTGGCTACGGTTGAATCACCACAAGAGACTAAGGATGTAAATAACTCACATGATTTATCCGTTGGAGCATTGGTAAAAGCTCTTCAACCTCTTCTTAAAAGTTTTTCTTCTTCAATTGGAGTCGTGGTCAAATCCTACTTCAACCCTGGTAAGTTTCTTTGGCTTCTTGATTCTGGTGTATCATTTAATGTAACCCCAAATTTTGATATTCTATCCGAATATCGTACTAACTCAAGTGTGCCTAATGTTTTTAGTGCTGATGGTACATCACTTGAAATCAAAGGAATAGGAAATTTTGAGAACTTTCAAAACTCTAAAAAGATTTCAATAAAAAAAATTAAATATATTCCCAAATTGAATTTAAATCTCTTATCTGTTTCACGAATATCAAACCATGGTTGTAATGTCTCCTTCTCATCAAGTTGTTGGGTGCAGGATCGCCAGTCGGGGAAGCTGATTGGGGGACTATAGAGAAGAAAGTCTCTACTATATAGATTTTTTGGAGATGTCCAAAAATACATTCTGTTGCAATGTCAAAAAATTAGATTTAGACTTGTGACATAGAAGATTAGGACATCCATGTAAACTAGGGAGGTGATCCCAACCATAGAGACTCAACCACAAGTTTCTGTATTTTTCTAGGTGAATCTCTGATCTCGTGCAGGTGCAAGAAGTAACAAAAGATCTTCCTTTTATCAATGAAAGTTGAATACTGGGCCATGGACACTACTATGATGGAGGTGGTATGGCTACGAAGGCTGTTGGCTAACATGGGAATTCAAATAAAAAGAGCTTCAAAGATGTGTTGTAATAATAAGAGTGCTATCTACATCGCCAACAATTATATGCTTCACGAGATAACAAAGCACATTGAAATAAATTGTCACTATGCACAAGAAGAATATCTTTAAGGCATCATTGATCCGCTCTATGTCACTCTGGAGTACCAATTGACAGACTTCTTTACCAAACTCTCTCAGCTCCTAGATTTCACTTTCTTCTTAGCAAACTTTCGGTGAAGGGGAGTGTTAAAATTGTACATATATAATGTATATATATATATAATATATGTGTATCTATATGTATACATATTTATATATGTATATATGTGTGCATATATATGTATTATATATAAAATAATTTTTATAATTTTTATTTGTTTATTTTTTGTTTTTTATGTATTTTATTTTTTGATCAACACATGGTTGACTAGCCGTTGGACCAGCTCTAACAGCTAGAATTCTAGCCGTTGGACTAGCTCTAACGGCTAGAGGACTCCCTCTTGGCCCTCTTGGTTTGTGTATATATAGGGGAAAATCCCCTCTTTTAAAGTATGCTTTTTGCATACTTTAGTGGATGAATAAAACAATATTTTTTATCCTTGAGCCTTCTTTGTGGGTTTTGTGAGTGTGCCCATAGTGGCATATTTGTGCTTGTCCATTTTGGGGTTTTACTGGACATTAGGCTCTTGTTTTATTACTGTATCTTATTCTTATGTTACAAATTCTCTTGCAGCCTTCATCATGCTACCATAAACTATATATTACATTTGATGATCTAATACAGAGGTAAAAGGATCTAGTGTCTTGCTGGGCAGCCGCCCCATGCCGGGGAGGGCCTAGTAGCTAGGCCATGTGTAGGTGTTGCTTAAATACTTTTATCTGTGTTTGCTTTATTTAAAAATAATTAACTATTTAAGAAACATGCATTGTCTTGTACTTGGAGCATGTTATGTTATTCAACTTGAGAATCATATGGTATTTTATTTCTTAGAAGGTTATTCAGTGAGTGTTTCTTTTGAAGAAATCATAGTTTTTGAGTCTTATTGGTGCTTGTTTGATAGCCCAGTTTGTTTGTCTTGAATTGGCCATAGGATTTACTGTGGTCATTTTATGTGCTCCACATGCAAGGTTCCTTGCTTATAAAAATGGTTGGTTTGCAGACAATGTTTTTACATGTTATAGATGAGGTGTATATATATATATATATATATATATATATATATATATATAGAGAGAGAGAGAGAGAGAGAGAGAGAGAGAGAGAGAGAGAGAGAGAGGACTTCTTCTTCTTTTTCTCTCTCTCTCTCTCTCTCTCTCTCTCTCTCTTTCTCTCTCTCTCTCTAAGAAGCAGAAGAAGAAGAAGAACTAGGTGGTGGCAGATCACCCAAACAAAACAGACACTACCCCAGAAACAACTAATACCCAAAATTCCTATTTAATCTGAACCATAACCAATCCAATGACATCAAACTGATAGGCTCTCTTTGTATTGAATTCTGAATAATAGCTGCTTGAGAACGTTCAGTTACTTCAATGTACTGGATTTCTACAGTTGAACTGTTACTTCAATGTACTGGTTTTCTACAGTTGAACTGCTTAATGCATACTGTAATTTTAATTTATGTGTCATATGTGAGGGAGTCTCATAATCCGTAGCTTATAAGCTCTTACTGTATCTAACCTTCAGTTTCTGGTTTTGATGCTGCTTGTCCCTCTGTGTCACAACTTCCTAATATATCCTGTTCATGTTCATTCTTCAGCATTCTGAAATGGCAGATGATAATGTTCAACTCAAGACACTGCAAACTATACTGATAATATTCCAGTCACATTTGCATCCAAAAAATGAGGTGCGTATTATTTCTAGTCTATCATAACATTTTTGGTGGAAGGTAACTTCAGGAGAAATCTGACCTTGTTGTTCAGGATGATATGGCTCAATCGCTTGGAATCATTCTCAGGCTGCTTGCGAATAGCCGATCCCCTGACAGTGTGCGCAAGTAAGCTAACTCAGACATTTAGATCCATCTTTTCCCAGATACTTATTTAGCTTGTTTAGTTGTTGTGCTTTGGTTTGGTTATTTGATGGAATCTTTAAGATTGTCTTGCAATTTCAGCACTGCAGCAGCTACATTCAGACAAGCCTCTGCATTGATTTTTGATCACGTTATTCATGCTGAGTCTCTTCCGGCTGGCAAGGCAGGTTTGGGAACTCACATATCTCGGACCAATTCTGTCACTGGTGATGTTAGTCTCAGTATTCATACTTCAGTGTAAGTCACCTTTTGCAATTCTAAACCTCTTGTGATTATGTCTTTTTGTGCCATTCTGCTACTACTGTTACGATTATTACTATAACATATTATATAATGGCTCATTTGTCACTGGGTTTCTGACTCAATTATTTACAGGCCATTGGATAATGATCTTGTTTCCATTACCCAATCAGCTTCACGAAAGAGTCTAACAGAAGAAGGCAGACTTGGACTTCGATTACTTGAAGACCTGACAGCTCTTGCGGCAGGTGGATCTGTATGTGCCCATAGGATCTTGGTCTTTGTTTGTCTGTTTATACTGATTTTTTCTAAATTCTATGTCTCATTTTCATCAAAAGCTTTTCTAGATTTGTTATACTGCTGGTACTGCAGACTCCAACATATACTTAAATAACTTAGTGTGATGTTGAAGTTATTTGCAACACAAATTTTTTCTTTTATTTGGATTGATTTCTATTTTTTTAGTTTATCATACTGATGTAAGTTGTACTTTTCATTTACATTTAGGGATTGTGGCTACGAGTCAATTCTATTCAGCGGGCATTTGCACTTGATATATTAGAGTGAGTTGTATACCTGCTCTGCATATGTATTTTTGTTGGTGAAGGTGAAACTGTTAAAATTTTATGTTTATGCTACATGCTGAACATCTTGTTTGTACATCATTGGTGTCTTGGCAAATACCTTCATGGCCTTTTAGTTCAAAGCCCCATATGACCCTCTTAGTAGTCAGGACTATATAATATTCTATATGTGGATGAAAATTTTCGTTTGTTTGGCTTCATTAAAAAGTAAAATGATAAATTTTTTGTTAGATCACCATTTTTAAATTGAAGTTGTGTTTGAGGTGCAATTCTTTGTCAGAAATAATTAAATAAAAATGTCTTCTTAAATATACAGGTTCGTTCTATCAAACTATGTTGCGATCTTCAGACATCTCATACCTTATGAACAGGTAATTGTTGTTCTTGGTTGTCTTGTTGGGCAGCACTGAGTTTTTTTACATATTAGTTTCATAACATGCTTTTACCAAGTATTGTGCCACTGATCAGGTCTTGCGCCATCAGATATGCTCACTACTTATGACCTCCTTCCGTACTAATGCTGAGGTAGTTTATGTTTTAAGAATCTGCATGTATTATGTTCTTTTGAACAGCTATGCCCATTTAGATTTTTTAATCCATTTGGAAACTTCATTATTTATGCCAAATTTTAAACTCTATCTTTTACTGTTCCCATTGCGATCAGTTAGAAGGTGAAGCTGGGGAACCATATTTCCGTCGTTTGGTCTTACGATCAGTTGCACATGTTGTCAGGCTGTATAGTTCATCACTCATCACAGAATGTGAGGTATGAAAATCATGCAGTTTTCGTTGCCTATGTTATTGTTTTTTTTCACTTTCAATATACAACTGCAGTGAATGAATAAATCATTATGCTTAATCACAACAGATAAATAGGTCGATATGCAGCATATCTCATAAATATTCCTAAATGTGAAAGGTTTTTTGTTTGATCTCATTTTCTGAGTCTTGAAGTGGAAACAAGGGCATCTCAGCTTTCTGAATGAACTATGAAACCATAAATTTGAATGTAAAATATCTGCACTACCACTGGTTAATATTGTGAATTTTTTCCATGCTTTAGATTGATCCTATCATTATTCATGAGACATGTGCGTACACATGCATGTATACACGATAGATATATGCATACATATGGGTGCATATGTGCTTCTGATCATAGTTAATTGCTCGATGATGGTTGTGCATGATATTTTCTGTTGCATGGAATGACACTTGAACATATTAGGTAGCTTTTTCTTTTGTAATTTGATGTGGAACACCTTTTAGTTATTCTTTTACTGCTATTATTAAAGAAAATTTATAAGCCTGCTCCTAAAGGCGAAAAAGGTAATTTACATATAGGTGCCTAACATATCGCAAATTTATGTTTAGCCACCTCAGGTTTCAAATATCTAAGATAGATGCCTAACCTTTTAAAAAATTTGAAACCCCGCCATCACTTATGGCACATTGGTTGGCCTCTGTTGGTAAATACCATGAGGTCCTCTCTGCCCACCCAGCTTCGACCTTCTGGCAAGGGATGCTACCCGTGGGTTAACTTGTGACATCCCATCAACTTGGTTACATTGACAAGTTGCCCCTAGCAGATGAGGGGAGCCCTTGTGGCCTGAGTTGCTTTTTATTCATGTAACTCTAGCTAACTTTTGAAAATGACAATTTTAACTTTCTTTTTTCTTTAAATTACTCAATCTATTTTTTATAGCTCTCTACTTTTGCAGTTATACTTAGCGGTAAATAAATAATTTCTTTACTGATTTTTTCTTGAACAGGTGGAAGGTTGGGTGTCAATCTTAAATATTTGAAACCTGAGGTGGTTAAACATAAATTTTCCATATGAAATTACCCAAAACGTATTGGTGCAAAGTGGTAGTTGTTGGGTTTCACCTATAGTGAGCTGTTTTCAAGAGTTCGTGAGGTAGTGCTGTTACTTATTTTTCTCCCTATTGTTTTTTTAATGTTTTGCAGTGGGCTTGATTTGTTTGCTTATTATGGTGGTTATCTTGACAATGGAAGCTAGTCATTTTCAACCAATCTAGTGATACTTCTATCACAGTTATTAGATTGATGTATATGAGGAATTACAACTTATAAGCCTCTTTATGTAGGTTGTGCTATGCATGAAATTGCATATAGTGAAGTAGTTGTTCCATACCTATTTCATGATGGATGAATAGTCTCCATTGAGACTTCACAACATAGTGATTAGTATTGGTCTGACAATATGTCTGTGAGGATTCTTCTCCAAAGAATTAAAAAATAAGTGGTCTTTTTTTGGGAATATCTTGGACAACTTATCCTTTTTTTAATAAATGTCATCATCACTCCAATCTGTATTTAACACCTATGGTTTGTCCCTTATTCGACACAAGTGTCGTGGGGTTTAATATCCATTTTATTTTGACCTGTGTGTGTCCATATGTGATCTCTCCTCTCTTTTTTTTTGTTAAGAGTACTGATCTGGACCCCATGGTCTTTTGGTGCTAACCAACTCACAAGGTTAGTGAATATACTAATCTTTGAATCTTCTATCAGGTAGTTCTAGCCTTAATCTCTTTTTCTTCCATTGTCCTTAAGTATGTTTTGCTCTTTGTGACACTGACACTGTACATTGGAAAAATAAACAATTGACAATTCCATTTAAACTTGCACTTTTAGTTTTATATACTAGTTGAATGAACTTTCTTAAACAAAAATTCTACAAAGATGAACTTGCATCCATTCTTTTAATTTTAAGTAATTGAAAGTTTGTATTTGTTTTTCTCCAAATAGTAAAAAATCCTTGTTTCAAGAAACTATTATTTGAAAAGAAAACAGTTGCTTCATCATTATGATTTTTATTACAATGGAGGCATTTGTTATCCATGGTAAAAATGAGAAAAAAAGTAATGAGGATGGGAGGCCATGCATAGTTTACATGAATCTAATGGAATCGGATGATAAGTACTGTGTCTTGGGTGAGCAGATGGAAACACCCTGGAGGAAAGGATTGGAGGAAAGGGGGGAGAGAGTGAACTAGATAGGTTTCAAGAATGCAATCCACCTTTATTGGTCTACATGGAAGGAATTCAGTCTTGATAGGATTTTCCGTGCAAAATTGTTCCTCTGTATACTAGAATAGATAAGCTTTTAGTTTTGCCTTTTTTGCTCATAGAAGGGTATTCTTGCCAAACCTCTTATCTTGGAACTATTTCATATTAAGTGTTCTCCATTACTGTGTCTTTTATTTTGACTTTCTAAGAGTACAATGTAAGGATTGTGAACTCGTACAAATTGCTATTTTTGTAGGCTTATGTCTTTATTGTGACGGCCACATTGACATCTATATTTAAATTGTGTTGTAGGTTTTTCTCAATATGTTGGTCAACTCTACATCTATGGATTTGCCACTGTGGCACCGTATTCTTGTCCTTGAAATTTTGAGGGTAATCTTTGATCCAAGAGTTGTCCTTCAAATGTATGACCCCATTGATGGCTCTGCGGTGAGACTGATCTTGTGCTTATTGCAGGGTTTCTGCATGGAAGCACGCACCTTGCGCCTTCTATTCCAAAATTTTGATATGTGAGTAACCTCTGGTTAATATACTGTTCTGTGTGGTATTGCTTAATCAATGAGTCGTTCGTAGATGTAATTATTTCATTGCTGGTGGCATTATAGTTGGTAACATTTTAGAAGTGTCATGCTTTTTCACATAGTTCCGAGTACTTTGTGAATCCTAATGGGCTTGTCACTTTATATGTAAAATGCGCTTTTTTCACATGGGACTTCAGTGGACTTCATGAATCCTAATGGGCTTGCCACTTTATCTAGATTAGTCTCGTTTTCATAATGACATCAAGGCATCAGAAAATCTTTTGGTTGTCCACTGTGTAATGAAATACAAAAGTGCACAAATAGATGCCACTTATGGGCTTACAAGATTACAAGAATGTGCAGAAAAAGACAAAGCCTCTTATGGGCCAATACAAGCAAGAACACAAGTCTCTTATGGGCAAGCACACACATAAAAATAAATGAATATATTGCTGTAAAATGCTTAAGAAAAACAATTTATTAATATGGGATGTATCCCATATTTATAGAGTGAATAACCAACAAAGAGGGCTAGCCAACTAGCCCAACAGCTTGTTGGGCTAGTCCCTAATGGCTAGATCAGAAAAATAAAGAACATAAATAAAAGAAAAATAAAAGGTACAAAAGTGCCCCTAATGGGCACTACCTATTACACATTAATGAAATGACCAAAATGCCCCTAATGGGCATAACCTATTACATGCACAAATCAGCAAAAATAAAAATAAATAAATAAATAAATATATATATATATATATATATATATATATGTGTGTGTGTGTGTGTGTGTGTGTATACACATACACATAGTGTATGTGCCATATCACAGGGATTCGGCCAGACAGGTACCGCACCCGCGTCGACATGAGGCGACGCGGGAGCGGGCGCGGCACCCGGTGCGGTCAACCCGACCCTGGGTGCGGTCAACGCACCCAGGGTCATTTTGATCCATTTTTTTATTTTTTATTTTTATTTTGCCCTATGAAATGGTATAAGGGTGATTCTTTGGACAAATCAGAGGTGCCAGAAAAGTGCAAAGTGTGTTTTGGAAGGGGTGTTGTTTTAGAGTTGATACCTGGGGATTTGAAGGCAATAGGAAAAGGTTGCAGATTCCTTGTTGGAGTAGCTCCTGCTGCAACTGCACCAGCGGGGATATCGTATAAATCGCTCGACTTGCCCTCACTGTTATAAAAGGTGGGGCTGTTGTCACAACGGGAGAAGGGAGGCATCCTAAAGGGGAATGCGTCGGTGCGAGACAGCTTTTGAGGCGCCGGACTAATACCTTCCCTCTCTTCACCACCAACTCCTCTCTCCCCGTCCTCAAAACCACCACCATCAACACCAACACGAACATTTCTCTTGTCTACCATCTCAAGAACACCACCACCCACCTCCATTAAAACCACCAAAAAAGAAGAAAAATACTACTTTTTTCTTAAGGAAAATACACAAAAAAACCTTGCTTTTTCTTTTTATCAAAAGTCAGCAAACCAGACCACAAACGGAAAACAGCTCCCCTCTGAAGCCACCAACCTAAAGGGAATCATTCACGGTCATGGCTGCTGCTGCTGCGCCTGCAAAGCTCCCTGCTGTGCCTGCACTACTACTGCCCCGGTCTCTGATGCGTAACCAATCTCCCCCTTTCATCCTTGGTTGCTTCCCATGCTTCCAACATTCGGCCTTTGGGACAAATTAGTAAAGCTAACGCTGCTGCCCCTTATTATTTCAAATCACATCACACCCTACAAGTTAAATTTCTATTGCAATAATAAAAAATTCAAAACAAAAACCTCTCTCTCTCTCTCTAACCCTAAACACCAATACATATTTCACTCTCTCTCTGTATGGTTTGAGTCTTGACCTGTCTACATCCATTTTTGGCAGTCGCTTTCCTTCCACCGTCGTTATCCCTAACCCTTTACATGTCTAGAGTGTTGCACCCAACCAGGGTTGGGGACTCTAACCAAAGTTCCTTCACGTGATGCACTAACTAATTGCCCCCAACTAGTCTCTCCTCCACTTCCAGAAGGAAAAAGCGCAAAACACAAAATCTCCCAATATCTTATTATATGTTTTAAAAAAATCTAAAAATGTAAAGGAAGAAAAGATGGCTGGAGGAGGTAAAGTCACAGAAACAGAGGTCAAACTAATAAGATATTGACTGGTGATTTTAAAGCCCGAGTAATTACATCCTGACCAAGGAGATACAATGATATTCTACTTAAATTAAACTAATGGGCCTTGGTTTGATCTTCTTTATAATCATTACAATAAAAAAAATGATGTGAGCACTTGACCATTGATGGTGCGGTGAAATGAGGTTTGTGGGTTAGAGGGGAAAGGGCGGGCAGCTAAGGGCAAGGCCTTGCCCGGCCAGTTAATTATTTTGCTAGAAAGTGACGTGAGCGTAACTGGTGGTGGTATTGATTAGGCCTTGCCCGAAACAGAACGGCCTTGCCCAGGACCCGCGTCGGGGGAACCCGGACCCCTTATATATATATTTTGCCGCACCCCCGCACCCGGATTTTTTGGAAGTGCCGAATCCCCGCACCCATGTGACTTAGTATATGTGTATATAACTATGTATATACATGTGTACATGTCAATAAATTTAACACACTGTTGTAATATTCCATGCATTCTTTGAAAAATGACCTTGAAGAAAAAACTCCTGCTTCTCACTGGGTTTGGGAAACCATGTTAAAGATTAAATTCCATGATATAACTATTACATAATGGGAAGTTAGTGAATTGAGTGAAGTATAAAGGCAACCCCTTCATTTGTTTGGAAACTTGGTAACTATAGTTGTTATTCTGTGTATATAAACATTTCTTTGTTGGTAACCCAGCAATATGATTGCTTAGGGGTTCTTGGTAAAGACACTTTCTCTGTTATGTCTTCAATAAAAGATATCAAGGGAGATTTTTGCAATTGCCTTCTTTTTAACAATATCGTGATCATTTGTTATAGGCACAAATACTGGTCCTGGCAAAATCTTGGCAAAAAGGAACTCTAGGAAAAAGGAAAACCAAGAATATTGTTTTTATTGGTAATTTTAAAAATATTAAAGCCAATGTAAATCAATGACATAGAAACATATATTTTGATACTTTTTGATATTTCTGATATTACTTAACCATTATTATCATATTTTCATGGTGATATCTCAATACTTTCCTTTTTATTTTTAAAAAACATTTTAACACACAATATCTATGGATGGAGAAGCATTTCAATTATATGAAGAGGATCCATGATGCCATTGGTTCATAGTTGATGCGGTTCCATGTTTGGATTTGCATCCATGGATGGATCCATTTGGTTATTGTTTTCTCGTGTCAAAATTTTGTTCCTCAAACAATTGTTTCAAGATATCTGTCGTTCTTGAGTTCTTAGCTTCATTGTCACTATCTTAACAGAAAAGAAAGAGAACGATCTTAGCATCAGTATACACTGTTTCATCATAAGTTGAAGAAGGGAGGATTCCTTTCTATTGCTTCTTTTAGTATCAGAATGCTCTCTCTCTCTCTCTCTGCACACACATGCACATGCACTGTTTGTGGAGCTGATTTTTCTGAGGGTAGTTTCCTTTTAACATTAATATTTGCAACTTCTTTCTGGATGTTACATCATTATTTGAACTTCTCTTCACCATCTTTTGGTTGCTTCTGCTTGTTAGCAACGCAAATTAGCATCACATATAGGTTAAACCAATGTCTTTTGGAGATTTTTTTGGTCCTACAAATGGTATTTAATGTGGTGATGTTTGTCAACCTCTATATGGTCACTTGTTACATTTGTCATGGCAATAGGCTTTTAGTTGCAGTTGTAATGCTATATAATCAAGCATTTCATGATGGCTGTTGTTTTTCTTTGCTAGAGGAAAATAAAAGTTTTTTGGGGTCCATTTTACACTTATAATATTTTTTGGTCCGTATTAGACTTATAATTGGATACTGTTGATTTCATCTGTTTTACTTGTGTTCTATATTTTTGAACGTATGTGTGAGAATTTTATATTTATTGTAATCTTTTGTAGGAACCCTAAAAACACCAACGTTGTGGAGGGCATGGTTAGAGCGTTGGCTCGGGTTGTTTCAAGTATACAGGTTAAATGAACTCCTTATATAACTTGCGTTGCTTATTTGATCCCTTTAGTTTCTGGTGTTCATAATTTACTTCAGATTTGTATATGCATTTGTTATATGCAAGGATACATTTGTTATATTTTACTTCAAATGCATTTTGATACATTTGTTATATGCAAGGTCTACTTTGATCTTGGTTACAAGAAAGTCAAAATAATCCGGGTGTTAATAGCATGTGTTCTTTCTTTGTAGGAACTTGTCATTCCTTGAGTTTTTCAGTGACTATTGTTTTCCTAGGTTTAGTAACTTGGAGATTGACAACTTTATGAAATGTAAATTTTGATCAAGATTCTATTCTGTGCTGTCACGGTTAGTGTTTTTTCCCTTCTAGAATTGGTTTTCAAATGACACATTGCACATGAAGAGCCTGATCTGTGTTTCTTCTTTATTGATTGGCTGAAGTAATTGTTGACATGGAAAAGTAGCTTAGATTGCTTGCTAGAGGAAGACAAAAATTACAATATTTGCCTTACATATATTGCATTATATACAAAGATGAACACATGGTGAAGCTTTTGCACTGTATTTGTTTTTTCTTGTCTTACTAGGAGTGTGTCGATGCCTTGATGGCGAATGAAGCTGGCTCTTACATCATCTAGCAATTCTGTGTGAGCCAATGAAAACAGTCCAAAAGTGAAAAAAAATTGAACATGTAGGGACTTGTTGTAATGAGAGCACAAGAGAAGGAGCACAATCACAAGGCCACTAATGGGCAAAGTACAAGAGCCACTATGGGCAAGCACAAGAACACAATATAGCTCACAACACAAGCCACTAAGGGCTAATCACAAAAATAAAAAATATAATTTTATTAACTCTCAAATCCTTAAGAAAAGCATGAGCAACAAGAATGGGAGAGCACCCATTTATATACAAAAGGAAGTAAAGGGGCAAGTCCAACTAGCCATTGGACTAGTCTCAACGCCTAGAAATATGAAAATAATAAAAAAACATAAAACAAAAGATAAAAATTACAGAACTGCCCCTAATTGCAGGACCTATCACATAGGGTAAAAAGCAGAGTTACCGGAAGCGCCTAGCTAAAAGGGGAAGCGCGCTTCGGAAGCGCGAAACATCGCGCTTCCGAAGCGTGGGGGGAAGCGTCCCCCTTTTTTGGGAAGCGCGCTTCCCTTTAATGGGGGACGCGTTTCCCTTTAATGGGGGACGCACTTCCCTTTAATGGGAAGCGCGCTTCCCCCACGCTTCCCCATCGCTTCCCCAACGCTTCCCCCACGCTTCCCCCTCGCTTCCCCCACGCTTCCCCCTCGCTTCCCCTGTTTTTTCAAATTTTTTGTATTTTTTATTTTTATTTTTTTCGCTTCCCCCTCGCTTCCGAGACGCTTCCTAGGTCGCTTCCGAGACGCTTCCTAGGTCGCTTCCGAGACGCTTCCCGAATCGCTCCTAAGTGGTCCCACGCTTCCCCGCTTCCTAAAATTTTGAAAGTGCCTCGCTTCCCGCTCCCGCTTCCCGTATCGCTTCCCGCTCCCGCTTCCTCAACTGGCAACCATGGTAAAAAGACAAAAATGCCCCTAGAGGGCAAGACCTATTACATAAATATCACAATGAATAAAAAAATGCATATTCATGTATATACATATTAATATTAGAATATATATACATTATGTATATATATATATATATCATGTATATTAACAAGTATATACTTAACACCTCCTCAAACTGATGGGGAAATGACTGAGAGTTTGCTAAGAAGAAAAGAGAATCGATGCGATGACAAGGCCTTGGTGAAGAAATCAACAATTTAATATTCTGATGTCATGTATGGTAACTCGATGGTTCCCTTGAGAATTTTTTCCCTAACATAGTGAATGTCCCGAACCAAACTTGTTATAATGTGGCAAGCACGATGTTGAGCTCTATTGAGTGAAAAATGCATTGGATGCGGTAACGTGCGGTATGCGTTGAGCTATCGGTGACGTGCGGTGGTAGCATGGCATGCGATAAGCAACAATATCGTCGTTGAGGTGATGGTGTGTGGCGGCACAGACATGGAGCATTGTTCGGTTAAACAGTATGCCAGCGGATCAGAGGATGTTGCCTTTGGAGTTGGCACATATTTTGAAAGTATTTTTCAATGGATACTCTCCCAATCTTTCACCTTAGGTTGATGATCTTTAATGACCTTAATTCAGTCATCTCCTTCTAGAGCCTTCTCTTAATCTCCTTCTAGTTTGGTGAGCTTGAGTTGAGGCTCGGGGATAGTGCCCATCACATTGTAATGAAATAGCGAAAAATACAAAAGCAATGCCACTAAGGGCTTTACAAGATCACGATCATAAAAGTGCATAAGCATAAACCAATGCCATTAAGGGTTTACAAGATCACAATCAAAATGTGCACTAGCATAAGTCCACTATAGGACAAACCGGGTAACAATACAAGCACTAAGTGCATATAAAACATTAAGAAACTAAATAAAAAACACAATATAAAAAATATTCATCTTTATTGTGCATAAATGCTTAAGAGAAGCATTGGTTATAAGAGAGGGGTTCAACCCCTATTTATACACAAATGGAGATCACGAGGCTCTATTGGGAGCTCCCAATAGAGTTGTTCGGAGCTCCCAATAGTCACAAATGTGACCGTTGGGGAGCCCCCAATGACTCTATGGTCTTTTGACCATAGAGCCCATGCTCTTTACAAAAAGACATTAAATAAAAAGCTAAAAAATAATTAAGAGAAAAATTGTTCTTAATGAACAATACGATTATACTATTAAAATGACAAAAATATCCTTAGAAGGTTTACCTATTACATCATTATATGCACACATACATACACATATATATATATGTATAATATAAATCAAATATGTATGTATGACAATACATACATATTGTAATATCGCATATTTTTCCATGATTTTTAAATTAAAAAAATATAATTCTTAAATTATATATTTAATTAAATTGATAAAATTGTGGGAAAATATATTATTTTATAGGTGACGTCAGTTGGGTCTGCTCGTGGCCCAGAGCCCACTAACAAGACCTAGTTGAGCTAATTATAATTTGTGAAATTTTTTATTTTTAACCTTTATATTTGAGTAAAAATCAAGCAAAATTTAGGTTAAATTTAGGCGAAATTTCGGAGGCAAAAATCAAGAAGTATTTAGGTTGCCAGATTTTTTCTATGTAAGCAAATCTGATCAGACTTGTCGAGTTTTGCATGTGTTCAAATCTAATCAGACTTGCCAAGTTTTGTTGTGTGTTGAGTTTTTTTTAAGCATGTTATGGAAATACTTCTTGGATCAGATTTGATATGTGTGGGCAAATCTGATCAGACTTGCCGATTGTGACGTGTATGCAAATCAAATCAGACTTGCCGAGTTTTATTAGTCAGCAAATCTGATCAAACTTGCCGAGTTGCGCAGGTGTGTAAATCTGATCAGACTTGCTGAATTTCATCCATATGCAAATTTGATCAAATCTGCCAAGCTTTTATATATGCAAATCCGACCTGGTTTGCCGAATTCTGTATCTGTGCAAATCTGATCAGACTTGTTGATTTTTGTATGTGTGCAAATCTGATCAGACTTGCCAATTTCTGTATGTAAGCAAATATGATAAGACTTGCTTAGCTTTATATGCATGCAAATATGATCAGACTTGTCGAGTTCTGTTTATGCAATTCTGGTTTAGATTTGCCGAGTTTCATGGGTACATAAATCTGATCAGTTTCGTCAAGTTTAGGCGAACTATTATGGATCAGATTTTGCTGATTGTATTCAGTATGGAGATCTGGTCCAGATCTATCGACTAGATGATTGTTTGATTTGTGAATTCAAATCGGCCCAGTTGTTGGCTTGATAAAAAATTTCTGCATAGTTGATTTGGTATATGAATTTGATCATGTACAGATTGATGTATGCATTTTTCTAAAATGATACATAATCATGAGTTGGAATTGATCATGTTGCAATTGTATATATCATACACATGAATCTAAAATTATTTAATGTTTGCATAAATATGATCATATGCATGTTTGATTATTTATGCATGAAATTGATCATGTTAATGTGTTTTGTGAGCATCGATTGACATGCGTATGCGTTTGGTTTCATGTGCAATTATTTGTGTGTTTGAATATACATTTGTGGACGTGTTTTGAAACATTGAGTGTTGCATGTTCACTGAAATTTTGCAAAGATGCATAAATCACTTTTGAAATGCGTTGGTGGTCAGATGTGAACCACTACAGGCCGTATAGGACAGGAGCATGTGTTGCTCTACATATTGTTGACTTTAATTATGCATTGCAAAATTTATTTCTGAAAATTTAATGATTTTAAAAAATAACTGCATTATTAAATTGTGCCGGTCAGGGCTTGAAATTGGTTTTGCATATTGATTTGCAGAACGGTTCTTGTATAAAGAATTTGAATTTTTTTAAAAAGGTTAAAGAGATCAAATAGTGAAATTAATCTCTTCGTTGATGTCCCTTCTATAGTGTGAGAATCTTGGATGGCGGTCTTGGGGGACCGTGAGGATACTAAAACTTCGTGTGTGATTGTGCCCCTAAACCCAATATGGTGGTTCACTTCCCGGCTACGGTTTTAGCAAGATTCAGTCATTTTGCCTGAGAAGTGGTGTTGACTTAACTGTAGTTATCAGTATACCAAGAAAGTTGCGTGTGGATGTTGATTTCTCTGATGTCCCAGCATTAGATGTTGATTTCTAATGTTTCAATGGATGATGCTGATTCTTGATATCGGTCGATGATCAAGTGTGAAACCTAGTAATAAAATACAAATTGTGTGTTAAGCTACAATTGGGAACCTAACTTGGACTTCGAGAATTTGTGTCAGTTGTGAGTATCTGCAGGTTTAAGGAAAAATGAAAATTAAATTTGTGTGCATTTAATATGGACATGCATGTAAAAGTAACTCTGATAAATAACTTAATAAGTTATTCATGCATCTTCATTGAATCATACATTCATACTTATTTTGTTTCACATGATATTTGGTTAAATGCTTTGTAGTAAGTTGTTAATTGTGATATTCCTCTGGAATTTATGCACGAATTTGGTTTATTATATTTCTTTACTGTTTGGATTTTTAAAAAAATTTGTACAAAGGACTTTGGGTTTTGCCCGTTTTCTTAAAACTGTTTTATAGGCACAAATGCTCAGTGATGTCCTGACCAACTGGCTGAAGACTGCGAGCCTTGTCTGACTAGTTTCTAGTTTTTTGACAGAGTGGCTTGTTATGAGATGGACAATTTTTGTGTCTAGATTATTTGATATTTATTTATTGAATTAATAAAGTTTGATTTCTTCTTCATTTGATTCAATGCACAATTTGGTTTGTGGTTTGAAATATTAAATCTATGAGGCCTCGAATCCATGGGCGAGTTTCCGCAATCGTATAATTTTTTTTTCACTATTTTCACGAGGGTCAATTGGGGTCGTCACACACAGACACACACACACACATATATATATATATATATATCATGTACAACTTAACACACATATCCCTAAAGTTTCTATCCTTTGATGTTATTTTTTATAGCGGATGCCCACGTTATGTAGTTGGAGCCATTAAGCTTGAAGGAGAGATCAATTTTGTGATTATCCCTCATTTTGAATGGTAGAAGAGAGATAAAGAAAAAAAAAGAAGAGTGTGAAAGAGCACGTCCACTTGAGTTACCGTAAGCGCCATGAACACACAAACACTTTTAGGTGATTTTCCACAATCACAAACACTTAAGGGCCACCTTTATAGCTCTGATACCATGTAATGATGTATGCGGAATTACAAAACAAAGTGCATAAGCAGGTACACAAGTACAAAAGTGCATACAACGACTTCAAGGAGTCTAGAACTTAAACACAAAGGTAAAGAATATAATATTTGTTGAATAGAAATGCTTAAGCAAAGTATTAGATACAAGGGAGGGGCTCAACCCCAATTTATACAAAAAGGAAATCATGGGGCTCTATTGGGGAGCTCTCAATAGAGTGGTTGGAAGCTTCCGATGACTCTATGGTCTTTTGACCATAGAGCCCAGGCTCTTTTTAATAAAAGAACAAAACAAAAAATAAAACAAATAAAATGAAAAAAAAACTGTTCCTAGTGAACAGTACTGTTACAAGATTGTGAAAAGATCAAAATGCCCTTGAAGGGCAATACAAATTTCAAGGCTGTATATACTGTATACATACATATATATAACCTGTTTTAACAGAAGTGTTGGAATTAACTAAAGATGTTCTCCTTTATTTCTACATGGATTGGCTAAAACTGTGCCAGACCTTTAAATGTTCAGTTTAGCATCAAATTTTGCTCTCATTGTAAGAAGATTCATAGTACAAGATGACATTTTTCCATTATTTGACTTGGGTCTCAAATTGTATATTAGGTTCCAGATACAAGTGAGGAAAGTCTTGCTGCTGTTGCTGGGATGTTTAACAGCAAGGCTAAAGGTATGCCCTTATACTAATGGTTTGCCAAGGCACTAGGCCATACTCCACCTGCTTCTATTTT
Source organism: Nuphar pumila (assembly GCF_984573655.1). Lineage (NCBI taxonomy): Eukaryota > Viridiplantae > Streptophyta > Magnoliopsida > Nymphaeales > Nymphaeaceae > Nuphar > Nuphar pumila. Next base: position 125,759,361 of record NC_143257.1, on the reverse strand, counting down.
TCCTTTTTGTACTGTGCAGGTTTTTTTGTCATGTCACTAGATTTATCCCTGTAGCCTTTCTAGTTGGCGAAAATTTTCCTCTAGGAATGATTTACTTGTATGATGCCAGTTTCTAGATGGGTCTCTTATTGGAAGCACCACAATCTCTTTATCGGTTGTATGTTTATGATTGGTTGCTGATATTTTGTCCTGAAGTGTTGGTTATAACGTGAGAGATAGTGAGTATGAATATTTGTTGACTAGTAGCTTACATACATATAGTGCAGATGTACACACAGATCAAGAATACACAGAGTATATGATGCACAAAAACTTGTGTATTGGGGCCTAGTCGTGCCAATAGGGTGATTCAGTTGTCTTATTTCTTGACTGTTATGCAATTAAGATCCTAGTGTTTGGCGAACTTGTCACCAATTTCTTGGCAGAGTAAGATCCCATCAGATTTTCAGGAAAGAAATATGAGAAGATATGAAACTAAAATTTTACTATTAAGAAGTAAAACATACAAAAAAAAATTATGTCAAACTTATAAATAGAAATTAAATGGAAGAATCAGCCCTCATAAATGTTCAAGTTTGAAAATCTTCCAGATACAAGTTTCAAGTACCAACTTCTTGGCAATCGGCATGAACTGGAGCAACAACAGACTATTTGTATCTAATATGTCAAAAACTTATAATTTGAAATCAAATGAAAGAATCAGTTGTCTCACAAATGTTCAAGTTTGAAAACCTTCCAAATGCCGGTTTCACCAACCTACTTGTAATGAAATGGTGGTCTTCCACTGAAGCACGAGAAATCTTCAAAAGAGTGTCTATTGGAGACACTTCAACCATAACCCATAAAATGGTAAAACTGGAAGCACACTTAAAATAATAAATCTTTATTTCTTCACAAGAAATGCTTAAGAAGCATCGATCCAAAGTGGAGGGGGATCACCCCTATTTATACAAGTGGAAGAGATGAAGGAGAGCTCGCTCTAAATATAGCTGTTGGACTTTTCCAACGACTATATTCCTAGTCAAGTCCTAGTTGGGACTTGACTAGACTACAATGTCTAGTTCAAAATGAACTAGACAATAAATAAAAATAAAAAGAAATAAAGAAAACAAAATAAAAGAAAATAAAAAAAAATATATATAATAATAATAAAATATTATATATATATATATATATAATATGTTACATTTTACATTTTAACGCTCCCCCTCAAACTTACGGTACAATGAGCGAAAGTTTGTTAAGAGAAAGTGAAATCTGGGAGCAACAAAAGGTTTGGTGAAGAAGTCTGCTAATTGGTATTCTTATGTAAAATAGGGCAGATCAATGGTTCCATGTAGATATTTGTTTCTGACGTAGCAACAATCCATCTCAATATGTTTGGTGTGTTCATGAAATGTCCAGTTGCTAGCAATATAGATCGTACACTTGTTGTCACAACACATTCTTGAAGCTTGTGTTGTTTCAACTCCCATGTCAGCTATAAGATGTATGACCCAAACTACTTTCATTGTTGTGGTGGCCATGGCTCTATATTCAGCTTCGGTGGAGGAGAGAGAGACCTTCTGCTAAGGGTGGCAAAATCTGACCCGACCCGCTTCTTAGCCGAGTTAGGGTTTGGCTTAAACAGGTTCGTGTCGTAAACGGGTCGACCCGCCTAACCCGTTTATTAAACGTTTCGTGTTCGTGTTAGGGATATGCCAACCCGCCAACCCGTTTGACCTGTTTAATAAACGGGTTAGGCGGGCGGGTCAACCCGTTTAATTATTTATGTTTATCTTGATGATTGTAAGACAACTTGGTGGATATGTTTGTAGTATGGTTGTAACTTGTAAGACAATTATGTTGATGTTGTCTTTATGTTTATGTCTTTATGTTGAAGTTTTATGTTAATGTTGGTAGTATAATTTCATATTGAGATTTGCAGAAAAGAAGTATAATATGTATTTTTTTTGTGTGTTTCTAATTGTGTTATTCGGGTTAGACATGTTATTCGGGTTACTCAGGTCGGTTATCGTGTCTATGTTATCGGGTTGACCCGTTTAATAAACAGGTCGCCGTGTCGTGTCGACCTGACCCGTTTATTAAACGGGTTCACCGTGTCGGGTCGGGTTACCCGTTTAATAAATGGGTCGTGTTCGTTTTTGCCACATCCGACCTGTTTAATAAACGGGTCGTGTTCGTGTTGAGGTATTCTGACCCGCCAACCCGTTAACCTGACCCACCAACCCGTTGACCCGACCCGACCTGATTGCCACCCCTACATTATGCTACTTTTTGTATCTCCACGAAATTAAGGATTCACCTAAGAAAACACAAAAACCAGTTGTTGAGTGTCTATCATTGGAATCACCTCCCAAGTCTGCATCAGTATAGGCAATTAAATTTAAAGACGATGAATCAGACAAGAAGAGTCCTCATGAAATAGAGGACTTTATGTATCTAATAATACGCAAGATTGCTCCTATGTGAACAAAGGTGAGAGCATGTTGAAATTGACTAGCTGTGTATACAACATGTGCTATATCTAGCCTAATAATAGAGAGATAGGAAAGTGCTCTGATAAGTTGTCTGTAAGTAGGGATGGCAGTGGACCGTGGCGGGGGCGGGGGACAAGGTCTCCACCCCGCCCTGTTTCAAAATCGGAACCTCCATCCCTGCACGGGGATGGATTTTGGCCTCCACCCTTGCCTCCATCCCCGTTTCATGTCCTCCATCCCTGGTCCAAATGGGGCGAGGCAGGGCCCCGTTTCTCCTTAGTCTATAGTCATCCCTTAAAGGATTGGGGACGAGGCTAGGCGGGGATTGGGATGGGGCAGGGAAAAGCGTAAGTCCATCCCCGCCTCCATCCCCACACGAGGATAGATTTTAACCTTCATCCCCGCCTCCATCCCCACACGGGGATAGATTTTAACCTTCATCCCTGCCTCCATCCCCATTTCATGCCCTTCATCCTCGGTCCAAACGGGGCGAGGCGGGGAGGAGCCCCGTTGTCTCACGGTCCACTGCCATCCCTATCTGTAAGGAGTGGGATCATCAAGAGGTTCTCCATCATTAATCCTCATTTTGATGTTGACAACCTCTGTAGTGTCTACTTTCTTGTCATCTGCTATGTCACACAGACTCGGCTAGGGAGGTGCCGCACCCGAGTCGACACGCCCCGACACGGGTGCGGCTTCGGACTCGGCCCGGACTCGGTCAACGCCGAGTCAGACTCGGTCAATGAGTCAAGGCCGAGTCTGTCCACATTTTGGACTCGGTCAACTTTGACCGAGTCCAAAAATGTCCATTTTTAAGACAAAAAACAAAAAAAACATTTTTTATATATCTTTTTTTTTAATATATAACCAGACTGTGCAATGCAGCTGCACAGTCACTGCACACAGTCTGTGTGACTGTGCACAGTCTGCACAGTCACAGACTGCATTGCACAGACTGTGTGCATAGTCTGTGTGACTGTTTCACAACTTATGTAAAAATATGTATAAAACACGATAAAAGGTAACCCAACCATTTGAGGTAGCTAAATAAATGCTTTTCCAGTTTAAAAAAATACTAGTTTCACAAGTATTAGAAAAGCTAGCTTAAGAACTACCATAAAGAAATGGGAGTGCCAAATTGAAACTTTCGAAAAAATTAAGGTCATAGTTTTGGCTACTTAATTTACTGCAGACTTGAAGTTTACTATTACAAGTCAATTTAAATTATATCTGTAAAATGATAATATCCTTTTATCTTATATAGTTTTGGCTACTTAATTTTAATTGTTTACTAGAATTATTGTTATATATATATATATATATATATATATATATATATATATATATATATATATATATATATATATATATATAGCCAAGTCCCCGTGTCCAAAATTTTTGAAATTGCGCCGCACCCGTGTCGCACCTGCACCCATGTGACATAGGTCATCTGTAATTTCTGACCTGGAAACAATATCAAAAGCAAATTTAGACTGAGATATTAAATACCCACGAGGGGAATATGCAACTTCAATTCTTAAAAAATATCTTAATAAGCCTAAGTCAGTCATTTCAAAATGAATTTTAAGAAGAGTTTTGATGTTTGCAACTCCTTGTTTATTGCCTCCGGTGATCATCATATCGTCCACATAGAGGAGGATAATAATGCCTGTATGATAGTTCTTAATAAACAAAGCAATGTTAGTCAAACAAGATTGAAAACCAATATCAAGCATAACACGACTAAATCTGTCATACCAGGCTTTTGATGCCTGTTTAAGATTATAGAAAGCTTTTTCTAAACGAAGAACTTTACTCTTAGGGATACTAATATCAGGTAGAACTTCCATGTATACTTCTTCAATTAGATTTTCATTGAGAAAAATATTTTTAACATCCATCTGAAATATGAATCATTTTCTAATGGAGGTCAAAGCTATTAAAGTTATGACAGTGCTCATACGAGCAACAGGGGCAAAAGTTTTTTCATAATCGATGTCATACTCTTGGGCATACCCTTTGGCCACTAAACGGGCTTTATACCTTTCAAGAGTTCCATCGCTATTGGTTTTGACTTTGTAAACCCATCAACAACCTATAGGTTTCTTACCTGGAGGAATATTTTGAATAGTCCAAGTGTTAGCCTTTTCTAATCCAATTCCGTTTTCATGACTTCTGCCCATTCTATATGGTTTTTAGCTTGAGAATAGGATGATAGTTCTATATGTGATTGTATTAATGTAATAACTGCCCTGTATGTGGGTAAAAAGGATTCGTATAATACAAAATTTTCAGGAGGTCTAGAAATTTTGGATGACCTTCTGGTTGGTACTTTGGAATATTTTTCTAATGCACATAGAAGATTTGTCTCTCTACGTCTTGAATATTGTAGACTAACGTCCCTATGAGTTTGCTTTTCATTATCAACATTATGTTCAACAACAATAGGACTTTGATCATTGTCAAAGTCACATTCAAGATCCCATTCATTGGATTTTAAAGTCAAATCTATTAAAAAGGAATATTCAGTGACTTTCTTGGGTTTTTCGAATTCAAAAAAACTTTCTTTCTCTAGGAAAGATACATTTTTTGATACTTATAATTTTTCATTTTGGAAATCAAAACACCTATAGCCTTTTTTATTATCAGCATATCATAAGAAGGCACAAGGAATCGCATGGGGAGAGAGTTTGCCATTCTTGTTGGTGAAAACAAGACACTAACATCCAAAGACTCTTAATCTAGAATAATCAGGAGATAAGTTGACAAGGTTTTCAATTGGAGTTATGTTTTTCAAAGAAGAAGATGGCATTCGATTAATAAGATAGGTAGCAGTTAGTGCAACTTCCGCCCAAAAAATGTTTGAAACTTGATTTGCTATTAATAAGGTCTTAGTAGCTTCCATGATGTGTCGATGTTTACGTTTGCCCATGCCATTTTGTTGTGGTGTGTGTGGACACGATCTTTGATGTGTGATGCCATGTAAGTTAAGATAGTCTTTGAATTCTTTAGATATAAATTCTCTCTCTGAATCAGTGTGAAGATTAGAAATATCATTTTGAAATTTATTTTTAACCATTTTATGAAATGCTTGAAAATGTGAAAAAACCTCAAATTTATACTTAAGAAAGTAAATCCAAGTATGCCTAGAAAAGTCATCGACAAAAATCACATAATATGCATATCCACCTTTTGAAATAACTAGTGTAGGGCTCAAACATTCGAATGTATTAATTCAAGTGGTCTAGAGGAAACAAAAGTTCTATCATGAAATAGTAATCTTTTTATTTTGCCAAGGATACAATCTTTACAAGTAAAACTTTTAGAATTACAAATTTTTCTTAAACTTGGAAAATGTTGGATTTTAGACATATGAGGATGTCCAAGTCTTTTGTGCTATAAATCCAACTCTAGTTTCTGAACATTATAACAGAAAGCATTCTTAGGCAATTACAAAAAATCCATGTAATAAAATCCTCCTTCTCTATGACCTTCCCCAATCAGCTTCCCTGACTGACGATCCTCTACCGAACAACTATGAGAAGAGAATGAGATATTACACCCATAATCAGATATTTGAGAAATAGACAAGAGGTTTAAATTCAGTTTAAGAATATATCTAACTTTTGGAATAAAAAATTTCTTTGTTTTAAGAAGTTTTTCAAAATTTCCTATTCCTTCTATTTCAAGAGAGATACCATTAGCTGTGAAAACTTTTGACACACTTGAGTTACTTTTAAAATATTTGGATAAGCCATTGACATTTGGGGTCATATGAAAAGAAGCACCAGAGTCAAGGAGCCAAGGAAAGTTACCGAGATCGGAGAATGATGAAACAACTGCTCCAGTTGAGTTGGATTCTCCTTTGAGAAGAGGTTGAAGAATTTCATCAATTGAGTCATAGATACTGGTGCCAAGGTTTTAAAACCCGTGACTCGGAACTCGACTCGTTCTTTATTGACTCGTGACTCGGCGGGTCAACTCGGTGACTCGGACCGGGTTTTGTTAACTTTTGATTTTAAAAGAAAAACAATGTATATTTTGTCTGAAACCATGTTTTTGAGTAAACATAGTCTCCAAATGTCTGTAAGAATATAAAAACAACTACAAAGAGCTATAGAGGTTTGCTTGAATAATTGAATTTGATATCTATACAAGCACTTTGACTAATTCATGACTTGAATTAGAGGATTTGGTCACCATGAGTTCAGTCTGCTACTACCTAAGGTTCCTAAAATGGCCAATCATATATGCTAGCTTGTTTTAAAAGTTTTAATTCCCTCTAACAAATCCATAAATGTAAAACAAGGATATATGTGCATATTGAAAGTTTACAGAATGCCCAATATCAACATAAATAAGCAATTTTCTCATGTATAAAACTATGCAGGAAATATATTAATGGCACAACTATAAAAAGACTACTAATATTTGAATATGTACAATTCTTGTTCACGTAACAAATGGATGATGAAACCTAAATGTGACTTCTCATAGGCACAGTTGACCCGCCATATATAGTGAGAATCATTTCTTTAAAATATTTTGCTAGAATAAGTTGATAACACAGTAGTTCGAACAACATGGTGATTTTATTCTATGGATTTAAATGTTTTTTTATCTTTAAATGATTTTTATTTTCTTTTTTATACAAAATCTGGGGGTAACTCTTGTTAAAATATATGTACTTATATATTTCGAAACTGTAATTTGAAACTAAAAAAACAAATTTCAAACATCCCAAAACTCGCACGAGTCAGGCCGAGTCAAGCTGAGTCAAGCCGAGTCAGGCCGAGTCAAGCCCGAGTCAAGCCCGAGTTTTGGCAAACCGAGTTTGCCTTGCCGGGTTGACTCGCTGGAGGGGCGAGCCGAGCCGAGTCAGCCGAGTCAACGAGTTGACTCGGCGAGTTTTAAAACACTGGATAGAAGAAAAAAAAGAGAAAGAGAAAGATAAGAGAGGAAAAGAATGAGCACAATCACAAAATTTCGTAGCAAAGCTTCCTCCAAAGTCCTTTCATTCTCCAAAACGATCCCTTGAGTCACGAACAAGAAGATAAATCACTCTTTACAAATAGAGCACAGAAAACGAGGTGGGAATCTTCAAGATTGAAAGTTATTCAAGGCTCTTAATCCATGTAATGAAATGGTGGTCTTCCACAAAAGGACCAAAAATCTTTAAAAGAGTGTCTATTGGAGACACTTCAAGCATAACCCATAAAAGGGTAAAAATGAAAGAACACACTTAAAATAATAAATCTTTATTTCTTTGCAAGAAATGCTTAAGAAACATTGATCCAAAGTGGAGGGAAATCACCCCTATTTATACAAGTGGAAGAGATGAAGGAGAGCCTTGAGAGTCATTGGACCTAGTCCAACGGTTCTAAATATAGCCATTGGACTAAGTCCAACGACTATATTCCTAGTCAAGTCCTAGTTGGGACTTGACTAGAATAATGTCTAGTTCAAAATGAACTAGACAATAAATAAAAATAAAAAGAAATAAAGGAAATAAAAAATAAAAAACATAATAATAATATAATATTATTATATATATTATATATGTTACATTTTACATTTTAACACTTCTGGGCATGAACTGAGGCAACGGCAGACTATTTGTTGCTAAACATTCTGAATAGAGCCCCTAGTGCTAGGAGTACTCAACTCAGGTAAGATAGTGTGGCTCTGTTAACCCAACTGTGTTTAGCTAATAAAAAGAAAATGCAGCAGCAGGTCATACTAACGAACAACCATTAATAAGTAAAAAATAATAACAAAAGAACCAACAATTTTAGTCAAATAGTGGTGTGAATAGATGACCTTTCATGCAAATGAAACAGTAATAAATTGTTATATGTCGGTCTCCCCCTGAAGTCATCTTGAATCAAAGTCTTTCATCTAATAGTCTCGTGTGTTACCTGGATACTTGTAAAGGTGCAACATATTATTGTCTAGCCATGTCTTAGACGAATGCCAACATCGACAGTTTTTTACATGGCTTACACGTGACTAAATATGAACTTCAGAAGTGTCACAACTGTTGTGTTTGTTGAACATGACATGTGTTGGATACTCCTTTTGTGATGTATGACACTTCCTTAAAAACTTAAGTGTTTGATAATTTATAAGGTTTTTATATAGATGTGATTCAAGGCTCTAACTTGGCAGCTGCAACTTTATTCAATGTTCTGTGCAGGGGTGGAGTGGAGTCTTGACAATGATACTTCTAATGCTGCTGTTGTGGTTGCTAGTGAAGCTCATGCAATTACCTTGGCTGTTGAAGGGCTATTGGGATTCGTGTTTACTGTAGCTACTCTGACAGATGAAGCTGTGGACATTGGTGAAGTGAGATGCTATGCGGGTTTTTTTTTCCTTTAGAAAATGACGAGAGATCGTATTTCTGATTTTGCTTGCTGAAACTTCCAGCTGGAATCCCCAAGATGTGACAATGATGCACCAGCAAAATGGACGGGGCAGACTGCAAGCCTATCTATGGCAATGGTTGACTCATTGTGGTTGGTCATCTTGGATGCTCTTTCCCTTATCTTGATGAGGTATGTTGATTTTTCTTTACCTAAGCTGGAGTAAGTGAATTCTCATATCTTTATTCTAACATGGAGCCATGCTGTGGAAGATCACAAGGAGAAGCTATTATTTTGGAAATTCTAAAAGGATATCAAGCATTTACTCAGGTATAAGGAACATCTGAAGCTGTTTAATTGAGCATTACCATGTCTAGAATTTATAATTATCTATGAATTTCTCTTTCTGCCACAGGCATGTGGAGTTCTTCGTGCTGTAGAACCTCTAAACTCTTTTCTTGCATCTCTGTGCAAATTTACCATCAATTTTCCTGATGATCTTGAAAAGAAAAGGTATGTAGTTGGCAAAGTCTGATAGATGTGGTCAAAATTATTAACAGCTGCAATAAATTTAATTTACATAGTAATGCTTTGCCATTGATAATTTATTATGTCACTGTTGAAAGCTTGGATCTGAAAAAAATCTTGGTTGCACTCCCATTGTAGTATTTTATTTAAAAATATCTACTGCCCACTGCATAGTTATGGTTGAGATGTTTAACGTCTGAGGAGAAAAATAATGGACTTCATTTTTCTCTTACACTGGAAACACAACACATATCTTCCATGTTATCAGAATTCTTTAGAATGGCTGATTTGCCTGTTTTTACTTGCATCATTTAGGATCACGAGGACTCTTATGAATGAATGTTGGAAAAGTCCATTGCTGTAATATTGTTTTCTTCTCTATTAGTTTGGACACTGAACTCATTATTTTAGAGTGTGATAATATCAGTAGAATTCAAAAACCTATTAGTGAAGCGCAACAGGTCATCTTGCTCATCATTGCTGCAAGGTAAGCGGTGCCAATAGTAGAAACCGGCGCAGGGTTGGTGACAGGAAAATAATGGAACACCAATTAGGTGTCACTGGAAGAGCTTCACCAAGTGGCGCCGGAGGATGGCATCTTGGAGAGGGGGAACTTTTAATTCTGAAGCTTTATGTGATAGTAGAAGGCAATGGCAAAGAAGAAATTGGCAATAGAGATTTTGACTATTAAGGAGATGATGGTACTGACACAATCAAGAATAAGAGAGAAAAAGTGGGTTGAGAGGAGAGGAGTGAAGAGCTTTCGAAAAAAAAACAGAAATAGAAAATTTCTCCCTTTATTTTGAATAGGAAGCGAGTCTATTTACGAATATTTATAAACAATAAATAAACATAGCCAGAAGATGACTGTTTATGTAAACATCCAGAGTCCAGACACCTATGGTACTGGGACATGCCATTTCGGTCGGCGTACCCGTGTCGACATGGAGGCAGGTACCGGACACGCCATTTTGTGTGTCCTATCCATTTTCAGTTTATAACTTTATATTTTCAGTATATAATATATATTTTAGATATAGAATATATATTTAGATTATATTCAGTTTATTTTGAATTTATTTTGTATTTATGTGATATATATATATATATATATATATATATATATATATATATATATATAGCCATGTCCTCGTACCCACATTTTTTTGGAATTGCCGTGTCGTACCCTCTGTACCCGCACCCGTACCCAGGTGACATAGCAAGTACCCAGGTGACATAGCAAGACACTAAATGTCCTTGAAATAAATGCACCTTTTTCTGTATGTCTGTGCTGTTTTGAGGAGCTTATTTTATTAAGGTGCAGTCATCCACACAATAACATTGGGATTACACTTGTATGTCGGGTACAACCATGCAGATTATATTTTCTGGAAGTTAAGGTCTCTATGATTGCAGCACTGGAAACTAGTTAGAGCACGTCTGACTGATCGGCAATCACAGTAGATTTCTTCCATTATCCTATGAAGATAACATATCATTTACTCAATCCAGAAATTAATCATTTACCTTATCTTTCTTAAATGTTCATTACTGGCTCTATTTCCTTTGGTGGAGGATGAAAGTGATACTTTTAAAACTTTGTGTCCTTTTCCCAAGTTTGTTACATATTTATAAGATGGATATCATTTGGGCCTAGCTATGATTTTGATGCTCTGAATCTCGGGTCATGTATTTGATTCCTAGGTACCTATATTGAGTTATTTAGTTTTAGTGTAAAGAATGATTTTCTAATGGTTTTCATTTGATTTTGCATCTTGTACTGATACTAAATGCAGTATGCTACTTCATGTATTATTAGTGCAACAATGTCACCTGGGTCAAAGCGTCTTGAACATTTATCTGATCAGAGAGATAGTATTGTCCTTACTACAAAGAATGTGCAGGTATTCTCTCATTCTTCATGCATAATTGTTTTTGTTAATTGTAAGGTACAAGTAATATGGTTGACATGTAATTCCCAATTTTGAATGTGATTCTTGATTTCTAATAATGATTGCTTTCTTTAGGCTTTGAGGACTTTATTCAACATTGCACATAGACTACATAATGTGTTGGGACCATCTTGGGTTCTGGTATGCTACATGGTCTCATATCAAAGATGTTGTTGCTGAAGTAAGATTGCATTTGCTTTGTCTTTTAACACAATAGCTTTGTGACACTTGTAGGTTTTGGAGACATTGGCTGCTTTGGATCGAGCAATTCATTCTCCACATGCTACTACTCAAGTAATGATCCCTCTCTCTGGTTTGTCAGTTCTAGTTCTAGTTATAACAAAAAATGCAAAAATTATTTCCTCCTATCTGCGCTTGTACAGTGGCACAATTGTTCAAAATTTCGAATCAATAATAGTCTCACTTTTTTTTACCTCTCAAACATCCATATTCTTCCATCCTGGTGTGAGTGCAAACCTACATCATGGAACTTATTTCCTTCAACTTGTGACTTCATGTCGGTAAAATAGTTGAAACTTCCATAATGATCACTAGCTGGCTGTTGTAAGGAAATAGGGGGAAGTGTAACCTAAGAATGCACAAGCATTCACAAAGTCCAATAATGGACAAGCATTACAACATTCAAACAAGAAGTCCACAAAGGGACAATATGAAAGCCTAAAAAGGCTATACAAGCATAAAAATAATGAAATATTTATTGGATTGAGCCTTGAAAGACATAACATTTACAAGGGGTGAAGTCCCCTATTTATACACAAGAGAGCACATGAGAGGCCATTGGGGGCTCCCACATGGAGTTGTTGGGAGCCCCCAACAACTCTATGTTGGCACTCCCAATGCATAATACAAAAAGAAAGGAAAAAAAATACAAAAATAATCTACCTAATTTAAAATAGTTGTTTCTAGAAACAACTATATTAAAAGACTAAAATACCCCTATTGGGTATATTGACAAAACTACCTCTATCGGGTATATATATATATATATATATATATATATATATATATATATATATATATATATATATATATATAAAGTGCATATATTTTAACACCCTCCCTCAAACTTTACGAAGAAAGTTATCCCCGAAATCTCCATCTTTATGACATATCAGAGGATTTTGCAAATATAAGTCTTCAAATGCTTTCATTGGTGATCATCCTCAAGCACCTTCATTGGCTATCTACTTGATGTATCGAAGGTATTACACCTTAAAGATCCTGCATAGAAAGAATAAACCAAAAGAAGACTCCAAGTACACAAGAAAATTATTCTAGCCTAAGAGTTGCAAAATTTTAAACAATTATAAAGTAAGAATAAAATGGTTTAAACAAAACAGTAATAACTTTTCGAATCATTAGATATTAAGAAAGACAAGAGGAGCATCCCTCATAGATGAAGTAAAATCATAATCAACTTATTTTTAAGGAACCATAATATTAATTATAAGAAGATTTGATTATTTAAAGGACACAAAATTCATTAAGAAGAGATAAACAATTATCCATAACAATTATCTTAAACGAAATGGTGGTTTTTCACAAAAGCACTTGAATGTCTATTTGAGACACTGCAAGCATAACCCATGAAAGGGTATAAATAGAAGAACACTCTAAAATAAATATTTTATTTCACACATAAAATGCTTAAGAAGCATTGATTAAGCACCATGTGAAAATATCTTCAAAAAAGAATCAAGTCCAAAAAATGACTTCAATGTGAAATTATCTTCAATAAGGTCAAGTTCAAAGATGACTTGATTAACCCATAAGAATCACAATGAGGCTAAATGCACAAAAGCACAATGAAATACTCATAAAGGAGTACAAATGCACAAAGGCATGAAAATAAATCTTTATTTAGAGAACTCAAAATCTTTAGAAAGAGCTAATTAACTTTATGCATGCGATTATATGATCCATGCAAATACAAACGAAGAGATAACGAAAAGATGAGTTAATTAAATTTATGTGTACCACAATGAAGACAAGATAATCAATTAAAAACATAATTCACTCACCCATCCTGGAGTGATTTTAAGTATAGAAGACCAAATATACATATATATATATATGTTATCAATGAAATGCATGAATTTTATCGATAAATATTTTTCCATACAAGGAAGGAACACGTAGTAAAGATTTTTAAGAGATTCATTAAAGAATTTAAAAGATCCGACATGACAAAGGGAATGATATAAGCAAGTCAAAACCAATTTACGGAAGATGACAAATTTAAAAAATCCCATAAATATCAAGAAATAGTATTTTGCAAAGAGAGATTTTAAAACTTATATAAGGAGAAATTGAATTTGTAAATCAACACCAATTTGTGAAAAATTACATTCTCACGAATATCAAGGAGTGATATTTTGCAAACTTTAATAATGCAATGCAAGATGCATGAAATTATTTCAATCAATCATTTCTCATAGAAGAGAAGAGTTAGACAATTTTGAATAGATTAAAAATTCTCAAACATTTGAATGAGTAAATTAGAGCATCAATTTAACCATCGCTAGCAATCACCTCCTAGTCCTCCAAACCTCAAATATCAAGTGTATCAACGGCTAAACCAAGAGCATAAACAACATGCCACTAAAGGGCCAAAGACACACACGGTGTGTAAAAACACCTCTTGTCTACATATAATGACACTTGAAACGAGTGTATCAGCGACTAGAACAAGAGCACAAAGCCAACAATGGGCTGAAAATCACACACGAAAGTGTGAACAAATGTCTCTTGTCTACATATAGTGACACTCAAAATCAAGTATAGAGTACAAAGCCAACAATGGGCTAAAAACCACAGACGAAGGTGTGAATAAACATCTCTTGTCTACATGTAATGACACTTAGATAAGAGGCATAAAAAAAGGAAAAGACAATCGAGGTAAGAAAGCTTATAATGAAAACACTAATGCAATTAAGAAAATCAATTTTGACCATATTTCAAAACACCATGGTTTCAAAAATTAGATATCCATCACAAATACACATAATTAAAAGCATCCATTAATAAAAACAATGGCCAAAAAACAAATGAGCGATCCAATACACTCGCAATCAGAGATTACATAATTGTCAGTTAGAGTCAAACTACACGTTGACAATCTAAAATGACATAAAACGAGGTGCACACAACTCACCCCAAAAAATATCTATGATACAATAATAATAAGGCCAAGAAGATTGATGCATCATATAAAAATCTGTGATGGACAAAAACAATGCCACAAGAAGGCAAAAAATACTCACGAAAATCATTTTCCAAATAGGTTAGTTCATAAAGGAAACTGATTTGAAAATTCAAATCAAAGATCCACTAATGCTAGATGATCAATCTTAGAAAAAGTGTAATCATATGCACAACAATATGACAACTTCTTGCAATTTTGTATAAACACGGATCATGCTTAACATAATCAATTCTTCAAAATAAAGTCATTTACATCAAAAAGTCTACTATAAGACAAAAAAACATGTAATATTAAGGAAATAATGCATATAAAGTTTTAGGAACTTTTACAATCCCAAAAGTAAACATAATTACTACCTATCATGAATACTTGAAGCAAAAATAATTTAATAACTCAGCTATATAGAGGCCATGAAATTATACCAATCATCATTCATAATGCAATCTATTTTGTGTGACTATGACATATTTTTAGAGAAAAATGAGTTAATCATTATAAAATGCATTCAAAGCATCCAATGCAAGATTTATTTTCTATATAAAAGTCAAAATAGAGATGAACATAAATATCATTCTCAAGCATAAATGTTTTTCAAAGAATTAGTTTTGCATAATTAGGAAAACATCTTAAAGTTAACCATTGTAATGAGATATGCGGAAATATAAATTTACAAAAGATAACGCAAGAGGGTTCAATAAAGAACCAAATATCACAAGCACATAAAGTGCAAAATACACAAAACCTACCAAGGGGTAAATGCCAAAAGGCAAAAGAAGAATATTATCGAGGAAAAAAAGTGAAAAAACCATTGAAATCACATAAAATATGAATATGTCAATATGCAAAAATAGACATGATATTACCAAAGAGTTAAGGAAAACATGATGACATAAGATGTTCATCATACAAGTTTCTAAAATTTTAAGGAACTCATAAAATTCATATAATATACCTAAAAATCATATTTTATCATATGCCTAGAACTATCAATAATTATTACGATAAAAACCAAATGCATACAATAAAGGAATTAGCCATATGAAAATCACAATATTTAAGATTTTTAAAGGAAAATCATCTATTCTTATAAAATATGATTTTTATGATGATATGCATAATTAAAACAAAAATTTTATGAAAATATACTTATGCACAATATTTAATAATTATTTAAAAAAAAACCTATTCATTTTTAGCATATTTAGCAAGAGGCTACTGTTTAGCAATATATATATATATATATACGTAAATGAGATACATAAAGACACAATACATGAGATACAAACCGGGTAAGAGCTTTTCTTGAATCCAAGCCACACAACTTTGAGTGACATGTTTTTCGAGACGATCATCGTGATGACGCAACACATGATCTATTTTTCTAGAGACCTTGCGTTGATACCATGTAAGAAAATAGGCGAAAGTGTAACCCAAGAATGCACAAGCATTCACAAAGTTCAATAATGGACAAACACTACGGCATTCAAACAAGAAGTCCACAAAGGGACAATATGAAAGCCTAAAAAGGCTATACAATTATAAAAATAATGAAATATTTATTGGATTGAGCCTTGAAAGGCATAACATTTACAAGGGGTGAACTCCCCTATTTATATACAAAAGAGAGCACATGAGAGGCCATTGGCGGCTCCCACATGGAGTCGTTGGGGGCCCCAATGACTCTATGTTGGGACCAGAGTTACCTGTCGAGGAAGAGGGAGCGGGAAGCGATACGGGAAGCGGGAGCGGGAAGCGAGGCACTTTCAAAAATTTAGGAAGCGGGGAAGCGTGGGACCACTGAGAAGAAAATTCTGAACCGTCTCGGAAGTGACCTAGGAAGCGAACCGGAAGAGAGGGGGAAGCGAAAAAAATGGGAAAAATGGAAAAAATGGGGGAAGCGAGGGGGAAACGTGGGGGAAGCGCGCTTCCCATAAAAGGGGGATGCTTCCCCTCACGCTTCGGAAGCGTGACGTTTCGCGCTTCTGAAGCGCGCTTCCCCTTTTACCTAGGCGCTTCCGGTAACTCTGGTTGGGACCCCCAATACATAATACAAAAAGAAAGGGGAAAAATAAAAAATACAAAAATAATTTACCTAATTTAAAATAGTTGTTTCTAGAAACAACTATATAAAAAAGACTAAAATTCCCCTATCGGGTATATATATATATATATATATATATATATATATATATATATATATATATATATATATATATATAATGTAAGTGCATATATTTTAACAGGTGTGTTATAAGGTGCTTTCCTCTTTGGAGGTTTCCTAAAACAGTTCATATCATTGTGATGTTTATGCCTTTTTCCTTTTGTTCCAATTCCTTGCTGTATGCTCAGGAAGTCTCTACAATGGTTTCAAGGCTTACAAGGGACACCTCTGGTCAGTACCCCGATTTCAATATCTTGTCTTCATTGAATTCTAAGGTTAGTAGCAAACCTCTTTTTGTAATTCCTTCTGTTAAATAATTATCTTGGTTACTAACTCATAAATCTTTATTTTCTGTGAAGCTGTTCGAGAGTTCTGCCATGATGCATATATCTGCAGTCAAGTCTCTCCTTTCTTCTTTAAGAAAGTTGTCTAGTCAAAGCAGTGTTGTACGCACTCATGCTTCTGGGCAAGCATCAGGATTTCACCAATTTTCTGGCACAAATGCTTCTGTTGGATCAGCTCAGCAAATTGGAAGCATCACATTTTCTGTGGAAAGAATGATAGCGATACTCACAAACAACCTGCACCGTATGTATCTTAATATGTGCTTATAGAGGTTTCTAGTGTGATGCATCAAATTCTGCACACTTGCTTACTCTTAATCAATAAGTGTTCTTTTCTTTCTCTTCCCATCTCCCTCTTTTCTTTTGTAAAGAAATTGCCCCTTTAGTTTGGTCAGTAAATAGGTGACATACCACAGGTAATACAAAATTGGTATGATCAGAATGTTAGTTCTTTCAAGATTTATCTCACTACTTGATGTTCATTCTGAGTTTTAGTTGGCTGATGGCTTCAGCGAGTCCCTTCTATAAAAAAATTCTCCTTGGCCATCTGTTGCTCGTCATGTTTAACAATATTTGCAGTTTAATAATTGTATGCGTAGTATCTTCTTCACAAATGTGTTTGTAATATGTTCTATACATACATGCTTCTGTCCGCACCTGTGTGTGTGTGTGTGTGTGTGAGAGAGAGAGAGAGAGAGAGAGAGAGAGAGAGAGAGAGAGAGAGAGAGAGAGAGAGAGAGAGAGAGAGAGAGAGAGAGAGAGAGCTTTTTAATGGATGTAAGCAATTTCAACACTTTCCTCGGACCAATTGTGATTAATTTTACATGAACTTCATAGCATGTGTATTTGTTATATTTTTGGAATCTAAGGAGTTCCTTTAAATTACTAAAATGCTTTTGGTGTTGAACTTGTTATTGTCAAATAAGAACAGCGGATCACATACAAACCAATCACTCAGGTTGTGCTTGTATATACAATGGAAATGGAGGCATTGATGCCTTTGTGCAGATGAGTGCATGGACATTGATGCAAGTAGGTGTTTACCTTTGTATATTCTGCCTTGCCACTCCTAAATGTCTGGAAGCATGATCTGTGAATCAGATAGGCTTGACCTGGTTGTTTTCGGCTGAGAATAATTACTAGAGAACTATCTTCTGGAAGTTTGATAGCGTTGGGTAAACCTATGTTGTCTTTTCAGTTTCCATTATGCATGGACGTGTGTACAGGGTTTCTGTTGCTTTTTATCAACAAACGGTATTTTAAAGCACACTTTCCATCGGTGACATTACTGCTCTTTAGATGTAATTTAGTTGAGACTTGAGACAATTGATATAGAAATTTGTGATTTATTACATGATGATATCCTTTTTCTTATGGACACATATCAAGTGTTACAAATTTGTTATTGGTTTCTTTTTTAATCAAGAAAAATAGCATTTGATGCTTTATCTTTGTTGGAAGTGTCATTGCATGTTACTTTTTTTTTTAATTCACTGTCCTTTGCTTTCTTATGGATTTAATGGATTGTTTGTGTAGCTAACAGTTCTTGCATTAATTTTATGAACAGGGGTGGAGCCCTTATGGGATCTTGTTGCTGGTCATCTCCTTGAGGTTTGATCAAATTGGCATATGTTTCACATAAAAAGATTGTGATTTTTTCTTCTTTACTATTTACGTGCCTCCCATATTTCAGCTAGCAGAAAACTCCAATTTGCAAATTCGAAATGTAGCCCTTGATGCACTAGACCAGTCAATTTGTGCAGTCTTAAGCTCCGATCAATTTCATGAGCTAACTCTGCCTATGCACTCATTGGAAACAGACCAAGTGAGAAATAACATTCAGTTGGTTAACATGCCCTGCCTCCATGAACTGGCCTTTCTAAGTCTTTGTATTTATGTTCCATATCCAGATCGGGGCTGCTGATATAGAAAAATCGTTTGAGTGTGCTGTCATTTCTCCATTGGAAGTTCTCTACACATCTACCCAAATACATGAAGTTCGTGTTGGAGCAACAAAAATCTTATTGCATGTTTTAGAGGTAAGTTTTTGTTTGCTTTCATGAGCTCCTAGTTTATAATACATTCTTGTAAAGCAAAGCTACATTTAGATATTTCTGTGCTAATTTAATTTAACTTTTCAGAGGCATGGAGAAAAGTTGTACCACAGTTGGCAAGGAATCCTTGAAATGCTGAGGTATGTTTCATGGGTTTTTGTTCTTTATTCTGACCTTTGTCAAAGAAGAATCATCTAGCTTATTGCTTTCATTGTCATGATTTGTGAATTTTCATTTTGAGATTTCTTTTTTGCCAGGTTAATCGTGGATTCTTCAGAGAAAGATCTCATTCCACTAGGGTTCCAAGTAAGTATCATCTTCTGATCTCTGAAGCGTAATGAAATATGCGGAAAAACAAATACAAAGTGCACAAGCACTATTACAAGTCCAATAAAAAACAATACAAAAGAAATAAGGCACTATACAAGCATAAAGTGCATATACAAGACTTCAAAGAGTAAAAAACAATACCACAAGAATATAAAAAATATAATCTTTATTGAGTAGAATGCTTAGTAAAAGCGTTAACAACAAATGAGGGGGAAATTCCCTTTATATACACATGGAGAGGCTCAAAGAGCCGATGGGAGCATCCCAACCATTGGGGAGCTCCCAATGGCTCTTAGGCTCTTTGACCAAAATGCTCTTAGCCAATTACAAGATTACAAAAATAAAAGAATAAAAGGACTGATGTGCCCCTAATGGGCACAACTAGAGTTACCAAAAGCTTCTTAGGTTGGTGGGAATAATGCTTTCCGGAAACTCGCTTCTGAAACTTCATGGGAATCTCGATTCCCCATGTTTCTTCTATGCTTCCCACACGCATGGTCTATGCTTCCTATATGCTTTCCTCACATTTCTTTTTATGTTTTTCATGTATTTCCTCTCACGCTTTCACTCACTTCTCATATACTTTCGCTAAATTGGTAACCATCATTGTTAGATTTTAACAAAAAAATAATTTTTACTGAAAAATTATAACCATATTGCTTCATGTTTTATTTATATTTCGCTTTCAAATTGATACTTTGCTTTCCGCTTCCTATAAATTTTAAAATGCCACGCTTCTCGCTTTTGCTTCCCATATAGTTTCCTGCTTCTGCTTCATAGTTTGACAACCTTGGGCACAACCTATTATAAAAGATGAAAATACCCCTAGAGGGTATATTACCTATTACAACATTATAAATATATATATATATATATATATATATATATATATATATATATATATATATATATACATGTACAACTTAACGTTCCCCCTCAAACTTACGGTGTGATTATCGAAAGTTTGAAAATACAAAAATGAACAAAGGGAAGGATCCAAGTCTTCATTGATAATCTTCACCAAATGCCTTCATCGGCCATGTCCATCTTCATGATGCATCAAAATTTCTTTTTCAACCCATATCATCTTTAAGGACCTGCAGAGAGAACAAAACAGAGGTTACAACTACACAAAGAAAGATATCTTAACTAAATAGATTTAAAAGAAAACATTTTAACACAATAGTTAAAAATATAGGTTACATGTATATAGTTTCAAATATATATATATATATATATATATATATATATATATATATATATGGAGAAAAAATGATTAAGTTCTATATAAAAAACATAAAGACAAAATAATTTTAAAAGTAAGATATGCACCTTAATCAATAATTTTAAAATTTTAGAACCATTAGCAACAATTCAAGCAAGGTACAATAACCATTAAGATAGACATAAGAAACATGCTTCAAAATCATTTTTTAAGAGTTTCTTGCTTAGACAGTCATAACCATAAAAACAACATATTTTTTCATAAATTCTGAACATAGTATAATTTTGATCACTAAAATTAAAAAAAACAAGCACATATTAGAAACCCAAGAGAATGCCTTAAAGGCTACAATGAGATACAAAGCAAAGTGGTCACTTATGGACCAAGACCACTCTCATAATGAAGATACACAACTCACTAAGTGTAGCAAGAAATATAAAATGTTTTCATTAACAAAATGCTTAGAAAGCACATATTAAAATATCAATAAGATATAAACAATTTTGCAATAATGTCTCAAAGGCTTGGGTAAACATTTTAAATAAGATACCACTCATTAATTATACTAAGCAAAACATATGTATATCAAATGTAAGAACTTAAAGGAGTTCACAATAAACGAGGAATTGATTAAATTCATACAAAACATGCAAGACAATCAACATGAAACAAATCTAAATATCCTCGACATATATATTCAACATGCAATTAAAGCATATTTGAGCACATAATAATGCATGATTTTTTTTTCAATGAATAAACATTTTTCATACAGAAAAATGGACAATGGATAAAATTAGAAAGTTCTTGGCGAGATTTTAAAAATCTTATATTCAACAATTTATAACAAAAGGAATGATATTTGCAAATCTCAACACCAGTTTGCTCATCAAAAGCAATCACCTCTGATGACCTCCAACTCAACGTCCTCAAAATTCAAGTGTATTAGCGCATAGGACAAGAGATCAAATACAAATGTCAATAATAACAATACCAGTGACCATGTACCAACAATACTGGCTACCTAAACTAACAATAAATATCAGCTACAACCACAAGAGGTGCACATCCCTCACCTCACAAATGATTGTAAAACTGTAAACAATAATGTTAGCTACAATGGGTGCACGTAACTCAACACAACCATGCTTGTAAAACTTTAAAATAAAATGTCACTCAAATAAGAGAGAAGATTGGAGAAAACAAGATAGGCAAAAAATATTGTAATGAAGACAATCTAATGTCAAAAAACAAGAAGATTTGAAAACAATATTCAAATCAAAGCAAAAAAAAATCAACAATATGAGATTTAATCCATAATAAACAAAATGATTACAAGCAAATAACAATTGAGCCATCACTAGCAAAGATCAATATGAGCATCCAATAAAACAACAAAGGCCAAATGAACAATTGAGTGATACAACTCACTCATAGAACTAGCGGTCAATCAACTATCAGTCAGAGCCAAAACATTGACAATCTATACTAACAAGAAGACAAAGGTGCACACAATATCTGTCAGAGCCAAAACATTGGCAATCAGAGGTGCACACATAAATCACCTCAACAACACAGAAGTGCATACAACTCACCTCGATAAGGTCAAACAAATATTAATGGATCTATCAAAAGAAAAGTGATGGACTAAGTCATATAAAGGGGCAAATAGAAAAACCTTGAAAGACACATTCCAAGAAACAAGAGCCAATTTGACAAAAAATTCAAATCAAGTGAAACCCTCAAATAAGTTTAGAAAAAATATGCAATAAATGCAATCATATGACAAGATAAAATGTCCACCAATGAGAATCTTTGTCCATCAATTGTTACAAAATAGACAAGGACAAAAGTGGCCACAATCACAAGGGCCGCTAAAAGGGTCAACAAGAGAACACACAATAACATAATTATTTTTAATAATTTTTAAAAAACACACATAAAAGGCATTCATAATCCTCATAGAGGAGTTCAACATAAATTCCACAAGGATGAGTGCATAATTCCTATAAAAGAACAAGTTTTGCATGAAGAAATCATGCTCAATTCCTTACACACGAATAGACAAACTCATTCATCAATGTGTATGTAAGTCAATCACAAGTGTATATATCAATATGAAAAATCATTTATTTAAATTTTAAAATAAAAAGCTATTCATGATCACTAAGATCCTAACCACATATCTTTAATACTACATAAAGTGTTCTATGTTTCACATAAGAATACATCAAAGAGAAAAAATTCAAACACAAGTTAAGCAAAATCTCATAAAAACATACTTGTGAATGACACACAAAACCATTTTAAAATAATTATTTCAAATCATTTTAAAATATTTAACAACATAAAAAACAAAACAAAGTCCAATATAGCAATAAAAAAATACAAAAAATTTGAAGCCATACATAAGAACATGTTTTGACATTTATAGCCATAAAGTGCTCTAATAAAGCATCTAAGTGCCAAAAATACATGCTCAAGAATACTAGTACATATTAAATAAAGAGAGTTCAAAAACCTAAGATTCAAACTTGATCTCGTAAAAGTATACACATATATAAATATCATTTCACAAAACCAATTACATATTATAAACTTTATAAAACATTTAATAAAAATAAATCCAACCATAAATTTGAAAAACATTTAAAGATTTAGTTTTAGCAAAAATAACAAATAATTTTTCAAAGATATGAAAAATGAGTGTTTTTTCATGCATAATGCATGAGATAGACAACTCAAGTAAAAATAAAGATTTAAGATACATACCGGGTCAAGATCTCCCTTAAATTCAAGTCATATATTGATTATGATTCCTTCACGAAGCACGAACTCGAACCAAAGAATCCCATGCCCCAACAACAACAACAACAACAACAACAACAACAACTACGCCTTCATCCCAAAACAATTGGGGTCGGCGATATGAACCAACAAAGAAAATCATTCTGGATCTTCCACATGAATCCTTCTCCTCCAATCATTTCTATCCAATGCCATGTCCTCGGTGAGGTTCAAAGCATTCATATCCTTTTCTATCATCTCCATCCAAGTCTTCCTAGGCCTACCCCGACCTCTTTTAACTAATATATTTTCCCATTTCTCCATCCTTCTAACTGGAGCATCATTAGGCCTTCGCCGAATATGTCCAAACCACCGTAAACGATTCTCTCTCATCTTATTTTCAATGGGTGCAACGCCTACCTTCTTACGTATCGCCTCGTTCCGAATCTTATCTTTTATTGTATTTCCACACATCCATCTAAGCATCCGCATCTCAGCTACACTCATTTTTTGAATATGATGTCTCTTGGCAGCCCAACATTCTGTATCATATAGTAAAGCGGGCCTAATAGTCATCCTATAAAACTTTCCCTTCAACCGCAATGGCATTCTACGATCGCACAACACTCCAGTTGCACTTTTCCATTTCATCCACCCAACCTTTTATCCTATGATTTACATCTCCATCAATTTCTCCATACTTTTGAATGATAGATCCCAAATATTTGAAACAATCTTCCACCGGTATTTCTTGCTCACCAAGCTTCACTACACTCCTATCACTACTTCGTTGCTTACTAAACCGACATTCCATATATTCTGTCTTACTCTTACTCAACTTAAAACCTCTTGCTTCCAATGTCTGTCTCTGTAATTCTAACTTAGCATTAACCCCAACTCTAAACTCATCAATCAAAATGATATTATCAACAAACAATAAAGTCTCTTATTTTTTATCTGTTCTTGCTCTATTTTGAGAGTTTGTGTGATTAACCCTTAGTGACTCTTGTACTTGTGAGTGTGCACCTTTGTAGCCACTTTGTGACATTGTATTTGTGCACTTATTGCTTCATTACATGGGCCTTTGGTGCTCTTGGACAAAAGCTTGAAGAGGAGATTTGTTGGATTGGTGGAGCATTGGTTCGTTGTCTCGAGAAGCTTGTCATCAAAACTTCTTTCACACTTTTTTCTTGCCATCTCTTCTTTCTTCTTATTCTTATCTTCATCCTTTCCTCCACTATGTCCGATAAAGAAATTGTAACGGCGGTTCACATCAAATTTGATGAGAAAAACTACATGTGGACCACAACGGTCAAAATAATACTCATGAGAAAAAACTTATGGCATTTTTTTGATGGATCCGCATTGGAACCACAACCAATTCTCACAAAATTGGTTATTGGAGCCAATGGTGGATCAAAGGAACAAAGTCTTAAGGGGGTTGAAACGGAAAAAGCTATGATTGATTAGAAAAAACATATAAAGAGTAGAAACTAGGCCATGCCAAGGTTCTTTCCCTCTTTATGGGTAGTAAGCATCAGGGGCCTTGCTTCAATATTCTTTAATTTGAAAGACGATGAGGCTTGAGAATATATTAAATAAACATATACCCAAAGAGATGTGGCATATAAATGGGATCTCAAAGACAAGGTGTATAATTGCAAACAAGGTGATAAGGCCATGTGGGAATATTATAGTACCCTCAAGAGGCTTTGGGAGCAATTGGCTAAACTTGAGCGTAGATGAGAGATGCCAAATGATGCTCAAGAATGAAATGGAAGAAATACAAATATGAGGAACTATTGTTTCAATTTTTTAGAAGACTTAGACTCAAATTTTAACAAGTTCGGGTCAATATTATTCATAGGGAGAATCCTATTCCCTTTGCATGAAGTTTTGGCTCAAGTAGCATAGAGGAGACAATACTAAAGTCTTTGTCTGAATCTAAGGAGACAAAGGATAATGTGTTGGCTGTTTCAAGACCGGGGGGCCAATACAAATGTTTACAAACCACCCAATTTTTCGAAACCTTATAATGGAAAGCCTAAATAAGATGACAACAAAAAAATAACTATGTTGACTTGTCATAATTGTGGAGAACCAGGCTATATTAGACCATTTTGTCTCAAATTCAAAGGAAGAGAAGAAAAAAAATGGCATCTGTGGGAGCATCTCCCGAAAAAATAAGTAAAACCAATGAAGATTCTAAATCTATTGGAACTATGTTCTCTCAAATCATAGAGGCGCTTTATCCACTAATCAAGAATTCTTCCTGTAACGCCCACAAAATCCCGGACTTATAATTTTTTAAGAAAATTTTGAAAGCCTTGTAATTATTCTTTTATCAGAGTTTAAAATAGCAGTTCAACAAAAAAAAGGTGTTTGAAATAACAAGTCAACGAACCTTGGGTGCATTATAGGTGAACCTTTTCCATTACACAACGGATTCGTAACTCCGTACATTCATTGAAACCAAATAGATTCAAAACGAGGGTTTAAAGTTTATACGAAAAGTGAAATTTCAAAGAAACCCTTTTACCAAATTACAAAAGATGTCCTCATGAGCGAAACGTCAGGGAAAGAGTCTCATCTTGATATCATTACGCCATCGTGTCATCGCTTGCCGTAACGACCTAATCATCACATGTACCCATGAAACAAGGTCAGATCGATAAAAATCTGATAGGTGCATAGATATAACAATTCTGAATAAGACTAACACATGCATAGTTTCATTCGTGATATGTAGTTCAGAATAAAAAAAATGAGCATGCTAATCTTGTTTCTGTATCATTCCAATTTTATCAGATGTCTCCTAAGAGAGCAAAATGAGTATGCTAACAAAATTCAGAACAAAACTAACATATACGTTGTTCCTTTCGCGGTGTGCAAGTCGAAATAAGTAAAATGAAAATAATAAATTTGTTTCAATATTAAACAATCCTGAGGGTACGCACAGGAGAGAACACTTGTTTCAATATTGAACAGTCTTGAGGGTGTGCACAAGAGAGAATGTAGAAACAATTGAGACTGCTCAGGGGTTTGTTATGCTATGTATTTTGATACCCCGATCAACTAGCTGAGTCTGTTCCTAAAAGGACGGCCAGTGACTGAGAGAGAATTCCTGAGAGGCATTCGTGGCAAGAGATGCATCTAACTTCTTTAGAAGTCCATAGGAACTATCACCTAGGATATTTTTTTATAGCCCCTGTGAAAGTATCTTCAATAAGATACTAAGATCAAGACCTTAATATTCTTGATAACAAATATGTGCACACATGCACAATAAGAACACTTAGAACACTTGTGCACAAAAGCACAAATCAATCTCACAAATGCACTAAAAGAATAAAAGCTTTATTGAATGCTTGGGCTTTGACCCAAAGCCATACTTATGCAAGAATGAGGGCCCATATTTATAGGGCATTAGAGGGCCTTGGAAGGGGCTCCACACATAGTTGTTGGAGCCCCTCCAATGGTCACAAATGTGACCGTTGTAGGGGTCCAATGACTAGTGTGTTGGCCCCTCCCAAGGTAAGTACAACTTTATGTAATAAAAAGAAAAAGAATTTAACAAAAAAGAAAGAAAAAATACAAAAATGAATTACAAGCATATTCACGAAAAAGAATATGCATAAAAACAACTACCCCTACGGCTATCAATACAAAAATATATATTTTATATATATAATAAGTGGATACATATACATATATATATATATAATATGTATATGTATTACCTTATATATATAAAATATATATTGGAGTACATGAAATTGATTACATAATTTAACATGCCCCCCTCAAACTTAGGGCACGATGACCGAGAGTTTGCCAAAGAGTAAGCTGAATCGCGGAGCACACAAAGCTTTAGTGAAGAAATCTGTCAGCTGATATTCTGACATGACATATGGAAGGTCAATGACACCTTTTAGATACGCTCACGAACATAGTGACAGTCCATCTCTATGTGTTTAGTCCGTTCATGAAAAATGTGTTTTTTAGCAATATAAATTGCACTTTTGTTGTCACAGCATAGCTTGGTGGGCTCTTCTATTGTGACCCCCATGTCTTCTAGCAACTGATGTATCCATACAATTTTCATGGTAGTAGTCATCATGACACGATCTTTGGTTTCAGTTGATGATAGAGACACTTTTTGCTGCTTCTTACATCTCCACGAAATCAGTGAGCCTCCTAAGAACACACAAAAACCTGTGGTAGAGTGACGCTTATTTGGGTCACCTCCCCAATCAGAGTTAGTATAAGCAATTAATTTTAAAATAGAAGAGGAGGATAGAAAAACTCCCTTATTTAGAGTACCCTTTATCTATCTTACGACTCGCAAGATGGCACTCATGTGGACTGATGTTGGTGCATGCTGAAACTGACTTGCAGTATGAACTACATGTGAGATATCTGTCTGGTAATACTTAGATACATCAACGATCCTACAAGTTGTTTGTAGGGAGTAGGATCGGAAAGAGGAACACCATCATCAATCTTCATTTTAGCTCCTACTATAGCAGGAGTTTCGCAAACCTTTTCATCCGTAATACCTAACCTGTCAATGATCTCAGAAGCAAGCTTAGTTTCAGATAAGAAATACCCTCTATGAGAGTATGTTACTTCAATATCAAAAAAATAAGTTAGAAAACCCAAATCAGACATTTTAAATTTATCTTTCAAAATTGATTTTATGCTCTTAACTCCATTAGAATCACTACCAGTGATGAGCATATCATTCACATACAACAACAATATCACAATCTTTGCATTGGATTTTCTAACAAACAAAGCAGTATCAGTAAAACAGGATGAAAAACCATTTTCTAACATTACAGAATTAAACCTATCATACCAAGCCTTGGGAGCTTGTTTCAAACCATAAAGTGCTTTCCGAAGGCGAAGCACTTTCTCTTTGGGTCCCTTTGGAGGCCTCCATTCTGGGTGGGGCATCCATATATACTTCTTTATTCAGATCATTATTTAGAAAGACATTTTTAGCGTCCATTTAATAGAGGTTTCACTTGTTGATTGAAGCAACAATAATGAGACACTGAACAATGACCATTCGAGCCACAGGGTCCAAGGTTTCCTCATAGTCAATCATATATTCTTGACTATACCCCTTTGCAACTAAACAAACCTTATATCTCTCAAGGGATCCATCACTCTTAGTTTTAACCTTAAATACCCCTATTGTTTTCTTACCCTTAGGAAGGTCTTGAAATTCCCATGTCTCTTTTCAGAGCTCTGAGTTAATTTTCCATTGCAACTATCCATTCAAAACTTTTTTTTGCTTCCTCAAAGTTTCTAGGTACTACGTAAGAATGGATGACACTAAGACATGCTCTATATTTGGGTGAAAAAGAGTCATACGATATGAACCTAGAGGGAGCTTTCCAATGTCTTCCGGTCCTACGTAGGTTCTCCTCACCTTGAGGAACAATCTGACTCATCATATTTTTTAAGAGCACTTTGGAAGGTGTTTTTATCTCTATGAACATAGGTGATGGGTTCTCTAGATGGTCCCTCATCGATATGTTGATCAGAGGAGGAGAGCAGATGAATGATTTCCTCAATTTCATTATCACTTGAGTCATTTTGACTTGATTCATTATCACTAGTATCATCATCTTTAGCTAACAGTTCAAATAGAAAAGAATAGTCTAGATTCTCATTATGTGATTTTGGGCTTTTAAAACCACTAAGATTCTCCAAAAAACTCACATTTCTAGAAACATACTGTTAAGATAAGTCGACCTCTTAAAGTTTAATTATACTTAAGGCTAGTTTTGGTATTACCTAAATAATGAGGGACTCATATGTAAATTCATTCTTTTGGCTAATCTCTATTTAACCAAGTGGAGATTAGACCTAATACAATCAAGACGTTGTAATGAAATATGCGGAAAAGAAATGTATGTCCTACAATGGACATTCACACATAGAAATCAAAGAACAAGTCCAAAAGAGGACATACACAAAAGCCAATAATGGCTAGAAAGCATAAAATCTTATAAAGGGACTAAAAGGCTTGAAGAAGCCACACTTACAAAGGGGGAGACCCCACTTATTTATAGGCAAGAGAGGAGTGAGGGAGAGATAAAGAAAAGAAAGAGAGAGGGACCATTGGGAGTCCCAACAAGGAATCGTTGGGCTCCCAACGGTCACAATTGTGACCGTTGGGGGCCCAACGACTCCTTGTTGGGGCCCCCAATGGCTGTGCATTTAATGTACAAAAAAACAAAAAAGAAATAAGAAAAAATAGGAAAAGAAAAAAGGAAAAATAAGAAAAAGAAAAAGTCTACAATGCCCCTATTGGGCGAGTTTACAGAACTACCCCTTATCGGGTAGTGTATGATAAATACATTTATATATATATATATATATATATATATATATATATATATATATATATATATATATAGATTACATATATTTTAACACCCTCCCTCGAGCTTTACGGGGATACAACGGAAAACTTGTTGAGAAGAAACATGAAACGAGGAGCAGCAAGAGCTTTGGTGAAGAAGTCCGCCAACTGGTACTCGGATGTGACGTAGGGCAGTGCTATGGTTCCTTTTAGGTATTCATCTCGAACATAGTGACAATCCATCTCAATGTGTTTAGTACGCTCATGGAAGGTGTGGTTGCTTGCAATATAGATAGCACTTTTGTTATCGCAACACATCTTCGAAGGATTTGAGATGACGATGCCCATATCACAGAGGAGACTTCTAAGCCACACAAGCTCCATGGTTGTAGTGGCCATTGCACGATATTCCGCTTCAGTTGAGGATAATGATACTTTATGCTGCTTCTTGCATCTCCAAGAAATCATAGAGTCACATAAGAAAACACAAAAACCAGTGGTTGAGACTCTATCATTGAGATTTCCTCCCCAATCAACATCTGTATAAGCAATCAAATCAAGGGATGATGAAGAGGAAAGAAAAACTCCCTTAGTTATGGTGTTTTTAATATATATGACAATCCTTAAGACTGCACTCATGTGCACAGTTGTAGGTGCATGTTGAAACTGACTGACGGAGTGAACTGCATGAGCTATGTCTGGCCGAGTGATGGATAAGTATGTCAGAGACCCAACGAGTTGACGGTAGGGAGTAGGATTCTCGAGAAGTGTCCCATCTTCCAGCCTTAGCTTTGCATTGATAACCTCAGGGGTTTCTGTCTTCTTATCATCCAAAATTCAAGACTTGGAACAAATGTCAGCAGCAAGTTTCATCTGAGAGAGAATATACCCTCGGAGAGAATATGCAACTTCAATACCTAGAAAATATCTTAAGAAACCAAGGTCAGACATGTCAAAATTTTCTTTTAAAATTTTCTTAATATCACGGATCCCTTGCTCATCACTTCCAGTGATGATCATATCATCAACATATAGTAGTAGAATAACTACAGAGGACCCTGCACTTTTCACAAATAACGCAGTGTCAGTATAACATGAACGAAGATTTAAGCTAGTCATTACATTGCTAAATTTGTCATGCCAAGCCTTTGGAGCTTGTTTTAACCCATATAGTGCCTTTTTTAGTTTAAGGATTTTATTTTCACCAATAGATACTCCTGGTTGTGGATCCATATAGACCTCTTCACTTAGTTCGCCATTAAGAAATGCGTTCTTAACATCCAATTGATAGATATGCTATTTTTTAACGGATGCAACCGCAATAAGAGTCCTAACACCAGTCATTCTAGTTACGGGAGCGAAGGTTTCTTCATAGTCTATTCCGTACTCGTGAGCATATCCTTTGGCTACCAACCTAGCTTTATAACGTTCTAATGACCCATCACTTTTAGTTTTAATTTTGAAGACCCATCTACATCCAATAGACTTCTTTCCAATGGGTAATGAAGTTATTTCCCAAGTTTTAGCCTTTTCAAGGGCACTAAGTTCTAGTTTCATGGCCTCAACCCATTTAAGAATGTTTTTGGCTTCATTATAGTGTGATGGTTCATGATAAGAGTGTAATGCAATTAGGCATGCCCTATATTTAGGTGTTAGGGACTCATAGGAAACAAACTTATTAGGAGGATTGGAGATTCGGCTAAATCTCCTTAAAGAGGTTTCTTCTATGTTGGAATTTTGAGAATATTTTTCTAGAGCGCTTATGGGAGTTTCTTGACCACGCCTAGCATAGGTTTGAATTGACCTATTTTCAAAATCATTACTTCCATTTTCAACATTACTAAGAGGAGTATCCTCTAAATCATTAGGAACATCCTCTTCGTGAGGAGTCACATCTTCTTGAGAGAGAAGATCAAATAAGAAAGCATATTCGCTTTCATCAATATCTTT
Source organism: Nuphar pumila (assembly GCF_984573655.1). Classification (NCBI taxonomy): domain Eukaryota; kingdom Viridiplantae; phylum Streptophyta; class Magnoliopsida; order Nymphaeales; family Nymphaeaceae; genus Nuphar; species Nuphar pumila. The sequence goes on along the minus strand of NC_143257.1, from coordinate 125,727,583 downwards.
ATTTTTCTCAAAGCCGTTCTCATTTTCTAAAAAGGTAACATCTTTAGATACATATAGTTTGTTGCTTTTGGGGTCGAAGCACCTAAAACCTTTTTGATTTTCTCCGTATCCTAAAAACACACATTCGATAGCTTTGGGAGATAACTTATCTCTTTTATGTGTAAGGACAAAACACTTACACCAAAAAATTCTTAATCTATTAAAATCGGGTGTTCTTTCAAAGAGTTTTTCATAGGGAGATATATTTTGCAGGGATGAGGATATCATTCTATTTATCAAATAAGTGGAAGTTAAGGCGGCTTCGGCCCAATAGCATTTTGGAATTTCTTTGGAAATGAGAAGAGTCCTAGTGGTTTCCAAGATGTGTCTATGCTTTCTTTCGGCTAGACCATTTTATTGGGGAGTCCTAGGACATGACCTTTGATGACAAATGCCATTGGTTTCCAAGTATTCTTGAAATTCATTCGATAGATATTCTCCACCGGAATCGGATCGAAGAATGGAGATATTAGTTGAAAATTGATTTTTGACAATCATATGAAATTTTTTAAAGAAATTAAAAACTTCGGATTTTAGATTGAGAAAATAGATCCACACATATCGAGTGAAATCATCAATGAAAGTAACATAATATGAGTATCCTCCTTTTGATATGACCGGAGAAGGACCCCAAACATCCGAATGGACTAATTCAAAGGGTCTTTTGCATACAAATGTTCTCTTTGGAAAAGGGGTGGATTTCATTTTTCCAAAAATACAACTCTTGCAAACAAAATGTTTCTCATTACAAAATTTCTTTCCGAAAGGAAATGAGTACATTTTTGAGAAGCTTGGATGTCCAAGTCTTTGATGCCAAGTTTCAATATTTTTATCTTGGACATGATTACAAAATGAGTTAGTGGGAAGTTTCAAATTGTTTATGTAGTAGAGATCTCCCCTCCTATGGCCTTGCCCAATCCGCTTCCCGGACTGGAGATCCTGTATAGAGCAATCCTTGGTTGAGAAGGAGATTTCACATCCATGATCACATATTTGAAAGACAGATAAAAGATTTAAATTAAGTTGATGTACTACTCTTACATTTGGCACAAAAAAATCTTTTGAAAAGTCTAAGGTTCCAAAACTTTTAACTTGTAAAGAGGTACCATCGGCGGTGGAAACAAAAGAATTTTTGGAGTTGCTACATACATTGGATAGTCTATTTTCAATAGGGGTCATATGAAAAGATGCTCCAGAATCAAGAATCCAAGAAGGCGTACCTGGAGGAGAAGAAGAGGCAATGGCGGCTTCCGAAGTTGATGGCGATTTGAGTAGAATTTGAAGTGCTTCGGATAGTTGAGCAAGGGAAAATGACTCTTTCCCTTTCATTGGCTCCTCCTTCTTATGTGGGATTTCTTCAATAATAACAACTTTACCTTTTGGAGGTTCATTTATCTTTGGACAATTAGGTCTTATATGACCCGGTTCTTGACAATGATGGCAAATGGCTTTCCTATAATTGCCATTATAGTTATTTTGCCTCCTAAAGTGTGGAGTCTTATAAGCTTTCATATGATTGTCGGGTTTAGACACGACAAGAACTTCATCTCCTCTTTTAATCATGCAAAAACGTGTTTCTTCTTGGCATATTTCGGCTATGGCATCTTCCAATGGAAGCGATTTTGATCTATGAAGAAGGGAGGACCTAACTTGTTCATATTCGGGCCTAAGCCCATGTAAAAATTGAAAAAAGTGTTCTTTTTCCATTTGTTCTCTTCGCATTTCCACATCTTCACTAGATACCCATTTGGGTTCAAGAAGGGATAGCTCATCCCATAAAGGTCCAAGAGTGCTATAGTAATCTCTTACACTCATTTCACCTTGCTTAATGGTACGGATTTTTTGTTGGATAAAGAATTGACGAGCAAGGTCTTTTTGGGTATACATACCTTTCATAAAGAACCATGCTTCATTTGCTAGGCGGAATTTAACAATGTTGGCGCAAATCTTTAGCTCCACGTTGTTCATGAACCATGCAAGAATTTTTGCATGCTTACTTTCCCAATCTTCTACCTTGGATTGGTGATCTTCAATAGCCTTCATGCGAGCATTTCCTTCTAGAGCTTTTTCTTGATCACCATCCATTTTCTTAAGTTGAAGTTGAGGTTCCCTAATGGTGCCCATAACATATCCCCAAAGCTTTTTACCTTTGAGGTTGTTCTCCATGGCGGCGGCCCACATCATGTAGTTAATACCATTAAGCTTGAAGGAGAGATCAATCTTTTGTTCTCCTTCTATCATATAATCAAGAATGGAGGACAAACCAAGAGAGAGGTAAAACTAGACAACTAGCTATATGAATCAAGAGCACAACCAAGGCTCTGATATCATGTAATGAAATATGCGGAAAAGAAATGTATGTCCTACAATGGACATTCACACATAGAAATCAAAGAACAAGTCCAAAAGAGGACATACACAAAAGCCAATAATGGCTAGAAAGCATAAAATCTTATAAAGGGACTAAAAGGCTTAAAGAAGCCACACTTACAAAGGGGGAGACCCCACTTATTTATAGGCAAGAGAGGAGTGAGGGAGAGATAGAGAAAAGAAAGAGAGAGGGACCATTGGGAGTCCCAACAAGGAGTCGTTGGGCTCCCAACGGTCACAATTGTGACCGTTGGGGGCCCAACGACTCTTTGTTGGGCCCCCCAATGGCTGTGCATTTAATGCACAAAAGGTACAAAAAACACAAAAAAAGAAATAAGAAAAAAATAGGAAAAGAAAAAAGGAAAAAAGAAAAAAAAGAAAAAGAAAAAGAAAAAGTCTACAATGCCCCTATTGGGCGAGTTTACAGAACTACCCCTTATCGGGTAGTGTATGATAAATATATAGATTACATATATTTTAACAGACGTCTCTCTCTCTCTCTCTTCTCTGTACATGATATCAGAGCCATCGGCCTTGGGAGCGTGACTTCGGGGTCTGCATCAAAGCGTGCGTGAAGGGTACCAGATCGCGTGAAAGGGACTCAACCTAAGGTGTGTTCGGTATTTGTTTTTGGAATCGAGTGGTATAGATCTGATAACAGATCTGCAGTCTGACAAAAGTCATGACTCATATCTGTAATCAGATCTAAAAGTCGAGGTGAAATATGGGTTTCAGTCGACCAACTCTGATGGATACATGTACGGGTGCAGTAATGTCGTCGTGAAGTTGGTGACGACTAGATGTGTTGTGGGTCAATTTTTTTTTGTTGTTGAGAAAAAAAAACAGGGATTCTTATATCGTCGTGAATCTGCACAAATTTTTTTGGATCTCATCGTATGTTCAGGTTGCTGCAGTAATGTCATCGTGAAGTGGGTGACGACTAGATTTGTCGTGGATCTGCATACGATCAGTTTTTTTTTCTGGTTGTTGAGAAAAAAAAAAAACAGGGATTCTTATATCATCGTGGATCTGCATTTTTTTTTGGATCTGATTATATGTTCAGGTTGCTGTGAAGCTTATATCATCGTTTTTTTTTTGTGGATCTGCATATGGTCTTTATCTTATGTCCTGGCTGATTCAGATCTGATCATAGATCTGCTTATATCGTCATTCCTTTTAATGTTCTGGTTGTCGAGAAAAAAAAATATAGGGATTCTTATATAGTCGTGGACCTGCATATTCCTTTGGATCTAATCGTATGTTCAGGGTGCTGTGAAGCTTATATCGTCGTTTTTTTTTAAGGTCCTGGTTGATTCAGATCTGATCACAGATATGGGTGTCGCGGTGAAGGCAAATCACCATTGTGAATCTGTACATTTGTGGAGTTGATCATTTACGAATTGAATTTTTTTTTGTGCACGTGGTCATCTATTGCAGCAACGATATTGGTTGTGGCTTCTTAGTTCGTGTTATTTACTATGGGTGAAGTTCAAAAATCTGATTATAAGAATGAAGCTATTGGGGAATATAAAGCCTTCACCAATCCTTTCTCATATGGTTCTTTAGTGAAATTAAATGAAACAAACTATGCAAGGTGGTCAAGAACTTTTATGATGTTCGTGTTCAGACATTGTACAAAACATATTCTGTTGGAATCTGAACCAAATGACAAAACAGGAAAATATAATACTTGGGAAGAAGATAATGACATTGTTATGTCATGGATCATGAATAACATTGAATCTCATATTGCAGATGACTTAATTTATTACAATACAACTAAACAGATGTGGGACACTCTTCGAGATTGTTAGAAAGTGACTTGAAATACATTGGGTTCAATAATGAACCCATACTTATGCACGTGGAGTGCAAATATACCCATTAAAGGGAAACAACATAAGCACATAATGTGCTAACACATAAAACCCATAAAAAGGGAAAAATATGACATAAAGTCATAAGTTGCATATCATTGAAGAATAATGGAGAAGGGGTAAAAACCCCATTACAATGGAGCATAAGCTCCCTCAAGAATGCAAGATACAAAGGGGAAATCCCCTATTTATAAGCCTGAAAAGGGACCACCTTGGGGGCTCCCAAAGGGGACGTTGGAGAGCCCCCAACGGTCACATTTGTGACCGTTGGGGGCTCCCAACGTCACTTTTGGGAGGCCCCCAATGTGGTACGAAATCCAAAAATATAAAAAACAAAAAATAAAAATAAAACAAAAATTACAATGCATATTCCAATTGGAATATGCGTAAAATGCTAATTTACAAGAATACCCTTGAGGGTATTTTAGGAAGATAAAATATATATATTTATATATATATATAAATAGAGATATGTATACATATATATATATATATGTATGTATACGTATCTTTATATATATATATGTACATTTTAAGGATCAACATATTTTAACAGAGATACGTACTCTCAAGAGACTAATGTGGGTCGTATTCTCCAAGTTGAACAAGAAATATATAATTTACAGTAAGGTGATCAATCATTGGGCCAGTACTATGCCTCTGTTAAGGCAGCCTTTGAAAGACTGAATGCTCATAGGCCTCTGTGTTGCTCAAAACAAAAGGATCATCAAGAACAAACTATGGTTGCTCGGTTCCTCTGAATTGTACTTAATGGTATATACCCATTTGCATCCAACAATGTCAGCCTCCAATGGGGGATCAACTAGGTCTCATGTATGTTGAGACAATAAGGCATCCATTTCGTCTTGTATTGCTTGCTTCCACCTGCTATCGAGCTTTGCCTGTTGATAGCATAGAGGAATAGTTTCAGCCGATAAGGCTGAAATAAATGCTTTTATCTAACTTCCAATTCTGGCATCGGACACAAAATGAGATATAGGATATAAGGTACATTGTCGTGTCCCCTTCCGTAGAGTGATTGGCCTGTTATCATCAACATGAAGGTCACTGTTGTCAGTAGCACTTACCTCAGGAGAAGAAGAAGATGAAGGCACAGGAGGAGGTGGAGCTCTACGCACATATACCAATGGAGGATTATGAAACCGTGAGGAAGGTAGAGGTTGATTTGGTAATTTGAGCACAGATTCCAAGGAAAAAGGAGGTACAGGAAGGAGAAAAGAATCATCTGGATCAACTTGCATCTGAGCACCAATACTAGAATAATATGGAATGGACTCCAAGAAAGATACATCCGCACTAACATACTCTCGCCGAGAAATTAGATCATAACATCGATACCCTTTTTGATTTTTTGGATAACCTATAAACATACATTTAATTGCTTGAGTAGCTAATTTATCACGGTCAGGTCCAAGTTTGTGCACAAAGCAAACACTCCCAAATACTTTGGGTGAGAAAGAGAAAAGTGGAGCATTAGGATTTAGGATATGCAACGGAATTTGATCTCCCACGGATGATGAAGGCATGCGGTTGATCAGATAACAAGCAGTGATAATTGCATCACCCTAATATAAAGCAGGAACATTGGATTGAATTATAAGGGTATATGCTACATCAAGGAGGTGCTTGTGTTTTCGCTCAGCCACCCCATTTTGTTGAGAAGAATAGGCACAAGTGGTTTGATGTTGAATGTCATGGTCTTGATAAAATTGCAACAAGACTTTGGTTTTAAACTCAAGGGCATTATTAGTGCGAACAATCTTGACAACATATTCAAATTGAGTTTTTATTTCAAGAATTAATGATTTGATAATACTGGGAACTTAAGATCTTTCTTTTATTAAGAACACTCAAGACAACTTAGAAAAATCATCAACAATAACAAGATAATATCGACACTGAGTTCTGGTAGGAATTTTACTAGGACCCCATACATCTGCATGAAGAAGTTCAAAGACCTTATGACTGGTATGACTCTGACTAGAGGGGAACGAACTTCGCTGATGCTTGCCCAACTGACATGCTTCACACTGAAATGACGTAGTAGACGGAATTTGAGGAAAGACATAACGAAGGTTCGACAATGAAGGATGACCAAAACGACGATGCCACTAAACAGGACTGGAGAAGTGATTTACTGCAGCATAAACATTTCCCACTGGATGATGTAGGTAGTAGACTCCATTTTCTTCATAGCCTCCACCAATCTTCTTCCCCGTCAGCAAATCCTGAAAATGACAACCCACCTGGTCAAATATCACTCTACAGTTTAGCTCTTTTGTAAGACAACTCACTGAGAGTAAGCTTTGAGGAAATGAGGGAGCATGCAGAACATTTTTCAACTGCAAGGAAGAAGATATAGAAATATTTTCCTGACCAACAACTAGAGAGCTATGTCACATGGGTGCGAGTGCGGGTGCGGGTGCAACACGGGTGCGGCGCAATTCCAAAAAATTTGGACACAGAGACTCGGCTATATATATATATTAAAAAATATATATTATAAATATATATATATATATTAAATATATATAATTATATATATAACAATAAATTAACACATAAAGATTATAAATTTTAAAGCAAAAATAAAAAAACAATTCTTAACAACACAAACTTACCAAAATATAACACATAAAGAAGCTTGTGAGTATGATAAACAACAAAACTTATCATAAATCTGCCTCATCGTCTGAATTAGAGGGAAGAACAAGATCGAGGTAGTCCATGTTGAGAGTATGTAAATTATGTTCTCCCTTCAAGTCAAAATCTTCTGGATTTACATCCCAATTCTTGGATGGTCCACAACTGCATCAAAAAATGACTATATTAGTATCTAACTTAAAACTTTGAATATAAATATTTAAATACAAACTTTGAATACAAAGAAAAAAAAGTACCTATACTCTTCTTTGGTGCGGCGAGAAATTAATCGTAGATTTGAGTGAACATAAACCAAATCCTCTGCTCTTTTACTAGTGAATTTGTTTCTTTTAATGTTGTGAATTTGAGCATATGTACTCTAATTTCTTTCACAACAAGATGATGTAGTAGGTTGGGATAACAACTTCATTGCAAGACGTTGCAGATTTGGTATCTCTGATCCATATGTTGCCCACCAATTAAGGGGATCTTCCTCGCCCCTTGCCACAAGTGCTGCTAAAGAATCAAATCTCCCAGTAGAAAACTTGCCAAACTCACTATTTACAACCTTAAACATGTGAGGATCATTAAAAAGTCTTCCCAAATATATCATTCTATTTCTTGATATCTCAGGATCTTCATTTGGAGAAACACGACCAACACCTGCTGTCAACCATTTTTTGCATAATATTTTGGATTGAGAGAGTGTGTCATGCAATGCAAAGGTGTATTGCTTTTATCCCATCTTCTCACTAAAACTGAATGTACATGATTGTAAAATTCTGAATCATCAAGTGCAATATCTTTCTTCTCATGTTTAAAAATGATACTTTGAACTTTTTCAATCATATTGTCCCACATTTCATAAATTATATGAAGCATGGGTACATCTTTGTCAACTTCTCTCAACATTTCCCAAATAGGCTCTGTAAATTCAACAAAATATGTAATTTTATCCCACCAAAAATCATCACAGATGCATTTTTTGATAGCTTGAGCCTTGACATCATATTCAGTATGATAAAAATTCCAATCTTGATCAGCCACCTGTTAAAATATGGTATGCGTATGGATCTGGATCTAGATCCATACGCACGTTATGTTTTAACACATGCTCAATGCCATTTCATTAATGGCCTTCCTGTAATTCTTTTGTTATCTCAGCTATTGTATTTTTACCTATTTATAAAGTTTAGGGCTGGGAGGTTGGGTTAACGTGCGCCGCCCCCAGCCATTGTGAATCTCCCTCCTCTCTCTCTCTCTCTTTTCTTATTTCCTGCAGTGAAGGCTGAACCCCACACAGAATCTTATATGGTATCAGAGCTCCAGGTTGCGGAACCCTACCAGACGTGTGTTCAGCGAGATCTGAAGATTTCTGAAGGAACAGTTTTTGATACACCTCTTCGTCCATTCTTCTTCCTTCTTGGTAACTTCTGCACTCGTTCATTTTTCGGATTCTTGTTTATTCCTCTTCTTCACAGTTCTCATTATCATCACCATACCATCTGTCTCTCTTCTTCAGCATTAACGTCAGCAGCATCATTAACGTCTGCAGTTTTCACATTTAACGCCCCTCTTCGACATCAACGACTGCAGTTTTCCTCTCTTTGATTGCAGTTTCCTCTCTTTGATTGCAGTCTCTTTGATTGCAATCCCTTTTATTCGTGTTTTCCCTCTTTGATTGCAGTCTCCTTTTGATTGCAATAAAATCTATTGCATTTTTTTAGTATTTTTTGATTTATTTCCTCTTTGATTACAGAAGTTTCCTTTTCTATTACTGTTTAATGTTTTCTGTGCGACGCCTATAGGCAGGTTATAACAGTCTACAATCTCGACCCTAAAAAAAAAGGGTTTACGTCTATTAGTATCACGGGTGCATCCCTTATTAAAGTTCTATTGATTGATTGATATGGATTACTCTTCGTCATCCACCTTGTCCTTCGGTCCCTCTGCAAATTTCTTGAGTCAGCTTGTTACAGAAAAACTTACTCACTCTAATTTTTTGACCTGGAAGAGACAAATACTTCCTTTTATACGGAGTCAGGATCTCGATGAACATCTGGATGGTTTGGTTCCTATACCACCACAGTTTATTTTGCAGGAAACCACCAATGAGAAGGGTGACACAATTACTATTTCCTTTAAGAATCCAGAGTATACAGCCTGGAGGAAGCGGGATCAGTCTTTGGTTGCTTATATTACGTCAACACTATCTCAAGAAGTGTTGGTTACTCTTTCAGATGATTGCACTGCGGTGGATCTGTGGAGTAAGTTGTCTCAGACATACTCTCAGATATCAGAAGCTCGAGTTATGTACTTAAAAAATGAGTTTCAAAGTTTGAAGAAAGGCTCCATGCCAGTCATGGAATACATAGGCCGCTTGAAGAGTATTACTGACCAATTGGCGGTTATTGGAAGTGCTATTTTAGATAAAGATAAAGTTCAACAACTCCTCAATGGATTGGGCCCTGATTTTGACATGTTTACCACAATTTTGTCATGCCTTCCTCACTTGCCTACTTTTGACGATCTTCAAGCGAAACTTCTCCAGCATGAGATGATTATGAAACAAAGAGCAGAAGGAAATGAATCAGTTTGTTCTCATTCAGTTTTGGCCATGGACACTTCTGTCGGTTTTAGACGAAGAAATGGAGGGCATCAAGGAGGCAGAGGCCGGGCAGGGAGGTCGTGGTATCTTGCCTACACCTAATATTTCTGGTGTTTTTAATACAGGGAATCAGAGGAGAGTGCCCACTTGTTTCTTATGTAACAAAAGAGGACATGTGAAAGCTGATTGTTGGTTTAATCTAGAAAATAGAGGAAAAATAAACAAAATTGAAAATAAGTCAGCTACTACTGTGGACACGAAAGCGCCATCTACAGATATGCAACAACTTTTGTTATCAGCATTGTCACAGATGACGATTAAGCAAAATGAACAAGGCGAGTGGTATGTTGATTCCAGCGCTGCCACTCATGTTACGGGTAATGTCGGTAAGTTATCTCACTTATTGCCTTATTCTGAAAAAGGTAGTATAGTTACGGGAGATGGAACTTATCACTCTATTAGTCATACTGGCAGTGCACATATCCCTATGTCAGAGTCCTCACTTCACTTGTCCAATGTTGTCCTTGCTCCTAATATTAAAAAGAACATTGTTTCTGTAGCTAAACTTGGTGACGATATGAATTCTTCTGTCGAATTTACTCCCTCTTCTGTTTATGTTAAGGATCTACGAACGAATGAGACATTCGCTAAGGGGGAGCGACAAGGAAACATGTACGTCTTCAAGGAGATTCCCTCAATGTCTTTACCTTCAGCCCCAGTCCTCCAGTTGAAGTCGTCCAAGCATTCTTCAGTGTCTTCGCCTTCAGAGTCTTTGTTTTTCTCTTCGTTGGAAGTTTTTAATTCATCTCATTGTAATAAGCCAGATATTTGGCACAGTCGTTTGGGACATTGTAGTCGGGGCTTCGTTGAAAGTCTTGTATCTGATGGTCTTCTTCCAGAGTCTAGTTTATGTTCATTTTTAGATAATAATAAATGTTCCTCATGCGAACTCTGCAAAAGCCATGTTCTTCCGTTTCATATTATTAATAAAAGGACTTCAAAGCCATTTGAGATTATTTGTTCCGATGTTTGGGGACCCGCACCTATTCCTTCTCTTTCCGGTAGTCGTTACTATGTTATCTTTATTGATTTTTATTCCCGTTATACTTGGCTATATTTCTTGAAACATAAGCATGAAGTTTTTCAACTATTTCGGAAATTCCATTCGATGGTCAAAACAAAGTTTTCCTGTGATATTGTGCATTTACAATGTGATGGTGGGGGCGAGTATTCATCAAACGAGTTTATTGCCTTTCTTCGGGATAAAGGAATAAGTCGACAAGTTTCTTGCCCTCATACTCCTCAACAAAATGGGGTTGCGGAAAGGAAACACAGGCATATTGTCGAGAGTGCGATGAGCATGTTACATGATAGCAATGTGCCCGTTAGTCTCTGGACAAAAGTTTTTCATACGTCTGTTCATGTCATAAATCATCTTCCTATGGCACTTCTGGATCAACACTCTCCATATTATACTTTATTTGGGCAACATCCCTCTTATGATGAGTTGCGTGTTTTTGGGAAAGAGGGAAGACCGGGAGAAAGAGCGTACGGGGGAGTCAGGGTGAGGGTTGCACAGAGAGAGGGATTCAGAGAGAAAGGGAGCATCGCCTCCGGTGATGCCCTAGTGAGAATTGGGAGGGTCAGGGTTCGGGGATTGCGCAGAGAAAGTCAGGGGAGAGAGCACAGAAGGCAGGGGCGCAAGGGGGGAAAGTCGGGTGTGGGGAGAGAGAAAAGGGAGAGAGGGTGTGTCAGGGGTGCAGGGGGTTCCGCCTCTTCTTTACAAGGAACCCCCCTCCTGCAGGGTGTTAAAATGTAAACTGTAATATATATATATATATATATTATTTAATATTATTATATTTTCTTTTATTATTTCCTTTTTCTATTTTTCTTTATTTTCTTTTTTAGCATCTAGTTCAATAGAAACTAGATATTTGATCCAGTCAAGTTCCTGTTGGAACAAGAACTTGACTGTGCAAATAGCTGTTGGACTGTAGTCCAACAGCTATAATAAATGTTGTTGGACTATAGTCCAACAGCTATAATAATAAATGTTGTTGGACTGTAGTCCAACAACTATATTGGAGAGCTCAAAATGAGCTCTCCTCTCTCTCCCCTTTTTTGTATATATAGGGGTGAACCCCTTCAATGTAAATAACTATGCTTCTTAAGCATTTTGTTCATGAATAAAGTATTATTTATTTTTCAAGTGTTCTTCCCTTTATACCCTTTCAAGGGTCATGCTTGTAGTGTCTCCAATAGACACTTGTTTGTGAGTTATTTGTGCATTTGTTGAAGACCACCATTTCATTACATGGTATCAGAGCTACGAAATCCTTAGATCTTGAAGTGCTTCCTCCTCGATTTCCGTGCCACATTTACAAAAGGTGTTTCATCACCTTGTTCTTGGCTCAAGAAGATTTGTTTGAAGAAAGGCGAACTTGTGCTACAAAAAATTTTGGTTTTGTATCCTCTCTTATTCCTTTGTCTACTCTTTTTCTTTTCTTTTTATTTTTCTCTCTCTCTCTCTCCTATTTATTCCTCTCTTACCCTTATAAAAGATGGATGACAATGATAAGATCACCATCATTCCTATGAAGCTAAATGATACTAACTATGTAATGTGGGCTTCGATTATGAAGCACCACATTTGGGGAAAAGGTTTATGGGGTATAGTGGATGGTTCCGATTTGGAACCTAAACTGTCTCTTACCAAGAAAGAGGGTGATAAAGAGGTTCCTCTAACGGAAGAAGAGAAGAGTAAGGCGTTAGCCACTTATGAAAAGAAATGGAAAGAATGGAGGATAGGGCATGCAAAAATTATGTCATGGCTCATCAATAGTGTAGACGATGGCCTGGACCCTAGAGATAGAGAAGAGAGAGAGAGAGAAGAGAGAGAGAAGAGAGAAAGAGAGAGAAGAGAGAGAGACGGCTGCAAAGAAAACCTCAGAACTCATAATTTCGATTAGGGCCTCTCTCTATGTTAAATAGAGAGAGGCTTAAAGACCTAATTACAATACAACCCCATTATAAAGAACTAAATTACAAAAAGCACCTTAATGAAAGATAACTCTACTTAAAACCACCTATTCTCAACACTCCCCCTCAAGCTGGAGCATAGATATCGATCATGCTCAGCTTGTCACAACATTTTGAAAAATTTGGTCTGGCAAGAGGTTTTGTGAACATATCTGCAACTTGGTCTTCCGACTTTAGATATTGGGTAGTGATATGACCCGCTTGAACCATATCCCTTACATAGTGGCAATCAACCTCAATGTGCTTTGTTCTCTCATGAAATACAGGATTGTTCGCTATATATGTTGCAGCTTTGTTATCGCACATCATGGTCATGGGAGAAGAAACCTTCACCTGGAGATCAAGAAGCACAGTACGAACCCACATCAATTCAGCAGCTGTTTGGGCCATAGCCCGATATTCTGATTCTGCACTAGACCTCGAAACCACATTTTGCTTCTTACTTCTCCAAGAGATTAAGTTGTCTCCCAGGAACACACAAAATCCTGTGGTAGATTTTCTATCTACTACAGATCCTGCATAGTCAGCATCAGAATAGGCCACTATATCCAGAGGTCCACCTTTCTTGAACAATAACCCCTTTCCAGGAGAAGATTTTAGATATCTGAGAATCATAATAGCTGCATTCCAGTGTACCTCAGTAGGTTTGTCCATAAACTGACTGACTTTACTCACTGCTAAAGCAATATCTGGCCTGGTCACAGTTACATACAGTAGTTTCCCAACTAGGGAGCGATAGCTTTTGCTATCAACTAGTTTTGACCCTTCTTCAAACAACTGAACTTTATGGTCCATGGGAATATTTGCTGGTTTAGCTCCCAACATTCTTGTTTCCTTTAATAAGTCAAGAACATACTTTCGTTGGGACAAAACCATCCCTTCACTGCTCCTGGCAACTTCTATACCCAGAAAATACCTGAGTGAACCAAGGTCTTTTGTAACAAAGTGTTTGTGAAGATGAGCCTTTGTGGCTTCAATAACTTTCACATCATCACCTATAAGAATGATGTCATCCACATATACCACCATAACAACTATGCCAGAGCTAGTTTTCTTTATGAATAGTGTATGATCTGCTGCTGACCTATTAAAGCAAAAACCTGACATTACTTCAAACAACTTCTGAAACCATGCACGAGGACTTTGTTTCAAGCCATAAATTGCCTTTTTCAATCTACACACCTTCTGACACTCCCCCTCAACCTCGAATCCTGTAGGTTGTTGCATGTAAACAGTTTCAGATAGGTCCCCATATAGAAATGCATTTTTCACATCTAATTGAGACACGCTCCAACCATGTTGCACAGCTACTGAGAGAACAAGACGAATGGTACCCATTCGTGCAACAGGAGAAAAAGTTTCAAAGAAATCAATACCATATGTCTGAGTATACCCTTTGGCTACTAATCTGGCCTTGTACCGTTCAATGGAACCATCAGATTTGTACTTTATCGTATATACCCATTTGCATCCAACAATGTCAGCATCTGCAGGGGAATCAACTATGTCCCAGGTATGCTGAGATATTAAGGCATCCATTTCTTCTTGCATAGCCCTCTTCCAGTGAGTATGAATCTCGGCCTGCTGATAGTTCCGAGGAATAAGTTCAGCAGATAAAGCTGAAATAAAAGATTTCATCTGATTTCCAATTCTGGCTTCAGAGACAAAACGAGACATGGGATATAAAGTACATTGCCGTGTCCCCTTTCGTAGAGCAATCGGCCTGTTATCATCATCATGAAGATCATTATTGTCAGTAGAACTTACCTCAGGGGAAGAAGATGGAGGCACTTGCGGAGGTGGATCTCTACGCACATATACCAATGGAGGATTATGAAATCTGGAAGAGGATGAAGTGTGGTTCGGGAATGAGGGCACGGATTCCAAGGGAAAAGGGGGTATAAGTAATGGGCAAGACTCAGCTGGATCAACTTGCAGCGGGGAACCGATATTAGAGTAATATGGAGTGGATTCCAAGAAAGACACATCCGCACTGACATACTCTCGGCGAGAAGTAGGATCATAACATCGATATCCCTTTTGATTTTTGGGATAACCTATAAATATGCACTTTGTAGCTTGAGCAGCTAATTTATCACGGTCAGGGCCAAGTTTGTGTACAAAGCAAACGCATCCAAACACTTTGGGCGAGAGGGAGAAAAGAGGGGTATTTGGTTTTAGGATATGAATTGGAATTTGATCACCCACAGAAGAGGAAGGCATGCGGTTGATCAGATAGCAAGCAGTTGTAATTGCATCTCCCCAGTATAACGCAGGAACATTTGATTGGATCATAATGGTCCTGGCAATATCAAGTAGGTGACGATGTTTTCGCTCAGCCACCCCATTTTGTTGAGATGAATAGGCACAGGAAGTTTGGGGTTGGATGCCACTATCATGGTAAAATTGTAACAGACTTTTTGATTTAAACTCGAGAGCATTATCAGTGCGAACAATCTTGACACTCGATTCAAACTGAGTCTTTATTTCAAGAATTAAAGATTTGATAATATTTGGAACATCAGATCGTTCCTTTATTAAAAACACCCATGATAACTTAGAGAAATCATCAACAATAACTAGATAGTATCGACACTGAGTCCTAGTAGGAATCTTACTAGGACCCCATACATCTGCATGAAGTTCAAAGACTTTATTACTAGATTGACTCTGACTCGAAGGGAACGAACTTCGATGATGCTTGCCCAACTGACATGCTTCACACTGAAATGATGTGGTGGAGGGAATCTGAGGAAAGACCGAACGAAGCTTTGACAATGAAGGATGACCAAGACGACGATGCCACTGAACAGGACTAAATGAATGGTCCACTGCAGCATGCACAGTACCCATTGGATGATGTAAGTAGTAGATTTCATTTTCTTCATAGCCTCCACCAATCTTCTTCCCCGTCAGCAAATCCTGAAAATGACAACCCATTGGATCAAATATTACTCTACAGTTTTGTTCTTTTACAAGACAACTCACAGAAAGTAAACTCTGAGGAAATTTTGGGGCATGAAGAGCATTTTTCAACTGTAATGAGGAGGATATAGAAATATTTCCCTGACCAACAACCGGGGAGTTACTCCCATCGGCTAATGAGACTCCAAGCTGAGCCTTAATATCCTTCAGAACTGAAAAAACAAGTGAATTTCCACACAAATGCCTCGATGCACCAGAATCAATAATCCACTTACTGTCAGTCGGATGAAGAAGATTTTCGGTTGAATAGGCAACACCAGCAACAGGAGAGGTAGAGCTCAAAGGACGAAGAGCTATCAGCTCATCATATTCAGCACGACTGAGGGTTATACTACTGTCACTTGCAGAAATATTGTCTTGTGCCTTTGTTGCCTCGAGAGAAGTAGTATTAGCTCTAGGAGCATATGACTTTGATGAAGATGAGGTTGGTCGGCCATGCTTATCCCAGCAACGATCTTCTAAATGTCCAGATTTTCCACAGAATGTACATTGAAGCTTTCCTCTGCCTCCCACACTTCGGCCGCGACCTCGTCCTCGGATGTTCTGAAGATTTCCACGTCCATAACCAGATGAGACAACTAAGGCAGAAGACTGAGTCACAGGCTGAGAATGTGGAAGAGATATAGCAATTCTGCTTAGACGGTTATATGCCTCAGCAAGAGTAGGCACATCCGACCCAGTCAACATTTGGACTTTTGCAACAGAAAATTCTGAAGATAAACCTGTAAGAAACCTAGCAACCATAGTTTGTTCTTGATGATCCTTTTGTTTCGAACAACAGAGAGGTCTGTGAGCATTAAGTCTTTCAAAAGCAGCTTTTACGGAGGCATAGTACTGGGCCAAGGTTTGATCTCTCTGCTGTAAATTGTATATTTCCTGTTCGACTTGTAGGATACGACTCACATTAGTTTCTTGTGAGTATGTATCTCGAAGATTGTCCCACATCTGTTTGGCGGTATTATAATAAATTAAACCATCTGCAATATGGGGTTCGACACTATTCATAATCCATGACATGACTATGTCATTATCTTCATCCCAGGTAACATATTTTCCCACCTTTTCAGTGGGTCCATCTTCCAACAAGATATGTTTTCTACGATGTCCAGATACCGACATCATAAATGTTCTGGACCACCTGGCATAGTTAATTTCATTTAACCTTACAGACGAGCCGTACGAAAAGGGATTGGCAAATGCCTTATATTCTCCCATATGTTCCAATTTTTAATCACCTTTCGAAGTTTCAGCCATACTGCAGGTAAAAAAAAAAACTGGACAGTCTCCACACTAACCAAAAAAAAACCCCGCGTGTTACACCCACACGCCAACAGATATTCCAACCAACAGTTGTTCACTTACGAACAACAATAAAAAAAACCCCACTACAGTAGTGAGCAGCAGCCCACAAGCAGACAGATAATTCAGCACTTCAGTGATTCACAGCTAACACGACTTCTGCATATGCAAAAAAAATTTTCCATAACAGGGGCAGCTCCCCAGACATATACAGTTTGACAATACGTCATTAATTTTTTTTCGAGCAACACCACTAAGAGTTGGATTGCTGGAGAGAAAAAAAAATAAGCAGGAAGTACCAGCACCAATCAAACTCCACACAGCCACGATATCACCAATCAAACTCCACACAGCCACGATATCAAGATACACAAAACATTTTCAGTGCAAAGAGTACCAGCACCAATCAAACTCCACACAGCCACGATATCAAGATACACAAAACAAGCCCCCAACCATATGTAAAATCATCAACAGTAATCAGACTCCCAACAACAACTATAGCAATATCTCACAACATGTTCAGTGTATACTATACCAACAGCAATCAACTCCCAACAGGTAGCCACGAAACCGAGACAGTAGGCAGTCATGAAATGATAAAACAAGAAGCTGCGAACTCACAGCAAACATCCACGACAAGAAGCTGCGAACTCACAGCAAGCATCCACGACCAACTGCGTGATCAGATCTGTCAACAGATCCAGAAAAAAAAAATTTCATCGCTGACCTGATTAGGTATTTTTCCTTTTACTCATTAGATCTGTTGACAGATCTGGTGGCCTCCACGATCTGATGGCCTCCACGATCGATCGAGCCTTGATCAGACTCGATCACGCTCCCACGATCACGCTCCCACGGTCGGTACAACTTTGATACCATGTAGACGATGGCCTGGACCCTAGAGATAGAGAAGAGAGAGAGAGAAGAGAGAAAGAGAGAGAAGAGAGAGAGACGGCAGCAAAGAAAACCTCAGAACTCATAATTTCGATTAGGGCCTCTCTCTATGTTAAATAGAGAGAGGCTTAAAGACCTAATTACAATACAGCCCCATTATAAAGAACTAAATTACAAAAAGCACCTTAATGAAAGATAACTCTACTTAAAACCACCTATTCTCAACAAATAGCATATACATTAAAAAATGCTCTAGTCTAGCTAAGTTTGAGCATGCCGATAAGGCTTGGGAATACCTCAAAAACATGTATTCCTTTAAAGATATTGCACATGTATTCAATTTACAAGATAAAGTTCGGACAATGACTCAAAATGATAAAACTTTTCGACAATATTATAATGAGTTGTCCGAACTTTGGGAAGAGTTGGCTCTTCTTGAGCCCAAATGGCATTGTGCCGAAGACATCGAGCTTCGCCAAAAGCAACTCGATATGGAACATTTCTATCAATTTGTGAATGGTCTAAGGCCGGAGTTTGAATCCACCAAATCGGCCCTTTTACATCGTGGAAAAATTCCTTCTATTGTTGATACTATAGAAGAGCTCACTATGGAGGAAAATAGACTTAGAAAAAGTACTCTAAAAGTTGATGATGACTCCGTTTTAGCTGTATCTAGACCGGGGAATCATACTCGTGCTTACAAGCCGCCTCATTTTGGAAGGCAAAACGGCGACTTTGATAAAAGAAAAGTTATTTGTCATCATTGTCATGAACCGGGGCACTATAGGCCTCAATGTCCAAAGTTAAAAAGAAAAGAAGAAAAAAGAGTTGCATCTGTTGAATCTGAGACAAAAGATCAAGATGCACCTGTGTCTATGGCTCAACTGATGGAAATCCTTCAACCTCTTCTCAAAGGGGTATCCTCCTCAACCGAAGCTTCAACTGGAGCGACAGTTGCATCTTTATCCAGTCCAGGTAACTTTCCTTGGCTTTTAGATTCTGGTGCTTCTTTTCATATGACCCCAAATGTTAATAGTCTATCCGAATGTCTTAAAAATAACTCAAGGGTGTCAAAGGTTTTTACAGCCGATGGCACATCTCTCGAAGTAAAAGGAATAAGATGTTTTGAAAATCTTCAAAAATCCAAAAGATTTTTTATCCCAGAAGTTAGATATATCCCTAAACTTAATTTGAATCTCTTATCTGTCTCACAAATATCTGATTGTGGATGTAATATCTCCTTCTCTTCTCATGGTTGTTGGGTACAGGATTGCCAGTCAGAGAAGCTGATTGAGGAAGGCCATAGAGAAGGAGGACTTTATTACATGGACTTTTTGGAATTACCCAAGAATGCATTTTGTTATAATATTCAGAAATTAGAATTGGATTTATGGCACAAAAGGCTTAGCCATCCTCATATGTCTAAAATTCAATATTTTCCAAGTTTGGAAAAATTTTGTAATTCTGAAAATTTTTCTTGTAAAGACTGCATTCTTGGCAAAATGAAAAGGTTACCATTTCTTAGTAGAACTTTTGTTTCCTCACGACCACTTGAGTTAATACATTCGGATGTTTGGGGCCTCGCACCAGTTATTTCCAAAGGTGGTTATACATATTATGTCATTTTTGTTGATGACTTTTCTAGACATACTTGGATTTATTTTCTTAAACATAAATCTGATGTCTTTGCTAACTTCCAAATATTTCATAAAATGGTTAAAAATAAGTTTCAAAATGATATTTCTGTTTTTCGCACTGATTCAGGGGGAGAGTTTATGTCCAACGAATTCAAAGACTATCTCAATTTACATGGTATTACACATCAAAGATCATGTCCACACACTCCACAACAGAATGGCCTAGCCGAACTTAAACATCGGCACATTATGGAAACTACTAGGACATTGCTAATTGCAAATCAAGTTCCAAAAAGTTTTTGGGCTGAAGCGGTCCTAACTGCCACCTACCTCATTAATAGGATGCCATCTTCCTCATTAAAGAATACAACTCCAATAGAAAAGCTTGTTAATTTAACTCCAGATTATTCTAGATTAAGAGTCTTTGGATGCAAATGTTTTGTTTTCACCAACAGAAATGACAAACTCTCTCCTCGTGCAATCTCATGTGCCTTTTTAAGATATGCTGATAATAAAAAAGGCTACAGGTGTTTCGATTTTCAAAATGACAAATTATATGTGTCAAGAAATGTATCTTTTTTGGAAAAAGAAAGCTTCTTTGAATTTGAAAAATCCAAGGATGTCACTGAATACTCGTTTTTAATTGATCCAACTTCAAAATCCAATGAATGTGATGTTGGATGTGACCTTGACAATGATCAAAGTCCTATTGTTGTTGAAAATGATGATAATGAAGAGCAAATCCATAGGGATGTTAATCTACAATATTCAAGACGTAGAGAGCAAAATCTTCCATGTGCATTACAAAAATACTCTGAAGTCTCACCTAGAAGAATGTCTAGAATCTCTAAACCTCCAGAAAAATTTGTGTCTTATGAATCTTTTTCACCCACGTATAGGGTCGCCATTACATTAATACAATCATATGTTGAACCATCATCCTATTCTCAAGCAAAAAATCATATAGAATTGATAGATACCATGAAAATAGAATTGGATGCACTAGAAAAGGCCAATACTTGGACGATACAAGATATTCCTCCTGGTAAGAAACCTATAGGTTGTAGGTGGGTATACAAAGTCAAAACCAAAAGTGATGGGACCCTGGAAAGATATAAGGCCCGTTTAGTAGCAAAAGGAGATGCCCAGGAGTATGACATCGATTATGAAGAAACATTTGCTCCTGTGGCCCATATGACCACTGTTAGAACTTTAATAGCCTTGGCCTCCATTAGAACATGGTCTATCTTTCAATTAGATGTCAAAAATGCTTTCCTGAATGAGAATCTCGTTGAAGAAGTATACATGGAAGCCCCACCTGGTATTAGTATCCCTAAGGGTAAAGCTCTTCGTCTAGAAAAAGCTCTTTATGGTCTTAAACAGGCTCCAAAAGCCTGGTATGACCGATTTAGTCATGTTATGTTTGATATTGGTTTTCAACCTTGTTTAACTGACACTGCTTTGTTTGTTAAGAAATCTGATGCAGGCATCATTATTCTTCTTCTCTATGTGGACGATATGATCATCACCGGAGACGACAAACAGGGAGTTGCAAATATCAAATCTCTTCTTAAAATTCACTTTGAAATTACTTAGGTTTATTAAGATATTTTTTAGGCATTGAAGTTGCGTATTCCCCTCGGGGGTATTTGATATCTCAATCTAAATTTGCTCTTGATATCGTTTCCAGGTCTGGAATTACAGATGATAAGAAAATAGACACTCCAGAAGTTGTCAATGTTAAAATGAAAATTGATGATGGAGAACTTCTTGATGATCCTACTCCTTATAGACAGCTTGTTGGAGCTCTTTCTTATCTTTCCATTACTAGGCCAGATATAACTCATATGGTTCATACAGTCAGTCAGTTTCAGCATGCTCCCACCTCCGTGCACATGAGAGCGATTTTGCGTATTATTAGATACTTAAAATCCTCTCTTTCACGAGGACTCTTCTTGTCTGCTTCATCTTCATTAAATTTAATTGCATATACTGATGCTGACTGGGGAGGTGATCCCAATAATAGACACTCAACTACTGGTTTTTGTGTGTTCCTAGGTGAAACCTTAATTTCGTGGAGGTGCAAGAAGCAACAGAAAGTCTCTCTTTCCTCCACCGAAGCTGAATACAGAGCCATGAGAACCACCACTATGGAGGTTGTTTGGCTCAGACGATTGCTAGCGGATATGGGAGCTAAAGCAACGCAAGCTTC
Organism: Nuphar pumila; assembly: GCF_984573655.1. NCBI lineage: Eukaryota > Viridiplantae > Streptophyta > Magnoliopsida > Nymphaeales > Nymphaeaceae > Nuphar > Nuphar pumila. The sequence goes on along the minus strand of NC_143257.1, from coordinate 125,705,953 downwards.
AAAGATGTGCTGTGACAACAAAAATGTGATCTACATTGCAAGCAACCAGACATTCCATGAGCGCACTAAACACATTGAGATGGACTGTCACTATGTCAGAGAGGAATACTTACATGGAACCATTGATCTGCCATATGTTACATCAGAATATCAATTAGCAGACTTCTTCACCAAGCCTCTCGCTGCTCCCAGATTTCACTTCCTCTTAGACAAACTTTCGCTCATTTTACTATAAGTTTGAGGGGGAGTGTTAAAATGTAAACTGTAATATATATATATATATATATATATTATTTAATATTATTATATTTTCTTTTATTATTTTCTTTTTCTATTTTTCTTTATTTTCTTTTTTAGCATCTAGTTCAATAGAAACTAGATATTTGATCCAGTCAAGTTCCTGTTGGAACTTGACTGTGCAAATAGCTGTTGGACTGTAGTCCAAGAGCTATAATAAATGTTGTTGGACTACAGCTATAATAATAAATGTTGTTGGACTGTAGTCCAACAACTATATTAAGAGACGTTGGAACCCAACGTCTCTTTTGGAGAGCTCAAAATGAGCTCTCCTCTCTCTCCCCTTTTTGTACATATAGGGGTGAACCCCTTCAATGTAAATAACTATGCTTCTTAAGCATTTTGTTCATGAATAAAGTATTATTTATTTTTCAAGTGTTCTTCCCTTTATACCCTTTCAAGGGTCATGCTTGTAGTGTCTCCAATAGACACTTGTTTGTGAGTTATTTGTGCATTTGTTGAAGACCACCATTTCATTACACAGGGGTGTTTAAAAAAGAGGGGGGGGGTTGGATCCGGGTTGGGTCCGGTCGGATCCAATCTGGATTCAATTTTTTTTTTTTAAGTTTGGATCTTACACTTCCCTTTCTGGTGCTGTGGTCTCTACATCATTACCTCCCGATAAGGTTTCATGGCTTTTGGATTATGGAGCCTCATTTCATATGACATTACATTCTTCTTTATTTTTTAGATGTTGCATTAATTCAACACCAAAAAATGTTTTTAGTGTCGGCAGATCCTCTCATAGTATTCAAAGCGTTGAAAATTTTGAAAACATTTCAAAATTCTCTATTCCAAAAGTTAGGCTTCTCTCAAAACTAAATTAAAATCTTTTGTTTATTTCACAAATCATCGACCATGGGTGTAGTGTCTCCTTCTCATCGAAAAAATGTTTTGTACAAGATCTTTAGTTTGTGAAGCAGATTGGGGAAGGCTACATAGAAGAAGACCTATACTACGTGGATCATCTTCTTCTTCCAAAAAGCAATTTTTTTTTTATAATGTTCAAAATGTAAATTTAGCTTTATGGCACCAAAGATTGGGGCATCCTAGTTTGTCAAAATTATCTCATGTACCCCATTTAAACAAATTTTGTAATGAAAATTTTTATTGTGAGGATTGTATTGTTGGCAAAATAAGGCTCTTTCCTTTAAAAAAAACTTTTTTTTCTTCTAAACCATTTGAATTAGTGCACTCGGACGTATGGGGACTTTCTTCGATTTTATCTAAAGGTGGATTTTTTTATTATGTAATATTTGTTGATGGCTATACAAGATACTCATGAATATACTTCCTTAGGCACAAAAATGTGGGTTTTGATAACTTTAAAAAAATACCATAACCTTATCAAAAATCAATTTGAGACCAAAATTTCTATCTTTTGCTCCGACTCTAGGGGAGATTTTATGTCAAATGTTTCAAAACTTATTTTAAAAAATAATGGAATTATTCATCAAAGATCATATGCCTATACTCCTCAATAAAACAAATTAGCCGAGAGAAAACATAGGCACATAATTAAAACCACTAGAACTCTTTTAATTGTAAAAGATGTTCCAAAACATTTTTGGGTTGAAGCATGTTTGACGGCCGCATACTTCATCAACCGACTCTCATCATCTAAGCTTCAAAACATCTCTCCATATAATTTTTTTTAAAAATCTATCCCAATTATCTTAGATTAAGGCCTTTTGGATGCAAGTGTTTTATTCTCATTGACAAAAATGATAAACTCTCTCACAAAGTTATACCGTGCGCTTTCTTTGGATATGGAGAAACTCAGAAAGGGTATAGATGTTTTGATTTAAAAAATAACAAATTATATATATATCTAGAAATGTTCGCTTGCCTGAGAAAGGCTCTGAGTACTCTTTTTTGCTTGAATTATTGCCTCAATGTAAGGGTGATTTTTCGTATAAGAATATAGAGATAAAGATCCTCAATCAAATCAGGATGGTGACAACATTGAAACTGGAGGACCTAATATAATTCAATATAGAAGACGTGATAATAATAGTAAACCAAATGCTTTAGAATGGTACTCTACCTTAAAATCAAACTAAAGTCGTCAGAAAATCATATAGGACTTCTAGACCCCCAGATATATTTGTTTCATATGAATCCTTCTCGCCTCAATATAGGGCTTGTCTAACTAGGATTTTGGTTTATTTTAAACCTACCACATATAAACGAGCAAAAAAATATCTCGAATGGGTAAAAGCTATGAATAAAGAATTAGGAGCACTCGAAAAATCTCTGACTTAGGAAATGTCTGATTTGCTTAAAGGTAAGAAAACTATAAGATGTAGATGGGTGTATAAACTTAAAACTAAGAGTGATGGGACCCTAGAAAGAAACAAGGCCCGATTAGTTGCTAAAGGGTATGCACAAGAATACAGAGTAGACTATGATGAGATATTTGTACCAGTAGCTAAGATGACTTCAATTAAGACCCTTATTGTTGTTGTTGCTATTAAAGGTGGTCTATATACTAAATGGATGTTAAAAATGCTTTTTTAAATGGAGATTTAAAAAAAGAAGTTTATATGGATTCACCTCCTAGATATGAAATCTTTTTTGGTAAGGTACTTCGATTGAGAAAAGCTCTTTATGGTTTGAAAGAGATACCTAAAGCCTGATATGATCACTTTAATTTTGCCATGCTAAAGCTTGGTTATACTGATAATGTTATGTTCACTAAGAAATTTGATGCAGGTATTGTTATTCTTCTCCTTTATGTTGATGTTATGATCGCTACTGGTGAAGACAAACAAGGAGTAAAGGATATTAAATGTATTTTCAAAATACATTTTGAAATGACTGATCTTGGATTTCTTAGATTTCTTCTTGGAATTGAGGTTGCTTACTCTCCTCAAGGATACTTGCTTTTTCGAACCAAGTTTGCTAATGATATCATTGACAGGTCAGGCATTACTGGTGAAAAAAAGGTGAACACACCTGGAGTTCTTAACTTCAAGATGAAGATTAATGATTAAACACCTCTGGATGATCCTACTCCATATCGCCAAATGATTGACGCCTTGACTTATTTAACTATTACTAGGTCTGATATTGCGCATGCAGTTAATACTGCTAGCCAATTCTAACATTTTCCTACCATAGTTCACGAGTGTTGTGATGAGAATTGTTAGATATTTACAAACATGTACCTCTAGAATTCTTTTGTTATCCTCTTCTTCCTCTCTTGAGTTGATTACTTATTCTGACTTAGATTGGGAAGGAGATCCAGATGATTGACTCTCAAATACTGGTTTTTGTGTTTTTGTAGGTAATTCTCTGGTGTCGTGGAAGTGCAAAAAGTATCTGAAAGTGTCTTTATCATCCACTGAAGCTGAGTATCATGCAATGGCTACAACAACATAAGAGATCATTTGGTTGTGAAGATTACTTGAAGACATGAGCATTTATCTTCGAACACCTTCCAGATTGTGTTGTGATAATAAGAGTGTGATATACATTGCCGACAACCATACATTTCATGAAGAAACCAAGCATTTCAAAATGGATTGTCACTATGTGCGTGAAGAATTTTTGAAGCACACCATCAGTCTACCTTTTGTTACATCCGAATATCAATTAGCAGACAACGCTTCTGTCACCTTGATTTTACTTTCTTCTTGACAAACTTTCGGTAATTACACCGTAAGTTTGAGGGGGGTGTTAAAATGTATTTGTGTATATATATATATATATACCCATCAGGGGTATCTAGTATGTTTGTAAACTGGGATATTTCAGTAAATTCATCTTGTAACAGGTGTCAACCTAATGTTTTTAGTTGCTTTTTTATTTCTCTTTTTTATTTTGTAAAGCTGGCAGCATTGGGTGGTGGTCCAACTAGCTGTTGGACCAGCCTTTTAATACATGGAGTGCCTATTTAAAGGCAGTCCTTCCTCTTGTAATAAAAATGCTTGATGCCAAGCTTATTTGAATAAACCCTTTTATTTTTTATGTGTTCTTGCTCCATTTTGAGAGTTTGTCTGATTAGCCCTTAGTGACTCTTTGTATTTGGCCCATTAGTGGCTCTTGTAATTGTGAGTGTGCACCTTTGTAGCCACTTTATGACATTGTATTTGTGCACTTGTTGCTTCATTACATCTGATACCATGTAATGAAATATGTGGAGAAACAAATACAAAGTGCACAAGCACTATTACAAGTCCAAAAAAGAACAATATAAAAGCACTAAGGCACTACACAGGCACAAAGTGCATATACAAGACTTCAAAGAGCAAAAAACAATAACACAAGAACATAAAAAATACAATCTTTATTTAGTAGAATGCTTAGGAAAAGCATTAACAACAAATGAGGGGGTGATCCCCTTTATATACACATGGAGAGGCTCAAAGAGCCGTTGGGATGGGTGCATCCCAACGGCTATAAATATTGGATGTATACAAATCATCACGAAAATCATCAACATTGTCTAAAATGTACATTTGTAGGATGAAACTTTTTTGTTCCAAGGTACAGCAGGTAAAACTCGACCTTTTTAAAGTTATCAAAACACCCTTTAGTGATGGAAAATAATGTAAGACTGCTTTGGCATTTCAACAACTGTTAACAGAAAGTAATTTAGTAAACTTGTTGGCAATTAGTCTGTTTATCCATGTGCATGTCTATGTGCTTCCTGGCAGAGTGTTGAAGTTATAAGTTGATATCACACACACATGCACATATAAATACCTCTGTATGTGTGAGGATATGTTAGGTTTTATCCACAAAGCAGATCTTCAATGGTCTGTGACACCCTTATTCTGTTTGAAGCATGTTTTGCCTTCAATTGATAAGCATTAGCAAGGGTTGCATTCAAGAGAACTGCAATTAAGCATGAAAAGTTCCTTGATTATATCGAAGTGGAATTTCATCCAAAATAATCAAAATGCCTATTGCTTGGTACTGCCATCTCATTGTAAAGACAATGTAGGAAACCAGGCTGTGAGACACACATAGTCCTGTTGCTGTTTACTGGAGAAAGTATTATTATTGGTCTGTTTGTTTTCGTTTAAATATTTTATTATTCTTTACTGTATCTTACAGTTTACCTGTCTATGGATTCATATTACCACATTACTGTTTTGATAGCACTTCATCAATTGAAATTTGGGACCTCGAATTTGTTTTTGATCCACTTTCTGGAGCTTTTGACCTTCACATTATTTACTCTCATGTCTTGGTTTAAGTTCCTTTGGTTGTGTTTCTGTCTCAGAGCGTTCGTGTTATCATGAATGATGCACTTTCAACAATTCCATCTCATTGCTTGCACATGTAAGGATTTGCCTATCTGATTACATTTTTTGGTTGCACAGCTGGATCTTTGTATTATATTTTTGCTGCTTTCTTGTATGGTTTTTCCTTCTGATTGTGCCATGTTACCTCTCTTAGTTACTATCCATTCACCAGTTTTTGCATTTTAGTACCTTCTGTGTTGTTTAGTTTTCGGGTCACTCACCAATTTGTGATTGTTCCAGACTTGGGGGCACATGCAACTAACTTTATCAGACTGTCCCAAAATCTCACTAAGATTTTCAATCCATTTAGATCTCACATTCTGCAGTCTATTTCCGCAGGTGTATTGAAGTTACAGGCGCATATGGTGCACAGAAGACGGAGATCAATATCAGCTTGACTGCCATTGGTCTTCTGTGGACTGCCACTGATTTTATTGCCAAGGTCCTATGGAGTACCAAGGAAGAGGGACTTACTCACCTACAACTGGAAGATAAGGAAGCAGGTATGTTCTTATTGGTATTATTTCATCATTACCAAATAAATTCATTTTTTTTTTGTTCTTGGATATGTAAAATCACTTCATTTAGCAGACTTAATTTTATATTCAAGAGTAGTTGTGCGTTGTTGTCCATAGGGGATACAATTGATCAGCAGTCAAGTCCAAAGCAGCTGGAACATGGTGCTCAAGGGAAAGATGAACATCCTATAACTAAAACTAGTGATCTTTATGGCCGAGCTCTGCTGATGGTGGATAAAGGTGATTGTGAGAAACTTCTGTTTTTAGTGTTCTCCATACTCCAAAAGCTAGGAGCAGATGAAAGGCCAGAGGTAATGACTCCCTTAGTTTGTGTAACATTTTTCAACATTGTGATTTCCATGGGGAAAATAAAATAAGGGGACAAGCAAATATGTTGACTAGTGAAAGCTACACAACTGTTTGTATTGGATGCAGTTACAAGATTTGTTGACCATTATATGGAAACAATTATTTTTCTCTGATCACAAATGAAAATTTCTTATTCTTTTAGCTACTATATTTCTTAATCATATAATTTGAAACAACGATTCAAGGATGGCAGGATTTGGTTGGTATATTTTGTCACCCAATCAATCATTCAACAAAATACTGCATAAATTTGTTATTTATCACTAAGTCTTATTCATATAACCTACTTCCATCTTCTAACCATGTTCCATAGTCATATTCAGCATATGTATCAGTCCTGCTTACTGCTGTCAATGTAAGCTTGGACAATCTTTTACTATGAGCATTTCATTCATTTGGTTATTGAGCGCCCATGAATTTCAGGTGAGAAACTCTGCAATCCAAACTCTCTTTCAAACTCTCAGCACTCATGGACAGAAACTGTCAAGAAGCATGTGGGAGCAATGCCTTTGGAATTATGTCTTCCCTATTTTGGATAATGTTGCCTCTTTGGTAGGTTAAACTACTTTGCTAATGCTTCGTCTGTTTGTGAGTTTCTGCATGAAATTTACTTTAAATTCTTCTTTTGCAGGCAGCTAGATCTTCTAAAGTTGAGTGGCAGGGAAAAGAATTAGGAGTAAGAGGAGGGAAAACAGTTCACATGCTTATACATCATAGGTAATCCATGATGTTACTTCTTCAAGAATTTCTATTTGTTTTCATGTTCTCTTGGTGACCTCATAGAATTTATATTTTTGGATTTTTTGGGCAACATTTTGCAGTCGTAATACTGCTCAGAAACAATGGGATGAAACACTTGTCTTAGTATTAGGTGGAATAACACGCATTCTTCGTTCGTTCTTCCCTTTCCTTCTTACACTAAACAACTTTTGGGCTGGTGAGTCTACCGCTTGTCCTAGTTGTATGAGGATTCTTGTTTATTAGCTTATGTAACTGTTCAGTGTTTATTTCATCTTATATGTTTTATGTTTGTGCACATTTTTCACCTTTTCAGGTTGGGAATCGTTGCTTGATTTTCTTAGAAATAGCATCTCAAATGGTAGTAAAGAGGTTGCCCTTGCAGCTATAAATTGCTTACAAACAACTGTTCTCTCTCATGGCTCAAAGGTGATTTCCAAACTGTTTTGTTTGTTAACAGTTCTCTTCCTAAATATTAATTCCTTTCCCTTCGTGTTTGAGTTATATATATATATATATATATATATATATATATATATATATATATATATATATATATATATAGGGTAAATATTGTCTACTAATGAAGGTACGGAACTAATGAGTAGAAATCACATTTTTCTTCAAAAATTTCTAATTTTTTTGTAGATCAAATGTTACAGATGTGATCTACATGGTTTGCTTAGTAAGAAATTTGTTTTGAATCATGTGATTATGACAAGTAATTAGGTTTTTAAAGAGGTCCAAAAATCAATGGCCCACAATGTAACAAAACTTTATAACTCAAAAGATCACATTTTTGCATCAAGAAAGCATGATCCAAGACTTTATCCTTAGCAAACAAAGCATGCTGAACACATCAATGTGGTTAGATTGAGTCGATACAACTTGCACCTATGATTTCTAGCTCATTAGTTCCTTACCTTCATTAGTAGCCAATATTAACCCATATATATATATATATAAACACGATGGTTTTAATCAGTATATTTGAGAGGTCATGGAGAATGATGTATAAAACGCATAGTGATCAATCAGGATTACTTCAAGATATTTGTCATACTATGTTTCAGAAGAATTTGAAACCAGAAAACTTTAATACTGATTCTCATGACATCAGGGAAACCTGCCAATGGCTTATATGAAATCCATATTTGATGTTTATGAACTCATTCTGCAACATTCCTCAAGCTACAAGAGTGTGGTTGCCATCAAGGTGAAGTTGGAGATATTGCATAGCCTTGGTAATGTACTGGTCTGAGATTTTGCTTTAATTTTAGTTCGATGATTCTGTTCCATTGTATAAGAAAAATGCTTTTGAATCATGGCAGGAGATTTCTACGATCAAGAAAAATTGATGTTTGATAATGTTATGTACTCAAGATTGCTGGGAATTGTGCATCTTGCTGTTAGATATTTGAAGATTGTCAATGATGATGCAGAAACAGATTCTGTAAGCATGAAAACTTAGTATCACTGCATTTATTCTCGCTAAATGGGCTGCATCATTATTGTTCACTCAAGTCTTCTATGGCTATCACACAGCTTCCTAAGCTATAGAACATATGCCTTTCTGGTTCTGCTTCTTTGCTGAGAAAAGTCCATGTTTATTCACAAATTCATGTTTTTTTTCCAGGGTAATATTACTCCAGTTCAACGCACTGTGTTAGAAATGCTTCCTTTGTTGGAGCCTGTCCCACAATTATCTACAATGTGGTCACTTCTTTTCCGGCAGTTGTTCTCTTATCTTCCAGTATTCGAACCCCCTTTACAAGAGACAGATGACAGCACTGTACGGAAGCATAAAATTGCCAACCATATTTCAGTTATTACTTCAATAGCAAACAAAGACTACAGCAAGCATAGCTCCCCTTCAGAAACTGACATTGCAGATGTTTCTGGAAATGTACAGGATGGAAAATCAGTGTTACCAAGCTATGACATACCTAATGATGGATGTGGTATTTCTCAATCTAAATCAGAAGATCAGGTTCCACATAATAGGCCATCCACTGGCAATTATACAACGTTGACCATCTCAAGTCAGTTCGCGGAAAAGCTTGTACCTGTTGTTGTGGGCCTTTTCGTTCGTGCTCCAATAGCAGAGAAATGGAATATTTTCCCAGAATTGATTCAAGGTCTTGGAAGGTAACAGTTTTTGCAAACGGCTATTCTGCTTATTTCCCTTTCCTATCTAGAATTCTTGAAGTTTTGCGGCATTGTCTGCCTTATGTTCAGTTGTGCCCTATGGTCTATCCTATTTAATCTAAATACCCAAGATATATGTTTATTTAGGTTTCTTTATTTTCAACTTGTACGTGAGATGCCCTGTGATGTATTGTGGTTTGATACATGCATTGATAAATATGCATTGGTATTTATCATGTTTAACATCTGAAGGCTTCTTATATGTGTATTCACAGGAAGGAGCTTTAATTTAATTTGTGATTTTATCTAATTTGTTTTATCTTTTATTTTTTTGGGGGTGCTAGGAGAGGATGGAAGGAGGGATCTTTTTGGCTGATTATTGGCCGAGATTGTGGCCATTTGTAGTGTTTGCTGTTGATCTTTGGGTATTGTTGATCTTGATTGCTTTGTTACCATTGTTCGCCTTTTTGCATCTTTTTATATTGACATCATTTCTATCTATCGAATGTTTATTCACAAATGCCTTTTACGTAGTCTTTGTTGCTCTATTAAATTGTACATAATGAATCTTATTAATTTTTACCTTATTATTGTTAATATCTTTCTCTCTCTCTCTCTCAATATATATATATATATATATAACCCTCTGCTTTATTATTATTATTATTATTATTATTATTATTTTGGCAAATGCTTGCAGTCAGGACTCAAGCACATGTTTCCATCCTGACCTGCTTTTACCCATGTGGTAAGATAGATTTGGTTAATTCTTTAACTTAGTGGCAAGCTCGTACCATCAAAACATTTAGATGTTTCCATAGAGCTCATAAATAGTAACATTATGAAGTTCGTTATTCAAATTAATAATGCTTTTTTGTTTTATATTTATGTTATGAAGGTGCATGACAACAAGAAGAGACCATCCAGATGGTGAGCTTTGGAGACGTGCTGTTGAAGGATTCAACCGTGTTCTTATAGATGATATCAACACTCTGCAAGATGTCAAGTTGGATCTGAATATAAGCAGGCCTCCCAGGACACGGTTCTGGAAAGAAGTTGCAGATGTCTATGAAATGTTTCTTGTTGGATCATGTGGGCGTGCACTTCCATCAGGTGTTTGTTCACCTACAGCCCTTATTGCAGATGAGGCGCTTGAAATGGCTGTTCTAGATGTTTTGAGTGATAAGATGCTCAAGTCAAACATCGATGCTCCAGCTGAGGTTTATCTCTTTTTTCTGAAATTTGTTTTGCTGCTTCTTACTTGTCTTTCAAGCTTTTCATGTTCTGCTGTTTAATTTCTGTAAGATATTATATTCTCTGCAGATATTGCAACGGCTAGTTTCTACTTTGGACCATTGTACATCAAGAACTGCTTCATTGCCGGTTGAAAGTATAGGACTCTTGCCTTCACATTGCAGCCGATTCTCATTAGCTTGCTTACAAAAACTTTTTTCATTGTGCAGGTAAAATTTTAATTTTGGAAAGCTGTTTATGTAATGAGATATGCGGAAATACAAAAGGTTCAATAATGAACCGAATAACACAAGCACTTAATGTGCAATTTACACAAACCCACTATGGGGTGAATGCCAAACGGCAAAAAGAATATTATTCAAGAGAGAAAAATGGAGAAAACTCGTATATTTTGAGAGGGGGGAGACCCCTTTATATACAAGAGGGAGCAACTAAAGTTGGGGCCATTGTGGCTCCCATAATGGACATTGGGGACCCCAACGATCCATTATGTGGGGCCCCCAATGGTCCCTTTCATGAGCAATAAAAAATAAAAATAAGAAAAATAATAAAAGTAAAAATAAGAAAAGAAAAAACCTAAAAATAAAAAAGTACATGGTGAAATAACCAGGGTATTTTGATATAAATACACAGAATAATATATATATATATATGCATCTATGTAACAGGGATTCGGCTAGCAGGGTGCCGCACCCGCGTCGACGTGACTCGACGAGGGTGCGGCACCGGGTGCGGGTGCGGCACCAGGTGCGGTCAACCTGACCCTGGGTGCGTTGACCGCACCCACGGTCATTTCGGTCCATTTTTTGGATTTTTTTTTTAATTTTGCCCTATGAAAAGGGAGTGGGTGTTGTGCAGCCGCTGGAGTGTTGGGGTAACCAACCCCCCCTCCCCACGATCCCCCACGACCCCCATCTCCCTTTTGTTTCGCCCCTCTTACGCACTCTTCTAAACCCCCCATCCTCTTCCTCACTTGTTACATGTCTCTCTCACTTGTTATCTTCCTTCCCCTACTTCTCTCCCTCTCGTTTTCCTTTCTTTCTCGCACCATTTGGTGAAAAGGCACACGGATCACACGAGCACGATGGCGAGGGGACTCCTTTGGATTCACGGTAGCCGAAAGAGGGAATCAGAAAGAAATCAGGAATCCACGATTCACAGGTAGGGTTTACTACGATTGTCGTGGGTGTATTTTGTTCCAAGTTTGCAATGGGTTGTAACACACCCCAAATATAAAGGATTTTGAAAGAAAAAAAGAGGGGTTTTAATGGCTGCCGAAAACCCCAAATCGGCAGATTTAGGGGTTTCGGTTGCTTTGAACCCCAAATCAAAAGAGGAGTTTTAAGGGCTGTCGTAAACCCCAAATCGGCAGATTTGGGGATTTCGACTGCTATGGACCCAAAAAAAAAATCGAAGATTGAAATCATGGACTGAGTACTGGCAACAAAACGTTTTTTTTCTTCTTGTATGAAATCCATGAATAGAAATCTGTGATTTAGTTATCCTAAATTAAAATTGAAAAAATGTTTGCAATTTGCCTCAACTAATCGGTGTTCTCTTTTGTATCTCAAAGTATAGTTGTGTATGACTGCGGGTTTGCATTTTTATCCATGGTCGAAAATCTGTCTGCAACACCTGCATTACAACAAAGGATGTGTTTTATTAGTTGTTCTCACTTTCTTAGTTCTTATCCCATCATAATTGTGTAATGAATGGTGTCGTACATTTGGATGCAAGTAGGAGTTATATTGGTCGAGATAGTATGAGATTTTATGCTACCTAAAATGTGATGAACATGAAATGTCGAGGAGTTATCTTTTTAAGTATTAAAACATATGTTGTGATTTGCAATATAGATTGTAACTGATCACACCCCTAATTATTAGAAGGGAAATCTATGTGTGTTTATGGATATTCTATAACATAGGGAATTTGTAGGTATTTTTGGCACACGTGGGTCCAGGGGTGTTACATATTTAATCCATGTACAACTTATTTTCTTAGATACACTATGGTACTGTGCTATGCTTTGCTGGATATTGGTTTTTCAAGATGATTATACCGTGATGGTACCATTCACACCAGAAATCGTGAAATATGTTGTTTGTTCATGCACATTTTTTTTATAGAAAACTATAGTTCTAATTGAATTTGAACATGTTGAGTAGTGGATTTTTTATATATATATATATATATATATATATATATATATATATATATATATATATATATATATATATATATATATATATATATATATATTTACATTTTTGCCCCTGCCGCACCCCCGCATCCGGGTTTTTTGGAAGTGCCGAACCCCCGCACCCATGTGACATAGATATGCATATATATATATATATATTAACACCCCTCATTAAACTTTACAAGGAAAAAACTGAAAGTTTGCTAAGAAGAAACAAAAAATGAAGAGATGGAAGTGCTTTGGTGAAGAAGTCAGCCAACTGATATTCTAATGTAACATAAGGCAATGTAATAGTCCCTCTAAGGTATTGATCTCGAACATAGTGACAGTCCATTTCAATATGCTTGGTGCGCTCATGGAAAGTATGATTGCTTGTAATGTAGATTACACTTTTGTTGTCACAATACATCTTGGAAGGAGTTGAGATGATGACCCGCATATCACAGAGAAGACTTCTAAGCCATACAATCTTCATGGTTGTAGTCGTCATGGCACGATATTCAGCTTCCGTTGATGACAAGGATACTTTTTGTTGCTTCTTGCTCCTCCAAGAAATAAGTGAATCCCCTAAGAAAACACAAAAAACAGTGGTTGAGATTCGATCACTGGAATTACCTCCCCAGTCTGCATCATTATAAGTAGTTAAATATATTTCATATATATGTACATGTACCTCAAGTAGGTTTAGATGTTTCCATCAAGCGTCAATTTTAGGAAGATTTAGACAGAGTAGTACAAGGGATATCTCATGGAGAAAAGATTTTCATCGGCGGTGACCTTAATGGGCATGTAGGCATTAATAGGGATGGATTTGAGAGTATCCATTGGAGGCTATGGTATAGGAGAAAGAAACGAAAGTGGAGAAAGAATTTTAGATTTTGGTTTGTCCTATAATATGATCTTAGCCAACACTTGGTTTAGGAAGAGGGAGTCTCACCTAGTAACATTTAAAAGTGGGGTTAATACGAGTCAGATAGATTTTTTCCTACTTAAAAAGAGAGATAGGGGTTGTTGCATCGATTGTAAGGTTATACCAATAAAAAGTATAGCTACACAACATAGAGTCTTAATTTTAGATCTTAGAATTAGAAAATGCCGCAAAAGAGATAGACATAAGATAGATCCTAGAATTAAGTGGTGGGCACTGAAAGGAGCTAAACAAGGAATGTTTCTAGAGCAGGTAGTTAAGGAAGTTGATTAGTGTCTCGAGGAGGATTCAGAAACAATGTGGAATAAGATAACGGGTTGCATGAGAAAGGTGGCTAAGGAGGTATTGGGTGAGTCTAAAGGCGGTGCACTGCTAGGTAAGGATACATCATGGTGGAACGAGGATGTAAAATTAGCTATTAAGGTTAAAAGAGAGTGTTATATAAATCTAAGTAAAAGTCATGATAATGAGAATTTAGAAAAATATATGATAGCAAAGAAGGAAGCTAAGAAAGTAGTTCGAAACGCGAGGGATAAGGTATATAAGGAGGTTTATGACAAGTTGGATACCAAAGATGGAGAAAAAGATATTTATAGGCTTGCAAAGATGAGAGATAGGAAATCCCTGGGTATGGTTAGATGCATCAAAGATGAAACTCAAAGAGTTTTAGTCAAAGATGAGGAGATTAAGGAGAGAGGGAAAGATTATTTTGATAAGCTTTTTAATGGAAGTCATGCTCATGATCTTGGAGACTTCTTCATTCCTTCACATGAGATGAATCGTGACTTCATGCGCAAGATTCAAAAGAAAGAAATTGCAGAGGCGTTAATGAAAATGAAATCAAGAAAGTCAGTTGGACCAGATGGTATACCTATCGAGGCTTGAAAATGCTTGGGTGAGAATGGTTGACAAATCTTTTTAACAAGATTTGGCGGACAAATAAGATGCCTAAGGAGTGGAGGAAGAGTACTTTGGTGCCTCTATATAAGAATAAGGGTGACATACAAGATTGCACAAACTATCGTGGTATAAAACTCATGAGTCATACTATGAAACTTTGGGAGAGGGTGATTGAGCATAGGTTGAGGAAGGTTGTCATGATATCGGAGAATCAATTTGGTTTTATGCCTGGAAGATAAACTATGGAAGCTATACATCTTCTTAGACAAATTATTGAGAGATATAGAGAGAGGAACAAAGATTTGCATATGGTTTTTATTGATTTAGATAAGGCATATGATAGAGTACCTAGGGTTGTTCTCTGGTGGACAATGATGAAGAAAGGTGTTTCTCTCAAGTACATTAGTATAATTAAGGATATGTATGAAGGAGTAGTAACCAATGTCCGCACTTGTAGAGGGGTGACAACTAATTTTCCTATAACGGTTGAGTTACATCAAGGATCTGCTTTAAGCCCTTTCCTATTTGCTATAGTGATGGATGAGCTTACGAGATCAATTCAAGAAAATGTGTCATGGTATATGTTGTTTGTTGATGATATCGTTTTGATTGATGAGTCTAGAGTTGGGGTTAATGCTAAGTTAGAATTATGAAGACAGACATTGGAAGCAAGAGGTTTTACGCTGAGTAAGAGTAAGACAGAATATATGGAATGTCGGTTTAGTAAGCAACGCAGTAGTGATGAGAGTGTAGTGAAGCTTGGCGAGCAAGAAATATCGGTGGATGACTGTTTCAAATATTTGGGATCTATCATTTGAAATGATG
Organism: Nuphar pumila; assembly: GCF_984573655.1. NCBI lineage: Eukaryota > Viridiplantae > Streptophyta > Magnoliopsida > Nymphaeales > Nymphaeaceae > Nuphar > Nuphar pumila. Next base: position 125,690,518 of record NC_143257.1, on the reverse strand, counting down.
GAGAAATTGATGGAGATGTAAACCATAGGATAAAGGTTGGGTGGATGTAATGGAAAAGTGCAACTGGAGTGTTGTGCGATCGTAGAATGCCATTGCGGTCGAAGGGAAAATTTTATAGGACGACAATTAGGCCCGCTTTATTATATGGTACGGAATGCTGGGCTGCCAAGAGACATCATATTCAAAAAATGAGTATAGCTGAGATGCGTATGCTTTGTTGGATGTGTGGAAATACAATAAAAGATAAGATTCGAAATGAGGAGATACGTAAGAAGGTAGGCGTTGCATCCATTGAAAATAAGATGAGAGAAAATCGTTTACGGTGGTTTGGACATATTCGGTGAAGGCCTAATGATGCTCCAGTTAGAAGGATGGACAAATGGAAAAATATATTAGTCAAAAGAGGTCGAGGTAGGCCTAAGAAGACTTGGATGGAGATGATAGGAAAGGCTATGAATGCTTTGAACCTCACCGAGGACATGGCATTGGATAGAAATGATTGGAGGAGAAGGATTCATGTGGAGGACCCTGAATGATTTTCTTTTTTGGTTCATATCGCCGACCCCAATTGTTTTGGGATGAAGGCGTAGTTGTTGTTGTTGTATATATGTATATATATCTATCTATTTATCTATATATATATATATATATATATATTTGTAAATACCCAATAGGGGTAAAATGGTCATTTCACTCATTCATGCATATTCATTTTTGAATATGCCTTTTTCTTCTTCTTCTTTTTCTTTTTCTTCTTTTATTTATTTTGAGGTTGGAGGGGTCTACCATATAGGTCACACAAATGTGACCGTTGGAGGGGCTCCAACGCCTATATGGAGCCCCTCCTTGGGTTCCATTTTGCCTATAAATAATGGGGTCTTCCCCCTTGTAAAGCAATCCTTTTGTAAGAGGTTCTCTCATTCTTCAATAAAGTGATTTATTATTTTTTCATGCCTTTGTGCATGTATGCTCCTTTGTGAGTGTTCATCTTGCCTTTGTGCACATATCGATCCATTGTGAATCTAGTGCCTTTGTGCACATAGCTTTAGTGTTGAAGATATTTTTATAAAGAAAAGCCTTTTTGAGATGGTATTCTTGATATATCGCACAATTCTCATGACAACTGCCATAGGAGCATGCTGGAACTGGTTTACTGAATGAACAACATAAGCGATATCCGGTCGGGTAATGGACAAATAAGTAAGTCATCCAATTAATTATCGATAAGGAGTATGATCATCAAGTAGAACATCATCTTCAAGTCTTAATTTAACATTAATAACTTCAGGAGTTTCTACTTTCTTATCATCTGAAATCCCCGACTTAGCACAAATGTCCACTGGCAACTTCATTTGGGATAAAATATATCTTCTTTGTGAATAGGTCAACTCAATACCTAGAAAATATCTCAGAAAACCCAAGTCAGACATATCAAAAGTTTTCTTTAACATAGACTTAATGTCATTTACTCCCTCTTTGTGACTTCTTGTGATGATCATCATATCATCAACATAAAGTAGAAGAATTATAATAGAATCACATGTTTTCTTAACAAAGAGAGCAATGTCAGAATAACATGAAACAAAACCCAAGTTAATTAATACATTACTAAATTTGTCATATCGATCCTTGGGAGTTTGTTTAAGACCATACAATACTTTCTTTAGTTTCAAAACTTTCTCATTTAAATTCATACCAGGAGGAGGATCTATATAAACCTCTTCACTAAGATCTTCATTTAAAAAAACCATTTTTAACATCAAGTTGATAAATATGCCATTTTTTCATAGAAGCAATTGCAATAAGAGCTCGAACACTTGTCATCCGTGCAACCGAGGTAAACGTCTCATCATAATCTACCTCATACTCTTGTGCATATCCTTTAGCTACCAATCTAGTCTTATATCTTTTTAAGGAGCCATCACTTTTCGTTTTTACCTTAAAAACTCATCTACATCCTATGGGTTTCTTTCCTTGAGGAGAATTAACAATTTTCCAAGTTTGAGCTTTCTTAAGTGCATTAAGTTCATGTTGCATGACTTCATTCCAATGCGCATATTGTTTAACATTATTGTAATGAGATTGTTCATAAAAAGAGTAGATGACTAATAAACAAGCTCTGAAATATGGTGAAAAAGACTTATAAGACACAAATCTATTTGGTACTTTAGAGATACGATTTGACCTTCTTTGAGATGATTCTTCTAAAGACATTTGAGAAAATTTGTCAAAAGCACATGAATGGGTATTTTCACTTCTTCTAGTATAAACTTGAGTATTATTTGTTACATGTCCATCTATACTTTCATGAGAGTCATCTCTTTCATTGTTAAAAGTTTGTTCATTTGGATTTTCAACATTATTGAGAAGTTTAAGATTCTCAATCGAATTTGATTCATCTTGTCGGGGTAGTAAATCAAATAAGAAAGAATAGTCAATGTTTTCTTTTGGCTCATCATTTGCAAAACCATCTTCTTCTTCAAGAAAAGTAACATCTTTTGAGATATAAAGTTTATTATTTGATAAGTCAAAGCATCAATATCCTTTTTGTTTTTCGCCATATCTTAAGAAAACACATTCAATAGCTTTTAGAGAAAGCTTATCATTTTTGTGAGTAAGAACATAGCATTTACTACAAAAAATTCTTAGCCTTTTGAAATTCGGAGACATATTATAAAGTTTTTCAAAAGGAGAAACATTTTTTAAAGATGAAGGAGTTTTATTAATAAGATATGTTGAAGTTAAAGCGGTTTCGGCCCAAAATGACTTTAGAATATTTTTAGAAATTAGAAGGATTCTAGTTGTTTCTATAATATGCCTATGTTTTCTTTCCGCAAGCTCATTTTGTTGCGGTGTGTTAGGACAAGATCTTTGATAACAAATTCCATTTTGTTGTAAATAAGTTTGAAATTCATTTGACATATATTCTTCTCCTGAATCCGGTCTTAGAATAGACAAATTACTTAGAAACTGATTCTTAATCATTGCATGAAAATCATTAAAGATGGAAAACACTTCAGATTTTTTATTTAGAAAGAAGATCCATATGTATCTAGTGAAATTGTCCACAAAAAATACATAATATGATAAATGCCCCTTAGACATGATAGGAGAAGGACCTAAACATCGGAATGAACCAATTCAAACGACCGTGTAGAGACAAAACTTCTTTGAGGAAATGGAGTGGCTTTTAATTTACAATATTTGCAAGTCATAACTTTATCGTTACAAGAATTTCCCAAAAAGGAGAAGAGAGACATCTTTAAAAAATTTGGATGGTCAGGTCTCTTGTGCCAAACTTCTATACTTTTGACATTTACAAAATTACAAAATGACTTGGATGGTAGAGTCAAAAAATTCATAAAATATAGATCGCCCCTCCTATGGCCTTGCCCAATCAGCTTCCTTGAATGGAGATCATGCACGGAGCAATCTTTAGGTGAGAAAGATACTTTGCAACCTTGATCGGTAATTTGAAAGACCGAAAATAAGTTTAAATTGATTTTTGGAACCACCCTTACTTTTGGAACAATTTTTTTTGAGAATGTTTTAAATCAAGTGTTCCAATGTTTTCAATTTTCAAAGAAGTCCCATTGGCCGTTGAAACATAAGATGTTGTGGGGGTGGAATAGACATTAGAAATGATGTGTTTATTTGGTGTCATGTGAAAAAAAGCACCGAAGTCCAAAATCCACATACCTGGAGGAGATGAGGAGGTTGCGATGGTGGCACTCGAAGTAGAGGAACACTTAAGAAGATGTTGAAGTGCCTCCGAGATTTGATTTAAAGTGTCTTTAATGTCTCCTCCATTGTTGCTTACTTTTTTATTTTGGGCATTTTTACCAACCGCAACCACTTTTCCTTTAAGCTTAGGGCAAACCGGTTTGATATGACCCAGTTCATTACAATAGTGACAAATAACACCCTTTCTAAAGTCATTATTCTTGGTAAAGTGGGGAGGCCTATAGGGCTTAACATTGGATCCTGACCTAGTAACGGCCAAGATCTGATCACTTTTATGAGTCATACCAAGACAAGTTTCTTCTTGGCATACTTTGGCAAGGGCATCTTCAGTAGGTAAGGCCTTGCTTTTATGAAGAAGGGATGTCCTTGTTCAAATTCCGGTCTAAGACCGTGAAGAAATTGAAAGAAATGTTCTTTTTCAATTTGTTCGCTTCTTAATTCAATATCTTCTAGAGCCATCCACTTGGGCTCAAGATGAGCAAGTTTATCCCAAAGGGAAGACAAAGCACTAAAATAATCTCGGACACTCATGTCCCCTTGTTTAGTGGATCTAATTTTTTCTTGACAAAAAAAATTTCTAGCTGGATCCTTTTTTGGTATACATACCCTTAAGAAAGAACCAAACTTCATTGGCTCTTCTAAACTTAGCAATGTTGGCACAAATCTTTATGTCAACATTGTTCATGAACCACGCCAAAATTTTGGCGTGGTTACTTTCCCAAATTTCTACTTTTGTTTGATGCTCATTGATTGCTTTAATGCGATCCTCACCATCAAGAGCCTTTTCAACACCACCTTCGATCTTGGTGAGCTTCAATGTGTTAAAATATGATGATCTCCAGGTTCACCTCTGCAAGAAAAGAGAAAACACGATAATGGGAAAGAGGTTGGAGAAAAATAACATGTTAAAGTGTTCAGCGTGTTTTCATTGTATTAGGGTATGAGTATTTAACTAATACATACTTTTAGGGTACAAAATACCCTTTAATAACAAAAAGAATTACAACACTATGTTTAGATCTGGATCTGATCCGGTACAAAGGTCGGGTCCAGTCACTTCTTTTCATCCTCCCTCAAGTTATGCATGGTCTTGAACCATGAACAACTTGCTTTTCAGAAACCAGAATTTGTCCTTTGTGAGCCCTTTTGTTAAAATATCTGCAACTTGTTCATCGGTTCGCACAAACATAGGCTCATCCTTTTCTTCAACCTTTTTCCTGACGAAGTGTTGATGTATCTCAATGTGCTTGGCTCGACTGTGATAAATAGGGTTAAAAGACATATTAATGGTACTTTGATTATCACACAACAGAAGTGATCGAGCAATCCGTTTTCCCATCTCTACTAGGAAAGGTAGAGATGAGAAAGAACTTAGAAAATCACTTCCAAGATTATAAATAACCCAATTGGCTCTGATACTATGTAATGAGATATGTGAAAATACAAAAGGTTCAATAATGAGCTGAATAACGCAATCACTTAATGTGCAATTTACACAAACCCACTATGGGGTGAATGCCAAAAGGCAAAAAGAATATTATTCAAGAGAGAAAAGGAGAGAGAACTCCCACATTTTGAGAGGGGGGAGACCCTTTTATATACAAGAGGGAACAACTAAAAGAAGGGGCCATTGGGGCTCCCATAATGGGTGTTGGGGAGCCCCAACTATCATAAATATGACCGTTGGGGGGGACGCCAACGATCCATTATGTGGTGCCCCCAATGGTCCCTTTCATAAGCAATAAAAAATAAAAAAATAAAAGTAAAATTAAGAAAAAGAAAAAACCTAAAAATTTAAAAAGTACATGGTGAAATGACCAAAATACCCCTATCAGGTATTTTGTTATAAATACACACAATAATATATATATATATAAACAGTTTCTTCTTTTTTTATTTTTTCTCATTATATAGCAACGCACTGTTAGTTTGAGTTGTAGGCAAGTCTATCTATTGGCGGTAACAGCATATCCACAATGCCTTCTTTAACACTTCTGTCCAATCAAACTCATTAAAGTTTTTATAGTCACATTATCATCTTATACTCACTGACTTTTTGTTCCTTGAGGCCAATATAACACATAAAATTTAATCCCAGCAACGTGTTAAAGTTATTATACAATGATCTTGACTAATTTCCAGACATAGTGATGCTTGTTATCTTTAAATGAAGAGAATACTTGATCAGCTCCAACAGGTCATTGATGAGTGTTTTCATGAATAAATGTATTGGTTGTGCTGCAAGACATTTAAGGCTTCAATGCAGTTTTAGATCCTTCGAATCAAAAGATATCCAACTCTTTTGCAGCATGTAAGATTTGTGTTTTTCATCTGATATTAGAAAATTGATAGCAAGTCACTTGTTCAAATTCAGCAACAGCATTCTTGATCTGAAAACTTTCATCGAAACCATGAATAATGTTTTGGATTAGACTTTGTTAGTTAGCTTTTCCTTTCTCCTGCTGGAGTAGATTCCAATTTTATTTGAACACAAAAGATATGTTGCGGCATATTTCCATGTTGGTAGCACGATCCTCAATTACTTTTACTTTTTTGACAGTTATGAGCAGGGCAGCCAGTGGCACACATCAAGGTTTGAAGTTTCTCATGTTGCAGTAACACTAGTTATCAAAAGATGCGAATTCATCCTAGATCGGTTTCTGATTGATGAAAATGACTTAGGTATGACTTTGTTTTACTTCCTGTAACTTGAAATGGGAAGGTGTGAAATCTTGCAACAGCAACATGGCTAGGGACTTTGAGGCACCTCTAGAGTTAAGTCACCAGCTTTCATAGGTTGTGGTTTTTGGACCATGATCCAAAGGTCAGCATGCAGGGACATAGTATGCTGATCAAAGTCCAACTAGAGAATTTAATAACAATGTCCTTGTCGCTTTATCAAAAGGACAGGTTCCCACAAACATAATGGGTATGGCCTAGCCGATTATATTGTGTTTGGAACAGTGGAAAATTGGAATGGTATTAAGAAACTCTATGACTATTGGAACAGCCACGACAAGTTTCTGCAGGAGTGGAGGTCTTGGTTACCATTCCAAATGTGTCTGTAATTCTAAACCTTGAGAAATTACAGAACAATGCGAAAAGTGGACTTTGCAAGTGTCAAAAAGGAAGAAGCTTTCCAAGAGTTACTGGCATACACACATTTGGACTGGAGTATACTTTGATGTCCGAGTTAGACTCAAAGAAGTGTTTAGGGCTCAATAAAATCTGTTTCATTGGAATGTTACTGTCCAGCACATGCTTCCTCTCTGTCTATGAAATTTTCTGTAGTATAAGCTATGGTGCTGGGCCAGTGAAGGATGATGCCATCCCAACTTGAGATTTGTCAAGTCAAAATTCTGTGAACTGAGTGGAGAGTTACTACTTACTAGTTATGTTTTTTCTTTCTTTGCACTTGAACCCAATTGTTAACTCTCTTATGGTTGTTTTTTCGCAGGTGAGCTGCCTCTTCCATCTGTTAGAATTGAGGAGGCTCTTTGCGTGCTTAAAGAGCTTGCCCGCCTTGTCCTTCATCCTGCAACTGCCTCTCATCTTCCTCTGCAGCCACACATCAGGGCTGCATTGCCGGAGCATGATCTTGCCGATAGACGTACTCACCTGCTGGTCCTCTTCCCGTCGTTCTGTGAGCTTGTTGTTTCCAAGTATGCAACCAAGACCCTCCCTTTCTTCTTCTCCGGTCCTCCCCACCTCTCTCCCTTCCTTAGCACAATAGAGTGAAGATGGTTTTCCTTGAGTGGGCATATTTCAAAACCTTATAATCATCCTAACCATCGAATGATTTTGGTGAACTCTCCTATGCTGAATCAAGGGTCCAATATTAGCCGTTTAGATCTCTGATTGGGTAGTTTTGCATTTTTTTTTTTGGTTCATCTGTTCATTCTTCCACCAACGGTGGAGTGGTTAGACGTCATGGATCTGCAGAACTGTTAGATGTTTACAGCTTTCTGAAATCCACCAGCCCTATGGCTTCATGACTTGTAATATATACATCCCAGAAGTGGCATTCTCCTGCCACTGAGGTAAAATTCAGATTGTTTGTGGTGGCTCACAAGTCATTCTTGCAATTTTTGTAGGGAACCACGAGTGAGGGAACTGGTTCAGGTATTACTACTACTTGTCGCTGCAGAACTGGGGCTACAGAAAAGAAACTTGGCTACTTAGCATGCGATAGAGGATGGTATTTAACATTTGTAACAGGTTCCCTATTCTTGCTGCCATTGGATATCTCAGCCTACTCATGGAATGCAACCTGGCGCACAAGTTCTCTCTCACCCTTCTGTGACATCTCAGTTGTAAGTCTGTTGTATTTATATCAATTCCCACTTTCCTTGTTTTTTCTTTTTTTTTTCCTTGTCTCTTTGGCCCGTGTATTCATGTATATTTGATCACCTTCTAGCCATGCCATCTAAGCTGGGTCCAGTTTTGAAATCTTTATAGAAGTTTGTTTTGAAACGTGAGGTTGAATATCACTCTTTTTTCTTGTTACTGGTGAGTTTAACCAGAGTCTGTTCTTTGAAAGGATTTTGTTGGTCACCCTGAAAAAAAAAGTAAATATTCTAAATGTTTCTCATCTCTTCTTCCTACTTCTCTACATGCCTTTTTTTTTTCCGAAATTTGACACTTTCGATCTAACCAAGTTCGAACCCAAACATAAGTTGGTGGTCTGGCAGATTCTTTTTAACCGCACATTCCCTGTCATGAAATGAGCTAGTAATAGAAAATGGCTAGAAGTTGAAAAAAAACAAGTTTCAACGCGAGTCATAATTGCCCCAAAGGGGTTTGGCGTAGTGGGATGGGTCCTATGCTGCTGGTCCGGCAGTCTGAGTTCAAACCTCATGGGCGTCTGGAAGTATGGCAACTCCCTGGGGGAAAGGGCTAAGCCCATAGATTTTTACACTGCAAGGACAGTGATCGTAAATACGGCAGGCAGAGCCAGTGTGACTCTCTGATCCTGGTGGCAGTTTCTTCCTGTAAATATAAAAAAATAAATTGAGTCTTAATTTATATATTTTCCTATTTCTCAGAACCCTTTGAGTTTTACTTTTAAGTTGTTAAGTATCTTCTTTCTAATCTTGTATATGATGCTGCAGACAAATTTACCCTTTCAAAAGTAACTAAAGCTCGTTGAACTACCACCTTTTTTAACTCACAAGCCTTGTCTTAAATCTTTCCATCTGAGGTAATAAATAAAAACCTTGGTTGGCATATTTTTGAAGGGACATTTGAACAATTGTCTTCATAATCACAGATGAGCCCAAGACCAAACCAAGGGTGGCACCCTTTTTTATGACACGCTGTTCTTAGGAAGCGGCTTTGGCCTCCAAAAAAAAAATAACAAGGGTGACGAAAGTTTAGGGCCTGTTTGGATGGCAGTTCTTGGAAAAATGTTTTTCATGTACTTGTTTTTATTAGTAAATTTTATTGAAAAGAATGTTTAAAACGATATCTTGAATTTTGATGTGTTTGGTTGTGAAACCTATTTTTCATAAAATAATGGGACCGAAGCAGTGACTGCCGTTCTCCCTTCTTCTTTTCAGGGACCGTCTGCATGTCACTGAAAGTCTGTCGGCCTTTTTTGCGAAAATGCATTGACGGGGCATGCGTTTTCTGCCAGAGCCCACAGTGACAAAACAAACTTGGAAAACGTCTTATCCATGGAAAATGAGGTCGTTTTCAATGCTGGACCTCCTTTTTTTGCGGTGTTGGGGGTTCCGATTCTGTTTCTGCGTAAGAAGGTGCCGCGTCTTCCTCTTCCATGACATGCAAATGGACCCTCAGTGTACCGACGGCAAAAAGGTTCCTTCAGTATTGGTATCGGCCCTGAATGGTTTGGCCAACGTTTCAGGTGTATGGGCTGATACCGTTCTGTATCAGGCAAAAATAATAAAAAATCATTATGTGACAATCAGAACGTGAAACCTGCTAAAATTATTAAATAATATTAAAAAGTAATTGTTAGTATTTTTCATATTTATTAAAAAATAGCCGATTCAGGAATGAATCGATTTGTATGAGCTGATACAGGCCGATAGGCACCGATACTGATAACATTGCGTCTGCTTCATACCTGCCCCCCAACCCCATTGGAAAACCACTTGTTAGAAAATCATCTCCCTGTCAGATCTCATTCTCAAAATGCCATCCCAAAACATCTCCTCAAGCCCCTACCAACCCTGCCCCCAAACAAACCACCGGTATATAAAAATCTGCTAACTGGCCCCGAATTCAACTGTCAACACCTCATAAAACACATATTGGTCCATCACCAACAACTGATTTGGGATCTCATGCCACCTCTTTACCCTTCTATTGAGTTTTAATTTAGCCGATGCACCTTCGCTTCGCTCCTGCCAGTCGCTTTTTTGGCAAGTTTTTTACTACAATCTTGCCCAAAATTGATGATGAGGATGGAAGCAAGATACTAATACGTGTTGATCGACACTTCATTAATTTCCTGGCATAAGATGGCCGGAAAATATGAAATATTTGTTGACGGAAAAGATATTATTGTAGTTTTCCGGTGAATTTTTCGGCAATATATTGGACGAAACTTGGAGAGGTGGTACAACGGCATTTCTCTCCAAACTATGGCCAGATTAGTGCTGAAAACTGGAAGGGGCCGTGTAGTCACCGTCTTGCAGTGAGAGTCGAAAAGAAAGGGTATCCCAGAGAAGAGAGCTAACCCCCGATAGGATTAACGCTCACTATGAAAAAACGGGTCTCACTCGTTTTTCCAAAACTTCATTTTAGTTCCTCAAAAGACTGTTTTGAAAAAGATTTTTTGATAGCAACGTCTGCCAAACATCCTCAAAACGAAGTTTTGGGAAAAAAATTTGTTTCCAAAACCTCATTTTGAGCGTCATCCAAACGGCCGGAATGTTTCAAAGTTGGCAAAAATGAAGGAAATTACGTTTGAAAACTTGCATTAAAAAAAACCACCGCGGTGGTATCCGGGTCCTGTGCCAAGCTGAAGGCCCAGGTTCGAATCCTTCTGCCACATGGGGCATAAGAGATATCTGTTAGGGGTCTGGCTAACCCCAGCTTGCCTTTAAAAGAAAAACTTACATTAAAAAATAATTTTAGCTGGGGAAAGTTGTGATAAAAGTTGTAAAGAAGAGCAGACTGTTTAGCGATAGACGCTAAAAAATCCTTGTACACCAAAATTCATATTCTAAAGATTGCAGCACTAGACATATTTAAAACGGAAAATGAAACACAGAGGGGAACTCGTCAAGGAGAGTGGATCAGATCAGAGGCTAGCCGGATAAGATGAACGGCGTCCGGGCACCTCCCTTTGAATACTTACCTCTTAAGATGGGTTCGGAAAGTTTTTTATGGCAACTAAGTCATACAGGATGGACGGTTGAAAACAAAGATAAACCGCTGTTTTTTTATGCCGTTCATCAAAGATGGATGAGCGGGCATCAGAGCGAGCTTTATGTATTACTCCTGACCGTACCTGCTTTCCTGATCAAACACTTGTAGGTTGTTTGTTTCACCCAATTTACACGTGAAAAAGAAGGTTTAAGTATGAAACCCTCATTTTTTTTTCGTATGGAGGTGAAACAATAATGCTAACGCCATTTTCCTGTGAGGCCCACAACCTTCATGGGTTTTTCACGAGTTTCTTTTCGGGTTGACGATGCATTTACTATGTAAATTCAAACACACTGGCCGATAGACAGGTTGTCTAGGTTCAAATCCTATGAGGATCACTAAGTGAGCATCACTCACCCACTGGGCAAGCCGAAGCAAACGTGGAGACTCCATGAGATTTTCAGAAAACGTTTTCTATCTCGGTTTATTCAACTCAACCGGCCGGACTGGTTCCCTGCTGGCTGGTTGCACTGAATCAATCGCGTGCGCTACGATGATGGTCATGGTTATGATGATGTTGATGTTTGGGAAAGAGGGGAAGAGTTGCAGACGATGAAATTGGGATGACATTCTCATTGAAGTTAGGAAAAGGATGAGCTGGTGAATCGTTCAATGGCAATGGAAAAGTTGGGTCATGGTCATCACCTTTTACAGCATAATGTATCGTATACGTTATATACATTGGGAAGTAGGAGCTTTCATGGGCACCTCTTCACTCTGCTTCTCTGCCATTGAGAGAGGGCTCTCGTTTTTTTCAATGTGAGGGCAGAATGGAGAGGCATTCCACCCATTTTCTCAAAAAACTTAATTCCCATTTTTTCATTTCTCAACAACTTTACAAGTGGCAAGCTGGTAATTGACATGCCTTCTCAAAAACTGGAATCGCTCTCATGGCGGATGGCCTTCCTCATCACATGGAGTTCTTTTCTTATTGGTGGGAATGAAACAAACAACCCGCAGATGGGGGTATTCGTGAAAAAGTAGTACTGTCATTGGTAAGTTGTAAAAGGGAGCTTTACAAAGAGCCTACACGCCTACTCTATTTACATCCACAACAATACACACACCAAAAAGGAGCCTATGCAACTCTCAGCTTGTTGTTCATTGAGTCGTGATGGCTCACGTGACCTGCTGGTTTAGCCTTGCAGAAGCGGTCACCGTGTCCGCGACCCCTCCCGGATACGTAGTCAGGTTAGGATTGTTGCGCAGCTCCGCACCGGTTACTCTCTCTGCATCTTGAGCAGTCACGGCCTTGTTGCGGACGGTGATGACCGTGGCCTCCATCGCGTCGCCGATCGTGAACGCGCCAGCCGGCGCCGGAGTCGAGAAGTGCTCCACCACCTGCCCATCCACCGACTCGGTCACGACCCGGAGACCCAGGACGTCCCGCTCCGTCACGGTCATCCCCTCGCCACTGGCCGCCAGAGAGCGCTCCGTGTGCCCGACCAGGCCGGCGTTCTCGTTGCGCCTCGCCGCCGACTGCATCGTCGAGGCGGCACCGCCCTTGGGGTTCCCCCCGAGCACCAGGTTCTCGGCCGTCTGCATCATCGCGGCGTCCCTCGGGGTCACCGGCATGTCCGCGAGCCCGCCGGAGACGTCGAACACGTCGCCGTACTTGATGGGCTCGGTCCGGGACTGGCCCTTGGTGTTGTTGGTGGGTCTCTGGGTCTGTCCTTGGCTCATATTTTCGGGCGAAAAGTAGTCGGATTACGGCCGAATTCAGAGTAATAGCAAGAGGGTAGTCACTGAAAACTACAGAAAATTCTCAAAGACTAAATAGTCACTGAAACTGAGGGGTCTTATAGTAACGTGTATGGCGGCACACCGTGGACGTACGGACACGCAAGTTTTGATTTTTTTTTCATGGCACGTGTCAGGCGTCTTACTTTCGTGTCAACGTGCCGGTCTTAGATCACACCACGCTTCTTCACACGTGTGTAAAGGTCGGTACTGATGGTATTTTGGGGATTATCTATTACGGTGGTGGCAATTTTGGCCAACCGTGCGGGGTTGTGGGGGTACTTATGGTATTGCGATGGATTGCTCTGGGAATGTAAATGGTTCGGGTCTTATTTGACATACCAATAATAATAGGGTCTAATTGGATCTAACATTAACAGTAATTGAATATATAAGAGTGCGAGCTGGTCTGGTAGAGTCTTGATCGTGATATATCAGAATTTAAAATCATATTTTTAGCAGTAGATCCCAATCGTTTGGATTCGAAAGAAATTTCATGCAATAGAGTTAGATCCGGATCCAAATCTTACGTTATAGAACTGAATGCGGTAAAAAGGATTGGAGAGGACCCAGATCCATGGACCTTGGACGGAAGAGCAACCAAAGGACGTTGGAAGCCGTTCATTTTGAAGAAAAAGTGCTTAAAACAATTCCCAACCGCTCATTTTGCAACTATCCATGCCGTTCATCTGAAAATGAACGGCATCCAAGATCCGTTAGTTGCTCTTCCATTCATGCACTTTTGGACCTGAGGTGGGTCCAATACCACTCCTAATTCATATGTGGGTTTTATCCTGTCAAACATGTAAATGAGGATGCAAACGGTTCTGATCCAAAACAGCTAATTCCATTGGAGAGTCGGATCCAAAACAGCCAAAATTTGCAAAACCTCCTTTCTGGATCCGATCCATATGCATCCCTACTTGTAATTTGTAAAGCCTCCTTTTCTTTCAAGATAATATTTGTATTGATCTAACATGCCTTTTGTCAGATACTGCTTAGGATCTCAGGTTGGATCAGGTGATATATCAAAACATAAATTCAACAAATGAAAACCTCGTTGTGGATCCATGCCGTTCATTCACGTGGATGAGCGGCCTCAGAGGACCCCCCTGACTAGGAGTGTCAATGATCTAATCCGCACCCAGATGACTGAACCTGAATCTGATTTTTGCAGTACCGTACCGGGTCTAGACCCAGGTTTATTGAGGATTACGTGAACAAACTCATCCATGTTCGATCAAATAACATTTTTTTTTCGTATTGAAAAATCATCTTAATCGAAAATCACGTCAAATCCTTATTTGCTATGAAATTTCACAAATCATACTTGACTCCATATACTAATCTTATCCTTTAACCCAGTTTTTAATCGAACCTCTTTCTTTATCACCAAACGTGACCTTGCTACAGATTGGGTCTGGGTTAAACCCAACCCATTGACATATTTACCCTATACAAAAGGAGAAGCTGAAATCTGTAAAACTAAAAAAAATATGTAAAATTAGGTTTTTTGCAAATCTAAATCTGAAAATGCATTCGGCATGGTCCATTTGCTTGGAATTGAATATTGGATCAACATAATTGAATCAAAAATATGTTTTTTTATGCTTGCATATTTATGAGAATTCTGAGCCATTGATTTTCAAGTCTTAAAAGATCCTTCTTATACATCGTAATCGGATGATCCAAGAGTCTGTTTCTATAAAACCATGCATGTAGATCTCATCTGTAAGGTCAAATTTAAAAAAAAAAACTATAAAAATCTCCATTCATACCAGGTTACATATTTTAGTTACACATACAAAAGATACCTCTAAACTGCTAATATATATATTGCTAAACTCATTTGATGCTAAACCGCATGCTAAGACTCAACGTGTGTTTTCGCTTGATTAGAGAGCTGCATCACTTGACTCAACAATAAACCGTGCAACTCGGTGAGAGTAGCTTGATCATGACGTGTAGCAATAGATATTCTAAAAAGGCAGAATATTCAACTGGTAAACCATAGAGAAGATGAAGGAACATATCATCATCATCCTTGGGTTTGGATGCCATGGCAAGCTAGTATGATAACACATTCCCCCACTTAAAATATTCGCTAATGGACATAGAACCCTTCTTAAGAGTTTGCTGTTGTTCTTTCAACTGATAACCCGGGAGCGAGAGTGAGAGTGAGCAGCAGCATCCAGCTTAGCAACAGCTAGTCTTGTCAAACTCATGAGACATAATCAGGATTCAACTCTTGGCCTTTTCCATCACCCAACTCCCTAAACTGTGAACCGCACCACTTTGACTCATCTACGAAACCGTAGAGGTCACATGACAGCAGTAGGGTATGAACTATGATTCCCACAACATGTAATTATTTAATGTGAGTTTAGCACTAAGTATTTTAAATTAGTGGGAGCTGGCAACAATGGAAGAGAGCTACTTAGTTGTGATGAGGAAACCGATGATGAAGCCATACCAACAACGAAAATTGGCCAACTTTATTATTTTTGTATTTATTTTTGAGTTTTTTGTGACTAAAAACCTAGTTTTGCCAAAACCTTGTTTTTAAGCAAAACCAAGTTTTTGGCAAACCAGATTTTGCCCCTTGTCATCCAAACATGGCTAAGAAAGTGTAAAGGAAAGTAAGGAGAAAACAACAATAATAAATAAATAAAATGATATAAAATATAATTAAATCATGTATGCATTGCTTTAAACAAATTTTAAGTTTTTTGTTTAAAATATATAAAATGAATGGGATATAAAGTATTGAATAAGCTCATATTTATATTGAGAGAAGCAAACTTTTTTATTTTAAAAATAAGTTTTTCTAAATTGTTGAAAGCATGAAAGAAAGATATGGATAAAGCCGGGAAACAAGCTGAATGATCCAAACAACAGGTGTTCAAGCTCGGCTCTTCTTTTATGGCGAGTTGGGCCAAGCACCAATCAAATGAGATGGCTCATTTATTACAAAAAAACAAAACTATAAGTAATAGAATTTGAACTTTATGCTTGTTGAGTAGGGTCGGCTGCTCGTGGCTAGGCTCATGTTTGGTTTGTTCAAACTCAAAAAAATAGGCTAGCCAAGCTGAACATGAACAATAGGTATTTAGCTAGCCTTGATACTCATTAAGTAGTAAGAAACATATATTTTAGATATATTTTACATATATTTTTTTTGCAGTACTATTTCTTCCAGCTCTAAAATAATGTATTTTTTTTTATAAACAGGGAGCTCAAAGTAGGCTCATTATGAGCTCGAACTCGACTTGGCTGGCCACAAGAATGAACCAGACTTGAACACCTCATGCTCAGTTCCTTCAGCTCTTTTATCAGCCTTATTCTTGAGCCAAGCTCAAGCTGTAATCTTATAGGAAAATTACATGGTTCAAAATTTGGACCTATTTTGTAAAAGCTAAATCTTTTGATTATTTATTTTTCGCTGCATCGTATCATGTAAAATATTTTTACTGCTTGACTAACCTGTGTAACCATACCAAAAGCAGCACACATGTTTATATTCAGCTTGTCAAGCTTATTAGAGAACCAAGAGCAGCTAATCTTATTTTTCAACCCTATGGGAATGTTTGGTTGCATGTCACGTGATTTGGAATCACATGAATGGAATCAAACGTGATTTGAAGTCATATGATTTTCAATCACATGTTCCACATGAGATTAAGTCCTGTTTGGAATCTCGGTGCTGGGATGAGCGTTTATGCATTTGGTGGTCTTGAGGTCAAATCTTGGTCAAACTACCTCGGTGGTACTGTTTGGAATCTCGACACTAATTAAGATGGGCGTTTATGCATTTGGTGGTCTTGAGGTAAAATCTTGGTCAAACTACCTCGGTGGTACTGTTTGGAATCTCGGCACTAAGATGGGTGTTTATGCATTTGGGATGGAAAGTGAGGCTCTTTCTCCTTTCTATTTACACTAAATCATGGATTTAGCAGCTGCCGCTTCTTCTTCAAATGCATAAACTCCATAAACGGCCATCCCAACTACAGATTTCAAATAGGCCCTTATGTGATTTCAAATCATATTTTGTTTCTCATTTGCGCGAGACTTAAAGTTACATATTTGGTTCGCTAAAAAGATAAGAATTCATTATGTCATTTGCATGAGAATCCAAATCACGTGTATGCAACCAAACATTGTGGGTGCTTAGAGACACGGAAGTGCAGGGGGAAATACATCTTGCACCATAATGCAATTTCCTGCATTATCTTGTTTATCTGGATAAGTGGGTAGCTTCACTTCTCAAGCGATCATTTGTGATTTTAAGTTCCTGGTAAATGTGGTAATAAATTGCAGAAATATCAAATGGTTTTCAATAAGGGCCTGCTTGCTTGTCACAGAAAGTGGACTCTTTTCGCAAAAACACATCGACCAGCATGCATTTTTTCGGGGCCCAAAATGTGCAAGCAAACATGAGAATGCGGATTTGCCTTGACAGGCGTGCAGAAATACATGCATAACCCCCTTTTTCTATGGAAAGTGTTCCCATGGGGGATCTGATCCTTTTTCTGTAACATCTCGACTTTTGATATCCTAATATTTTCCCATGTTTTAATCTATTAAAATGAATTTTATGCATAATTTATAAATTATATTATCGTATATTAGATTTTGCAAGATTTGAACCCCGAAATCACCAAAATTGGGTTCAAATTGGATTTGATTTGATTTAAGAACATAATCATAATTTTTTGAGCAAGAGATGTACCTGAAAGTTTTTAAAAAGGTAAAGGACAGTTTTTTGTAAGAAGTTATGTTAGGAATTTGCTTAAAAGATCTTGGTTTTATTGGGAATGACCGAATGATAAATAAATTAGCAAAAATGGGTTCAAGAATGTTATGAAGGGCATTTTAGTAATCTAAGCATGCACAATTGTCATTAACTTAAACAACTTAGTCCCCATTGTTTAATTTTGTTTAGCCACCTCTCAAACCCCCCTTTTTTATATGTGTATTACTATCTCTCTCACTCTCTCAATGAAACTCTCTCTTGTACGCACTTCTCATCTCCCTCACCTTCTTTTATCCTTCCCTTGCTCACAACTCAATCATGAGTTCTCTTCCACCTCTCTCCTCTGTTGGTGGAGCTGCGGTGGTGGAGCGTCTTTCGTCAATTGTGGAGTTCTGGTGTTGCTTAAAAGCACGTTTTTGGTGATTTTGAGGCATGGCATAGATTCACATTGTTAATGAGTGTAGATTCTAGTTTTGATCCTATACTACTCGTAGTGCTTACTAGTATACAAAATATGCATAGGAAAGTTTGTGATCAAAATAGAAAACACTGCTTGATTTATTAATTTTTATCATGACTTTAAGAAAAGATGAATTCTTACGTAGTTTGAGACCTTAGCATGTTAAATCATGTTTAGATGATTTCAATCTTTGAGTTCATAGCATTTTTAGATGTATTCCTGTTTAGATATCTGATTTTAGCATGCTTATTATTGTTTCATGCTTCGAATTACATTGGTTTGGAAGATGGCATGCAATAAATGGGTTCATGCTATGATATATTTTGATTTTCAGCAAGTTCTTTCATGTTATGAAGTAATTTGTGATGTTGAATTTATGAAAAAACTGGTGTAGATGAGTTTGGGATAGCCCTAGAAGTATTGAAGAAGAAATTTTGGACGTGTTAGGTGCATAGATCAATGTATTTTTAGTGTTTCGGAGGTGAAAATTAAATATAATTTTGTCACAGATCGACTCCTGCAGTTTTGGAGTCGACTCTTTGCACTATGTTTTGTTTGGTTGGCTCTGAGGATTGACCCTTGTGTTTTGCCAGAGTCGACCCCTGTTGGGAAGAGTCAACTCTTATTGGGTTGAGTCAACCCTTGAGACAACTCATAAACATATGAGTTGACCCTTGTAACTGGTGAGTTGACTAAAAAATAGATGAGTATATTGGTGAGTTGACTCATAAACAGATGAGTCGACTCATGCGACTTATGAAAGTGATTTTCTTGGCATTTTGACTTTGGGGATGGGATGTTAGGCTTGGGGTTGGATAAATTAGTTTAAAATTAGTTATGTATATACTGTAATAACTTTATTTAGTTCTTTTTTTAGTAACCTTTGTATAATAAGGTATGAATGTGAGTTTGAGTGGTCTAAGGAACCTATTTTGTGTATTGATGCATACTGAATATTATATGCTGCACTGAAATGTAAAATCCTATTATTTACAATTATGAATATTACACAAATGGTAATACCAATGAAAATAAATGGTTGTATATATACAGTTGGAATCATAGAATGACGATCCTAGAGGCATTTCACTACAAGAACGTGTTTGGATGTTGATACTTGGTACCAAGCAGGTATCTTAAGTTGGCCTTTGTGTTGACTGTCGTTGTATGTGTCGTGTCTTGGCCAAGACCAAAGTACCAAAATTGTACTATGTATTGTTTGTTGTTTATACTTTTGTGTATGTGGACTTTAGACATTTGGTCATTGTAGCTCATATTAGAGAAGTACTATAAGCTTTGGTTTTGGGTGCCAGTACCTAAGGAATGCAATTATTTTATTGGTTATGTGCCATTTTCGTGATGGTAGTTTTGTCTTTACCAAGATACAGGTATCGTAATATTACAATACATGAAGTGTTGGCTCAAGTTATCTTAACCACTAGGGTATGATGCAATAATGCATGCTATGTTATAGTTGTAAGCTTTTGCTATTGATTTGCGCCATCAGATATCAGTGAGTCAGTTTATCATATGTGTTATACTCACCTAATTTTTTTATGGTTCAAGGTAGCTTATGAGATATATTATACTCACTTGGTTTTCTCACAGTTTTAGTCAACTTGTTAAATGTATTATGCTCACCTAATTTTTTATGGTTGAGCTAGCTTATCAAATTTATTATGCTCACTGGTTTTCTTATAGTTTGAACCAACTTATCAAATGTATTATACTCGTCGGGTTTTCTCACGGTTTCAGTGAGATTATCAAATATGTTATACCCACCTAGTTTTCTCGTGGCTTCAATCAGCTTATCAGATGTGTTATGCTTGCCTAATTTTCTTGCGACTTCAGTCAACTTGTCAGAGTTGATACAAGGTACCAAGAAAATACATTGTGAGGTTGTGTAATATATAAGAACTTAATTAAAAACAATATACAATACATGTTGTCACTGAGAGTAACATGTACTCGTTTGATTTTTTTTATGGCTTGAGCTAGCTTGTTAGATGTGAACAAGTTTGCATCAACCTCATAGAAAGTTTTTAGGACAGTTGAGCGAGACTTTTGTCATATGGATCTAAGATATTCATCCTCTACCACAGGGCTTAGGAGACACTGGACTTCGATACTCGAGGCAAAGGTGGAGCTGCAACATCATGCCTAGTAGTGCACTATGTTGACTTCAAAGAAATGGATAAGGTCCCAGACTTTAGATTCAGAGAGGGATGTCTTAACCAAGGATCCTGAACTCTGGTCCAAGTGTGTCGATGGGGTTAAAAGACACAAGAAAATGTATAAATGAACACCCTTTGACGGGTCAGAGATGCCCACAATTTTCAAAGGAGTGGTGCCCCTTTGACGTAAACAAAATAATGTATGAACATAACATATAATGGAAAAGCAAGTAAATAAAAAGATTAATAAAATGTCCATGCATGTAGTTAGAGTTGGCATGTATCTATGTATTCAATGCCTGGAGCACTTGAGGGTCGAACCCTAAGTTGAGCGAGTCAACTCTTTTTGGCCTATATTGGTATTTCGTTATGCATTAAAAGTCGACTCTTGGAAATGAAAAGTTGTATTCTCTCTTGTGTATATTATGTCATTCTTTGAAAGTTGACTCTTAGATATATCAGAGTTGACTCTTTAGTTGTGTATGATGGATGTTTTTGTTGAGTTAAGAGTCGACTCCTAGGTTGTGAGAGTTGGCTCATCTTTTAATTTTAGATATTAGTATTAGCTTTTCTTCTATGATATGTATGATATAATTTTGATGTTGATTCTTGTTTGCCTTGTGTTTTTTGACATGATGAGTTATAGATGCTTGTCTTGTGATGTGTGTTGAGTGTTGGATCATGTTGAGATATTATTGTTTGTCATTACTTCAACTGTTTGAAGTGTTTAGTGGACAGTCGAAGGAGGGTGCATTGTATGAGACATTAAGACTCCTGCAGATTGGATTGATATTACGTTAATAATAGAGTATATTCCCCAACGATTATATTTTCAATGACTGAATGTATTTATATGCCAAAACTGAATGTATTTCAATATTGGTTTGTGCAAATAATGGTTGGTCCTGCTTTTTGAGTTAATGTAATCCGCTCGCAGTTTTTTAACCCTAATCGAATAGGTTTTTGCTGTCGGGTTTAAATAATAATAATAATAAAATATTTTCGCGTGTTTTTTAAATAGATAAAACCCGAGGTGCTACAATTTTAGCGGAAGAGGCCCGTGAGAAGTAAACAACCCCTTACTGAAATAAAAACGCGCGATAGGGGAAAACGTGGCACCCTATAAATAGCGGACTCGCTTTGCGCATCGCTCCTGAAGACTGGCATCTTTACCCTTTCCTCTTACCCTTTTAACGCGCCACTCCCCTGAGCCAAGAAAACCCTAATCCTTCTTCTTCCCCAAGAAATTCTATCCGCGATAAAATCCTAATTTCTCTTTCTGCGTTTTCGATCTCTCCTTCTTTCCTTCTTCGTGGACAAATTCCTATCCCTCTGCCTGTTCCGCTTTTGTTTCCTTTCTTGTACCAGATCGACTTGATTCGGCGATTTTCCACCGGTCGATTGATTTCCTGGGCAATCGGATCCCTAATTCTCGTTCTTCTTGGATTTATGGTTATGTGCAGCGGTGGAAGCACTAGTTTCGTGCATCTTCTCCGAGTTGCTGTCTTTGCGGAATCTTTGGATCGTATTTGAGAAGCGATGAGTTTTTTTATCTTGATTGGCGTTTGTGTGGAGTTTTGCGTCGATTTGGCGGTAGATGAGGCGTATTTTGGTCTTTAGAGGCGCGTTCCATCGGCCATCTGTGCCTTTGGAGTCTGTAGCGTCGTTCTCTTTGGATTTTGTCACTTTTATGCGGCGGTGGAAACCCTAGTTTTCTGTATTGATCTTCTTTGAGTTGGTTTCAATTTGGAATCCGGCGAATGGTGGATTTTTGTTCTTGATCGGCGATCCTGTGGAGTTTGCAGCGACTTGGTGGCTCTGGAGGCGTATCTTGGTATTTGGATGTAAAAATCTCCGACTTTTAAATTGGAGACCATTGCGTCCTGTTTCTCTCGTTCTGATACATTTTGGCGATCCAAGCAGTTGCTTTTTGAACTTGGAAATTTGAAGATCGGATTGAAGAGGCTGCTTCTTCGGCGTTGGTAGTCTTCATCGAGATCTAAATCTCTTCTGCATCCATTTCATTGATGCGAATTCTTTGCATATGCTGCAAAGGGATCTCGTTTGGCTGTTTGGTAATTTCTGATTGGATTTCTATTCTTTGATGCATCCGAATTGAGGCCTTTCAAGGAAGGTTGGGCACAGAAGTCACCTTTTCTGTACGCTCTGGTAGATTTTGGAGGCATCGAAGCAGAGTCTTGCATCTGTTTGTTGTTCAACGGGGTTTGAGAAGGATATGATAAGTTGTATCTATAATTTGTTTAGCTTAATATCAGGCTATTTTTTTTGTTTTTAGTTTCTGCTCTTTTTAGGGCAATTGTTCTATAAGATTTGTTCTTGTTATTCTTATCTGAGAAAGAAAAAAGGCAAAGAAAAAGGAAGAGAAGAAAGAATAAAACTAAAGAGAAAAAGAGATAATGGCTATATATTTTAAGTTTAAGAGTGCAAAGGACTATGACTCTATACCCATTGACGGCCATTTCATATCCATCGGAAACTTGAAAGAAAAAATATTTGAATCCAAGCATTTGGGCAGGGGTACGGATTTTGACCTCGTGGTGTCAAATCCCAACACTGAGGAAGGTTGGTTTCTTTGCTTTTTCAATTTAAATTCAATTTGATTTGCTGTTCATTATTTAGTGCGTATTGGTTGTGGCTTTGATCATTATATGGTTATACATATACATGTCGTCGTTGCAAAGTGAGGGGTTCTTTTTGTCACCTGTTGCACTTTGATCTTTCTGTGATCATGTGGGAAGAGTGACTGTTGTTGGGTCTTCTTATTTGGTTGTTATTGGGGTTATTAGGTTGATTTTTAGCATTGCGATCTTTTTGAAATCTTGTAAGACCACCAATGGTTGGATACTTTGAATGGTTTTGGAGTTCTTGAGAAGGAGGGGTGGGGGATAGGAGAGAGCTGTGAAGCTGGAAGAGATGAGGGGGTCGAGCCTAGCTGTTGGGTTCGGTGGAGGAAGTTGTTTTGAGTTGATATACACATTGGAACTTAGTGTCCGGCAAGATGCTCGAGTTTTGGCTTTAGGCAATACTGATTATGACATCTTGGTTTCTTTGGTGACTCTGCAAGTCCATGTGAACATGGTTGGATTGCCTGATTTGAGTTCAGTGCATGGTCACTCAGGACCAATTCCTACAATGAGTTGCTAGGGAACTCTGGGTTGTACCTGATATGCAGGCATGGCCAGAGTCTCAGGTTGAATCCCATGTATACGATTATTAATTTTGTGAGAGCGCTTTAGTTCATTTGCTGTACATGATTAATTTATTGTATTCACTTAGGAATGAGAACTCCTACATCATCTCCAAGCTGGAATTTTCAAATGGACCCAATTTTTATTTTAGATACTCTGAGAACTGTAAGTGGTGTGCTTTTATGTTCTCCAGTCCAAAATCATTATTGTTTTTTTTTTGTGGTAATATTTAATAAAGGTACTCATTTTGAATGCATAGCTGTCAATAGGCGAGAAGCAAATCATAGTTACTGAAATAAATTCAAGAATCAAAATTGAAGTTTTAGTGTCTGGTTTGGGCAAATGAAAGCTTTAATTAATCCACCCCCTCCCCCCTCTTTGCTGAGTATCCAAAAAGAATATGATCCATCTGTATTGATGGGGAATTGCTCCATTCTGGCCACATGGATAGATCTAGTTTTTGCAGCTTTTTTTAGATCTTGTCCCCTGTTGAATTTCAGAGTATCTCGATGAAGCAATGTTGCTGCCTAAGAACACATCTGTTCTGGTGCGCCGAGTTCCTGGAAGACCTCGCATGCGAATTGTTACTGAAAGAGAAGAGTACTACTGCTATCTCTTGCTCTGTTTTTCAATCTTATGTTCTATTTTTGCAGACCCTTTTTGTTCAGACATTTGAGAGTATAATCTTTTTCTTTTTTCTGGGGTTGTCCTTCCCCGCCCCTTTCTATGAATTGGATTGCCTATTTGTGTTTGGGATGGATCAGGAACTCCTAAGTTATAAGACTACTGCTGATATTTATCTTTTTGCTTCCACCGTCTCTGGGGTTAAGAATTCTTTGAACCTCCGAGTTATATTGAGAATCCTGAGGTCAGCGGTCTGTCTTATATGTGCAGTTCAAAGGAGACAGACAGCCACACCGATAAAGGTCAACAATCCAAGAGCAGTTTTCAGCTTCCTGGTGCTTCACAGACTAATTTTGTAAGCTTTGGCCTCTTGAATTATGTATATGCGGGTTCCCTGAAATCCTGCCCTTTGATGCCATTTTCTATGTCATAGATAATCATATATTGCCTTCCACTGCTACTAGATTAATGTTGTGCATCATACATGTTGGTTGCTTTTAAATGGTTGCTCATGTTGTTGATAATCTGTTTTGATGGATTTTGCAGCCTGAAGAGTGGGATGAATTCGGAAATGATTTATATGCTATCCCAGAACCCCCTCAAGTTCAGACCCCTCAAGTGCTGGAGTCTATCCCTAGCAAGATTGAAGAAGATGGCAAGATCAGGGCTCATATAGATATGGCTGACTTAGATTGGCAGCGGTAATTTTTCATTTACTTATATAACCATGATAGTTTCTATTTTTGGTCCCTTTCTATTGTTTGTTTGTTATGTTAATTGCTTAAGTAGACCTGCATTTTTCTCTTCAAGTGTTTTGATGTAGTCATCAGCTTTTTCCGTTTCTCTTCCTCTTCTTTTTGACAGGCAATTGCAGGAGGCATCGAGTTCAGGAAGAGGTTTCCGACGGGGCATTGGAGGGAGAATGATGCCTGGCCGTGGATTTGGTAATGTTCCTTTTGCTTTTTACTCCATGAATGTCTGGTTATTGTCCTTGTCATAGTTCTTGGTCGGTGCCCTGGAATTGGTTGAAGTTTTCTCTGATCATTCTTTACTCATCGACAATTTGTTCTGGAAGGCCTTTCACTTGAGTGATTTATGTTACCAGCCTACATGATTCTCTTTTTTTAGGTGTTTTTTTTTTTGGAAAATAACAAGGTGTAGGCTGGAAACAGTTTTCTAAGAAATGATGTAAATCCGGCTGCCTTTATATCTATCATGTTTGCATAGGAAATGTACCAATTACTCCCCCCTGTTACTCTACATTAGTTGTTGTCTAGGAAGTACTTTGATTATGTGCATATCTTGATAATGCTCATACCAAATGTATTGACCTTTTGATTTATGAAGTCTTGTATATGCAAATATTTGATGCACTTGCATTATAATTGTTAAGCTTCTTATTCTTTTATAGTTGGATTTTCAATCATTTCTCCACGCCCTCTGCTAAGGAGCTAGGTTGTCAGTATTAACAAGAAAAAATGTCTCACCTGTTAGGCTCTGAATTTGTATCTTCTCAAGTTCTGAAGGTTGATATTTCAATTCAAGTGCTATATAGTTAACAGTACTTTACCAAGTTCATTTCCACATTACGTCATCTTTTTACTGATGTACGTTTTTTTTTTCATTTTCTTTACCATTTTGTGTAGGAATGTGTGATTGACAAAATGGTTTATCTAGTTCAAGAGGTTTTTGAGTGTGTCAGATATACTTTGGAGGGCATTTGGTTCCTATTTAAACTACTTTATGATTCTCATTTTGCTTTTTGCTTTTTCACTAAAAAAATTCTACATTCAATATGTTGACCTATGATACAGCTCATATTACCATTGTTTAAGTTGTCACTGAAAATTGTTTGGCTAGATTTGGATGATGTTATTTCATGTTCCAAATGCTCCTTCTGTTTGAACCAGAGTCTGAAACCAAAATCGGATTTATGTTGTCTATCCTTTTTTTCTTAATCTTACCATCACAATAGGTATTTTGTTCTTATAGATGCTGAGAAAAATTCATATATGATTCTTCCCGTAAATGCTTTATATTTGTGTGGCAGCAAGCGTTTAACAATAGTGATGCTATTGTTGTATGCTTTGATCTGAAAACCATATTCTTTTAATTGAAGGTCGGGGTGGGATGGAATCAAAAACACCTCCTCCAGGCTATGTATGTCACAGGTGCAAAGTTCCTGGTAACGTTCATTGGTGATTTTCATGCTGGTTGATCTTTTCCTTGTCGTGAGGGCTTGGATCCTATTCAATCTTCACAATGACAAGGGGGTGAAAAATATCTATGCTATTTAATCATATTCTTTCCATCCTGTAGGACATTTTATTCAACATTGCCCCACAAATGGTGATCCAAATTATGACATTAAGAAGGTGAAACCGCCAACTGGTATCCCTAAATCAATGTTGATGGCAACCCCAGATGGCTCCTATGCTTTGCCAAGTGGTGCCGTTGCTGTCCTCAAGCCAAATGAGTAAGCATAGCTCCGTCAATTGTAGTTTGTCAATTTGAGTGGTGGTTACAATTTATGTGAATTTTATCTTTTTGACCAGGGCTGCCTTTGAAAAAGAAATTGAGGGCATGCCTTCTACCCGTTCTGTTGGTGAGCTGCCTGCTGAATTACGGTGTCCATTGTGCAAAGAAGTTCTGAAAGATGCTGTTTTCACAAGCAAGTGCTGCTATGAGAGCTTCTGTGACAAATGTATTCCTTTGCACTTTATCCATTTCCTTTGTTTGAGCTTCAAACTTATTGTGCACAATTCAGATGCCACTAGTACTATGTAACTTTATTGTGGTCATAGGATTTCGTGCATGTCAAACATGTTTGTTTATTGTCTTCTGTTGCTATTAATCATAGTCACATATATAGGCGATATTTTGAAAATATAGCGATAATATATCTGTAAAATCATAAAACAATATTAAAGGCAAAATATCACGATATTTTGAAAACATCAGACATTTATATATATCTCACGATATTATCGCGATAATATCATGATAATATAACAATATTATGAGCTATGTCACACGGACTCGGCTAGGGAGGTGCCGCACCCGAGTCGACACGCCCCGACACGGGTGCGGCCTCGGACACGGCCTGGACTCGGTCAACGCCGAGTCGGACTCGGTCAACGAGTCCAGGCCGAGTCCGTCTTAATTTTGGACTCGGTCAACATTGACCGAGTCCAAAAATGTCCATTTTTAGTACAAAAAAAAAGATCTTTTTATATATTTTTTAAAAATATATATATATAGCATGAGTCTTAAACATTAGGCCCAGAAAAAAAAATTATTCTTAAATATTATCATTTAATTCTCTCTCTCAATCTTAAAAGCTAATAAATTCTCATCCACGAGTACCAACACTTTTCATCCACCAAGTTCTCTCTCTTATAAAAGCTAATAAATTCTCATCCACGAGTAGCAACACTTTCTCATCCACCGAGATCTCTCTCTCTCTCTCTCTCTTTTTCAAATCTAGCTTTGAAAAATTAAAAGCTTTTAATGCTTTTAATTAATGTTATGAATTTTAGCAAAAGATATTTAATGCATTTACCAGAACATGCTTTTAGTTAATGCTTTTAATTAATACCTTGATGATGTTTTATTCCCATGGTAGCTAAGACTCGGCTGAGTCAATGATAAACTCAGCCTAGTTTGGTTCTAACCCAGTTATACTACTATTTTAACTCAGTTAGTTCAGGATCTGAGACAACTTGGAAGAGTCACGAGCCGAGTCCAAAATTTATATAGACATATGCACACACTGGATATATATATATATATATATATATATATATATATATATATATATATATATATATATATATATATATATATATATATATATAGCCGAGTCCCCGTGTCCAAAATTTTTAAAATTGCACCGCACCCGTGTCGCACCCTCACCCGCACCCATGTGACATAGATTATGAGTTACCTTTTACTCTTTTACTTCTTTTTTATATCTTAACTATGTTTTTCTTATTTATTTTATATTTTTTATTATATATATATATATATATATATAATCTAAACATGCTTAGGGATGGCAGTAGGGCGGGGCGGGGCGGGGGACAAGGTCTCCACCCCCGCCCCGCCTCAAGATTTTATCCTCTACCCCCGCCTTCATCCCCGTTTCATGTTCTCCATCCCCGGTTCAAACGGGGATGAGGCGGGGCGGGGAAAAGTGCACGTCCATCCCCGCCTCCATCCCCGGACGGGGGATGGATTTTAACCTTCGTCCCCGCCTCCATCCCCGTTTCATACCCTTCATCCCCGGTCCAAACGGGGTGAGGTGGGGCGGGGCCCCGCTTTCCCCCGGTCCACTGCCATCCCTAAACATGCTGTTTTTTTACTTATTTCTACTATTTTTATAGTTTTATATTTTTTTACGCACCTAGTTTTTCTCGAGATTTATCAACTAAACCTATATTATCGCAAAAAATTGCCTTGCCGAGATATAGCCGAGACCGATATTTGTGACTATGCTATTAATGATGAACTTTAAAAAAATTCTATTAGAAGTAGATCAGGGGGGTTATATTAGAAGTTTTTTGTCTATTAATTGTTTTTTGCTCTATGAATCATTTTGCATTGTGAAGGGACCTTACTTTTATGTTAATTTTTCTTGCGGTTCATTTAGATGGCAGTTGGCATTTATCTGCTGGAATTGTTACATACAATTATTTTCTGTAAGATTTTACAATGTTTGGGTGGAATGTATAAGGCCAATTTGATTTCCTTCATAGCTGCCAAGTCTTAGCTTCTTAATAAATTAATAATATTATGCATCTGCTTCAGGTATCAGGGGATATATAATCTCGCAATCAAAATGTGTTTGTGGGGCAACCAATGTACTTGCAGATGATCTACTGCCTAATAAAAGGCTTAGGGAGACGATCAATCGCATCTTAGAAACAAAAACGACTAGCAGTGCAGAAAATGCTGAAAACATGTTGCAGGTTCAAGGTCTGTAAATTATTATTGATATTGTTGTTGTTGATGATGCTGAAAGTGATAGTTTACTGTTTTTTGCATTTATTTTTTCTGATTGTGCAAACACAACTATGGATCAGCGCTATTCTGTGATTGTGAGCATATTATTCTTTCACTAGATGGCAAGTCTAAGAGAGTTTCATTTGCATTATAGATATGGAATCTGCTCGCTGCCCTCAACCAAATCCACCATCTCCCACTCTGTCTGCTACTACAAAGGAAGAGAACATGCAAATCGCCCCTAAAGAAAGTTCTCAAGTTTTGACGGTGGCTGTGGTCGAGGGCCTTGAGACAGCAGCGGTTGTTAGTGCTCCTCAGCAGTCGGTCGAGAAAAGTAAAGCAGCAAAAAGTGTGGATCAAATGGAGGTCACACATGAGTCTATGAGCATGAAGGATCCAGTTTCTCAGGAGAGTGCCCCGCAGGCAGAGGAGGAAGTCCAACAGAAGCTCTCTCTTGGCGATTCAGGTGCACATCTTATGAAGCAGGATGACTGTTCCTATATAAATCTGTCAGAGTATTACCAGAAGAAATAAACAGGGAAATTTTATCTCTTTATCATCTAATTTTGCTGCTTGTATTAGCATATTTAATTACTCATCCATGTTCCTAATGGAGTTCTATAATCCATAGTATGGAGTTTGACATTTTCTGCTCATCCTATTCTTTTTTCAGCTTCTGTAGAACTGTCTGATTCATCTGTACATTTGAACATTTGTATTCTCGTGGATGTTGTGCCCTACACATTCATGCTTGTTCTGTAATTTAGTTTGAATGTTATGATTTTAGATCATGGGCTGGTGAACTGTGTGCTTGTGAATATGTTTAATTTGTGAATTTCATGGTACAGGAAAAAAGAAGAAAAAGAGACTCAGACCACCTTCCAATCGTAAGTTCTCATGTTTATGTTTCTATATTTTAGTATGCAAACCTGATTAACCAAACATTGCTGTATGGCTTGAGGTATAATTGTACCTTCTTTTCTTATTGCAGCAATGGACATGCAATGGAGACTTTCTCAAGATTTTGGTGCCGAGAACTCTGTCATGCATGTTGGTCCTGCTGCCTATGGTTCATATTGGCCTGGGATGCAGTTTGGTTTCGATGGATATATGCCAGCTTATGGCGCTGCTATGCCATATATGGGTTATGCTCCATCCCCTTATGATGTAACTTTTGGAATGTTACCTCAGGATCCACTTGCTGCTTCTGGTTATATGTTGCCAGTTGTTCCTCCTCAGAGGTAACCTTGCTTGGATGTTTAATAACTTAATCAATTGTATTACTTTATTATTAATTTGTTATTATTCTTAATACATGGTATGGCTGGGTTAGCAAATAAGAGTGGCTTGTATTTTCTTAAAGCTTTAGGGAGTTTCCAGAGTATGGTGTTGGTACAAACCCCACACCTCCATTAATGTCCAGAGAAGAGTTTGAAGCTCGAAAAGCTGATCTTAGACGACGACGAGAGTCTGAACGGCGAAGTGAGAGGTAATCTTGAAAATCTAATAATCTCTTGTTGATATACCTAAGGCCTTATGCATCAATATTATGTTATTAAGAGACCACTTACTAATAACATCATATCATTCGATCCATCTGTGAGATCTGCTCTGGCCTTGCTTTATCAGTGACTTGAGCTTTTGACAGTATGAAAATTTTCAAGTTCTCAGTTATTTTTAACTAGTCTCTATAGTTGAAAATCTTTGGACTATGGCTATTTGTAGCTGATAAGCTGCATTTCTGGGCATTCAAGTCATTATTCCTGCATCATTTTGCAAAACATGGTTTTTAGAGTGGAAAAGGTTGTAGAGATTGTAGCCTTTTTATGTGGCCTATGGTCCTGAATGCGCAGAAGCTTCTTAGGCTGCTTTATTTGGTGAATAACTTGGGGGCATTTGTTGTCAACTTGGGTGACTTTGCTATTAGAGATGCTGTTAGCTCTCAGCCTTTATTCATTAACAGACAGGCTGAAGGATGTATGCCTCTAATTTGTCATTGCTTTGTGTTTGTTGCTTGTTGAAAACTGAATGCTAATGTAATCTTGGAGTTGAAAGCTGAAAAGCTGTGGGTATGATTTATCAGGATACTAGATCATAATTATTTTTAGCAAATAATTATGGTTAATATCCATGCATTTAAGGTCGATAATTATGAAAATTTTTGGGACTGGTTCTTTAATCATCTTAGTGTAATGAAACACTATCACACGTCCATAGCATGATAGCTTTTGATTACTGCTGCTGCTGCTCTCTCTCTCATGGTTGGTTTCAGTTGAATAATCATAGTCTTTGATGTGCAGGGAGAGCTCCAAAGACAGAGACCTCGGGATCAGAGAAGTAAACACTGATGCTGATGCACATCCATCGATGAAAAGGAAATCTGTATGTATTTTCATTCTGTATCTGTTAAACTTTCAATGGAAGTTTTGCTGCCATCTCTGCTTTGGGTTAAATTACCAGCCTACCGTTATATTTGGTCAAGGACATGAGAGGGCCTCGGATACAAGAGAACCTTACAATCTTGGGGCCATTTCTATTTAAAGATGTCCTCCAGATTTTGGTAGTCCTTGGCTGAGATATTTTATCCCAGGTAGTTTCTGGTTATTTTCCCCAAAATTCTCTTTCCCTGGATGCATGTGCAAGTGCTCTGGTATATTTGTGTGTGTGTGTGTGTGCCTTCTTGCTTGTGCGCATGCATCCACACCTTTTTTTTTGATAGGCAAGCTGGGGTTAGGCAGAACCCCCCCAGTTATACTTTGAACTTGCAACGTCCCAACACAAGGTGACTTGCACTAACATCTCCTAGCAAACAAGCGGAGCTCCTGTTGGTCTGTTTAATGCGGATATAAGGTTCAGGAGTTATTAGGTGGTTGTCAATCCAGTAACTTTGTTAAAAATTGCTGCTAAGCATGACTGCGCGTGCTAAGAACTAACATGCAGCAGCTTAATGTGGTGCCACCAGCAACGTCGCTGCACAATGTTGCGCCTAAGGTTTAACATGAATGTACGCTGATCTTGCATGTAGCTAGCAATCATCTGCACGTATTCATTCATGACCAACATAACAATATGTTCTACCTCCATGTTATGTAAGTAGGTTACCTCCACACCGTGGTAGCTACGGTTGCAGGGCCTACAAACCTATGGTTTTGCAGGAGTTTTATGTGAACAAGCGGGAGAAAAGTTAGGAATCCTAAGGGGGGCGCTTGGAAGCCTTGGATCTCTGATCTGAGTTGATGTGGGGCATGCTGATGTGGTGCGGGCCCCATAGCCAAGATCCAAGGCTATTCTGACAACTTACCTGTGTATCAACCATGATGCTTATGGAGCTTACTAAGGAAGACCCAGTATGAATATGTTTAATGAGTGAGGTCTTGAAGATTTCTACTAACTCAGCCAACTATTATTTTGCCTTTGCTCTGTTTGGGAGCCGGTGTTGGATCAGAGATAAGAGGGCTGATGGAGTGTATAGGAAAATTGTTATGAGAATGGAAATGGCAACAACATCCTTTTTTATGATACAGTTGAAATTGGGATGAGGCCATTTCCATTCCCCATCTCCCTACTCGGGGTTTACCAAACAAGCAGTGGGGTAGGGGATTTCGGTGAATCTCCATCGCCCTCTCAAATGCAGCTCCCAAAACGAACCTTGCTGAAAGAGATTGTGCGAATCATCATGCGTGATGGAGCTAATATCTACGTTCCTTTGGTGACTTGGCCATGCCATTGGATTTAATTGCTCTGTTCGAAATAGTTCAAATTGCTGCCGTCTGAAAATTTCTCCCGTGCGGTTCAAAGGCTCGCCACCTCTGGCTTTATGACTTGATGCTTTTGCCCATGGCACATCAAGGTGCTTCGTATTTTGATGAAGTCTCAAGGCTAGACATCCTCAGCTTGCACTTGGTTTGCGTGGTTTTGAGATGGGATGAGGGGATATAAAAGACATGGTTTGGAGGGCCATTCCGATGATGTGCTGCAAATCAAATGGATGCGTCCGCTCTATGTGCATAGCGACCATGCAGGCCATTCATTATGTATTCATGTGATTTGCAGCACATGTATCTCAGTGCCTGAATTGCCCCAGATGAGGTCTATTGCTGCAAGGTCGAAGTTGGGTTTTGGGTGTGCTCCCTGGTGGGCAGGGGGACTTCAAGTGTTTTACTTGCCGGAGGCCAGTCAATGTGTAATCGGTTAAGGGAAGTGTTTTTCCTGGATTGTCCAAAAAAAAACCTCTATATTTATTTTTCTGTGGTCATCGTTGAACATCATCAGATGTGTTTTCTCAGAGAGAGAGAGAGAGAGAGGTGGTCCTTGTATCTGCAAGAAATGAGGGTCCGCGCGACTGACTGTCATATGCTTTCCTGGCTGAGACATGTAGTCAGCCCCTTGTTCTATGAGTGCTCTACGTTTTGCACGCCTCCCACTTCCCTAGAGGTTTTGATAAACCAAGGCCATCTGATGTCCGGGATTAAATGATCGGAGGGTCGTAGGCTTGCTTTTACGTTTCATTGTGCTCGCCATATATGGTTCTTGCTAACCGGTTTTACTGAACCAAATTTCTGTTGTGCAATCACAGTTACAAATGTTTTCCCAATATTTTAAGAATAAGAAAGTCTTCAGAATTCACTATATTTCAAAGTATTGTTTAATTATGAAAATGTTTTCTTTTCCATCTTCCAATATTTGAATTTATCACGAAATTTTCCCTTGCCTAGAGAGTCTACCCAGAACAGAACATGGAGAAGTTCCTCTGTAGGCAGGTCCTGTATTTTGTGTTAACCGAAACTTGTCTATTTTGCGAGAGAGAATCTTACATTACCTGAGGAGGTGTCAGCGGTCAAGTATCGTGATTTATTTCCTGGTTGTTTCCAGTGTCTTTATGTGGAATTAAGGGTCAAAATGTACTGCGAATCCGCGACTCAGTTTTCGTTCTTATGAACGCTATAGAGTAACTTCGTGTTTTCACGTCAATTTTTTTTATCTCGGGTACTTTCTTTCTGATGACTTAAACAATAGAGATAAGGGGAAAAAATAGAGAGTTGGTCTTGGTGCTTGGTCAACATTGGCCTATGTTTACAGTCCTTTATTGACGTCTCTCTCTCTCTCTCACACACACTCATATACATATATATAAAATGGTGGGTCCTGATATTTTTATGGAAAAAATGAATGTTTTCATTATGCATTTATTGTTAGAATAGAATGGATCTCTAATAGTATGATTTATGCTTGATTGCAGAGACTGATGTCTCATGCTGCCAGTTTGGACCGATCCGAAAGAGCAATCAGTCCTCCGCTGAGTCGTGATGTGTACTTGGCTCGCCTGTCACCTAGAGCAGCTGCGAAGCGTAAACCCGAACATGATGAGTACCCGGTCTCTGACGTGAAATTGGCTGACCAGAAGCAGAAAGTCAGCGTCTTCTCGCGCATTAGCTTCCCGGATTCTGCCGATGCCAGCAAGAAGCACAAGGGGCATGAGCCTGTGAATGGTTCAAAGGAGCACGCCACCACCCTGGCGCCTAGCGGCGCTCGATCTTACCACGACGATCGGGGGAAGCAGAGCAGCCGGAGATCTAGCCACGAAGATTATATTGACGATGAGGATTCCCACTTCAAGAGGAGGGGTTCGTCGTCGTCGCGATACAAGGCGGACGAGCGCGAGTGGGAGGAGGCTCGGAGCCACGAGTATGGTCGAGTCTATGACCGCCCGCGAGAGAGAGAGCGATCGTCTAGGCATAAATAAGTTGGTGTTGTGTATTGCGTTTGGAATGCATTTACTCCATAAAGGGCGTGTGTAAACCTTCACACCGATGGAAGAGAGCGTCTGTAAAGACGGAATAGGGCACCCTTATATTATCATTATATCAAAGAATTCTTTTTCGAATCATGTTCTCTCTTTCTGTTTTGCTGATGTGTTCAAATGACAATCTTCCTATTTTAATTACTTGGGTCTCTGTCACGGGGACACGGGTCCTGGTGTCTGAGAGTCGCATGACATGTTATGACCTGTTTGGAGTTTAAACATTTATTTTATATATTTTCTTATGGTTTTAAATTTTAATAACATTGTCAGTAATAAATATATTTTGGTATATGTTATAATATTAAAATGTTATTTTAGCCAATTAAATAATAGAAAATCAGTGTCCTCATGTCCTAGTTTTGGAGGTATATATTTGCAGTATCATGATTTTTTTGTTGGAGAATTAGAGAAAAATCACCTCACTTACCAAGTTTATGGGCTTAAAACTATGGATGTCAATTAATTGTATTTTATCCGTCCGACTATATTTAATTCTGTTTAGTTGCATTGGGTAAGCCAAAACCATAGCTGATTATAATTGGATGCGCATATGATTTTGATTTTTTTTTTTTTGCTACCGAATCTGATAAACATCTGAATTTATAAGCAGATCTGGCATCAGCTTTTTACCATCTGAACCCGAATATGAATTCGAATCCGTTTAACCAACATCAGATTAGTCGAATATAGTAATGGGCACATCTGATCTGAATCCGAACCGTTAACATCCTTAGAACACTAGGTCGCCCTTTTCCATCAAGGAGTACAGGCTGCTTTGACCTCGCAGCAAAGGACACGTACCTGTGGGTTTTGAACTGTGACGTCCCATCAGCTTGGTGACCATCACGAGTCACTATTAACAGACGAGCAGAGCTCTCGTGGGCATGTTCCTACATTCATGCTTGTTTGACAATGTCAAAAGGGAGTTGTGTACTCTGTCAATGTGGACAAAATTTGTCCATAAGGACCATACCTTTGTGAAAGAAATTTGTCTTCAACGACAAGGCAATTTTGGCAACCGTTTCAAACCCGAGACAAGCATTATGGATTATACAGCACATAGGACAAGATAATTCTTACATAAGGGATGATTAATGGAGGTTAATATTTTGTTTTTTTGTTTTTTTTTGAAAGGCAAGCTGGGGTTAGGCAGGTTGATTAATGGAGGTTAATATTTTGTTTTGTTTTTTTTGAAAGGCAAGCTGGGGTTAGGCAGACCCCTACCAGTTACACTACATACCATTGGGTTTTGAACTTTCAACGTCCCAACACATGGTGACGTGCACTAACAGCTCCTACCAAACAAGTGGAGCCCGCCCCCCCCCCCCCCCCCCCCCAGTTGGTAATGGAGGTTAATATTTATTTGGTGATGTTGATGGCACAAAACTGTAGCGAGTTCATGACGAGCCAAACCAAGCTGAGATACGAGCTGATCGGTGCTGTAGCAATACCAGCTCAAGCAAGCATGCATGGCAAGAAGTGAACTATAAGGGCACAATGGTTTAGTTCAGAGATATACCTGGAAACTATGCAAATGCCCATGGCCAGCATATCCTGGTAGGACTAGAGGCAATGATTTATCAGCAATGTCCCTCAACCGACTCAACTCCGGCAGCACCACCGACCCCAAGTCCGGCCTGTCCTTCCTCCTCAACTCTAAGCACTTCAACGCCATCTTAGTGAACGATATAGTGTCCTCCATGGGCCAGTCATGAACAACAGGGTCCAGCATCTCCTCAAACACTCCCTTCTCCATTGCGCTCTCAATATAGTGAGCAAGCCCCATGGGTGGCTTTGCAGTCAGCAGCTGCAGTAGTATGATACCAAGTGCATAAACATCAGACTTATCAGCCGAATTTTAACTCATAGATGTGTTAAACATGATTTATTTGCTAAAGATCAAAACTTGGATCCTGGGAGCAGTTTCTTCGTCTCTCTCTCTCTCTCTCTCTCTCTCTCTATATATATATATATATATATAATATATAATAGGCTTAGACGTGATTGGATCAGATTCAGTAATATGCCTAGATCTAAATGGATTCTGACTAGAGGTGGGCACTGGGCCAGGCCGCCCCAGCCCACCATGGGCTGGGCCTGAGCCAGTATAATCGCTCCTGGCTTGGCCCCAACCAAGCCTCAAGCCCGGCCTGGCCTGAAGTGGGCTGACGCTGGCCGGGGCTGCGGCCCAGCCTGTTATTATATATATAACATAATATATAATATATATTATATTAAGCCCATGGGCTAACGGGCGGTCTGTGGGCCAGGGTTTTCCTAATTAACAGGTCGGCCTGTGGTCAACAGCCTGGTCGGCTCAGACCATTATTGGCCCAGTCCGGCTAAATGCCCACCTAATTCTGACCCATTTGCATCTCTAAATTCCAGAGTGCATAGAACTTGCATTTGATCTAAAGGATTGCTACATGTGGTTTGACCTGAGACCAGTTTGTGTTGTTTCAATGCACCGTATCCTTTTGAAGGAATCATGTCTGAACGTTGGTCAGTGCAGACTGTCCTAAAGTTGGACCATAAACCAGCCCGTGCAATGTGTTCAACGCATTGAAATTTGCTTAGTCTCGGCCCTCTTGGGTAGGGATAACAATGGTCTGGCTTCAACCACAAGAGCTATACGCATGACTAGGGGTGTCAACTGGTTGGGTTTGGTTCAGACCCAGGTGAAACCAGACTTGGACCTAATCTTCGGGTATGATATCGGGTTTGGACCCTGGTTTAATCGAGTTCATTATAAGAAAAAGCATACCCGAACCCAATAAAAACTACATGAACTAGACCCGGTAAAACCATATTTATTTTTTTTATCATTTTTACATTGAAAAATTGCGGGTCTTAATCAGAACTCGAGATGGATCCTGGTCTGCCTAGCCCTCCTTACAAGCCAAGTTGGACTGGCTGGCATCCAACTCACAAATGATTGTCATTGTCCAAGACCAGGCCTAGAGATCCATATGTGCCATATTTTGTGATTGTACATATACATTTATTTTGTGTTCATATATTCCTATATATGTCTCCTAGACCGGGTATCCAACATGTATAAATGCATGCAAATCGGGTCCATTTATTACGCTCCTAGTCTTGGACCGTGGCGAAGCTAAAAGTCTGTTCTAGATTGGATATAAACCAATTGGACTCAATCCGTTCAAAGTTCAATGTGGCCGGGCTTCCTATAGGATACTCATGGCTAGCTCAGCCCATCTTGGACCAGGATTTGCTTTGTTTTCCCAGCACCAGCCCAGTCTATGATGGGCTAGGCCCCAACCCTTTGATGGCCAGTCAAGTTGGAGGAACCCGATGAAGCTGGCCTCGTTCATGGCAGGTCAATAGGTATGTAAACGTTCAGATTCGGGTAAGTTGTAACCAATACCATATCCGATTAATTGGATGTTGGCTAAAAGGATTGAGATTTGGACAGTGAAAAGCAAATAGTATATCCAGTTTAATCGAATTCGGATATCCTTCGGATTTGGTAGAAAAGCTCAAAGCCATATCTGCATCAAATTATAATTGGATATGATTTTGGCTTGTCAAATCCTACTAAACAGAACCAGTTTCAGTCAGATTTGGGTAAAACCGCCAATGAGGTTGTGTAATTTTTTTTGGCTGTTTGGGATTCAAATCCGATCTGAATCCAGGGGTGTCAACGGGCCTGGTTTACCCAGACCCAACCTGAATATGGTGATAAATAAGAAGACCCGATTAAAACCTGGTTTGAACCCGAAGGTTCGATTAATACATGGATCCCGATATAGTTTGTGAAATTTTATACCAGACCTGAACCCAACCCAAGTTCCGATTAAGACCTGCAAATTTCAATGTAAAAATGATAAAAAAATATGGTTTTATTGGCTATGGTCCGAGTTTGGTTCATGTAGTTCTTATAGGATCGTTATGGTTTTTCTTATAATGGTCCCGATTAGACTTGAGTCCCGACCTGATACCATACCCGAAAATCTGGTTCCAATTGGGTCCAAACTAAACCCGACCCGTTGACACTACTATCCGAATCATTATGCATTTAGCGGTTCCAAATCCGACCCGTTTGCATAATTATCAGCACCTTTGTGATGCCGAGCTAGAAAGGGCCCACCAAGTCAAGAGGTGAAACTTTAATAAAAGGGGAAAAAATTAGTGTTTTACTGTTGCTTTTACCGTGTCCTTCACCTGACGACACGGGTACAATTCGGTCATTCCATCCCTTTTTAAATGGGCGCGGCCGCGCGTCACATCCCCCCACGCTTCCCCCTCTCTCCGTACGGCACACATGATCATTTGGGCGCCAAAAAAGAATTTTTTTCTCGGCCTCCTTTCGTCAAGTCCGAACCTGCCGATCGATGGCCCTCTGCCCAATCGCCACCTCGCCTTGAAACCCCCCGCCCTCCTCTCAATTTCTTCCGTTTCATCTCTCTATTTCTCTCTGTATCTGTTCTCTCCCGATTCTTTTCATGGAACTTCTTCTCGAGAATTATGTTAATTTCGTGATTGCCAAAAGAATTGGTGAGTGAAATTGGATTTAATTTTACTTCTTGCTAGCTTTTTACTGTTTTTTTGGAGGTATTTGTTAGTAGAAATAATTGGTTTTCTTTTTTACTGAAAAATATGAAGAGTTTGAAGAGAATTTGGTGTGGGAAGTCGGCTCGAATCGGTAATTATTTTTGGGGTATTTCTTCTTGTTCAAGCTTTGCTGTAGAATCTATTCAAGAAATTTGTTTATTTTTATGGAATTGTGTGAGGATAATTTCCATCTTGACGGTTTCTTTTTCTTTTCTTTTTTTGGTTTAATTTTCTGTTTGGAGACGATTACATCAAGAAAGAACTGTTTGGTTGGAAAATGATGAATTCATGGTGTGCAACTGTGCATGCTAATTGGTATATGGTAGAATGACGCAGTTTTGGTAGGACCCTCCTTTTCTGGGTGGTTGGTTTGGAATTTTTGGGGTGAAAAAGTTGGTTGGTCATGCAAATGGTTTAGGAATTCTTGATTGGTAATGTTATTTTAGACACCATACAGTCGGATCTTTGCATGCGTGGCTTAGAAATTAATAGTTTGGTGGGATGATTGAGTTGCATAAATCCACAATTCTTGGAAATTCTCCCACAGAATATGCTTCCTTAGAAGTTTGGCGGTGAAGACTTGATGGGTCGTGGGGTGCATGCTAATACATCTAGAATCTTTGATGGATAGTAGAATTTCGGAGACCGTATTAGGGATTGTTTGCATGCTTTCATGAATAGGCATGGCAGTATGGTTCGATGGTTGGAGGGACCCATTAAAAAGGTGGATTTTGATCAAGAATCTTTCTCTATATCAGATGTTAAAATTAGGACTGTCTATCCCAATTCAGGCAGAAGGCCAAGTAGCAGTTCCATCACTACTTTTAGTGAGAGCCACAACAGAATTGTTGCTTGATAATGAGGGACTAAACGCACCTAAAAATTGAAGATGTTATGTCCCAAATAGCATCTTGGATAGATCCTTAGTCAAGACCAAGGGGTTTATTTTCTATTTTTAGTATTAGC
Organism: Nuphar pumila; assembly: GCF_984573655.1. Taxonomy (NCBI): domain Eukaryota; kingdom Viridiplantae; phylum Streptophyta; class Magnoliopsida; order Nymphaeales; family Nymphaeaceae; genus Nuphar; species Nuphar pumila. Next base: position 125,650,068 of record NC_143257.1, on the reverse strand, counting down.
TGTGTCTGTAAGATTTTGTTACATTAAATTCCTAACCTAACCTTGATTTTTCAAATGGAAACAGCAATTGCACAATCACTCAGTCTAAATAGGTTGTAATAACTTTCCCTGCATGCCCAAGCCACTACTCTTAGTACAGCCCTTGATCAACTATAGCATGCCCAAGCCATTACTTGGGATTTAGAAAGAAAATGGAATTTGTTCCCACCAAGGATGCATTAGGGATAGAAGAGAAACACTAGATTTGCACACCTGCAAAATAGGGCTGCAAAGAGGCTTTCATCTTAATCCAATTACACAAGCAAAGCTGCTACCGTATGCACAGGGATAGGCAACAAACCTGCTGTACTGAAGTGGATGAAGAAGCATTTGGCAGACGCAATCCAGAATTAGGGATGATTTTTTTTGTCAATGATTGTGACATCCAAGGTTTTTAAAGGGGTGAGGCGTAATGAGGTATTTTTCAAAAATATAAATGAGGTGTAAGCCTCAAGGCGTAGTGAGGCATAGGCCTGTTAAAATGTAAAACTGTACATATATGTATATATAATAATATTATATTATTATATATATATAAATACATTTTTTAATTTCTTTCTTTTCTGTATTTTTTTTCCTTTATTTTTATTTTTTGTCTTTATGTCATCTAGTTCAGTTTGAACTAGAATGACTGTTGCTAGTCAAGTCCTGTCCAGACTTGACTAGCAATAGAGCTGTTGGACTGACACAGTCCAACAGCTCTTAATAGAGCTGTTGGACTGACACATTCCAACAGCTCTAAATAGAGCTGTTGGACTGTGCCCAACAGCTCTATTGAGTCCTCTTTCAGCTGTGTATATAAAGGGGTGCAGCCCCTCTTGTATTTTACTCCAATGCTTCTTAAGCAATTGGTTTTTCATATCAATAAAGAATACATTTTTATTTTTATTTTGTTTCCAGTTATACCCTTTTTAAGGGTTATGCTTTAGTGTCATTCTTGACACTTGCTCTTGTTAATCAAAGCTCGTGTTTCGAAGATCCCCATTTCATTTCATGGTATCAGAGCCGCGGAAGTACTAAATCTTGAGGAAAAGCTGCCTCGGTTTCCGTGCCCGTTTGCAAAAGTGTTCGCCACTTGAAGAGAAGTGTTTTATCACTTCATTGGAAAAGATTTCACATCTTGTTGTATTGTTTTTTTTTTTCTTTCTTTCTCATTTTCCTTCTTGTTTCTCTTCTATCCCTATTCTTTCTCTCCTTGTAATCGATGGATGACAATGATAAAGTCACCATCATGCCTATGAAACTAAGCGATACGAACTATGTAACATGGGCTTCAATCATGAAGCACCATATATGGGGAAAAGGCTTATGGGGGATTGTGGATGGTTCCGATTCGGAACCTAAGCTATCTCTTACTAAAAAGGAGGGAGATAAAGACGTCCCTCTATCGGAAGAAGAGAAAATCAAGGCTATTGCCTCATACGAGAAGAAATGGAAAGAATGGAGAATATCTCATGCGAAGATAATGTCATGGCTTATCAATAGCGTTGACATTAAAAAATGCTCAAGTCTTGCCAAATTTGATCATGCCGATAAGGCATGGGAATACCTTAAGAATATGTATTCTCTTAAAGATATTGCACACGTGTGCAACCTCCAAGAAAAAGTTCGAATGATGACACAAGGAGACAAAACTATTCGTGAATATTACAATGGGTTGTCCGAACTTTGGGAAGAACTTTCCCTTTTAGAACCAAAGTGGCATTGTGCCGAAGACATCGAGCTTCGTCAGAAACAACTCGATGTTGAACATTTTTACCAGTTTATCACTGGATTAAGGCCGGAATTTGAAACCACTAAATCGGCCCTACTTCACCGGGGAAAAATTCCTTCTATTGTTGAAACTATTGAAGAGTTAACAATGGAAGAAAATCGTCTCCGGAAAGGTTCTTCAAAAATTGAAGATGATTCCGTTTTAGCCGTGTCTAGACCAGGGAATCATGTTCGATCATATAGGCCTCCTCACTTTAACCGACAAAATGGTGACTATGATAAGAAGAAAGTTATTTGTCATCACTGTCATGAACCGGGACACTACAGGCCACAATGTCCCAAACTTAAGGAGCTGAGAGAAAAAAGAGCTGCAATTGCTGGATCGGAGCCTAAAGATCAGGATGCACCAGTTTCCCTGGCCCAACTAATGGAGATCCTTCAGCCTCTCATCAAAGGTGCCTCTTCCTCATCTGAAGCTTCAACCGGCGCAGCAGCCTCATCTTTTTCTGATTTAGGTAAAATTTCTTGGCTTCTTGACTCTGGTGCATCTTTTCATATGACCCCAAATAATCAAAGTCTATCCAAATGTGTTAAAAATAAAACAAGTGTGTCAAAGGTCTTTACTGCTGATGGGACTTCTCTTGAAATAGAAGGAATAGGAGATTTTGAAAAAATTTCTAAAACAAAAAATTTTTTTATTCCAGAAATTAGACATGTTCCCAAATTAAATTTAAATCTTTTATCTGTATCTCAAATTTCTGATTATGGGTGTAATATTTCTTTTTCTTCTCATGGTTGTTGGGTACAGGATCGCCAGTCAGGCAAGCTGATTGGGGAAGGCCATAGAGAAGGAGGACTCTATTACATGGATTTTTTGGAAATGCCGAAGAAAGCTTTTTGTTATAATATTCAAAAAATAGAGTTGGAACTGTGGCATAAGAGACTTGGTCACCCACATATAGCCAAAATCCAACATTTTCCAAATCTAGGGAAATTTTGTAACTCTGAATCATTTGATTGTAAAGATTGTATTCTCGGCAAAATGAAAAGATTACCATTTCAGAACAGAACCTTTTTCTCTTCAAGACCACTTGAATTAATACACTCGGATGTTTGGGGTCCTGCACCAGTAATTTCTAAAGGAGGATTTGTTTACTATGTTATTTTTGTCGATGATTTCTCCCGACATACGTGGATGTACTTTCTCAAACATAAGTCTGAAGTATTTTCATACTTTCAAACTTTTCATAATATGGTTAAAAACAAATTTCAAAATGATATTACTATTTTTCGCCCAGATTCAGGGGGAGAGTTTTTATCCACAGATTTTCAAAATTATCTTAAATTGCATGGCATCACACATCAAAGATCTTGTCCTTATACACCTCAACAAAATGGACTGGCAGAACGAAAACATCGTCATATTATAGAAACCACTAGAACTTTATTAATAGCAAATCAAGTCCCTAAAGACTTTTGGGCAGAAGCTGCCTTAACTGCCACCTATCTCATTAATAGGATGCCATCTTCTTCGTTACAAAATATCACTCCCATTGAAAAACTTATGAACATTTCTCCAGACTACTCTAGATTAAGAATATTTGGGTGCAAATGTTTCATATTTACTGACAAAAATGATAAACTTTCCCCTCGTGCGATTCCCTGTGCCTTTTTAGGATATGCTGAAAACCAGAAAGGTTATAGATGTTTTGACTTCAAAAATAATAAACTATATGTGTCTAGAAATGTTTCCTTTCTTGAAAAGGAGAGCTTCTTTGATTTTAGAAAATTAAACGACGTCACTGAGTACTCCTTTTTGCTAGATCTAACATCAACATCTGATGAATATGACCTTGATTGTAACTTTGATGATGATCCAAGAATTATTGATCTTAATGTTGAAAATGAAGAAGTTCATAGAGATACTAGTATTCAATATTCCAGGCGACAAGAGTCTAATACTCCATGTGCACTTGAGAAATATTCTAACATTCCAACTAGACAATCATCCCGAATCTCGAGGCCTCCAGAAAAGTTTGTATCATACAAGTCTTTCTCACCCACATATAGGGCAGTTATTGCATTAATTCACTCATATGAAGAACCATCCACATATTTTCAAGCAAAAAATGATATCAAATGGATAGAAGCCATGAAAGTTGAATTAGATGCACTTGAAAAGGCTTCTACATGGAATATTCAAGATCTTCCTCCAGGGAAGAAAACTATAGGATGTCGATGGGTTTATAAAATTAAAACCAAGAGTGATGGTACTCTTGAAAGATATAAAGCCCGTTTAGTAGCCAAAGGTTATGCCCAAGAATATGGGATTGATTATGAAGAAACCTTTGCTCCGGTGGCTCGTATGACTACTGTCCGAACCTTAATTGCCTTAGCTTCTATCAAAAAATGGTCTATTTTTCAAATGGATGTCAAAAATGCTTTTTTAAATGGAAAGCTAGTTGAAGAAGTATATATGGAACCCCCTCCTGGTCTAAGTATTCCTAAGGGTAAAGTTCTTCGCTTAGAAAAAGCTCTTTATGGACTTAAACAAGCACCAAAAGCTTGGTATGATAGGTTTAGTCGTGTTATGATTGATATTGGTTTTCAATTCTGTTTAACTGACATTGCTTTGTTTATTAAGAATTCTGATGCAGGAATCATTGTGCTTCTTCTTTATGTGGATGATATGATCATCACCGGAAGCGATAAACAGGGAGTTGAAACAATCAAAACACTTCTTAAATCTCATTTTGAAATGACTGATTTGGGCTTGTTGAGATATTTTTTAGGCATTGAAGTTGCTTATTCTCCTAGAGGATATTTATTATCTCAGACTAAATTTGCTTTTGATATTGTTTTCAAGTCTGATATTACTGATGATAAGAAAGTTGACACTCCAGAAGTTGTTAATGTTAAAATGAAGATTGATGATGGAGAACTTCTTGCAGACCCTACTCCTTACAGACAGCTTGTCGGGGCACTTTCCTATCTATCCATTACCAGACCAGATATAGCACATGCTGTTCATACAGCAAGTCAATTTCAACATGCTCCTACTTCTGTTCATATGGGAGCAGTCATGCGTATTATCAGATACATCAAGTCCTCTCTTTCACGAGGACTTTTCTTATCTTCCTCCTCTTCTCTTGATTTAATTGCATATACTGATGCTGATTGGGGAGGTGATCCCAATAACAGACACTCAACCACTGGCTTTTGTGTCTTTTTAGGGGAATCATTAATCTCGTGGAGGTGTAAAAAGCAGCAGAAGGTATCTCTCTCATCCACCGAAGCTGAATACAGAGTCATGGCAACCACGACCATGGAAGTAGTTTGGCTCCGACGACTGCTTGCTGACATGGGAGTTGAAGCAACAAAGGCTTCACAAATGTGTTGTGACAACAAAAGTGTGATCTACATTGTCAGTAACAGAACATTCCACGAACGCACCAAACACATCGAAATGGATTGTCACTACGTCAGAGAGGAATATCTACACGGGATAATTGATCTGCCATATGTCACTTCAGAATATCAGTTAGCAGACCTCTTTACAAAGCCTCTCGCTGCTCCCCGATTTCACTTTCTCTTAGACAAACTTTCGCTCATTGTACCGTAAGTTTGAGGGGGAGTGTTAAAATGTAAAACTGTACATATATGTATATATAATAATATTATATTATTATATATATAAATACATTTTTAATTTCTTTCTTTTCTGTATTTTTTTTCCTTTATTTTTATTTTTTGTCTTTATGTCATCTAGTTCAGTTTGAACTAGAATGACTGTTGCTAGTCAAGTCCTGTCCAGACTTGACTAGCAATAGAGCTGTTGGACTGACACAGTCCAACAACTCTTAATAGAGCTGTTGGACTGACACATTCCAACAGCTCTAAATAGAGCTGTTGGACTGTGCCCAACAGCTCTATTGAGTCCTCTTTCAGCTGTGTATATAAAGGGGTGCAGCCCCTCTTGTATTTTACTCCAATGCTTCTTAAGCAATTGGTTTTTCATATCAATAAAGAATACATTTTTATTTTTATTTTGTTTCCAGTTATACCCTTTTTAAGGGTTATGCTTTAGTGTCATTCTTGACACTTGCTCTTGTTAATCAAAGCTCGTGTTTCGAAGATCCCCATTTCATTTCAAGGCCTCCCTGCTTTTTAAGGCATAAAAAAAAACATAAAATATTATACAACTACTACATAAATCATTTCATTAACTATAAAATATAAATAATAACAACAATTGTAAATTTTCCTTTGTTTTACATTATGACTGTTTCACCATACTTCCAAACTGCATTTTTTCTAATTCTTATCACTGGATTCATCTGACATAAATAGATGAACATTCCACTCACTAATACAGCATGCACGCCCACAATAGAGACAGACAATTGCATCAATTAAAATATACTAACATAAAATGCCAAACAACGACAAAACGAATTTTAAAGAAATAATATGAGAAAAAAATGAAGCATCCAAGAATCTCCGTGTGTGTAATTTACATTTTTATCACCATAAATGGGTGAGATTTTTACTTTTTTTTTGCCTGAAATGTCATTTGATCTTAGAAATAACCAATAATGTGGCTATGTAAAGAGGGCAGTGTCACAGGCAACTTACTTAAGGTAAATAGGTTGAATTGAAAGGCCCACGCCTCATGCAGAGGCTTAGACTTCTTTAAGGTAGAGTCTTAAGCTTCACCCACTAACGAAGAGGCCTAAGCCTTGAGACTTAGAGAATCTATAGGCGTTAATGGTGTACACCTTTAAGGCCTTTAAATATGCCTGTAAAACAGCGGTGACATCTAAGTTTTCAATCATTTGTTTATGCTGTTTGGCTACTTCATGTCACATATTGCTATATGTACAGACACACACGTAGTTTAACTTGTGTGGCACAGTTCACTGCACATTTATACCCCTACAAAAGAAAAAAACTGACATGGTGATTTCACTGCCGAGGGCATCTTTGTTAATTTTGTATACTGTGCATTTCTGAAATACAGCTAACACCTCCTAATAAAATTAGTAAATAGCCATGATGGTGATAATTGATCTATAAAGCCACCATGAGTTTTTTGAAATAGTTATGAGTGTAAAATTGTAGTAAATATGTCATCTTCTACAGCCATTCATGGATGTTGACAAGTTCCAAAAATGTCATTATGTAAACCAGTTCATGGCCTCCACATCGTTGGAATTTTGCCATAAAAAAGAGGCAGGTTATTACGTGCAATATGAGGGCCATGTCATAGACACCTTCTTTTCTGGTGGCATTGGTTCCATTTTGCATGAGACCATGGCAATCCATATGAAATGCTGTCCTTAGCACTTTAAAGCCAAACTACAGTGTGCCCATATTAGGCATGTGAAGATCTAGTGCTATTTATAACTCTTGATCCTTTGACATTAGTATGACAAACCCAATGCTGGCACATCATTGCAGCTAATGCAACTTTTGATCAATAAGCAAGAATGATGTGCATAGGAAGGGTGAGGATGCATCTTTCAATGGAAGGCATCAATTTTTGTGATTGTTGACTCAAGTGACAATAAATTCTGAGAATCTCAAAAGTATGTGGTAAAATGTAAAACTGAGGTTGTGCATACCTTTGTCATAAGAGGTGAAAATCATCCTATGTAACAAAGTCAGTTACCTTATATAACCTAGACGGTGGAGGTGATTGCCAACAGAATGCTAAAAAAGACAGGATATAGAGGCTCTTTGACTTGGTTACCTAGCTGAACAATCAGGTTTTCTTTTTTCGGTTTGGTCAAGGGAAAACCCCCCTTCGCCGATAGCACATTGGCAGGCCTCCAGTTGGTAAAACCCTTGAGGTTGCCCCTGCCCACCGGGGAGTGCACCCAGCTTCAACCTTGCGGAAAGGGACACCCCTCATGGGTTTCAAACTGGCGGCATCTTGTCAACTTGGCGACATTCACTAGTCGGACTCGCCCCTACTAGATTTGCAGAGCCCTTGTAGGCACTAATTGGAGTCTTAGACTTATAATCTGTCACACGGACTCTTCTAACAGGGCACCGCACCCGTATCGCACTTGCACCCAAGCGGGTGCGACACTTGGACACAACTTCCTTTGTGTTAGGTGAAGTCAACCACACTGAGGTCCATTTCTATCCAAAAGTTAACCCTAATCAAGTCCATTTTTATCTATATTATATATATATATATATAAATACATAAATGCACACAAATACATATAGTGTTAACTAAAAATTGTTAAAATATATATATATATATATATATATATATATATATATATATATATATATATATATATATATATCCTCCCCGCACCCCCGCACGCAAGTTTTTTTAAAGTGCCGCATCTGCACCCGTACCCGCACCTATGTGACATTAGCTTATAATAAATCTGTCTACAAGTTCTTAAGTGGAAAGTGGGAGTTTGTAACATGCCAGTAAAAACATGTCATAGAGATTCTTCAACTTATGCCTGTATCATGTTGCCTTATATATTATTGCTAATGGGAAACTACAAAAATGGCATGCCCGTGTCCTTTTGGGTGTATCCATGTGCCATGTAAAAACTTTTAAACGCTCAAGGCCATCTGATTTGAATGGATATATTATGTGTCTTCAAAGTCCTCTAAGCATGAAATAAATCCTTTGGGCCTAAAGTCAATTCTGAAAACCCATTGATTAGAGAAGGATAGGAAATGTGCATCCCTCAAAGTACCTAGAAAGTGGAAGAAAGCAATGACCTTTGGCACTAAAGCATGACTTTTGCTCTGTCTGGGTGCTGTTTTGTTTTTTGGTACCGAACACAGCAATTTATTGACAAGGTGTCACTGGCAAAAGGAGGTTATAAATATGAAAGCATGGCTCTGCTGCCAATTCTAGGATGGCTGATCCAGGACAGGTCCCTGTTTGATCACATGTACATGCACATACACATGCAAAGCACGCAAACATGGGTAATTGCATAGATCCTGCAAACCTGATGCTGGGTCTTCTGAAATTTTAGGTATATATGAGGAAATGGTCAGGCTTAGTGTGAGAGGTGCCCTTTCGTTGGACAGTGCCCTTCTTAAAACTGATGTAATCTAAACAAACCTTCTTTATAACTTCCTAATTTCCTTGTTAGATCCTATGACCTGGAACATGGCCATTTCTTTCTTTTAATTAACAGTATCCCACTCTAGTTTCTTAAGAAGTTCGATAAATTCCTCATCATGAAGCTCCTGACTACCTTATCCTTAAACACAGTCTTAATAGTTTAGATTTTAAATTGTTGAATTCTCCACCTTCTAGTTTAGATATTATTATTTTTTCTTGTTTTTTGTTCAAATCTCTGCAGGTATTGCTTGCTGCTCTTATTGTTGTCATTGCCTTTCAACTAATAAACAAAAATTAGCACAAACACAAATTATATCATTTATCTAGTGATAAATGCATTATCACATCATAGAATGAAGAATAGAAGATATGTGCACATCAAATAACTTAAAACCGTCATACTTGGCTTTGGCCTATGCCAAGAATAGGCAACCACAGTGATCCTGGTGATTAGCTGGTCAACACAAGGACAGCCTAATTTCATCAGAACTAGTAATCAAAACTAGGGTTGGAGTAGCTGAGAATTCAAGTTGAATAGCTGTCAACCTGTTAGCATTATATTTATTTTGACACCATAGGTTTTCGTGATTGTTATTAGCATTGTCACCATAGCATTTTCTTGCGTCTGTTGGTGCTGCATGTGTGTTTGTGCATTTGCGTGCATGTGTGTTTGTGTGTGTGTGTGTGTGTGTGTGTGCATAGATTAGTGGGTGAGAACTGAGAAGTGTTGAAGATTTGGGATCAGTGGGAAATTTCAAAAAAAAAAAAACTCAATTTAGTATTTTCTTCATATTTATGTTAGTCCAAATGTTGCCCAATGGTCTGTATGATTTCCCTTGTAGTTTTTCTTTATTTTTCAGAGCACAGTTATGATTGCAAAGCATCTTTCATGTTGCAGCTGGATGACAAGACTTAGTGCTGCATTATGCAAATGGGTTATGCTTTTACTTTGACGAGTGGTGATCTTGCATGGGTGGAGAAGTTGTTGAAAGCGACTTTCTTTATTGATTGCACTATCCATGTTCTCATGAAGAAGAATCTGTTCTGCATCCATTGTGGTGCTTCACTTTGCCAACAGTGTGCCCTGAAGCATTGCTCACATCCCCTCCTTCAGGTTACTAATCTTCGCTTCCCGGTTTTGCTTTTTTTTTCTCTCTTGCCAAGGTGTTCAGAAATAAATGTTTGTTTGTCCATGTGAAAACACATTGTCTAAATGGCAAATACTTATCATTACTATTGACCCCAGAATTGGGATTCTTGATGAATGATTTCTGAACATTGATTGTGTTCTTTGGGTGACTGCTTGTCACTAATCTCTTTTTGAATAAAACTTTTATTTCTTCTAAACATAAGGCTTATTACTGTTTGAGTTTTGGTATTTCAAGATTTGTTTTTTTACATATGCATCTGGAGTTCAGCTGGCTGGCTCATGATGGATATCATTTTGAACTTTAGGTGTGTTGGCATTGGTTTATTCTGATCAAATGGGCCAATTCACTTGTCCTGTTAAGGAGTATTTATTATTAGCCGACAAGGATAATACTGTCTTTCAAGTTAAAGGCTTTCATTAGTGACAGATTTGTCATTTAGATGCACTATAAGGGAACATGATAACCGATTGATGTAATCTGTAATGTTCCCTCTTATATATAAATTAAACACAGGTTTTGTCCCTAATTTGTGAGAGAATCAGGGGCTGCATCTTCAGTCTTATTCTCCTTCTTCCTGTTTGCCCGATTTTCATGGTACCAGTCTTATTCTCTCCCTCTCCCTCTCTCTCCTGATTCTTGGTAATTGTGCATTAAATTCATGATGGCCGATGAGGATTGGCAACTGAAGTTTGATTTAGTTTTACTTTTACTCACTTTTTTATTGGTTTTGAGAGCATCATTTTGGTAGAAAAAATGGGTTTTCTTTGTTACTGCAAATCAGGCAGGGTGTGAAGAAAATTTGGATTGGAATTAGTTAACTCTTGGATGATAATCCTTTTTTCTGTAGACCTAGATGAAGATGTCAACCTCACTTGGATTTATAAAAATCCTGGTGGAGAGATCACAAATTGGCAATGCTAAAGCTGAGTAGTCAATAGTATGCTATGCTGCCCCTTGCATGCTAAGCTGGAACAAGTTGTTGAATCCTTGGTTTAAGCCTGGTCTTAGTCTTAATGAGTTATGTATGTCTAAAAGTTGTCCATAAGTTGCTTCAGAAGGTTGTGTTTTTACTAAAGATGGAGAACCATCAGACCCTGTGACTGTGAATTAAAAACTAAAAATAGAACTGTGAAATTAAGTGCTTGTATTCAACTTTCTTGTGAAGTTTGCATGCTTAAGGTTAAAGATAATTGCATATGGTAATACTGCTTTGATTTTCCTTGATCTAGCCATTCCCTCTTGTGGCCAGTCCAGCAGAACTTTTTGAGAGTTTAGTTGCCCATGACGGGGCCATACAGTTTCATGAAATATAAATGAGGTGAAATCTAGCTGCTAATACCTTGCTTCTTTTGACTTTCAGATACGGAGGTATTTATACCATGATGTTGTCCGTCTTGAAGACATGAAGAGCCTGGTGGATTGTTCCCATGTGCAGGTCTCCTCTCTCTCTCATAGGTTTGCATGTGTAGTTGCACAGAAGTGCACTTTTGCATGTACATACGTGCAGTGTATGACTTTTTCAAGCCTTTTCCATGTGTGCAATGTTTGCTTCTACTGACCCTCGGCAGTCAATGTTCTTACTTTGCTGGGTTGTGTGCTGATTTTGATCTCAACTAGGCTTGCATGACAACCAAGCGCTACCTTTATTGCCCATTGAACTTTGGTGTTTGTGTGCATAGAGACCATTATACCAAGCTGTCAGGCATCAAACTAAATTCCTGCATACATGAACATGTTTCTGTGGTGCACAGTGGCACTGCTCTAAAGGCTAATTTTGTCTTTTCATGGATATGTTGTTATTTTTTCAAAATTGTCTCTTCTTTACATGCTTGACATTGTTAGGATTAAAGGTGGCTTAGTAAGAAGTCGGCCTTATTGTGCCTGCAATGAAGATCTGAACTTTTATCCTTTTTCTTTTCTTTTTTCTTTCAATTCCGTCCTTTTTTAATCTGATCATTGGGTTCAATTTTTATGATGTTCTGTCTATTAAATGGCAATATGGATCTCTCTCTCATATAAAGGCTTCATTAAATCTGTAAGAAATTTGTTGTTTCCATTCTCTGTTATTGTATTTTAAATTTCAATTTGTAATACTACTGCCAAAATCAGTCTGAATCCATTTTAGATTGTTATCTGGTATGGATAGGGGAACCTTTATCACCTGGAGCTCAGAAACATAGGTTTAGCCCTTCATTATCGAAAAAAAAGATAGCAATGAAATTTTGATGTGGTTTTTGTTTTCCAAAAGCCTAAATGTGGCAGGTGATATAGCCTATAAGAAAGTAGTAGAGAGTTGGATCTAGCTTCATGTCAGTTAAGTGTTGGCAGAAATTTATCCAAACATCATTTGGGCCTGCCTGAATTGCTAAATGAACCTAATAGAGGTCCATATCATCTCAATAACCATATCTGAAACTTGGTAGAGAAGAATTAGTCTATCATATGCTCAAAACATTGAGAGTTAACTTACAGATTATGTCTGGTAGCCTTGCTGGAACAAAAAACTATTTGTTCTAATTATAATTGTTAGTACTTAGTGAAATGAAATGGGGATCTTCGAAACACGAGCTTTGATTAACAAGAGCAAGTGTCAAGAATGACACTAAAGCATAACCCTTAAAAAGGGTATAACTGGAAACAAAATAAAAATAAAAATGTATTCTTTATTGATATGAAAAACCAATTGCTTAAGAAGCATTGGAGTGAAATACAAGAGGGGCTGCACCCCTTTATATACACAGCTGAAAGAGGACTCAATAGAGCTGTTGGGCACAGTCCAACAGCTCTATTTAGAGCTGTTGGAATGTGTCAGTCCAACAGCTCTATTAAGAGTTGTTGGACTGTGTCAGTCCAACAGCTCTATTGCTAGTCAAGTCTGGACAGGACTTGACTAGCAACAGTCATTCTAGTTCAAACTGAACTAGATGACATAAAGACAAAAAATAAAAATAAAGGAAAAAAAATACAGAAAAGAAAGAAATTAAAAATGTATTTATATATATAATAATATAATATTATTATATATACATATATGTACAGTTTTACATTTTAACACTCCCCCTCAAACTTACGGTACAATGAGCGAAAGTTTGTCTAAGAGAAAGTGAAATCGGGGAGCAGCGAGAGGCTTTGTAAAGAGGTCTGCTAACTGATATTCTGAAGTGACATATGGCAGATCAATTATCCCGTGTAGATATTCCTCTCTGACGTAGTGACAATCCATTTCGATGTGTTTGGTGCGTTCGTGGAATGTTCTGTTACTGACAATGTAGATCACACTTTTGTTGTCACAACACATTTGTGAAGCCTTTGTTGCTTCAACTCCCATGTCAGCAAGCAGTCGTCGGAGCCAAACTACTTCCATGGTCGTGGTTGCCATGACTCTGTATTCAGCTTCGGTGGATGAGAGAGATACCTTCTGCTGCTTTTTACACCTCCACGAGATTAATGATTCCCCTAAAAAGACACAAAAGCCAGTGGTTGAGTGTCTGTTATTGGGATCACCTCCCCAATCAGCATCAGTATATGCAATTAAATCAAGAGAAGAGGAGGAAGATAAGAAAAGTCCTCGTGAAAGAGAGGACTTGATGTATCTGATAATACGCATGACTGCTCCCATATGAACAGAAGTAGGAGCATGTTGAAATTGACTTGCTGTATGAACAGCATGTGCTATATCTGGTCTGGTAATGGATAGATAGGAAAGTGCCCCGACAAGCTGTCTGTAAGGAGTAGGGTCTGCAAGAAGTTCTCCATCATCAATCTTCATTTTAACATTAACAACTTCTGGAGTGTCAACTTTCTTATCATCAGTAATATCAGACTTGAAAACAATATCAAAAGCAAATTTAGTCTGAGATAATAAATATCCTCTAGGAGAATAAGCAACTTCAATGCCTAAAAAATATCTCAACAAGCCCAAATCAGTCATTTCAAAATGAGATTTAAGAAGTGTTTTGATTGTTTCAACTCCCTGTTTATCGCTTCCGGTGATGATCATATCATCCACATAAAGAAGAAGCACAATGATTCCTGCATCAGAATTCTTAATAAACAAAGCAATGTCAGTTAAACAGAATTGAAAACCAATATCAATCATAACACGACTAAACCTATCATACCAAGCTTTTGGTGCTTGTTTAAGTCCATAAAGAGCTTTTTCTAAGCGAAGAACTTTACCCTTAGGAATACTTAGACCAGGAGGGGGTTCCATATATACTTCTTCAACTAGCTTTCCATTTAAAAAAGCATTTTTGACATCCATTTGAAAAATAGACCATTTTTTGATAGAAGCTAAGGCAATTAAGGTTCAGACAGTAGTCATACGAGCCACCGGAGCAAAGGTTTCTTCATAATCAATCCCATATTCTTGGGCATAACCTTTGGCTACTAAACGGGCTTTATATCTTTCAAGAGTACCATCACTCTTGGTTTTAATTTTATAAACCCATCGACATCCTATAGTTTTCTTCCCTGGAGGAAGATCTTGAATATTCCATGTAGAAGCCTTTTCAAGTGCATCTAATTCAACTTTCATGGCTTCTATCCATTTGATATCATTTTTTGCTTGAAAATATGTGGATGGTTCTTCATATGAGTGAATTAATGCAATAACTGCCCTATATGTGGGTGAGAAAGACTTGTATGATACAAACTTTTCTGGAGGCCTCGAGATTCGGGATGATTGTCTAGTTGGAATGTTAGAATATTTCTCAAGTGCACATGGAGTATTAGACTCTTGTCGCCTGGAATATTGAATACTAGTATCTCTATGAACTTCTTCATTTTCAACATTAAGATCAATAATTCTTGGATCATCATCAAAGTTACAATCAAGGTCATATTCATCAGATGTTGATGTTAGATCTAGCAAAAAGGAGTACTCAGTGACGTCGTTTAATTTTCTAAAATCAAAGAAGCTCTCCTTTTCAAGAAAGGAAACATTTCTAGACACATATAGTTTATTATTTTTGAAGTCAAAACATCTATAACCTTTCTGGTTTTCAGCATATCCTAAAAAGGCACAGGGAATCGCACGAGGGGAAAGTTTATCATTTTTGTCAGTAAATATGAAACATTTGCACCCAAATATTCTTAATCTAGAGTAGTCTGGAGAAATGTTCATAAGTTTTTCAATGGGAGTGATATTTTGTAACGAAGAAGATGGCATCCTATTAATGAGATAGGTGGCAGTTAAGGCAGCTTCTGCCCAAAAGTCTTTAGGGACTTGATTTGCTATTAATAAAGTTCTAGTGGTTTCTATAATATGACGATGTTTTCGTTCTGCCAGTCCATTTTGTTGAGGTGTATAAGGACAAGATCTTTGATGTGTGATGCCATGCAATTTAAGATAATTTTGAAAATCTGTGGATAAAAACTCTCCCCCTGAATCTGGGCGAAAAATAGTAATATCATTTTGAAATTTGTTTTTAACCATATTATGAAAAGTTTGAAAGTATGAAAATACTTCAGACTTATGTTTGAGAAAGTACATCCACGTATGTCGGGAGAAATCATCGACAAAAATAACATAGTAAACAAATCCTCCTTTAGAAATTACTGGTGCAGGACCCCAAACATCCGAGTGTATTAATTCAAGTGGTCTTGAAGAGAAAAAGGTTCTGTTCTGAAATGGTAATCTTTTCATTTTGCCGAGAATACAATCTTTACAATCAAATGATTCAGAGTTACAAAATTTCCCTAGATTTGGAAAATGTTGGATTTTGGCTATATGTGGGTGACCAAGTCTCTTATGCCACAGTTCCAACTCTATTTTTTGAATATTATAACAAAAAGCTTTCTTCGGCATTTCCAAAAAATCCATGTAATAAAGTCCTCCTTCTCTATGGCCTTCCCCAATCAGCTTGCCTGACTGGCGATCCTGTACCCAACAACCATGAGAAGAAAAAGAAATATTACACCCATAATCAGAAATTTGAGATACAGATAAAAGATTTAAATTTAATTTGGGAACATGTCTAATTTCTGGAATAAAAAAAAATTTTGTTTTATAAATTTTTTCAAAATCTCCTATTCCTTCTATTTCAAGAGAAGTCCCATCAGCAGTAAAGACCTTTGACACACTTGTTTTATTTTTAACACATTTGGATAGACTTTGATTATTTGGGGTCATATGAAAAGATGCACCAGAGTCAAGAAGCCAAGAAATTTTACCTAAATCAGAAAAAGATGAGGCTGCTGCGCCGGTTGAAGCTTCAGATGAGGAAGAGGCACCTTTGATGAGAGGCTGAAGGATCTCCATTAGTTGGGCCAGGGAAACTGGTGCATCCTGATCTTTAGGCTCCGATCCAGCAATTGCAGCTCTTTTTTCTCTCAGCTCCTTAAGTTTGGGACATTGTGGCCTGTAGTGTCCCGGTTCATGACAGTGATGACAAATAACTTTCTTCTTATCATAGTCACCATTTTGTCGGTTAAAGTGAGGAGGCCTATATGATCGAACATAATTCCCTGGTCTAGACACGGCTAAAACGGAATCATCTTCAATTTTTAAAGAACCTTTCTGGAGACGATTTTCTTCCATTGTTAACTCTTCAATAGTTTCCACAATAGAAGGAATTTTTCCCCGGTGAAGTAGGGCCGATTTAGTGGTTTCAAATTCCGGCCTTAATCCAGTGATAAACTGGTAAAAATGTTCAACATCGAGTTGTTTCTGACGAAGCTCGATGTCTTCGGCACAATGCCACTTTGGTTCTAAAAGGGAAAGTTCTTCCCAAAGTTCGGACAACCCATTGTAATATTCACGAATAGTTTTGTCTCCTTGTGTCATCATTCGAACTTTTTCTTGGAGGTTGCACACGTGTGCAATATCTTTAAGGGAATACATATTCTTAAGGTATTCCCATGCCTTATCGGCATGATCAAATTTGGCAAGACTTGAGCATTTTTTAATGTCAACGCTATTGATAAGCCATGACATTATCTTCGCATGAGATATTCTCCATTCTTTCCATTTCTTCTCGTATGAGGCAATAGCCTTGATTTTCTCTTCTTCCGATAGAGGGACGTCTTTATCTCCCTCCTTTTTAGTAAGAGATAGCTTAGGTTCCGAATCGGAACCATCCACAATCCCCCATAAGCCTTTTCCCCATATATGGTGCTTCATGATTGAAGCCCATGTTACATAGTTCGTATCGCTTAGTTTCATAGGCATGATGGTGACTTTATCATTGTCATCCATCGATTACAAGGAGAGAAAGAATAGGGATAGAAGAGAAACAAGAAGGAAAATGAGAAAGAAAGAAAAAAAAAAAAACAATACAACAAGATGTGAAATCTTCTCCAATGAAGTGATAAAACACTTCTCTTCAAGTGGCGAACACTTTTGCAAACGGGCACGGAAACCGAGGCAGCTTTTCCTCAAGATTTAGTACTTCCGCGGCTCTGATACCATGAAATGAAATGGGGATCTTCGAAACACGAGCTTTGATTAACAAGAGCAAGTGTCAAGAATGACACTAAAGCATAACCCTTAAAAAGGGTATAACTGGAAACAAAATAAAAATAAAAATGTATTCTTTATTGATATGAAAAACCAATTGCTTAAGAAGCATTGGAGTGAAATACAAGAGGGGCTGCACCCCTTTATATACACAGCTGAAAGAGGACTCAATAGAGCTGTTGGGCACAGTCCAACAGCTCTATTTAGAGCTGTTGGAATGTGTCAGTCCAACAGCTCTATTGCTAGTCAAGTCTGGACAGGACTTGACTAGCAACAGTCATTCTAGTTCAAACTGAACTAGATGACATAAAGACAAAAAATAAAAATAAAGGAAAAAAAATACAGAAAAGAAAGAAATTAAAAATGTATTTATATATATAATAATATAATATTATTATATATACATATATGTACAGTTTTACATTTTAACACTTAGTGGTTAAGCCTTTTAGCATTGTTTGTTTTTAATCTGAAACTTCTATCTTATTACCAATGGTGTTTGCAGTTTTTTCTTTCATTTTTAGCTTTCTTTGCCTGAAAAAAAAGTTATGCTATTTCAAATTATATGAAATGTTTGTTGCTTTTTAATTTTTTCTCTCTCCTTTGTGCATGTTCCTTGTGTGTGTGTGTGTGTGTGTGGCATCTGCATGTATCTATGTGTGTGTGCACAGTTGCGCCTATTATCATCAACATCGGAGGCAACATTTTGAATCTCATGATATTTTCACCAGAAAATTAAATATCTATGCTAAAGGTTATCTATTGTAGGAAATCTATCGCACAGATACGACCATAAATACAGGGATATATGGTTATTCCTGTGGAGCTCTTGATTATGAACAATATAAGGGAAGATGGTAAAGGAGTAAAATGGAGTATCTATGACACATAGCAGGAAATTTAAAAATGTAAACAAATTGAATTTCTTGACATGTTATCATGATTGTTTTGGAAAAAATTTAATTTTTCTTTTTCATATTTTTTCCTTTTTTTTGCCTGTACAATTTGCTTCTGAAAATATACATCTTGAATCACTCTCCTTAGGAAGTGTGTGTCCTTTTCTAAGCACAAAGCATATGGTCATTCTTATCTGGTAATCTCGATATATTTGGAAGTGCAGTTGCTCTTTTTTGCTGAACTTGCCTTTTCCTCATCGTTTTGTTTCAGAAATATATCGTTAATGGTGCTCAAACTGTCCCTGAAAACTTTCCCTATCTTTTATCTTCTGTTTCTTTCAGAGATACATTGTTAATGGTTCTCAAGCAGTGTTTCTAAATCGCCAAACTCGATCAGGACAGCGCAGAGACATGGATAATTGTTGTCATACATGCAAAAAGATGCTGCAGCAATCTTATCATTATTGTAGCATAGCTTGCAAGGTTGATTTTTTTCCTGGCTATATTTTTTAATTTTATTTCAGATATTGTTCCTATCCACTGGTAACACTCGAGTATAAATCTCCTGTATCAATTGATGGAGGTTTTGGATTTTAATCACACAAACTTGTTAGTTTCAATTTTTTTTTTTGTTCTTGTTGTCTTATGCTTTTTTGCTTCTTTGGTGGCCATCTTCATTTTTGTGTTGTGCTTCTGTTAACATGTGAAGAGTGGAGAACAGTACACTCACTATGACTATTTATTTTCCATATTCATCCCTTACTATTGGAAATTGTTTAATGCTTTCTACTTCTAGTTTGAGGTCTCTATGGACCTCATATAGTCATATGTTTTGTTCTAATCAGTCATGTTAAGTAGATCTCTGTTACTTGCTAAAGCATTAAACCACTGGAGGGACCATTCTCAGTCTGTCCTTTGAAATCAGAATAGGGATACCTTCCAGCCTAGCAGGTTCACCTCATAGTTTGGTCATCTTTCATATCTAATAGTTTAGAGTGGACCTATGATTTTGTCACTTGGCTTGCTTCTGGGAAAATTTGACAAAAGCCAGTGTACATGCCAGTTGGTATTATTAGTAAACTGCTACGAGCTAATGATTGGAAATGCACATTACCTATTATTATAGAGCAGTTAAAACAACATGCCTACTACACATGTACATGCATGCATAGGGACAATACTGCTATGTTTGAGAAATTTTGATATCGCATTTATTCATATCTGAGTCATCTGGCAGTATGCATGCACTTGAAAATTAAAACATTTTTCATAATACCTTTGTCCATGCATGTGCTTGGGTAATTTTTCATATGCCGTTCATCCTTACACTGAGTCACCCCTGAGACATGTATCCTGGTGCAGAAAGATCTAGTATTGTAGTGCATACCTGTGTATGTGTGTGTGTGTGTGTGTGTGTGTGTGTGTGTGTGTGTGTGTGTGTGTGTGTGTGTGTTTATAGTCAATGCTGGTCTGGTAGACCCCTGTCTGTAAATTAAATGAACAATCTGTATAGATGGCCCTGCTCAAAATGCAAGATAACCAAAAAATAAGTGGAAACCAAGGTGCTACCCAGTCAAAAAAAGGGTAGAAGGCCCTCCAAGAGACCAGACCCATCTCTGAGGACACGAGCCTAGAATCAAACTCATTGTCATGCATTTCTATGTTTGATATATTTGGATTTGATCTCTGCTGTTATTGCATCTTGTAGTTTTTTAGAGCAGGTTTCCATTTTGTCAACTTAAATAAATGTTACAAATTGGCTTACAACATAGCATGTATTTGATACTTTTTATTAAGGGGTGGAGCATGGTTCTGCTGCCGTTGGATGAAGATTATTGCTCATGCGACCTGGACTTCTACCTCTTTCATATGCTGCTTCTTCATATGAAAGAGTGTTCTTTAATCATTTTATATTAATAAATGCTATTGTTTCAAGGTAATTGTATTGGATATTTCATTTTCCAAGAAATTTATGCATTACTTGGTCATCTGTCATCTTGTCTACAAAAGCTGTTTTTTTAGTATATTTTTTCATATATTTGTTGAGAAAAAAATCCAGAAATAAGTGAAACCTGGACAACTTCCATTATGTTGTATTCTGATATCTCATTCATGTTTGGGATTTTTTGTTTATTATGCCCAAATCCTGATTATTTCAATCGATGACTTGGTGATATTGGGCTCTAGCAGGTAGAGGCCGTGCCGGTTGAATTGGTTCAGCAAGAAAAAGGCATTTGCATGCCAAATGATTCATCTTCAGTTGCCAGTTCGAAGGTAACAGAAGTATCCGATGATGGTGACACATGCTCTCGAGGAATGCAAAAATTTCCCATGAGGAGAAAAGGCATCCCCAGACGGTCGCCAATGTTTTAGATTTTTGGGTATTTCTTTTCAATTGACAAGGTACTAAATG
Organism: Nuphar pumila; assembly: GCF_984573655.1. Classification (NCBI taxonomy): domain Eukaryota; kingdom Viridiplantae; phylum Streptophyta; class Magnoliopsida; order Nymphaeales; family Nymphaeaceae; genus Nuphar; species Nuphar pumila. The sequence goes on along the minus strand of NC_143257.1, from coordinate 125,629,286 downwards.
ATTTGTACATCCTGCCAAAACTGAGAGTTCTATGATATGGTGATCCTTCAAATGATGATGGTAATCGTTCATTGGGGACATTTTCTTACTGAAGATCTGAGCAAGATTATTCATTGTACGACGCTTTTAATACTCTCGCCAACCGGCATATGCTATAAATTAAGATTTTACTTGTTCTTTCAGCATGCTATTGTGGTCTGATGTTGGAAAGATCAAATTCTTGACCTGGGTTGGATTTGATCATATAATATGTGAAAATCTAAGAGATGTACTCTAGTCTGGCCTCATATTGGTTTTTTGCTGCATGTGTTTATGTATGCATGCACCTGTGCATGTGTAAACCTATTGTGGCGTACATCTTTTTGTTGTTCCACATTAATGGGTACATGAGATGATTTTTCAGATATGACTAAATGACCATATTTTGATGTGGATGGATTGCCATTTTGATGCTATATCCTTTTAGTGGAGAAGCCTCAAAATTGTAGCGCCTAACAGCATAAGTGATCCCTGATTTGCAGTCTAAAAGAGTTTCCAGTGGCCCTGTGACTCCAACTGAACCTTTGCAGGTCAGTCAGATCAGATAGATTTCTGTGATATAAGATATGCTTGATCCTTAATGGAGGGTCATTGGAGAGAACTGCATAGAAAAAGGTATGTGGTGACAATTGTGCTTCACCAAAATCATCCACTCAATTGTGTCCAATGTTTCAAACGGTGGGGGAGAAATAGGGGTAACTAGGTGCTACTGGCCACATTTTCCCATTATCACTTCCCTCCTGCTAAGGATTACTGCAATGGTCCTTTTGTGTGCTGTTTTTAGATGTCAAATTCACTCCTGTTGGGTTACTGCCGTGCACTTTGTGTGTGCTTTTACATGTTAAATTTCACTTCTGCTGACTCCCAGATTTCATATGGGAGACTTTGATGGGGAGATTAGAGGTTTACCATGACATAATAAAAGTACCACATTTTACATATCTTGGGCTTTCTGTACATTATGTTGATAATACAATAAGCTAAAAACAATTGGGAGAAACGCCTGGATCTTCATCTTAACTAGCTGATGTCAGGCTTGAGTGAGTGTTTTTGCCCTTTCTGAGAATTGATCGGTTGATTCAAACCATTTTTGCTCAAAAACACTTTTCTGGCAATGGTTTGATTCGACCAGAATTAGCCAGTTTACACTGGCTTTTACAACCTTCATCTTTGACTGCAGTCTTAAGTGCTCATGACATCCAAGTCCCAAGGCAGTCACTTGTGGTCATCTGGACAGCCGGTTGCCATAAGCTCATCTTGGTCTTCTGAACAACATGCTTTATGCTGCTGAGAGCTGATGGAAAGGGGTTAGTAGCAATTTACTTGGCATGATCCATGCACCAGGAAACAGTGAAATAGATCTGCAGTAAAGCAGGACAACAGCTCTGCTTCGCACAAAAACAGATGTGCCATTTAGATTTTCTCATTGCCTCTAGATCAGGTTAAACAAAGGTCTGATTGAGAACTTGCGCCATAGGTAGAAGGCGCTTCAGTCTGCTACTGCCCTTTTAAGCCTAGCAACCTAGGCATGCCCAGCCTGTTATGGGGCTGCATCCCATAGAAACTGTCTGCTTGAGATTGCTCCTGGGCCCATAAGTCCTGGCACAATATGAGAATTTTAGCTCTTGCACAGTGGTATATTGGTGTTTCACTGATGCTCTCATGTGTGCCCACACCTACACGCCATCACAATTCATATTTGCTACTATTGATGAAATGCATGTGTTCACACACAAATGCACACACAATTAGACCTTGCAAATGTGTTTACTATAGTCATGTTTTTAGTGGAGTGCATGTTTTAGATCAAGTGACATTGGTGTTTATAGGTTTTAAAATGGATTTACAAGTCAATGGCCCAATGCCAACATCGTTTTGTAATAAAAAATGGAGATTGACATCAAAACTACTAGATTTGAGGCATGCTTCTTAGCAAACAAACCATGCCCAACATCTATAGTGTTTTTTTTAAAGGCAAGCTGGGTTTAGGCAGACCCCTACCAGTTATACAACTATACCATTGGGTTTTGAACCTGCAACGTCCCAACACAAGGTGACGTGCACTAGCTGCTCCTACCATACAAGTCGAGCCCCCTTGTTGGTAACATCTATATTGTTTTGATTAGGTAAACAGTGCCTGAAACTCCCACTTTTCTACTAAACATGGTACAATCGATAGTAGGCTAGTAGCGCAAGGATGAACCCATATTAGTCCAGTGGTGGAGTGCTCGGTCTGTCTGCATGAATATGCAGATTTGATTTTTTAAGGCAAAATGCAAAAGGTTGGGAACATCTTCTGTACGCCACTTCCTATCCCCAGAAATACGCCACTGCACTAATATGGTGGCACTGAATATGGTGTGTGGGGGTGGGGGAGGGTGGAGGTTGGGCACTGACACACACACACACACATATACACAGCAAGAAAAGGTTCGAATGGATTGGATTTGCTCCGACCTCTAGTAGAGATCAGATGCATTTTCTTGGATAGAAAGACCTGAAATTCAGTTCGGATTCAGATCTACCTGATTGGCTTTTCTGTTTTTAAGATTTTGATTTATATGCGAAAGCCTGTCTCCAGCATTGGTTTCTACAGGGACATTGCATCTAGATTCAACTATACTTCATCGGATCCAATTCAGGCCTTGGTTCGGATTCGGATCTGTTGTTTTGAATTTGAACTTGGACAGATCCCCCATGTTTGCAAGTCAAAATCTTTGTAAATACCTAAAGACCCCTTAGTTTGCATATTGTAACTCTAATCAGTCCAATTATCTCATTGAGTAACCTTCTATTATTATTATTATTATTATTATTATTATTATTATTATTATTATTATGGCTAGGTCAAGAGAAAACCCTGCATCTTGGATCACACATTGGCAGGTTTCCAGTTGTTAAAACTCTCGAAGTCTCCTCTGCCAATTGAGCAGTACATCCAGTTTTGACCATGTAGCAAGGGATGTCCCCTTCCTCAGCGTTAAAGAGGATTTTGGGTTGCATATACTCAAATATACCTACAAATGCATTTTTTATAGAACATATGTTGGATAAAATAAAGGAAATTATACAAAGTACACATTTTGGAGACCTTACTATATTTGTCATTTAACTAAATACTTTTCTCGCATTTGCAAATGTCCTCACATATGCTTATGTCCATATGCAATTTTTTTCTGAAAGGCAAGCTGTGGTTAGGCAGATGCTAACAGTTATACAACTATACCATTGGTTTTGAACATGCAACATCCCAACACAAGGTGATGCGCACTAGCTGCTCCTACCAGGCAAGCAAATCCCTTTTGAGTCGTCGAAGGGTGTATGCAGATTCAAAGTAGTTTTTTTTAACTTTCTAATACTTTTTGTGAAGATTTGGATTCAAGACCTATCCAAAATGGTAAAGAATGTATTTTTGGGCCCAAACTTGACCTAAGTGGGTCGGATCCCAAATCCGTACCCAGTGGGTTGGATCTTAGATTCAAACCCACCTAGGGTGAAGTGAGAATAGAGAGGATGTCAACCCCCTCTCCTCTTTCTTCTACCCTCTTCCCCATTCATCTTTCTTTTGTTTCCCTTGTGGCTGGCTAGGGTCACCAGTCATAGCTTCTACTCCCTCTCCAACGTTATCTGCTATGCCTTAACATCTCTTCACCTCTCACCTTTTCCCAAATGAGTGTCTTCACCCTCTTTTATAAAATCCTAAACCCCCCTAAAATGGAGAAGAGTATTTTTTTAATCATTTGAATCCATAAAGAGAATCACGTGAAGGAGATACCTCATCTCTCTTATCCTAGTGATTTTTTCTTCATCATGAATTGTTGTGGTGACAGAGGTTGTTGCACGAGGAACAATCAAAAGTAGATCATGTTAAGGTCTTGTTTATGCTGACCGCGTGGGCGTAATTTGGCCAACCAGAATGTCACTGGAGCTAATAAACTCAACCTGCTTACATCCCTATATTATGGTGTACTGATCAAGTGTTGTTGAAATTCTTATTTTGAAATTTCAGAATTAATTTTTTATTAAAATCATTTTTTGTTGGTAAAAATTAAATGAGATTGTGTCAAAAAAAAATTTAATTGTTTTTCTAATGGGTTTTTACAAGGCTTAAAAAAGGTAATGGAAAAAAATTAAATCACTTTTTAATAAAATTTGGTTTTTTCTTTTATTTGTCTCTCCTTCATTTTCTCATTTTTTTTTATTTTTGTATTGCACAAATTTTTTTCTTGTTTCCTATAGCTCTTTTTATAAACTTTTGCTTCTTTAAAGCCCCAACATATGTTATTAAATCATTTATGTAAATGTACTTACTGCCTTTTTATTAAAATCATATAAAATGCTGAGACAAAAGAGCATTTACATGTGAAAGTTAAAACATTTACAAGTGCAAGTGTTTTTAGTTGAAAGAGGTTTGCAAATATAGTATGACCTTTCACACATTTTTTTACTAAAATTGCACGAGGGGCAAAGCAAGAGGACGTTTGCAAATATGTAAGGACATTCATAAATAGGAAAGTATTTTGTTAAAGGAGGTTGACAAATCTAGTACTACCTTTGTAAATAATGTTTATGAATATTTTAAAAATATGATCCTCCTTTAATCAAATTGCATAAGTGGTGAAGGCAGGACGGTCGGCAGAGAAGACCGTTACCACAACTTCACCTCTTATTAAGTTCTCGCTTATCTCTTGTCTGCATCTACCATCTCTCTGTCATCTTTGTTGAAATGACCGGCCATGTGCAATTCCTTCGTAACTTCATTTCTAAAATCAAAATACAGACTACATGGACCATGGACCATGGACCATGGACCAGCCTGTCATTCTTAATGTGTTGATGTGACGTGGAATGTGTTTAAGGCTGGTAAACAAACCGAGTTGCTTGTCTTTCAGCTCGGTTTGGCTTGTCCAAGGCTCGTTTGCGTTCAGCTCATTATTGCGAGCAGGCTCAGTATACCAAATCGACATAAATACGGAGAATGTATGTTCGTCTCAACTTGACCCGGTACGAGCTGTTCAGCTCTTATTCATAAATATATAATATTTTATATATATATAATGTAACATAATAAAATTTCATACGTTTTATAAATATGAAATAAAATCTTTTTTATTTTTAAATTTTAAAAGTAAATAATGATGGCATTATGTAATATTTTAATTTTATATTTAAATTTTATTTTAAATGATCGAAGAAAGACCATCACCAACTGTGAATAATAAAAATACTTTTTCATAATTACAATTATAACCTCAAGTAAATATTTTATTATGATTTATATATATATTGCATCACATTTTGTAGGCAAATTTGTAATTCAATTACTCTTTTTTAATTTTTTCAATTAAAAACCTTACGATCGGCAACTAACAAAATCTCATCAATATTTGAAAAGATATGTCACCAATCTTCATTAACTTCAAGGATTGATGATTTCTCTTGTCTGCATCTACCATCTCTCTCTCACCTTTTTTTTTCTTGTGTCGTAGCATATCGAGCCAATGATGTCCACAAAGAAGTTATGGTATTGCAAGCAACGGAAGGACTGTCGGCAGAGAAGTTCATTACCACAATTACCATTAACTGTACGGCCGTTTGCTCACACACAATCACCATTGATGGACCAAGGCCTGATGACAAATCCACCGTTCAAAGCAATTTCGACAGTTCAAAACAATTGATATCATTTCATCCAAAATTCTTATTATAAATTCAATGATTTCTATCCCTTGTTTCCACTGTTCTCATCGTAGCAACAATTCCACCACATCTCTCTCTCTCTCTGATGGCAGAACTTATTGGAGCTTTGTTGGGGAAATTTGTTGAGTTAGGATTGGAGGAAACCCAAAAACATATTTCAAGAGTTACCTCTGTGGAGGATGAGTTGAGAAATTTAGAAAGAGAACTTAGGGCCATACAGCCTATTCTTGAAGATGCACACAACAAGCAATTCCAATCAAAGCACATCAAGGATTGGATATCAAGGCTGCATCAGGTTGTTTATGATGCTGAAGACATAATTGACCTCTATAGAGTCAAAACCTGGAAGATAAATGCAGAAACCGGACAGACGAAGGTACTCAAGCTGATCTCTTCTCTTTCTTTTTTGTGTCGTAACCTCTCATATCTAAGCAAAACTGCTAAAGAGATCAAATCAATCAACGAGAGGCTTAACAAGAATTACAAAGAGAAGGATCATCTTGGCCTTGGTCCAATCGCGGGAGGGTCAAGATCTTCACTGGACGTAGGACAGATGTATGGGAACCGTCTGACGACTTCTAGCATCACTGAGCCGCATGCGTTTGGAAGGGAAAAAGATGAAGACGAGGTCGTGGAGTGGTTGAAGAAAGAGCTCAATCATGAAAGGGGAGAGAATACTAGCGCTATAGCAATTGTTGGAATGGGGGGACTCGGAAAGACGACCCTTGCAAAGAGCGTTTACAACAACGAAAGCATAAAAGAACATTTTCAAAAGTCCTTGTGGATTTGTGCTTCAGAAAAACCGCACTTGGTGGTGTTATTCAAACATATACTAGAAGAGGTTGGTGGGAAAGGAAGTGGTGCCAACGAAATAATGGGGCTCAACGCTTTGCAAGCCGAGATACGTAAACATTTGAAGGAGAAGAGATTTCTGCTTGTTATAGATGATGCATGGGATACACATTGGTGGAAAGAATTGAATGGACTTTTGCAACATGGTGCCCCGGAGAGCAGAGTCTTGATCACCACCAGAAAGGAGCAAGTTGCAAACAATATTGATGCAGCTTACTTGCATAGATTGCAGGGATTGTCATATGATGACAGTTGGCGTTTGTTCATCAGTAAAGCATTAAGGAAAGGCGAGAAGGAAGAAGACCTTTATGGACTGAAGGAGATTGGGAGCTTTATAGTACAGAAATGCGACGGGTTGCCTCTGGCCTTGAATGTTGTGGCGAGCTTGTTGAAGCATAAGGCGAGGACAGAGTCTGATTGGCAAGAAGTTGCAAAGAGCCCATTCTGGGGATGGAAAGGAATTACTGACGATGATGTAATTCTTTCTACCATCGCATTAAGCTATATGAATTTACCATTTTCCTTAAAACAATGTCTTGCATATTGCTCCATATTTCCAAAGGACTTTGTGATGGAAAAAGATTATCTAGTGAGACTATGGGTGGCAGAGGGCTTTGTTTCTAAAGATGAAGAGCAGGAAATGGAGGTTTGTGCTGGGAATTATCTTGAAGCATTGGTCGATTGTTCTCTTATCCAGATTCAAACTGAAGGATATTTTTATGATAATAAACCGAGGTACAAATTACATGATATTGTTCATGATTTTGCTCTTCACATAAAAGGCCAGGAGCGTATAGATGAGATTGTTCTAAGCTCAGGAAGTGCATCCGATATTGTTCAAGCACGGTTCTTCTTCTTCACAGGGGATGATCGAGGGTTTACTGATGATGCACTAAGTCAACACCCAAAGCTTCGGACATTGTTGTTCAGATTAAGCTGGAGGAATGCTTCTGCACGTTCTTTCTGCTTTGTACACTTTAAGTGGCTAAGGGTGCTAGATCTGAGCCATGACCGCGATAGAACTAAATTGCCAAAATCATTGAGGAATTTAGTGTTACTAAAATACTTGAATGTTTCTAATACAAGCATAAAAGTGCTGCCAGAGTGGATTACCAAACTAATCTGTCTTGAAAGGCTCAACCTTGCTCATACTTATATAAGAGTTCTACCGGAAGGTACTTCGAATCTGAGGGCTCTAAGGCATCTTCATTTGGAAGGCATTGATAAGTTGAGATGTTTACCAAAGGACATTGGGCGGTTGACATGCTTAAGGACATTGAGCAAATTCGTTGTGGGTAGTGATATGAGGAACAGAAGTGGAAGCAGTATCAAGCAGTTGCGTCACCTAAACAGTTTAAGATCGGAGTTGAAGATACATCATGTAGACAGAGCAGGGAGTAGAGAAGAGGCTAAAGAAGCAGAATTACAGAGGAAAGTGAACTTACAAAAGTTGGAGTTATCTTGCAACCCGGAAAGCGTCAACGAGTTTGACAAAGAATTTGCAGAAAAAATAGAGGGCATATATGCAGTGCTTCAACCTCCTGTAGGTCTCAAGACACTGGAAATATATAATTACGGAGGTATTAACCTACCCGCTTGGGCAAGCTCTTCAAGATACCGCAGTTTAGAGGATGTCACATTAAGTAATTGCAGATTCGTGGAACACCTACCCTCCTCATTGGCACACTTACCCAACCTTGTGAAGCTCAAGATAAAAGGTGCTTCAAACGTCAAGATCATTGATGATGGGTTTCATCATGGTGTTGAACACATCGGGTTTCCCAAGTTAGAAAGTCTAGTCATTCGTGATATGATCAGCTTAGAGGAGTGGTCGTTTAACGCCCAAGCAGAGACAATGCCCCGTCTCCGAAGCTTAACAATTACATATTGCCCCAAGTTGAGGGCGTTACCCGATGGGTTGCAATTCCCCAAGTTAGAAGATCTAGTCATTCGTGATATGAGAAGCTTAGAGGAGTGGTCGTTTAACACCCAAGCAGAGACAATGCCTCGTCTCGGAAGCTTAGAAATTGAAAATTGCCCCAAGTTGAGGGCGCTACCTGATGGGTTGCAACTCACCAATCTCTACATCCTGAAGCTAGTAGACCTTCCTGAGCTTGGTTCGATATCCATAGCATCATTAGAGAACATAAGAGAGCTCACACTGCAGGGATTGCCCAAACTTGGCTTGGAAGATCAACAAGACAAGGTTTTACAGCGTGGGACTTGGGGTCGAAACTGCTTGAGGATGTCCTGAAACACCATCACCTCCCAAACCTTCTGAACATTCCATGTCACATCATCAGAAAAGCGGTTTTGTTGTTCTATCACTAAGCAACATTGCTAGCATTGTTGTTCTCTTTTAACATGGTTTTGATGACTTTACTTTTGTTAGCAATATTCTCCAAGTTAGAAAGCCCTTTTAACGCCCAAGCAGAGACAATTAAAGGTTGGCCCAAGTTGAGGGCGCTACTACCCAATGGGTTGCACTCACCAATCTCCGAAGCTTAGAAATTAAAAGGTTGCCGCAAGAAATCACTAAACATGACAGTTTTGAGTTTGCTTAAACAAATCTATGATGAATTAAGTTTTTTTTTTTTAATAATTTCCTTTTCTGAAGTGTTTTACCTATTAAGTGTTTCTCTTGTTCAGCTGACTCGATTTTTCTGAAATTAGATTTCTTGTTTGGCATTTGTCTTGTGTTCTACTGAATTGATTCAATCTGAGTTTATGAAAGTATTATGAATGTGCTTGACTAAAACAGCACTATCGTAGAACTTGAGCATTGCTTAACAGGCTGAAATTTCGATATATCATTATAGTTACCAAATCACTTTCATATATATATATATATATATATATATATATATATATATATATATATATATATATACACGATTACCTCGTTGGGTCCGCGTCCAATCTTCATTAGGAAATGGGTATGTAGGGCGTGCATTACTTCGTCAAATAATTGTTAATTTGCTATTTTTTTGCAAATTAGTTCCTACCTTATTTGCATTTTGCAAATCGGTCCTCATGTCCTTTTATTGGTTGTTGATTTCAAGGACTGATTTGCAGGCCTTAACCTAAAGGCAGGGGGTAATTCGTAAAATATGTCTTGCAAATCGGTTATAAAAAACACCTATGTTGAAAACTGAAGGGTAGGTGTAAGGTCCCAAAAGAAATGTGCAAGAAAATTAATTTTTTTTTCTTGTATCGTAGCATAGACTCTCTACAAAGTTTTGTAACAAACTAAGTCAATATCGACATTTGCTCACACACAACTTCACCTTTATTGTGTTCTCACTGCAAAGCAAATAATTTTGCTTGTCTGCATCTACCATCTATCTCTCATCTTTGTTGAAATGTTATGTCATAGGGACACGGCATTCATTAGGGTGTTTTTTTTCATTGACATTAGCACACTCACATAGAGCATGGGATAAACAAAAGGAAAAAGGTAAATATAAAAACGAATTATGCATCAAGAAAAATCTAAATAAATATGGATTCTTTATTAAGGCATGTATGCCGTGTGATTCATGGTTCAAGTGGACGAGTTTTTTTAATAAAAGTAGAAATTAAGTGACAGTAACTACCAATAATATTATAGATAGCTACATAGGACTTGGTTCAAGTGGAGAATTTTTCAAGTACATGAGAGAAAATCAACAATTTAAAATTTCATATCATCCATACAACTTGCAATTTAGCTTTCAAGCCGACAGCTATCACACTCGCCAAATGACTTGGTCATTTCTAAAATCAAAATTCAGACTATATGGACCTCGACCTTCTTTTTTTTTTTTGACACAAGCAGCCTGTCAATCCTAATGTGTTGATGTGACATGGAATGGGTTTAAGGCGGGTAAACAAACCGAGCCGCTTGTCGTTCAACTCGGTTTGGCTCGTCCAAGGCTCGTTTGCGTTCAGCTCATTTAGCTAATGAGACGATTATGAGCCAGCTCAGTATACCTTACCGACACAAGTACGAAGAATGTATGTTCATCTCAACTTGACCCGGTACGAGTTGTTCAGCTCTTATTCATAAATATATAATATTTTATATATATATAATGTAACATAATAAAATTTCATACGTTTTATAAATATGAAATAAAATCTTTCTTATTTTTAAATTTTAAAAGTAAATAATGACGGCATTATGTAATATTTTAATTTTATATTTAAAATTTATTTTAAATGATCGAAGAAAGACCATCACCAACTATGAATAATAAAATACTTTTTCATAATTACAATTATAACCTCAAGTAAATATTTTATTATGATTTTTATATATATTGCATCACACATTTTGTAGGCAAATTTGTAATTCAATTACTTTTTTTTCTTTTTCCAATTAAAAACGCTACGATGAGCAACTAACGAAATCTTCATTAACTTCAAGGACTGATATGCAAGCAAATGATTTCTCTGTTAGGAAAAACCACAAACAAGAGATAACCGAAGAAAACAATAAACAATCAAAACCACAAAGAAGACACAAATTTACGTGGAAAAACCTCCCCTCAAATCCGAGAGAGAGTAAAAAACCACGACCGCCCAGAGAACAATCTTATTGCTCTAATAAATGTTACAAGAGAGAAAGGATAAAAGAAAGACTTTATACAAGGCAAGGGCGACAACTCTAAACCTAAATGAATCGGGTCTGATCCATACGAAACTGGGTCCCAAACATAAGCCCCAAAAAAAATCTTTTGAGGGGGCCTGCCCCCCTAAACCCCCCCGCCAGGGGCGGCCCCCCCTAGACCCCCGCCCGCTAACCGTGTAGCGGGACCCACACTGAGGGGAACCTCTGGACCCCCCTTCTGAAAGGGCAAAAAACATGAATCAGGCTCCATAACTTATTAATCTCCCACTTGGAGACTGATACAAAAAAAGATCTCTATCTATCTTGTCTTCCCAAACTCTTCTCTGCATCTCTGGAACGGCAACCCTCCCTCATGATCAATAAAGGAGTCCAACTGAGGCAATGCACAACCTCAGTTTCTCAGTGGTCACACCCTTTGTCAACATGTCTGTTGCATTCTCGGCACCAAGGATCTTCTCTAATGACAACGTCCCATCATTTATCTTCTCTCGAATGTAATAATACTTCAATTGAATGTGCTTTGTCCTTACATGAAATACTGGATTCTTTGCAAGGCACAAAACACTCTGACTATCGCTGAAGAGAACACTTTTATCACGTTTCTTGCCACCACACCCCCAAAATTCATGGGAGGGGCGAGGGTTATCCTCAACCCCCTCACGCAGGTCCTCATTTTGCACCCCACATCAAGAGAAACAGAGATACAGAGAGAGAGAGGAGGAGGAGGCTTACCGGAATTCGGCACCGACAGCGAGGTAAAACCCTTCGTCTTCCACATCTTCTTCTTCATTCTTTTTTGTTCTGAGCAAAAAGGGGGCCATCATCCATTGTTGTCGGCGAGTTGCAAGAAAACGAAAAAAAAAAGATGATGACAGAGGGAGAGAGAGAGAGAGACAGGGTCGATCGGCCCCGGCAGCCGACCCGTGCCCAAATAGGAGCAGAGGAGAGGGTCGGCAGGGGCCGAGCTCTCTGCACCTGGGAATCGAAAGGGGCTCAGCCCCTTCCGCTCTTTTTGAAAGAGACTGAGTCGGTCCAAGGTCAACCCAGACCGAATCGGGTCAGTCTGGCGTGACCCAGACCGAATCCACCGGTCTGGGTTGCGCCCAGACCGAGCCTTCTTTCAAAAAAAAAGGGGGTAGCGTCGGTCTGGGTTGCACCCAGACCAAACCGAGATAGCAAATATATATATATATATATATATATATATGTGTGTGTGGTTTGTGTGAACCGGTTCAGGTCAAATCGGTTCATGGGGAATCGGTTCAAACTGAATCGGGTTTGATCCAAACCGAGTCTGATTGAATCAGTCTGGTCTTACTGGATCAGGGTTCTTGGTTCAGATCCAGCTGAACTGAACCAGACCTGTTCTGGATCCAATTAGATTAGTCTCGGGTCTAGACCCAGTCAAATAGGTTTGGATCCAGTCAGACAGGTCTGGATCCAATCAGACTACCCCAGATCCAGTCAAACTGTCCTGGATCAAGTTGAATTCTATTGGATCTAGATCATAGATGGATCTGAATCGGGTAATTCTAGAGTTATACTGCAATCCAAAATTTACAAGAATATCCATTTAGATACCTGAGATCCATTTTAGTAAAATGGACATAACTTTGTACTTCAAACTCAGAATCGAGTGAGGTTTGCACATTTGGATACCCGAGATCCATTTTAGTAAAATGGACATAACTTTGTACTTCAAACTCAGAATCGAGTGAGGTTTGCTGCGTTGGACTTATATTAAAGAGGAAAATCCATTGGTCTATAAAATTCAGTCAAATTAGTAATGCATAATTCAAGGTTTCTTGAGTAAATTCGGGAGGGGTATTTTGATAATTTTATAAGAGATTTTATAAATTAATTCACATATGTTGATTTAATAATTAGATCACACTGTGAGAACGTAGTGAGACTCGATTACGGTGAGAATATCATATTCACATTTGAGGTAAGGGATATTATAAATAATCTTAGATGTAAATAAACATTTTTATGTTGTTTGTTACTGTAATGTGTAATTGATTAGCATGATTATTTTTTGGTGAGACCATGATATGTATAAACTTCCATGCTTGACATTATGAGTTGATTTATATACATGTTGTAGTGATGTGCATGTCAGTTGTAATATGTCATGCATGACAAAAAAAATTTATATTTCAATAGCATGTCTATATGATCATTAATATTATGCATTATGATGAGACTAAGTTTAGATTAGAGTCTCATTTAGTTCATTCATGTTATATGAATGAATATTTTGAGTTCAGCATGCATGACCTCTTAAATCCCAAAGGTGGCGACCTGTGACAAGGACTACCTGGTTCGTGACCAGAGTACATCATTGTATGCTAAGTGAGAGAGGTGTGAGTCCTAATGTCATCATGAGATTAAGAATGAGATTATTGTGATTAGTCATGACATCACTCATGAGAGAATGAGTGAATGATGAGTTTGAGAATGTTGTTCAATGTATGAACTTATTTATGACTTAGGATTTCACTCACACTGGTTTAAGACTCTAGATGACCATTGATGGTTGATAACCATCATGGTTAGGATGTAGCATGAACCATACCGAAATTGAGAGCTTGACCTCCCGGCTAGCTACTGGTGGGGTCCCCGTAGTGATTCATTGCAGTGCCTGGTGGTTCGAGGACCACTGAGAGTGTATGGTTCATTGTCTGGCCAACATGTAGAATTGGGTGTTCTACGGAATTGTTACGCCCATACACGGCTATTACCGGTATAGCCAACCTAGTGATAGTTATGTGAAAGAGAGTATTTGAGAATGATAATGAAGGCAATTAAAAATATACAAACATGTGTGGTATGTCGAGAACTAAACTAAAACTAGGGGCTTAGAGCCCACTACAGTTGTAAGTTAATTGTTTATTTACTTATAATTATTTCTTACTTGGTTGTAGACTCATCCTCATTTTTGTTTAATTACAACTGTAGGTTTCAGACATTAGAACAGTCAGCTTGTAAGCATCTTTTTCCTTTTTCAGCAGAGTATTGATATATTTTACTTTCATTGTCATTGAATAAGGTGTATTTGCTTTCTTTTATTATGAATGATGAACAATTATAAGAAAAAGTTGATTTATGAGAATAAAATGAAACGTTTTTTAGCCATATTTTCTCTGTGTAAACTTGGTACTCTTTCCTTTGTGAAGTAATACCAACTGAACTCGAACTCTTGAGGTCCCAGATCGGGGTGTTACGAAGTGGTATCAGAGCAAGGTTTATACAAAAATATGTTCATCATTTATAACAAAATTCAATGACAAGATATAAGTCTCTGTTCAAATAAAGCACGTTAGTGAGTAGCTTGTTGTGTGAATAAGAATGGCTAGCAGACTTGAAAATCACGAAGACCCTAGGGCTCAAGACCCTGTTGAGCCTCCCATCGGAGAGAATGAGGAGTTCATCGCTACAATGACGATGACTACTGGAGTCATCACAAGTATGACTCAACTAGTTAGAGACCTGACACTGCAACCTCCTCCAATCTATATTATAACTGGGGATAGAGGCTCTTACCTTCAGGACTACCCCTACACTACTCAAGGGCATCATCCACCACCTTACGAAAATAGGACTCTTTAGTTCAACCGTCAAAGGGAGAGGTCTACACATGGGCGAATGATGAGAAATTCGATGGCAGCTCGAGGAGGAATCAGAAGAGGGGCATCTTCAAACAGAAACTTTATGCCTCGGGGACGGTCTCGTATGGCCAGCGTACGAGAATGACATATGTCCCGAGCGAGCTATGCGACTACCATGAGTGTGGGCAACCAGAGAGTTTCACCTCCACTCTAAGAGTCGTTGTCTGAAGAAACTCGGAGAGCAGCATTTCAGGCAGCTGAAGTAGCTCGACAGGCAGCGGAAGCCAACCGAAGTGGCATAGGGTTTGGGCAAGGACGAGCAACTTCTGAGAGTTTAGAAGAGGAAGAAAAATGTGACAATTTCAAACTACAAACTATGATGAAAAATAATGCTTTTTTTAATGTGATCAAAACACTTCATTTTTTTTTAATATTCTTATTATCCTGAGATTATCTATATGTCATGAGAAAAAAATCATACTTTTTTAATAGTTAAAGAGATTCTCGTTCATTTTCTCATCACATGTTGATGAAGGCCAAAATGCTTTGATTAAAACCGTCAAAGAAGAAAAATGTATGCCTTAATCTCTGCTAGCTTGGTCTACAGAGAACGTTTGAAAGTGAGAAAAATGTAAGAAAAATGATACAAGATGAAAAAAATGTTTTCTAAAAGGTACACTTTTTATAGAAACATTTACCGAGGAAGAAAGTGGAAGATTGTTTCCTACCAAGAAAAAACAATGATTTACACTCTCCACCACCCATCTCACCACCACCACCACTATCACTACCATCCATCTCATCACCACCACCCACCACAATCCATCTCCTCACCACCATCACCAATTTCTGAAAACAGCCCTCCCACGATAACTTTTCACCATTCATCACCACCATCCATCTTACTGCCACCACTACCACCCACCTCCTGAAAAACCGTGTCGGAAAAGCTTTACCACCATTTCCATGATGATTGTCTACCATGTATCATCACTCATCGCTTGAAAAACTGCCCTCCCCACCACCCACCATCACTCACCTCCCGAAAAACCATGCCAAAGAAGCTCCACCACCACCACCCTCCTTCTCTCTCATTTTTAAAGTTTTTTCATTTTAATTTTCTCATGCTACCCAAAGAAGTGAAAATTTTTCAATTTAGAAAAATATTGTATCAAAACTTCTCAGACAATTTTTTTTTCCTATGAGAGTTTTTCTTGCTTTCAAATGTGCCTTGGTCAATACAGTGATGCATTAGTTGCCCTTACCTCTCAAGGTAATAGCTATCAAACAAGTTTTCTTGGGAAAAGGCAACTAACAACATCAACTATTGCTTTTGAGTACAACATTAGGGGTCTTTACATGTATGAAAGTATCCCTTGACCTACATTACCTTTTTCTTTTGCCATAAGCTCTCATCGTGACATTAAAACGGATGCTTATAGTTTCACCTGAACTTTTATTGAAATTTTGAGGTACGTTTGGTTGTATTTTAGAAAAGTAAAAATATTGTTCAAAAGAGATTAACTTTGAAAAAGTGAATCTCACACCAATGAGATTCACTTTTTAAATCTCACTTAGAGGGTTACTTGCCAACTCACTTCTTATGAAATTTGTTTTTTGGATTTTGATTGCCTTTAAAGTAATAGTCAAATAAGATTCACTTTTTAAATCTCATGTGATTCTCTCAAAGTTAGGGAAGGGCATATTGCCAATCCTTGTACTTATTGCGTTGGTTCCACCCATTGTATCACACCCTTGTGAAGTCAGAGCAATGCACACGACTAACCTAGTTTTGATACAGACTATGTGTTTTCCACAATTTGAGGCACTGGTTATTGGGCTCATGCCAAAGATTTCCCTTAGAGGGAGATTTGTGGCAGATGCTAAAAGTGATAACGGGTCATACTAGAATCGGATCCGAAAAAATCCCCTACAGACACCTCTGATCCGAAACCGACGAACCCAAAATCCAATCACATAAATTTGAATGCGATCCAAGCAAAAGTCCAGACCCTATTCTAAGACCCATATCCGAGAATAATTAAACAGATACGGATCGTGGGCCCGACCAAATCCGATCCATTTTCGCTCCCTACATGAATGAAGATGCAAGCGGCGGTATCGCCGAGCCTCAAAAACCCTAGATCGAAGGCGACCTGCAGAAAAGAACCATACCGATGGATCCGAGCGACCGGCCTCCGGAGAAGCTCTCGCCGGAATCCCTGCATCTCTTCGACGAGGCCGTCCATCTCGTCCTCTCCCGGTGGACGGCGCTGCGATTGGCGGTCGAGAACGAGTGGGGCGGCCGGAGCTCCCGCCAGATGTTCGGGCAGTTTGCCGGCGATATCGTCACGTGGTTCACCGCTTCCAATGGTTTGGATCGTTCTCCTTTCTTCTTCGGATGGAGTCTTAGCGTTCTGTATTTGTGCTATTCAATTGCTTGAATTTATTAGGGTTTATGTTCCTTCGTTTGGTTCTGATTCTGATGGGATTGCTTCTTATTTTAGCTTTTCTGTTTCGGTATTTGAATATTTTGGTTTCTTCTTCTTTTTTATTCTTTGTTTAACATGGTTATGTTTGATTCTGTTGTGTTGGTAATGAATTTTGTTTTGATTCTTGCATATTTTCGATTTTTTTAGTTGTTCAAATGGTGGTTAAATTTTGTTATTTGTTTTTTATTTTGATCGTTTAATTTCTTTTTATGCTTTTGTTTTTAATTGTTAAAATCCAACTTGAATTGCGTTGTGCATTAATTTTGTTATTTTAAGATGAAAACAATTTAATTTTGTTAGCTTCACACCAATTTTTAGATTTGTTCATGCATTTTTTTCGTTATTTTGATGGACTAATTTAAGATGATTGTTGCTTTTTTTTTTTGAAATTAGGAATTATTTGAATGTTAGGTTATACTTCGATTCTTTATACTATTTCTCTTTTTCTGGGTAATATTTAATCTTGTTAAATTGGAATTTTTTCTTATGCGTTGTTTTTTGGATGTTATCTCTTTGTTTTGTCTCTTAATTGGATATGTTGGGTAGCTTACATCAGTGTACGCCTGAATCACCAGCAATGTTGTTTGAAGTAACGTTTAGATTAATCTTTTTGTTGCTTGGATTTCAAATATGACGAGTTGTATATATCGTCGTTGTGTTGCTTTCTTATTTTGTTGTGATTTGTTCAGATATCCTTTACATTGACGAGCTGGAAGAAAAGCTCGATGAGAACATGGTACTTTTGTTCAATGCAGAAATTGAGGATGGTAGCATCGAAGAGGTATGGAGTCATCCTGCCATACAAATTCGCTATATGGTTTATGCTATTTCATTTGTGTTTTAGCAGGTTTTGTTGTTTGTTTGATTTTGATGGCTAAATGAAACTTACTCTTGTAAAAGGAAAATAACTGTTGCAAATATTCTACTTACAGATTGTCTCTGCAACTTGATTTTTGCTGTTAAAATGATCTTAGCTAGCGACAAGGGTGTTAAAATTTATCTAGAGGATGAAGTTCAAGTTGGGATGTCACACCTGTCTTGAGCTGTACTACTTATGGTATGGCTCATACCCAAGTTTGAAGATGTAGGCCCCTCTTAGAAATTGTGGTCTTGGTTTGTACTAAACGACTGTAAATCCAGTTATTTCTGAATTTTTATCAAATAAGTTTTGCATTTGTAGTAGGCCAACTTGCTATGGTTTATTGGAGCCTATTGCATTACAACAACAACAACAACTACGCCTTCATCCCAAAACAATTGGGGTCGGCGATATGAACCAAAAAAGAAAATCATTCTGGGTCTTCCACATGAATCCTTCTCCTCCAATCATTTCTATCTAATGACATGTCCTCGGTGAGGTTCAAAGCATTCATATCCTTTCCTATCATCTCCATCCAAGTCTTCTTAGGCCTACCTCGACCTCTTTTAACTAATATATTTTCCCATTTCTCCATCCTTCTAACTTGAGCATCATTAAGCCTTCGCCGAATATGTCCAAACCATCGTAAACGATTCCCTCTCATCTTATTTTCAATGGATGCAATGCCTACCTTCTTACGTATCTCCTTGTTTCGAATCTTATCTTTTATTGTATTTCCACACATCCATCTAAGCATACGCATCTCAGATACACTCATTTTTTGAATATGATGTCTCTTGGCAGCCTAACATTCCGTATCATATAGTAAAGCGGGCTTAATTGTCGTCCTATAAAACTTTCCTTTCAACCACAATGGCATTCTACGATCGCACAACACTCCAGTTGCACTTTTCCATTTCATCCACCCAACCTTTATCCTATAATTTACATCTCCATCAATTTCTCTATACTTTTGAATGATAGATCCCAAATATTTGAAACATTCATCCATCGGTATTTCTTGCTCACCAAGCTTCACTACACTCCCATCACTACTTCGTTGCTTACTAAACCGACATTCCATATACTTTGTCTTACTCTTACTCAACTTAAAACCTCTTACTTCCAATGTTTGTCTCCATAATTCTAACTTGGCATTAACCCCAGCTCTAGACTCATCAATCAAAACAATATCATCAGCAAACAACATACACCACGACACATTTTCTTAAATTGATTTTGTAAGCTCATTCATCACTATAGCAAATAGGAAAGGGCTTAATGCAGATCCTTGATGTAACCCAACCGTTATAGGAAAATTGGTTATCACCCATCCACAAGTGCGGGCATTGGTTATTACTCCTTCCTACATATCTTTAATTATATTAATGTACTTAAGAGAAACACCCTTCTTCATCATTGTCCACCAGAAAACGTCCCTAGGTGCTCTATCGTATGCCTTCTCCAAATCAATAAAGACCATATGCAAATCTTTGTTCCTCTCTCTATATCTCTCAATAAGTTGTCTAAGAAGATGTATAGATTCCATAGTTGATCTTCCAGGCATAAAACCAAATTGATTCTCCGATATCATGACAACCTATACTCAATCACCCTCTCCCAAAGTTTTATAGTATGACTCATGAGTTTTATACCACGATAGTTTGTGCAATCTTGTATATCACCCTTATTCTTATATAGAGGCACCAAAGTACTCTTCCTCCAGTCATTAGGCATCTTATTTGTCCGCCAAATCTTGTTAAAAAGATTTGTCAACCATTCTAAACCTTTCTCACTCAAGCATTTACAAGCCTCGATAGGTATACCATCTGAGCCAACTGCCCTTCTTGATTTCATTTTCTTCAAAGCTTCTGCAATTTCTTTCTTTTGAATTTTATGCATAAAGTCACGATTCATCACATGAAAAGGAATGGAGAAGTCTCCAAGATCTTGAGCATGACTTCCATTAAATAGCTTATCAAAATAATCTTTCCATCTCTCCTTAATCTTCTCATCTTTGACTAAAACCCTTTGCGTTTCATCTTTGATACATCTAACCATACCCAGATCCCTCGATTTTCTATCTCTCATCTTTGCAAGCCTATAAATATCTTTCTCGCCCTCTTTGGTATCCAACTTGTCATAAACCTCCTTATGTACCTTATCCCTCGCGTTTCGAACTACTTTTTTATATTCCTTTTTTGCTATCATATACTTCTCCAAATTCTCATTATCACGACTCTTAGATTTCTATAACACTCTCTTTTAACCTTAATAGCTAATTTGACATCCTCGTTCCACCATGATGTATCCTTACCTAGCGATGCACCACCTTTAGACTCACCCAATACCTCTTTAGCCATCTTTCTCATGCCACCCGCTATCTTATTCCACATTGATTCTGAATCCTCCTCGAGACACCAATCAACTTCCTTAACTACCGGCTCTACAAACATTCCTTGTTTAGCTCCTTTCAGTGCCCACCACTTAATTCTAGGATTTATCCTATGTCTATCCTTTTTGTGACATTTTCTAATTCTAAGATCTAAAATTAAGACTCTATGTTGTGTAGCTACACTTTCTCCCGGTATAACCTTACAATCGATGCAACAACCCCTATCTCTCTTTCTAAGTAGGAAAAAATCTATCTGACTCGTATTAACCCCACTTTTAAATGTTACTAGGTGAGACTCCCTCTTCCTAAACCAAGTGTTTGCTAAGATCATATCATAGGACAAACCAAAATCTAAAATCCTTTCTCCACTTTCATTTATTTCTCCTATACCATAGCCTCCATGGATACTCTCAAATCCATCCCTACTAATGCCTACATGTCCATTAAGGTCATCGCCGATGAAAAACTTTTCTCTATAAGATATCCCTTGGAGCCTATTGCATTAATTTTGGAAAAAAAGTTTAATGTGAAAATATAGTTAATATTTACCGTAATTTTAATTTGTACAGAATCTAGGATTGTGTTGAATCTATCATATTGCTAGCTGCTGTCAGTTATTATCTAATTGGGGGGATACAGAGCATCATTTGTCATAAAATATGATGAAAGAAAAATGTCTTCAACAATTCTCACTAAAATGTGAATCCTATTCTAGCTTTGACCCCAAACATTTTATTCATCGGTGTGAATTCACAGGTAGGTTGCTGTCACTCTTTTACGCTTGTAGTGCATCATTAGACTGAATACATATCAGTATTTCTGATGTACAATTGGAGAACCTGCTTGAATTTCTTATTTTGCATCATATTGTTTGCTGCAAGCATTAGGATAATTCATGCCTCTAGTATGAATGGCAAGGTCTGCCTTTAGTTGTTATGTCTCCTATGTTTTCTGTCGTCTTTGCATCCTATAATGTTAAAAGTGTTCACGCTGTACTTTTTCGTACCATATTTTTCTTTATATTTGTTAAAATGTATTTTTCTTTGCAAAAGTTTGGAAAACTATGAATCATATTTTAGCAAACTCTTGCTTTTCAGTTTTCTAGAATTTTTAATTCTTTTGTTTATGGTTAATTGTCAGATAAGCAGAGAACATGTTTTATCAATTTCAATCTTTTATATTTTTTCTCTTAATAATTGTTTCTCATGCCTTAGAGCAGGTGGCAGAACAACTGATGACTTTGCATGAAGAATGTCTTCAAGGAAATTTTGAATCATTATCTAAATTGAGAACTTCTGACAGTAGAGGCTGTGGTGTTTCTGAAAGTAGACAGGTAAAATTGAATTCAAGTTTTTCCCTCCAAAGATACCTGTTAAGTAGATAAGCAGACTTCTTGAGAATACAAGGGGCTAAAAAGGTGCTATAGGTACTTTTTAAAAGTTTTTAACATTGTGTTAGTTTGTTAGATGCCTTGCCATTGTTCTTCGATCTATTTTTCAAGCAACCTTGTGTATGTTTTTTCACTTTTCAGTCACATGATTTCCCCTGCAAATTCTTGTTACTACTGTATTAGGTTAGACAAGTAAAATGTTGTAAATGACTAAATGCAGCAAGACCCTACTTGTAAATTTAACTGAACATTGAGAGCATCCATTCTTTTATTGCCAGAAGGTAATGAAGATCTCCCTTTTTCTCTGGTGAGTGCTTGTGAAGATCTCCTTTGTAAAGTATGTTCATGTCTTCATTGATGGTAGGCTCTTTTTTGTTGATTCAGGTTTTTGTAAATTTCCAAGAACATTTTCCTTTTACGCATAAAACTAAACAGTGATCTATAGCATTCATCCACACAACTGGTATACTTGCCTCAACTCATATAGCATCTTTTGCCAAGTTTTTTTTTTTCAATGTGGCAGTAATATAGTGTTAGATCATTTAGGGCACATTTGCTTTGGTCACAGGTGGGATGAGCAATCACTATTGAGAATCCAAAATCTGTGGTTGTTCGTCACAAGATCAGTCTTATGACCAACTTTCACAGGATTCAGAGAATCATTTTCAAGTGAGAGTCAGTCACAACTTGCACTTTCTCATGTTTCAGTGAATTTGAGAAGTGTTCTGATTGTGATTTGCAATCACAAGAAGCTGAGAAAATCAAGAATCACAGGGCATTGAAAATGTGCTTTTAAGTTCTCCAGAGCAGCAGTATTTGATCTAAAACACTGATTAGAGGTTCATCTGCTGTAGGCTTTCTTCCATAATAGGGAAGTGCCAGTGCAGACAGAAAGAAAATGTTTCTATTGTCTCTCATTTCCCACACTTGAAGCATTACATTTATTGTTAGACTTTTTGCACACCTAAACATGAAGTTCCATGTCATCTTAACTTGATCAACTGTGGCACTTGTGGAGTTTTTTAGGTGTTCTTAGTTATTGCTTCCATTTAGCTATTATACACTACGTTATACTGGTTGCCTATAAATCAAGAACTCATGTCTTGCTATGTTTTTGCTGATTAATACTGAAGTTTAATGGTTCTTTGAAGTTGGAGGGTAGTGGTTGGTCAAGGTATTCATTGAAGCATAAAGTTCAGCATGATGTTTCCACCATCTTGTTATAGTTCTCAGGCTTTGGATAAAATGGACCTCCTGTATTCGACAGTGCCAATTTCTCATGCAGTTCAACTTCAATTCTCTCGGGATATACTTCCAGTGCTAAAGACTGATGCACGTTGATACGATTTCATTGTGCCAGGTTGTAGATGAAAAAGCAGATGACAGTGGGGATGAGGTCGACCCAGCATCAGATATGGCATTAGATGTCAATATGCAAGAAGAAACAAATGCTCCAAGTCCAGAAATGAGGGTAAGTAAAATATTTGTTTCTTGTATGGTTTTGTTTTGAATTTCTAAAGCTATAACTTTTGTCAACTATTTGTTGGACTAAAGCATGGTGAATACCCTATGCTCTCTTAGACTGCTAGTTATGAAGGTTAGGTTAACAGGATATTTCTCTCAGATTTATGATCAGTAGTCAATCCACTATTGTGTGTACCACGATTCAAAAACATCCTGTTCCTGAGCATTTATCATGATGAATTCTTCTAGTTCTTGTCCAATGTTTAGGTTCTGATCAAATGATTGTGATGATCAACTCTGTACTGAACTTGGGCTCAACAGTCTTAGTGGGAGTAGTTGTCAATGGTATGCTCTCTCTACCAGCGCCCATCCCCACTTTGTATAGCTGGGATTTTTTGAAAGAGGATTGTTCTTTTTTCATGGGATTTCTGTACCTTGAGGTATTTTTTTCAACAGAGAGCTGGGGTTAGGCAGACCCCTACCAGTTATGCAACTATATCATAGGGATTCGAACTTGCAACGTCCCAACACAAGGTGACGTGCACTAACTGCTCCAGCCACACAACCGGAGCCCCTGTTTGTACCTTGAGATATTTTATGAGATTCTGTTTTGAGCTTTTTCAGTTTTAAGCAGAATCTTTTCAACAAAATGACAACTGAGCTGCTTTTCTTTAGAATAATAACCCTTTTAGTATAGTTGGACAACTGCCCCACGTGGGTGCTCTGTTTCGATACACTTTCTTATCTCATGTTTGCCATGCTCTTGAGCACTGCAGTAATTTTGATGACTTGATTAACTGAAAATGGTTAGTGATATGCTGGGCATGTCTATTCTAAACCTAAATGAACTTCTGCCAGATCCAAAATGGAGTGGACGGCAATCATGCTTCAGATATGTCATTGGATCTCAATGTGCAAGAACCAAAAGATGCTGCAGATGGATGGACTGTCATTACTTCAAAGCGTAACCGAGGTAGGAGATCGAGATGACCATCTTTAGACCCATTGTTCATTTTAAGCTTTGAGAATTCCACATCCATGTATAGTGGAGGTTTAATTAAGATGACCATGTCTTGGTTGTGCATTTGCGAGGGCTTTTTATGCCCATGAGAAAGCAAAAATGATGAATCCGCCTCCATGCCAGGGTCATTACAGAATCTTTCACAATTTTCCTTCTGATAGAGTATGTTTATATGCCTACTACTACATTTTTTTCTTAATTAGTGTGCAACTGCCAAACTTGTTTTATTCATTTATGAATCATAAAAGACAGCAAGTTGATAAATCGCTTTAAAATCTCTTTATGCAAGAGGGGAAACCTCTTTGGAATGTCGTAGCTTCTCTTGGCATGCATTCTTGAGCAAGAAGCTTTCTGTGTGTACAGGTGTATGTGAATGTGTGCGTGCATGCACACAAACACTTGTGCACGTTGATCTACATGTGATATCTTGTGAAGCAGTGTTGTTCTCTGAAAAATTTCTTGTAGGTGTCAGTATTTTCAAAATAATTAAAATATCTTATAAAAGACATCATTTTGTAGTTCAATAAGGGTAATCAACAAAAAAGACGGAACTGAACATTGGTTATGTTCTTTCCGTAACAATTGTATCATGTCCAACGTTTGTTTAGACCGTACTCGAATGTTGTGTTCCAAATGTCCGTTGTTTGATGATGATGTGCGGACAACTTGGATAAACATGGATAATGGGTCAGATTATGTCATTTTCGATCGTATGACCTGATTCACCTACCATTTTACATGTTTTAACATGTTTATTAACGTCATTTTGGATCATATGACCCGATTAGTGTGCTATGTAGTGTGGATCCTTTCTTTTCCATGGTATACATAGAGTTGAAAGCCTCATCCATATTGCCAACCTTGCAATACCCAGCTATCATTGTGTAAGTATAATTTTATTGGAATCAATGCCCTTCCTTTGCATCTCAGGACTGTGGAGGCTGCCTCCATCTGTCCTAGCTTACACAGATCAGTGATCAATGCACCATAAGTATGAGCATTTGGTGTCAAGCCTGCCTCTATGCTCTCATCAAGGAGAGTAAATGCTTTCTTGATGTTCCCCCTCTTACAATTCCCATTGATCATTTTATAGCCATAGACATCTCCAACCATGTCCCTATTCTTTATCTCATCAAACTCCTCAGCTCTATCGATATTGCTGTAATTGCACAGCCCATTGATGATATAATCAAACACTTGATAGTCATGCTGTGTCATGTTTTCATCCGAGTAAATCTTGAACAAGAGAGAAAAACTTCATCCGGGCCTTAGAATCCTTGCAGAACTCACCCACTTGAGCCTCTATAACGCAAAAGGGACAGTTATGATCAACAGCTAGAGATTTCAAGAGATCCTTTGCTGCCGAGGAATGGCTGTCCTCCTTGAGCACTCTGTAGATGGGGGTGCAGCAGACGCTGGGGTGGTGCCTCTGGGCTAGTTGGTGGTGACCCAACCAGCTGAAGAAGCACAAGAGGGAAGATGGGTTGAGCTTGGGGTTGGAAATAACGAGGTGGGTGATGTGGGGATTGATTGTGGACACCAAAGCAGAGTGGTAAAGGGAGCCACAGTCATGCTTTGCTATTGTCTCGAAGATTAGTTCGGCAAGTTCATGAGACGAGGAGGAAGGTGGTGATGCGGAAGAGGGGGACAAAGGAGAAGTATGGGGAACAAAGGATCTCTAAAGGGAGGGTTTAGTGGTTTTGATGAACGCCAATCGCTTCTGCTTCTGCATGTTGATTTGTGTTTCACATCTGTGAAGTATTGTGGGTGATATGTATCTCGCTGTGGGTGGAAATTCAGCAGCTACTCAGAGCCATTGCCACTGCCTGCTGGTGACAAACCGCCACAGCCATCTTGGCCTCTGCCCCTCTGCATAGGAGAGAGAGAGAGAGGGGAGGGGGGGCATGCCTGTTGAGAAACAGTTTTTCTCGTAACAAGGGGATTGAAATGATTTTATGGATGCCGCGGACAGTATTCCGCACATCCACTGCGTCCAATGTTTGCCACAAACTGTTGTCTTTTTGGCCATTTCGTCGTGCACAACTCTCCAAACAATGCCTAAGGTTCTCTTAGAAGATATACATGATGGTTTTAGTTAAGCCTGCCAAGCATGGCCGCCTAATGGAAAGAAACACTTTTCACTGAAGTGACAACTTTTTAAAAATCCTGCCTTCGTCGCCTTCCCATGAAAGTTCTTATGGGAGGAAGTGTGAAGGATTAGGATGGTGGTAGGAAAATTTGGGGTCCACTTGTGCCTCATGACACTTTCCCATCATGATGCTTGGATGGGAAAGGGATGTCAGCTCAGCGTTTTCCCATATGAAAAAGTTGTTGATTGTTCAAAGAAAGCTTTTGCACTAGAGAAATGATCAGACGGGGGATTTCTTGGGGAGGGAAAATCCCACGGTAAATTAAAAAATATGTAGTGAAGTAACAAACATTGTGATAAGGATATTGCCAAAAAAAAAGTTGCTACCTGTTTTAAATGTTTGATATTACGTCAAGTTTTTGAATTATTGCAATATTAACATTTATTAAAGGTGGCGTTTTCTAGTTTTCACATACTGTTTCAGCCGTCCACCTCTCTGAAAATTTTCATAGGGCTCATCTGCGACATAAGTTGTCCTGTCATGGTCGGCTTTTGAAAATAGATATCCTCCCATGGTCGTTTGATGCTGTCCAATGCCATGGATGAACGGCATCTGAAGACCCTGACTGAAGACACTGACCTGGTCAGCAATCTATTTTTTTTTTCGATAACCGGTCATCGTTTTTCATGGTAGTCATCACCATCATCAAAATAACGTCATCCTCATTTCTTTACAATTATCGACTTATGTACGTTAGGCATCACCTCAGTGAAATGATTGCACAAATATTTGTGCATTAAGAACTTGATCATCCTCCATCTTGAGGACAGCGCCTGTCAGTTGTGGGGCCAAGATCTGATTGATGGCGATGCTTAATGCACATTTTTTGTGCAAGGCACCCGATCCTCTCTCAGCCATGCCACACCAACCACGCCACCTGTTTCTATGTTTCGCAAGAAACCATGATATTCTAATCTCTTTTTTTATGTTATTTCCCCTTTCCTGAGTTGAGTGACCTAGGGCCCGTTCCCATGTCACGGAAAGTGAGGGGTTTCCGCGGAATGGCATGAAACTCTACACCTTTTTTCGTGGGGTTCACATGCTTATGCAAACAAGGCACCCGTTTTTCACAAGGAAAGTGGAGGCCAAAAATCAATGCACCCCCTTTACTGCGGTAACGTTCCCGCCAGGGGGAGTATGATTCATTTACCGCAGGACGCTCCTTCCGGATTTCAGTGCAGAGCATCCTTCCACGACATGCAAATTGCAAACGCACCCTTAGGGCCCGTTTGTTGGGTTAAACGAAAATGCACACAACCCCATGCATTTTTGTGGGGCCCACCATGGCAACACAACCACGAGATCCTCTCTCTGTGAGGAAAGAGGAACTCGTTTTCAAGGGGCCACCCCCTCTTTCTGCTGAAACGCTTCCTGGGATACGAGTCTGGACCTGGAAACAGCACCTCAAAGTCAGATCAGTGTTCGAACTCACCTGGGTCAGAACTAGGCTCGGTCCATTTATACCCCTAGTTATGGTTGATAATAAGCAATATCCGCACAAGATTATACAGGTAACATGCCTAGATGAGTTGCAAAAATACCCTTTTCAGTACAAGATGTTGAGGTTTCCCAATAGGAAGAACCACCATTCACATGTGAACGGTAATACTTTCTGATATCATGCTGCTAATACTCAGCCATTCACGTGATGAGAATACAGAAGGAATTAAATGAGAGAGAGAGAGAGGGAGAGAGAGTCGTATCTAACAACAGTATTCCATGTATGTCCTACCTAAGGACATGATAAGAAGTCTACCTGCAGAAATACACACAAAGAAGAAGACCAACAGAAGATCTAGAGCAAAAGGTTCAGACCACAATTGCAGAAAGAGGATCTTAATGACAGTGAAGGACTATGGCTGTTGACAGTCGAACCATATGGGCTTGTGTTAAAATACATGTAATCTATATATATATATATATATATATATATATATATATATATATATATATATATACCTGATAAGGGTATTTTAGTCATTTTACATATACCCATTAGGGTTACTTGTTTTTCTCCTTTTTTATTGTTTATATTTATTTTTTTATTTTATTTTTTATTTTTCTCTTTTTTACCCACCATTGAGTCGTTGGGGGCTCCCAACGACTCCATGGGAGCCCCCCTTTGTGACTCTTCTTTTGAGGCCATTTGGCCTCCCCTTTCTCTCAATTTATTTGTATAAATAGGGGTGAACCCTTTGTATAGTTACACTCTAGAGAGCTCTCGCTTTTTCAATAAAGAGACATTTATATTTTGTGTTGTGTTGTCCCTTGTGGACTTGGCTATTATCTCTTTTGTGTGTCCATTGGTGAACATTGTACGTGCTTATAACACTTTGTATTTTCGCATATCTCATTACATGGTATCAGAGCCTTGTGTATGCTCTTGATTTTTTATATAACTAGTTGACTAGTTATATTTCTTTTATTTTGTATCTCTTTCTTCTTTGATGTATCTTTTTGAGAGGTTGAAATGGAAGGAGAACAAAAGATTGATCTCTCTTTCAAACTTAATGATTCCAACTACATGATGTGGGCCGCCGCCATGGAGAACAACCTCAAGGGTAAAAAGCTTTGGGGATACGTTATGGGCACCATTCCAGAACCGCAACTCCAACTCACCAAGATGGATGGTGATCAAGAAAAAACCCTTGAAGGAAATGCCCGCATAAAGGCCATTGAAGATCATCAATCTAAAGTGAAAGATTGGAAAAACAAGCATGCAAAGTTTTTTGATTGGTTCATAAATAATGTGAAGCTCAAAATTTGCGTCAACATTGCTAAATTTCGAATGGCTAATGAAGCATGGTTCTTTATGAAAGGTATGTATACTCAAAAAGACCTTGCTCGTCAATTCTTCCTCCAAGAAAAAATCTGGACTATTAAGCAAGAAAAAATGAGTGTAAAAGATTAATTTGGCACTCTTGGACCCTTATAGGATGAGCTATCTTTACTAGAACCAAAGTGGGTTTCTAGTATAGATGTGAAACTAAGAAGAGAACAAATGAAAAAAGAACACTTTTTTCAATTTCTATATGGGCTTAGGCCCGAATATGAACAAGTTAGATTTTCCCTTCTTCATAGATCTAAGCATCTTCCTTTGGAAGATGCCATAGCCGAAATATGCCAAGAAGAAACTCGTCTTGGCATGATTAAGAGAGGAGATGAAGTTTTGACCGTCTAAACCCGGCAATCATGTGAAAGCCTATAAGCCTCCACACTTTGGGAGACAAAATAACTATAATGGCAACTATAGAAAAGTCATTTGCCATTATTGCCAAGAACAGGGTCATATAAGACGTAATTGCCCTAAGCTAAATGAAGCACCAAAGAATAAGATTGCCTTCGTTGAAGAAATTACTCAAAAGAATGAGGAAACTATCAAAGGCAAGGAGTCCTTCTCTCTTGCTCAACTATCAGAAGCACTTCAAATTTTACTCAAATCGCCATCAACCTCGGGTGCCACCATAGCTTCTTCTTCTCCTCCAGGTATGTCTTCTTGGATTCTTGATTCTGGAGTTTCCTTTCATATGACCTCTCTTAAAAATGGGCTTTCCGATTTGTATAATAACTCTAAAACCTCTTATGTTTCAACCGCCAATGATATATATTTACAAGTAAAAAGTTTTAGAAAGTTGAATTTTTCCAAAGATTTCTTTGTGCCAAACATAAGAGTGGTACCTCAACTTAATTTAAATCTTCTCTCTATTTCTCAAATATGTGATCATGGATGTAAAATATCATTCTCAACTAAGGATTGCTCTATACAGGATCTCTGATCCGGGAAGCAGATTGGGCAAGGCCATAGGAGGGGAGATCTCTATTACATGAGCAACTTGAAGCTTCCCACATTCTTTTTGTAATCATGTCAAAGATAAAAATATTGAAACTTGGCATCAAAAATTTGGACATCCAAGTTTCTCAAAAATGTACTCCTTTCCTTTTGGAAAGAAATTTTGTAACGAGAAACATTTTGTTTGCAAGAATTGTATTTTTGGAAAAATGAAATCCACTCTTTTTTCAAATCGAACTTTTGTATCCAAAAGACGTTTTGAGTTAGTCAATTTGGACGTTTGGGCCCTTCTCCGGTCATATCGAAAGAATGATACTCCTATTATGTTACTTTCATTGATGACTACACTAGACATGTGTGGATCTATTTTCTCAATTTAAAATCCAAAATCTTTGACTTCTTCAATAAATTTCATATGATAGTTAAAAATCAATTTTCAAGTAATATCTCTACTCTTAGATCTGATTCGGGTGGAGAGTATCTATCAAATGAATTTCAAAATTATTTGAAAACAAATGGAATTTGTCATCAAAGACCATGTCCTAAGACTCCTCAACAAAATGGTCTAGCCGAAAGAAAGCATAGACACATTTTGGAAACCACCAGGACACTTCTTATTTCCAAAGAAATTCCAAAAGTTTTTGGGTCGAATCCGCTTTAACTTCAACTTACTTAATAAATAGAATGATATCTTCATCCTTATAAAATACATCTTTATATGAAAAACTATTTGAAAGAACACCTGATTTCAATAGATTAAGAATTTTTGGATGTAAATATTTTGTCCTTACACATAAAAGAGACAAATTATCTCCTAAAGCTATTGAATGTGTTTTCTTAGGATATGAAGAAAATCAAAAGGGTTTTAGATGTTTCGACCTTAAAAATAACAAACTTTATGTATCCAAAGATGTAACCTTTTTAGAAAATGAAAATGGTTTTTAGAAAACTAAAGATATTGACAAAAGCGAATATGCTTTCTTATTTGATCTTCTCTCTCAAGAAGATGAGACTCCTCAAGAAGAGGAAATCTCTAATGATTTGTTGAATGATCTAGAGGATATTTTTCTTAACAATGTTGAAAATGAAAGTGATAGACCCATCCAAACCTATGTTAGGCGTGGTCAACAAGCTCCCATGAGTGTCTTAGAAAAATACTCTCAAGATTCCAACATAGAAGAAACCTCTTTAAGGAGATCCGACCGAATCTCCAATCCTCCTAATAGGTTTGTTTCCTATGAGTCTCTAACCCTAAGGTATAGAGTGTGTCTAATTGCGTTACACTCTTTTCATGAACTTTCACATTATAATGAATCCAAAAACATTTCCCAATGGGTTGAAGCCATGAACTTAAAACTTAGTGCCCTTGAAAAGGCAAAAACTTGAGAAATAACTTCATTACCCACTAGAAAGAGATATATTGGATGTAGATGGGTCTTTAAAATTAAAACTAAAAATGATGGATCATTAGAACTCTATAAAGCCCGGTTGGTAGCAAAAGGATACGCTTAAGAATACGGTATAGACTATGAAGAAACCTTTGCGCCCGTAGCTAGAATGACTAGTGTTAGGACTCTTATTGTGGTTGCGTCAGTTAAAAAATGACCTATTTATCAATTAGATGTTAAGAATGCATTCTTAAATGATGAATTAAATGAAGAAGTTTACATGGATCCTCCACTAAGAGTATGTATTGGTGAAAATAAGATTTTCAAACTTAAAAAGGCATTACATAGTTTAAAGCAAGCTCCAAAGGCTTGGCATGATAGATTTAGCAATGTAATGACAAATTTGAATTTTTGTTCATGCTATACTGGCACTGCTTTGTTTGTGAAAAGTGCAGGGTCTTCAGTAGTTATTCTACTACTTTATGTTGATGATATGATCATCACTGGAAGTGATGAGCAAGGAATCAATGATATTAAGAAAGTTTTAAAAGAAAATTTTGACATATCTCACCTTGGTTTCTTAAGATAATTTTTAAGAATTGAAGTAGCGTACTCTCCTCGAGGGTACATTCTCTCTCAGATGAAACTTGATGCTGACATTTGTTCCAAGTCTGATATCTCCGATAATAAGAAGACAGAAACCCCTGAAGTTATCAATGCAAAGTTAAGGTTGAAAGATGAAACACTCCTCGAGGATCCTACTCCCTACCGCCAACTTGTTGGGTCTCTGACCTACTTATTCATCACTCGGCCAGACATAGCTCATGGCGTCCACTCAATCAGTCAGTTTCAACATGCACCTACTGTAATGACCTCAATTTTTTAAAATAATGGGTATCTTTCTAAATTTGGTCTTGGATCCGTTATCGTTATCAGATCCATAAAAGAATCCATAAATAACCCACAATGGGGCGTTAAATTATACTTATAATAGTATTTATAAAAAAATAAATAAATAAAGTTTAATATATAGGGTCAGACCCACAGTTGGATCCACGGATCCAACTGAGGATCCGTCACTCGTAGGCGAAACCGGGTCCATTATTAAAATGGACCCAACGTCGAGGGTCACGGGCTCGGACCCAGATCCGATTTCACTTATTAAGGGGGGGCGTAAAACAGAATCGTGCTTAGGGCACGATTCTTGTTTTCAAGAATGGGAAACAAAAGGGGGAGGGGGGTTACGCAGGGCGTAACCAACCCCGCGTCTCGCGATAAAGGGGAGTGGAGAGAGGGTTTTGCCCTCTTCACTCAGGCTCTCTCTCTTCCCCCATCTCTCCCTGTCTCTCTCTCTGTCTGTGTGCGCGCGCCGGAGGAAAAGAAGTCGCCGGCAAAGCTCCGGCCATCCACAACCAGCAAGGGGCTTCGTCTGTCACAGCCGTGAGTGGAGCTTTGGCCACCAGCAACCACCAAAGGCCGCGGCTAACAGCAGCTCGATACACCCGCCACGGCAGCCTCCGATCGCCGGAAAGACCGTCGGAAAAGCTTCAAAAAGGTATGGGGCTCCTATCGAATCTAGGTGAGGGATCGAACATGGGTTTGATCCCATGTAATCTTTTGAGATGATTGTCCATGGGAACCCTCTCGATGGCAGATTTTTGCAAGCACCATGGGGAAGAACCATGGATCATTTCCCATGGCCCGATTTTCTCCTCTTCGTACTGGCCTAATTTTTCTCCCATTTGGATGGAAAAGGAAAGTTCAGGGTTTCTATTTATGAAAAAGGGGTTCTCAGTTTTAGGTTGTCACGAATGAGGGATTTGGGGATGATTGACGAAAACCCCAATTCAGCCGAAATTGAGGATTTTTAGTTTATTTTCGCTTTGAGGGGGGGATTTTATTTCGATTTCTTGAAAATCTATATACGCTATGAGGTATCGGATGGCCCCAGTTGTAGGGTTTCCAATTTCTTGTTAATTTGATTATACTAACTCCTTTAATGATTGATTCTCGATGTTTTAGTATTTTATGTGATATAATGTGGTTAAATTAAATTAGAGTCAATAAAATGTGCTCTTGAATCAAAGCAAATGATGTGTTATGTGAGATCAGGGGCTTATCATCATACACAGAGTGGATGGGTGTCTAGTGCCTGTGTGCACATGTGAGGTGTGTATATGTTGTGCATGGGTGCATGCCTGGGCATGTACAATGTGTGTTATTGATCGACTCTAAGTCTGGACACTTATGTGTTAACTACCTGTATCAAACTCGATTCTAATCAAGTCTGTATTTGTATGCTCTCTTGTTATATTGATCAGCCAGTTACATGGGTGCTAAATATTCGTCTGAACCTAATAATAGATACTTGTAATTGGACGTGTTGACTGCTATGAAATCGTGTTGTTGGTCCCGGAAATCAATACGGATTTAACAAGTTCAGCACATGATCTAAATTCAGATCTGAATAGAAAAAAAAATGGTCTCAGTGCCAAACATAAAATAAACTCTCTGTAGGGAACTGAAGGCATGTGTTGACCTCCCTGAAGCTGTAACAGGCATAATAACAGTCCAACACGCATTGGTATACGTTCAATAAGTTACATATGTTCATCATGTTTGATGTTATTCATAATGCTAATACCGTTCTTTCATGTTAGGTTGACATATGTGTTCATATACGAAAGTCATAAGTTCTGCCCAGCAATATGTATATATGGTTAATCTTGCTAAAGAGTGGTTCATTGTCCTGGTGATGTTATCATTATTATAAGAATGTGTTGTCATTTAACTACCAAGTTATTGAGATTTTTGTAATCATGTATGCTTGATGAGTATGTGTAATTTATGAGCACACTCACACTCAAAGGAAATGTGCATTGGTTAATACACGTATATGATGTAGCTACCAACCATAGTGAAAGTGCATATGGTTGAGTAATTACATGTACATGTTTGGGTTTATATTTGCATGAATGTACATGCATTTGATACTTTGGCTTAGTGTATGAATAAATACTATTTGGGTTTTATTGTGTGATGCGCCTAAATGGACCATCACCGACCTGGAGAGCCGTGGGTTTGGTTTTCTTTCTCATATGTTTTTAATTGCATCACTTGAACCACATAAGATGGTTTGGCACATTACTACACTGTTCTAGTGGTTTATACGGGTTGGAGTCCCGAATGGGTCCCCGCAAGGGAGGATGCGGGTTTTCACTTTACTTTTGCATATGGTGTTGCAAACTTATCTTAAATAAAAATATGATGAATAAGAACAGTGTAATATACATTCTGGGATATCTCATCTGGAGTATGAGAATCTTAGAAATCCGGTCTTGGGGAGACTGTGAGGATACAAAAACTTCGTGTGCTGTAATTTGGTCTCTTGAACCCGATATTGAGGTTTTTTCTCCTGACCACGGTTTTAGGGAGAATCCGTCACTTTACCCGGGAGTGGTGTGTTTGACACAGCTGTTGTTATGGTACCAAGAAAGTGGCACTTGTGGGCGTGGGGTGTCCCTTGTGTCCCCGACATTAGATGTGGAGGTCTAATGTTCCGAAGGTGATTCGGTCGAGGGCTAAGTTGGAACCCAGTAATAAAATACAAATTGTGTGTTAAGCTACCCTGGGAACCTACTTGACCTCGGGGATTGTACTCGTTTGGTGTATCAGCGGGCAACGGTAATTAAAAAAATGAACTTAAGGTTGTGTGCATTTAATAGCGCATGCATATGGAAAGATGGAACTTAAATGAAAGATAACAGAAGAAATCATGCATTGCACATAATAATGCATTTTTCTGTTATGCATTAGATCATGCATGTTTGAATCATTCTCTATATCATGACATGATTTGGTGGTAGCATAGGATTTACTTATTGAAATCATGTTGCAAGGTTTGGTTATTTAGTTCTTGATATATGGTACTGCTTTAATGTTCTTGACTGGTGAGCATATGTAATTGTTGGTAGGTATGGATATTTGAATACTGCAAATTTTATATATGTACTCACTCAAATCATTGTATGAAATCTTATCCATGTTCTTTGTCTCACCTGGTTTCTTTAGAAGTAGCTGTACTCAGAATTTCGGTTCTGACACCCTACTTTGTTGGTTTTTCACAGGACATGGTGAACAGTGAGGCTGGACTGGCTACTGAGGATGGAAGAGAGTCATACTTGAGCTTGTCAGCTTCAGCAGGGGACATAGTGGCTCTATTTTTGCTTCTCTTAGTTCTTTTAAATTTTTGCAGCTGTTACTTCACTTTTGAGTTGTGTATGATACTCTTATTAGTTCATTAATAAAAGAGTTTTAGTTGGTTGTTATGGATGATGATTGCAACTTCGTTTGTGGTGGTTGGGCTATCCAATGAAAATTGAAACTGTGAGGACCCCGGATCTCTGGGAATGTTTCCGCATTGAAAAAAAATATTCCATATTTTTAAAGGACATGGATTG
The DNA here is from genome assembly GCF_984573655.1 of Nuphar pumila. NCBI lineage: Eukaryota > Viridiplantae > Streptophyta > Magnoliopsida > Nymphaeales > Nymphaeaceae > Nuphar > Nuphar pumila. Next base: position 125,593,063 of record NC_143257.1, on the reverse strand, counting down.
GGGTCGTTACACATACAATTGTGCACATGAGTGCAGTCTTAAGGATAGTCAGATACATCAAAAACATCGTAACTAAGAGAGTTTTTATTTTCTCTTTTTCATCACTTGATTTAATTGCTTATACTGATGCTGATTGGGAAGGAAATCCTAGTGATAGAGTCTCAACTACTGGTTTTTGTGTTTTCTTAGGTGACTATGATTTCTTGAAGATGCAAGAAGCAGCACAAACTATCATTGTCCTCAATAGAAGCAGAATATCGTACTAAGGCCACTATAACCATGAAGCTTGTGTAGCTAAGAAGTTTCCTCAGTGATATGAGCATAGTCATCTCTACTCCTTCGAAGATGTTTTGTGACAACAAAAGTGCAATTTATATCGCAAGCAATCACACCTTCCATGAGCGTACTAAGCACATCGAGATGGACTGCCACTACGTTCGTGATGAATACCTAAGAGGAACCATAACTCTCCCTTACGTTACTTCCGAGTACCAGTTGATGAACTTCTTCACTAAAACCCTTGCAGCTCCTCGTTTTATGTTCCTTCTCGGCAAGCTCTCGGTTATATCCCCGTAAAGCTTGGGGGAGGGTGTTAAAATACATGTAATCAATATATATATATATTCATTACCCGATAGGGGTATTCTAATCATTTCACATGTACCCATTAGGGGTACTTGTTTTTCTTCTTTTTTATTGTTTATATTTATTTTTTTTCTTTTTTTAATTTCCTCTTTTTTACCCACTTAAGGGGGCCCCACCATTGAGTCGTTGGGGCCACCAACGACTCCATGGGAGCCCCCCTTTGTGGCTCTTCTTTTGAGGCCACTTTTAAGGCCATTTGGCCTCCCCCTTCTCTCATTTTATTTGTATAAATAGGGGTGAACCCCTTTGTATATTTACACTCTAGAGAGCTCACTCTCTTTCAATAAAGAGGCATTTATATTTTGTCTTGTTCCTTGTGAACTTGCTATTATCTCTTTTGTGTGTCCATTGGTGGACATTGTAAGTGCTTATAGCACTCTTTGTATTTCCGCATATCTCATTACAGCTTGAAGGGCATAACGAAGCCTTACATGGTAACTGGAACATGTTGATGTGATCAACACCATGGAAGCGATTTCATGAGACTGTTAACCTTGAACTATGAAGGTTAATCTTTAGTCTGTCTGATTCATATAAGGAAAAGAGCATGGCAATCATAATGTAGCATTTTGAATCAATCCACAAATGGCTAGCAACAAGTGAAGAGGTGTAAGAGTACTACCCCTAAAACATCCTACAACTGTTCTTTGTATCTCAGAATATCACCTGATTTTGTTAAAGGCAGCATCCAATTTGTGGATTGATTTTTTTTAGCCTGAAAATTGTGGTCAGCAATACATCCGTAGTGGATTCATAGACAAGAAAAGTCTGGCCAAGTTACATTAGTTCACAAAGCAGTGGCATAGTTCAACTTGTGGCTTGCTTTTTCAAGTTCAAATTGTGGCCACCAATATATCAATACTGGATTGAGAAACACAAAAATACTCGGGCTAAGATATATTAATAAGCAAAGCAGTGGTAATTGCAAGCATGAAAGTCATTGCAGTTGAAACAAGCATGAAATCAGTACTAAACAGACGGACAGATTCACTATAAACACCAAAACAACATCAAACTATGACCATCCATAGGCTCAAAAACATGCTTATACATTGATGTGATGTTTCCAAACCTAAGATTAGCATAATTTCAAGTCTCAAAGGGGAAGAAAGGCAAAACTGCAATTAGATGTTACTGTACAAGAACAAGGTGCTGAACCGAGGAACCATTTGAGCTTTGGGTGTTCCTTTTGCAATCGAACTCCTGCAAATTGGCCAACCCATCAGCCAATGCTCCTTCACTTCCACTTCCAGAACTAGCATGGCTGTCAGTATCTGGCAGAGTTCCAGGCGAACCATCGCTTCCATTAGGATCAATTTCCTCTTCGCCTTCAGTCAGACCTTCATCTGCAAGCTCTACACTCTTCGGAACGGTGACAATTAACTCTCCAGCTATATAAGCGGCACTAGCAAGCTCCGGCCTCGTAGAAGGGGGCAGCCTGAACCTCCACCGATCCAGTTCTAGCTCATCCATCGACAATTCGAGCAAGTTCCGACCATGGACTACAATTTTGGAAACACCAGGGATGATTTCCACCAATTGGGTTTGCACGTCCTCCGTGATTTGATCCGTGATCAACACGAACCTGAAGCAATCTTGATTTTCTTGCACCAAAACATTGGCCTCTGAATTGAAGGGCAGCTCCAGAACCTTGTTGAAAATATGCGGCAGTTTCCGGAGCTTCTTCTGCCTCCCCACAATGGAGAAAGAAGGCAGCCCAGCTTCAGAGAGGGTCGCATTGATATCATAACGGAACGTAATGTTCCGTTTCTTCGGAGGAGGGGGAGCCATCATGATCACCAAGGTTGCTGAAAACCCCCAAAACCAAAATTATCCACTTTATGAACAAAACACCGTTATCAGAGACACCCAATTTCTTAACAGAGGCCTATTCTGAGATACCCAGTTAAGAAAAATCCCCAACTTTTCAGCAACAACCACACTCTTTCACAAAAACATCATCAATACTCAGACCTAGAAAGAAGAAGCAAAGTTCCAGTAGAAACCCTAACAAGGAAGACCGCGTTTTCTCACTGCACACAAGCTGCAAGTGCTTACATCTGCCGAACCAAAAGGCCCTAATCCTAACCCCCAACAAGATAAAGGCCTCAGCCAATGTACCAGAAAACCCTGACAATCAAAAACCCTAATCCAAACACAAGAAAGACACGAGAAATTAGGGCATAGACGATCCCACAAATGATCAAATCATGAGAAGGAAATCCAAAGCCAGCATATATATATATATATATATATTCACAGAAACCACCAAGAGATCATACAAAAGTACTCAGCCAGAACGAGTCAAAAGAAACAGACGAACAAAACCCAATAATTGAAACGCTAACCAGATTAAATATAACGATTACACCAATAACAACAAAAGGAAAAACAAATCAAGAAAAAGAAAAAAACCGCGATTTATCAGTAAAAATCAAAACCCTCAGAAACGATAGAATGAAACCCTAACTCCAAAACGGCAACAAAAAACCATCTTTAATTAAAAAAAAACATAGCAAATCTTACCGTGGAATCAACTCCAAATCAACAGAAATCTCAAATAAAAACACATGAAAATAACAACAAAAATATTGAAAAAAAAGGCGTAGAGCAAATGAGATTCCGAACAAAACCCTAATTCTATTTAATAAAAAAAGAAGAAGGGAAAGAGAAAACCTGGCAAAATTTTCCTAGAATTAAATGAAGAAAAATTTTCTCGATCGATCGGAAACCGTGTTTACCACGAGAAGACCGCGCAAGCTTTCACAGAAGAGAACCCCAAAAGGATGGAAAGAAGGTGATGGAAAATCCTATGGAAGCCCTACTTGCATCATTTTTGGGGGGCTAAAAATTAGGGTTTTCTGGATCAGTAGCGCCCGCGATTAGGCGACGGCAATCGAAATGATCGGTATCTTCTCTTATGAAATGATTGAATCGGGGAACAGATGGAAATCGATCGAGCAAAAACTTGAATCTACGAGAAGGAGAAGAAGAGGAGGATTGGAATTCGAGGGGTCGAGTGATAGAGATAGAGAGAGAGAGAGAGCACTCGACGGTGGAGTCCTGCAGAAGGTCATCCAGATCATCAGGTATTTACACAAAAGCGTCCAATTTTTGCCTTATTACATTTAACACCTGATTTTTTTCTAAATTAAAAAAATTAATGTATGTCCCCAAGGTAGTAGACCCACATTTTGATGCAGAGATCTCCAATCTGAAACTGACACATTATCTTCGGATGTAATTCTCAAAATAGAATCTGAATGTGTTCAGATCAGATTCTGACTTATCTGGTTGGAGTTTTTCGGATTTGGGTTGATATTTTCTGTTGGATCTATGTATGGGCATGAATCATATCCGTTCCATCTATGCTTTTTACATCTACATTTTTATTGTTTTTTTACTGAAAAGCGGTAAAATTTATCACAAATTTTCCAATCTAGATTCAACTGTACTTCATCGGATCTATGGTCAAATTTGCCAAGATATACTGCACTGAAACGACTCAGACACAATCTTTTGAATCTTGAACATAATTATGATACAGGTTTCAAAACTTTTGTCAGGTAGTGAATTGGATTGCCTTGGATTAACGTGTCAGATTGAGCGTAAACCACCTTCCTCCAGCCTAAACCTTGCGTTTGAGAAAAAATGCAAACCTGAAGTACCTATCATATGGCATATGACAGGAACCCTGTCATATGCTAAAAAAATATGACAAGCTGGGAACATGACTCCATTCTCCTGGATGCAATTGTGCGTCTAATAGGCAACTGGATGCATGTGGTGAGAGTGAACACGCAGACATCTCTCTCTCTCTCTCTCTGACATCGAATTTTACATTCAGAAAAAATGGACAGCTGAAGTACCTATCATATGGCATATGACAGGAACCCTCACGTGTTAGAAATAATATAAGCTGGGCATATGACTCCAATCTCATGGATGCAATTGTGACAGTCTAACAGGAAACTGGATGAGGTGAGAGTACACACACACAGATCTCTCTCTGATATCGAACTTTACATTAAAACGATCCAGTTCACTGCATTAAGTAGAAGATAACCATGTTACATGACAGGAAGCATGCTTACGTATGACAACAGCACAAGTACGCATGCATAAGTGCATGTACATGGCCAGTACAAGACAGACAAAGCTTGGTGATGTGTGACTGTCATGCATCACAACATCACCATAAGCTCCTTATTTGATTGGTAGAGTAGCATGGCATAGAGCACCATGCATTTTATTCATTGCTAAGGCATGAGGCCATGCATCACCTCAGCTGCAATACTCAGGCCCAGAACCACAATAGCCAAAGCGACTGCAGCATGGGAGGCCAATGGAGCTGCAGTTCACCTTGTTCCCGCCCAGAGGGCCGCAGCAGGGCCCGGACGTGCAAGGGCCTTGAGCATCCGCGCCCTGCGGCATCACTGCGATCATCACCAGCACTATCATGGCAATCACCACCAGCACTGCTCTTGCCTTCTTTCCCTCCATGGCTAATAATTAATGGCTTGCTTTAGTTTTCTAGCTTTCTCTCTCTCTCGCTTGTGGTACTCCTCCCGATGGTTCACCCATATTTATAGGCATAAGTCAATGTTGCATCACGGGAGACTCATGTGGCTTGCCTTAGTTTGCATGTGGATCCAATCACAATGTCCATTATGACCAGTTGGATCAGGAACCGGATCCCTAATCGGCTTCCTCATGCAAGTTCTACTTTCCTTTTCTTTAAAAAAATATAAATAAATAAAACTAGTTGTTTTGGATAACGGGTGCATCGGAACCCACTAGGCCCAGCTTGTTTGGGTACTGAAATTACCACTTTTCATGGCCTTCATTGCCACCTTTCTTCCCATAACGATGACATAAGCACCTTTGATAAGCGATCCCCATGTTTGCACAACGAATGGTGTTGATAAAGATCACATGATTTCAATTAAAACACATGATAAGTGTGCATTTTGGCGTTGATTCGACCCCCTTAGCACGGATTTTGGTTCAGATGATATTGAAAATCACCATTGATGATGATTTTCAATTGTTTTGCACACCAAATCTGTATAAGGATCAGGTGCAGTGTAACCAAAGTGTGGGACTGCACCTGGCTGCCCTCCATCTCATTGTTGGGCCCCATAGCTCACAGTATGTATGGCAGTCAGGTGGAGTGGTTCTGGTGTGCAATGAGATTGCACCTGATCTGACCTCACACCAAATCGAATTTGGATCAGTCGGTGCACCCACATTGGTGCAATGGGACCCCCGACAGCTGAGGAAGCAGATCAGGTCATGCTGAACATGAGCGTTTTTGCTCATGCCGACATCATGGCCGTCTGTTTGCATTTTGGATGAATGCCACGTGGTTTTGTTGACTTTTGAGGTTTTTAAAATGCAAATCGGATGGCCACGGTGTCAGCATGAGCAAAAACGCTCATGTTCAGCATGACCTGATCCGCTTCCGACAGCTGATGGGTTGTGCTCAGGTGCAACATGTAATTGGTGCAATGTGATTGCAGCCTCCCTCACCCTAATTTTTCTTTTTTGAACGAGGGGTTTGGCATCTTGCCCTTGATCGATCAGGATGGGGGGTTACGTAGACCAGGTGGCCAGCCGGAGGCAGATGTCGACTGGTACTCCATCCTCAAATCCGGTGAGACTTGGGGAGAAATGGCGGATCTGATTGCCAGGTTTCTCGAGGTCAACGGTCCATGATTCACGGGTTCGTTCCACATATTAATGCAAATGAACCCCATAAACTTTGGATTTCCTGTTAGTTCCTTTGACCACTCATATTGGAACCTGACTATCTGAATCCATGAAAAAAAGTGATGATGTATAAGAGCTTCCAGATCTTTGGTTCATACCGAGTCCATGACTGGTACACTGCATAGGTCGAGTACAACAAAAACAGATAACCCTTGGCTTTTTACTGCTTTGTCCAGTAACAGTTATCAGATCGGTTGGATATCCTCCGGCAGTGGGGGATCCATTAACATTAAATGATCAGTATGGTACGACCCAAAACTTTACCTACTGGAGTGTTCACCACATGGTATCTATTTTGTTTTGTGTTCAGCCTAACCTGGACCTGGATCTGGATCAACTTGAATCCATTCTGCCTCATGTAGAACTTCGCCAATTTCTAACTGCTAACCTGACCTAGCTAGAACCCTCTAACAACCCAGTTGGGAAAAAAAGTAAAAAAGAAAAAAAAAACAAGTTGGCACTACTCTGATATCATGCACCTAGGAATTTGTTTATTAATTTCCCTGATAAAAACTGATCTGTCCCACTAGAACCCAAGTGTGTCATTGTAAGTGTCATTTTCCTTCCTTTGATTTTATGATGTGCTCAGCTTTCATTTATGCAGTCCTATATTCCAATGCTAAGTTATGTCACAAAGACATGAGTATAACCTCACACCTGACTTGTAAAACACACACAAAAAAATATATATATTTAGATTCGGGTCGGATCCGGACCCGGACCCGACCCAAACCCTTTGGACAACGAGGCAAAGGACGTGAGGTTCTTGAGACCGACTCCCTCTCCTCTGTGTTGTCGAGCACCACCACCGACGACCCCCCTCCTTTCATCGAGCTCCCCTCCGGCAAGCTCCTTCCGACAACCCCAGGTATGCATCCACCACCCCACTTTTTCTCCTTTTCCCCTCTCGCTTCTCTTTCTCACTCACTTCTCCGTTGGGCAAGGAGAGGGCCGAGCCGCCTCCCTGCTGCCCTAGATCGCAGGGGAGGGGCAAAGCCCCCTCCTTACGACTCCTTTTAGCGAGGGAGGGGCTGAGCCCCTCCCTGTGCTGTGTTTGGTAAGGGAGGGGCTGAGCCCCTCCCGGTGCCCTCTGGTTGCAAGGGAGGGGTCCAGCCCATCCCTGCACCCAGGTCGAGCCCCTCCCTGCTTTCTGTTACGGCAGGGGAGGGGCTGAGACCCCTCCATGGTCCCTGTTACGACAGGAGAGGGGGTCGAGCCCCCTCCCTGCTTCTTGTTACAGCAGAGGAGGGGCTGAGCCCCCTCTCTGCTCCTTGTTACGACAGGGGAGGGGATCAATACCCCTCCCTGCTTCTTGTTACGACAGGGAAGGGGTCGATCTCCCCTCCCTGCTCCATGCACCACCTTTAGCCGGGGAGGGGCCCAACCCCTCCATGTTTCTTTTTCGGTAAAGGAGGGGGTCAAGCTCTCCTCCGTGCCCCTTGCTCTCTGTTACGGCAGGGGAGGGGGTCTAGCCCCTCCCTGCACCCCTTTTTCGACGGGGAGGGGTCGAGCCCCCTTCCTGTGCTTCTTCTCTCTTTAGGCAAGGGCATCACCCCTGCCTCTGTTGTTTTTCGGCAGGCAGGGGCAAGCCCCCTGCCACTCTTCTACTTTGACAGACAGGGGCACAGCCCTGCTTGCCCTCGCTTTCTGAGGGCAGGAGTGCAACCTCCTGCCTCCTCGTAAATTTTTGATAGCAGGTCAGCAGGGGCTCGCAATCCTTGCTTCTTGCACTGATAGCAGGTGCGCAAGGGCTCGATGCCCCTGCCTCTGCTTCCTTCACGTCAGGACGACAGCAATGTTCCTAACATTCTATTTTTGGTGTTAGCCTGCTAAGACGTCACTTTTTCAGCTCGTACGACGGATCCCGCTCGTGCTCTGTGGCCCGAGCCATCAATTGTTTACACTCACTGGTACCAACAAGCTTGCAACTCCCCAAGGTAGGGGAAGATTGCACGAAGGACTTGGACAATTGAATCAAGTTCAATTAACTAAAAAGGATAATTAATTAAATATATATACAAATATATATTTATAGGAGTATGCATTTAACTCAAGGACGCGGTTTCGCGATCCTTGTCTTTTACTTTTGTCATATCTTTCCTTTGTCGTCGCGCTTTGTGCTCAGGCTCTTGCTTTTGCAAATATGTTGTTACTGCCTTGCCATTGCAGATGATGCTGAGGTTTTCGCTCTTTACATGTGCTATAAAGGCATCCTCGTGGAGGATGCAAAGAGAATTTACCACTCTCCCTCTTGCGACAAGAGTTGAGTCGGGAGCTAGTGATATATCCTTATCTAAGGAGAGAGATACCTCGCAAGGATCCTGGCTCTTCGAGTACGCAATTACTGCATAGTAGACTTGAGATTTAGAGAGCTACGCAAAAGCATCAAACTGCCCCAAATTGAAGTATTTGAAAGGATGTGATTGGCTGGTTCTGTTCGTATATTTGACATATCTCAGGTAACCCCGAATTGGGCCTCGAGCGAACTTCTTAGTGGGGGTTCTGTTGAGAAACCCGTATCTCGTCTATCGAGGTCGATATCGTGTCATGCGAGGCATGTAAATACCCTGATAGCAGATGAGATTCTAGAAAATCGCATGTCGAATGTTGGCACAAGCTGCTGGCTGTTTCAAAAGATAAAGAATGTTAAAAGTAAAGTTTAAGAAACATTACATCTTTGTAAAACACTTCTGTTGAGGCTTCTATTGAGGTGTTATACCACTTTCATTCTAGAGTACTTGTAGTCGTGCACTACATGCTAGTACTGCGATGTTCGGATGAGATGGTCGTGCGGCCTCGAATAGTTCTAAATGTACAATGTTGTAATCACATAATATGGTGATTGATCGCCTTCACAGGCTAGATGCTCGAGTGGTTGAAAGACCACAACATAGAATGGGTCGTTATTTAAGCAACACCTAACGCACTCATTCGCTTCTTGTTGCCTGTTAAGGAAGAGGACGAAACGGTACAAAACTTCAATGGAGTTAGGAGAAGGGACTGCCAGACATTATCCTAAGTGGTAGATCCCATGGACTTATGCAGAAGTTGGATGCATCCGTTGCCACTTACCTGCCTTTGGAGAATCCTCTCTCGACAAAAGCCGTCCCGTTAGGAGCGGACTCAGTTAGCCATTCGGGTTATTAAAAATACATAGAATAACAAACATTCGAACTAGTCGCAGTTGTTTCTACGTTTTGTCTGCGCGTACCTGTAGACCAGTAATATCAAAACATAAAGTCTATTCACACTGGTTGATGGGTCATGAGACTTGCTTATCACGTAGTAGTTCACAACTTACGATCAAATGAATCGTCATGTTGTGTTTGACAGTTGTACTACTTACTTGCTTGACGGCTTACCTGTGTTGCACTACTTACTTGCTTGAACTACTTACCTGTTTTGCACGGCTACATGTTTAACTGCATATCTGCTTTAAACTACTTAGCATACTAAATTAAATGCTCTTAATTCAGTTTCATGTATTATCTCTTGTGCACCTACTAGTTTTTTGCGAAACTAACTCATTCTATGGGTACTGGTGATGATTAGGTACACCACGGGTGATGGTGTGATTGCAAGATGACTTCAAGATTTTCTCTTCCTACTCTTAGCTCGCGTCCCAGACATTTTGAGTTTTCTAACGGATTTTCTTTGGGATATCCAAATTTTGTACTATTTGAGGAACTTCTTAAATGAAAGTGGTTTTTTCAAGTATTTTGCAAGTAGCATGGATTATGCGTTTTGGTTCCTTTAGCTAATGTGCCCAAGGTTGTCAGCTTACCTTTTTGAATTTAATAAAAGAATAGTCTTTCGTTGATTTCATAAACAAACTCTGAAGGAAAAAGATTTTTCTAGTCTCTAGCCTATTTTTTGAAAGGTTCGACAGTTTGAAATTTTGGGGCGTTACATGACTCGAGTTCGACACGCATGTTTGATTTTTTTTTTTTGAAAATAAAATATGGCAACACATATTGTTTGAATATTTTAATCAATAAAAACTATTTTTTGATGCTTTAAGATATAAAAATATATTTTTTACTGAAATCTTATTAAAAATAATCAAATAATCATTTAAAATATTAAATTAATATTTGTACGTGTCAAGATTGTGTCAGTGTGTCCTATTGTATCAGAATCATGTCACCCATGACATGACCCTAGATGGCGTGTGATTGTGACAGATGCTAGAGACCCCCCCCAAGTCCATCATAATCTTTTATTCTTTTTGCAAGGAATGGTCTCCCTTATGACTTAAACGTGTTCCCTTGAGCAATGCACTTTTTTCTTTACAAATTTACAAAGAAAAAACCCCCTCAGATCAGAGACCTACCTAGCCGCGTTGGCTCTGCTTCTTATTATAATTGATAATGGGTTAGAATTGATTATGAATTCTGATGAGACCGACGAAGTGTTTATTTGCTCTATTTGAATTTCTGAATGGGGAGTTGGAGTTATCACCTGTTATGTCATAATCTTTTCTTGTGCTTACAAAGATTTCTTGTTTGTCCATATTTGAAGAGGATGAACTATTTGGAAGTCTTGATCGTGTAAATTGTAATGCACTTTTCCACACGAAGTCTATTTCCCATGAATCTAAACATGAGAACTCATGGGAATCTGCTCTCGTTTATTATTACACATGAAAAATTAGAGATGCAGGCATTTTCAATCCGATTTAGATGTCAGTATTAACATATCTGAACTAACCAATAATATTGAATCTGCACATGGAGATCCTTACAAGATCTGGGATTTAACTTACTATTTTTTAACCTCCTGTCATGCAAACCATTTTTAAATAATTTTTATGGTTCTTCTAATGTTAGACCTTTTTATTTTAATGTTAGCGGCACTCAACTAATTGAAACGATGAAAGTACTCTTGAAAGAACAATATGTTTTAAAATAACAATTATTTTGTAGATAAGTGAGTGGTTGTTTTCTTTAAAGAGAAACTAAATGTTGAGTATATTCTCAAAAGTGACAAGGCGCATCTTAGCAATTTCAATTTGAAAAATGAAAGTGATTTTTTTGTCCAAAAAATAATAATTTTTTATTGACCTTCTTTTAAAGGTGCTTTAGTCATTTCAACCAATGGAAAGGTTCAATGTAAGATAAATCTCTTACATGTACTTGAACATTAGGTGTTTGGTGGGTTTTTCTTTTCTTCAGATGCTTTTTTCGTTAGGCATGGTTGATTTACGAGGAATCCACACATGGATCATGTATTTTCAATGAAAAAATGCTATTTAGAGCCTTTAAAATTTACAAAAAAAATGGACCATTGTTTTTTCGAACCTTATAAAAACCCATTCACCTCTGTCAGACAATAGCTTCAGAATTTAAAAAAAAAAAAAAAAAAATCCTGAAAAACTCATTAAGCACTTATCACAAGCACCTACGCTCTACTATATATATATATATATATATATATATATATATATATATATATACGAGGTAACCGATGCATGAACGACACCAAGAGTGATGTGTTTGTCTTCAATACTAATCCAGTGCTCACGGCTGCCGCCTCCCACCTCTTTGGGTACCAGGTGGGAAAACTATTAGTTTCATACTTTGACCTACCGTTGGATGACAAAATGGTTTTCGGTCCACTGTGGTCGCTGGTCTTGGATTGTATGCAGGCCTGACTGCAGTTTTTGTGAGGTAAGTGTTTGTCCCGAGCGGGTTGGCTCACTCTGATCAAATCAGTTGTGTTGCCATCCCTTCTCAAATCAGTTGTGTTGTCATCCTTTCCCAATTCATGACAAGATAGTGTGACTCTCGCAACCATTCCATAGTGGCTCATCAGTATCTTTAAGTAAGTTATAAAATCTACTAGTTGCATTGTTTGATATTTTTTTCTCTACCTCAGTTGATATATCACTAGGTCCCATAACAGAACCCATTTCTAGTCCTGCAACATCAAATATCAAATTCACATATGGATTATCATGCATCACATCCACCCGTGCATCAAAATTATTCTAAAATTCTTCACCATGAAGTGTGCAATTTTGATAACCACTAATAAACCCCTTCTTGTATAGGGGATGTATAACGTCATGAGGTTCTATAAATTGATTGTTTTTACACATCGTACAAGGGCATCTGATCCGACTGGTGGGATCCACTGTACTGACACTTGTCGTTGCGAATTCAATAAAATTATTAACACCATCCATATATTCATGTGACACCTCATTATCAACTATCCTACATTACATTCATTCATGGTTTGCAGCCATTTTATCCTATAACGTTACAAATATTATTATCACCAGTTAAAAGAGAATCATAATAATGCAATTCCATGAACTATTATGCATGCATTGATAATTCAATATTTTCGTGTGTAACACCATCACATCATATTTATACACATCACGATGATATTTAGAAATATGAAATCGCATTTCATAAAATGATACATTCATTTGAAACATGTTTTCATGATACAATTTCACATGGAAGGAATAATCAAATAGAAAATTACTTCATGCAATCATGGATACAGATACATGCCTAGCATGAAATCCAAACTCCAAAAATAAGAACACTTCTATTTTTATACATTAAAATCATGCAAAGCATGATCTACAAACTCTATTAAAGTAGTCCAAGATATCCACAACTAAGTGAGTGTGTGAACAAGAAAGTTTTGCATCAAATAAATTAAATAACATGTGATGCGCTTGCATCACTTACTCACCACGAGTATTTACCTGATTTGCATTGCTTTTGCCTTTGCATTTTTTTCTTATTTCTTTTTGCATTACATTTTTAGCCGCATGCGATGCTTAGCACTAAGCATCGCGTAATTAACTCAGCAATGTACTTGTAAAGCACAAATATACAAAACAAAACAGGAATAAGGCTCGACCCCTCCATGGCGAAAAAAGAAACAGTGAGGGGTCGGAGTCCTTCCCTCGCATCCCGTAAGACAGAGAGGGGGCTCGGCCCCTCCCGGGCGAAAAAAAAAATAGGGAGGGGGCTAGGCCCCTCCCTCTCATTCCATAAGACAGGGAGACAGAGAGGGAGTTCGGCCCCTCTCTAACGAAAAAAAAACAGGGAGGGGCCGAGCCCCCTCCCTGGTGAAAAAAATAGGGGAGGAGGCTGAGCCCCTCCCTCGCATCCAATAAGATAGGGAGATAGGGAGGGGGCTCGACCCCTCCCTGACGAAAAAAAAAACAAGGAAGGGGGTCGAGCTCCCGTGCATCCCGTAAGATAGGGAGACAGGGAGGGGGCTCGGCCCCTCCCTGGCGAAAAAGCATAGGGAGGGGGTGGAGCCCCTCCCTCGCATCCCGTAAGACAGGGAGACAGGGAGGCTCGACCCCTCCCTGGCGAAAAAGGAAATGGTCGACGAAAAAGGAAAGAGAGAGGGGGGAGTCGGGGGTTACCTGAGCCGAAGGGGGAGGTCGGCAGGCGTCAGGCGGCAGGTGGTGGGCGGTGAGCGATGGGCGACAGAGACAAAACAGAAAGAGAAAGAAAGGGACTCGAATTAGAGATTTATGGAGAAATTAGTGATGGATTAGCGACGAAAAAATTCTGTCGCTACTCTGTCACCAAGTAGCGACGAAAAATTTCTGCCACTGATCTGTCGTTAAGTTGCGACGAATCGTGAGATGAAATAAATTTCATCGCTAATATGTTGTTAATTAGCGACGGATTATTGACAAAAAAATTTTTGTTGTTAATTTCGCAAATAAGTAAAATTTTAGCGACAAATAGCTTTCTCTCGCTAATCTGTTGTAAATTTTCGACAGAAAAAATTTATCACAAATTTTCGTTTCTAATTAGCATTTTTCTTGTATTATAATTGCCCATAAAAAAATTGAGCTCCTCATGCTAAATTTCTTGTGATCCGGGGACAATGAATGATCTAACATTGCTTTGGTTGTGAGGTAAGTGTTTACTGTTTCCTTAAAAAAAAACGGATGAGGGTAACGTTGGGGACGTGCCTAGCACGTCCATAATTACTTTTTTCAGTGTATTAGACCTTTAGCGACGGGGTGAAAAAAAAGATGTTTCTACCATTGATCTTGCAGGAGCAGTGGTGAAAAAATGTCTGAGTGTTTGATGATACATTTGTGTGTGTGTGTATATATATATATATATATATATAGAGAGAGAGAGAGAGAGAGAGAGAGGTGTAACATCAAAGACCAGTTGTGACAGGCTAAAGGTCTTTCTTCCGCGCCTTTGATTTTTTGTTTGATGAAAGGGGGTTCAATGATACTCCCTTCTGTGTGTGTGTACACACCGACACACAATCCTAAACTGCATCAACTTAGTTTAAATAATTAGATCTCAAATGGCCTTATGAGATCCAAGTATGCTCCCAAATGTGAATCTGAACGGGATCCAATGAAGTAGAACTAAACTTGTATCCGAGCTTTACATGCTAATATTGTATCCTGCAAAAAAAAAGTTTAAAACATTGTATTTTCCTTCCAATATGATCAATCAGATTGGATTTAATAAAATTCAAAGAAAATAACAATATTTAATATGAGATTATATCTGAAAAGAGCATAATCATAGTATTCCAAATCTGAAAATTGGCCCCCACATTTGGGTTGCCATTGTGTGACCTGTGAAAATACACAAGGTATCATGCATTTCCATGTCCAGCAAACACACAATTAAAGAGTTTTTGAATTATTTTTTAGCATATCCTGAGATGATATCTAGTTTTTGTGCCTCAAAAGACGGAAGCAGATCAGGTCATGCTGAACATGAGTGTTTTTGCTCATGCCGACATCGTGGCCGTCCGATTTGTATTTTAAAAGGCTAAAATGTCAACAAAACCACGTGGCATTCATCCAAAATGCAAACAGACGGCCACGATGTCGGCATGAGCCAAAACGCTCATGTTCAGCATGACCTGATCTGCTTCCGCAAAAGACCGACCTGCTTTGGTGCAGTAGAGAAGCTACAAAAGTGTTCCTTTGGTCACCTTTCACCTCAAATAAAGTTGGTGCATGATTTGGCCCATGTTATGAACAATTGCTTACTTTTATTGACTAGTAAATCAATAATCTCCTGTTTGTTTCTCCTCAAATTTTCACGGCTGATTTATGTTGGAAACTTCCAAGAATTTGTGTTTAGTGTTGCATGAAATGGGTGGAATCGAATGATATAACTAGATGATTAGGTCGCACAATCATAATTGAGGGGTATCAGATTCTTCCCCCTATGCCCCTGACTTACCATCCATTCATGTGTAGTGATAGATCGAGACCAATGTCACAAATATCGTTCTAAAAAAAATCTCGTGATATTTTGATTTTTTTTTAAATATTGAGAAAATATAGGCATTTATAAAAATATGAAAAAGTATAAAAGTATAAATAAAACATATAAGCACCAACTGGGGCTCCGGTAGGAGCAGTTAGTGCACATCACCTTGTGTTGGGACTTTGCAAGTTCAAATCCCAAGGATAAGGTTGTATGACCGGTGGGGGTCTGCCTAACCCCAGCTTGCCTATCTAAAAATAATAATAAATAGAACATCATGCAATTTTAGTGATGTTTTCAAATTTTGCAATATTTTGAAAATATTGTATTTTTTGGAATGATATTGAACTTTGGAAACGTGGACATTTTCAAAATATCAGCAATGTTTGAGACATAAATCTGGACTTGAAGAATGAAACCAAAAATTGTTACATCGGTTTGTAACATGTTTAGTTGGTGTCGTTGGAAGTTCATCGCATAGAATTAGAAAGTTTAAATTATTTTTTTTATAAAAAGAAGTATGTTTTCAACATTTTAAATTATTGGTACTCTCTCTCTCTCTCTCTCTCTATATATATATATATATATATATATATATATAGAGAGAGAGAGAGAGAGAGAGAGAGAGACGAACTATAACCATCAACATTACGAAACGAAAACAGGTTCAACCAACATTGAACCTACCGGGAAACCAAACACGGGCCCAAGACATGCCAAGGAGCCCCAAAAAAGGGAAAAAAAAAGAAAAGGAGAGATGCAAGGAGAAAAGGAAGAAAGAAACAAGAAGCCAATACAGTTAGGCGACGAGCATCACCCAGGATCATGAATGGTCCCTGGAGGCAGATGGTGTTGCAGATCAGGGATGTTGATGCGGAGAATGGCGTATACGTCCGCCAAAATAAGGTTCACCATTTTGTTGAACACTGCCGGAATATGCCGAAAAATAGCGTTGTTGCGAGTCATCCATACGGCCCGCCATGACGAGAGAAGTCAAGTTCGCCAAATAATACGCCATTTATTGCAATAACGAACTGGTTGAGGACCCCACAACAAATCATTGGCGAACGATTCCTGACGCACGCTGACCCCCGGCTTATTCCAAGTCACCTTAAAGATGTTTTGAAAAACAAAGCACTCCCAAAAAAGGTGAAAGGCAGATTCTTCAGTCGCCTCACACAACACACATTTACTCGGCAGATGAAAACCGATGGATTTGAGGAAGTTGTCAGTCTGCACCCGATTGTGTAAGATTAGCCAAGCCAGGAAACATGATCTCAGAGTGGGACCCTTGCCTCATATCAGGTTCGTCGGAAACCGGTCCACCCTCGATGGAAGGAGAGCGAGGTAGCCTTCTTTAGAGCGGAAAGATCCGTTCGGAGCAAGGTTACGACCAAAGAACAGAGACTGCGATTCAACATTGCCATTATGAGATAGAACTGCAGACCATGCTTGGATCCATGATCGACGAAGCTTTGACATAGATCGCTGACGCACGCTTGTGGCCCCCACCAATGATTCTACACCACCGTATTTAGCTAGAAGCACGCTTGCACACGGAGACCCAGGTTGGTGTGCAAGCTAGCTCTGCTTCACGACAAGAATCATACTCCTCAGCCGGGGGTCTTTGATTCCCAAACCCCCCCTATTTTGGGGTAGTCGAAGAGTGTCCCACCCTATTAGGTGGCGCTTGTTTTCGTGACCACGCCCAGACCACAAGAAGTGTGTCATTACCTGAGCTATCTTCTTACTAACCCCCATGGGCATCAGGAACATAGACATAAAAAATTCTGGCATAGCAGAAAGAACGTGCTTGATGAGAGTTAGTCTACCTGCGATAGAAAGGTAGGACGCTTGCCAGCCCAAAATTTTTTTCTGAACCCTTTGGATAGTGGTGCTCCAGGCTGCTGTTGATACACGACTGATTTGGAGCGGCAGACCCAGATAAGAGAAAGAGTTAACCGAAACCGAGCATCCGAATATCCGTTGGCCCAAGTCCAACATAGAAGCTGGGGCGTTGACCATGGAAAGACAACACTTCTCGTAGTTCAAGGATAGACCTGACATCGATTGAAAAAAAAGAAGGACAAGCTTGAATCTTAACATTTGTTGGATGGAGGCCCTTCCGAAGATAATTATGTCATCAGCGTATGTCAGGATCTGACTACGACACTCTTGAATACCGAGAGATTCAATTAGATCACCCTCCACTGCCCTCTTAACCAAGACCACCAGGCCTTCAAAGACGACGTTAAAGAGTAACGGAGACAAAGGACATCCTTGTCGAAGACCACGACCAAGTTTGAATTGTTTTCCCTTGACCCCATTGATCTGAATCTGTGATTGGGCATTGGTTACCAGCTCATGCACCCAGCTAGAGAAACGCCTACCGAAACCCAAGTTTGCCAACATGTTGAAGAGGAACGGCCAATGAACCGAGTCGTAGGCTTTATGAAAGTCAAGCTTCAGAGTGAAAAAGGCCCCCCCGCTGATCTTGAGAGAGTGCAACACTTCTGTGGCCAAAATGAAGGAATGTTGAAGTCTTCTGTTAGGAATGAAGGCGAACTGAGCCTCTGAGAAAATCCTAGGAGCAATTGAACGCATCCTGTTAGCTAAGACCTTGGCGATAATGCGATATAAACTCCCTAACACTGATATAGGTCTAAACCGCGAGATATCCGATGCGGCTTCCTCCTTAGGAATAAGCGACACAATTGCTAGGTGAGAATGAACCGGCAATCGGCCATTTCGATGAAACTCGGCGAAGACACTAAGAATGTCACTCTTAACGCATTGCCAGAATATGCGAAAGAAATCCACAGGATAGCCATCAAATCCTGGAGCTTTCCACCCAGACGACTCCCGCACCGCCGAGACGATTTCTTCTTCGGTGAACAACCCCTGAATCGAGTTGGCTAGGGCTCGATTCATGGAAAAAAATAAAGTTGAACCCATATTGCCACCTACAGCTTGGTTGCAGGAATACAGGTTAGAAAAATAGTTGGAGACAACATTGAGTACCTGATCGCCCGAAAAGGAGACACCATTGATATACAGAGTGTGAATCACATGTCTTCGATGCCTGTGAGATGCTAACGAATGAAAGAACCTTGTATTCCCGTCACCCGCTTTAAGCCAATTCACCCTTGACCGCTGCTTCCAACAAATTTCATCCTTTAGACGCCACGATTGCACTAGAAGAGTCAGCTTGGCCGATCTAGCATTGAGACATTCAATATCTGATGCATTCATATAGGACGTATCCAAGAGAGACTGATTGATAGAAGCCAGCTCTCGCTCCCAATCCCCCAGATTTTGGAATTTACTTATTCTATTGGAGATAAGCCAAGATTTGATATCGCGAGATAGACGAAAAAGCTTAACCATGCATCTTGTAGCCACCCGGACTGCAAAGCAAGGTCTACTCCAAGATTGATGGACTAACGACTCGAAGCCCGCCTCCTTAAGCCACCATTGCTCAAATCTAAAGGATCTATCTCCGGTGAAGCCTTGACCCCATCGGATAACAATCTGACTATGGTCTGAGACAGATGGTGGCAGAAGACAACAAGAGATGTCATTAATAGAACTCAGCAGCTCTGACGAAACAAGCACCCTGTCTAGCAGACGGAAGCATGGAGTAGATTGTCGATTGGACCACGAGAAAGTTTCACCAACATGGGGAACGTGGTACAACCGGTTCATCTGAATAAAATTTTAGAAGCCCCTCATTGAAGCCGAGAAATTAACCGGAAAGCTAGAATCGATAGGAGACATAAGGCAGTTGAAATCTCCCATGATAATATGTTGATCCCCGAATGAAGCAATTACCCTATTTAAGTCCAACCAAAACTCCTCCCGACGGCTTTGACGGTGGGGACCATACACCATAGTGACCACAGCTGAAATAGTCTGAGTAGGTAAGGGAAGAGTGATGGATATGGAAAATGTACCTTCGTCCACCTGTTGTAAGGCTAGAGAATGCTTCCCAAGGATGAGGATGCCTCCCGCATATTGAGTCGCAGGCTTGAAGAAGGAATCTGCACCACGCCAGATTTCGGAGACGACCGAGCTCGAGATATCTGCCATCTTCGTTTCACAAAGAGCAATAAGATCGGGCTTTTCTTGACGGATCCAACTCGCCAGGAAAAGACGTTTGGTGGGGCAATTCAGTCCCTGAATATTCCAACACAAGATCTTCATAACTGAAAGTCCGAAAATACCCGAGGAGTGCGGATCCTCACAGACCGCCTAGGAGAGACCCCAGACTCGCCGGATGGAGATAGCGAAGGTCGACGACGTCTCCTAATAGGGAGACCATCCCACCCAGGAGGAGATAACCCCTCGACCGAAGGAGAAGTGGTGTTGATGAACGAGATACGCCCAGCATCCGCGACCAAGGTCGGTAAACGATCTGCGATCGCGGCCAAGGACTCACGCATAACAGAATCAACGTTGAGGAGCTGGGCTTGGGAAAGTGCAAGCTTGAGCCGCCGAGCTGCATCGTCCACAGACAGACCCAAAAAGGATGAGAGTTGACCACTCAAAGATGACGAACCCGCAATTGACGGATAGACCAAGTTTGGGGAGCCCTCCAGGTCTGCGAAGTCGCCCTCCCGGATGAAAGAGGAGGAGTTCAATGCCAACGGAGCCCTGCAAAACACGGCTAACAGATGGGCACTTACCAAGCTGATGGAGACCAGGCGAATCGGACATACGATGCACTTTGTTGAGAAAGACGAAACCAAGACTGAAAGGCCATCAACCAGCTTGAAGAAGAAACACTGTCGGATCGGGACTCCGATAATAGGCGACCTGTGGGCCCGAGCAAGGAGAGAGTCCTCCGAGAGATGAGACCTGTTACGCGAGAAAGACCCAAACTCATATGCCCCATAGGTCGAAGCAAACGAAATATAGGATGATGCAGCTGCCGAGTGGCAGAGAGAATCCTTAGACGCCAAGGCGACACCTGACGGTACCCGATCCCCATCAAGCTCGAAGAAAGGATCCACCAAAATGATCCACAACAACATAGCCCAAGACTCAGACCACCCGGGAAGCCACGACAGCCAACATCTTCCTGACCGAGGCCAAGATGCCTCGTCACACCCGCCATACCACCTGAAAGCCCGCCCCGCTTCGAACAACGAGCACAGAAAGGAAGATACTACAGATGATGATGATGATGATGCGAGCAGATTCGCACCCCGAGGCTGCAAAACGCCCCCTGCCGACACAGAGACACAAACACCGCCAGGGAGCCACGGTAGCCCGAACCCCAATGCCCCCGAAGGAGAGCAAGATGACGACAGCGGACAAAGAGAATCCCTGCTCACCCAAGAAGACCTCGCCACATCGCTAACGGGACCCACGGTATCCACCGATCTCCATACGGCTTGAAAACCGAGTGGCCAACACGACCACCAAGACAAGGAGAGGCGAGATCTCGATAATTGAATCGGGGAGAGCCTGCTTGCCTTACCTCTGGCCATAACAACTCCTCGCACATCAAAAGGAGCGAAAGAAGAGAAAAAGTACCTTCGTCGACCAGAAAAAGGAGAATAAATCGAAGGCACCCCCGAGCACGCGACCTGCATCCCCGATCTACGCCGAGGAGAAAAGGACGGATAAAACGCAGGCATCCCCGAGCAAGCCACCTGCACCCCCGAGCATGTCGCAAGCACTCCCTGGCTGCAGAAGTCACCAGACGCGGAACCCTCAGAGACAGAGGCAGCACAAAGGACAGGCGGGCCCGACACAGCAGAGCCGAAACTATCCCGACCCAAGATGGTAGGCGAGCCACAGGTACGGTCACGACAAAGATGGTTAAGATTGAAACGCTTCCCTGCGAAAGACATCGGAGCAGTCGTAGACGGTCGCATCGGCACCCAAACAGAGCCGATCTTGAATCCCAAAAATGACGACGAAGGATCTTCCAAGATACTGATCTGGACCCAAGGCGCGAAAGAGGCTTTGCAAGGGCGGTGCATACCTCGCGAAGAGGCTCGTCCGAGGGAGGGAGGAGGGACTACCGCCCACGAGTGCCTCAACACTGGGTGCCGCCGAGACCTGAACAACGAGGCGCAATGGAGGCAAGCACGACGCCTGCGAAAGTTGAGTGAAAGGCAACTCGCGCACCACCAGTCACCTGGCTTCGCCTGAGAAAGATGAGAGCGAGAAAGCTTTTTGGAGAAAGACCGCTGCCAGGTAGCTTTTACCTCCTGCCAGCCCCGACCGTCGATCGAGCTGGGCGGCCTATGAAAGAAAAATGGAGCCCGAAGAGAGGCGCCAACAGAGCATGCCTGAAGGGATTCCACCCTGACAGCTCTAAGAAATCGCCCGACATCACGAGCCGGCAGTGAACCGGCGGCGAGACAGGACGCGAAGGCCTCCGATAGAGAGAAAAACACACGAAAAGATAAGCGGAAAGGGAGAGCAACAACAGCACCTTGGCGGCGAAAGGCGAAAGCGAGTCCCCAATCATTCAAAGCCTCTAGGATAGAGCATGTTGGTTGGCTTGCAGGGAGTTGGAAGCTCCTAAGCCCCAGAAGAAGAGGGATGAGGGAGGCAAGCGTCCCACCGTAGGATTGACGATGGAGGTCGGAATCCTTGACGCCGATGGCCGAAACCCCTTACACTCGGGAGACTTGGAGCTTGGCGGAGGACTGCTTCTAGATGCCGAGGACAAAGGTGTCGGTGCCGCGGACGCCCACCGCCGTGATTCCCTACCGAACGGCCTCCAGCACGAACTCCACCTCCCATCGTGCATCGCTGAGCGAAAGAGACCAAGTAACCTCCCTCAATCGCTCCTTCACGCTGCTTTGAGACAACTGGAAACCCAATCACCGATGCAGAGGAGGAAGGGGGCTGAACCACCCAAAAAAGGTGGCAGAGGGGTCGTGAGACGCAGAGGGTCGGAGGAGGATGGACAACAAGATAGAGGTCAGTGAGAGTCACTGTTGCTGGAAACTCAAATGCTGATGCGGAGGCCGAAAGGGGATGGACCACTGAAAAAATGGTGGCAGAAGGGGATGGACAACAAGAGAGAGGTCGGTGAGATGCAAGATTTGAGAGAGGGAAAGAGGGTCGGGTAACCTCCTTCACGCTTAGAGACTGTTGTTGGAAACCCAATCGCCGATGCGGAAGCCGAAGGGGAATGGACCACCGAAAAATGGTGGCAGAGGAGTCATGAGATGTTGAGGGCCCTATCGACGGGCGCACACAACAGAGGGCATCAAAGAGCATCCGACGGAGGGCATCCGACAGTGATTGCACTGACTGGAAATGAAAAGAAGAAGGGATTTGGGGTTTTGAGGATTTGGGGTTTTGAGGATTTGGGGTTTGAGGGAGAGAGAGAGAGAGGACCGTATGCTCTGAGACGGAGGTGGCTCTGCAATGGGAGTGAGTGAGAGAGGTGAGAGTGCTGTGATGGTGGTGGCTCTGAGACAGTGGAAAATCGCCGATGGTGGTGGCTCATAGAGAGAGAGCGATTGTGAGAGAGAGGAAAGAGGAAAGGACTGCCATCTGGTGGGAAGGCGGGGCTGCCATCTGGTGGGGGCGGCAATGGTGGAGGTGGAAGAAGAAGGAAGGGTCGGTGGAGGTGGAACAGAGAGGGAGAGAGGGAGAGAGAGAGAGAGAGAGTTTAGCTCAGTCCGATCAGGTATTTCTCCAGCTTATTGGCGCTGATGGGGAGAGGCGGAGTGCCTTTCACGATAGTGGATCGTCCTTTGCAGTAGCGAGATGCAGATTTTCTGGAGCAGTGCATTCCCGGCAGCCATGTTCTTGACATGGTAACCAACAATTCGGCTTGCGTTCAAGAGAGAGAGAGAGAGAGAGAGAGAGAGAGGTGCTTAATGAAAACTCACCTACACTGAGCTTCCATCGCACATGCGATGGGTTAGCAGCAATGTGTAATATTATCACAGAAGAGAGTAATCCGAGAGAGAGAGAGAGAGAGTCACTAGAATATGAGAACTAATCCGTGAACCAAGATTTTCATGGATTTTTTTATTATTTTCTCTTGAATCTAACCATACAAATGTGATCTACATGTCTGGTTTTATAAGAACCCACTTTTGAATCATCAGATTTTGATGCATAAATGAGATGTTTTAAGGTTTTAAAATCAATGGATCATGGATCATAATCTTCACAATTATTCACGCATTCAAAAATCAATATTTTCATTGAAAATATACGATCCAACAGTTGTCTCCTAGCAAATTCACCATGCCATGCACAATCTAATTTGCAAAAAAAAAAAGTGTTGGAAATGCTCATATTTTCAGTTCTCATATTCCAGTGACTATATATATATATATATATATATATATATATATATATATATATATATATATATATATATATATATATATATATAAAAGAAGGGTATGATCCTTTTAGTAAATGGTCTGCTCACCTGTTCTCACATTTGAAAATCATATTTAAAGATGTTTTTCGACAAATCTAACTGTATGTTTGCAAAAAAAAGTGTTGAAAATGCCCATATTTCTAGTTCTCATGTTCCCATGACTATATATATACAAGGGGATGATCCTTCTAGTAAATGGTCTGCTCACCTGTTCTCACATTTGAAACTCATATTTAAAGATGTTTTTTGACAAATGTAACTGTATGAATATAATCTCCAGGGTTGAAAGCCTACAAATAGACGCTTGAGGATCTAAACCTTAAATAAATTTAAAAATTTAAAACCTTTTACGTTAAAAAATCTTACCTACATACCAAAAAGACTGGATTAAGGTGTCTGCAGGGTGTGGACTAGGAAGATCAAGCTCTAAACTTAGGTTTGTGAAAAAAAATATCTCTAAATAATAAATATGAATTTTGAAGGTGAGGACAGGTGGATACACCATTTGACGATTTAGTAGGATGACCATCTTTCTATATATATTTATAGAGAGAGAGAGATGGGCGTAATGTCGAATGACCCATCATCGGGCAAGAGGTTGGGCGAATGTCCGCCACTTATCGTAAGTGCTATCAACGGCAGAAAAAAAAGGTCTTTAACGTTGCAACTGCCGTTAAAGGTATTTTTAGCGCAAAAAAAATGTGCCGAGTGAGCAATGAAGATAGACTTTGGTCAAACTTTTTGGGTGTCCGACGATACACCTTCTCTCTCTATATATATAAGAATTGACATGCTTAGCAGCCATGACTCGTTTGGGGGCTTGGCATTCCATTTCTTCAACCTGACATGACTCGAAACCGAACTCAAACCAAAGTGATTATTATTTAGGGTCATTTGGGTACACCCTAATGGGTTGGATACCTGACCCATTCCCATGATTTTTGCAGCAAGAAAAAAATCGTGATAAATTAAAATTATTGTTTTTTAAGATTAGAAATATAAGATTATAGGACTCTAAAAAGGTGTAGGATAATATATAAAAACATAACTTCTTTTGTGACTTTCAAAAATATGTTACAATTTGAAAATTATCGTGCCTTTATCAAGTTCCCGTTGTTTTTAGTTACATCCACTTTAAAATCGACTGCCTTTTGTGACCATGCAGATCCTTTTTCCCATTGAAGAGAGTTCTCGTCGTTTGAATTTATCAATGGGGATATTTTGGTCATTTTATCATTTCTTTTTTTCCTTCAATGTCTTTAACACAGATGGTGGTGGGGTCCTCCGAGCTGTATATGGATAAAGCGTCGATCATGGATTGCCCAATCATGATCGTCAAAATTGACACGCGTGACCAATCAACGATCCAGAAATATGTGGAGCCCACAAAGTGGTGCCCGAGTTTGCTTCTCGATTTGCGCACCCTCCCGCACCAACTTTTCCTCCATCCGGAACCGATTTCAAACACTCTGCTTCCAGGAGGTTGCGATTGGGTTTCACCGTCTAAAAAAACCCTTGTGTCTCTCTATAATTACTAATTGCCACTGGCTAGATTGAACATTACAGGAGACAGGCGTTTTTACTATTTGGCCCCTTCACTGACACGGTCTTGCTTTGATCATGCAAAAAAATTTGTGGGATAATTTTTTTTTTAAAGGCCAGCTGGAGTTAGGCAGACTCCTACCAGTTACACAACCATACCATTGAGATTTGAACTTGCAACTTCCCAACACAAGGTGACGTGCACTAGCTGCTCCTACCAGACAAGTAAATGTGGGGATAATTGGATGACAAAATAATTATACTAAAAGCTACTTAGCAATTATGATACGGTAAGATCACTAGAATTCTCATGAGTTTCCTTTAAAAGCTTGGTGTGTTGAACATCCAGAATCAGAAATATCTAGGAATATCTTAGAATAAGTGGTTTTGCTCTGATAGACTTGTTTCTCCATATACATGGAGAGGTTAAATAAAAAAAAAACAATTGCACTTGCTTTCCTTGTTAGTTTCCTACCTCCATGGCTGAAATATCTAAATATCTAAGAATATCTTGAATAACTTGGTCTTTTATATCTTATTTAAGATTAAGTATGAAGTAATTCTGTTTTAACAAGCTTACCCCCAGTTCCGCTTGTCTGGCAGGAGCAGTTAGTCCACGTCACCTTGTGTTGGGACGTTGCAAGTTCGAATGGTATGGTTGTGTAACTGGTAGGGGTCTGCCTAACCCTAGCTTTCTCTGTCGAAAAAAAAAACTAGCTTGTTTGTACAAGTAAGGTGGTCAACAAAAGAAATTGTAGCATTTGCAATGATATACAACAAGGTCAAGTTAGAAATGCAGATGACACTGCTTTCCTTGTTTGTTATAGCTCCATGGCTAGCAGTGTATAGAATATCTAGAAATACCACAAAATAACTTAATCCTTTAGATCTTATTGCATAGCATTAAACTTCTTATCTTTGTTAATTAGCTCCATGGTTAGGAATGTCTAGAAGGTCTCGAAATTAAGACCTTCATAAGTTTAATTTCCTTGTTTGTTATGTTGGTCTATAGCAATATTTACGATATAAAGGAATATCAGAAAATAACTAAATCTTTTAACTCTCATTACAAAAAATTTAACATGAAATATGGTTTTGCTTTGACAAACTTGCTTTTTCGTATGGAAAGACTAATTAATACAATTACAACATTTGCCTTGATCTCAAGTAACAAGCTAAAATTTAATTATAAAGGAGTCTGCTTCCCAATCTCTGGTAATTGTATCTTTGAGGAATGATAAGATCATCTAGAAATATTACAAGGTAAATTAAAAGATTGATTTACCTATAAACATGTTATGTGATTTTGCTTTTACATGAACTTTTATTTTTTTTTAGAAAATGCTAACAAATGAAATTGTAGCAATTTTTTATTATCTAACACAACAAAATAAAATTAAAGCCTCGACGAGTCTGCCACTTTTGCTTTTTTGTAGTTTCGTTTAGTGATCTCCACTTAGGAGCTTAATAAACATAGCCAGGGAAAACCTTTTTTTTCCTGGCGGTGTAAAGTTGTGCCAGCAAATGCATTAACGATGATACCTTTCCTATGGTTTTCCTTGTAGTGGCAGTGTAATGTGCCACAATCATTTGCAAAGTGTTAGAAAGTTTAACCTTGGTGAGTCTGCTCTCCTTGTTTCATTTTCTGTACCTCTGCTTTCCATAGATGTTTCTTCTGCAAATGGAAGTCTTAAAAAATAAAGTTGTGGCATTTGCCATTGCTTTATACAGTAAAATGCAAAAAAAAAAAAAAAACACTTGATTTTTTGGCATGCAAAATAATGTTTCACTGGCGAAGAGATTTACATTGCCAAGAAAGACAAAGGTTTCTAGTTTTCTTTCAACAAGTGGTATTGAAAAAAAAAAAGAGAGAGATACCTCATAGCATTTTCCAACATTTCAACTTTCATCTATCCGGATACAAAATTTTTACCATATTACTTATGACATTAATAATTCTCATAGAAATAAATATTGGTGCTTCTATAGCTAAATACTTACTAAATGTAGATATTTTTTTTTTAGAGAAACTAAATGAACACAATCAACACAAGATTTTTTCTTCATAATGTTAAGCAATGTTAACTATAAATCATAAAATCTACCAGGCTTTTGAATTAATTAGAATTATGTCATGCCTTACATAATGGCATTACATGCCCGTACTATATTTAAACAAAATATCATTTCATAATTAAGCACACATTAAATCTGTTGCATTCAACCCCAACTTTGATATAGTTAATTTAAACTTAGATCCCATCTTGCACTCTAATCAAATCATTTTTTTCTTTGCAAAATACTGCAACCTAATCAATTTAAGCTATAATATCTTAAGTATTAAGGTAACTTTCTCAAATCCATGTAAACCTGACCTCTTCACATCCATAAAGCATCTTGTGCAGTGTAACTACCGCCCAATCTAAATCTAGTAGTAAGTGCCATAGAGTTAAGACCTATTCATGTATTTGTGTGGAATCTCTTTTTTTTTTGTATTTGGTAAGTTTTTATGTCAATAGAGTTTTATTCATACAACTAGACTAGCAAAGTAAGTAGTAAATTTCCTTTGGAATATCTTTTTTCTTTTTTTTTTTGTATTTTGTAAGTTTTTATGCCAATAGAGTTTTATTCATACAACTAGACTAGCAAAGTAAGTAGTAAATTTCGTTTGTACAATACTATTCTCTTTTATTTTTCACATTTGCTTCAATTGCTCACCATTTTAGTTCCACCAATTCAAACTTTATGCAAAAAGGTTAGGATCTTCTGGCTTATGAGTTTCAAGTCATGGATCTCTAGGCCTACATTCAGTGTTTCCCAGCAAAACTACCCAAGTTTAACAAGTGATATTTACATTAAAGTTTTTATGAGAAAAAAATGAATAACGGCATTAAATAAAGCACACAAACTATACATTATTTTTTTTATTGAGTTTTACTCGGAGAAACCGCCCCAGGCGCAAAGACCTAGCTGCGTTGGCTCAGCCTGCCGTACTATGGTTTCTATCCATGTTAGCGTAAAACTTCTAAGCCTCGACCCCAGAGCGTCGCCAAGCTTCAGCTTAAACAGAGGGATGATGCCTATGGGATTTGAACCTAGATTGCCCAACTAACAGTCTAGACCCCATTCCACTACGCCAAACCCCTTGGGTCCACAAACTATACATTAATTATAACAGTAACTCTCCAAACTTTATGCAAAGAAGCTTAGGGTCATGAAACTGTACTCTCTCTCTCTCTCTCTCTCTCTCTGGTACATCCATGCTTTCCAAAGTAAAACTCTTCAGTCTTTATTGCATTTGAAAGGGTAATTTTGTCATTCACTAGAAGATTGCAAAGAGCTATAAACAGAGGGTCGCGGTCTTCGCGGTCCCTCCCGCGATGCCGAGGATGAAGCACATTTTCAGGAAGCTGCACATCGGCGGCAGCCATGAGGCGCCCCGATCGAACGACTCCGCCGCGGCCACGTCCTCTCAATCGTGCGGCTCCGATAATCGCACGTCCCCCTCCTGGACCTCCGGTGCCGTCCCCGCGAGCCCCTCGCCTTCGTCCTCCGCCCCTTCTCCGGCCGCCGGCGCTGCCTTAGCCACCATCGGTGGCGACAGGAGGGCCGCCCCGGCGGCGGCGGACTTCTACTCGTTGGAGGAGGAATTCCAGTATCAGTTGGCCCTCGCGATCTCGGCGTCGAACAACGATCTTCGGGACGACCCCGACAAGGACCAGATCCACACGGCCACCCTCATGAGCCTCGGCCACTTGCCTGCGGCGTCGGGGCGGGCCGAGGACGCCGCGGAAGCTCAGTCCGGGCGGTACTGGGTATGGATTTCTAGGGTTCTCCGTTTCTTTTCGGCGGTTCTTGTTTGCTCAGATTTTGATCTTCTGTCTGTCTTTCTGGAGTAGAGTTTTTAATTATTTCGTGGTTCATGATGATTGATTTTATCGTATTTTCAGTGAATTATAGCGCAAACTGTGAACTTTAGTTTCGGGAAGTTAGGGTTATGCATTGTTTTGACTGGTAGTAATCGTTCCGTGTTTAGGGTTTCTAAATAGTAGGTTGTTTATTGGAAGGATTGGTTGAACGATTCGTGTTTCAGTGGTCAATAGATAGTTGGGGATCATGTTTCTGTATGTATCGCGATGCATGATAATCAGAATTTATCGTTAGGCTTCGTAATATTGGTTTAATCATTCGCTCGACTTCAGGAGAGGAATGTAAACAAAACTGTAGCATGTGAAACCCCGCAGATAAAATGAAGTGTGGTGTGGACTACCGTAGCAACACCGGATTCACTTAGAGTGCATGGAAGAAGAGTAGGGTGTTGAAAGAAATGCCGCATGATGGATCCCATTGCATTCCATGGGAGCTGTGCTGGAGAATGAACTTTTCACTTCTATGATGGAAACACGGGTTTATAGAGAAGTAGCCTACTTTATGAGAGGGAAAGGCTATGACTAGATTATGTATGCATTTAAGTTTAACTCTTTGTGTTTAAGCTTAACTCCATCTTGCCATGCAACGAGGATCAGGGAACAGAGCGTCGAACGCACTTTCCATATGAGGGCTACATGGCAACAATGCGGTTTTAGGATGCACCGTGAGAAGATACAGTTTTTTTTGTGAGAACTGGGGGCTGTGCAACGACATTTACGTTAGCATTGGGAAGTCGAGATTCAATCCATGGGAAGCTCATTATAGACGCAAAACAATTAAATAAAAGGACCTCCCCTAGTTGTAGTGCAATTCTCATGTAAGGCTTACCATTTTAAGAGATAGCAATTATATAAAGTATCTACTGTATTCACATCAGTGATGGAAGTTAGGAGGGATAAAGGGAAGTGGGACTTCATCTGATCTACCTGTCCTTGCAACAAAAGTTTGTCATGGGGCAGTTGGCCCATTGCAAACCAGGTTTTCCTAGAGGCACTTTCAAAGTGGGCTAATTTTCAGTCCTAAAACAGCCTTGTCCAAAGATCTTTGAAGACTTTAAACTGCTAGTTGAGTCATTAATCCTGTGTTGAGGAGATTGCCTGACTTTAATCAAATTCCAGTGACAGATTGGTGGAGGTTGCCGAGTCTATGCTTTATAGAGGTAATAAATATGTGGATGGAAGACTGGAAAATCTTTATTTTAAGCTTAGATTTTTCTGAGCTTTTTGGATGATGTTGGATACGGGAGCATTGAATTTTTCTGCTCTACAAAAGATATGCTCGAGATGACCATGTATATGCAATCAGGCATGTTTAGTTCCAAAAGGTAAGGCATGGGCCTGGCATTTGGCTCCATGATGGGTTTGATCCTTTGTATTTTCAGCATAGATGAGGCTGGAGAGTAAAATATTTTAGTTTTGATGGTATCATTCTTGCTTTTGCAATTTTTGGGATATGTCACGATATGTTACTAAATCATAATATCTTCGTGGTTACGAGCAAAATTTCTTGTTACTGGATGAGTGCCTTTTTGTGCAGGATTCATGAACCTCTTTGAATAAACTTTGATTTAACCGGTAAATTAAGATAACCTGTTCCCTTATATCCTTTAGGTACCTTATCATCATTATCATAGTCACCTGTTTCTCATCACCTTCTGCTTCATGGTCATCATCATCTCTAGCGAATCTGATCAGATATTAGAACCTGTCATCATAATCTTGCAACTAAAACACAATGAGAATATGAGTATGCTGTAAGTTTTTTTGCATTTAATCTGATAGTTTCATTGGTAATTGGGTTTGGAGTCTTAGAGGGTAGTCGTTCTCTGTCATGGCTCTCAAAGATAAAAAAGAGTTTGTACCGAATGTTGAGTGTCATTACTAGTTGTTTGGTCTTCCATATCATATGGTTGTGTCATATTATAGTTTGGTAAGGATCCATGTTTGGAGCAGAAGCGTCCAAACTTCTATTTGAAGATTATTTGTCACTTTATGAAAGAGTTCCTGTTTTCAGTTAATTCTTTAATTGATATCATAGTCGCAAATAACATTCCTGGGAATTTCTTGGCAAGAGAAAATCTCGGGAGATTGTAAAATTCTTTTTTTTTCTTGGGAAATTCTCGGGAAAATATTGGTTATTAAAAACACCATCAATAAATATGTAATAAAGATTGCATTAGTGATACGTAGTATGAAACTATGAATGGTAATTTACACTCTTACATGTATGCATGGTATATTAGACCTTTAATATGAGTAAGATATTACAAAAAAAAATGATAAACATTTATAAATAAATACATAATATGTGTATAGTTAAGAAATTTACATATATTCATACAGGTAATATTCATGTAATGTGTAACACTTTTAAATGTCAAAAAGGACAAACTGATAGTCCCATATCTCTCAGGAGGGTGGAAGACTGCTCTCTCGTTTCTATTTAAGGAGTTCCATGTTCTTTTCCATCCTGAAAAAAAGGGCGCTTAATGCAGTGGAGGTGCCGGATTTATGCAATGCTTGGGGACCGGCTCCAAGGAAGCCACGAGCTCGGCGTGGGTAACGAACTGGAGTTGAGGCAGAGTACAGGCCACCGGCTCGGTGGTGTAAACTGAAACCTTTGTCTTTATTTTTATTTCAATGAGAATCAACTTAACAATGAACTCAACTTAATGAAAAAGTAAAACAAACAATTTAAACCTTAACCTAACAAGGAAAACCACTGAGCTGAAATGAATAACAGGGAACGTAATAAGAAACAGGAAAAAAAAAGAAACTGCGGCTGCACTTTCTGAATGTTCTCTATATCCCCGCACGCAACCCTAAGTTGGGTTATTTAAAAAGGTTTGGCTGGATCCGGGTCTTGGGTCTGGACCCAAACTCAAAAACATGGTTGTGTGCTGTTGGGTATGGGACGTGCTCTGCATCAGCGCTTCACGTGGGATTATCATAAATTTTTAATAAAAAATTCAAAAAAATTCAAAAAAAATTAAAAAATCAAGAAAAATCAAGAAAAAATCAGAAAAAATCAGTAAAAATTCTAAAAAAACCATGACATAAAATAATGATGAGTTACACAAACTCCATACATAAAATCACGTTATGAAGCATTTATGTCTCTATTACATGCTACAAAAGTCATACTTTCATATTACATAAAAAAACATCTCATAAGAATAAGTTTTTTTAATAAAACATAAATACATGATACATCAATATTCAATAATCATAATCATCTTCGTTATCTTCTTTTTTTTCTCCTTCTTTGACATCCACATCGTTCCCAAGATAAGTGGGGTCTTCATCATCTACATCTTGTGCTCTTTCCATGTTAATCCATTCAATGTTCTCTTCATTCAAAAGAGCCTCCGCTTCTTCTTCAACCCATGCATTCAATTCATCAAAATGTTTCAAACTGATAGGATCAAATTGCTCTTTATCTATGTGACATGGGTGTAGGTGCGGGTACGGGGATGCGGCACTTTGAAAAACTTGGGTGCGCGGGTGCGAGGTTGCTGGAAGGAAAAAATATAAAAAATTGTATATATATATATATATATATCATGCTTGTCAATTAAGGAAGCGGGAGAGGGAAGCAAGGCACTTTCAAAATTTTAGGAAGCGGGAAGCGTGAGACCACTTAGGAGCGAATCGGGAATCGTCTCAGAAGCGACCTAGGAAGCGTGGGGGAAGCAAAAAAAAAAAATTAAAAATAAAAAAATAAAAAAAAAATAAAAAAATTAAATAAAATGGGGGAAGCGTGATGGGAAGCACGCTTCACATTAAAGGGAAGCATGCTTCCCATTAAAAAATGGCGCTTCCCTGCGCGTTTCGGAAGTGCAACGTTTCGTGCTTCCAAAGCGCGCTTCCCCACTTACCTAGGTGCTTCCGGTAACTCTGATATATATATATATATATATATAATTTTTGAGTTTTAATAGTTAACAACAATAACACTAATGAAATAAAAAATAATTATCATAATATCATCAAATCAATTCATCATCATGCATTCAATAAATCAAATTAACAATCTACAATTCTATTATATATCATAAAAACTAACACCACAATTAAATCAACTTAAATATATTATAGAAACAATCAAATAAGTAAAGCAAAAAAAAATTAAATTATAAGTATACTAACAAAAGAAGCAAAAGATGCATAATTACATACCAAAAGTATATCCTACACAATGTATATGACGATGAGGTAATGAATTATAATAATTTTCTGCTTCATCATCAAATGCATCATAAGAAGGAAGACTGAGCTCAGATAAATCCATGTTTGTAATGTTGAAATCATGCTCTTCCTCTAAGTCACACTCTTCTGGTTTTACATCTCAAAATTTGGATGATCCTTGTCTGCATTATTAAAAATTTAAAACAATTTAAAAATGTTAAATACAAGTATATTTAAATGAAAAAACTAAAAAATAATCAAATAACTAAGAGAATAAATTAGTACCTGTATTCATCATTGGTTCATGAAAGTAGTCAAATATTTGAATGAACATATACTAAATACTCTACACGCTTGCTGGTGAGTTTGTTTCTCTTCATGTTGTGGATTTGAGAATATGTGCTTCAATTTCTTTTACAATAAGATGAACTAGCAGGCTGAGATGACAATCTCAATGCAAGACATTGGAGAAGAGGTGTTTCTGATTCAAATGTTGACCACCATGTGATATGATCTATATTATCGTCCTCTCTCGTGAGTAATGCATGTCCATATAATCTCGAAGAAGCAAATTTTTCAATCTCTTGTTTAACTTGATTTAGAATATATGATTCTAGATAAAGTCTTATCATACACATATTTTTATGTCTTGATAACTTTGAGTCTAAATTTGGAGGAACACAACTAATACCACCTTTTGCCACTTTTTTGCATAATATTTTTTATTACGAGAATGTGCCATGCAATGCAAAGGAGTGTTGCTCTTATCCCATCTTCTGACTAAAATTGAATGAATATGATTAAAATATTATGAATCATCCTATGCAGGATTTTTTCCTTCATGAATGAAAACTACATCTCGTATTTTTTCAATCATATTATCCGACATTTCATAAACTTTGTGAAGCATGGAGTCATTCTTATAAACTTCTTTCAACATTTTCCAAATAGGTTGCGTAAATTGAAGGAAATATACGAATCTGTCCCAAAACTCATCATCAATAATGAATTTCTTAATTTCTTGAGCCTTGATATCATCATCAACATGATAGAATATCCAATTCTCATCAGTCACCATGCTAACAAAAATATTCTTCACTTCTTTAATCCTCTTCACCATCACAGTGATGAACACAAAACGTGTTTCAGCGACCTTCAACAATTTCAGGTCAGAATGCCTATTAAATATAGCATTAGCATGATGGTGGTTCACAGCAAAATTCTTAATGCTTTTGACATTTCTTTTATTTCTCAATTCATAAACATAGAGCATATGATGGTGAATTTTCTTCTTCTTTGGGATTGCAAATGCTCTTGAGGGTCAGATTTAAGCTGTGTGCTACATAGGGAGTCCAAAAAATATGAGGATACTCACTCTCCTAACTCAATGATGTATTTTTACAAACTGGAGCATTGTCTGTGATGATTTGTACTACTTTCTAATCTCCCACTTCTTTTATTACTTTTATAAATAACCCATTCAAATACTCAACATTTTTATATTCCTCAGATGCATCAACTATTTTAAGAATATTGGGTCACTAAGCGAAGAGACAATGAAATTGATTAGTGGACGCCTTTGAATATCTATTCGCCCATCAGAAACAATGGAAACTCTATTTTGCTCCTATGAGTATTTTTTAATTTCTAGTAATCTCTCAACATTTGCCCTCTCTTTTGCAAGAAGTGTGGTTCATAGTTTTTTTGAGCTTGAAGGTACATGACACTTAAATTACAATTTGCCAAATAAGTAACTAAATCCTTTCAATAAGGATTTCTAGCCCCATTAAATGGTAGTGAACTGGAATAAAAATACCTCTATACTTTTTTATCCGTCTCCTCCCTTCTATATGTATTGAATGATGCTTGTATTGTTCATATTCTTCTATATCCTACATTCACTTTTTTTTTTTGATCATCTACTTGGTGGCTTAAAAATGACACACTAATTGCACAAGAATCACTCATTGTCTTCCTCTTCTCATATTCTTCTTGTATTTTCTTGTATTGTCTTCGGATTGCCTCATCAACTTTTCTGCATCCTGAAATGCCATGTCCTGGTATCTTCAACAAATGAGCCTTAACTCTTGTGTAAGACCCAACAAAATCTCTTTCACAGAGTCTGTATTGAAATCTCTTATTTTCACCACCTCTTTCAGTTTTTGCAAGCTTATCTACATGTACTCATAGTGACCCCCATCATCAATTCCACTACAATTATCACCAACACTAGCAGCAGAACTCACATGTGGGGATGAGGATGACACAAGTTCTTTCCGTTTATCCATCATTTTTGTCCTGAAAACATAAAAAAATTATATTAAAATCAATTATGCACACATTCAAGATTGATAATATTGAGTGCAAGGTCAATGACATGCAATAAGTTCTAAAAAATATAGTAGTAGTACGTATAAATAAATACCGAAAGGTACGAGAAAAATATATAACAATAACATTAATGCAAGGTGAACACTCCTAAGCATGGGATTATAAAATATATATAAGTGTAGAGTCCACTTTGCAGACATATTTTTTCACTAAACATGCATTAAATTAGGTATCTTTAGTTTTATGCTTAAATGGGTTTCTAAAGAGATCCAATTAAAATTAACAGGCTGTATTGTAGCAAAATTTTGTGATAAAAAATCAAAGGTTTTGGTTGAATTAATTCGATATCAAAGCATATTTTCTAGCAACAAGCCATGATAAATGTATCTACAATACATGCATGTTCGGATTTAGGAAAAACACCAACAACTATGCTTTCTATTTTAATTGGTGTGTGTGCGTCTATGTCACATGGGTGCGGGTACGGGTGCAGCACAATTTCAAAATTTTTGGACATGGGAACACGACGATATATATATATATATAACAATAATAAGATTATAAATTTTAAAGCAAAAATAAAAAGTAATTCTATTGAAGTAACAACACAAACTTACCAAAATAAATGGATAAAAATAGACTTGGTCAAAGTTGTCCGAGTCCAAAATGTGGACAGACTCGGCCCCAATGCGTTGACCGAGTCCAACACTTAGTTGTCCGTGTCCACCCCGTGTTTGAAGCTGCACCCATGTCGGGTACGGGCGATGCGAGTGTGTCGACCTTTTAGCTGAGTCTGTGTGACTTAGGTGTGCGTGTCACAAATATCACCCACATTTTGAAAATATTGCGATAAATTAGTGATATTTTTAAATGAAAATTTTAAAAAAATACTATTTATTATTTTTAGAATATTATCTATTTCTTGTTAAATTAATTCAGTCCAAAGCATGTTGCATAGTGAGTAAGCAATTATAAACATATCTACAGGTTTGGATTAAGCATTAAACACATCACAAATAAGAGTTTTAAAGGAATCTGATGTATGCGTGTGTGTATATATATATATATATATATATATATATATATATATATATATATATATATATATATATATATATATATGAGAACTGCACATATTAGGCCTCATTTCTCATTTTGCTCCATTTTGCCCTATAGTTTTGAAGTGTCTTATGATAGA
This sequence comes from Nuphar pumila, assembly GCF_984573655.1. Lineage (NCBI taxonomy): Eukaryota > Viridiplantae > Streptophyta > Magnoliopsida > Nymphaeales > Nymphaeaceae > Nuphar > Nuphar pumila. The sequence goes on along the minus strand of NC_143257.1, from coordinate 125,555,845 downwards.
TCTAAACCATTAGATGTGTTTAAAATGCTCGATTTAGTGAGAATCGACTCTTGGATCATGATTTTTTGATGAAAAAATATTTCTATGTGAAAAAAAACTGATATCTTTAGCCATTGATTTTGATTCTTGAATCACCAGAAAAACTTGTATACATGACAAATTCTGGTGATCCAAAATACGTACCGGAAGCTCGAGGGGATTGAAACAGTTACAAAGAGAGTGATTGAGAGACGAGGGGAGAGAGAGATTAAGAGAAAAAGAGAGATTGAAGGAGAGAATGAGAGAGACAATATGTACCGGAAGCTCGAGGTCGCCGTTGTCGTCGGGAGACGGGTCGTAGCGTCGGCTTCAGGAGGAGAGGTCGTCGTCGTCGGCGTCGGCGTCAGCTTCAGGAGGAGAAGTTGGGAGGATTAGGGCAAAAAAAATTTGCCCTAATCCTCTTCTCCTAAGCCCATTTCATTGGGTGTTTTTTTTAAAGTCCAAATGTTGGACATAAATGACCTTGGGTGCGTTGATCGCACCCAGGGTCAGGTTGACCACAGCAGGTGTCGCACCTGCACGCACACCTACGTCGCGTCGCGTCAACGCGAGTGCGGCACCGATTGGTCGAATCCCTGTGACATAGCTCTTTATGCATCTTTGTTGATAACTTTTTGATTTGCCTAAAAAGATGACATGAAAAAATTAAAATTAGTTGAGTTTTGTATGAAAATGACATAAACTTTACAATTTTATATATCTCTACCTCAGTCGTAAGTTGTAGCAAACGTAAATGAGGTCATTGAGCCTTTTGTGCTCCAATCTGTTTCTTCTTTTGGTATGAATTTGCTCAAAGACACTCTAATTTTTATCGCATCCACTTGCACTACATGTTTGGCTTAAAATGCGAATGACAAAAGCTCTCGGATTTGGAACATCACTTTCAAACTTACCCCCCTCCCCCACAAGTCTTAAATAAAACAAGAAAATGAGAAATCGATTATAAGACAATAAAAAATATACAATCATACAAAACATCATAACTAAATAACAATTTGAAATATAAAATTGAAATAAAAAATAAATTACCTAGATGCATTGTGACAGGGTTTTCATTTCCTTATGAATTTGATCTTGAATGCTATAATCAGGGCTCAGCCTTTCGATGCAATCCAAAAGCTTCTTATTGACTTATTCATTCTAAAAGTACGAGAATATCTAAATACATGATTTAAATAGTATGCTGCAACATGAAGAGGTTGATGAAGTTGCTCAATCCACCTATGATTAGTGACATTCCATATAAGTATGTAAATTTTTTTCTTCCTTTCAAATTATCTTTAATGACCTTTTTAGTCTTATCCATTGTCTCACAAAGATGACCCATAGCTGGTCTGTTTTCACTGTCAACCAATTGAAACACCTTCACCAAAGGTATAGTTATTCTTAATAACTTCATGCATGAATCCCATAATTCACTTATGAATACAGTATCTACAATTTCCATGGGCTTTCTTTTGTGTGCATGGGGATATGCATTCCACTCATAAGATGATTTTTTTAGTGCAACTTTATTCTTTACTAAATTATGCGCAATAAAAAAATTTGTAGCAAATCTAGTAACTGTAATACGAATCAACTCAGCACTACTAGGATACTTTCTCATTTGGCTCAAAACTCATGCATGATTATAAATAAATTTAGTAATTTCTTAGCAACATTCAACTGCCTAATGTACCCTATTCATGCTGCCAATGTCCTCATGCATGAGGTCTAAGCAATGGGCAGCACACGGGATCCAAAGAATGACCCAAAATTTTCTTTCAGTTCTTTACTTGCTGTCCTATAATTTGCTGTATTATCATTAATGAATTGAACAATATTTTGTGGTTCAATCTTTACAACAACTTGATAAAAAATTGTAAGCAATATATCTGATGTCTTGGGCATATCATACATATAATTGATTTCAAAAACATGGTTTCTTTGGGGTAATAGACGAGAAAATTTATTAAGGTCTTCGACTTTCTATCTATCCGCCCATCTGTGATGCTGCTACACCTAGTCTCTCTTCATGATTGCCTCATCTCATTATAATATGCAATTTTTCTCTTAAATAATGATATGAAGGCATCTTGGTCTTTTTTATTTTGGGTTTAAAAGCCCTCTTAAGGGCCGATTTTTATACATGAGTAGCGGTTAGAAGGGAACCCATGCACCCTAGGTTCCGTAAGATCAGTTTTGGGGTCGATTGGTGCGCAAGAGAGAGGGTTTTCTCAAATAAGAGTGCATTTCCACCCATTTTTCCACCCAAGGAAGTGGGTTAAGGTAAAAAATTCCTATTCTTTGCTTGTTATTGAGTGTTTTGGGGGAAGATGACATCAAAAGATCTGACATGGCAATGTTGTACTCAAATAACAAGTGAAAACTGATTGAGAATCAAATGCAACTATTGAAAAAATAGTTTTTTGGGTGGTATTTCTCAGTTGAAGCATCATTTAGTTGGGACACATTATAATGTGCAAGCATGCACGTCAAGCAAATTGTCAGATGTCGTAAAATGACAATGCCAGTAATTACTTGATGATTTGAGATAAAAAAGACAAGAAAAAGAGAGGAATGAGACATAAATAGGGTATGGGATGCCATGAGAGGATGTGTATTACGAATATGAGCTTCCTACTTATGATCTTACAACCCATTACATAGGATCAAAAGTAGGAAGTTCTGCAGCGAAGGGGAAAGGTGTGGTCGGTGCCAATAGTAGTGTCGCGGCTACCGCCGCGTGTACAACCATAAGAGAACGAAAAAGAAGAGTAGGAGGGAGTTCTTCTAGAGAAGGATCAAGAGGTAGAGCTAGAGGCTCTATTAGGAGTTTTTTCCCTCCTAGGACTGCCCTTGGGGCACACCTCGACATTCATACTTCTATGACCCCTCAACATTTAGTCGAGCAAGCAAATGTCATGATTGGGAGATGGTTTTATAATGACTGCATTCTCTTCAATACGGCAAATTCTTTTCATGTTCAGGCCATAACCAATATCAGGCTTGAATACAAGATGCCTTCATATCATTCTTTAAGAGGAAAGATTTTAGATGCTAATGTGAAAGAAGTGAAGGCATATTGTGATGGGATGAGACAATCATTGAGAGAAATTGGGTGTAGCATCATGGCAGATGGGTGGACAGATAGAAAGTCAAGGACCTTGATAAATTTCTTTGTCTATTGCTCCAAAGGAACCATGTTTTTGAAATCAATTGATCTATCCGATACACCCAAGGCATCAAATGTATTGCTTGGAGTTTTTGATCGGGTTGTTATAGATGTTGAACCTCAAAATATTGTGTAATTTATTATTGATAATACAACAAATTATAGGGCAACATGTAAAAAATTGACATAAAATTTTGGGTCATTCTTTTAAACCCCGTGTGCGGGCCCATTGCTTAGACCTCATACTTGAGGACATTGTCAACATGGATGAGGTACATCAGACAATTGAAGTTGAATGCTGTCAATAAATTACTAAATTTATTTATAATCATGCATAAGTTTTGAGCCTAATGAGAAAGTACATTATTGGTGCTAAGTTAATTTGTAGTGCAATTACTAGATTTGCTACATTTTTTTTGATTTTGCAAAGTTTAGTAAAGAATAAAGCTGTACTAAAAAAATTGTTTTCATCTTATGAGTAAAATACATATCTCTATGCATACAAAAAAAATGTTAGAAAAATTATAAATATTGTATTAAGAAGTGAATTCTGGGATTTATGCGTGAAGTTATTGAGAATAAGTATACCTTTGGTGAATGTGCTTTAATTGGTTGACAGTGAAGATAGACCAACTATGGGTTATCTCTATAAGGCCATGGATAAAGCAAAATAGGCCATTAAAGATAATTTGAAGGGAAGAAAAAATTCTACATATCTATATGGAACATCATTAATCATAGGTGAACTATGCAACTTCATCTATCTTTTCATGCTACAACATACTATTTAAATCATGCATTTAAATACTCTCCTACTTTTAAAATGAACAGAGAAGTCAAAAAGGGACTTTTGGATTGCATCAAAATTCTGAACCCGAATTATAGCATTCAAGCTTAAATTCATAAGGAAATGAAAACTTATGATAATACATTGTATGATATGGGGAGACCTGCAGCAATGCGAAACCGTGCCACAATGCGTCCAGGTAATTTATTTTGTCTATTTCAATTTGAATTTCAAATTTTTATTTAGTTATGATGTTTTGTATGATTGTATATCTGTTATTATTTTATAATTGATTTCTTGTTTTGTTATTTTTTTTTCAGACTTGTGGTGGGCCAAGTTTAAAAGTGATGTTCTAAATTTGCGGGCTTTTGTCATTCACATTCTAAGCCAAACATGTGCAAGTAGATGCAAGAGAAACTGGAGAATCTTCGAGCAAATTTATATCAAAAGAAAAAATAGATCGGAGTACAAAAGACTCAATGACCTTGTATACGTTCACTACAACTTACGACTGAGGCAAAGGTATATAAAATTGTAAAGTTTATTTGTCATTTTCATTGAAAACTCAACTAATTTTAATCTTTTCATGTCATCTTTTTAGGCAAATCGATCCTATCAATTTGAAACATTTTGATGAATTGGATGCATGGGTTAAAGGAAAAGCAAATGCGCTTTTGAACGAATAGAACATTGAATGAATTAACATGGAAGGAGCACAAGAGGTACATGATGAAGACCCCACGTATCTTGGGGACGATGTGGATATTGAAGAAAGAAAAAAAGATAATGATGATGATTATGATTATTGATGTATGTATATTTTATTAAAAAACTTGGTCTTGTGAGATGCTTTTTTTATGTAATATGAAAGTATGACTCTTGTGGTATGTAATAGACATAAATGTTTCATAATGTGATTTTATTTACGTAGTTTGTGCAATTCATCATTATTTTATGTCATATGATTTTTTAGAATTTTTACTGTTTTTTTTGGATTTTTTAGATTTTTTATTAAAAATGTATGATACGATTGTTATATATATATATATAAACCTATATTATAATGGATTGCCCCGATAGGGGCATTTTTATCTTTTTACATCTATAATAATAGTTGTTTATTAAAAACAACTATTTTGCCTCTTTTATTTTTGTCTTTTCTTTTTTTATTTTCCTGTTTATTTGCATTGGGGCCCCCACTCTATAGAATCGTTGGGGGCCCCAACGACTGTACGAAAGGGAGCTCCCAATGGTCTCCCCCTCTTCTTTTGTATATAAATAGGGGAGTAATCCCCACGTGTCTGGACATTGTTTTCCTCCTCACTTTTCAGTAATATTCACTTTTTATTAGCTATTGACACTGTCCCTTAGCGGACTTTTGTTTGTGCACTTTAGTGCTTGTCTATCTTCTTTGTAATTGTCCATTATTGGACTTGTATGTACTTTGCACTTTTGTTATTTGTAATTTCACATACTTCACTACATGGTATCAGAGCCCATTGGGTTGTCTTGATCTTGGAAGTATTTCTTGTGGTAATTGAAGATCGTGACAAAGGTGCTATCACTTTCTTCATCTTTATCTTTTCATCATGGAGCATGAATCAAGAGTGAAGTTCTCCTTCAAACTTGATGGATTCAAGTACTTGATGTGGACATCCGCCATGAAAAATCATCTAGAGGGAAGAAACTTTGGGGCTTTGTGATGAGAACTTCTCTTGAACCATCGTTAAAGCTCACCAAGATTTAAGGAGGTGTTGAGAAAGCTCTCGTTGGAGATGATCGTCTTAAAGCCATCAATGAACATCAAATAAAGGTAGAGGATTGGGAACAATGTTGTGAAAAGCGTTAAGGCGTAGTGAGGCACTCCACCAAAATCTGAGGCGAGGCGTAAGCCTCGAGGCATAAAGCGTAAGCCTCAATTTTTTTTAAAAACTTAAACAACAACAACAACAACAACTACGCCTTCATCCCAAAACAATTGGGGTCGGCGATATGAACCAAAAAAGAAAATCATTCTGAGTCTTCCACATGAATCCTTCTCCTCCAATCATTTCTATCCAATGCCATGTCCTCGGTGAGGTTCAAAGCATTCATATCCTTTCCTATCATCTCCATCCAAGTCTTCTTAGGCCTACCCCGACCTGTTTTAACTAATATATTTTCCCATTTCTCCATCCTTCTAACTGGAGCATCATTAGGCTCTGAGAGATATACTAAATCAGTTTTTTTGAAATTGGAAAGAACGATAGAGAATGAATCTGGAAATTTCAAAGTTGAATTGAACTTTGAAATTTGATTTTGAATATTGAATCGAATTTGAAATTGAATTTTGATCCTGAAAATGAATTTGGAATTTCAGAGTTGAATTGAACTCTGAAATTTGATTTGAGTTGGAAATTGAATTTTTCAATTTAGAGATGAATTCGGAATTTCAAAGTTAAATTGAACTTTGAAATTAGAATATTGAATTTTTGAATTTTGAAGTAAAAATATAATTGAGAATAGGAAGATGAATTTGAATTTATGAATAAGAATTGAAGATTGATTTGAGAAATGAAGAAGATATTTGAAGAATTGTCTCAAAATCACTTGATTTTTGAAGAAAATTTGAAATAATTTGAAAATATGATGTAATTCTATCTTAAATGATGAAATGAATTAAAAAGAATGTGAAATTGGGTTTTTGAAAAGCACATTTCATTCTTTAAATGAATTAAAATAAGATTGAAGATATAATACATTTCTGACTATGGTCAGAAATGTATTATATAATAATCATATATAAATTCAGATGAAGAATAAAACACATTTTAGTGCCTTTATAGAGTTTAAAATGAAATTAACTCTCAATATATCCTGACTATGGTCATTGATATATATTTTGAGTTAATTTTAAGTTAAACTCTGATAAAAGAAGAAAATATTTAAAAATATGATGATTTTTTTTTTAAAAGAGATCTAGTGTGGATCCAATGTTATTCCATAAAAGATAAGAATCCTTAGCATTGCCCACATTTTGATTATGACCATCAATGTGGGTCATTTGCTTAAGATTAATTACCTCTTATTAGAATGGTGCACGTGCCATTTGTGTTTCCATTCGTGAATTTTTGAAATAAAAGAGGAAAATGATATGAAACAAACGATTTGATGCTCATACATTCTAATCTAAAACTGGAAAGGAAAAATTCTCGTTGATATCTAGCTATTACAAAATTGAAATTGAAATGATAAAGTCTTAAGCTAGAAAGGAGATCAGCCTTTCTCACATATTTCCTGCAAAAATAGAGTCAGCACAAGATAATAGGCAAAATATAGAAGGAGAATTAAAAAAAATGCTATATTAAAACTAAAGACATACCTGAAAATGTGCATTCCAATGGAGAATGAATATACTAAATGCAAAGCTTAAACTAAAAAAAAATATGTATATGGTATACCCTATGCTTAATGAGGAAGTTCATATGATATAATACAATGAAATGGAAAATATATATGGGATGCTGAACTGGAGACATATGTATATATGCTATATAGGAATACATTGTGAGGGGTGAATGCAATATACAGCAACACAAATGAAGGTGCTTGCTGTGATGGGGTGCATAGGTAGTAATGATGTTGTGGTATAAGTGTTGGCAGCAAATGCATAGGTAGCAGGGTACACATACTTAATGAATGCATATGAATATACAGGTATTTGCAACAATTTCTGTATAATGCAGGAAATAAAGTAGTGTAGCGTGTGTGGAAATACAAAGAAGTAAGTGTAGGGAATGAGGTATTGTTATTGATAGGGGAAATGATGCTGGTCATGAAGATGCAGTGTTGTAGGTAGCAATGATGACAGTAAAGGCCAATGAAGATGTGGGGTTATTGCAACTGTGGTAGCAATCACAATAAGTGATGTGCTGTAGGTAAGTAGGAGGAGAGGGTGTTGGGTGTTACAACAAATGCATTGCTGTAAGTAGGTGATAGTGATAATGCTGGAAGGTGGCTATATGCCGGATGATGGATGTGTGTGTGCTGCTATAGGTGCAAGCACAAGATGGGTGCATGCTGTCTTGAGTAGCAGCTGGGAAGACAGTAAGTGATACTAAATGGTGTATAGTAGGTCGCTGGTAAGGATATGGTGATGTGAAGATAGTAGACACAGCCACTAGAGGATAATAAGGGGTGACCATATTGCTGCAGTTGCAGCAATGTTGCTGTGAGAAGGTGGGATATGAAGATAATTGGAAGGGTGCAGGGGAGCTTGGAGATCCTATGTGCTGGAATATGATTTAAGATGGGAGGCGGCTAGGAAATGGTGTGAAGGATGGGCAATTGCTGGGGTGATCACACAAACAGAGAGACTGACCCACCCTGGTCGTTCAATCCCAGCCATTTCTCAAATACCAGAGCCATGAGAAATAAGGGCATACACTAATGGGTAATGACTTGCCCAAGTAAAAGTAAAAAAAAAAAGAATGAAACCTAGAAAAGAAAATACACAATCTAAGGAAAAATTTGGCATAGATCCTTATGAACATTTTGATTTAAGCAACATCAAGCAAATGTAAAGCATGAAATGATATTTACAGAGTTACAGAAAATATCAATAGATTAAATTCAATGTGCAGAGTAAGAAATCAGAGTAAATCATACGGAGGTGGCATGAATGATATGCTGAAATCGATGCCATATGATGCTGAATGCTTGTGAGATATAATAGGGGAGTAAAGAACATCGTGAAGCATGGATGGGGATGATGCAAATTGATGCTGAGCTATTTGGTGGACTAAGTGCAAGGAGTAGACACAGGTGGTGAAACAGTGTGTTTAGCAGGTGGTGCATGGTACGAGGTGGGTGGTGAGAATAATGGATTAGTGTAACTGTGTGAGGGATTGGAAGTTGCTGTAGGTGGCACAGCAGGGGTTTTTCACAGTAAACCAGATTTTCTACTCAAACTTATTCTCACAGCAGATCAAATCTATTATTCAGACCTGTTTTTCATGACTTAAATCCATTATTCAAATTTATTTTACAGCAAACCAGATTTACTATTATAACAGATCAGATGCACTATTAAAATTAGATCTACTATGGCAATTAAATCCAATTGGGTTATCCGATCAGTATGTTGCATATGAATCAGAAAGCTAATTCAAATAAAATGCTAATGTTATGTTTACGAAGCATGAATGCAGAAAATGGATGAACAAGAATTGGTGTAATGAATATGATGAACATGGATGATATGTTAAAACACGAATGGAATAACATGAATCGATGCCTTTGAATTAGCTGAGTGTAAGTGAGGAGCGATGCGAAAATCAGACGTCAAATAAAAATAAAAATGAATGGATTACCTTATTTGCAGGTTATGTGAACTGGAATTCGAGGATCTTGGAGACTGATATAGGGGCAAATACGAAATCCAGACGAACCATTTGATTGAGCTGTTACAGATAACTTCGAAATGTAGTCAAGTTGATCAGTGATCTCTTGAAGCTCAAACAGGACAAACATTGGAATCAAGACCCTCTGATCACTGACTTGGATTCCAGCCATATGTGGCTTAAATCTGCGGATTCTAAAACCCATGCTAGTAAAATAAGCTAGCAGAAGATTTCTGAACTGCTAAGTAAACAAATTTCTCTGGGGTATGATCAATGATAGACAAACCCAATTCAACAAGCTCAATAACAACGTGACACACAAAAGATGAATATAACTGGTCCCAGAAGATTGAGACAGATGATCAACCTTTCTAAATGGGTTACTGTACATCTAATTACCAAATTTAATGCTATTTACTGATCTTCCCCTTTGAACAACAACACATAGAACTCTTGAAATTCTAGCAGAGATGTACGATGGTTGCAGTTCATTTTCACACTACTGATGGGATGCAGGGATGCTGGATACATAAAAGTGACTAATGAAAGTGATAAGAACGTGAGATGCAATGGAGCCATCAATGTATTATAAGATCAAATAATAGCTAATGATGCAGGAAACATCTGGGACTAGTGATGCTAGATAATACTTACAGGACTGACCTAACAGGTACGAGAATCTGGTTTAGATAAAGAAAGAAAAATGTGGTGAAAATACATCTGGTAGGGATGAGGGGGAACGATAAAGTTTGGAGATAGCATTTTCAATTCACGACTTGCAGCAATATGAAATCACAAAAAAAAATGGTGACATTGCCCCCATCACAGGTTGCAGAAACATAATCTCATGAGATAAAAATGGCCAGGATAAGTAACATCTTCAAATTACAAATGGTAGAAATGCAGTATTAGGCAATGCAAATCGCTAAGACCAGTCAGCAATTTCAAATTGCCATTTACAAAAGAATAAAGAGTGTAACAGGGGATTAAGACATGAACAAGTAAAGTAAAAAAATTGAAAATAAGGAATCAAACCTCACGAGAGAAAGATTCAAAATATAAGCAGGAGATCGATACTAGGAAAAGAAATTAAGCTACAAACAGGAAAAAAAAGGAAATCAAAACTAATAATAACAATAATAATAAAAAAAAGGATTAAAATAAACTCAAAAACCCAAAATCCGGGTGAATCGGTGATGGTATTGCGAAGCATCATCGACTCCCAGTATGTTAGAAAAATGTATAAAATAGAACCGAAGGTCTAATATAAAGTGGAAATCAAAATGCGCGTAGGAAATTAAAATGCAAATAAAGAAATGAAAACAGAGACAAAAAATTGAATATAAGCAACCATTCAGAATGTGCAAAAAAAAAAGAAATTCATAGAGGAACTGCAAAAGAAAGGAAAAAGGAAAAGAAAGAAAGAAAAAAAATGTAGGAATATATTTATCCCGTTGATATCACAATATGCAGGTCGATCTTGCTATATGCAGATCGACCCTGCAAATCATGCATTTAATGAGTAAAAAATGGAAATGAAAGGAAGATAATGAATAGAAAAGAAAGCTTGGAATGGCGATTTTTTAGAGGATCTGATGAGAAAAGGTGGAGCTCTTACCTTGGATCAACGGAGGTGGAAACCCAGGGAATGAATCTTCTATACGTGCTGCTGGAGGGTGGTTCCTTCAGTCGATGGGAGAAAAATGATCGAAAGGAGGAGAGAGGGGGAAGAAAATGATCGTGAAGAGCACATGGGGTGCGGGGGTGAAAAGCGGTCGATCTTCAGTTCTTAATCGCAGGAACTCTCCAGATTTGTTGTTGCAGGGGCTGAAATCTCTCTCGATTCAGCAAAAATGGAGTAAATGAGAAGAAGGGAAGGATGGGGAAAGAGAGGATGATCGTGAAGAAGCAGAGGGGTGCGGGAGTGAAGGCGATCGCTTGGAGGACTGATCGATCTTGGCTCTGACTCCAATAGAGAGGAAGAGGGCGCTTCCTTTGAATACTGAGTGGATCAGGCTCCTTCAGAAAAAAGAAAAGAAGAACAGGGGAAAGGGAGAAGAAGATCAGAAAGAAAGCGTGAAGATGGTGGGGTGAAAAGCGGTGAAGGAGAGGAGGCTTGGATGCCTCTTCTTATAGGCAGAAAGAGAAAGATCGGGAGAGCTCGAGGGAGAGAGAGAGAGGGAGCGGGAGGTTTCTGCGGCTTCTCTCGCAACGGAAGGCCGTTGGGATTTTCAACTTGGGTCCTCCAAGTTTTAAAATTTTCGACAAGAGGGTTTGTTTATAAGGTTTTCTTAAAAGAGGTTTAGTTACGAAAAATTTTCAGAAAGAAGGTCTATCTACAATTTCTAAAAAACGGTGTAGGAAGCTATATCTTCCGAAAAATTTTCTTTTTATATTCTTTTTGATAAAAATTCTAAAGATATGAGGAAAATACAGGGGTTTTTAAAAAATGGGATCCAAAACGAGGTTTTTGAAAGATTTTTATAAGATATTGGTTTTGAAATTGCAATTTTTTCTAAAATGGGGTTTTTGTGAAAATTACATGATATATTTCAGAAAATGACCCCCGAAATGGATTTTGGTACCAAGATTTTGAGAAAATATGGATTTTGGATCCCTAATTGAGATTGGATTTAGATAAAATACCCGATGAAGTACCATAAATTGATTTTTTTTTATTTTTTGAACAATAAGAGATCCAGGATCAGAATTAGATCCGGATATCCAACTTGGATGAGAAATTAGGTCAGAAAGAAAATTGAGTTTGGATTCCAGCGAATCCGAGAAATGAATGGAAATTTGATTAAAAATTGATCGATTATTCAGAAGATAGAACTAGGGTCAAAAAATATTTTTTTTGGATTTTTTGGAAAATTTGGGGTGTTCACAACCATGAGGGTGCTGAAATTTAGCACAAAACGGCGGTAGAAAGTGCTTTAACTCCATCGGATGACACAATAAAACCTAAGAACACGACACTGGACGTCATAAACTCACACTTTTTGGCATTGATGTACAACTTTTCGCTCCTTAAAATCTCTAGGACCTGACGCAGGTGACTCAAATGGTCAAACAAAGATGAGCTATAAATCAAGATATCATCAAAATACACAACGACAAACTTTCCTATACAGGGACGCAACACTTGGGTCATCATATTCATGAAAGTACTTGGGGCATTAGATAACCCAAATGACATGACTAACCACTCATACAATCCATCACGTGTCTTGAATGCCGTCTTCCACTCATCCCCCTCCCAGATACGAATCTGGTGATACCCGCTTTTAAAATCTATTTTGGAAAAAATGGAAGCACCAGACAACATATCAAACATATCGTCCAAACAGGGGATGAGAAAACGGTATTTGACAGTGATGCGATTGATCGCTCGACTATCGACACACATGCGCATGGACCCGTCTTTCTTTAGAGTGAGCAGGGCAGGCACTATACAAGAGCTCACACTCTCACGAATAAAGCCCTTTCGGAGCAACTTCTGAACCTGCCTTAACAACTTGGCATGCTCGGATGAGTTCATGCGATATGCGGGGAGATTGGGGAGACTCGACCCTGGCACAGAATCAATAGCATGCTGCACAATTCGCGTGGAAGGAAGGCCATCTGGGAGGTCTTCTGGCATAATGTCGCAAAACTCATCAATAAGGACCGCGACATCCGCGGGAACGGGCAAGGGCGTACTTGTCGACGGCTTGGCCACAAGGGCATAACAATAACTATCCTCCCGACAATGGTCCTAGAAAGACCGGTAGGATAGGCCTGCAAGTCGGGGAACTCGCTCAGGCTTGTCCACCGTGGGAAACCCGGTCTCCTTGACGGGAAGGACTATCTTATGACCCTTAAATATGAACGAGTACGTGTTCCTACGACCATCATGAATGGTCTTGTGGTCAAACTGCCAGGGACGTCCCAAAAGGATGTGGCATGCGTGCATAGGGGCTACATCACACTGCACCTCATCGTGGTAGTGTTCCTCCATGGAAAACCAGACTAAACAACGCTGGGTGATGGGGACCTTGTTTCCCTTTTTGAACCAAACCATCTTATAGGGTTGTGACAGTTTCTCGGTTTTTAGGTTCAAGGTAGACACTACACTCGGACACCATATTCTCGCATGCCCCGGTATCAATGATAACGTCACACGCATGACCCTCACAGTTGCACCGGGTTCTAAAAGTATTATTCCTCAACCATTTTGATGGGGCCGACTCCCAGGGTGCGGTCAACACATGACAGATAGACAACCAATTTTCAACGTTATTGTCGAACTCTACAACTTTCCTCTCGTCATCCTCCTCAATAAACGACTCACCCTTACTCTCACTATCGGACACCGACTCGACAATACCCTTTACGAAGTGTATATTCTTGCTCATGGTAGGGCACTTGGATGCAACATGATCTAACTCCTGACACCTAAAACAACGAATAGTAGACTCATTAGACTTGACTTTGGATCTAGTGTGGTAAGCGGGTCCAGACTGGTCGGGTTTGCTAAGGTCAACTCTAGGGGTGGACTTTGAGTCTTCCTTCCTAGGGGAGCTTGCTCTTCTGGTAGGGAAACTCGACTTGGGTCGACTGGACTGGTCACTACGGGAGACTCTGTAATCCTGCCTCCTTTTCAACTTCTCCTCGATGTTCATGGCATAGCTGCTGGCCTAATCTAAGGACTCGACTGTGATACAATTGAAGTCATCGGAAATAGCAGGACGGAGACTAGAGACATACCTCGTGACTTGCTGGTGGACGGTCTCCTCAATCTGCACTCGCAGAGAAAGACGATGGAACTTAGCAGTGTATTCCGCCACAGTTCGGGTGCCTTGACGCAAGGTGAGATACTCTTTGTAGGCTCGCTCGGCGTGGTCTGACGTCACGAACTTGGACTGCATCAACCTCTGCATCTCTTCCCACGATTGCACGCGCTCTAGTCCCTGCCGCTCTCGTGACCTCTGCAGCTCAACCCACCACGTCTGTGCTAGGCCTCTCAACCGAGTGGAGGCTAGGGAGACACGACGGTGCTCAACTACATCGTGGTAGTCAAAGAAGAACTGGACAACATTAGACCAGTCGAAGAATTGCTCCGCATCGAGCCGACCTGCGAACTCTGGAAGCTCCAGCTTCACCCCGTACGTGGAGGGGCGTTCAGGTGCTCTCTACTGTCGGTCCTCCACTAGTCCTGCAGGATGCTCGTTCCAGAAAGTGTCATCATCCCACACTACTTCATCTCCGCGGTCCTGTTCGCCTGGCTGCGGGTGTTGGCGTACTCCAACGATGGGTGGTCGACGCTCAAGTAGCGTCGGTCCTTGCTGAATCTGTCTTGGTCTGGCTTGTCCGTGGAGGGGAGCCATTTGTGGTCGGTGTTGTGGCACCGACATGACAGGAGACCCAAGGTAAGGTGGATAGGTTTGTCGGGTCTCGGGCACTAGGTGGGTAGGAATGGGGTAATATGGGTCTGGATTAGGGGTTGGATTGGGGTAGGGGTAGTGAATTGGGTTTGTTATTGGGTTTTGGATCGGGATTGGGTTAAAGGCTTGGGTCTGGTGAGGTTACCGGGTTTGGGTAGTGTAGTATTGTGATGAATCACCCGATTGGATCTGGATCGGGTCTAGTCCTAAATTACGCGTTGGACCCAGATTTGGATAGGTCGGATTGGGGACCGAGTTGTGGGGATAAAATGCCCGGTTTGAACTCGATCCACGATCCAGATGAGTATGGGTCTGGTTCTGACCCGGCTCAAATCCAAACTGGAGCTCCGTTCGGGTTGATATGGGTTTGGGTCGGTATGGAATCCATTTTGAGGTTCAAAATTAATAGGTTGGGTCAGATTCGGGGTGAACCGCGAACCAAACCCAACGGGGTAAGTCGGGTCGGGTGTGTCCGCTCCCGGGGACCCAAAGGGTGGTCCCCGAAACCCGAGCCCGGGTCCTGTTTTCACGAACTCGGGTCTGGACCCTCTCGGGTCCGGGCCCGGCCAATGGTTGGCTACCTTCTTGCTTCCATGCACAGTCATGGTAAAAAGTCTCCTTCCCGGGTCGGGCCGACACACCTGGGTCTGCAGCAAGGCCCAACGTGATGCTGGGGCCCTGCTGGCACGACCCACTCGGTGGTGCCGTCCCAGTGGCTCGCGGCCACGAGCCCGGACCCTTGGCAGGACCCAGCGTGACGCTGGGGTCCTGCAGAGCAGGTCCGGCCTGCTGTGCGGCCGCAGGGACCAACTACAATGATGGTGGTACACCCGAGTGATGGGGCGTACCTGCTGTGATTCCCTGATTTGACTGGAGTGGAGGATTCAAATCAGAATAGGGAGGGAGAACCGAAGGCAGGGCAGTGAATCGGGCAGGTTGAAGGTGCATCGACTGACCCATTTTCGCAACGATAGGGTTCCCATGGGTCGCTGCGCTGTCGACTAGATCTGCCCCCAGCGTTGGGGTTGAAGCCGCGTGTCTCTCCACCGGTGTTTCAAGGGCGACCAGTCGATCTTCAATTCCGTCTAGCCGCTTCGATATCCCGACTATCTCTCTGTTCATTCACGACATGTTTTCCTCCATTTTGGTCATCATCTCCATCATACGCAACATTGGACCCTCGCTGTCGGCATCCTCCTGCTCGTTTCCATTCGCCGGATCGCTCCTCGCCTCTTGAACCATATTGCTGACGAAGGAGGAGACGCTGGGCTCTGATACCACTTTGATGCAGTCAAGGTGCCAATTTTCTCGAGTGCTTAGATGTTGAGCAAAGGGGCACGATTCCCACACTGTGCAATGGGCAGGGAATGGAACCAGAGAAAGGCCACCGAACTCGGTGGCGTAACTTCTTTATTCTTTCTTTTATTTCAACAAGAACCAATTGAACAATAGAATCAAACTAAATGGAAATGAAACAAACGATTAACCAATGACCTAATAAAAAAAACAAAGGGGAGCGGCTGACAGGAAGGAAATTAGAAAACCAGAAAAATAAACTGCTGCAGTCTTTAATCTTTTTGCATGTACGAAACCCTAGGCACGGGTTTGTAAAGGTGTCTGATGGACTCGGGTCTCGGGTCCAATCATGGACCCTAGTCTTCCTCCTACAGGACCTCAGGTGTTCGGATTTGTGCTCGTCTGGAGTAGGTACGCGTCACATCCCTACATCGGGTCACCTTACTTGAGATCAGATCCAACTCCTGGGTCCGATCGTTCAGTATCTGACCCAATCGGGTCCTGCCCTGCATCAAGGTCACTTTTCTTAAAAATGAAAATGGGTTTGATAGCACAAAATCTAAATAAGAAATTGATTACTCATTTCTATTAGATCTATTACCAAGACATGATGAGTCTAACTCTATTGAGGTATTTAAATCTTTTGACAATGACTCTAGTATTGAATATCCGATTATTGATAAGGTTAGTGATCAACATGAAAATTTGAAAATGTATCAAATGATACACATGTGTATACAAGATGGGGTAAAGGTAATCATCCATGTGCCCTTGACAAGTTCTCTCAAAACCTACCTTTAGAAGAATCCAACCTAGGAAATCAAATCGTATATCTAGTGCTTCAAGTAGATTTGTATCATATGTCTCATTTTCTCCAAACTTTAGAGCATGTTTAAAAACTCTTCAATCTTATTATGAATCATCCCATTATAATGATACCAAACAATACCCTCGTTGGAATAAAACAATGGAATTTGAACTTAATGCTATTAAAAAAGCCAACACATGGGATATAGTTGATCCCCCTTAGGTAAGAAACCTATAAGATGTAGCTGGGTGTTTAAAGTCAAAACCAAAAGTGACAGATCAATAGAAAGATATAAAGCAATATTAGTTGTCAAAGGGTATGCTCAAGAATATGGAATATATTATGAGGAAACCTTTGCTCCAGTAGCAAAAATGACTAGTGTTCGAGCTCTCATTGCTATTGTCTTTATTAAAAAATGACCTTTTTTTCAATTAGATGTTACAAATGCATTTTTAAATGAAGAACTTGGTGAGGAAGTTTAAATGGAACCTCCTCAAGGGGTTAATTTAAATAAAATAATTTTAAAACATAAAAAAGCCTTGCATGGTCTTAAACAAGCTCCTAAGGCTTGGTATGATAAATTTAGTAATGTTTTGATTAATTTAGGATTTATCTCTTGTTATATTGACACTGCTTTATTTGTCAAGAAAACATGTACTACAATTGTGATTCTTCTATATGTTGATGATATGATCATCGCAAAAAATGACGAAGAAGGTGTTATTAAAATTAAATTAATCTTAAAAAAAACGTAATTTTTGATATGTCTGACTTAGGTTTCTTGAGATTTTTCTTAGGAATTGAGGTTGCCTACTCCCTTAGAGGATTTATTCTCTCTCAAATGAAATTAGCTGCTGACATATGTGCTAAGTCAGGAGTTTCAGATGAAAAGAAGGTGAAGACCCAATAAGTCATAAATGCTAAATTAAGACTTGAAGATAGTGTATTGCTTGAAGATCTTACTTTATATCATTAATTAATTGGATCTCTCACTTACCTCTCCATCACCCGACCTGATATCGGTAATGTTGTTCATGCAACGGGTCAGTTTCAACATGCCCCTATTAGAGTGCATATGACAACAATTATGAAGATTGTGTGATACATTAAAAATGTCATTTCGAAAAGACTTTTCTTATCCTCTTCATCGTTTTTTGATTTAACTGTTTATACTGATGTTGACCGGGGTGGTAACCCAAATGATAGAATCTCAACTATTGGTTTTTGTATTTTTTTAATGAGATTCGTTGATTTCTTGGAGGTATAAGAAACAACAAAAAGTATCTTTATCCTTAACTGAAGCCGAATGTCGTGTGGTTTAAAAGTCTTCTCAGTGATATGAGTATCATCATCTCAACACCATCGAAGATGTGCTGTGACAATAAGAGTGCAATTTATATTTGCAAGCAATCACACCTTCTATGAGCGCACCAAACATATTGAGATGAATTGCTACTATGTTCGTGATGAATATCTGTGTATTATAATAGATTGCTTGATAGAGGCATTTTTATTTTTTTACATGTGTAATAATAGTTGTTTATTAAAAACAACTATTTTGTCTTTTTTTATTTGCATTGGGGCCCCCACTCCATAGAGTCATTGGGGCCCCAACGGTCATAAATATGACCGTTGGGAGCTCCCAATGGTCTCCCCCTCTTCTTTTGTATATAAATAGGGGAGTAATCCCCACATGTTGTACATTGCTTTCCTCCTCATTTTTCAATAATATTCACTTTTTATTAGCTATTGGCATTGTCCCTTAGTGGACTTTTGTTTGTGCACTTGAGTGCTTGCCTATCTTCTTTGTAATTGTCCATTATCAGACTTGTATGTGCTTTGCACTTTTGTTATTTGTAATTCTGCATACTTCATTACAACAATATGGTGTTACTATTGGGTCGATCGATACGAGTAACGATACACTATTACAACCTTGGGTTTTTCCTTGTGCTTTCTGAAAACTATGCCTCATATCCTGGTGTCATGAACACAATTGCTAAATATTCCGCATACACACATTGGTAAGTATTTTATTACACTTAACATACTTTTTGAAAAGCTATTTAATGATAGTCATGCTCAAGATCTTGGAGACTTCTCCATTCCTTTTCATGAGATAAATCGTGACTTTATGCGCAAGATTCAAAAGAAAGAAATTGCAGAGGCTTTGAAGAAAATGAAATCAAGAAGGGCAGTTGGCCCAGATGGTATACCTATCGAGGCTTGGAAATGCTTGGGAGAGAAAGGTTTAGAATGGTTGACAAATCTTTTTAACTTGATTTGGCGAACAAATAAGATGCCTAATGAGTGGAGGAAGAGTACTTTGGTGCCTTTATATAAGAATAAGGGTGATATACAAGATTGCACAAACTATCGTGGTATAAAACTCATGAGTCATACTATGAAACTTTGGGAGAGGGTGATTGAGTCTAGGTTGAGGAAGGTTGTCATGATATCGGAGAATCAATTTGGTTTTATGCCTGGAAGATCAACTATGGAAGCTATACATCTTCTTAGACAACTTATTGAAAGATATAGAGAGAGGAACAAAGATTTGCATATGGTTTTTATTGATTTAGAGAAGGCATACGATAGAGTACCTAGGGACGTTCTCTGGTGGACAATGATGAAGAAAGGTGTTTCTCTCAAGTACATTAGTATAATTAAAGATATGTATGAAGGAGTAGTAACCAATGTCCGCACTTGTGGAGGGGTGACAACCAATTTTCCGATAACGGTTGGGTTACATCAAGGATCTGCTTTAAGCCCTTTCCTATTTGCGATAGTGATGGATGAACTTACGAGATCAATTCAAGAAAATGTACCGTGGTGTATGTTGTTTGCTGATGATATTGTTTTGATTGATGAGTCTAGAGCTGGGGTTAATGCTAAGTTAGAATTATGGAGACAGACATTGGAAGCTAGAGGTTTTAAGTTGAGTAAGAGTAAGACTGAATATATGGAATGTCGGTTTAGTAAGCAACGAAGTAGTGATGGGAGTGTAGTGAAACTTGGTGAGCAAGATATACCTGTGAATGATTATTTCAAATATTTGGGATCCATCATTCAAAAGTATGGAGAAATTGATGGAGATGTAAATCATAGGATAAAGGTTGGGTGGATGAAATGGAAAAGTGCTACTGGAGTGCTGTGCGATCGTAGAATGCCATTGCGGTTGAAGGGAAAGTTTTATAGGACGACTATTAGACCCGCTTTACTATATGGTACGGAATGTTGGGCTGCCAAGAGACATCATATTCAAAAAATGAGTGTAGCTGAGATGCGGATGCTTAGATGGATGTGTGGAAATACAATAAAAGATAAGATTCGGAACGAAGAGATACGTAAGAAGGTAGGTGTTGCACCCATTGAAAATAAGATGCGAGAGAATCGTTTACGGTGGTTTGGACATATTCGGCGAAGGCCTAATGATGCTCCAGTTAGAAGGTTGGAGAAATGGGAAAATATATTAGTTAAAAGAGGTCGGGGTAGGCCTAGGAAGACTTGGATGGAGATGATAGGAAAGGATATGAATGCTTTGAACCTCACCGAGGACATGGCGTTGGATAGAAATGATTGGAGGAAAAGGATTCATGTGGAAGACCCAAAATGAATTTCTTTTTTGGTTCATATCGCTGACCCCAATTGTTTTGGGATGAAGGCGTTGTTGTTGTTGTTGTATACTTTTTGAAAATGCCAAGTATTTCACTAGGAGTAAATAGCCTAGTGTTTGCATGTGGGTGGGTGGGTGTATGTGCATGTGCATGTGCATGTATGCATGTGCATGCGTAACGAACCATGAATATAGGCATGAGAAAGCTGCATAATCGTTTTTACCACTAAGGTGATGATCATGTTTTTCCAACTTCTCGATTAGAAGGGATGCCAGCCCCCAATATATACTACTTGGATATTATGCAGCTTGTCATACATTGATATTATTATATTCCTTTTATGTCTGCATATTTTTGGTTGGTGTTCTTAACTTGCTATGGTATGATTACCAGGACTATGATGTGCTTGATTATGAGGAGAAAGTGTTGGATGGATTCTATGACATACTTGGGATGTCGGCAGATCCTGCAGGCAAAAGGAAAATGCCTTCTCTTGTTGACCTACAAGCTACTGTTGGAAATGTAGGATTTGAAATTGTTATTGTTAATCGAGCCATTGATCCTGCTTTGGAGGAGTTGGAACAAATTTCACGGTGCATTGCCATGGACTGCCATGCTGTTGAAGGTGGAGTTGTAAAGAGCAGGTTGGTGCAACGAATTGCTGACCTTATCGTTGAACATATGGGTGGCCCAGTTAGAGATACAAATGATATAATAGCCAGGTGGATTGAGAATAGTAGTAGGCTTCAGTCTTCTCTGAAAACAAGCTTCTTGCCTATTGGATGCTTGAAAGTTGGCCTATCTCGTCACAGGGCTCTATTATTTAAGGTCAGGTTTCATCTAATTACAATCCTGCCTTTAGTTTGTTTATTTTCAAATTTGCGAAGTTGACTGTTGACCTAATAAGCATCTCATTTTGATTGTTTTGTTATGCTTACAAGGGACATTGTTATTGCAATAATTGCATGGAAAATTGTGCCTTATACAATTTGACACCAGGGGCAAAATTATCTGGACATGGTTTCTTTATCCTCGCAAAACTATGGTTATGAAATGCAAAAATTCTAAATTAAAGTACTGTCTGCCTTCTGCCTTTAAATGATTCTAAGACTAACATTGACTTAATTTTAAATAGTTTTTTGAGAAAGGACTTAAATTTTAAAGATTTGACATTACTTTATTGGGCAAGGGAGATTCATCTGCTTGTGACTGCAGCTGCAGCCAAATTTGAGTAGCTACTGCACTTTTATCGATGATGTAGCTATTACCAAAATTCTACTGCTATAGTGGATTAGCTTGCAACTTTTTATTTTATTGTTATTGTCTTATATGATAATGATCAAATCATACTGCTACCTTTCTATTCAATCATATTCTGAACCCACATGCATCTAGAAGCATATTAAGGTAGGAACTAATGTCCTAAATTTGGGTTTTCAGGTTCATGTCTTAATTTCGAATGTCCTAAATTTGGGTACTTTGAGATTAGCTTCTAGTGTCAAAATAAGGAATCGTGAGCATTTGGCTTCTCCGTTTCAACTCTCTGGATGTCTGAGAAAAAGGAAAAGGAACAGAACCTCCTAAGATTGACATAAAATGCTATTAATCGTAAATGCCAGATTCCCAACGTTTTTGGAAATCCTTTCAGGTATAAAAACAGAGTTAATGAACACTAAAGACAGGTAGGTACAATCAAGGTGGCACTGGCTACTGGTGATAAGCAAATAGCTGAACTGCTAAGCAACTCATTGGTTCAGGTAGATATGAGAAGATATAGTTCAGGTGGCTGAACTATTCAGCATTGCACCTAAAACTTTTCATATAACCTGATATTTTCTTTTTTTCAGCAAATACAAGGCCACAGATGCATCACAGCGTGATTTGTAGGTTTATGGAATCTGTTTTTCTTTGTAAGAAGGATTCTTTTGACTCAGGAGAGTATCACATGATTGACCGTTCCTTGAGGGCCTGAGGCCATTAGTTTTTCAACATTTTCTTGAGCATTATGATACCATATGATTGTCATGATCAGCGCCTTCATGTTCAGATTCAACTGAAAATATGCATGCAATGATGGAACAGGAGTGTCTTTTTGCTAGTTGATCTAGAACAAGTATACAAGAAAGGTAAAACTTTGCAGTGTTACACATTGGTTTTATTAAAAACTAAGACATTGATTGATAAGATATATTCTGGTTCTAAGGTTGAATTGACTTGTGGATAACCTTCTTCAATTTCATCAGGGACGTAGTGTTCAATCTTTTGTGATCTGAGATTGGATTCTCTTACCCAAAAGCTGTTGGTTGCAGAGGCTTATTAATATAAAAGTTTCCTCTATTTTATGTATTTGATGAATTAGATGTATATAAAATATTTTCTTTTACCTCCTTTTGGATATGAACAATCCTCCTAGTGCAGAAATAGATGTTTTTGAAAAGGTTTTTGTCTCTTATTGATGCAGGTTATAGCAGACTCTGTTGGTATACCTTGCCGATTGGTTAAAGGCAGCCATTATATTGGTGTTGATGATGGAGCAGTTAACATAATTAAAACAGAAGATGAAAGGTCTTCTTCCTTGCTCCACATTTAGTGCTTGCTTCACATTATGTTGTCAATTGCAGTTCTAGGAAAAATTTAGTTTCTTAAAGGGTCTACGTGATAGGATTTCTATTCTGTTTATTCTGTTATTTTTAGTTTTATGTGATGATTGCAACTCCATCTGCACTATTTAATAAGTTAGCTCTGCGCCTTGTTCCTTGCATGAAGTCAAGGCCTTAATGGCAAAAGCTGTCCGCTTGCATTTATCAATGACTAATAAATCTTATATCCTGTTTTTTTATCATTGAGTGCTTCACAGATAAATATGTTCACAATAACATCAAACAATGAAAGCATGGTGACCAATGGTGACAAGATTTTGCTTGCTTAAAAGCTAGAATAATAGAAACACTCTGTTAACTCGCTAATGTTATCTTGTTTGCAAGGTCTCTAGGTACATTCTTTACCAAATGTGAATGGAAGTTGAAAATAAATCACTCATAGTGGCTATCAAAGCAAAAAAAGAGGAAATAGAGTGGGAGAGCATAGAGAGGAAAGCACAAAGAAACTTCGTTAAGATACAAAATGAATGGTTACAACAGTATATGAGGGTCTATCCCTCTATGGCACTACAGGACAAACATGGTTGACTCTACAGCCTACAACTGAGGCAAAAATACAATAGTACCCTTATAAATAATGACATGTACGTAAGAAGGGGTAGTACATATTACATAAGTGTAAAAGTCATATTACACCTCAACAATAGCCATATTTTTTGAGCAAATTGTCTTCTGGACTGGCAAGATTTATATTCTGAAGTTCCATAACAAAGTAACTGAAAAAGTGTATTCTGGATAGTAAGACCCGGGTCCGGGTCCATTGTATGTACAGTCTTTATGTTTTATTTATTTTGGGTCTTTCGGGTCTGGACATTACACCAGACCCGGACCCATACTGATTCATTTACACTTATTAATAGAATGTTTAGGTCACGATTTCATTGATTGAAATCGTGACAGCCGCACCCTATGTTCTCCTTTTTCTTCTTTTCACAGGTGCCTCTCGAACTTTCATGGTATCAGAGCCGAGATCCAAGATCGAAGATCGAAGGGGCTTCAAAGAAGGGTTCAACCAGAACTAGAGGTTTGAGGTTTTATCTCTCTCGTGTTCTTCATTTCTCGTATTTTTCTCCTCTCTGTGGATTCACGCTTCACGTGAAATCCCTAATTTCATCACGGTAACGCGAACCGTGTTTCTCTCCTTTATCTCCTCTATGTGGATTCACGTTTTACGTGAAATCCCTAATTTCATCACGGTAACGTGAAATTTTGGAACATCCAAAAGGATCAGTTCCCTCATCCCTCGTTTCTCTCCCTGATTTTCTAGTGGACTCACGTTTCACGTGAGTCCCTAAAGTCGATCTGTTTTGGTCTGATCGTTTGTACTTGGAAATATCTCAAATATTCAGCTCTCCTCCTTTTTTCGTCTGATATATCCAGATCTGATCGCATCTTTACAGCATATCTGAGGCATTTTTCATTCCTAACCAGCGTCTCTATCTTTTCTATTCTCGCTGTCTCATTTGGTATTCAGAAAACAGTCGGCTATTTGTTCATTTTTTTATTACTTAAACATAAGCCTTATAAAAGGAGGAAAGAAATTTTTTTTTGATCTGATAGACTCAGATCGTCAATCTCTTGAAAAGTGACAGCCGAGCAAAAAAAAAAAGGTGACCAGTACCCTTCTTGGCAACAAATTGAGCATTTCACTTCGTGATTATTATTGCTAATTTTCTCCTCCCTCCTTTCTCTTCATGGATTCTCATTCCTCTCAATCGAGCATCTCTTCGAGTTTTCTAAATCAGCTTGTCTCCGAAAAGCTAAACACCTCAAACTTCTTGATCTGGAAGAGACAAATCATCCCTTTTATAAGGAGCCAAGGACTCTTAGGCCATCTGGATGGAACCACTCCAGTACCACTAGAGTTTGTTACGAGAGAAGAGAAAGATGACAAAGGGGTAAGTTCAATTGTGTATGTTAAAAATATGGAGTATCTCAACTGGGAAAAGAAAGATCAGTCAGTAGTTGCATATATCACTTCTACACTGTCCCAAGAGGTTCTTGTTGCCATTCCCGACAATTGTACATCCCTGCAACTCTGGGAAAGATTGGTTCAGACGTATTCACAGGTTTCACAGGCGAGGATGGTTTTTCTCAAGAGAGAATTTCAGTTGCTAAAAAAAGATTCCATGACCATCATGGAATATCTGAACAAGATGAAGACTATCACAGACCAACTTGCAGTTATAGGATGTGCCGTAAGTGACAGTGATATGGTGCAACAAACTCTAAGTGGATTGGGATTTGACTACCATATGATCGTTACTTCACTATTGTGTCTACCTGCCCTTCCTACCTTTGATGAGTTACGAGCTAAATTAATTCAGTACGAAATGGCTTTGAAGGGTTTTTCTGAAGAAACTCATGTTCATACAAATTCCCAAGAAATTCTTGCCACAGGGGTGACTTACGGTCGAGGAAGAGGACGAGGGGGCAAGGGCGAAGTGGACACGGAGGACGTGGTTTGCTCCCCACTCCGAACATGATGACTCATGCATAGGGACAGATCCATCCCCACTTGCTTTGTAACAAAAGGGGGCATATCAAGGCGAATTGTTGGCACAATCCAAAAAATAAAGGAAAGGCTTCACAGACAGAACCCAAAAGAAATTTCACCAATATCAGAGACAGTGGAGAGATTAAAGATCTGTTGATATCCGCCTTGTCAAAATTGAAATTGAAGCAGAATGATCAAGGTGCTTGGTTTGTTGACTCAGTGACAGCAACTCACGTGACTGGTGATGCAGGTAAACTCTCCAACCCTATTCCTTATTTTGGCAAAAGTAAAATTGTCACTGGCGATGGATTCCACCATCCTGTTTCTCATGTTGGAAAAACTGTCTTTCCCATGTCACATTCCACCCTTGAACTTTCTGATGTTCTTCATGCTCCCAACATCAAGAAAAATATTGTTTCTGTTTCCAAACTTATTGATGATAATCATGCTTCAGTTGAATTCACTCCCTTCTCTGTGCAGGTCAAGGACATTCGCACGAGGGAAACATTCGCTGAAGGAAAGAGATGAGGCAATATGTATGTCTTTGAAGAAGCTCCATGTCATTCCGTCTCCCCTGCTCATCTGGATTCAAAGTCTTCATTAGAGTTGTGTTCTTCCTCTTCTGCAAATGTTTTTAGTATTTCTAAATGTAATAAGCCTTTCTTATGGCATAGTCGATTAGGACATTGTGGGAGTCATTTTATTGAGAAACTTGTCTCGAATAATCTCATCCCAAAAGAAAGTCTCAATGGGGATGAGAACAGTCAGAAGTGTTCCAGTTGTCTTTTATGCAAAAGTCATGTATTGCCTTTTCATTCCATTAATAAGAGAGCTTCAAAACCTTTTGAGATAATTTGTTCTGATGTATGGGGACCTGCCCCAGTTGCCTCTAGATCTGGAAGCAGATACTACCTAATCTTTGTTGACAGCTATTCTCGATACACCTGGATATATTTCATAAAAAATAAGTCGGAAGTTTTCTTTTTGTTTCGAAATTTTCTTTCCTTAGTAAAAATTCAATTCTCTGAGTCTATCCAATTTTTCCAATGTGATGGAGGTGGGGAGTGAAATGAAATGGGGATCTTCGAAACACGAGCTTTGATTAACAAGAGCAAGTGTCAAGAATGACACTAAAGCATAACCCTTAAAAAGGGTATAACTGGAAACAAAATAAAAATAAAAATGTATTCTTTATTGATATGAAAAACCAATTGCTTAAGAAGCATTGGAGTAAAATACAAGAGGGGCTGCACCCCTTTATATACACAGCTGAAAGATGACTCAATAGAGCTGTTGGGCACAGTCCAACAGCTCTATTTAGAGCTGTTGGAATGTGTCAGTCCAACAGCTCTATTACTAGTCAAGTCTGGACAAGACTTGATTAGCAACAGTCATTCTAGTTCAAACTGAACTAGATGACATAAAGACAAAAAATAAAAATAAAGGAAAAAAAATACAGAAAAGAAGGAAATGAAAAATGTATTTATATATATATATATAATATAATATTATTATATATACATATATGTACAGTTTTACATTTTAACACTCCCCCTCAAACTTACGGTACAATGAGCGAAAGTTTGTCTAAGAGAAAGTGAAATCGGGGAGCAGCGAGAGGCTTTGTAAAGAAGTCTGCTAACTGATATTCTGAAGTGACATGGCAGATCAATTATCCCGTGTAGATATTCCTCTCTGACGTAGTGACAATCCATTTCGATATGTTTGGTGCGTTCGTGGAATGTTTTGTTACTGGCAATGTAGATCACACTTTTGTTGTCACAACACATTTGTGAAGCCTTTGTTGCTTCAACTCCCATGTCAGCAAGCAGTCGTCGGAGCCAAACTACTTCCATGGTCGTGGTTGCCATGGCTCTGTATTCAGCTTCGGTGGATGAGAGAGATACCTTCTGCTGCTTTTTACACCTCCACGAGATTAATGATTCCCCTAAAAAGACACAAAAGCCAGTGGTTGAGTGTCTGTTATTGGGATCACCTCCCCAATCAACATCAGTATATGCAATTAAATCAAGAGAAGAGGAGGAAGATAAGAAAAGTCCTCGTGAAAGAGAGGACTTGATGTATCTGATAATACGCATGACTGCTCCCATATGAACAGAAGTAGGAGCATGTTGAAATTGACTTGTTGTATGAACAACATGTGCTATATCTGGTCTGGTAATGGATAGATAGGAAAGTGCCCCGACAAGCTGTCTGTAAGGAGTAGGGTCTGCAAGAAGTTCTCCATCATCAATCTTCATTTTAACATTAACAACTTCTGGAGTGTCAACTTTCTTATCATCAGTAATACCAGACCTGAAAACAATATCAAAAGCAAATTTAGTCTGAGATAATAAATATCCTCTAGGAGAATAAGCAACTTCAATGCTTAAAAAATATCTCAACAAGCCCAAATCAGTCATTTCAAAATGAGATTTAAGAAGTGTTTTGATTGTTTCAACTCCCTGTTTATCGCTTCCGGTGATGATCATATCATCCACATAGAGAAGAAGCACAATGATCCCTACATCAGAATTCTTAATAAACAAAGCAGTGTCAGTTAAACAGAATTGAAAACCAATATCAATCATAACACGACTAAACCTATCATACCAAGCTTTTGGTGCTTGTTTAAGTCCATAAAGAGCTTTTTCTAAGCGAAGGACTTTACCCTTAGGAATACTTAGACCAGGAGGGGGTTCCATATATACTTCTTCAACTAACTTTCCATTTAAAAAAGCATTTTTGACATCCATTTGAAAAATAGACCATTTTTGATAGAAGCTAAGGCAATTAAGGTTCGGACAATAGTCATACGAGCCACCAGAGCAAAGGTTTCTTCATAATCAATCCCATATTCTTGGGCATAACCTTTGGCTACTAAACGCGCTTTATATCTTTCAAGAGTACCATCACTCTTGGTTTTAATTTTATAAACCCATCGACATCCTATAGTTTTCTTCCCTGGAGGAAGATCTTGAATATTCCATGTAGAAGCCTTTTCAACTGCATCTAATTCAGCTTTCATGGCTTCTATCCATTTGATATCATTTTTTGCTTGAAAATATGTGGATGGTTCTTGATATGAGTGAATTAATGCAATAACTGCCCTATATGTGGGTGAGAAAGACTCGTATGATACAAACTTTTCTGGAGGCCTCGAGATTTGGGATGATTGTCTAGTTGGAATGTTAGAATATTTCTCAAGTGCACATGGAGTATTAGACTCTTGTCGCCTGGAATATTGAATACTAGTATCTCTATGAATTTCTTCATTTTCAACATTAAGATCAATAATTCTTTGATCATCATCAAAGTTACAGTCAAGGTCATATTCATCAGATGTTGATGTTAGATCTAGCAAAAAGGAGTACTCAGTGACGTCTTTTAATTTTCTAAAATCAAAGAAGCTCTCCTTTTCAAGAAAGGAAACATTTCTAGACACATATAGTTTATTATTTTTGAAGTCAAAACATCTATAACCTTTCTGGTTTTCAGCATATCCTAAAAAGGCACAGTGAATCGCACGAGGGGAAAGTTTATCATTTTTGTCAGTAAATATGAAACATTTGCACCCAAATATTCTTAATCTAGAGTAGTCTGGAGAAATGTTCATAAGTTTTTCAATGGGAGTGATATTTTGTAACGAAGAAGATGGCATCCTATTAATGAGATAGGTGGCAGTTAAGGCAGCTTCTGCCCAAAAGTCTCTAGGGACTTGATTTGCTATTAATAAAGTCCTAGTGGTTTCTATAATATGACGATGTTTTCGTTCTGCCAGTCCATTTTGTTGAGGTGTATAAGGACAAGATCTTTGATGTGTGATGCCATGCAATTTAAGATAATTTTGAAAATCTGTGGATAAAAACTCTCCCCCTGAATTTGTGCAAAAAATAGTAATATCATTTTGAAACTTGTTTTTAACCATATTATGAAAAGTTTGAAAGTATGAAAATACTTCAGACTTATGTTTGAGAAAGTACATCCACGTATGTTGGGAGAAATCATCAACAAAAATAACATAGTAAACAAATCCTCCTTTAGAAATTACTGGTGCAGGACCCCAAACATCCGAGTGTATTAATTCAAGTGGTCTTGAAGAGAAAAAGGTTCTGTTCTGAAATGGTAATCTTTTCATTTTGCTGAGAATACAATCTTTACAATCAAATGATTCAGAGTTACAAAATTTCCCTAGATTTGGAAAATGTTGGATTTTGGCTATATGTGGGTGACCAAGTCTCTTATGCCACAGTTCTAACTCTATTTTTTGAATATTATAACAAAAAGCTTTCTTCGGCATTTCCAAAAAATCCATGTAATAGAGTCCTCCTTCTCTATGGCCTTCCCCAATCAGCTTGCCTGACTGGCGATCCTGTACCCAACAACCATGAGAAGAAAAAGAAATATTACACCCATAATCAGAAATTTGAGATACAGATAAAAGATTTAAATTTAATTTGGGAACATGTCTAATTTCTGGAATAATTTTTTTTTTTTTTTTATAAATTTTTTCAAAATTTCCTATTCCTTCTATTTCAAGAGAAGTCCCATCAGCAGTAAAGACCTTTGACACACTTGTTTTATTTTTAACACATTTGGATAGACTTTGATTATTTGGAGTCATATGAAAAGATGCACCAGAGTCAAGAAGCCAAGAAATTTTACCTAAATCAGAAAAAGATGAGGCTGCTGCGCCGGTTGAAGCTTCAGATGAGGAAGAGGCACCTTTGATGAGAGGCTGAAGAATCTCCATTAGTTGGGCCAGGGAAACTGGTGCATCCTGATCTTTAGGCTCCGATCCAGCAATTGCAGCTCTTTTTTCTCTCAGCTCCTTAAGTTTGGGACATTGTGGCCTGTAGTGTCCCGGTTCATGACAGTGATGACAAGTAACTTTCTTCTTATCATAGTCACCATTTTGTCGGTTAAAGTGAGGAGGCCTATATGATCGAACATGATTCCCTGGTCTAGACACGGCTAAAACGGAATCATCTTCAATTTTTAAAGAACCTTTCCGAAGACGATTTTCTTCCATTGTTAACTCTTCAATAGTTTCAACAATAGAAGGAATTTTTCCCCGG
The DNA here is from genome assembly GCF_984573655.1 of Nuphar pumila. NCBI lineage: Eukaryota > Viridiplantae > Streptophyta > Magnoliopsida > Nymphaeales > Nymphaeaceae > Nuphar > Nuphar pumila. The sequence continues at coordinate 125,525,102 of NC_143257.1, read as the reverse complement.
TGAAGTAGGGCCGATTTAGTGGTTTCAAATTCCGGCCTTAATCCAGTGATAAACTGGTAAAAATGTTCAGCATCGAGTTGTTTCTGACGAAGCTCGATGTCTTCGGCACAATGCCACTTTGGTTCTAAAAGGGAAAGTTCTTCCCAAAGTTTGGACAACCCATTGTAATATTCACGAATAGTTTTGTTTCCTTGTGTCATCATTCAAACTTTTTCTTGAAGGTTGCACACGTGTGCAATATCTTTAAGGGAATACATATTCTTAAGGTATTCCCATGCCTTATCGGCATGATCAAATTTGGCAAGACTTGAGCATTTTTTAATGTCAACGCTATTGATAAGCCATGACATTATCTTCGCATGAGATATTCTCCATTCTTTCCATTTCTTCTCGTATGAGGCAATAGCCTTGATTTTCTCCTCTTCCGATAGAGGGACCTCTTTATCTCCCTCCTTTTTAGTAAGAGATAGCTTAGGTTCCGAATCGGAACCATCCACAATCCCCCATAAGCCTTTTCCCCATATATGGTGCTTCATGATTGAAGCCCATGTTACATAGTTCGTATCGCTTAGTTTCATAGGCATGATGGTGACTTTATCATTGTCATCCATCGATTACAAGGAGAGAAAGAATAGGGATAGAAGAGAAACAAGAAGGAAAATGAAAAAGAAAGAAAAAAAAACAATACAATAAGATGTGAAATCTTCTCCAATGAAGTGATAAAACACTTCTCTTCAAGTGGCGAACACTTTTGCAAACGGACACGGAAACCGAGGCAGCTTTTCCTCAAGATTTAGTACTTCCGCGGCTCTGATACCATGAAATGAAATGGGGGGATCTTCGAAACACGAGCTTAGATTAACAAGGGCAAGTGTCAAGAATAACACTAAAGCATAACCCTTAAAAAGGGTATAACTGGAAACAAAATAAAAATAAAAATATATTCTTTATTGATATGAAAAACCAATTGCTTAAGAAGCATTGGAGTAAAATACAAGAGGGGCTGCACCCCTTTATATACACAGCTGAAAGAGGACTCAATAGAGCTGTTGGGCACAGTCCAACAACTCTATTTAGAGCTGTTGGAATGTGTCAGTCCAACAGCTCTATTAAGAGCTGTTGGACTGTGTCAGTCCAACAGCTCTATTACTAGTCAAGTCTGGACAAGACTTGACTAGCAACAGTCATTCTAGTTCAAACTGAACTAGATGACATAAAGACAAAAAATAAAAATAAAAAAAAAATACAGAAAAGAAGGAAATGAAAAATGTATTTATATATATATAATAATATAATATTATTATATATACATATATGTACAGTTTTACATTTTAACAGGGAGTTCACCTCTAATGACTTTATTTCCTTTCTTCAAAATAATGAGATAGGAAGACGGGTGTCCTGTCCACACACCCCTCAACAAAATGGGATTGCTGAGCGAAAACATAGACATATCGTTGAAAGTGCCATGAGTGTGCTTCATGACAATAATCTTCCCATTAATCTATGGACAAAATCTTTTCATTCTGCAATACATGTGATAAATAGACTGCCTATGGTTCTGGAAAATAAGTCCCCTTATTACTATCTTTTTGGAGCTCATCCTAATTATCATGATTTGCGTGCCTTCGGATGTGTTTGTTATGTGCACATTGATCGGTCCTTGAGAAATAAATTTCAGGACAAGGCTCAAAAGTGTAGATTTGTGGGATACGCAGACGACTACAAAGGATATAGGTGTTATGATCCAACCAACAGGCGCATCAGAATCTCGAGGAATGTCATCTTTGATGAGCAAAATTTTGATCACAGAGTCAACACAACGGACATGTCCCCTAACGCAACTGAAGTTTATTATCCTTGGCTGAATTCAGAACTTTTTACTAGCTTCAATGAAGTCTGTCTTCCAGATTGTGTGCAGCAAGAAGAAGAAGTGTTTGAAACCACCGGGACATCGAGATCACAGAATGAGAAAGAAGTATCATCATCCGTACCAGGCAGATACACGGGCATTTCCTATTCTAGACAGAGAACGAGAACATCAAGTTATCTAAATCCCGTCTCAGCAATCGACCCTACTCCCTCTCATACCCTTGAAGTTAGGAGATCAAATCACATACGACATCCTATTGATAGGTGGGTAAGCTACAACAACTTTTCCTTGGATTTTCAGCTGTTTTTAACAGCCCTCAATAAGGAAGATGAACCTATTATGTACTGTCAGGCAGCTACTTCTACCAAATGGGTCGAAGCCATGAATGATGAAATGCAATCATTACATGAATGTGGAACCTGGGAAATTGTTCTCAGACCACCTGACAAAAATGTTGTCGGATGCAAATGGGTCTACAAAATAAAGTATAAACCAGATGGAACCATTGAACGATACAAGGCAAGACTGGTAGCAAAAGGGTTCACCTAAGAAGCAGGGCAAGATTATGATGAGACCTTCAGTCCAGTGGTGAGAATGAGAACGATTCAAATCATTCTTTCCCTGACAGTTGAACATGGATGAAAGCTGAGTCAACTTGATGTAAAAAATGTGTTTTTGCATGGGGATTTGAAGGAGGAAGTCTATATGGAACAACCTCCTGGATATCAAGAACAAAACTGCAAAACCCATGTGTGCAGGCTAAAGAGAGCTATTTATGGTCTAAAACAAGCATTTCGTTCTTGGTTTGACATCTTCTCGCTTGAGATTCAAAAACATGGATTTTCACGTTCTCTACTAGACCACTCATTATTCATTTTTAGAAGTCAGAATATGACCACCCTTCTGTTAATCTATGTTGACGATATTGTCATCACAGGAAACTCTGAAGCTCACATCAAAGAAGTAAAAAACTTGCTAGGCCAGAGGTTCAAAATGAAAGATCTTGGTGTCTTGCGTTACTTTCTTGGTGTAGAAGTTGACAACCAGGCTCATGGTTTGACTCTCACTCAACACATGTATACAGTAGATGTTCTCAGTAAGGCAGGTATGAAAGACTGCAAGCCTCTAGGAACTCCAAGTGTGCTTCACCAAAAACTTAGCATTCATGATGGAGACCTGTATGAGGACCCTACCAGATATCGCAGTCTAATAGGGATGTTACAATATCTCACATTCACTCGTCCTGATATTGTTTATTCAGTCAATTAAGTGTCTCAGTTTATGCATGCACCACGTACTGGACATATGGAAGCGGTTAAGAGGATCCTTCGATATCTGAAAGGAACCATTAAGGACAGATTGATATATTCACCACATTCATCTGGCAGCAAGGATGAGCATGAACTTACTGTATATTGTGATGCAAACTGGGCAGGAGACCCTGATGAACGAAGATCTACATCAGGATATTGCATCTTCATTGGTAGAAATTTAGTCTCTTGGAGTAGTAGAAAACAAAAGGCCGTCGCTAGATCAAGCACTGAGGCTGAGTATAGATCCATGGCTGCCGCTACTGCCGAAGCCACATGGATCAAGTATCTACTAACTGAAGTGGGAGAAAAGATATCTCACTCTACCTTGCTGTGTGACAATCAAAGCGCTCTCAACATGTCATTCAATCCTGTACATCACAGTCGTGCTAAGCATATTGAGATCGACCAACATTTTGTGAGACAAAAGGTTGAAGAAAAAAAGATCGAGCTTGAGTTCGTCAATACTGAAAGACAAGTTGCAGACATATTTACAAAGGGTTTGACAAAAGATCGTTTTTGGATGCTTAAAGGCAAGTTGTTCATGGTCCAAAACCATGATCAACTTGAGGGGGGGTGAAAAAGTGTATTCTGGATAGTAAGACCCGGGTCCGGGTCCATTGTATGTACAGTCTGTATGTTTTATTTATTTTGGGTCTTTCGGGTTTGGACATTACACCAGACCTGGACCCATACTGATTCATTTACACTTATTAATAGAATGTTTAGGTCACGATTTCATTGATTGAAATCGTGACAGCCACACCCTTTGTTCTCCTTTTTCTTCTTTTCACAGGTGCCTCTCGAACTTTCAGTAACATCTTATGTATAGATTCTCTTTCGGATGGTTAAGAATTTAAACATTGCAGCTTCCTAGAAATAAATTTTGTTAAAATTTAGCTCATCTGAAGCAGTGTCATCGATATCCCTGATATTTTAAAAATACCGCGATATTATCAGCAATTTCAGGTTCACAACATTTTGTTATTTATTTGAAAATTTTCTTGTTTTTATATATTTTCAGCCTATTTTTTTGTAATTTTTGTCTTTTTTATTTTAAAACTTTTAAAACTTATTTGCTTATACTTTTACAAGGAAAATGATACAAAACATATTATTTTCTTATCTTTCTTATTTTCTATATTTTATTTTATTTTAAAACTGCCCATATTTTCCCGAGAAAACCACATATTGAAAATCTCTCTGGGAAAAGCCCTTTCCAATTCCCTTGAACGATACAGGTGACTATGATCTGAAGACAGAAGGGCCATGATGAATGTTCTGTAAAACTATCTTTCAGAAAAATGAAAACTCTGTGTGGCAATCAGTTCGGTTGCTTTGCATATTTAAAGGCAATCAGTTCTGTTGTTATCCATAGTTACAAATATTCTTTATGTTGTTTTCTGCAGTTAGAAATAGGGTGAATAGATTTGATTCAATCAGACTTTTAGCAGGATGTGGCATGTTTTTTTTTTAAATCTTATCAGATCTTGTCCAACCAGTTGATTTTGGTTGAATATGTCCAGTTTTTTGAATCATTTGGACTTAATCTTGTCAGGCCTGGTTCTGGACCTGATGCACCTTTAGTTATATGTGTATATGATGAGAATGATGGTGATGATTCTATTGCTGATGTTAATAAAAAAAGGGGTTTAAAACACATTCAATTTGGATTCAAATGTAGATGCACCTCATCTGGGTTGACCTGGATCCAATCCACTATGTTAGATCATGTTGATTTCTATCTGACGTGCTGCCCCTATTGAGAAGTAGCACATAGCTGCTGAACAACTGGGATAAAGAATGGCACTTCAGACTAGTCTTTTACACGTTTGAGTACCAGAGTTCACAATATGGAGGAAGGAAAAATCTTACCTTTCTAAATGTCAGGTCTGCATTGTTAAGCTAGAATATCAGCCATCTGTTTAATGCTTTAATATAAAAAGTTGTTCACAGTTGCTGCTATGTTATCTCAAATGCAGTTGTTGTCATTGTATGCATTTTTTCTTGTGTGAAGGCAGTTCTATCACTTTTTCCTTCTTTTTTTTTTTGTTTTCAATTTATTTCTTTTATTGCTACAGGGAGTTTTTGGTTGATCTCATGGGAGCCCCAGGAACTTTAATTCCAGCTGATATTTTCAGTACAAAAGATCCTGCTGCAGGCATGGATGATCATCAATTGCTAAAAACTCCACTTCTGAAGACCACCCAATCCTCTTGTCTTGATATAGCCAAAGTAGTGCCGTCAGGTAAGGACTACAAGGCAACTAATGGAAAATGCAACACAAAGAACAGTACGACTTCAGATTGGAACAGGGCTTCTGAAAAGTTGGTATCAGTAACTCCAGACTCCACTACAAGCAGTGGTATTATCTCTATCAGTTCTGGTTAAAAGTCTGATCACTTTTTGAATGGTTTGCCAAACCAGCCATATGAGACCTCATTGTTTTCAGCTGCAGCTTCATCTTCCAAGCAAACATGGAATGGAGAAACTTCCCTTGTTCATAATGAAATGAAAGAGAAGCTAAACATAACACCATATCCTCAAGAGCCTGTGGACTCCAAACAACTCTTTGCAGATCTAAATCCTTTTCAAATTTTTGGCACTGGTAAAATGTCTGCACAGAATAAAGTCAACGAGAACAAGGTCAATGAATTTCAGTGGCGTAGAGAAAACATTGCTGCTAGTCCTGGAAGACCACCTGTGCCAGCAGCGTGGAAACAACGTTCTAATGAGGTTCCTAGGACAAAACAGCAAGAGTTTGTTGAAGGCCTTTTCCCAAGAAAAAATTTAGCTGTCAAAGGTTTTAATGCACCTTCACCAACCCTGTCCAATTCCTCCACTGAGAACATGCTGGAGTTTCTGAACATTAATGTACCCAAGGTTTCTGGTGCTTCAAGTGTGAAGGCAAATGAAACAAATGATGTGACAGGTAACACTGTCTGATATTGATGTGTTTTTTGAGTAGACTACATCTCTTTAATTCTTATGTGGTGGTCGAATTGATGAGGTGGGTTACCCATTTTTTACTCTCCCGCAGGAATAGGGAAACTTTCTAGTCCAATTGATGGTTTTCAGGATCAACTTGGAAGAATTGAAAATCATGATAATGTGGCTTGTGGGAGGGAGGCCCCACAAAATACTGAAGTTCATGAATATAAAGGTTTTACTAAAAATGTCAGTGCAGAGAATGGTCAAAGGAGGTGCACCAATGATGGATCCCTTGGCCCCAAGATGTCTTTGAAGGAACAAGAGTCTTTAAACCGGACAGTCCATGCTAGTGCAAGTAGGTTAGATCCAATGTTGGATGATGTAGCTGAATGTGAAATTCCATGGGAGGACCTGGTTATTGGTGAACGGATTGGTTTAGGTACTACTCTTCTTTTTCTTTCCCTTCTGACATTTGAAGAATTACTATTGAATAACATTGGGATTATTTTGGCTATGCATATTGAGTTAGTAGTTGAACTCTAAAGATCTTTCAGAATCTAGTCTTCCATGTCTCAACTGTCATGTATTTCTTCTCCAGTTCCTATCAAAAGAAAAAGTGAAAATTTTATGATCTGATAATCTGGGGCTCCACACATTCATTTTGAATTTTGTAGGTTTGCCTTTTCCTGTTTCCTTTTGGAGCAGTTTACGTATGGCATGTAATCTTTGGAGTCAACCAAAAGTCAACTTTCGTACATTTGATATTATCATTTGAACCAGTGTAAAAGGATGATGAACTTTAGGATGAACTAACATATGGTATATGTTTATCTTCTGGTCAATTCAGGCTTTTTGAGCCTGCTGTTATCCAACTCAAATGTTGATATTTTGATGAGAACTATGTTGGCATCAATATTCTGTTGGATGAAATTATGTAGAAAATTCTATTCAAGTGTTGAACATTGTACATAATGCTTATCTTGGGAAGTTCAACATTTCAGCCATTTGAGTGGCCTATGACCTTTAAGGACAAAGTATTATTGGTTGAATTATCCATGGGTTTGAACCTTCTTTCTCAAGATCTTTTTCTTCTTTTCCCGTTTAGAGATTCAGAATATATGATGCATTATTTTCTCTGTGTAGGTTCATATGGAGAAGTTTATCATGCTGATTGGAATGGCACAGTAAGTTCATCATTTCTATTTGATGTTCTTTTTCCTTTTTATTCATAAGTGCAGGTTCATATGGTTCATGTGAAGAAATGAACTTCATTTGGCCTACTTCAAATCTCCATTTTTCTTTTCTTCTTTTTCGTGATTAGCCAAATCTCGTGGCATATTGTGCCCTGGATCTGATTTGTTCATTCATTATTAACACCAAACAAGTGATCACATCCACATCACAAACAAACCAATATATAAGACATAAAAGTCATCACAAGAACCAGTTGATGATCTAATGGATCCAATATAATAGATAAAGTCACGACAAGAACCGGTAGATTAGCTAATGGATCCAATTAACAAGTCATCACCTCTCTCTCTCTCTCTCGGTTTCTCACTCTCTCTCTCTGTTTGCTCTCTTCATCCCTCTCTCGGTTTTCTTCTTCTCTCCCCCTCCCCCCCTTTTGTTTTTCTTTTTTCCTTTTTATTTCTTCTTCTTCCTGCTTTTCCTTTTTTTTTCTTTTTCTTCCTGTTTTTCCTTTTTTCTATAGTTTATGTTTTTCAGTTATATATATATATATAACTGATAATCTTGTGTTTCAGTTATATATTATATATTCTGTATTTCAGTTATTATAATATGTATATTATATATATTCTGTGTTTGTGTGTTTCATATATATATCATGTATGTATATTTGACCATTTGTTCTCTGTATCTTTTCTCACACACACACAGATGCTGATGCACACATGTATATCTGTTTTCTGTGTGTGTATATATATATATATATATATATATATATTAACATACTGTAAGCATATATTATATATGACTATATGTAATTATGTATATGTATATATTGTATAGTTTTTGTGTACTGTTTCTGCTTTGTATTTCTGTTTGTCTCAATTATTATCTGTTTTCTTATCTTTCACACACACACTATATCTGTTTTCTGTCCTAATTCTTGGCTCATATAGTTTAGTTTTAGGATCTTTATAGTTTAGAGATGAAAATTATTAGCATATGAGGCGTTTAGTTATCATGAACTATCAATAGTTCAGTTATGACTTTGATTTCAATTTAATATTAAGGCTTTAATTGTGTTTAAATTATTTAGTTGTCTTTTATTTACATTGTCAGTTGCATAGTTTGTTTATTCACATTGTTAGTTGTATGGTTTGTTTATTCAATTGTTCATTTATTCTTAAGTTTTTTACCAGGTTATTTAATATAATTGCTTTATAGTGTTCGGCGACGTGTTTTGTCTATTGCATATTGTTGATTGATTTCATATTGTATACATGTTATTAATTTTAGCATTTTGTTTACATTTTTTTTTAATTGGGGTACCGACTAGTCTACCTAGTCCCACCTAGTCCCCGACTAGTCTTTTTAGGGGCTCACCACCTAGTCACTGCCTACCGCCTTTGACAACTAAGGGTACAAGTACAACCATTTTTATGAAATTTTGAATATAACTTGTATATAAAGGGATATGGAACAATAGTCAAAATAGACTAATAGAGTGACTGTGTGACATAGCTTGTTGGATAGTTATGTAGGTTGTAGTATAGCAATCTTTTATGGTTCTTTTTGCTTTTTGATCACTATCTTGCTTAGGTGTTGATTTTGTCTTTAGGAAACCGAAATCCAGAATGCCTCTCTTCTTAATTACCTCTGATAATCAGATAATATGCTATGTTATTCTTCAACAGTGATTGCCATGAGACTGGCTATGGATTGCCAGAGATTGTAAGCTTCATAGCTGAAAATATGGCTATGGATTTGCAATTATTTTTTAATATATCTTCATAGCTGAAGATATAGAGGGTGTATCATAGAAAAAAATCTATTGCTAGGGTCTTTAGTTTTTATCATTATCTTAGACAGGTGCTCCTTTCCCTATCATGAAATTAGGCCTCTACTTATTTATGTTGACCATGTGCAATGGATACTAAATTGGCTTATTGTGAAGAACAGAAAGTCTTGGACTTTCTGGGTGCTTTTCTATCAACTGGATAGGTAATTATTATGCATCTCCACCATGGAGCTTTGACCTTGATCCACATGTTGAACACCTGTTGGACAAGCAACCAAAGTAGTATCATTGAGTGAGACCTGAAGTTCAACCTCATCAAATAAAGTGGATACGTTTCACATCAACTGATTGGTGATGATGTTGGTGGTGACCCTTAGTTAATTGTGCATATCAATGTGCTGCTTTATGAGGGGCTTGAAGAAAATTGTATTGTAGAGCTATGTCACGTGGACTCTCCATTTTGGCCTCTGACATGGTTGTAGAGTTGCGATCAGGAAATGTGAGGTTTTGCTTTAGAGTAGGCTTGTGCCATATTTTGTGAGGTTATGGACTTAGCTTTTATTCATTCCTTTCAATTTATATCAGAAACAGTATTTATCATGGTAGTCTCTTTCATTTTAATTTCTTTTTTTCTTCTAGTGTTCTTTATGAGGTTTGTGGGATATGGAACTGAACATTTGGATTTTCTTTGATACCCAATGATGCCAGTAGAAGAGCAAACTTATCACTAATGCTTGAGGACTGTCAAATGCTGTCTGTCACAACTTTCTAATGTATTCTCTTGAAATTTGTGTAGAAAATTTTTCTGAAATGTATGATAGTTTTTCCAGATATCCTTGTTTGTTTCACAGTTTTCTTGTGTATTTTCATGAATTTATGTTAAAATTTTTTCCGAGACATATGATAGCTTTTCCAGAGCTCCTTAGTTTTTGGGTTTTTTTTCTTTGGAATCCAGGTATCCTTTTTTGTTTCACTTTTTGGTTAAATTTAACATGATGCCTATTAGTTAAATTCAATATGATTATGATCAGCACTTTTTTTTGTTTTTACCTCGGAGAAACTGCCCCAGGCGCAGAGTCCTAGCCGCACTGGCTCAGCCTGCCGTACTTACGGTCGCTGTCCTGTCAGCGTAAAACACTGAGGGCTTACCCCTTGACAACCAGGGAGTTACCAAGCTTTGGCTTGTGCAGGGGGTGATGCCCATGGGATTTGAACCTAGACCGCCTGTCAAACGCTCTAGGTCCCATCCCACTACGCCAAACCCCTTGGTTCTATGATCAGCACTTATTTTGAGTGTTTTATGGTGGTTTGATTTTGAATGCCAGGAAGTAGCTGTAAAAAAGTTCTTAGATCAGGAATTCTCTGGGGATGCACTGCAGGAATTCAAGACTGAAGTAAGTTCAATGTTTCCTGTTTTGTAAGCAATTTGCAGGGTTCTGACTATATTTTGCAAAAGTGCTCAAGTTTGCTTCTACTGAGAGTATAAAGGGACTGTATTTCTTATGTCAGGTCAAAATCATGCGCAGGCTGCGCCATCCAAATGTTGTTCTTTTTATGGGTGCTGTAACTCGTCCTCCTAACCTTTCTATTGTCACCGAGTTTCTTCCTAGGTAAATTCAGTGGCTTTTTATTAAATCTATTTTACCTTCCTGGGTAAATTCAATGGCATTTCTAAGCTTTTATGAAGATACCTAAATGCTCTTCCGTGAAATGTAATGTTCTTTAAGCACCAATACCATGTAAAATGCCACTCAATCATTATCAATGATACATTGCTGCTATACGCAAGTCCCTACTGATGGTGAACATTCAAATTCCAAATCAACACAATTGAACAGAAAAGAGTAAAATGGAAAATACTCCGGGTGGCCAAGTCTATTATGTCATGAAAATGCTGATTTGAGGATGATCATCAATGTGTTTGAGCTTTAATTTGATTTGCGTCAACTGTTTGAGTTATGGCAGCGTCTCATGGTTAGTGGAAACAAATTGAGCCCCCATTGAAAAGGGTGATGTTACAAAGAAACCTCATGTATGTTGCACTCCAACTTATCTCTGTCATCCTTTATTAGATGCTAAATTGATGGGGTAGATGTGCTCTTAAGAAAGGCATGACATTGCTTTGATTTGTAAAAGCATGATGCAGGCTTTTATTTCCTGCCAACGATGTAACGTGGGTGCTTCAAAGTGGGTTCTAGACCCATCTTGACAATGGTACTTCATTGGGTATGGGTGAGGGCACTTTGGGTCTAATCCACTGCCTCTTTTCATCCATTTTAAGGTGCATAAAGGGTATATATATATGCATACCCTTACCATACTTTTAGAGATTTCGGTGTCTTACCCCAGGTACCCCACATCACACCCATGCCTGTACCTATGTGACATAACCTGCTGATGAGATGAAGTAGAACATCTTATACTATAGTTACATTTTTTGGTGCTTCCAACATCCAAAAGCATCTATAGCCACTAGTCCTCGACTAGTCGAGTTACAACACCCATAAAAAGAACAAAATTTGGATATAAAAAAAGTACACAAAATATACATAAAAGTATGTTTAATTCTTTTACTAATAAGATGATTTCATTACACAAGTACAAAATTACACATGCTTTCACAAAATATATTAATATACATAGCCAGAATATACATATATATATTCAATTATTCATAACATATTCAGTATAATCAACAAAATATGCTTTCAACCTTTCGCAGAAGCACAATAACACATACATATTTAAATAACACATTACATAATTCATAATGTTAAACATGCTTTCAGGCTTTATAGAAAAATTCATCAGAAATAAAGTGACACACACATATATAAAAAACATAATCAATTAAAATTAATTGTGCATGCTTTTAATGTTTCACAGAAAAAATCCTAAAAGCAAAGTAGCACACACACACATATAAATATAATAATTAATCATGTTTTCATGATTTCATAGAACAAATCACATAAACACATGCACATACATATAATTATATATATACAAAAAAAAGACTATATATATATATGTATATATATATATATATATATATGAATGATAAATAACTAAACTGTCCTCATGCCTAGGCTGAGGCAGCTTAGTCACTGACTAGGCGCCTTAGTCGGTGCCCAGTCGGCAAAATTGGTACCTTTTAAGGTACCCACCTAGGAATTGCAAAGCCTAGGCGTTTTACTTAGCCTAGACCGACTAGGCAGACTAGTCAGGGCTTTTGACTAGTCCCACCTAGTCCTCGACTATTCGTTTTAGGGGTCTACCGACTAGGCACCCCTAGCGCTTTTGACTACATAGCCACTAATATCCATTAGTGCTTTCAAAAAGCATTTTTTTGGTGATGGATATTTTAGTTCATGAGGAAGAGGTTTACGTTTCCCAAGGGGGATCCCATCTTAAACCATATCATTCATTAAACGGAGAGTTTGGGCAAAAGTTAAAGTTGATCCCTGTAATATGGAAAGAAACTTGACATATGGTTCCTACCCTTTTGGGAAAGAAACTTGACATATGGTTCCTACCCTTTTGGGAAAGAAACTTGACATAAGATTATTGCCCTTTCCTTTTCTAGCATTATTATGGGTAATTGATTGTTCATAACTTCAGAATTGTCAAAGATCATGTTGTTGATGTGATGTTGCCATTATCCTGGACCATGCCTTGTAGTGATGCAACTTGCAAGCATGCAGGATTTGATATTAATGTTATTCCTGAGAATGATCTTTGAAAGTATTTTTCCTTCCCAGCTCTCCTACTGTTGACTTCTGAGGAAGTTGGATGACTATTTTTCATAGGATGGTATGGCATATACTTTATTGGCTTGGCATGTTTTCTTGTTTTTCCAGAGGGAGCTTGTACAAGATTCTTCATCGTCTTAATTGTCAGATAGATGAGAAAAGCCGAATCAAAATGGCTCTTGATGTGGTATTGGCCTATGACTCGCCTGTTTTGTGTGCGAAAGTTCACAAGTTCCCAGTTGCCTGATGTGAAAATTTTTCTATTCAACAGGCAAAAGGGATGAATTGCTTGCATACTAGTGTACCAACAATAGTTCACCGTGACCTGAAGTCACCAAATTTGCTCGTTGACAAGAATTGGAATGTTAAGGTACTAATGGCAACAGATTTTAATAGGTCCTATGTGAAATTATTCGTTTTCATAATTCTTTTACCACATTTTAGTTTGATGTTTTTTATTCATTTATTATGTCTGTAATACCATATGAAAAGCAGTGGAGTACACTAGTATGATTCAAACATTGGTGCTGTTTACTGATGAATATTGCCGATACAAGATCTGGCTATAAGCTACTTGCTGAATCATTCTTGTGCAGAATATCCTGTCAAGCAGATGTAGTAGGACGTTCATCTTGAGTGTAACTTGCACTCAGATCTCAACAAGTTTTTTTATTCTTGTCATATTTTATCAAAGCCTTAAATCATATCATTGCAGTGTTTCAGTATCGCTTAATTCATTGAAATGTCCATGCTTACTGTCTTGCAGGTTTGTGATTTTGGGCTTTCACGTATGAAGCATCACACATTTTTATCTTCCAAATCTACTGCTGGAACTGTAAGAACTAGAACACATAAGCCATGGATTGTTAAGTTGCCTGCCAAAATTATGAATATGCATGATGTGGGGAAGAATGTCTTATCTGATATCATTTTGTGTTGTTTCAGCCAGAGTGGATGGCGCCTGAGGTTTTGCGCAATGAACCATCCAATGAAAAGTGAGTTTGAAATTAGTAATGCCTTCCTGAACTATACATATTGATGGTATTTAGTTGATTTTAGTTTGTGTTATTTATTATGAATCTTATAAAAGATCTGAGTTTTCATTGGAATTATTCTGGTAAATAAGGAAAAAAGTATTAAATACAATTAAAGGTATCACAGGTGGACCTCCTGCACATTAAGGTCATGTTTGCAATGCCCTGTGATTGTAAATCACAATCACCATACTTCCTCATGGTTAGTGGAACATGAAAAAGTAGTAGTTTTGAGTGTGATTGCTTTTGTCCCTTTGTGCCTTGAAACTTGTGAAAGTAGATAACAAGATTGACCTTGTGATCTAGGCATGTTTGCAATGCTTGTGGTTTTGTAAGTTGTACAGGTTTCTTGTGATTTTGAATCACACTTTAGAACTTTCACAGGGGCATTGCAAACACACAAATGACAAAACTGTAACCCATGAATGTGATTCCATAAGTGAATGTTGAAGTCTCAAAACTTGTTAAAGTTTTACACAAGTCTAACCCTGTGAATAATTTTCACACGCATTAGATGCTTAACTGTGAATATGATAAAGCAGTGACATGACATTACATGACACATTCTCACATGATGGATTTTCACACAAGTCAAATTCAAAACCTAAAAGCAAACATGAGAAAGTTCATGCCTGAGAATGTGAATCACATAAATCACTTTCTCAGAGACAAAACATTAATAGATCAATAACCTGTGATCAAAACAAGCATGCCCCTACTTTATCTGCCTCTACTTTCTCAAGCTTTTACTTTCTCACCTGTGACCAAAACAAACATGCCCTAAATAATAAGTCCATGGACAATGTAGCACGGAAGGAGTGGACTCTTTTACTATATGACTCAATAGTTTTGCTGCCTCAAGAATATGACTAGGAATTGTACTGTTATTTGTGACCACTAATTTACTAGATTTTAAACAGGTGTGATGTTTATAGCTTTGGTGTCATACTGTGGGAGCTTGCAACTTTGAGAATGCCATGGAGTGGCATGAACCCGATGCAAGTGGTTGGTGCTGTTGGATTCCAGAATCGTCGTCTTGAAATTTCCAAGGAAGTGGATCCCTTGGTTGCGAGGATAATCTGGGAATGTTGGCAAACGTATGTATCTTGTCCTTGATTTAGTTCATTGAATCAAATTTGAATACCCATTGGATTGAGAAAATTGTCTTTTATGATAGTCTTGTTAGTATTAGGATGTAAATATTTCAGATTTTAGTGAGATCTTGCTGGAATAGAATCTGACCTGATCAAATAGCATTGTTGGATTCAGGATTAAACAGTCACAGGCTCAGAGGCCTCTTTAACTGATGTGGATCTGATTAGCTTCTTACTGTTACAGGGCCTACATTTACAAATCAATAATCTAGTTGGGCTTTATTGACCACAAAGCCAATGCAGACTTCTTTTAGTATTATATATTTGGAAACTTCCATTTAGGGTCCAACCTTTTGCCCCTAATCCCAAAAAAGGGCTTCACTATTTCCTGATATGGACCTCTGTCTTTCTGAAAACTGTCAAACAGAGTCCTGTACTCTTACCATTAATCATTAACTCAGGTTACATCTCAGTTAAATTGAGTCAAGTGACAGTAATATCCTCAAATGACTAAAATACCTACCTTTTCTTTTTATGAGGGTAAATAACCCCAAAGGGAAATATAAAAACTCAAAAGAATCATGTTTTCAAAGATGTTGGAGGTTCACCTGAGGTCTCTATTTGACAATGTTCAGAAAAGGTCCGGACCATTTTTGGAATTAAGGGCAAAAGGTTGGCCCCTAAATGGAATTTTCCCCATATATATATATATCTTTTAGCATAAAAAAATTGTCGTCCATCGTGCGTTGACCACGGATGGCAGGGAGAGCTGTTGGCAGCCAACCCTGGCCAACACTTCAGCGCCGTTCATCGTGGGCGATGGACGGTGCTAAAGCATCCCCGCGTGCGTTGAGTGTGCAAAATCACCCTTTAGCGGCGGGCGCTATCCACCGCTAATGGGTCCTTTTAGCACAAAAAAAATTGCGTTGTCTATCACGTGTGCGTTGATCACGGTTGGCAGCTACTCACTCCCTATAGACGCCTTATTTTCCCTTTTTTTGTCTGACTAAAAGAGGAGGCTTTGCTTCTAGGAATTCTTATATGATTAGGAACCAGATTCAGAATGTTCATATGATCGAGTCTGAACTGGAGGTACTGAATTGCTGCTTAGGTTGAATATGGGGTTTGATTGGAACATGGATCCTGCCTATGGTGTTACTTTAGCTATCTATTCAGCACAGGACTACAGCCAGTTTTAGGATGTGATGGAAATGTTTTGCTGTTTAAATACCCTGAACCCAGTAGTTACCAAAATTGCCTTACAGTACTTATTATAATTATCAAGCAGGTGCTTCTTTTACTCAAATCAACGGACTATGATCTATAGATTGCCAATGCTGAGCAGAAATTTGATATTATTTCCGGCTAAGGTTTTAAAAAATACTTGCCTTTCTGATAACAAATTTGTTGCCCCTTGTTTATAGATTTTATCTGCTTAAGTAGTTCCTTCTCCTGAATGAGAAATATAAGCTTAAAAATGGGTTCCTCTATCGTGGCCCACCAACCATGGGCCCAAGCTGCACTTGGTTGGCAGAGTCTGGTAAGCCTTGCCTTGGCCCAAACTGTCACAGACCATTCTTTGATTACAAGTTTTGCTGTCAACTATTTGAGAAGAGAATATAATGCATGGACACAATGCTCCTAGGTCTTGATGATTCTTGTATTGTATTGATTTATCATTTTGTTGATTACTTTCACTTTCAATGCAGTGATCCAAATCTGCGCCCTTCATTTGCTCAGCTCACAATGGTGCTTAAGCCCTTGCAACAACTTGTCGTGCCGAATCATCAAGACTCACAGAGCTCACATCTGCTGCAGGAGGTCTCTGTAAATTCTACTCCATAAGTCTGTGAAAGAACAAAAGATTTCGGATAATTTTTGTAGAGTCAAAGTTAATGTATTCATGTAGCTCGTGTTGGTGTGTGTGCATAAGGAATTCTTGTGGCGCATCATAGCGGCAAAGAAGGAAGCTGCTGTGGTCTTATACAGGGGATAGTGTTGTTCAGGGGGAGTATTTGTAAATTGTATATGAAATTACAAAGTAAATAATAAACATGCTCCTTTGCCCCCCCCCCCCCCCCCCAATCAATCCGTGTTCATTTCTGATTTGTAAGCTCTTCGAGATAAAACTATATATAAATCTGTTTCCAACTCTGCCCAATAGAAAAAAGGGAGAAAATTTCTAAATGCAGGTGCAGAATGCTCTAACGAAACCTTTCTGTATTAGCAAAAAGCTGCAATCTTACCCGGGGCTCCACTTGTCTGGTAGGAGCAGCTAGTGCACGTCACCTTGTGTTGGGACGTTGCAGGTTCAAAACCCTATGGTATAGTTGTATAGCTGGTAGAGGTCTGCCTAACAGGTTCAAAACCCAATGGTATAGTTGTATAGCTGGTAAGGGGTCTGCCTAACCCCAGCTTGCCTTTAAAAGAAAAGATGCAATCTGCTTGCTGCATGATACTACAACCAATTCATGCAGGAAACTGCTCAAGCAAGCATTACATAAGATCGACATTTTAACTGAAGCAAACGGTCAATCATTGCAATGGGAAACATAGCTAGTTGCATTTCCCCACTGATTTGAATTTACATTTTGATCCTCCTAAAGTGACACATGGCTACACTTTAGAGTACCGTACTCTAGCTAAAACTCATACGTGCAAGTTTTATTTCATCAATTTACCCCCAAGATATCTGTTCAGGGAATGCACTTTTGATCGAGTAGTTTCGACAAAAACTCTCAACCGTGACATTTGTACACATTGTAGTTCATTGAATTTAAAGCCTTAAAAAAATGCTTATACATGCAAACGGATGATCTAAAACTGTTTTTGACTAAACAAACCATATAAATAATATATACAAGGGTGATCCACAAAAAACTCAAGATGGTACCAAACGGGCTATTCACTAAATGGTATGGTATGCTCGAGGGTAGCCAATATTTTCCCATATATACATATACATAATCATACTTGCAGTGCACTTCTGTCTTTTAAATGCAAACTAAAGCTTTAGGAGATCATATTTTGCAGGAGAAATCTGTCAAAAAATTAGGAAACTCAACATTCCAATTTTCCCCAACAAAGCGAGCAATTTTCACACAAATTTATGGATGAATAATTTTCTATTGAATTTTTACTCTACAATTTCAGCTCTTAATGATATATTTTGAGCAAGATGATTCTTCCGGTGAAGTCTTCTGTGAGCCCGACTGTGTCTTTTAGGTGAAATGCTAACAGTTTCAGAGCCCCTCTCCTCAGAAACTGAATGCCCCAAAATGCAGTCTAGAGGGTTTGCAACAAAATCCTCCTCGGTTTTCTGGTACACAAACAATTTATATTCAGAACCACAGTAGTCCTTAGAGCTCGATGAACTAATAAGCACTGTTTTTAGATTTAAGAGCATGTTTGAAACCATGGCAGTTGGAGAAGTAGCAAAGCCATTTTCCCAGGTGAGAGTTTTCACATAAGGCTTGTGAACATGTGATTTATTTTATCATGGAAAAATGATCTGAAAGTTTCATAGATAAGAAAAATTTTCTGTGCATGTTTTCCAACTCTCCTAGGAAAAAAAATTTGAGCAAAAATTTCAGGGGCAGCGGTCTGCTTTACAGTGATGGTTGAAATCATAGTTTTCAAGTCAAATGGAAAATCCATTCAAAAGCAAGTATTTACTTTCCGTGGACAAAAAAGGCGAAAGACTTGTTGGCCGTTTTCAAATTGAAATTGTGATCATATAGCAATTAGTGTGCTCAGTTATGCTTACAGGGATCTCCTTTGGTATGTAAATGAACTTTTCGTTTAAGCTTTCTGGCTCACTGCTGCCATCATGTTTAGAGCTGGTTTTCTCATGAACTTTCTCTTGTTCGTCCTCACGAGGTTGCGGAGCAGTGTTGTCTCCATAGAAATGGCGCTGGCGCCATCTTGACAATGGTTTTTCAGGACAGGTGTCATTGAATACTTTCTCAGAATAGAAATGCTTCTTAACAAGCTGCATTCTCCATGGATCATTCTGATACTTGGTCAATATTCTGCAACAAGTTACAGTGACATGATTCAGAAAGTATAACAATCTCTCTCTCTCTCTCTCTCTCTCTCTCTCTACAGATGACATACATCTTTGCAAGCTCTCGCTGCATGCGACTTCCCTCTAGTGCAAGAATTTGATCTAGGCATGAATTATGACATCTGTCAAATCTCCACAAACCAAAAAGAAGAGCAGCACCTACAGTCAGCAGAAAATAGGAACTATGTAAATTAATATCTTTACGTTGTAATCTCTTTCTCTCTGAAATGGTAAATTCAAGCACGACTCCTAAAATCTAAACAGGACATGCAAGAAAAGATAAAAGGTAAAAAAGGCATTTAAAAAAAAAATCAAAGATGTGCCAGGGTCATCCGATGATTACAACATGTCACATGATCATGCTGCACTTGATGCCTTTTCAGCTACAAGCACAAAAACATTTTCAACCTAGAGACACTCCACTGCATCTTGACAATAATAGAAAGATCACAGACAATAGACTATATAGAAAAAGTGGGGCCAAATAGGGGTCTAAGCAAACAAATAACGGGAGGGAGGAATCATGCCTTTATGTTGCTTTGGGAGTTCCCTTTAGAACTTTAGCAGGTTTATGATTACCACGTAGAACAGAAAACTGAAGCAGCCATTTGCATTATGACTTTTCTTTTAAGATGGTGGATGTGGGGTTAATGTAACAGATAGTGCCATAAGATACAACTCAAGCTGGATCATGTCAGACTAAGACCACTCTAATTTGCAAGTAGTTCATTTGGTTAAGCATATAAACTAGTGATATGCAAATGTCTGTCCAAAGTGGATGACTATGATCAACTTTTGCTGGATCCAGAAAAATGGCTGGCTTAGCTAATTCCTTAGAATCAGTTCAACCTGTTAAACTTGGTTAATATTGGTCCTACTTTCTGATGATACTCCACCTATCTTAATCAGTATTCAATGGAGAGAATTAATCTTCATTGTAGGGGTTAGCCTGAAGAGAGCCCCTACTCTTGGGAAAAGAGAACTCTGTTCAAATTTTCAAGCTCACGCCATTTGACAGAGGGGAAGGATTAGTGTGTTTGCTCACTGAAGCAGGTCTTATGTGAACTGAAAGGATTTGCAGGCCAAATGCACCAACTTTGCCAATATCGACTTGGATGCTTATTAATATTCAGCATGATGAGTTGACTAAAAATCATGATTTTAAGAGGAATCATCTTCTTATGCATGCAGTTTTACTCGTTCATGGAGAAGAACATAGCTCTCCCATGTAACCTCCCTGTAACCACATTACAACATCCTATCAAGATTGCCTTATAAAGCTTGACACGGTGAAGATTGGAGGAAGAAGATTGATAATTGCAACCAATAACGACAAAAACCTGATGCTGCAAGCTTGGAAATGCAGGTGCACAACTCATGATAGAATTGGGAGCTGCCAGGCCACTTCGAGTTATCTTGCTTTATTATTTTCTGGCTTCACAGTTAGACATGCACACGACATAGACATCCATCCACCCGCACATGCATATACTCTTTAAAATGTAACAGAGAAGAAAAACTCTTCAGGTAGAAGGGGCCCATCAAAGATGAGAAAGAACTGCATGTTACAAAGGCTCTGTCACAAGACATGGATGAGACCACTGAAAGCAAGGATATCTACATTCTCATATAAAAATACATGTATGTCTAGCCACCAATAATGGAAAAGAATAAAATATCCCAAAGACACAATATAACTAATGTTCCCAAAAGAGGTAAAAGGAAATGAAACCTAAGTGATAAGAACATGAGAGAGAAAGGCATAATATTAGATTCTATTGCATCAAGGTGCACAATATCACCCTAAAGAACAAAATGAATACAATTTCATACTTCTGAAGACATGATCCTTAAGCAAAGATGAGAGTAATTCAATATGATGGATCTCATGCAGGCTGCACAACATGGCGCACTACCTTTTCCTTTTTCATTTTTTCACCAAATGATTCTTGTACCATGTTATCGGAATGAGCAGTTAGATATCTTGCTAGAAAGATTTTCAGTTTTCACACGTAACCCACAGTTGAAATGGCAATGATGAGGTAAGCACTATCCTTGAAAGTTTGCCATTCAAACAAACAAATTCAATAAAATTAAATCATCGACCATCACGCACAGCCAAGCAGCAGCTCGAAATAACATGATTAGAGTGAACTATGCTAAGGGATAACCAATTACCTCCAGATAAATTGATTCGATACCTATAGGCAAGCCCCTGTGTTGCTGTCAAATTGAAATTACACTTCTTTAACAAACTACAAAAAATAGTGCATTAAATCAAGGCAGACAAGCAGTCAAAGTTCATCTATCTAGAACACTATAAACTATAAACAAAAGATGTGCCAGAGCGAAGAGCAAAGCATAGTGAAAACACCAGAGCAAAAAATAGTGAAACAATATACAATGGGAACAAACTACAATGATGGAGTGCACTAAAACCAGGAAGCTATGAACTTAAAGAATCAACCCTTCTATATACAGAGGACTTGCCAGCATCAAGACCCAAACATGATGAGAACACCATACAAGGGCTAAATAGGTGGTGATGACAAGGCCAAGGCCCTTCTGAGTGCCATGAGTGTCCGGAGGGACAAGAATATGTGCATGGATAATGCATCGGTGCGTGCACACACATGCAAAAATAGATGCATGTATGCATGCACATGCACTACAGGGAAAGAATTTGGCAAGAGAGAAGTTATTGTATGTTGTGTATTACATTAGGAGACGCGTTACTTCTAGTTATGAGTATTACAAGGATGGTAATACCAATGAGAAGAAAGAAGTATGTATACCTACAATTGAAATACTAGGAATATGACCCTAGAGGTATCTTGTTACATAGACATCTTGTTACAAGAACATGTTTGGGTGTTGACCCATGGTATCAAGAGGGTACATTGAGAGGTTATGTGATGTATAAGAAACTTTAATTAAAAACAGGATACACTATATGTTGTCACGAATGGTGACATGAGCTCGCAGGTGTTTGTGGCTTGAGCGGGCTTGCCAGATGTGAACATGCATATACCAACATCGTAGGAGAATTTTTGCGACAGTTGAGTGAGCTCATGTCATTTGGATCTAAGGGATTTGTCCTCCTCCACGGGGCTTAGCGGACTCCGATACTCGAGGCGAAGGTGGAGCAGTTGCAGTATGCCTAGTAGTGCACTATGTCGACTACAGGGAGAGGGATAAGGTCCAGGACTTTAGTCCCAGTGAGAGGGATGCCTTGACGAAGAGTCCTGGACTCTGGTACAAGCATCACAATAACTATCAAGAATTTTATAAATGAAATGGATGAATAAACACCTCTTGAATAGACTGGTGATGCCCATAGTACCGAAGGAGTGGTGCCCTCCTGGTTGTAAACGAGATCATAACAATAAATATATATGGTGCATAACATGTAATGCAATAACAATTAAATAAAAAGATTTAATAAAATATTCATGCATGTAGGTAGACACAACATGAGTTTGTGAGTTCAATGCATGGCATACCTGAGGGTCGACTCCTGAGTTGGGAGAGTCGACTACTCTTCGGTTTTGGTTTGATGCTTTGCTCTGAGAGTCGACCCCTGAGTTGGGTGAGTCGACTCCTCCTTATTTATGTTTGGTGTTACGTTTTATGTTGAGGGTCAACCTATGGTTCAACAAGGTCGACTCCTCACGAGTCTCTTTTTCAGTGTGAGTTCTCCTAAAGATCGACACCTAATGAGTTGAGAGTCTACTCTTCCTACTTGGGAAATGAATTTTTGGTAAAGTGACCTTTCAAAGTGACTTAATCTCGTGTTATTACCTTGTGACACTCGTGTTGAGTAGTTGGATCACACTAAGACGTATGTTATCTCACCCCTTCAATTGTTACTATTTTCAGGTGCCCAACGGTAGGCGAATATGGCAGTGGAAGACACATGGACAGCTCGTGGACATTCAAGGATATGGACCCGAGACTGCTTCTATAATTTTGGAAACTTTGTACATAGATGTACATAATGATAAACATTTTGTATAAGATACATTTTGTGAAATGAATGACCCTTATGTTTTGCACAAGTGTGCAAATTGTCCGGTGAATTTTGGATCCTGGTTTGGAAACCTGCGTTCAAAAAGTAGTTTTAAAGTAAGAACAATCTTCCGCTGTGTTTTTGAAAAAGAGAAATTAAGGAAAAATAAAATAGTGAATTTTATGTTAAATATTTCAAATATCGCCCTCGGGGTTTACACCATATCTAGCAATTTGATTTCAAAAACAGTTTTGAGTATCAATATTTTGGTGCAATCTAAACACTTTCGGTCCCTTTCTAAAAATATGCTTTAATATTTAGATGTATTGATCCAAATCATGTTCTATGACAAATGAACCATGATAAATCCATTTATATAGTTTATATGCTTAAAAGTGCATGAACTGTCTCTTAGAATACATATTCACGCCAATTGTACTCATTACCAAACTCTTGGTGTACACATCCACACCAAAGACTTATCTAATAAGTGTGTACATGGTGATTGAAAAGAAAAAATTTACATCATGAAAGTTGCATCTGTTATCTGTTATATGTATAGGGTTAAAAGTTGCTGCAATCGTTTGTATGTTCGATCGACTTAGCAACTTCCTTTTTTTAATTTTTTTGTTCCAAGTGACCCCGTGGATGTGATCTACATGTTTTTAGTGGGAACCAGCTTTAAATTCGCTGGAATCCGACCTGTGTACAGGCTTTTCCGGTGTTGCAAAAATCAACGATTGTAAATGCACCGATTATTCTAGACTCAAAAAAACATATTTTTTAATCGAAAAAGCATGATCCAAGGGTTGTTTCCCACTAAATCAAGCATGCTGAACACATCAACGAGTTTAGATTGAGTAAAAACAACTTGCATTGTGAGATTCCAACTATATTAAATATAAAACCATATATATAATTATATATAAGCTATTTCTCCCGATATTATAGGTTTGGTGATAAATCTCAAAAAGAACTCGGGGCTTAAAAAAATAAAAAAATATATAAAAATAAAAAAATAGGTAAGAAAATATCATGTTTGGATAATGAAATACATATATAATAAAAAATAAGTAAAAATGCAAAAATAAAGAAGAAAAACACATTTAAGATGAAAAAATAAATAAAACAGTAACAATAATTGATAATATTGCAATATTATCAATTTGGTGATATTTTCAAAATATTGTTTGTTGAAAATTCAATGATAATATCGCGATATTATAAAAATATTGCCAATGTCTATGACAATGATATATATATATAGGGAAGGGGGACCATCCGGCGCACCAAGACCGTCCAATTGTACCAAATCGAATGGTGTTGGGCTGTGTTGTACGTATCTTACCGTATCGTACGATACAATAAGATAGGTATCATTACTATGAGGAATATTGACATGATACATACACAAAAATTAGAGATTTATATCAAGGTAGTGTCAGAAATTGATGTGACGCCACAGATCTATTCAGCAAGAGAACATGAGAAAGGAGAGAAAGAAAAATAGGAACTTCACGGCAGCCACACATGGGTTTGGCGTGCCCTAAACATCTTATATTAATTTATGTTACAAAAGACATAAAAGCCCTTTGGCAAAAAGGCTGAATTACAAACATATCCTATACCTACACAGTACATAAGTTTACACATAAACATGGATCTGGATCTATTTCAGACCCGATCCAATACAAGAATAAATCACGTGTTTTCAGGTAGATATCAGGCTCCGCACTCCTCTAACAAATATGAAATCAGATGATCCAGCATGGCAATGGAGCACTCAAGTAATGAGTGAAAACTGATTGAAAATCGAGTGCAACTATTGCGATCCGATAATATTTTTGTTTATGTAATATGATAGTACAAGTCGTGTGGCATGTTTTTAATTGCAAGATATTCAATATCTTGCATTGTTCATGTGAGATAGTTCATGTTTGATGATGTCTTATACAACTCATAGAGACACAAATGTTTCATAAGTGATTTTGTGCAATTCATTATTGTTTCATGTGCTATGATTTTTTTCAAATTTTTGCTAGTTTTTTTTTTCATTAATTTTTTTATTTTTTTAAAATTTTATTAAAAAAACATGATTTTTTACAATACAATATGTATCTTATTTTGGGCCTGACTGATATGGGTAACAATACGATACTTACAACTCTCTCTCTCTCTCTCTCTCTCCAACCAGCAGTGTGACCCCATCTCCACTTCCCCGCTCTCCACTTCCCTACTATGTGCCCCACAACTCTCTCGCTTTCCACTGCCCTCTAGGCCACTATTCGGCTGACGGATGAATGGCAGATGCCTTCCCCTTCTCGGCTGTGTAAGTGCCCCACCACCCACTACCCTTGTGCCTGACCTCTTTCTTTCACCCATTGAAGTCCACCCCCACCCTTGTTTCCTCTCAGGCGGCAAACTGGACGACCACCGGCCTATCATCCATGTCACATGGGTACATGGTGCGGGTTTCAAGATACGACACAACAAATCAAATTCAGAAAATGTGGGTATAGGGGTACCTCTCTCTCTCTCTCTTGATATATATATATATATATATATATATATATATATATATATATATATATATATAAACATCTTTTAAGGTAACTAAAAGCAAAAAAAATGAAATAAAACATAGAAGTAAATCAACTATATGCAAACAGTAAAAATGATTAGGAATGCAAATATAAAATACAATCAAATGAAAATATAAAATCTAGCAATGATACATACAATAAATGAAATGAAGGAAACAACAAAAAAAGAAGAAGAAAAAAACAACCATAACTTAAAAAAAAGTTTTGGGTTGGGTCAGGACCCAACCGACCCACCTTGCACTTGGTGCGTGGGGCAGTACTAGCGGCACCTGCCGCATCCGACAGGTGAGCCAAGCCCCATGATGTACCCATGTGATATAGCCTACCATCAATAGCCATAGGAAAGCTCTCTCTCTCTCTCTCTCTCTCTCTCTCTCTCTCTTACTCTCTCTCTCTCTCTCCTTGCTGATGGAGATTGGCTCACCGGCTGGCTGCTAGTTGGATGACGGCAGGGGGGGAGTGGCGCTCAGGAGCATCCGATCTGGTGGAGTCAAACAGTTCTAGGTGCACTGGATGTTTTGGATAATCCATACACTGGATGGTCCCATATATATATATATATATATATATATATATATATATATATATATATATATATATATATATATATATATATATATATATATATATATATAAAGGGTGTCAGCGGACCTGGTTTACCCAGACCAAACCCTATAGGGTCCGGGGTATTGTGACAAATAAGAAAACCCGATTAAAATACGGCTCCGATTAATACATGGGCCTGACCTGAGTTCTGACTAAGACCCACAAATTTTCAATGTAAAAATGATAAAAAATATTATTTTACCGGGTATGGCCTGGGTGTGGTTCATGTAGTTCTTATCGGGTCCGGGTATGGTTTATCTTATAGTAGACCCGGGTCCGAACCCGATACCATACCCAAAAATAGGGAACAAGTCTGGTTCCACCAGGGTCCGAACCAAACCTGACCCATTGACACCCTTTATATATGTATACACATAGAGAGAGAGAGAGAGAAGCGGGACCGTCTAAGTCAAGGAAAGTCCAAACCTTCCAAACCACTTTCAAGAATCAATTCTAGATGTGTGTTTTTGCAAGTCTAAGTGCACGAACGTGATCTATATGGTCAAAAACCTAAGAACCAACACTTGGATAAAGTTTTTTTATTGCATAAATATGACTTTTATAGTCCAAAAAAAATTCAATTTTTTTTATTTTTAGTGCATTATAAAATCCTATTTACACATCAAAAGAACTTGATCTAGGTGCCGGTTCTTAGGTTTTTGACCATGTAGATCACATTTGTGCAGTTAGATTTGCAAAAGAATACATCTGAAATTGATTTTTGAAAGTGGTTTGGAAGGTTTGGACCTTTCCTTGGTTTGGACGGTCCCTCTTCTCACTATATACATATATATATATATATATATATATATATATATATATATATATATATATATATATATATATATATATATATATATATATATATATATATATATATATATATGTGTGTGTGTGTGTGTGTGTGTGTGTGTGTGTGTGTGTGTGTGTTGTCAGGCCTTATTAGCTTTTTAATATTTTATTGCATGTCTATACTCTATAGATCAGAAAAATAAAATGTAAAAAAAAAGAGAAGAAAGAGAATCACATTTAAACTATGTACATATATAACTAAAAAGGTAGTACCAAAATGCCATGATAATATCAACATTTTTAAAATGTGATATTTTGAAATATCACAATAATTTATCTCCGAATCATTCTTCTAATGTACTGTTATAATATCAGTGTATTTTCAAATATTACCTGTATTTGTCACCATAATACATGCATGTGTAGAGACATATGTGCACACACACATACGCAACACACACACACACAGGCCCAATAACATAAGAATTTTCACTACACACATTACAATCCTATACAATGTGAAAATTTTGAGTGCATAAACAGTAATCTATTTTAGCTACCTGTCCAAGCAATCCCAGATGCAAAACCAGCACCAAAAGTAAAGTCTCTCACTGCCTTTGCCTTACAAGTTTGAAGCACATGCTCCTCTTCTTGTGTCAATTTATCCTAAGAATCCAACAATAACACCAATAACACTGCAAATCCGTTACAATGGTCAAGGAATCTATCAGTTAAATTTCGAACAACTCACACAGCATTTCTCAGAACCAAAAGCAGAGAAGCAGAGAAGCAGAATGTTCAATATCATCTATCACAATACACATCCCACAAGACATTGTTTATGCGTCAGTAACGTTAACAATTACACATTCGGCAGCTCAATGACTAGCCACTAAAAACTGAAGACTCAAAGCACAAAATAATCAGATAGTGCTGCTAAACATGACAATGGCAGTGCAGTAAACGTTAAAACATTAGAAGTTAATTAAAGTTCTAATCCTCTCCTTATCTTTCTCGAAACGAATGAGACGCAATCAATCCATTGAAATATTAATTGGGCGGTCCCCGTATCAAAATAAATCCCTTTAAAAGATATTATTGCGCATGAGTTCCTACCAGTAAAAACAAAACTTTCTCTGTTGAACCAAAAAAGAAAACATTAGAAACTTGAAACCCGTAGATCCAAAATCCAAAGTCGCATACTAAATACCAAGATATTTCCACAAAATCAATATATTTCGATCCGAATCCGAGACAAAAAGATCAACATAAGCAACAAGGGAGCTCCTAAGAACCAAGTTTGAATACTAAAAACGGAGAAGAAATTGAAGAAGGGAAAGTAGGGTTTGCTTCACATCTTCTTTTTCAGGATATGATTATTAGAAAACGGAGTGTAATCACAGGGATGCCAGCAGAATAAAATTCAGTGATTTATCAGAAATGTGAATATCAACATTTCCGAAAAAATGTATAATTATCCTTCTTGACCGTATCGGAGCCAACTTCTTCCTTTTGATCCCAATCCAACGCGAAAGGAGAGAGAGAGAGAGAGAGAGAGAGAGAGAGAGAGAGAGAGAGAGAGAGAGAGAGAGAGAGAGAGAGAGAGAGAGAGAGAGAGAGAGAGAACCCTAACCTTGCTCGATCTCAGAATATGCTCGAGCTCCAACATCGCCTCTCCCATTGTTCGCTCGGTCGAACCAGAGAGAGAGAGAGAGAGAGAGAGAGAGAGAGAGAGGCTTTTGGGTAGAACGTTTATATTTATACAGCAGCATGGTGACACAAATATAAAAACGGAAAAATAACGGCAGCCAATTTCACCTGAGGAATTGATTTTTTTTTTGGTTTTCTCGTATTTTTATTGACAAGATATCAGAAAGAAATTTAAAGATCAGGAAAACATGTAACCATGAATAAAAATTCTAAA
Organism: Nuphar pumila; assembly: GCF_984573655.1. Lineage (NCBI taxonomy): Eukaryota > Viridiplantae > Streptophyta > Magnoliopsida > Nymphaeales > Nymphaeaceae > Nuphar > Nuphar pumila. The sequence continues at coordinate 125,496,119 of NC_143257.1, read as the reverse complement.
AATATAAAAACTGGTATTTTGTAAATTATCTTGAATATATCAACCATTTCTCATCTTGTTTAAATGAGGATATCGAGATATTTTGGTTGCTTAAAAAGGGCGACAAAAAGGTCGGTTTGTTTCCGATATTTTCACAATATCACCTATGTTTGTCAACATGTGTGTGGAGTTGGTAAATGGGCTGGAATCGAGCTTGGCTCATGCTCGTGTAGGGAAGGCAGTGGACTGAGGCGGGGTGGGCGCCCCTTTTCAAAATCTGAACCTTCATCCCCGCCTCCATCCCCGCATGAGGATGAATTTTAATCTCCGCCCCGCCTCCATCCTCGTTTCATGTCCTCCATCTCCGGTTCAAACGGGGGTGAGACAGGGCGGGCCCCGTTTCCACTCGATCTATAGTCTTTCCTTAAAGGATTGGGGACAGGGCGGGAAAAGGCGGGGATTGAGATAGACAAGGCGGGGCAGGGGAAAGCATAAGTTCATCCCCGCCTCCATCCCCGCACGAGGATAGATTTTAACCTTCATCCCCGCCTCCATCCTTGTTTCATGCCCTTCATCCCCGATCCAAACAGGAAAAGGCAGGGTCCCGTTGTCCCCTGGTCCACTGCCATCGCTATACTCGTGGCGGGTTGAGCCAAGCTCGGGTGCAAGCTCATGAGTCATGACAAGCCCTTGTGGGCTCCCTCTTCCAAGTTTGTCACTTGACATAAAAACACCATGGCTTCAAACTTATCTAGGGCTGGTAAGTGGTAAACGAACTGAGCAGCTCGTGGCATGGCTTGGTTTAGCTCGCCTAAGGCGAGCTCGTGATCATCAAGTTGGCTTGGCAAGACAAGCCATGAGTTGCTCATAAAGTGTAAAACCCAGAAAAAAAAACTTGGATTCGGGTCAGATCCGGACCCAACGGAGGCACCACCTCCCTCGTGTCTTCTAAAGACAGCGAGGCAGGGGAGGGGTTTCAAATAGAAACCCCATTTTCCCTCTCTCTTCCCTCGACCCACCCTCTCCTCGCGTCTGTTGAGTAGCGGCAACCGGCGACCCCCTTCCTCCGGCAGGCTCCTTTTCGGCGAGTTTCTTTCGACAACCCCCAGGTACACTCCCCTCGTTCTTCTTCTCCTTTTCCTTCTGTCTCTCTCAACTCACTTCTCTGTTTGCGCAGGGAGGGGCTGAGCCACCTCCCTGCCTCCCTCAATCGTAAGGGAGGGGAAAAGCCCCCTCCCTGTGATGTGTTTTGCGAGGGAGGGGCCCAGCCCCCTCCCGATGCCTCTGTTTGCAGGGGAGGGGTTGATCCCCTCCCCGCGTGCCGTATTTGGCAGGGGAGGGGCCGAGCCCTCCCTGTGCTCCCTGTGGCCAAGGGAGGGGTCGAACCCCCTCCCTGCACCATCTTTAGCAGGGGAGGGGGTCAGCCACCTCCCTGCTCCCTTTTACAACAGGGGAGGGGTCGAGCACCCTCCCTGCTCCTTGTTACGACAGTGGAGGGGGTCAAGCCCCTCCTTGTTTCGTTTTACATCAAGGGAGAGGTCAAGCACCCTCCTTGCTCCCTGTTACGGCAGGGGAGGGGGTCGAGCCCCTCCCTGCTCCCTGTTATGGCAGGGGAGGGGGTCGACGCGTGTTCGACAGGTAGGGACCAAGTTCCTGCCTCTTTGCATATTCGACAGTTAGGGGCCAAGTTCCTGCCTCTTTGCATATTCGACGGGTAGGGGCAAAGCCTCCTGCCTCCCCCTTTGTGTCTAGCGGGCAAGGGACTCGCTCCTGCCTCTTTGCTCTTCCGGCAGGTAGGGTGAAGCTCCGACCTCCCTCGTTGCCTTCATCAGGCAGGGGTGCAACCCTCTGCCTCTACGTGGTTGCTGACAGCAGGTCAGTAGGGACTCGCAACTCCTGCCTCTGCTTCTTTCGCGTTCAGCAGGTTTGCAGGGGCACACTGCCCCTGCCTCTGCTTCTTTCACGACAGGGCACCGACAACGATTCTGTCGTCTCTACCTTTTTTATTGAGATAGCATGTTGACGTCTTATTTTTGCAGCTCGTACGATGGATCCCGCATGCGCTCCGCGACCCGTTAATCGCTTACACCCGCAGATGCCAACAAGCTCGCAACTCCCCAAGGTAGGGGAAGATTGCATAGAGGACTTGGATAATTGAATTGAGTTCAATTAACTAAAAAGGATAATTAAATAATTATATATGTATATATATTTATATGAGTACGCATTTAACTCAAGGATGCAGTTTCACGATCCTTGTCTTTTACTTTCTATCATGACTTTACTTTGCCATCGCGCTTTGCGCCCATGCTTCTGCTTTTGCAAATGTTTCGTTATTGCCTTGCCATTGCAGATGACACTCAAGTTTTTACGTATAAGGAGAGGGATCCCTAGCAGGGATCTTAGCTTTTCAAGTGAGCAGTCCTGAAAGGTAGACTTGAGAATTTAGGGAGCTACGTAAAAGCATCAAAGACTGCTCAAATCGAAGTATTTGAAAGGATGTGATTGTCTGGTTCTGTTCAACTATTCGACATATCTCGGGTAACCCCGAATTGGGGCTTGAGCGAACTTCTTAGTTGGGGTTCTGTTGAGAAATTCATATCCCATTTATTGAGGTCAATATCGAGTCATGCGAGGCATATAGATACCACGATAGCGGATGAGATTCTTGAAATTCGCATGCCAAATATTGGCACAAGTTGTTGGTTGTTTCAAAGGATAAAGAATATTAAAAGTAAAGTTTGAGAAATATTACATCTTTACAAAACACTTTTGTTGAGACTCTTATTGAGGAACTATACCCCTTTCATCCTAGAGTACTTGTAGTCGTGCACTACACGCTAGTACTGCGATGATCAGATGAGACGATTGTGCGACCTCGAATAGTGCTAAATGCACAATGTTGTAAACACATAAAAATGAGATCGCCTTCACAAGTAAGATGCTCATTTGGTCAAAAGACTAGAGCATATAGAATGAGTCATCGATTAACTTACCGCTGACGCACTCATTCGCTTCTTGTAGTTTGTCAAGAGAGAGGACAGAGCGATACACACTCCAATGGACATATTGTTAACAACCACCCCATGGGCAAAGATTCGGCCTCTCCAGTCATTGGAGTTAGGGGAAGAGATTACCAAACATTATCCTAGGTGGTAGATCCCATGGACTTCTGCAGAAGTTGGATGCATTCGTTGCCAAGTATCTGCCTTTGGGGAACCCTCTCTCAGCTAAAGTCGTACCCTTAGGAACGGACTCATCTAGCTATTCGGGTAATTAAAAATATATAGAATAACAGACGCCCGAACTAGTCTCAGTTGTTTCTACGATTTGTCTATGCCTACCCCCAGACTAGTAATATCGAAACATAAAGTCTGTTCACACTGGTTGATGGGTCATGGGACTTGCTTGTTGCATGATAGTCACAATTTACGATCAAATGAATCATCATGCTGCGTTTTGATAGTTGCACTGCTTACTTGCTTTAAACTGCTTAGCTGTTTTGAACTGTTTACCTGTTTGGAACGAGTTACCTGTTTAACTGCATATCTGCTTTAAACTGCTTAGCATGCTGAATTAAATACTCTTAATTCAGTTTCCTATAGTCTCTCTTGTGTATCTACTAGTTTTTTCGCAAAACTAACCCATTCTATGGGTACATGTGATAATTAAGTACACTACGGGCGATGTCGTGATTGCAAGATGACTTCAAGACATTTTTTTTCCTGCGCTTAGCTTGCATCCTGAATGTTTTTGGTTTTTGTAACGGATTTTTCTTAGGATATCTGAATTTTATACTATTTGAGAACATCTTTTAATGAAAGTGGCTTTTTCAAGTGTTTTGTAAGTAACATGGCTTCTGAGTTTTAGTTCTTTTAGCTAACAGACCCAAAGTTGTCAGCTTGACTTTCTGAATTTGACAAAAGAATAGTCTTCCGCTGATTTTATAAACAAACTCTGAAAGGAAATAGATTTCTTCTACTCTCTTGCCTATTTTCTGAAAGATTCACAAGTTTGAAATTTTGGGACATTACAGATTAGTATCAAAGCTAAGAGAAGCAAAGATTCTTGACCATTGAGCATCTGCATCGCACTGTGAGTATACAATTCCTCTTGTTTTGTAGCTGTATTTTGCATTGTTAAGCTAAGTGACTTGACATGTTCTGCTTATGTACCAGCATTGCTGGGTTTTTATAAACTACTCATGTTACACATGAATAATACATATGTTTTTGGCTTCTATCTCAAGCTTCTTGAAATTTCTAATCTTTGCTATCCCTTGTTTACTTAAAGAATGGTAAAGAACTCGAACAAAGATTCTGCTGACGAATGGTCAGAACAACGGGGATTCATAATGGATTCCCTAAGTACCTTGGCAGAGGCTATGCGAGACTAGATTCATTCCCAAAGGGATCAAGCGCCCTTTCTTGAACCGAGCCAGCATACCACAGTGACCTATGAGAAATTTTTGAAGCTTGACCTCCCGACCTTCACCGATAGGCCCAACCCAGATATGGCCGAGAACTAGGTGAAAGAGGTGAAACGTGTGTTTAAGGTCTTGTCAGTCCCTGACGATAAGAAGACATTATACGGGACCTTCAGGCTGAAGGACAATGCCCACAACTGGTGGGATATGGCCCGGGGTGTGCAGTTTTCGAAAATTTCACCAATTCCTTGAGAAGCTTTCAGAAAGGCTTTCTTGGTGAACTACTTCCCTCCTCATGCGAGAGAGAAGAAGGTGGAGTTCTTGAAAATCAACCAAGGCAATTCGAGTTTGACGGATTATATCACCAAATTCTAGAGTTTAGAACCCTAATGCCCCAACCTGATCGTGAATGATCGCGAGCGAGCAGAAAAGTTTATTCGGGGGCTGAAGGAGGGGCTTATGTACCGGGTCCTAACTAGTATGTCCTCGACCTTCTCCGCACCAGTTGTTGTCGCCACCCTCCTGAGCGAAGCCTGAGAGCACTCTAAGAGTGCACAGAGCAGGAAGCCACCCACTGCGAGTGGTGAGCCGAAGACACCATCCGGCGGCCCAGTCACACAGTCATTCTTTCCCATAAAGATCGAAGCAGGAAAGAAACAATTTCCTCCTTCGAAGCGTCAGCGGCCTCAGGGCAACCCTCCACCCAGGCAGCAAGCTGACAATGTATGCCCCAGATGCCGACAATCTCACATTAGGTAGGCATGCCAGCTCGAGACAGGCGAATGCCTGTATAATGGCAAGATGGGCCACTACTTCTGTGAATGTCGCAAAAAGGTGGTTGATGACCTCAGGCAGAACATCAGAGCACCTCTACTCCCTCGGCCACCGCAGCAGCAGCATCAGTCGCCACAACCGTAGTTGAGTGGTCAGAAGAAGGTGTCGAGACGCGTTTACACCGCCACGGTCGAGCAGTTGACCAAGGGCCACCTAGTACAAGTTACCTTTTTTGTCGCTAACCAAGCGACCTTTGTGCTTTTTTATTATGGTGCCACACACTCTTTTATTTCGGTAAATTTTGCTGAGTTTTTGCACATACCTGTAAAACCCTTGCATAATACCCTTGAAGTGTATAACCCGATTGGAAAAAATATAATTTGTATGATCTACGTACCAGAGTTGGACGTAGTCTTGGCAGATCGACATTCATCGGCTTGTGCTATCCTGTTAGATATGATGGAATTTGACATCATCCTAGACATAGATTGACTACACAAGTATCATGCCAAGATCTTCTACCAAGATAGCAGTATTGTCTTATCTCCACCAGGAATGCTCAAGGTGGAATTCAAGATCGTGAAACCCGTTCAGGCGAACAATTTGATTTCGTCGCTAAAGGCGCAGAACTACCTGAGGAAGGGATGCACTGCCTTTTTGGTCAGTGTCATCCAGTCTGAGCTGAAACGAGTCTCAATCGGAGACTTGGAGGTGGTTTGAGATTTTTCAGACGTCTTCTCAGAGGAGCTACCAGGACTTCCTCCGCCTCATGAGGTGCAATTCAGTATCGAGTTGCTACCGGGTACTGCACCAATTTCAAAGGCTCCATATTGGATGGCGCCAGCAGAGCTCAATGAGCTCAAGAAGCAGTTGCAGGAGTTAATGGATCAGGGATTCATTCGCCCCAGCGTCTCGCCCTAGGGAGCTCTTGTCTTGTTCGTGAAAAAGAAGGACGAATCATTGCAGTTGTGCATCGACTATCAGATGCTCAACCAGAAAATAATAAAGAATAAGTACCCATTGCCACGCATCGAGGATCTGTTCGACCAGTTGCAAAGGGCCAAGATCTTTTCAAAGATTGACCTTAGATCTGGGTACCATCAACTCAAAATTAAGGGAAATGATATCTCCAAGACGGCCTTTCAGACCAGATACAAGCATTATGAATTTACGGTCATGCATTTCGAACTCACTAACGCTCCAACAGTCTTCATGGACCTCATGAATAGTGTGTTCAAACCCGTTTTGGACACCTTCATGATCGTGCTCATCGACGACATCCTGGTGTATTTAGACAGTTGGGATCAACATCATGAGCACTTGAGAGTTATTCTCGAAACCTTGCAAAAGGAGCGTCTGTTTGCTAAATACTCCAAGTGCGAGTTTTAGCTCGAGGAGATCATGCTTTTAGGACATGTCATATCTAAGGAAGGTATGTCCGTAGATCCAGCGAAGGTGGAGGTTGTACTGAGTTGGCATCAGTTGAGGAATGTTCGTGACATCAAGAGTTTTCTTGGATTAGCTGGGTATTATTGAAGATTTATCCAGAACTTTTCTAAGATCTCTCTACCCATGACAAAGCTTCTAAAGAAAGAAGCTAAGTTCATGTGGAACGACAAGTGCGAAAGCAATTTTCAGATATTGAAGGAACGTCTTACGACTGCTCCTATTTTGACCTTACCTTCGAGTCAAGGTGGCTTCATGATCTACACCGACGCTTCCGGGATAGGTTTGGGTTGTGTTCTAATGCAGAATGATAGAGTGATCACCTATGGGTCGTGCCAACTTAAAATTCATAAGAAGAATTATCAGACTCATGATTTGGAGTTAGCAGCGATGGTCTTCACATTGAAGATATGACGACACTATTTGTACGGGAAGCGGTTCAAGGCTTTTATAGATCACAAAAGCCTAAAATACTTGTTCTTGCAGAAGGAGCTAAATATAAGGCAACGACGTTGGCTGGAATTCCTCAAAGATTATGACTTTACCCTGTCCTACGACCCAGGAAAGGCGAACATCATGGCCAACGCTTTAAACCGCAAGTCTCCCAGCGTTTTTATTAACTTGTTATTTGCTGGGTGGAAGCTGATCGAGGATCTAGTATCATGAAAACTGTTTGCGGTTATTCAAAATTCGATCAGTCTTTCCAGCATGGTAGCTCAACCTGAGCTATTGGCTAAGATCTTTGTCAGACAGAAGATCGATGCACAATACAAAAAGTTGAAGGCTCTAGCGCAGCAGACCGATATCCCCTTTCGTCTGAGTGAGGAAGGAAGTGTATAGCATAACGATCGTCTCTGGGTTTCATAAGATCCTATTTTGAGAGATGAGATTCTCGCAGAAGCCCACAAGTCCAAGTACATGATTCACCTTGGTGGCACGAAGATGTTCAAGGATTTGCAACACAGATATTGGTAGAGCAGAATGAAGCAAGACATAGCCGAGTACGTCTCAAAGTGTTTGACTTGCCAACAGATTAAGATTGAGCACCAGCGATCATGCAGAGTGATGCAGTAGATGAAGATTCCACAATGGAAGTGAGAGGACATCATAATGGACATCATCGTCGGTTTGCTGAGGATGCAGAAAAAACTTGATGCAATTTGGGTGATCGTGTATCGACTCATTAAATCAGTGCATTTCCTCTCTATCCACCTCACTCAGTCACTGGATAACTTGGCAGACCTCTATGTTCGGGAGATTGTGAGATTGCACGATGTTCCTGTGTCAATCATCTCTGATCATGACCCAAGGTTCACCTTCAGGTTTTGAGGGCAGTTGCAGTTGGCCTTGGGCATGAAACTGAAATTCAGCACGACCTTCCACCCTCAGACCGACGGACAATCTGAGCGTACGATTCAAACTTTGGAGGATATGCGACGAGCTTGTATGATGGACTAGAAGGGAGAATGAGACTCTCATAACGAATTGACAGAATTCACGTACAATAACAGTTATCATGCGAGCATCGAAATGGCTCTGTACGAAGCCTTGTATGGGAAGCCTTGTCGATCACCTGTTTACTGGGACGAGGTTGGTGAACAGACGCAGGATTCACCAATAGTGCTACAATACTATACTCAACAAGTGCAGATGATTAGGGAATGTCTGTGTTTTGCGCAAAGTTGGCAGAAGTGTTACGCGGATCATTGACGTCGAGAGCTAATGTTCTTAACGAGAGATATGGTTTTTGTTAAGGTATCTCCTACAAAGAGCGTTTTTCAGTTCGGAAAGAAGGGAAAGCTGAGTTTCCGATTCGTCAGACCATTTGAGATCCTGGATCCGATCGGTGAGGTGACTTACCGTGTTGCGTTGCCTCTTCAGTACGCTCAAATCCATAATATCTTCCACGTATCTATGTTGAGAAGATACGTTCACAATCCATTGCATATCATTCATTACGATGATGTGGGCATCAAAAAAGACTTGACGTTCGAGGAAAGACCTGTGGCAATCGTTGATCATCGAGACCAAGTGCTCAGATAAAAAATGATTTCTCTTGTAAAAGTACATTGGCAACACCATGGAATAAATGAATATACATGGGAGCCTGAGTCAGATATCAAGGAAAAATACCCTGACTTGTATTTTGACCAATGAATGCAATAAAAATTTCATGGACGAAATTATTTTAAGGAGGGTAGGATGTAAAACCCAAAAAAAAAACTTGGATTCGGGTCAGATCCGGACCCGGACCCAGACCCGTCCCTGACCCAACAGAGGCACCGCCTCCCCTCGCGCCTTCTAAAGACAACGAGGCACGTGAGGGGTTTCAAATAGAAGCCCCCTTTCCCCTCTCGCTCTCTCATCTCTCTCTCTCTCTTCCCCTGACCCCCCCTTTCCTCGTGTCTGCCAAGTAGCGGCCACCGACGACCTCCCTTCGATAGGCTCCTTTCCGGTGAGTTTCTTTCGGCAACCCCCAAGTATGCTCTCCTCGTTCTTCTTCTCATTTTCCTTCCATCTCTCTCTCCCTCACTTTTTTGTTTGCGCAGAGAGGGGCTGAGCCACCTCTCAGCCTCTCCCTGCCTCCCTCAATCGCAAGGGACAGGCAAAGCTCCCTCCCTGCGATGTGTTTTATGAGGAAGGGGCCCAACCCCCTCCAGATGCCTCTGTTTGTAGGGGAGGGGTCGAGCCCCTCCTTGCATGCTGTATTTGGTGGGGAAGGGGTCGAGCCCCCTCCCTACATCTCCTTTTGGCAGGAGAGGGGTCGAGCCCTCTCTGTGCTCCCTGCAACCAAGTGAGGGGTCGAACCCCCTCCCTGCGCCATCTTTAGCAGGGGAGGGGCTCATCCTCCTCCCTGCTCCCTTTTACAGCAGAGGAGGGGTCAAGCGCCCTCCTTGCTCTCTGTTACGGCAGGGGAGGGGGTCAAGCCCCTCCCTGCTTCCTTTTACAGTAGGGGAGGGGTCGAGCACCCTCCCTGCTCGTTGTTACGGCAGGGGAGCAGGTCAAGCCCCTCCCTGCTTCCTATTACAGCAGGGAGGGAGTCGAGCCCCTCCCTGCTCCCTGTTATGGCAGGGGAGGGGGTCGAACCCCTCCCTGCTCCTTTTTTTTTTCGACAGGGGAGGGGTCGAGCCCCCCTCCCTGCACCGCCGTTGTTCAAGGGAGGAGTCAAGCTCCCTCCCTGCTCCCTCTTCGCTGGGGTCAGGCAGAGGCTTCACCCTCTGCCTGTTTGCATGTTCGATAGGCAGGGGCCAAGCTCCTACCTCTTTGCATATTCAGTAGGCAATGTCGTAGCCTCCTACCTCTCCCTTTATGTCTAGCGGGCAAGGGCCTCGCTTCTGCCTCTTTGCTCTTCCGTCAGGTAGGGCGAAGCCCCGACCTCCCTCGTTGCCTTCATCAGGCAAGGGTGCAGCCCCCTACCTCCCCGTGGTTGCTGACAGCAGGTCAGCAGGAGCTCACAACACCTGCCTCTGCTTCTTTCGCGTTCAGCTGGTTCGCAGGGGCACGTTGCCCCTACTTCTTTCACGACAGAGCAACAACAACGTCCCTATCATCTCTACCTTTCTAATTGAGATAACATGTTGATGTCTTACTTTTGCAGCTCATACAATGGATCTCGCTCATGCCCCGTGACCCGACCAGTTAATCGCTTACACCCACAGATGCCAACAAGCTCGCAACTCTCCAAAGTAGGGAAAGATTGCACAGAGGACTTGGACAATTGAATTGAGTTCAATTAACTAAAAATAAAAAATAAATAAATAAATAAATAAATATATTTATATGAGTACACATTTAACTCAAGGACGTGGTTTTGCGATCCTTGTCATTTACTTTATGTCATGGCTTTACTTTGTCATTGCGCTTTTCGCCCATGCTCCTACGTTTGCAAATGTTTTATTATTGCCTTGCCATTGCAGATGACACACAAGTTTTTGCTCATTACATATTCTATTAAAGGCATCCTCGTGGAGGATGAAAGAGGCATTTACCACTATTCCTTTTGCGACAAGAGTTGAGTCAGGAGCTTAACGGTACATCATCGTCTAAGGAGAGCGATCCCTTGCAGGGATCTTGACTTTTCGAGTAAGTAGTCCTGCAAGGTAGACTTGAGAATTTAGGGAGCTGCGCAAAAGCATCAAAGACTGCCCAAATCAAAGTATTTGGAAGGATGTGATTGACTGGTTCTATTCGTCTATTTGACTTATCTTGGGTAACCCTGAATTGAGGCTTGAGCAAACTTCTTAGAGAAGGTTTTGTTGAGAAACCCACATCGCATTTATCGAGGCCAGTATCGAGTCATGCGAGGCATATAAATACCATGATAGCGGATGGGATTCTTGAAAATCGCATGCCAAATATTGGCACAAGTTGTTGGTTGTTTCAAAGGATAAAGAATGTTAAAAGTAAAGTTTAAGAAACATTTCATCTTTGCGAAACACTTTTGTTGAGGCTCCTATTGAGGATCTATACCTGTTTCATCTTAGAGTACTTGTAGTCGTGCACACACGCTAGTACTGAGATGATCGAATGAGACAGTCACGCGACCTCAAATAATGCTAAATGCACAATGGTGTAAACATATAAAAATGGGATCGCCTTCACAGGTAAGATGCTCATTTGGTCAAAAGACCAAAGCACATAGAATGAGTCATCAATTAACTTACCCCTAACGCACTCATTCGCTTCTTATAGTTTGTTAAGGGAGTGGACAGAACAATACACACTCCAATGGACAGGTTGTTAACAACCACCCCACGGGCAAAGATCCGGCCTCCTCAGTCATTGGAGTTAGGAGAAGGGACTACCAAACATTATCATAGGTGGTAGATCCCATGAACTTCTGCAAAAGTTGGATGCATCGGTTGCCAAGTACCTGCCTTTGAGGAATCTTCTCTCGGCTAAAGCCGTCCCCTTAGGAGCAGACTTAACTAGCTGTTTGGGTTATTGAAAATACATAGAATAACAAACGCTCGAACTAGTCTCAGTTGTTTCTACGATTTGTCTGTGCGTACCCGCATGCCAGTAATATCGAAACATAAAGTTTGTTCACACTGGTTGATGGGTCATGAGACTTGCTTGTTGCGCGGTAGTTCACAACTTACGATCAAATGAATCGTCATGCTGTGTTTTGACAGTTGCACTGCTTATTTGCTTTGAACTAATTACCTGCTTGGAACGGCTCACCTGTTTAACTGCATATTTGCTTTAAACTGCTTAGCATGCTGAATTAAATGCTCTTAATTCAGTTTCCTATAGTCTCTCTTGTGCACCTACTAGTTTTTCGCGAAACTAACCCATTCTATGGGTACAAGTGATGATTAGGCACACTACGAGCGATGCCACGATTGCAAGATGGCTTCAAGACTTTATTTTTCTGATCTTAGCTCGCGTCCTGGATGTTTTTGGGTTTTGTAACGGATTTTTCTTGGGATATCTGAATTTTGTACTATTTGAGATCTTCTTTTAATGAAAGTGGCATTTTCAAGTGTTTTGCAAGTAACATAGATTGTAAGTTTTGGTTCTTTTAGCTAACAGGCCCAAAGTTGTTAGCTTGCCTTTCTGAATTTGACAAAAGAATAGTGTTCCATTGATTTTTATAAACAAACTCTAAAAGGAAAAAGATTTCTTCTACTCTCTTGCCTGTTTTCTGAAAGGTTTGCAAGTTTGAAATTTTGGGGCGTTACATATAGTGTAACCGAGCTAAGCATGAACAATGGGTGTTTGTCTCGGCTTGGCTCGTTTAGGCTTATTTAGATGAGTTTTATACAAGATTTATGTGTGATACAAGTTAAAAAACTTATGGAAGCTCAATCGATTTAGTTGGGTATGTAGGCAATCAAGAGTTAGGGTTTCATTTTCACTATGAACCCTATAAAAAATGTTTTTTTATTTAACAAGCTAGTTCATGAATCGGCTTGGCTCACTCGGACTCATAAGAGCTCAAACTCGGCTTGAACAAGCCAGACAAAATGAGCTAAGCAATGGCTTGTTGTAAATGAGCCAAGACTGAACATCCCATGTTAAGTTCGTTTGGCTCGTTACCAGTCCTAAACTTGACCTCAACATCCGTTGTTGCAAGGCCAAAACCGATTGCACTTCGAGGTGGACAAAGAGGAACCTTAAGGGCTTGTTTGATGGCTTGTCGAGGTTTGGACAAAATGAAAAAAAAATGAGAGAGAACATTAGTATTGTTTGTTCTCTAACAATTAAACCAAGTTCAACATTTGTTTGGACTGTACTCGGATGCTATGTTTCAATTATCAGTTGTTTGTTGATTGACGATGTGCAAACAACTTGGACAAACATGGATAATGGGTTAGATTACTTAGTTTTGGATCGTATGGTCTGATTCACGGACTATTTTGCATGTTTTAACAAGTTCATTATGATTTTTTGGCCCGGATATGGATCCAAATACCAAAACATAAAAAAAAATAACACATGCAACATCTCTCACCATGTCAATTCCTTAGAATCGATATGGCATGTAGTGAGTTTGGAATAATCCAAAATTAATATTACAGATGGGTTCTTCACCCAACATCCTATTAACAGTATAAAATTAACCCCAAGTAAGGACTAAACAAATATAAAAAACTTGAGTTTCTAAAATTTTAGCATCTCCACGCCAAAACGTCTGAATAAAAAAGCTTGAACTGAAGACCATGGTGAAGGGTGTTCTTAATGTAACGCAAGATGAGTTTAACAAGCTAATGCATAAACTAACATACCTTGTTGATGGCAAATGCAATGTTGGGTCCGGTGATGGTGAGATATTGTAAACCGCCAATAATGTTGCGATACAAAGACATATCATGAAATAACGGAGAGTCATCACACGATAACTTAGTGTTAGAACTCAAAGGAATGAAAATGGGCTTTGCATAATCCATTGATGCTTTGCGAAGAAGACTTAGAGCATATGTATGTTGACATAGGTGAAGACATATGGAAGGATAGCTTACTTTGAACCCAAGAAAATAATTAAGTTGCCCAAGATCGTTGAACGAAAGTTTTGAACCAAGGCGTATAGTCAAATTTTGAATTGCCACAAAGGAGCTGCCCATAATTATAATATCATCAACATAAACCAATAAATATAAAAGAAGTTCATGTTTGTGAAAAATAAATAAAGATGCATCTGACTGAGTGACAAAAAATCCATGAGTAAATACGAGTTTATACACTCATACCATGCTCGAGGAGTCGGCTTAGCCCATAGATGGCATGATCCACTTTACACACATGGTGGGGATAATTCGAATCCTTAAAACCTTGTGGTTGGCACATATATTCATCTTCAGAAAGAAAACCATTTAAGAATGCATTGTTGAAATTAAATTGACAAATAGGGCACTGTAGAGAGACAGTAAGAGCAAGAATAACTCAAAAGATGGTGGGTTTAATAATCAGACTGAAAGTCTCAAAGAAATCAATATCCACTTTTTTATGAAAGCATTTGGCGACAAGACGAGTCTTATAGTGAGCTATTTAGCCGTCAACATGACGTCAATTTGATAAACCCATTTAGAACCAATAGCATTGTAGTGACCCCGAGGAGGTACAAGATGCCATATATGATTAATTTGAAGAGTTCAAGACTCATCTTTCATTGTTGCTCACCGCTTGGGATTTAGGGTGGACTGTTTAAAGGTGGAGAGTTCCAGTTTCAGTAAGGCAACACTAAAACAAGCAAGAGAAATAGGATAAAGATTGCTAAGGAATGTCTTATGTTTAAGGGAACCAGTCATGGAGAGAGTGACCATGGGATAAACATGGTCAAGAGGATGATTAAGTGAGGCAGGGGCGATAGACGATGGTGAAGGGGACATAGTGGGTGGTGAGTGATATAGAGTTTGGTGATGTTGGTAAGTATGCATGTGCACTATGGGGTGAGGTTGGCTCGGGTGCGGCAGAGGAACCTAGCATAGCCAGACCATCTGGTTCAATAGGGAGAGAGGAAAGTATGATAGGTGGAGTCAAGCTCCATTGAGAAAGGTCAAGATTGGAAGGAAAGATCGATGCCGTTCCTAGGGAGAAAGTTGTTTCATCAAAGTACACATGACGAGAAATATAGGTTCAATGGGTTTTGGGATCGAAGCAAATGTATCCCTTATGACGAGATGCATAACTAAGAAATAGACATGGTTTGGTTTTGGGTTAAAACTTGGAGATATTATATGGAGTCATAAGCATGTAGCATAAGGCACCAAAAACTCAAAGATGCTGGAATACAGAAGCAAGTTTAAAAAGTAGCTCATAAGGCATTTTTCTTTCAAGAATTAAAGTTGGTAGCCTATTAATGACAAACACAACTATCTGAAAAGCATTAACCCAAAACTCATATGCAAGAGATGCAATACTTGACATGCTCAATCTGGTTTCAATTATGTGATAATGTTTACACTCAACTAGGTCATTCTGTTATTGCATGTGTGGGCACAAATATCTGTGGATGATGTCATTATTTAGCAAAAAAAATTCAAAATCATGACTAATGAATTCACCGTCATCAAATTGAAAAGATTTGATAAAAATTGAAATTTATTCTCCATTATCTATTTAAAATTCTTGAAATACTAAAAAACTTGAGATTTGACATGCATAGAAAAAAACTACAAGAACCAAGTGAAGTCATCCACTATGAGAAGATAGTACCAAAAACCTTCATGAAAGTGCACTGGAGTAGGTCCCCAAACGTCGACATGAAGTAGTTCAAGTATACATGAGGTGTGGGAGAGATAACGAACAAACAAAATCTTGTGAGCTTTTTTAATCAAGCAACTCTCACATACTTTTATTTGTTTGTCCTTACTACAAGAAATTACATGTTTAGGATTTAAAAATAAAACCATTTTCTTATTGGTGTGCTCTAGACGTTGATGCCAAAGATCGAATGAAGCCTTCTTTCCTGCATAAGCCGCTATCTTAAGATTCCCATCTATCTTAATTGGATAGAGGCGCCTGCTAGTTTTCAAGCCTTTGAGATGAATCTTGCCTATATGTCGATCATTGACAAAGAATTCAGAATGTGTAAATTAAAAAATACAATCATTATCTTCTGTAAATTGCCTCACGGATAAAAGATTCTTAGCTATATCGGAAACATATAAAACATTTTTCAAGTCAAAGCTAGATCCATTTGTTGATAAAATATGATTACCAATGTGTGAGATGGGAAGCATCTTATCATTACCATTCATGATCAATTCACTACCTTGATATTGAGATTTATATGATAATTGTTGATTGTATATGGTAAAGTAATTTGTTGCACTAATGTCGGGATACCAATAGTCACCCGTGAATTGCTGAAGAAACATGGTTGAAAAGGCTTTGTGAATATCCTAACAATTTTTTACAATATGACCATATTTTCCTAGTAGGTTTTGAGAGTTTTGCATACCTTGATTTGCATTGGGATGGTTTTGATTTGAGTTCCTTTCTTGACCCCTACCTTGACCTCTATAGAAGCCATGCCCACGGCCTCTAAAAGAGGTAAACGCAGTGTGAGATATCTCTTGCATCTCGAATGATTTAGGATAATGCATTAGAACTCATTTTTCTTGATTAATGAGCAGATCATGTAGATCTGCAAATGAGTAAGATACTGCACCAATGGTGGTCTAAGTGACAAAGCTTTCAATGCTCTTATTAAAATTTATGTATTTATGATTTTTTTTTCAATTAACACTTGTTAATAATGAAATCATTTCACCAAGTATGTGTCAAGTAAAAAGGGGAATGTGCACCTCTGGTGGCAAGCTGCAACTCTTGGGCATTCAAAAAATACCCTTAAAAGAGATAAAAGTTTTATCCTTCCTTTTTTTATACCCTTAGCTCATAGGGGTATTGCAAAAATGTCATTTAACTATATTAAATGTCATTTATTACATATAAAAATGATAGGTACGTCCCTGGCCTATATAGATCCAATTTGGATCCAACTTCAATCCAAATGCGCTTTGGTCCAAAAATTAAATTGGCAACACTTGTGCACATAAATTCCTCATTATTTAAATATTTGGAAATTTGTAGGAGTACAAAATCTTGGGGTTGTTAGAGGTTTGGTTCGGACCAGGTAGAACCAAACTCAGATCTGATTTGAGATGATGGTATTGGGTCTTTGCCTAGGTCTAATCACACCCACCATAAGAGAAACCATACTCGGATCCTAAGGATTACATGAACCAAACTCGAACCAGGTAAAATATTTTTTTTTAATCATTTTTACCTTGAAAATTTGCGGATCTTAGTCGGAACTCGGGTCCGGCCTGAGTCTAGTATGAAATTTCACAAACCATACCCCGCTCCATATATTAATTAGACCCTTTGGGTGGGTCCGACCCAAATACTAATAGGACCTTCTTATTTATCACAAACCCTGACCTTATAGGGTTAAGATCACCACCCAATTTGCATCTATAAGAAGATAGTTCTCCAATTTTGTGAATTTAGTGCCTCTATATTCCACTTGTGAAAGCTTGAAAAATAGGTAGGGATGAGGATGAACTATCATGAGTTTGGCAACCCAAATTTGTCACAATTTGGTATCTCAAGGGCTTAGATCTTTTTTTTTTGTGTGATATTTACATGGAGAAACCGCCCTCAAGATCAGAAACCTAGCCATGACTCTGCCTGTCGTAGTTATGATTGCCGTCCTAGCAGCGTGAAACATCATGGCCTTACCTCTTGCCTTTAGGGAGTCGCCACACTTCGGCTTATGCAAAGGGTGATGCCGATGGGATTTGAGCCTAGACCGCTTGTCTAGCAGCCTAAGCCCCATCCCACTAAGCCAAACCCCTTTATGGCAAGGTTCTTCATTATCATCATCTAAAGAAAGAAAACATGCACCACCCCCGAATAGTGGGCTTGGAAAGCTGAATGCAAAAGGGTGAATCTTGGATACCAAAAAAAGGTTAACTTGGTGGAATTGGGGTTAGAAGAAAAGAATGAGATTCTTGAGGCTGTGTCCTCATCCAGATTCAAGGACGAGAATGGGTCAAACTGGGAGTTCAGATCTAAGTATTACTGAATCTGACTAAATCAGATCTAGTCTAATCGGCTTTAGAGTGTGATGGAAACAAAATATAACAGCAGATTCGAGTCCAATTAGCCAATTGGATATATTTTACATGCAATGAAGTCATATTATCCACCGGATTCAGATTAAAATGCAAAGTTGCATATCAAATCCGAACATTAGACAGATTATATTTGCCTAAGTGAATTCCACTAATTTGACTCAGATTCAATTAGATAATCAACCTGAGTATGAACCATTTACATTTATACCTAGAATGTTGTTTGGTTGGTCCTAGCTTTTTTTCTGCATTCAAAATCGCTCAATGATCAGAGACCTAACCGCATTGGCTATGCCTGCTGTACTTACAGTCGCTGTCCTGACAGTGTAAAACTCCAAGGCCTTACCAATTGAAAAATGAAGAAGTTAAATATAGAAACAAAGAGTTGCAGAAAATCGAGTCGATTGAGAGCTAGAAGGTTAAGTCACTCTATCATGAACATGGGGCCTTGGGTTCGAAACCCATGTGGGTTATCTCCTACTAGCAGCGATTAATCCAAACCAATTTTTACCAACAAGGGTCTCCGCTTGTCTGGCAGGAGCAGTCAGTGCATGCCACCTTGTGTTGGGACATTGCAAGTTCAAATCCCAATGGTATAGTTGTATAACGGTATGGGTCTGCCCTAAACCCAACTTTCTCTGCCGAAAAGAATCCAAACCAATTTTTGAATAAGTAGGTAAATAGTAGTAAACACTAACAATTTTTTTGGACAGAGAAAGCTGGGGTTAGGGAGACCCCTACCAGCAATACAACTATACCATAGGGATTCAAACTTGTGACGTCCCAACACAAGGTGACATGCACCAACTGCTCCTGCCACACAAGATGAGCCCCCATTGGTTGTAAACCCTAACATTTGCAAAATTTGAAATATAATATAGTTAAAATCAGCCGTAAGGAGGTGTTTGATTTGTGGACAGCCCTGGATAAAGACTTTTTTGGGTTCTTTTCAAGCGTCTAGGGTGTCCTGTCCTCCTCTGTTCCAAAGGGGAGGGCGGAACTCCCCCGAACGCGAAAAAGCATCCCAAAGGAACCCTTTTTCAAAACTGCCCTGCCTGTCTGCACATAATCAAACGCCCCCTAAGGATCCATTTGAGACAAGGGGACAAAATGAGCCAGTGGCAAGTCGGAACAACCCACAATAAGGACTGCTTTGCTCCACGTTTCAAACACGCCCTAAGGTTGGTCTGGTTGGGCCATGTACATGGTCTTGGGTTCACATCAAACTACTATCCTTGATCTGGTCCAAACCTATCATGAAATGGTATCTTTAGGAATTTCAGGCAGTGGCAGCCCCTCACAGACATGGTCCCCTTCTATTAAGAAGAAAGATTGATTGTTGGCAGACGCACAGGACGCTCCAAAGGCCAAGTTGTAACAAATATCAGGAAAAAAATTACTAAGGTGGTTCCATTGAAGCTCATTTTGACAGTGGTGACAACAAAGTGAATTTGCAAGGATTACTCATTCCAGGTAACATTTAATTGCCTACAGACCATAACGTAAGGCTTAAAACGGGTCAGACATTGGTAGGTTGAGAGATCCACATCCACGCCATTTAATTGGAAAAGGATATGCACATGGGTCAGTTATTGTTTTGTGTTCATTTGGATGGATCTGCATCCAAGTCCATATCTAAGGGCTTAAGCAGGATGAATTTGGCTTGGATGTAGGCAAGACTGACACGGACATAATGGAATGTGGGCTAATTGGATTTGGAGTCAGATTCAGATGCGAACGGGAAAGGTTGTTGTCAAATCTGGATCGAATGACATTAAACTAATTGGATACACTTTCACATGTGTTCAGCTTTGGATGTTAAAGTGGATTCTGATTCAAATTAAGATATGAAGTTCTAAACCTAAACCTATTTAGTTAATTGGATCTGGAATGGTTGATTGAATACAACTAAGTGGCAAGACAGTCAGATCCAGATTTCATTTGGGTCGGGTTGATTGATACATAATCCGTATCCAGTCAGGTAGCAAACAGCACAACTCTACATCCAACCCGCTTTATAACAAAGGATTATTATTGTTAAAGCCCTTGTGATGATTATGACCCTTTATTCTTGAAAGAACAAAAATGATTAGTTTCAACCAGGGATGCACACGAGCTGGGTTTGAGCCGAGCTTGGGATTGATCGGCTTGACTCGACTCGGCTCGTGAAGGAAAACATGTTGAACAACGAGGTTCGGGATTGGCTCGAGCTGAAAATCTTTAATTTAAAAATGTTTTTAATTTTTTTTAAAACTTGTATAAAATGCTATTTTGAAAGAGTTGAAAACAGTGGGAATTTCAAAGATGACTAATGAGTTGTCCACTAAGCAAAGACGCATTTTTTGGGTTCAAGCTCGTCTCATTTATGTATTTAGAGCCTGAAGCCTTGTTCAAACTCGGCTCATTTATTTTTCAATATGTGTTACATAGACGTCTATGTAGGATAACGAAATATCCATTTTCTGTCAATAGTACTAGTTGACTTGTCTGTCCCAGATAATCGTAGACACGAGGATATGTGATGTGAGTTCGACTTGTAAGTTCAAATTAAAAAATAATTAGAACACGAGGGCATGGATTTTTTTTTAAATTTTAATCAATTTAAAACTATTTAATGATATTGTAATAATTAAAATGCATGTTTTATTGAACAAATATAAAAAATCTAAATATAATTAAAAATTATTAAAATAATGTCATACTTGCCGGTGTCTGTGTCAACATGTCCCCTCGTGTTATCAGGGACACCCCCCCAAAATGGCGTGTCCTTATGGCATATGAAATCGCGGCACTCGGACGGGCGTTTATGCATTTGGGATGGGAAATGAAGCCCTTTGGCGTTTGTATTTACATTGAATCATGATTTAGCAGCTGTCACTTCTTCAAATAAAAAACAAAACCATGTTTTTCCTCCAAAACAGATTCTCTTGAATTTTAATAAGGGCTTGTTTTGAAATTTGTAGTTGGCTTTTATGGAGTTTATGCATTTAAAGAAATGACAGTTTCCAAATCCATGATTCCAAACAGAACCACTAAGGTAGTTTGACCAAGATTTTACCTCGAGACCACCAAATCCACAAACGCACATTCCAACACCGAGATTCCAAAGAAGCCTTAATTTGATTTTTCCCTTCTTTCAAAACCTTTCAAGTGCATCCTTCCACGCACAACCTTAAGTATAAGAAAGAGAAAGAACCATGCTTTTATGGTTTCTACTTCTTCCTAAGGGTGTCAACGGGTCGGATTTTCAACCGAAACCTAACTCTATAGGTTTCGGGTATGGTATAAATAATAAGACCCAATTAAGACTCAGGTTCAAACACGAATATCCAATTAATACATGAACGAGAGTCTAGTTTGTGAAATTTTATACCATACCTCAACTCGACTCGAGTTTTGATTAAGATTTTTACTTTTTTTAATATAAAAATGATAAAAATATGGTTTTACTCGGTATGATTCAGGTCTGGGTTACGTAGTTCTTATCGGGTCTGGGTATAATTTTTACTATAGTGAACTGGAGTCTAAACTCGATATCATCCCCAAAAATTGGGTCTAATTCTAATTTCACCTAGGTCTGAACCAAACCCGACCTATTGACACCTTTACCTGTATACAAACAGTGCAAGACTGAACTTGAGTTGAAAACCTTTGATTTATAATGTTCTTAAATTTTTAAAAATTATGTAAAATATATATTTTTTAAAAGAAATGGAAACAATGGGATTTGCACTTAGAACTATCATAATCATGAAAAAAAATACATAAATTTATAAATTTAATTTTTTATATAACTTTGTGAACCGAGCCTAATGAAGCTTACGGAGCTTATTCAAACAGGACTGCCCGTTAAAGCTAGGCTCGTTTATTTTTCAAACCAATTCGAACCAGAGCTAGCTCGGCTCTGTGTATCCCTAAGGTAGTATACGGTTGTACGGAAACCGATAAATCGTCTCTATCGAAAATATAACTCAATAAGGGTACTTTTGTCATTATAGTAAGAGCACACGTACAAACAATCATGCACCACGACGCCAGTCCCAAGAACCACCAACCCACTCTCTCTCACCACCGGAGAAACCGCCGATTTCCGGTCGCCAACTGCCACAACCCGCACGCGACCGACTTGCCTCCACCGGTTCCTCATCACCACGTGTCGGTGGCACGTGAAGGCTCCCTAAGATATTTAGAACCATTTCACTTTGGTTACCGTTCCGGAGAAATCATTCTGGATTTAGTCAGTTATTTGAATCCGCTATGGATGAGAAGATTACGATTTTGCCCTTAAACGCGAGTGCGATGCACTCGCCCTCCGTTGAACGGAATAACATTTAAATTGACAAAAATATCCCTACAGGCAGAGGACGAAATAAAAAAAGGCATCTCCCCTATTTTGTACGGTTTGCTTTTCCATAAATAAAGCAACTCCACCGCAGAAAAAAACCAACCGGCCAAAGCAAAATGATGCAATACTAATTTTTTTTCAAATGACAGAAAGGCCCTCAGCCCTCGTCTCTCGTGGTCAACGATAATATGACTCATCTAATTTAAATTTATACTTAAAGGATGGCGTTAGGAACCTCCTTCCATCTTCACTCCGTCTCAAAATAGTGACCTCCATCCCTGGGAAGCGGATCAGGTCATGCTGAACATAAATTGAGCTACCAAACAAGGTTTCTAAGGAATATATAGTAGTTATATATAATTTTATTAAATAACTAAGAGTATTTGAGTCATTTTATTAACGGAGATCGATGATACCAACAAAGAAAATCATTCTGGGTCTTCCACATGAATCCTTCTCCTCCATTCATTTCTATCCAATGCCATATAACGGAGATCGATGATGGAGTAAAAAAAAAAAATAAGTCCATCTTCAAACGTATTTTTATTTTCACCTTCGTCCCCGGTTCACTTCTAGTTTCATGTCCTCCATCCCTGCCCCAAACATAGTGAGTTGGGACGGATCCTGGCTTCTCCCCGACCCACTGCCATTCCTATTTATAGTCCAAAAAATCAAGGAACTAATAATAACATGGCAATACATATTCTTAGGATTCATCAATCCTGCGAAAGCCAAATGGTCCTTTTCCTAGGATTCATATTCATAAAATGTGGTCAAGATAATCACTGCCCACTCGCTGGTGCCAACCTCCTCTTTTCTGTAGGTTTGAGTAAGACGCATAGTAACAGTATCGCATATATAATGTTCTGAAAATCGGTCTAAATCAGATGGAATCAACCCTTAGCCGATTCGAAACAAGGGTCGATTGACCCCCCTCCAAAAATCGATTGATTTTGGCTTGAATCGTTTGAATTGACAAAAATCGGTCAATTTGAAGTAGAATCGGTCAAATTCTTCGTTTTCTTTTTTTTTTTCCTTCTGTTTTTTAATAAAAAATCTTCTGATTTGAAAACGATTCCACTTGATTCTCTGTTTTTTTTTTTCAAAGATACCGATTAACCTAAGTGAACCATTTTAACCACATTGGCTTATATATAGGAAAAAAAACTGGATATATAATAGACAGCTAAAAACCTACCCGATACAAAATATACCAGTAAAAAAATTTGTAATGATATTTAAAGTTAAACCCCAACTTATTTTTACAAATATTTTATCCATTAGAGTTTTTTTTTTTATAGTTTATATAAATTGAGCTACCAAACAAGGTTTCTAAGGATTTTAATTGATAATTGATTAATTTAGATTTAGATATTAGATTGAATTTATAACTTAATGGGCTTTTTCTAGATTTCGATTATGATCTAAATAGATGCAGGTCTAAACCTTAGTATGAAACCATCTATTTTTTTTTATATTTACACTGGACCTAACCGCACCCAAACAACATAGACCTAGTCGCGTGGTCACTGTCCTAGTAGAGTAAAACTCCGTGAGCTTATGGAAGTGATTTATGTGTTTTAGAAACATTCTAATTCATCATTTATGCAAATCTTTAATTGGCATTTTAGACTGATCATGGTCAATAATTTCTTCCCAATTAATGGAAGAAACTAGATAATAATACACCTTAAAAGTTTTTAGAATTAGGAGAATTACAAACTATTCGAATTATCTGCCTTTGAATTTTAACTTAAAGACGGCTCTTCGCAAAAATGCGCATACTTTAAGCAAATGGAAATAGATTCTCCGTATGAGGGCATTTTAGTCATACAGGTAAATGAACGGGCAAATTTCCCGTGAGTGATGATAGGGGTGTTATAGTAATTAGCCACCAAACGGAGAGCATTTTCTGGGGCACACTTTTTCATTCTTTGAAGGGAGGCAGCTGATGGGGCGGCTCCGATACAGAGTGTCCCGTTCGATATTTAAATCCGGTTTTGTGCTCATTTCAAGTCCGTGTGTTTCTGGTTCTTCTTCTTCCTCTCTCTCTCTCTCTCTCTCTCCACGGCGGTATATAGAAGCGAAATCCGTCGGAAATAACGAGAGTTCCATCCTAGAGTCGCTAGGATATCTCCGGAAACTCCATTTCTTCTAAAGTTTTGCGTTACTCCGGTGGTTTTCTCTTGGAATTTGGGGATCTCGTTGTTTTTCTCCGTGAAAAGAGGCGTCGAGTAGATTTTCTTCTCCTTTTGTGTTTTCTCAGAGCATTCTCGGCTTGGATCTAGGAAATTACCGGTAGATTTTGGGTTTCTGGTGTTTGGATGCGTGAATCTGGAGGAACGGAGTTGAATCAGATGATCTGTGGTTTTTTTTTTGGTGGATTAGGGTTTGATTGTGAAGATCTAGAAGAAGAGAGACTCGGAAAATTGGAATATTTCTCTTAGATAGGATCTGGAAGTTTTCGGGCTGAAGGTTAGTGTTTACTCTCGAGTGGTGAAGATATTGGAAGATCTTATCTTTTCAGTTTTCTTATGGTTGATTTTTTGGTGTTTGTAGTGAATTTATTCTTTTTTTCTTGTGAGAAATTTCTGGATTTTCTTTTGTAATTAGATTTCGACATTTTGATGTATTTCTTGGCATATGATCCGAGGGATGTTTGGGTTTGAGGAATTTTGTGTGTGAAAAATGTAGTTCTCGTGGTTCATTCGTTATGGCATTCATTTACCAAGATTTCTTAGGCTTGTGCTTTGATTTCGGCCCCCACTCTCTTTCATGCCTTCTTCGTTAAGGGAAAACAAATTTTAGCGTTTGGAGTTAAAGACAGTCTCGTGAATAATGTATATCTATTTTTTTTTAACTGCAAATGCTAGATTTTCTTTTTAAATCTTTTGAAGAAGCATATTATGTTAATGAATACCTTGTCGTCATTTTATGTTCAATTTTGTGGTGAAAGGCTTTGATCTATGTTAATCTTCTCCTGCTCTCTCTCTCTCGTTTGTCATCAGTTTTTCTTTTTGCAGTCACAAAGAGGGAAGCGACTCTGGTTTGATCTTGCATATTGCTGAAGAAAACATATCGAGTTGAACAAGCTTTTTTCTTAAAGATTACGGGGCTCATTTAGAGGAGCTTCTTCAAAGTGGAAAAGCGGTTCTGGTTGATGAAATTTTACTTCTGGTTCAGTAGGCACAGATTAAAAAGTCGAAGGAATCAGTTGGGCTCAGGATATTCAGAAATATAGTACAGTTTTATGGTAAAGGTTTGGTGGAATTGGTTTTGATTTATGAGGACAGGTGAATCTGTTTCTGATCCATATTTTCGTTCTGGTTGCTTGAATGGTCCATTTCTATTTTGTCTTTGACTACAATACGGGAATGCCTGGACTCGGATATCTGGTGTAAGATAGCTTTGCTTCCAGAACATCCGGATATATAATTTCGCAGGTGTTGTTTGTGTATTCACTTGCACCGACCGTGTGCACTTTGTGGAGATTTTGAGAATCTTGAAGCTTTTCCCTTTTCAATGGAAACCCTTGTTCTTTTTGTTCATCAACGACATGTCCGTCAACAGGAGATTCAGAACCAGAATCCTGTAAATTGCCGAAGTTCTCAGTCAGGAACAGGCATCCTTTCTTATCCATTTGTATTCAGCAGTGGTTCTTCTGGTTCAGAACATGACAGATATGGTGTAATGGAACCACCATGCTCATATACACCAACACGTGAAACTGATAGATCGTCCAAGAATAGAAGAGTCAAGAGCAGCCGACGCAGCAGTCCAATTCCAATTCCAATTCCAATTGGATCTAAATGCAGGCATGAAGATGATGGACTCTCATCTGCACTTGCTGAAACTGAGTTTTTTCCTGCTTCACCAAGTTCAGAGCGCTGGGCTGGGCCAGCGTACTCCAACTCTCCACCACCAAGTTCACTGCCCATGCCAAAATTTTCTCTGCGGCAGAAACGGAGCGTCTCGCTTGAGTTGCCAGGTCTAAAGTATGAAATTCAAAAGACACATGTTGTGAAATCTGCCCCTCCATCTCCGACTAGGGATCCTCATTCTTCTTTGTCTGGGAGTGATTTTTTTCTGGATACTGCTTCTGCAACGAAAGATTTGAGGCGCATTCTCCATCTTGATCTTCATGATGATCAAATCATCGAGTGAACTCCATTAACTCTGTAAATAGTCCCCTCTTGGTCTTAGGAGTAGATTTCTCCGTTGGTTAGTTTTGGTCTTTACTCTTTAGGATGTATATATGTGGGAATAATGATCATCTACTAGCTTTACTTGGGTTACCTGGTTGTGGACCGAGATATAGTGCTAGCATTTCCTGTTTGCCAATTTAGCCATGAATTATTGAAACCATTAGGTAGGTAGTTGCAGCATATAATAGTTACTATCAGTTCATGCGTTAGTAGATTCTATCTCTCGAGTTATATTCTTGCTAATTTTACTGTGTAGGAGTTCTGTTGTCAAGTAGATGACCGAAGTTTCTGTATGCTTCATAGCTTTTCTGGTTTTGATTAATTCCCTTCTTCTTCTTCTTTTTTCCTGTTTGCCAATTTAGCCATGGATTGTTGAAACCATTAGGTAGTTAGGTTCATCACATAGTAGTTAGTATCAGTTCATGCGTTAGTAGATTTTATCTCTCGAGTTATATTCTTGCTAATTTTACTGTGTAGGAGTTCTGTGGTCAAGTAGATGACCGAAGTTTCTGCACGTTTCATAGTTTTTCTGGTTTTGATTAGTTCCCTTCTTCTTTTTTCCCCACTACTTTGTAATCGTACTTGCTAAATGTACTCCCTTTTCTCCTTTCATCCCTTCACCACTTTCCAAGCTTCAACCATTTACGCGATGGGTGTTCTTAACCGTGCTTTCCTTTTCTCTTTTCTTTTCTCAGCCTTCTGCTAATCTCCAACTCTTTTGGATGTTTCGAAGAGCATCAACGGGTCACAGGTCTTTCCCCCCTCTTTTCCGCTTTTTTGAAAGGGAAAGCTGGGAAGGATTCTGCCTGACATGTTCTTCAACACTACTACCTTTGCTTCTTTCCCTCACCACTTAGCTCATCACGATTTGGTTCTCTGTTTGGGTGTAGTGGCTTGTCAATAGCTCATCATTTTAGGATTCAGGTTGGTTATGATGGTTAGATGCCGCGTGCTGCAGCCTTTGAGGACTTCATTTTACTGCTAAACAAGGTGATTGCTTCATCCGTTTCTTGTCCTTTTCCTTTTGTTTGTTGTTTCTTCCTGTTGCCCTGAACAAGCTGTTGGTAACTTGTACTTCATTGTTGTTTTCTATGAAACAGATTGTGAATTTGGAAATGGATGTCTACGTGGAACGGTGTTCCTCTTCAGCGCTTCTGAAGAATGCTTAGCAGAGTTTGTGTTCCTTTGCAATGAAATCTAGCACTTGCTTTAATTTCTGTAACTAAGTAGGATTGTAGGATCAATAGTGCCTTTAGCTGTATATCAGAAAAGGAAAAAAAATGTAGGACTATGGTTGATCTTGTTCTTGGTTTGTAGTTTGGTGGAATCTTTGAAGAAGGCATGTTGGGCGCTTATTTTAAATAGACTAGTGGTTTCATCTGCTTTTGTTGTTTGTGTTTTTGTGACTTTTGAGGTTGAATTTAAAATTCGAAAATTTTTATGTTTCTGAGCCTCCTGTTGTCTTATTTTTTCTGTTTGAATCTAGACGTCCTGTCATTATAGAAATAAAAAAAAGCCAAAGGGAAAAAATAAACGATTGTTTGAGAGGTTGGGTGATCCACCAGGTACATGGTTGCGAGACCGCCCATGGATACATAGGATGGATTCTTGTCAACCATGGTCTTTGTATTGGACCCGAATTTGAAGAACGTGGCGACTCCGCGTTAAGAAAGCGACTAACAAATTAGATATTTTTTTTGTTTTTCAAATGAGTTGGTGGCATTGGACCGGGTCCAATTTGAGTCGATGAAAGCCATTTTTCTTTCATTTTCTTTTAGATATTTTATATCTAGTGTTTTGGTTTGCTCGATCCAATCGGTAATTCTTCTTTGGTTTGGCTTCGTCGAAACTATGTTCCTGGGATCTGTGTGCTGGTTTGGTTGACTGATCCACTAATTGGGGTTGGGGTAATCAAACCTTGATAACAGCACTTGGTGTGTTTGTTACGGGACAATATATCTTTGTTTTGT
This sequence comes from Nuphar pumila, assembly GCF_984573655.1. Classification (NCBI taxonomy): domain Eukaryota; kingdom Viridiplantae; phylum Streptophyta; class Magnoliopsida; order Nymphaeales; family Nymphaeaceae; genus Nuphar; species Nuphar pumila. The sequence continues at coordinate 125,467,890 of NC_143257.1, read as the reverse complement.
ACGTTCTTGCAGAAGGCGTTCTTTCTTGTTGGTAAAAGGTGCATGGTGAGCATAGGTTTGTTTGGTTTGGTGACTTTGGTCTGAGCCTCCAAGTTGGAGTGCTTGCGGCTCAACTCATTGAGTCCTGTTTGTGAGCCTGAAACGAATTTCATGCATGTTGAACTGATCTCAACGATCAGCTCGGTTTATTTCATAGCCCAAACTTAGAAGTGGTTCAGTCTAGTGAGGGGCCTATGCATTATTTTGGGATCAATTAAAAGAAAGTAAACAGAGGGTGCATTCGGTCTGCTTGGGCAATCTCAACCGCGCTTATTACAGAATGGACTTCCCCCCACTCGAGCTGGATTTTTTTAACTATAGGAGATCTCAATTCTACTGGGGGATATGAAACACAACATTTGCTTCACCTTGGACTTAGTATTCAAATATCCTGTGACCTGAGAGAGTTTGCATAGTGAAAGTGATACACCTAAGAGCCTTAGGTCAGTTCTGACCATAATTCTAGCAGCAAGGTCATGGGATCAGGTTACATTGTGCTCTTTCTGAGAGAGAGAGAGAGAGAGAGAGAGAGAGAGAGAGAGAGAGAGAGAAAGAGAGAGAGAGAGAGCCGAAAAGCGATCAACGTTACTTAAAAGTGAAACTCAACAAAGCGTTGGCACAAACACAACAGTATAACATGAGAACACCAATAACACAAAACAGAACACTCATTGAGGACCACAAACATCTATATGAGGATCGGTTTGTGGCAGAGGCAGGTCTTTGAGATATATGCGTAAGATAGCATACACATCAGCCAAGACCCTATGGGTCAACCGGTTAAGGTTGAACGGGACATCCCGAAAAGTAGCATCATTTCTGGCCATCCATATGAACCACCACCCTGTAAATAACCAAACTCTCCAAATAGTCCTCCACTTCATTTTGCGTCTAATTATAGCAGGGCCGAGGATAAGATCTAACGCAAAGCAACCCTCCCGCACAACAACTGATGGAGCCCTTAAGTTTTTGAAAACAATTCTTGAAACACTTCACACGACCAGAAGAGATGTTGTGTAGTTTCTTCGGCCTGTCGACAAAGCACACACCAACTGGGAAACTGAAAACCCATCCTCTTGATATTGTTATGGGTCTGTATCCGGTCATGAAGAATCAACCAAGCCAATACCTTGGTCCTCGGAGATGGTCCCTTCGCCCATAAAGCATTGTTGAAGATCCAACCCTGACCTGGAGGCAAAAGAGAACGGTAGACCTTGTGGACTTGGAAAACTCCCGCATTCGAGACTGCCCATTGAAGCCAAGATCCGTCTACCCCACGTCCAAATCCCTGTCAAGAAACAAACGCAATGCCCTAAACCACATTTTCCTCAAATGCGATATGTATGGTCCACGAGCCCCCCGACGAACAGCAAGCGAATCGATTAGACCATATTTTAGCCGGAGGAAGTTTGCGCAAGCATCCTGTGACGTATGAGCCAACCAACACTGCTTCACAGTCAATGCCACACTCCTTTTACGCAAAGCAAAAATTCCTAAGCCAGCCATATTCCTTGGCATAACGATGGAGTCCCATCCCACCAAGTGCCTCTTATAAGGTCCATTTACACCACGCCACAAAAACCTTGACAAGACGCTCTTAAGTTGATGCTCAACATTGACAGGCATGACACAGACCGACATGAAAAATTCTGGAATTGCTGATAAAACATGCCTGATTAAAGTAATTCTGCCCGCAAGAGACAAATATCTTGCACGCCAAGACTGGAGCTTAAGACACACCTTGTCAACCACGAGTGCCCATGATGTTTTAGAGGTTGACTTGACTTGTAGGGGGAGGCCCAAGTACTTGATCGGCCATGGCCCTATAGCGCAGTTGAAATTTTTTTCCGCCGCATTTTGACTGGTCGGATCGCCATTCAGAAGCGTGATCGAACACTTATTTTCATTTAGCTTCAGCCCAGACAACGCTGCAAAAAACATGAGAATAAGCCTAACGCGAAGCATCTGCTGTATTGAAGCCCTTCCAAAAACTAGCATATCGTCTGCATATTGTATAATATGACCAGAAAGCCTCGGATATCCAATGACTGTAGGAAGCCCCTTGTCTGCGCTCGTCTAAGAATCACCGCAAGTCCTTCTGCCACTGTATTAAACAACAGCGAAGATAGCGAACATCCCTGCCGTAAGCCACGCCGCAAAGAAAATTGCTCACCCTTTACCCCATTAATGGACACCATGGCTTGTGCATTGGTAATAAGCTCTGACACCCATCTGGAAAAACGGCTGCCGAATCCCATGTGATTCACCACTTGCGACAAAAAAGGCCCGTACACAGAATCATATGCTTTATTAAAATCAAGCTTCAACACGAAGTAAGGAGTACGACTCGCGTGCATGGAGTGAATGACCTCTGAAGCCGAAATATATGCTTGTTGAACTCTTCTATTAGGAATAAAAGCAAACTGAAAAGCAGAAAAAAGATTAGACGCGCGCGAGAGAGAGAGAGTATCATGGTCCTAATTTGATATTGGAAGGCACCATTGTTGGATGCTATGTCATGGCCTAATTTTCTATCGCATGCACCGTGATGGGAATATAGACTGCCTTATAGGTGACATGTTTGTGAGCATTTTAACGAAGAACCATTAATAAAATTAGTCATCCGGATAGTAAGTGCATCATACCAAGTTGCAACTTGCAAGATCTCATGGATTATGTTGGGGCAATTGATCTCCTGATAGTGCCATTGGTAGGAAAATTTGTTGGGTGAGAAGAAATGGTCATCATAAGCGTGGAGATTCCATCAGCCAAGATGGGAAATCTGAATATGTTTCAGGCCAGACACAGACGCTCCCAAAGAAGCTGCAATGCTTTTTCATCAATAACAAGTTTTCGAATGAGGAAATTATTGCATGGTAATTAACACTTTGGTATTAAACCTATAGCCACCAAAGTTACGTAGTGATTAACATTTTGATTAAAATGATATTTCTCAAAAATCACGCACCATCTATTGATTTCAGTTTTTTACGGCAAACATCCAATAGTCTCAAACAGTGGGCGATATATTGATGTTCTAAACATGAATATAAAAGGCATAGCCACCAAAGTTACCTAGTGATTAACACTTTGATTAAGATGGTATTTCTCAAAATCAGGCACCTTCTATTGATCTTAGTTTTTTTAGCAAACATGCAACTCTCTCAAATAGTAGGCGATATTGGTGTTCTTAACATGAACATAAAAAACATACCAAATTATGAAAACAAAGCGAGAACCTAAGATTCAAATAAAAATGAATTAAATAAAAAAAAATATTAAACATGCAAAGATAACTTGAGAACCATGCAATTCTTTCACAAATTAACTGATTCATGCTAATGTTCAGTTAAAATAACTAATCATGCCATTTTTTTAAATAACTGATTCAGCTGTTAAAGATATGCTTATCGAAATATCTCATCGTTGATCAAAAAGTTGTTGATGAAGTATTGCCATGTGACGGATAGCAAGCAATAACACCAAAGAATTTTGCTGAAAAACAGTCATCGAAAAATTTTGCTAGAAGAAACTCCGTGAGGCAAAAGGAGTTGGGGACCATAAAAAACTCTAGTTTATGTGAAAAAAACCCTAAAATGTGAACAATAACTTTAAAAAAAATGAAATACCATATTTAATGCTCATATGAAGATTCACAAAAACATGAAAGGATTCACATTTAAGTTTTCAAAAAATTTATGAATCTCATGTCCAATGTGCGTATATTTGAAAAGTTCTTAAATGAATCACAAGATCCACATATACAGAAGATGTTCACGAAATCATCTTGCAAATATCATGAGTGCATCCACAAATGAGTGGGGATATTTGCAACAAGTATTTGCAAATATCAATAGACATTTGCAGACCTCATAAAAAAGTATTTAGTTAAAGATTCACAAGTTTTCTTCATGAATATTTGTATCATCATCATCATGCCATATCTACTTCAGTCAAGGATCTTACATCACTTATCATCACCTCACAAGTATTCAATACTTTTCTTTTTTCCTAATTCATTGTATTTGTGTTGTGTTTAACCTTTTTGAATAGTATTTTTTTATGTTGCATTAAACAATTCTTATCTTACAACACATTTTATGTAGTGTTGCAGATTTCAGGTTGGGTCTAACCTTGAGTGACCAGTTACCTAAATGTGACACATTCAATATGGCATGTGAAGGGTTCACCTACATTAATGTCATGTATGTAACCCCCCACTCTCCTCTCATTATAAATTGAGGTATGGTTGCTTTTGATGAGTACAACCAAAGTGTTTTCTTTCTCTCATTGGGTTAAGAGTCCTGCTCACCATCGACTTGAAGGCCTAGGCTCACCATGGGCGTCGATAGGTTGAAGAGAACACCGAGCACCTGCGTCAATGCTCCCTTCGCTCGCTTTCGTCCATGGCAACTATTGGTATGTAGTTTTGGTTTTTACATTCCGGTTTAAGCCAACATTGGGTTATGGACCCACACCTTGCATTCTACTGCACGTGTGGGTGTACTGGCGTTCTTGCGACGCTCGCCAATATCCAAATTTTTTTTTTTGCCATAATTCTATGCTACCTTCATGCCTTGAAGCAACAAGTGCTTCAAGTCTTGGAGAGTAGATTAAGGGCAACATGTGATTTATAGTTTCAATTGATTTTTGGAGGCTGCATCTTCCAACAATTTTTATGTCAAGTTCATGGTTTCATGTTAGATTCGCAAATTTCACGTGCTTTGTTCACAATCTTTGTATGATATGCCCTATGGAGTGAATGGATTGTCTCGTAGGATGTAGGATTGAACAGCGTATTGACCCGATACAAGCTAAATGGATTACTGTGGCATAGGAGATGTGATCCAACAATCAGACCGAATAACTTGCAAGGTAGTCAACACAAAATGCAACACATCCCTCCATCCCCAATATGTTATTTTTTAATGACATCTTTAAAAAAAAAAATCTGCCTAGCTGTTCAATGCTTCTTGTACACACAAACATTATTAGATAAAAATCATTAAGGGCTCATTTGTTTCTTGCAACTTTCATGGGAAAGTCGAGAGCTGACAATCATTTTCTTTTCCTTTTCTATCATGAATGAAACAAACATCATATCATGATGGTGAGAAAGTGTCATACTGATACAAGTGAGCCTGAGTTTTTTCACCCCCCTATCACTTTTTTTTTGTGTGTAAATACTTACATATATACCTCACCACCTTCTTTCTCACGAGAAGGTTGAGCTGACAAGACTTTTTAGAAAATTTGTGCCCCTTCTCATGAAAGGCCTTGACCTTTCATTGGAATGAAACAAATGGCCTCTAAGGGCTCGTTCACGAAACAAACAAGACCTAAATGAAAAGATAATTTTTTATTGTACTAAGCATAATATTAATTTTCTTCCAAAATCTGTTGTATATTTGAAAAAAATTGCTGAGTAGGAGAGTGATTATTAAAAACTATTATCAATCCATTTAACCATTTTTGTAGAAGATGCCATTAAAAAATGAGATGGGATCTGGTCAGTGTGTGCGCTGACACCATAGGAGCTCCTTTGGATGCCGTTGATCTCAAGATGAACGGCATCCAAACCTGTACGAATTAGATACCCATTGATGCTTTTTGTGCTTTGGTTGGACGGGGTCTAGATGGTTTAAAATGAACTGTTCACAATGCATCTTTTCCACTGTTGGTGTTACCGTCAGAGCTGCCTCTGACCTGATCCTCTCTAAAAAACATGAGGTATGGTGAGGGTGGAGGGTGCATCAGTGCCTTGAATTAGATCATATGTTTTTGCCTGGGACATGATATGTTACATACAGTACATGTTTGATAGGAATTGTCAAGTGGCTTTCGTAAAAAGTTTATTTTATAAAAAATAGTATTAAACAACAAAACAGAGTTTAGGGGATGGGGAAGGACGTGTGTTGCATTTTGAGAGGCTGAGTACTTTGAAAGAAACTTAACATGATTACCAGCTCTCTCTCTTGCCATATGTGACATATAGTAACACACTGTTTGACAGAAATTGTCAAGCAATTTTCACAAGTTGTTTAGCAGGAAAACGATTATTAAAAAATGAAAAATAATTTATGGGCATGTTCGGTTCCATCCTTTATAATCACTCTGGAAGCTTGAAATCTCATATTCAACCAAACATGAGATTTAAGGCAGCAGTGTTTTTTTGAATCGAATTGAAATCAAGGCAACCCGTGAGATTTTGCCTTGGGTTTTCTATGTAATGATTTTTGTGAAAGACTCCATTAACAGAAAAAACATGAGGTGTTGAGAGGACTTTGTGCTTCAATTTGGGTGGCTAAGTACCTTGAAAGGTACTCTTGTCATAGGACATGGTTTTTTGAATCATCTGCATGGGTGACATGATATGTGACACACAATAACACATGTTTGACAGAAATTGTAAAGCGATTTTCACAAAAAAATTCTGAGCAGGAAAGCGATTATCAAAAAATGAAAAATCATCAACAATATGGGTCATGATTTTGTTAAAAGATGCTATTAACAAAATAAAGAAAAGAATAAAAGGGGTGTGATAATGTGTGAAAGGGAGGATCAGTGCAATGTGATTGTATACTTTTAGTGTGCTGCTGCTGGAGCCGTCGGAGGGCCAACAGCAGATGATGAGTAATCAATTACAGAAGCACACTTAAAGTGTGCAATCACATTTCCACTCTCTTGTCACAGGTCATATGCTTTTGACTCGGGTCATGGTGACATGACATGTGACAGCAACCCGTTGTACACACACACATATATATATATATATATATATATATATATATATATATATATATATATATATATATATATATATATATATATATATAGGAAAAGGAGATCGTCCAACCAAAAGAAGATCTAAAATCTACAATCAACAGCTATCGGATGGCTTTCCTTATCCAATGTTTGAGCATCTCATCGACTGAACCTCATATATTTATTCTTTATAATTTATTAAGAAATATGCTTTATACAAAGACTTTACAATGTATAAACATGTTTTTCGAAATGTGAAAATCAATGGCTCACAATACATTAAATTTAAAACTTTACAAAACAAAGTATTGTGGGTTGTAGATTTTTAGCTCTTTAAACAAAACATCTAAACATCGAAAATTCATAATCCAACACATGTCGCTCACTAAATGAATGATAAAAAACCAAAATGTAAAGTCGGATCGATGAAAAACTCGATCATTATAGAAGTAACACTACCATCGGTTGTAGATTTTAGACTTTCCTTTGGTTGGATGATTCTCTCTCTCTCTCTCTCTATATATATATATATATATATACAACAAACAAACAACAACAACTACGCCTTCATCCCAAAACAATTGGGGTCAGCGATATGAACCAAAAAAGAAATTCATTTTGGGTCTTCCACATGAATCCTTTTCCTCCAATCATTTCTATCCAACGCCATGTCCTCGGTGAGGTTCAAAGCATTCATATCCTTTCCTATCATCTCCATCCAAGTCTTCCTAGGCCTACCCCGACCTCTTTTAACTAATATATTTTCCCATTTCTCCAACCTTCTAACTGGAGCATCATTAGGCCTTCGCCGAATATGTCCAAACCACCGTAAACGATTCTCTCGCATCTTATTTTCAATGGGTGCAACACCTACCTTCTTACGTATCTCTTCGTTCCGAATCTTATCTTTTATTGTATTTCCACACATCCATCTAAGCATCCGCATCTCAGCTACACTCATTTTTTGAATATGATGTCTCTTGGCAGCCCAACATTCCGTACCATATAGTAAAGCGGGTCTAATAGTCGTCCTATAAAACTTTCCCTTCAACCGCAATGGCATTCTACGATCGCACAGCACTCCAGTAGCACTTTTCCATTTCATCCACCCAACCTTTATCCTATGATTTACATCTCCATCAATTTCTCCATACTTTTGAATGATGGATCCCAAATATTTGAAATAATCATTCACCGATATATCTTGCTCACCAAGTTTCACTACACTCCCATCACTACTTCGTTGCTTACTAAACCGACATTCCATATATTCAGTCTTACTCTTACTCAACTTAAAACCTCTAGCTTCCAATGTCTGTCTCCATAATTCTAACTTAGCATTAACCCCAGCTCTAGACTCATCAATCAAAACAATATCATCAGCAAACAACATACACCACGGTACATTTTCTTGAATTGATCTCGTAAGCTCATCCATCACTATTGCAAATAGGAAAGGGCTTAAAGCAGATCCTTGATGTAACCCAACCGTTATCGGGAAATTGGTTGTCACCCCTCCACAAGTGCGGACATTGGTTACTACTCCTTCATACATATCTTTAATTATACTAATGTACTTGAGAGAAACACCTTTCTTCATCATTGTCCACCAGAGAACGTCCCTAGGTACTCTATCGTATGCCTTCTCTAAATCAATAAAAACCATATGCAAATCTTTGTTCCTCTCTCTATATCTTTCAATAAGTTGTCTAAGAAGATGTATAGCTTCCATAGTTGATCTTCCAGGCATAAAACCAAATTGATTCTCCGATATCATGACAACCTTCCTCAACCTAGACTCAATCACCCTCTCCCAAAGTTTCATAGTATGACTCATGAGTTTTATACCACGATAGTTTGTGCAATCTTGTATATCACCCTTATTCTTATATAAAGGCACCAAAGTACTCTTCCTCCACTCATTAGGCATCTTATTTGTTCGCCAAATCAAGTTAAAAAGATTTGTCAACCATTCTAAACCTTTCTCTCCCAAGCATTTCCAAGCCTCGATAGGTATACCATCTGGGCCAACTGCCCTTCTTGATTTCATTTTCTTCAAAGCCTCTGCAATTTCTTTCTTTTGAATCTTGCGCATGAAGTCACGATTTATCTCATGAAAAGGAATGGAGAAGTCTCCAAGATCTTGAGCATGACTATCATTAAATAGCTTATCAAAATAATCTTTCCATCTCTCCTTAATCTCCTCATCTTTGACTAAAACCCTTTGCGTTTCATCTTTGATACATCTAACCATACCAAAATCCTTCGATTTCCTATCTCTCATCTTTGCAAGCCTATAAATATCCTTCTCGCCTTCTTTGGTATCCAACTTGTCATAAACCTCCTTATATACCTTAGCCCTCGCGTTTCGAACAACTTTTTTAGCTTCCTTCTTTGCTATCATATACTTCTCCAAATTCTCATTATCACGACTCTTACTTAGATTTCTATAACACTCTCTTTTAACCTTAATAGCTAATTTGACATCCTCGTTCCACCATGATGTATCCTTACCTAGTGGTGCACCGCCTTTAGACTCACCCAATACCTCCTTAGCTACTTTTCTCATACCACCCGCTATCTTATTCCACATTGATTCTGAATCCTCCTCGAGACACCAATCAACTTCCTTAACTACCTGCTCTACAAACATTCCTTGTTTAGCTCCTTTCAGTGCCCACCACTTAATTCTAGGATCTATCCTATGTCTATCCCTTTTGCGGCATTGTCTAATTCTAAGATCTAAAATTAAGACTCTATGTTGTGTAGCTACACTTTCTCCTGGTCTCTCTCTCTCTCTCTCTCTCTCTCTATATATATATATATATATATATATATATATATATATATATATATATATATGAGCAATTAGTGCACATCACCTCGTGTTGGGATGTTGCAAGTTCGAATCCCAATGGCATAGAGTTGTATAATTGTAGGGTTCTGCCAAACCCTAGCTTTCTCTGTCGAAGAAGGAAAAATAAATAAATATATATAAACTAAATGTTTAAATATTTATATATCCTTGTTTTGAAATTTTCATAAAAACCATGTGTAAGCATCGTCTCTCCGCACCTACTCACGTCCATGTCTATGTGATATAGGTGGACTGTGGAGTCATAGCTTGCAATAACGGAGGTTAGGTTGTAGACAAGGCCAATGTATGTCAGGATAGCCGGCTGGATGGTTAGGTTGCACTATCATAACCTAAGGATCTTGGTTTTGAATCTCACAGGGGTTAAATCTTAATTAGCTTGCCTGTCAAAAAACTGGTTCTCCATTGTATCAAATGGAAGACATTTGCTTCACTCTGGCTGCTTGTATGCACCACTTATCCAAAAAAGTGGGATATAAGCTGCTTTACTTTGTGCTCCATGATGCAATGTCCCAATTAATTCACATCTCTGGATGAATGTATTAGAGGATCTGGACACCACCTCTACCACATTTCTTGACAATTGTAGAGAAACCAATACAAGTTTAAAGATGTAATGTGTCGAACTCGCGTCAGATATAGTCAGATGTAAGATGATCAGATTCGGTCTCTGATGGATCCAATTATAGTACATATCCTAATAAATCCGACATTTTCATATAATTGGATGGGGTCTTGTTGGACTTTCTCGAACTTGGATGTGAGAATGCTACAACTGAATCTGACTAAATGGATATCTAATCTGTACTCTGTCTGTTTACACCCATAGTTAAAGTTGCTGTTCTTCAGCAATGAAGTTAAATATGATGTCAGCACTTGTGAAGTGGTCATGAATCCATGATAGTGATGCATCTTAATGATTCATTCATGTCATTAAACAGTGTATGCATGCCCTTGTGGTTTATATACATGATAGCATGTTTCATCCACCACACAGGCAATACACAAAATACCATTTTTCTTTTCCTTTTCCTTGAAGGAAACCTGTTCAGGGTGTCAGATTATTAACTGAACAAAAAACTTGCAGATAGAAAACTGCGATTGCACTCTAATCAAGATATTAACCCAAGCCCTTATTAGCTGTCAATGAAATTTCCTAGAACTCTGGTTTTCCTAGTGGTAAGAAAGTTTTATTCAGGGAATTCTAGAAGTTTAGTAGCGTGCAAACAACCCTCGTAACATTTAATGATATATCAAGAGTCCATGGGGCACATTGCTTTTTTCTGCTTAGATGTAAAACCTGTTTCTAGATTCGAAAAAATTGGATAAAACGTGTGATTGTGCTATTAGTTATTTTTTATGACGAGGAACTTTATTGAAGCGAGGAAAATCCCCGTGGGGCCCTACGATCACCCTGCCTTACGTGGCCCACCTTTGAAAGCTACGGACACACCCGTGCAGGTGCAGCAGTCAGGTTTAATCCAGTGCCTTCATCTCAGCACCCTCAGTCACAACCACCCCACTGGCCATGCAGGCTACCCGCGGCGGTGATTGTGCTGACGGTTATCGATATAGTTAAGTTGAAGAGACATGTATGGCTTGACTGAACATGTGCAAAGATCGTCACACTTGACCATTTGAGAGGAAAGTTATACTCATTAGAGCTCTATCCAATAACAACTTTGTATCCATGCTTGTGGACTTCTCACGTCTTTAACAGTGTACTAACTAGTGACATGGTGACTGTTTTTTGTCAGCCGCAATGGATTCTTCTTCAAATAAATTTCTTTGCCTTTTCCTTTTGCCACTAAAGATAGACTTTGAGTGCACTCAAAAGAGGAGCACCCAAAAAGAGTTGTTTGGTAGTTGGTTTCAAAACGAAGAAAATGTCATTTCTTTTTGTATGATTTTGTTGCTAAAAAACTATAAATGGGGAAGATTAAAAGCAAGAATAATAAAAATAAAAATAAAAAGCAACTGAACATCTTTTAATTCTTTGACAACCATTGTTTGAAACCAATAACTTGTCTCTTTTTCTTGAAGACATTCACTGTACTTTTCTTTCATTCATTGTTCTGTTTTGACTTGAATCCAGCTTTCACATTAGGGAGGTAAATAATATTTGGTCTTTCATATATATATATATATATATATATATATGTCATTTTTGTTTATTTTGATAAATGCTGAATGTATTGAAGAAACAACAAAACCACACAAGAAACTATTTACGTGGTTCGGTTCTGGAATAGAACCTACGTCCACGGTGGAACACGTTTACCCTTTCTCTATTGAACACACAGAAACTTTGTACATGGGAATATGCATTTGATAGCATATTTATATACAATGAGGCAGGATATCTTTCTATGTATATCCTTTTTCAAATCTCTTATCGTTATCCACATCGACAGATATGGATGATTTGTTGGGATTAGGATGTATATCCTGTTTGTGATGATCCTGAGCCGTAAGAGGCAACTGTGCTGGCGTAAAATCTTTAACAGAAAGCTGATCTTTGCACTTTGGATCTGGATCTTCAATAGCCCCCTCAAACATGGCCGCCGAAGGAGACCAAGTTTGTTGCGAAGAATGGCAAAGTGATCCTTAGAAAGGGGTTTTGTAAAAATATCAGCGAGCTAGAGCCTGGAAGGGACATAACGTGTTTCCAAGTTGTTGTTGGCGACTTGTTCCGGCCCTCACATAATGATAGTCAATCTGAATGTGTTTGGTTTTGTTGTGGAAGACTGGATTGATGGTAAGATGTAATGCACTAATGTTGTCGCAGTACAAAATGGGTCGCTGGGGCGAACTAAAACCAAGATCACGAAGAACATAAGTCAACCAAGTGAGCTCTGCAGCAGTAGATGCCATAGCCCTGTATTCTGCTTCGGTGCTAGAGCGGGCTACCGTGCGCTGCTTCTTAGCACTCCATGAGACACAATTATTGCCAAAGAAAGTACAATAACCAGTGGTAGATCGACGAGTGATGGGGCAGCCTGCCCAGTCTGCATCAGAGAAGGCATACAGTTGAGGTTGGCCGAAATTATAAAGCGTAAGCCCAAGGTCAATTGTTCCTTTCACGTAGCGGAGTATGTGTTTGACAAGTTGAAAATGTCCCATAGTGGGGGCATGCATGAATTGGCTGACAAAATTCACACTGTAGGATAACTCAGGCCGAGTGATGGTCAAGTACTGAAGACCCCCAACGATGCTTCTATAAAGGGTAACGTCTTGGAATGGCACAAAGTTAGCTTCGGCAACAGATAACTTTCGTGGTATAGGTGTGTTCACCGGCTTGGAGTCGGCCATGTGCGAGCGGCTCAAAAGGTCAAAAGCATACTTATGTTGGCTTAAGAACATGCTCTTGGAATCACGGACAACTTGAACCCCAAGGAAGTAGTGAAGAGGTCCCATATCTTTAATGGCAAATTGTGTCCCAAGAGAAGAAATAAAAGATTGAAGTAATGAAGAATCACTTCCTGTCAAGATTAGATCATCAACATAGATGAGAAGGACCATAGTATGCTTATTATGATGCCAAATGAACATGGATGGATCAGAGGTGCTGCAAAAAAAACCGGTGGAAAGCAAAAAGGAACTGAGTTGATCAAACCATGTCCGAGAGGCTTGACGAAGACCATATAGAGCTTTCTTAAGACGACAGACCTTATGTGGGAAGTCCAAATGCTTGTAGCCAGGAGGTTGAGTCATAAAAACTTCCTCATGAAGAATCCCATGAAGAAAAGCATTCTTAACGTCAAGCTGGCGTATATCCCATTTAGCCATAAGAGCAACACTAAGGACTAGACGGATAGTGGAAGGCCTAATTACTGGAGAAAAAGTTTCATGGAAATCTTCTCCTTCGATTTGAGTAAATCCCCGAGCAACGAGTCGTGCCTTGAGACGTTCGAGAGAGCCATCTGCATGTAGCTTGGTTTTAAAAACCCATTTCGAACTTACAATATTGACTTCTGGAGGTTTATCAACAAGATCCCAAGTATCATTTTTGGATAAGGCTGCAATTTCTTCATCCATAGCAGCTTTCCAACCAGAATGCGAAAGAGTTGCTTTCACGTTATGTGGCTCTGTAGGAATGGTGGGATCAACCATATGTAAGAGAGCATATTTAGGGTTAGGTTTATGAATACCATGCATGCTTCTGGTGACCATAGATCTTGTAGAATGCGATGAACCAGAGTAAGCTGTAGATGACGGTGAGTGATGAGTTCCATCATCATGTGGAGAAGGAGATTCATGAGTGGCTTCATGAGAGACATCATGTTGTTGAAGAGACGGCTCAAGAAGTGTTGACGGTCCCGGAAGACTGTTGGCTAAAGTGGGAGAACTAAATGAAGACAACTCAATAGATGTTTCATTGAGAGAACTAGTGAGCTGCGAGGAAGGAGAAGGTGAAACAATTTTGGGGAAACTCTGTTCATTCTCCAGTGAGAAAGTAGCAGCATCTTCTTCTATCATGGTGTGTTGAAATAAGGATCCTGGTTTAGCAAAAGGGAAAAAATCTTCATCAAACACAACATGACGTGAGACATAAATTTTGCCAGTTGGAGGGTAGAAACATTTATAGCCTTTATGTTCCATGTCATACCCTATAAAAACACACGGTAAGGATTTGGCATCAAACTTGTTCTTAGTGTGGTGTCGAAGAAAAGGATAACATCGGCACCCTATGATTCTCAGACTTGAATAATCAGGGTTCTTTTGATACAGCTGAAAATACGGCGTAGCCATTCCCAAACTTGATGAGGGTAATCTGTTAATAAGAAATACAGCAGCCGAAAAAATGTCAACCCATAAATTTTTTGGAATATGGGCATGATATATCATGGTAAGACCTAATTCAGTGATGTTGCGATGTTTTCGTTCAGAAACCCTATTCTGTTCAGGAGTATGTGGGCATGAAACTTGACGCTTGATTCCATGTTCATTTAAGTATCGCAAAAATATAGTACTAGAATATTCACCCCCGCCATCACTCTGAAAAATTTTAATGGATTTTTCAAACTGACATTGGACCATTTTGTGAAAATGTTGAAAAACTTCCAAAAAATCACTCTTTCTCTTTAGAGGATAGAACCAAGTGAATCGACTATAATCATCAGTGAATATCACATAAAATCTATAATGGTCTTTTGAAATAACAGGGGCTGGTCCCCAGAGATCAGAGTGGATTTTCATAAAAGCTTCCTTGCTTCGTTCATTATTGGTCTCAAAAGGTAAGCGACATGCCTTCCCGTACTGACAACTTGAACAAATATGAGACTTATTTTTATTCCCAATAACCGAAATAAGACTTCTATTGTGCAGAAAAGAAACCGTCTTGAGTTGAGGATGTCCAAGGCGCGCATGCCACTGTTCCAAGGTGGTCTGACGAAATCTGTTGGCGAAGAAGGCCACTGGTCCATCCTATATGGAGTATAAACTCCCTTTTTTATTTCCCATCGCTACTATTTGCCCGGTTCTCTGATCCTTAATATGACAACCAGAAGATGAGAAAACGAATTCATAGGGAAAGTCAGATATAAGTTTACTAATAGAGAGCAAATCAGCCTTCATATCTGGAACATATAAAACATCCTTGAGCTGTAGGGAAAGAGGGTGAGTTAAAAGTTCAGTGTCTTCTGTATGAGAAATACGTAATCGTTCTCCATTCCCAATTATAACAGAATCATGACCATTATATGGAGTTAATTTAGACAACTTACCAGCGTCGCCTGTCATATGTGATGAAGCACCCGAATCTGCAAACCATTCATTGTCTTGAGAATCAGCTAAGGATAGAGCTGCAAGGGCTTTAGGCGCATCATCCATTTGATAAGAATGATTAAATCGATGATAGCAATTAAGGGCAGAATGATTCCTTTTTCCACATATCTGACATTGCATTCCGAAAAATTTGTTCTTATTCTGACTGGTATTTTGAGGAGTGTTGGCTGAAGTTTTGGACTCATTGGCAGCACTTTTATTGAAACTGTTTTGTCCTTGATGAAAACCTCTACCTTTACTATTGAACTTGAAATTGTTTTTTCGTTTATTGGACTGACCTTGATTTGCATAATACGCAGCTTGTGGTGCAACATCATACAAGGTAGTTCTTGTTTCATGACTTTGCAGCAGAGGCAAGATTTCACGATATGAAGGAACCGATGGCTTGAGCATGCTGGTGACGAAATTTTCGTATCCTGGCCCTAAGCCTTGCAGGAGCCAAAAAACTTTGACCTTATCTTCTACAGGTTTGCCTATAGTGGCCAGATCATCACATATCGTTTTAAAACGACTAATGTAATATGTGAGAGAGTCTATCCCTTTCTTAACAATGGATAGTTGTTGTATTAAACAGAACTCCCTCACTTGTGAATCTTGAGCAAAGGAGGTGATCAGCATTTCCCACAATTCTTTTGAAGTTTCAAGACCTACGACAAGGCCAAGAACTGACTCAGATAAAGTGGCAGTGATCCAACCTTTAAGTAATCGGTCAGATTTCTTCCAAAGCACATAAGAAGGATTAACGATAGCCTGTTTTTCAGGCCCTTCTATGACAAGATTTGGTGACGGCAACTCTCCATTGATGAATCCTTGCATGTCTTGGCTTTCGATCAACGCAAGGATCTGGGTGCGCCACAGCAGAAAATTTGAATGGTTAAGCCTCAATGAGACAAAGTTGGAGATGTTCAGAGCAGCAGGATATGGATATGATGAAGCTGGAGGAAGCTGAGCCATCGCGCAAGCCTGAGATGACACACAAAACAGAGGTGTCTCAAGAAGAACGATTCTAGGATCTGGAATGAACAGTGAAAAAAAATCACTGTTGTAGCTTTGATACCATGAAGAAACAACAAAACCACACAAGAAACTATTTATGTGGTTCGGTTTTGGAATAGAACCTACGTCCACGGTGGAACACGTTTACCCTTTCTCTATTGAACACACAGAAACTTTGTACATGGGAATATGCATTTGATAGCATATTTATATACAATGAGGCAGGATATCTTTCTATGTATATCCTTTTTCAAATCTCTTATCGTTATCCACATCGACAGATATGGATGATTTGTTGGGATTAGGATGTATATCCTGTTTGTGATGATCCTGAGCCGTAAGAGGCAACTGTGCTGGCGTAAAATCTTTAACAGAAAGCTGATCTTTGCACTTTGGATCTGGATCTTCAATATGTATAACCATTTAATCTCATTTATCACCTAAATCATCTTTATTCCTAAGGTTATTAAAACCCTTCATTTTCCATCATTAAAATTCTTTGATTATCAAACTTTTATTATTTTTTTTATCTTCTTTAGCTCTCCTTTGACTTGTAAGTTCGCCTGTGGGAGAGATTATCTGATGTTGTAAAGTAATGACACTCTTAAGATTCAAATCTAATTGTATCTTAAGAATTCAACATGAACAAACCCAGTTTGCATCTTTGAAAATCCATAAGTGGGGCAATTGAAGTTCTAAAATAGCTATCTTACAATGTGATTGCACCAAAATATGTGCCACTCCATCTTTTTAAATGACACCTGTCTGACTAGTGGGGCTGACTTTAAACTGAACAAGTGTCGTTCGACATTTTTTCTAATCTACGGTGGTCACAAGAGGAAAAGAGAAGAAAGAGACATTTAATAAACGTCTTAGGAATTAATGGGAAACAACTCCCATGATTATCGTCCATTGTAGGACCTTTTGATTAAAGTAGGTGTTTCAAAGAATAAGATAAAGGTGATAAATGTGCTGGGGTGCATTTATCTGGAGGGATGTCTTTTCTCACATATGAGTAGGTAGAACCATGTGAACGGATGATAAAAAGTTGGTTAACGGATGCTAACAAAAAGTTCGTCAACGGATGCTAGTGTCAATCACATTTTGATCTTAAGCACATAATGTGAAGAGAGAGAGAGACCCATGTGACATGGCTAGGGCGAAAAGGTTGGCCTTTGGATGCTAGTGCTTTAAATCTTAAATTGATATGTATCACGAACAAAATACGAAAGTTGCTACCTGGCATCCTGTCATGCATCCGTTGGGAGATATTATTCGCTAATACTTTGTATATAGCCATTAGTCATGGAAATGAGAGAGCCGAAAAAAGATCAACATTACCACCACTCAACAAAATGTTGAACCCACGAACCAAATAGGTTAGAAAACAGAAATAAAAATATAAAAAAATAAGAAGTTAAAGAAAAAAAACTATAGACAAATAGCAACAGAGAACAAGGCCAAGCTCAATCAAGATCCGCTGGACTAAAAGGAACCATCGATGAGTGAACATTGATCGGAGGAAAGAAGAGGTCTCTAAGATGCAGACGTAGAATCACATATACATCAAACATGATTTTATGGACAAGATTATTAAGGACGATCAAAATTTGATGAAAAATAGCATCATTGCGCGCCATCCAAACAAACCACCCAGCAGTAAGCAACCCAAACATAACCCAGGAGTAGATCGAGTGCGAAAAACTTCTTTTTGACAATTACGTTCGAAGATCTCCACGTCCTATTAAAAAAAACCACAAAGGTTGGGCAGGACCAGAATAAATGAAAGGTCTTCAGCAGCTTGACAAACCATAACTGTGAGTTGCAAAATTAACCAAGCCAAGACTGAGATCTTAAGGAAGAGCCTTTAGCCCATAACACACACTCATGAAACCAACTGACCCCCTGTGAGAGAGAGAGCATATTAAAACCTAATCAATTAAATCTGTGGAGTGTTGGGATCAGGTGCAATCTCATTGCACCAATGCAATGTGCCGCTGCAACTGATCACCATCCATCAGCTGTTCGGCTTAAATCTTAAGATACAAGTTGTTTTATATTCCCAATCAAGTCTACTGTGTATGACTTTGGTTTCAATCATTTACCATAAGAGGAGAAGCAAATCTTCTTTTTTTCTCAATCTCAAAGATTTGAGTTTGAGCTCCAAATTGAACCAATCCCAATAGAAAACAGAAGACGACTCTGCAGATGCAGGACTCATTTGAAACCAAGAATCAAATTGGAAATTTCTATATACAAAATCTTATCAATGGGGATTTAAGGAAAACGGAGCAAGAGAAACAGAGAACACCACTATCTTCATCATCATCTAGCATAGCTAGAGCGGAAGCTTGTTGTACTTGAGAGTGCAGAAGAGGATGAACTTCTGTCTTGGTCCATCTGGGGTGCGGTGTCGGACCTCAGGAGCTTCTTGGATGAAGAAGACTCCCCTGATCTTCTTCTCAGCATTTGGCGCATGCCGTCGGCAACCCTCACAGCCGGATTCGACTTGAACTTCCTGCAGAAGGACATGTGTGCCTTGATTGCTTCTTCAACCCCAAATGTGGCCTTCCCTTTGATTAGTTCATCACTGACTGCCTCTGCGCACAGTCCACATAGCCATTTTCCACTGAATTTTGCCTTCACCTCTGTTATGTAGTCCTGGGTGCAGTCCTCTTTGAGCCCACAGCACTCACACTTCACTGATTCAATCTCCATTTGGGATCCTGACAAAAAGTTGTTTTCATAAGAATTTTTTTCTGACAAAGAACTGAGAGCACTAGAGGAAAGGTTTTTGTGCCTTGAAATGATGGAAGATAGTTTTCTCATTTGGAGTATTTGTCAAAGTGTGCATTTATTTGTAGTTAACAAGAAGAGGAAAACTGAAATGGGTCTGATTATTTGATAACTCTTCTAGTGAACTATTGAATCTATATATAAGCCACAAACATTCTTTCAAATCAAAGAAGCCATAAGTTACCAATGATTAATAAGACGAGACTTTTTTAACTTGGGTTTGCTTCTAGCTAGCACCCCTTATATAAATAAGATGGGTTGTTGGAATTGACATTGGTTCTGTGTTTTTGAAAGTCTTGGGTTTACACTTTAAAGATTGTAACATGTAGATACTCCTTCCAGAACAACAAATTAATTGAAACAGATAACTAGCCTTTCTAATGAATTATTTACTTTCATTAAAAAAAAATTGAAACAGATAACTAAGATACCCGAAAGATTGCAATTTAAAATTTTGAAATTTTCACTTGTCTATTTTTTTGGTTTTACTTTTTGAAATGGTCCTTTTGGATGACCGGAAATAAACTGCTTTCTCTGTAAGTCCAGAGTTTACAAGTGAAAAATAGGAGGAAGATGCACAATAAAAATATACAAGTGAAAATGAAAAAAAAACTGCTCACTTCATTCTATACAACCACCTATAATTGAAAAAGAAGTACCACAATAACAAGGTTTTGAGCGTTTACTTATTTCAGATGTCCGTTTTCTACTGAGATGGTTGCTCTGAATTTGCAAAGGCTGATCTCTGAGGCGGTGTAGAGTTGCTAGAGAAGGGTGAATGAACTTATATAGGAGAGAGAGAGCAAATGAAATGGAAATTTATAAATGGGAGGCCCCTTAATTTCCTCCCAGTTCTGCGCCACACAGGTTTACAAATTGAGGCAGAGATGTTGGAGAGTCCCAAGGTGGCTTTTTCCTGCATTTAAAACTGTTTGTTTGGGAATTTTGATTCCTGCATGGGTCCAAATCTGATGTCATCTCTGCTGTTATGACCTTGGTACTAGTTTTTTATCATTGAAGATTTGCTTTTAACTATTTTACTTTTGACAACAGGATTGACCTTTGTGTTTTCATCCCAAAATTACAGCAAATTACAGAGTAATCCAGAAGCACTGCAGAAAATCAGTACTAGTGTTTTTAGGCAAATTACAAAAGGAAACACCCACAGAATCACCAAAACCACCAAGTTTTACAAGATTGCACTTATTGGAGGTTTTATGAATGCCCAAAAGTGCCCCTTGAAACTCAATGATTGAGAAGGAAAAAAACCTGTTGCTGTGACTTTAATTTTCTTTTCCTTTCCTTTGACTGTAGTTAATGATAGTATAAAGCTGCTTCTTCCACTCCAAGTTGGAGTAAGCTATACAGAGAAATTATGCTCTGTTCTTTATCTACTGGAGAATTGTAACACTTATTCTTGAAAAGTAATATGGCACCAACATCACTCTGACTTCTTCTATGGTGATGCTAATAATGCGCCATTATGGGAGTTTTTCGATTGAGTTTACTGAAGATCTTACTTCTATTATACCCACTTTTAGTTCTGTTGCCTGCACCCTGGAGAAACAGATTCTTGGTTCAAGTGTTAATTCCTTTATGATTTATTTCACTAAATTCACTGGATGTTTGTCTGTAAAGCTTCCATGTGGTGTTTTAGATGCAAATTCAAATTACAAAGAAAATGATTGAAGTTCACTTCAAGTTCTAAATATTTTCACAATGGAACAATCACATTAGCCTCATATTTATCTCTAGTTCATGGTTTTAAGGGAGAACATCTCTGTGTGTCTGTGTGTGTGTGTACCCGCACACCTCCAATTTCAATAACCTTATGGAGATCGATAAAAAGAGATTTCCAATATCAAGAAACTTCATTTTCATATCAAGAGAAGCAAGCTTTCCTTTTCATCTTTTTTGAAGTGAGTTTCTCATAAAGCTTCCGAAGGATAAAAGAAGGGTGTAGGTTCACAGTTTGGAAGCGAACTTTTGTAGTTTTAAGAAGCTTCCAATAACTATGATCTAATCACTCAACTTTTGCATTTGTCCTTGTTAAAGAAGAGCCCCTTCCCTCATGCCCAAATTCTTAACCAAACCACATATGGTGTGCTTTACATCCCCCCTGTCCTAGACCAGTCTCCTCTTATCCCTCTCATCCATCTCTACATCACGTTTCCTGACTAGCACAAGGCAGGCATTTCAGGTTGTCACCATCCTATTGGCCATTCAACATCTGGCATGGCACCCGTCGCACATCATCAATGGATTAGAGTGGATGCACCAGCTCTGTGGGACAGATGGTGCTCCAAAGATCAGGCTTGATGTTTTTAGTTGAATGAACTCTATCTCAATGTTCACACCTATATTGGATGGGTATTAGATCCATTTAGTTTCACCCTAATGTTTACAATTTAACTGAATACATGCATAAATGCAGGGAGATGTGACTGGACCTGAATGCCCAAGGCCAAGGGTCTCATGAACTAGCCAATTAGGGATGTAAACTGTTCGGATTTGGGTCGGATCTAGGAATTACCAATTCCAACTTAATCGGGTTCGGATTAGAATGGAAAAAGATAAAACTAAACCCACATCTGACTAGCTTTAAACCCGGTATTCACACTTAATTGGGTAGGGATTTTAGTCAGATTCGGGTTTGAAAGCAAAACCTAATACCAAACCTGGATCCGATTATTAATCGGATCCATTTTGGCTACCAAACCTCCATAATGGACTCGGATTGGGGTTCTACCCGAACTGTTTACATCCCTATAGCCAATCCAATCAATGCAAGCTACCGGATTACCGCTTGGGATTGGGCCATATGGCAGCACATCAATCTGTCACAGACCCCACCATCTGATTCGGGGTTTGCATTTGTTAAATATCAAAAAAAGCAATCGGACCGGATCAACTTGCACAACCTAATCATGTAACAGCTGGGTTAGTATCAGTTGTCCGGATGCGACTTGGCCATTTGGGTCATGAATGCCGGAATAATGAGAGACCGGACCTTACTTGGGTCCCCAGTAAGGTCCATCATTTCAAAGTTAGGTTGCAATACGCAAAACATGCTCATCTCAGCTCACCAAGGGTCCAACCAAGCTGTTAGACCTCCATGTTATGGGTTCAAACCCATCACCACCCAGTTTTGTCTGTTAACTTACCTACCATCAGATAAAAACTGAAACAAAGGTACATAATTTTTTTTTCTATTTGTTAATGAGAAAACCATATCCACCCTTCAGGGCTCAATGATTTCCCACATGGGGATTGCTGGATTGCTTATCTTTAAGTGTGTATAAAAACCATTGAGTTGAGCAATGAGTGTTTCTTATATTAAATGGGATCACATGCACCCCACATGCATCTGTACTGCTCTCCACAACAATACTACTAAATCTTCCCTCTCTTCATCAAACTAATACTTCCTTAGATACCCATTTTGAAATCACACCCCAATCATTTGAAACATTGCTCCATAACTTCCACCATGCCAATGCCTGCAACAACCAGAGACTGAAAAAAATTGTGAACACAGTCTTAAAAATGGAGAAAGGAACAAATTCTAGATGATTTTCACGTATGCGAGAATAACCTAATGGAATTACAGCACTTCAAAAAGAAGTACCATGAATTAAGTACTAACCATACAAGATTATCTGCATCAAACTCTTGAGTAAAACAAAAGGGGAGAGCAGGATGGGCCCCTTTTTTAAGCAAGGAAAAGCTGGGGCCCAACATATGGATTGGAGTCATTAGTCAGCACACTAGGCCACCGATTCTGCAGGTCCCCACCATGTGATAGGCTCGTTTAGGCTGAAAGAGTGACAATTGATGACAAAAGGTCCCCTCCCTTTTCTCTACAAAGCCTGTCCTATAATATGAGACGCATAAAAAAAACCGAGCTATATTTTCCTCGTATTTACCAGAAGAAAACAAAGAACAAAAGAGTTGGTGATGATCCAATTGATTCCTTCCACGTGTAGTGCAGAAAAATGGTGTCTCCACGCTTGAATCTCTGCTAAACTTGTCGACAAACAGTGAAGGAATATTCTCCATGTGAGATCAGGATAGCATATGGGCTAGCAGTAAAAAGGAAAAGTGGGTAGAATGGTTAATCTACAAATGGAACAAACCAACCAGCACCAAAGATGTCAACCATTCCAAACGGTATTCTAGCAATCACCACAGTATGTGGAAAAAAAGAAAAAGAAAAATGTGTTACCCAATTGCAAGAACATGACATTGTGCATATTGACATAGCAGTCCACCATAAACTGTTCATGAAGTTGATAAAGTGATTCGGCATAACACACAATGACAGAGACATGGGAACAGGCAAGATGATCCACCTTGACTTGGGAGACTAGGGTGAGTCTATCATGGTTGGCATCATCAGAACTCGGTATCGTGTCAGTCACTCCTGACTCGGTGACTCAGGTGAGTCAACTCATGAATACTGAGCCACATTGGACGCTGGATGAATCTGATCCTTTGCTGTCTTGCGTTATCAGTTTGAATCACATTTGATGCATAATAAATTTGATCTTCTGTTTTCACATTTGACGTTGGACGAGTGCCAGTCGTCATTGGTTTACAGATTGAGTTGGCCCACGATATTCGTGGAACTGAATATTCGTGGCTCACGATATTCGTGAGACCCAATATCGTGAGGCTCTATCTGTGAACCCTAAGACTCCCCCTCAAGTCGGAGCATGCAAATCTGTAACGCCCAACTTGCGAGCAAGAAAATTAAATCGATCATTGTCAAGGGGTTTCATGAAGATATCAGCTAACTCAAAGTTGGTGTGAACATGAGCCATGGAAATGAGACCGGCTTGAATCTTGTCGCGAACAAGGTGGCAATCAAGTTTGATATGTTTAGTACGTTCATGAAAAACCGGTTTGGACGCAATGTGAAGTGCGGTGTAATTGCATGGACTGAGGATAATCCAAGTTCATGTAGAAGTGCTTGTAGCTACATAAGTTCACATGTTGCAGCAACCATAGATCGATATTCACCCTCGGTGGACAATCTTGATACAATAGGCTGTTTTTTATACATAGTTGGTGCATGAATTGACTAAGAATGTGAACTGAATAGACAATATCAGGTCTTGTAACTGTAAGATATATCAATCTGCACTAAGCGACAATATTGGGTTGGATCTTCCAACAATACACCGTGATCAACAATCAAATGAAGTTTTTGATCCATAGAAAAATCTGTGGGTCGAGCTCTAAGAAGGCCCAAATCATCCAAAATGTCCAGAGTATATTTTTGTTGACTTAAAAAAATGCCCTCGGGTGCACGTGCAACTTTGTTGCCCAAAAAATATTTCAAATTGCCTAGGTCTTTGAGATGAAATTGTGTGTGTATAAATGTTTTCAAGTGGGCGATGAATGGTTCATCATTACCTGTGATGACAAGATCATCAACATACACCAAAACTGCTGAAAATTGAGTCTCCATTTTGTGAGTAAAGAGGGAATAGTTCACCTTGGATTATAAAAACCCAACCGTTTTTAATGCAAGAGACAACTTGCTAAACCCGTTGCGGGATGATTGCTTCAAGCCGTAGATCAATTTTTGAAGCTGACACACTTGGTTCTCCTCTCACTTCGAAATCCCGATGAAAGTTGCATATATACTTTCTCATCAAGGTCTCCATGTAAAAATGCATTGCTTACATTAAGTTGATGTAAGTTTCACTCTATGATGGTAGCACATGCTAGTAAACAACGCATAGTAACGAGTTTTGCCACTAGGGCAAATGTCTCGTGATAGTTAAATCCCTCGATTTGAGTGTAACCTTTGGCCACCAAGTAGGCTTTTTACCGCTCGACGGATTCATCTGCCAGATGTTTTACTTTATAGACCCATTTGCACCCAATGGGTCACTTATCTAGTAGTAGGGACATGATCATCCAAGTGCCATTGTATTCGAGGGCTTTGATTTCTGCAAACATTGCATTTTGTCAATGGGGTCTCTTTACCGCTTCACTATAGTTGTGAGATTCTCTCTAAGAAATAAACAACACAAATGAATGATAAATGAGAATGAGTAAATTTGTGAGTAGGTAAAAAGTTGGCAATGGGGTATGGTGTACCTGAAGAGAGCCGATTGTTGGAGCCGGGCAAAGTACACATGGGCTATGTATAGGCAGATGAACACACATATTTAGAGAGATAGTTGGGACTCTGGTGTGTTCGGACAGATCTACACACAAGAGCAGGTTATGGTGTAGGACTCAGACAAGGAGGAATTGGAGAAGTTGGTGGAGTTATGTCATCATGAGACTCATTAATGAAACCAATTGGTGTGACAAATGGTGGATGAAAATCAGTGATGGGTGGCATAATTGGTACGGGTACGACAAATTCCTTTAAAGGTTGGGTTGGAATGGATGTTTGAAAGGAAAACATGTCCTCATGAAAAGTAACGTCACGACTAGTGAAGATGTCATGATCGTCTAGGTCATAAAGGAAATATCCACGCTGCCCAAATGGATAACCAACGAAAATGCAGTGTTTGGCTCTTGAGGAAAATTTGTCCTTGGATGCATTCAAATTGTGAGTATAACATAGACATCAAAAAATACACAAGTGATTATATTGTGGTTTATTTTGAAAAAGAGTTTCATGAGGCATTTTGTTGTGCAAAATGTGAGTGGGCATGCGGTTAATACGGTAAGTTGCAATGAGAATGCATTATTCCAAAAAAGTAATAGGTAAGTTGGCATGAAATCGCAATGCCCGTGCAACTTCAAGGAGATGACGATGTTTGTGCCTGACTCTAGAATTTTGTTGGGGGGTTCCAACATAGGTTCGTTGATGATCTATACCATTTTGGTAAAAATAAATTTGAGTCACATGTGAAAGAAATTCTGCTCCAATGTCGGTGCAAATTTTCTTTACTTGTGTATTGAATTGGGTTTTGATCATGACAATGAATTTGGTTAGAAAATAGTATGTTTATGATTTGTACCTTATTAAACAAGTTCAAGTACAATACGAAAAATCATCTACTATAGTAAGAAAATAATGTGCACTTGTGTGTGATGGTATAATATAACCACCCCATATGTCGCAATGAATTAAATCAAAAGGTGAATCAATTTTATTTGTGCTAACTGAAAATGGTAAACATGTTTGTTTTGCTCTATAACATGCATCACAAAATGGTTCAAAAAAATGAATAATATTAGAGTCAATACGTGATAATGAAAGAATACGATCTTTGGTCGAGTGTCCAAGTCACATATGCCAAATGCAAATGCAAGAGTAAGAAAGAGATCTAGCATAGAGGGCTCGGCTATTTAGAATGTTTGAAAGATGGTATAGCCCATCCTGCATTTTACCCGCTCCAATCAGCTTCTTCGATGAAAGGTCCTGAAAAGCACAAAAGGTTAAAAAAAATATCGCAACGCATTGCAACGATTGAGTTAGTTTACTTATGGAAAGAAGATTGAAATGGAACTTTGAAATGAAAAGGACATTTGAAAGTTTGAGATTGAGTGACACCAAGGTGTCACTTATATGAGAAACCATAAAACTTTGACCATTTGGAAGATTAACCGGTTTTACTTTTGCTAAGGTCTTCATATTACTCAAAGAATAAAAATGAGAGGTCATGTGATCAGAAGCACCAGTGTCTATGATCCAGGCGGGCTTGAATTGCTCCTCAAATATCTATGACATATTGTGGCCAATATTAGGTGTGGATGTAGCACCCTGTGTCAATCCATTGGGAGCAGTGAGAGGAGATCCAAGTTTTTGATCAGCTGCAATGGATCCTTGTTTTGGTCCTTAAATGAGTGTCACATTGGATGAGCTTCCTCTTATAGGATGATTTATAGGATAACCATGTAGGGCATAACATTTAGATTTGAAATGTTCAAGCATGCCACAATGATCACATTTGAGCCCATTTTAGTTTTTTCTTTCGAGGTTGCGGTCATT
Source organism: Nuphar pumila (assembly GCF_984573655.1). Taxonomy (NCBI): domain Eukaryota; kingdom Viridiplantae; phylum Streptophyta; class Magnoliopsida; order Nymphaeales; family Nymphaeaceae; genus Nuphar; species Nuphar pumila. The sequence goes on along the minus strand of NC_143257.1, from coordinate 125,440,669 downwards.
AGAAATAAACTTGGTTTGAATCTGAGTATTTTCTCTGATATAGAATGCTGCAGATTCAAATGAATTAAAGTAAACATTATTTTTCTTCTTAAAGAACCATGGAATACGCCTTACTGATATTGGGTAAGGGTTGGATGGTGAGGATTTGGCTTCAAATATTGGTGAAACTTTCATTCAGACCATGAGAAACTGAAAAACTCTCTTGTTGTTGGGCGATGCATTGTTCTTTGAACGCACCACATGTGCATATGGAGATTTCAGAGTTGGATATAAGTTCATCCCATAAAGTTTTTAGGCTAATAAAATAGGTAGTCAAGGACAGTTGTTCTTGTCGATGTTCTACATTCAATTTTTTTAAATGAAATATGCGAATGGCATTACCTTGAGAGAACCTCTCCACAAAATCGACCATACGTTTCTTGCTGTCTCCACATAAATGACACTGCTTGTAATGTCTTTCATTAATGCGCTTAGTAGCCATGACAGGATCATGTCATTGCAATGACTCCATGGTGGCCATTTAGGAGAGGATGGAGGGGATTAGGAGATGCTTCCATATACAAACTCATACTTGTTTTTTGCTCTTAATGCCATTTTCATGATTCGCTTTTACGTTAAATAGTTGCCCCCGTCTAACTAGGCTGACACTAAGACCGTGCCAAAATTATCAGAATGGTGGATATAATATGGAGATGCATATGCATCTCTACCATGATTCTGAACATTAGTTGGTAGACTTTCACAAACCATGAGAACAAGAAAGAATCTTTCACACAACAACCGAACGTTTACTCGGCAGAAATGTCACCCAGCAAACAGTGTACTCGGCAGATCAATTCGAGCAAGGAAAAACAACCTGCTCTGATACCATAAGAAGGTCGACGTTCAAGAGAAATTTTCTTTAATGATACAATACAGAAAAATTGACTACATATACACGTTTTTGAGGAATAACGGACTGCTGCAAAACGCCATCCGTAGCCACATTTGACGCTGGATGAATCTGATCCTTTGTTGTTTCCACATTTGACACTGGATGAATCTGATCCTTTGCTGTCTTGGTTATCAGTTTGAATAAATTTGATCCTCGGCTGTTTCCACATTTGACGTTGGACGAGTGCCAGCCGTCTCCACATTTGGTTCACAGATATCGTGGCCCACTATATTTGTGGAACCGAATATAGTGGTTCACGATATTCGTGGGATTGAATATCATGGGGCTCTATCTGTGAACCCTAAGACATACTGTCACACACACTCCAATAAACTTCTGTTTTATATCCTCTTTTATGCTAGTCACACTGGAAACTTCATAAAAATGACCATACCACCGTATCTGCAGCCATATCTGTGCAACGCAACTTGCAGGAAGATTGTCAGATCTGTTTGTTTCTGTATATCATTCTTATTCTTTCACTGCAACGTAAAACACTGCCATTTATTTACCTTTAAAAGACTGTCGCAATGATAAGATTCACATCATGCAGGGAAAAAGTACATCCTGAAACATTTTTCCTGTTTCCTAGCAAAAATCAAGCTAACATAATCACAAGTGGTTTCAATTTAAATCTAAATTAAGGCAGATACCTGTCATTCAATTATTTTTATATTGTTCTGCTATCTGTAAAATTGCAAGCTGCAAATTTCAGGCCCTCCAATCAGACGTAGAATATTCTGTTAGGATCTGAAAAACATAGCTGGGTCCATGTTCAATAAAAATAAAATAATATAGGAAGCATCACGTATTAATGGCCTGGAGGTGTGCTATACATTTCACAAATATTTAGTTTTGATCACAGCAAAATTTTAGATCGTGATCAATGCAAAAAAACTTCAACATTTATGTGTCAGCTGATCATAACTCCCCTTCTGGTCCAATATGGCATTAAATTCTTAGATTGTAGCGGATTGTTGAAATTTGATTTGTTTTTGTGGTCAGCTTCTCTCTCAAACCAAGGTTTGGACCTAGGCTAGCACTTTGGTTCAAGCTCAAGGTTTCCATTGCAAAGAGATTCTCTAGTTAAGCGTTCTAGATCAATTAGTCATAGAACAAGTCACATCTAGTGACATCAGGCAGAGGATAGTGGCCCATAATATCGTTGGTTTGTTGTCCTAAAGAAACAAAAGAATAGGTGTGGCCCACCACACATTATTCACATTTAGGATTCATGAGATGTTGACAATTGGCCAGTGAAATTAAGCCTGTAATTGTTGGCTCAAGTCTTGGTGTCACTATCAGATGGTGGTGTTGGAGCAAAACAGTTGGTGACAGAAGTAAATATATTGAAACAAGGCATAAAACTCAGAAAGGATTAGTGCCTGGATCTGTCTCAACCCCTGCTGGGCTGTAAACCAACATTCACCTAGGGAGTAAAAAGGACTAGACAGACCTGTCACTAGCAGACCATGCACCAAAACCAGGAGTGAGTTGTGAAGAATCATCAGGTCAATGTAAGACTGGCTACAACCTGTTCTATCTGACTCCTCTGTTTGTTTCCATGATTTTGAACCCTAAAGTGCCAATATAAGAGGCTTGCTAGGGCAGAAAAGATATGAAATAGACATTCCTATGAAAATGAATGTGCTATCCATGTCTGCAATTAAATTCCAGTTGCTAACAACAAACAAGGAAAAATTGGAGACCCTTATAGGACCCTACTCCCGAAACATAAGAATGTAAAAGCATTGGTATGGCCCTTCAATATTTGACCTTTACTTGCAGCATCATGTAACATTCAAGTTGGTTCATGCATGAACCAAGGCAAGCTCATCATCAAGCTATCAAGGCTCAGCAGAAGTAGGTACATCAAACTCTAGTCCAAATGATAGACTTGTTAGGAGAAAATAGTCAGCAATCCATATTCATACTTTCTTTTCAAAATTTTATCCCAATCGCACTTGTGCACGTGTCTGTGTGTAAACAGGCACGTGTTCATATTTTGTCACTTCTAAACAGAAGAAGTGTTGATATATATCCTTTGCAGTGATGCTTGTAGTAAAAAGTAGATGAATGAAGCAATATTTGTATTATGAAGCAAGCTAAGGGGTTCAGAAGGCATGTTGGGGGCGGTTGTTAAGACAGTCATAGGTGGGACAGGTATGAGGAAAACCCTCACTTTTCATATTGTTCATTTTTGCTACAGTTTTGAGAGTACAGTAGCATTATGTGGACTCGCATGAATGAACCAAAAGTATTCACAACTGAACAAGCCTAATCTTAATAATGATCACAAATGTTGGTAATGTCTTGAGCTTATCATGATATTTTCCCTAAGTTGAAAAAAGCAGAAAGAAAAATAAATTAATATTTTAAATGTTAATGTGAATTTATCAGGTATTCTATTTTTATTTGTTACAATTTCCTTTATTTTTTTAATTCATCGAGGAATTCTCAAGAGCGGGTTTTAAATTATCCTGAGATATTCTCTCACCAGGAATGATAGTTGCGACACCTTAATCAAGGCAGTGTTTCAATATCCTTCCATCTTCTGCATGCTGACAACTGACAAGATCATGTCCCAAGAATGTAGCTGTTAAGCTACAATTAGAGTGCAGTCACAAATTCATAGGTAGAGTCTGAACTGTAACCAGAAATACCAAATGATTTTTTTATATTTTCTAGTGAGAATCCTATATGGACTTGTCCAAATCAAGTAAAATATTTTTCACATATGGTCACTAACATAGTCTAGTGTGTTACCATAAGGTTATATAGGTCTTGAAAATGCATACTCGTGAGCTTGTAAGCGCTGCAAGAAAATGTTGGAAATAGAATCAAAGACCGGTGGCCAGAGGCGTAGCTGGGGGGGGGGGGGGGGGGGGGCGCAGTCCTGCCTCCCGAAACAGTTAAAAAAATATATATTTTTTCTTTTAAATCACATCTCTAGCCCAGCCCTGATTCCATATGAAATAGATTTTTATTCATTTTTGTAGCCCAGTCCTAGCCCAGCCCAGCCCTGACTGCTGCAAATAGTTTGATTTGTCCATATGAAATAGATTTTTATTAATAATTGCAGCCATTTTTTATTTTATCTCAAAAAATTTTTTTTTGGGGGCGCTGCCCCCGAACCCCCGACTATCACACCAATTTTTTTTTCTACACCACTGTTTGCCCCCCCCCCCCCCCTCACATGAATCCTAGCTATGCAACATATGTTGTGGGTGTCCTGAATTATGAACCCACTCCGATCCGTTACCCAATCTAGAAGTATTTTGGTGATCGTACAATAAGATTTTCAATGGAGATTTGTGGTGGTAGCGAAGGGATCGGGCCTTTCCGTTCAATTTTGTAATTTTCCTCTTTTGTACTAGCTAGGGTTTTATGCCCTTGTCATGTTTATGGCCACCTCCTTTTGAGAAATGGGGTATGAGAGTTTTAGATGTATTGGGGGGATAGGGTTTTGAGAGTTTTGTATCTCGCCTATGTATTTCCTCACATTTACTAGTGAATTTCTTACTCCTCCTTTGCCTATGGATGTAGGCTTAAGTGCCGAACCACATAAATCTTGTGTCTTCTCTCGTCTTTATCTTGTGGTTTGATTTGTTTTGGTTGTGGTATGCATAACATAAGATTTTAAAGGTAGACGGGGAGTAAAAATCCCCCAAGGCAAGCCTTCTTGTTGTTGATGTAGAACCTTAATAGTACAAAAAATATTCTGCCTTTGAAAGTTTGATGCATGCATGATAATTGCATTAGAACCATGTCATTATTTATTTTCTCTAAATTTCAATGCACAGAGATGAGGCGACATGCCTGTATGATATGATACACATAGAAGTGTATGTATAGGGCTATTCATAAACTTAGCTGGTCTTTAGTCATGGCAAAGTTAGAAATAGATTAGGGTTCAGTCCATTCGTCAAGGACAGCCCTCCTTCCACCTGTTTGTGGCTTTGCCATAACAAAAAACTGGTGGGAGAATTATCATCATTGGTGCCCCCTATCAAAGTTTTGACCACAAAATAACATCCCACCCCCTCCCTTACTGGCGTCATTCTAGTACCAGCCTGAAAATTAATGAAGAAAGTGCCACATAATACTGGAAAATACTGGCATATGGCATGCATTCACACAGGCACGATATGCATGAATAATTTCATCATGTTGGCTGCACATACACATATATGCATATTGTTGTATGGGGTTAATATTCGGTGCTATTGAAGGCACAAAACTATTGAGCTAGAAATCATAGCTTTCAGCTTTATTGACTCAATCTGATCACATAAATGTATTGAGCATGGTTTGCTTGCTAAGGACCAAAACTTGAATCGTGTTATTTCGATATTAAGAACATGTTTTTTTTATTCTTCAGTTTTTAGTGCATTGTAGGCCATTGGTTTTTAATTTGAAACCCTTAGAAAACCTTATTACATTTCACAATCACCTGATTCAAAACATATTTTCTACTAAACAAACCTTGTAGATCATATCTATAAGGGTCTGATTAAAAAATAAAAAAAAAATATAAAAATAAAAAATATATAAAAAGAGATGATTTATACTCCATAGTTCCATGCCTGCAATAGTACTAAATATTAACCCATTTATATGTTGGTAACACAAATATATATAGCTTACAATTTTCTCAGCAAGGAAAATCTCATGATTAAGAAAATAAATTAAGATTAATAAAAATATGAAAAGAAAATAAAGTGATAAGATTACAATAAAAAAATGAATTGAATTGGTCAGTAGCCTTATCACGAATTTCGTATTTTGTCAATTTATCGCAATAAGTTCAGCTTGCCTTTGTATTAATATCATAGCACCTGGTGTACCTCCTTATGTACACACTATCACTCATATGCAATCCGTTTCTGTTAAGAGTAATTGTGTGTATGCATATAGAAATGTCAAGGCCCTCAAATAATGTGGGTATGTTACACATATCAGCATTTTTTATTATTTATAATCCGAAGAAACCGCACCCTGCAGGAAGACCTGGTCACGCTGGCTCAGCCTGCCATATACCAACAGTCCGTCATGCCAGTAGCATAAAACTCCAAGGTTAATTAGGACCCCCAACCCTGGGATCTATGCTGGGCGTAGGCTTGCATGGAGGGGCAATGCATATGAGAATCATCAAACCTTGACCACCTGTATAGCGGCCAAGGCCCTACCCCACTATATGCCAACCCCTCATGGGGGTACATATCAGCATTTTTATTCAATCAAGTATACATCATAATGTATGTACATGACCAATACTTGACTTATGCATGTCTTCATCTATACTTGAACTATGCATGTATTCACATATAGACGTAAATGACATCAATATAATAAGCTAGTTACCCCAAAGTTGCACGCATAATGCATGTTATTGTATGGAGTCATGTTAGGTAACGATGCTGAGAATGTTATACATTTAAAACTTTGTTTATATCTGTCAGAAGAACCGGATCCAATCCATATCTAAATGGATTAGGCTCACACGTTGGGAGAGAAACATGAAAACCTCTATACACGTTGAAAAAAGTTTCTCTCATAAAGAAATCAATTAAGAATGAAGACATTAAGAAGGTTGAAGAAGATAAAAACAATCTTTGGTTGTCAAGGATTCCTTAAATGAAAAAGGTTTCCAAAGACAGTGTAACTCATAATTATTTAATAAAACCTCCTCCCTCTGAAATTGGTTAAGGGGAGAGAACCCTCCTGTGGATGTAGGCCTGACAATCATAACCACGTTAAACCTGTGTGATTGCATCGTGTGAGTGTGTGCTTTCATGGTATGAAAGCCAAAACGTTGATTTGAAGCAGAGTAATTAACCCATTGAAGCATAAGTGTTACAACAGCCACTTAAGCTCACATTTAAGTTGATAACATATAAATAAGAGCCATTGAACCTAATGAATGAGTGTTAGCCCCAATGCATGGTTTTAGTCAAGGGTTCCTTTAAAGCCATTAGTATTGTTGACGATTAGAGGGTAACTTTCACTAAAAGTATTGAATTGGGTATTATCTTTGGGAAGGGGGACCGTTCAATCAAAGAATGGTACAAACCTTCCAAAGCACTTTCTAAAAACGTTTTAAATGTGTTTTTTTGGCAAATATGACTTTAGGGATGATATCTCCTGCAAAAAAAACCTAAGAACCGGCTCTTGTAGCAAACTTTTTGGATGCGTACCTAAGATTTTATAATGTGCTAAACACCAATTGTTTGAAAATTTTGAAGTTTTATAGATCATAAAAATCTAATCAATGCATAAAAGAAGTTCACAATAAGAGTCGGTTATTAGTTTTTTTTTAGAATACATATTGTTAGGGATGGCAGTGGACCGGGGCGGGGGCAGGGGACAAGGTCTCCACCCCATTCCCGTCTCAAAATCCGAACCTCCATCCCCGCATGGGTTTGGATTTTAACTTCCATCCTTGTTTCAAGTCCTCCATCCCCGGTCCAAACGGGGTGAGGCGGGGCGGGGTAGGGCCCGTTTCTCCTCTGTCCATTGCCATCCTTAAAAAAAGATTAGGGATGGGCGGGGCAGGAAAAAGCGTAAGTTCATCCCCGCACCGGTTTTGATTTTAACCTGTCCAAACAGGGCGGGGCACGTTTTCTCCCGGTCCACTGCCATATTGTCCACCATTAAGCCTCAAAAATCACCATTTAAAGAGAAAGAAATTTTAATTTCGACTGTAATAAAGTACTAGAGTGATATCATACATTCTTAATTGAATAGTTGACCTTGTAAACATTGATTTACTGTGTGAAGGCACTTACTTGGTGGGATCCCGCAGTCTGTTCCTGCCTTCTATGCCATCATATCATGTTTGAAAGGCAGAGTGAAAAGAGCACAATATTGCTTTTCTCCATGATGACTCAATTTGTTGTCCTCTACCTCGTTTTACCCTTTTTACTCTTTTTATATGCTGTTCCTCAAGAATAATATATTCTCAATAAATTTTAGTTTACTGTTTACAGCACACTAAAGACACTGTGAAACTTATCAAGCTCAAATTGATTAACATCTCTAAATTATTTAAGGCAATAAATGATAAATATAAAACATAATCATAGTCAAGTTATTGTATCTAAGTACTATTATCAAAGTCCTTTGCCGCGAAGTCAAAGCTGGGTATACCAATGCGATTTAGGAGCAGAGCATAAGAACCAGGTTGATAAGAATTCATTTTGTTTTTAAATATTATTATCAATTGGATCATTTTTTATATTTAGGTTATTTTGTAATGGATATTGGATCTTTATGCTTGATCTATATTTTAATTAAGATAATTTTTATTTTTTTAAGAGTTTATCAAATTAGGTAGTTTATTTGGATTGGGATTTGGGAGACCTCATTTATAAAAAGAGGAGAGCCTATGTAGAATTTGGAGTTTGAAAATGAGATAAATTTTATTATTTTATTATTTTAATTAATCATTATTTATTTTTTATAATTTTCAACAATTTTCTTAGATCTTTAAGCTTGATCTATATCTTAATTAAGATAAATTTTATCTTTTTAAGAGTTTTATCAAATTAAGTAGTTTACTTGGATTGAGATTTGAGAGACCTTATTTATAAAAAGATGAAAGCCTTGTGGAGAATTCAGAGTTTTAAGATGAGATAAATTTCAATAATTCTTTTTTAATTTTTTTGTAATTTTCAATATTTTTTTTGAGTTTCTCATATTTCCAAATTTATTTCTTATTTTTTATATAATTTATATTCAAACAAAACTTTCTCGTAAATTGAGCCCTCTCAATGTACATCACAATGTCATTATTGTTGAGAATGAGCATGAATCGACCAATTCATATATAAAAACAAAGCTGATTCTATTTATTTTTAAATGTTTTTAAAAACAGTTTAATATATTTTTCATGTTTTCAATATTATTTTTACATGTATCATCTGATGGTTAGAAATTGGCCAATTCACCGAGAGGGCATGCTTGTCTGGTAGTAGTAGTTACTACACATCACCTTGCGTTGGGATGTTTCAAGCTCAAAACCCAATAGTACAGTTGTATAACTTGTGGGGGTCTGCCTAACCGCACCTTGTCTATCAAAAAAAAAAAAAAACAGAAATTGACCAATTCATTTCAGGATTCGAATCAGAATCGACGATTCCCTGACTTGTTTTGAGAATCGATTAAGGGCCGATACCGATTTTCACAACATTGGGGCTAAGTGGTCAGAGGGACCAACCGAAGGCTAGCCAATGTGCGGTCGGCGATGGAGGGTCTTGACCTATAAAAAAAAGGTAGTATTATTGAAAAGTCTTGTTATACACTTGTGGTACAGGTTATTAAAAATTTTGATGATCAGGAAATGAAATTACTAATCTTCTACGTTGTGGCATCGTAGTGGCTGCTTGGAAAATTGTGATTGGAAGACGTGCTGGTTTTATTTATTTGTTTATACTGTATTAACTTCGGAAAAGAAATTGGTCAAATATTAGAGTACTTGTGTTTGTATTTTGACGCAATGATTTTTTATGTACATACCTACCGTGGACTAGGGGTGGCAAAACCTGACACGACCCGCCAACCGTCCTCTTAGGCGGGTTCGGGTTGGGCTTAAGCCAACCCGTTTAATAAACGGGTCGACCTGCCCAACCCGTTTATCAAACGGGTCGGGTTCGGATTGGGGGTATGCCAACCCGCCAACCCGGCTGACCCGTTTAATAAACGGGTTAGGCGGGTGGGTCAACCCGCCAACCCGCCCACCAATCCGACCCGCTAACCCGCCCGCCAACCCGTTTTCCCGACCCAACCCATTTATTAAACGGGTTGGCGGGTCATGTCGGGTTACCCGTTTATTAAATGGGTCGGGTTAGTGTTTGCCACAGCCGCCCCGTTTAATAAACGGGTCGGGTTTGGGTTGAGGTATGCTGACACACCAACCCGCCAACCCGACCCGATTGCCACCCCTACCGTGGACTATGGCAGAAATAATTCTGAAACAGAATTATAAAATGATTGGTTGCAGATAATTTGGTATGATACGCATTTGGTTTTTCTATAACACATAGGCAGTTCAGGTGATTAACACGAAGCTGGCTTGGGATAAGAGAGATTTCTCAGATCACACGGCAAATTTTACACGTTCAGTTACTACAATGCCTACGACGAGGGCTGTGAATGGGTCGGGCACCCGATCCATCAGGTGTACCCGAACCTGGTCAAATAACAAATTGTCGAATTCAGGTTCATTTTGGAGTTTTTCCGAATGAAATCCCAAACTTGGATCCGTATAATTTCATAAGTTTACTTTTACTAAAAATACCTATAAAACACTCGGAGCGGGTACTAGTAAGAAAACCAGGTGGTATCGGATGCCTGACAAAAATCATAACCCAAACTTGGGCCGCATATTACTCGGGCCAGATTTTTGGGTTAACCCGAATATTATTTGGGTCGGCACTTTTTATGCCCATACTTCGAAACGGGGCCCTGCCCCACCACGTTCCATTTGGACCAGAGATGAGGACATGAAACAGGGAATGGACCAAGGATGGAGGTTAAAATCAAAACCCGTGCAGCGATGGAGGCAGGGATGGACTTACTCTTGGCCTCACTCCATCCTTTTTTTCATTAAAGAAATTATTATTATACCCTTATATATATATATATATATATATATATATATATAAAACCCTTTCTCGAATCTTTTTTTCTTCCTCTCTTTCTTCTAACGAGCCGTGTGAGCGCCCATTTCTCTCATGTCCTTCCACTTTTTCCTCTAACAATGAAAGGCGGAAGCGACGAAAAGATCAAGAAAACATAGCCCCGCTCCGCTTGGATAAGGGATGAAGGTTAAAATCAAAACTCGTGCGAGGATGAAGGCGGGGATGAAGGGCAAAATTTTAAAAAGGGGAGAGGGGGTAGAGAATGGCCATCCCTAGGTGCCCCCTGCCCAGCAGGGAGTATTCCCAGCTATATTTTTATAGTTGGATCAATGTTTACTTGAAAAACCTAAAGTACACCTCTTGATCATAGAGAATTATATCACCCTCAGCTATATTTTTAAACAAGAAGCTATGTCACATATGGCCTAGAATATTTAATTAATATCTTTGAGTTTTCAACTATCTAACCCTTGGTCTGAATCAAATGAGGGGCTTGCTTAGAAATATTTAATTATTTATTGAAAATATCCTAATAAGTGCTGCGATTCGGTAGATATTGTATTAATGAGCCTATTTTAAGAATTTGACAATATGAGGTCATGTACCCAGTTTTCATTTTTTTGATATGATATGATATGCATGCACGCAGTCACATGCATACATACATGCACGTGCGTGTTCACATACATAAGCACGTGCACAGACACAACCCCTTTGTACTTGATTTTTTTTTAAGACAAAAAAAACCGTCTCGAAGCAAGGAAAATCCTGGGTGAGGCCCCATGACCACCCTGACTTATTTCACCAACTTTTGAAAGCTACCTACACACCCGTGCACCAGTAGACTTTGATCAGGTGCCTGCATCTCAGATCCCTTGCAACCACCCCACTGGCCACGTTCTTAGCGTCTATAAGTCCAGATATCCCTATGTATGATTTTAAAAGTGAATACATAGATATTACTTTAAAGCATGTTTTCCTGACGTGTAGTGTTTTTTGAGGTTGAAAAATTAATAGCCTACAATAATATTTTTTTTGAAAGGCAAGCTGGGGTTAGGCAGACCCCACCGGTTACACAACATACAATTGGGTTTTGAACTTGCAACGTCCCAACAACACATGGTGACATGCACTAACAGCTCCTACCGAGCAAGAAGAGTCCTATCAAAAATTTAGTTATTAAAAAATCATATTTAATTATTGGTAAAAAAATGCAATCTAAGAGTTGATTCCTACTATTTTGATCAGATGTATCCATCAAGTCGGATTTGATAAAAAAAAAACCTCCCTCTTTGTGTCCCCAATGAAAGGGTTTCATCCCGATAAAAGTAGCAAATACTTTGGCCCAATGATTTTTTTATTTTTACTCGGAGAAACAGATTTTTGTTATTATGCTCATGTAGAACTTTTTTTTTTTCTTTCAGATGTCCACGATAGTAAATTTAACAACAGTTGGTGGAGAGTTCCTTTCATTAGACGGTGTAACCAAAAATTCTATAGAAAATTTAGAATTAAAGTTCTATATATAGGCTTTATTACATTGCATGAGATGTGACAATGACATGGATAACCATTCATTGCTATATGAATCGCATTTTGGATTTTGGCATCTAAAGGGGTTTTTCCTGCCCAGCTTATTAGCAGCGGGCAGGACCGCGGCTAATGATCCCAAATCAACGTTCCACGTACATTCAACCTCACATCCAACGTTTTGGGGGTCCGGCACTACCCCCTTCTCCACCCTCTCTCTCTCTCTCTCTCTCTCTCTCTCTCTCTCTCTCTCTCTATATATATATATATATATATATATATATATATTGGTTACTAGTAAGGAACTCATGAGCACTCTTTTCTTTACAAAATTCTAATTATTTGTACATCAAATGTTACTGAAGTGATCTACATAGTTTGTTTAGTAGAAAACTTATTTTGAATCATGTGATTATGACAAATAATTAGGTTTTTAAAGGGGTCCAAAATTCAATGGCCGTATAACTCAAAAGATCATATTTTTACATCAAAAAAGCATGATGGAAGGCTTGATCCTTAGAAAAAAACCATGCTGAACACATCTATGTGGTTAAATTGAGTTGATACAACTTCACCTATGCTTTCTAGCTCATTAGTTTCTTACATTCATTAGCAACAAATATTTTTCATATATATATATATATATATATATATATATATATATATATATATATATATATATATATATATATATATATATATATATATATATAATGGACTTTTCAGCAAACACGCCGGTTGTTTCCAAATACATGATGCGGTTCCCATGATTTTAGATCAATTAAGAACGATTTTTCTTAAGAAAATTAAGATCCGACTTGGGATTGGGCCTAGGCCGCTAGGCAGGCGGTCTAGGTTCCCAAAGTGTAGCGGCTTAGGCGGTCTAGGTTCCCAAAGTGGTTTGGCACAGTGGGATGGGGCCTAGGCCTCTAGGCAGGCGGTCTAGGTTCTCAAAGGCATTTAGCGCAGTGGGATGGTGTCCAGGCCATTAGGCAGGCGGTCTAGGTTCAAATCCCATGGGCATCACCCATTGCGCAAGCTGAAGCGTGGCGACTCCTAGGGCCAAAAGGTAAGCCTAAGAGTTTTAGGCTGTCAGGACAGTGATCGTAAGTATGGCTGCAGGCAGAGCCACCACGGCTATGTTTCTGATCCTAAGGGCGGTTTATCTGTGTAAATATAAAAACAATTAATACACACACACACACACACATATATATATATATATATATATATATATATATAATGGATAAAAATGTAGCTATGAAAATGACTTGGAGACGTGGATCATCCAGGGCACGTTAGCATTGCGTGCTCCTGTTCAAACAGGAGTTTGAAACCAAACTTCTCATGAGTTCATGTTAAAACTCAAGGTAATAGATTACAATGCTCAGTTCAAATCTTGGTTGGATTAGTAGGATTAAGTCCAATTCCAATCTAAATGACATCGAATCCAGAACAAAATCTGGTTTGACAATATTTCGAACTTAGATGACATCTGATCCATGTGTATTGATCTGTCAGTGAATATTTGAGAGTGCTTAATTAGTTGGATCCAGGCCTCAAAACCCTGATCCAATTTGAGAAGCACTTATACACAGTCAGATGGAGACCCAGGTGAACTTCTCAGAGCTTTGACCAAAATTTATGTCCTATTTCTTAGTAGGTATCTAGAATAGATTAAATTTGTAAAGACAATTCTGCCATTTGTTATGTTGTAGTGATGGTGATGCCAATGTTAAATTATAATTACAATCTGATTGTTGTTTTCTCATCCACAACGCGACTGTGTGTGTGCCCGCGCACGCCTGAGTGCAAACATGAGAGAGAGAGAGAGAGAGAGAGAGAGAGAGAGAGAGAGAGAGAGAGAGAGAGAGAGAGAGAGAGAGAGAGAGAGAGAATTTGATTTGGGTCTATAGGTCCATTCAGATCCATTTTACGTTTGATTTTTTTTCTTTTAGTTTAGATCTCAAATTATAATTGAATATTGCATTTGATCCATATTCAAAAATAGGAAGTCCATCACACTTAGTAAGTTTATGAAAATTAAAAAGCCAAAAACCTATCAAAGATTCAAAATTATAATCTCATCTATAAATAGACGAGGTAGAGAAGACTTCAAATAGAGTTGTTTACAATAAATGTTATAAGTTCGATTTTTGTTATTTCTCAAAATTTTTAGATAATTTAATTCAGTTATTTATCTATAATCTAGCTTTGTAGTTTGGTTTTGGTATTGAATCTGTAAACTTCAAGCCCAACCTTCCTGCAGCACTGCAGAGAGAGAGAGAGAGAGAGAGAGAGAGAGAGAGAGAGAGAGAGAGAGAGAGAGAGAGAGAGAGAGACTCCCTTGTTCCCCAAGGAGGGTTAGCGTAGTGGGGTGGGGCCTTGGCTGCTAGATGGACAGTCAAGGTTCGATTCTCATGGGTGTCACCCCTCTGCGCAAGTCAATGCGTAGCATAGGCCTCTAAAAAAGTGGTCCTAGCCTCGGAGTTTTACGTTGTCGGTACAACGACCGTAGGTATGGCAGGCTAAGCCAGTGCGATCAGGTCTTCGTGCTGGGTGCGGTTTCTTCAAGTTATAAATTCAAAAAAAAATCCATGGCCCAGCGCAACCAGGTATTCATGCTGGGTGCGGTTTGGCAAGCCCAGCTTTCCACAGAAACACACAACTTTTGATGTGTTTTTGCGGGGCCCATTGCGGCAACGAAAACATGGAGCTCTCTTTCCTCACAGAAAAGGAGCCTCAAAATCAACATAGACCCTCACTTTCAGCAGAAACGGTTCCTGCTGGGGGGTCGGATTCATTTACCAGGGAAGGAAGCTCCGGGCGGATTGAGGAGACGGAGCCTCCTTCAGCTGACATGCAAACAACCCCTAAGTGTACTAAGCCTCACCAACTTGTGATGCAGGATTCCAGTTTCCAACCAACCAGCACAAAATATTTTCATTTTTCTTAAGCCTAGCTTTCCATAACATTATTGCTTTTGTATGATGCAGGGAGCAGAAGACCTGAACACTTGTACTAGTTTATTGTTTTAACTTGCACTTGATCATTTTCTTTCTCCCTCTTTTCATATGAACCTGCCAATTTAGGTCACCCAAAAAATGCTTGATTTTGTAAAGTTTCCATCTCTGTTGCTTGTACCTTCATTCACAATAATTAGATTCCTTCACCAACTAGCAACTAATTGTTGATTTATATTAATCAAGTAATAGCAAATACAGTACAATTACAATATGAAATATTACTCCCTGTAACAAGCAAAAACCTTCTTGCTTATATAAAAATTTCAATGTCAATTAATGAAGTCTCCTGCCTATTGAATGAAAAAACAACAAGAAAATCGCTGTCATAGCACAGTGTATGGGATGATGAGTGATGACATATGACTTGTAAGGGTCTTGTACTGGAGTCACATGGTGGACTTCTAAGCTGAGTTAAACCAATGTTGGCAGCATCGGTATCGGCCCTGAATCGTTTGGCCAACGATTCAGGTGAATCTGCTGATACCGATTCTCAAGTAAATCGTTCCGAATTGGTAAAAAATAATTAAAAAATATTTCATGTCAATAGGAACGTGCCATTAAATAATGTTAAAAAAATACAAATTTAAGCATTTATTAAAAAATAGCTGATTCAGGTGAGTTTCGTATGATTTTCTGGCGATGCTATGCGATACGTATCAGCCGATTCAGGCTGCTACTGCCAACATTGAGTTAAACATCTAAAATAATAGTTGTAATAATAATAATTACAGTATAGGTAAATTATTGCGAATATGGGCCCAAAGCATCATGCACCCATCAAGTTTTGCCAAATTTTCTACAGTACTGAATCAACTTTCGACATAACTTTTAAGACAGAGATTGCAAGTTGATGTTTTTATATTGCAAGTTGCAAGTAGCCCTTGATGATTGCATGCTCGTAGAATTTCTTTTCATGTAGAGATTTCAAGACCCCAGTTTTTGTCAAATTTCATACATGAATTCATCAGATGAAAGCAACAGATTCACAGAGAGCAGGTATTGAGAGAAAGCTCTATGACAAAAGAAATGGCAATGTTTATAAAATACCATAAATTATGATTTATGATGAGAAGATAACACTTTACGTTAAATACCATTTGCGCAGTCTCATATGATGAATTGATAGGATGACAGTAGAATACGATTTAAACAATAGTATATGCAAATAAAGAAATAGAAATATCCAGAGAGAGAGAGTTTTCATGTTCATAAAACATGAACGAACATAAGATATTTCTTAGCTCATACATCACGTAGCAAAAACTGTTGAAACCAACAGCAATCACTGTAATCACCATTGACAACCAAACAACATTTCCAACTAAGCTTTTCATCAGATGAAATCAGGGAGCAAACCATACACGTTTCTTGTGTATATATAATCAGAACTACTGCGTTTAAGTTCTCTTCTCTGCATTCTGATATTGGCCTAGAGAATTCAAACTTCCCAGTCAAGTTATGGTGGGAAACAGTGACCTCATAATCACGGAGTAATCAACAGAGATGAAAATGAAAGAAACTCTCCGCAGATCCCAAGTTCAAAACTTGATTCACGTTGGACGGACGGGCGGACTAACGAAAAAGAATTTACACAAAGATTGCCCATGGCTGCTAGAAATCGCATAGAGCTCTTCGGAAATGGATTAAATGGTGTTCTAAGACAAAAACTGCTGCTGCCATCAGCAATCAGCTTCAAAGATCTCACGGCAGTGAGCCGGTGCTGGAGAATCGAATGAATTGGATGTGAGTTTCTCCATTCCCTCATCAAAAAGAATCTCTTGGTAGCGACATTCACTGCTGCAAAATGCTTTCTCGCCTCTGCAAACCATGAAAAAACACAAAATTGACATGCTGTAGATCAAATATAAACCCGGTTTAATCCAAATCCAAGAGGAAAAGAAGAAAGAGAAATGAGTGTCAAAAATGACCATTACCAAGAAAAAATATATTTCAATAAAAGGCAACCAAAGCATGAAACACCATTTCTAATGTCACAAAGACAACAACAGAATCAGGCAAAGATGGGTATAGCCCACAATTTTTAATGGAGTCACAGCCTAATGTTACCGTAGTAAGAAACCAAAAAGTAGAGTTTTCTAATAAAGGGGAAAAAACAAAAATGACTGATCAACTAAAGTGAATTCAACCAAGATCAACTGAAAGTTCAATACGATAATAGTTCCAATACTAGCAGGCAACATCAACCTCGTCCTCGCTCTCAACAGTGATCAAAATGATTTGAAGAAAGAAATACAGTCTAATTCATAATTCAAACAGTTCATTGAACAAATTTAAAAAGATTGAGCTACAACAAATGCAATCAATCACATAGCGAAATGAATTCGATCGAAAACAGACCTGTACATGAAGATGTCATCCTTCTCGCCGAGCCTTTTCTTGCAGGTGTAGCAGAAACTCAGGAAATTGTCGAAATGGCAGACTCCGCGGCGATCGGAAAACAGAGGCGGTTCCTTCCTACTAGCAGGATACTCAATAGTACAGTTCTCAATGATCCGTTCGCCATAGATATGGGTGGTCCTAGGATTCGGACCATGCGTGATCACACACGTATAGTCCTCAGAGAGCTCCATCTCTCTCGGCGTGAGGCACCCACCAAACAGCCTTGGCGACTCCGGCGTGCCGCAATTCGAAGGGCCCGATGTTGAAAGTGGGGATTTAGTAACAGGGGATGTCGAAAGTGGGGATTTAGTAACAGGGGATCTGAAAACAGGGGACTCTGTTTGAGGGGGGATCTGAATCTTGAGCTGTGAACCAAACAACACCATCTTGTTCTCTGTCTTAGGCAACCCATTCTCCACATCAGCTCCCTGATCCAGTACATCAACAAGGCCAAGCCCAGCCCATGGATGGTGCTTACTCGCAGTACCTGATTCAGGTGACTGAGACCTCTTATCATACCAAAAGTAGTTCCCAAACCCAGAGAATGGCTTGTTGTCAAGGATGGAAGTTGGGCTCATTATAGACTCACTCTCCTGATACCCCTTTGTGCTTAGCCCTATGAACAGCCTAGGTGAGCTGAAAAATGGGCATGTGGATCTGCCATATTTCCTATCAACATGTGATAACAATGCACCACAGTGCCCATTCTCACATATCAGGCTGGTTTTACTTCCAACATCCCTATACCTCTTGCTGCTCGACATACTTTCTCTCTGTCTCTCTCTGCTCCTCCTACCCATTCAAGAAAAACACAAAAAGAGAATGTGGGTTAGTAAGTAACCATCAAAACAACCAAAACCATGATGAAAAACAACCATGAAAACCTATTGTGGTGATCACCTCGATTGGTTCTTGAGAGAAATCTGCTTTAAAACCCAATACCCAATATGTTTTTCACAGAGAAGGTGGGATTTTTAGAGTACCCACAAAGAAATACAAGATTGGTGGTGTTGGCTGATATGGGGAAACCACCATTTTAGATATAGAAAGGGGGGGAAGAAAGAGTGGTTTTCTCATGAAGGAGAGACTCCCATGGATTTGTAAGGGACTGCATGAGAATCAGGGAGATGTGGTTTCGGTAAAACCGCCATTAGAGAAGGTGGCTGTGCTCCTAGCGGTTATATAGTTGAGCTCACGGTGTTTTCTCCTTCTTTTTCTGTTTTATTTCTCAATTCTATTTTCCCACTGCGAAAAACAAAACTGTTTAAATTTAATATATAAATAAAAAAATACATAGATGTATTATAGACGATAGAGACATTAGCGTCTAGAGAGAGAGAGAGAGAGAGAGAGAGAGAAATTTGAAAATAAAAAAGTATATACAAAATATATATGAGAGAGAGAGAGAGAGACGCCAAAGGTGCGTGACTGTATCCGTACGGTTAAAACCCAAAGTGACGTACAATGGTTAACCCGAGGTTAACCGCACCGTATTTGTATGGATCCCCCAATTTACGAAATCAGTCACGAATTCTTGGTGATGGACGGAGATGGCGTCCTTTTGAGGATATTTTTGTCATTTACTATTGAAGAAAGCGACTTTATTGAAGGAAATATTCAGAGTGCTCCCCTCAGAGAGTTGAAGATAGCGACAAGTTTGGACAACTTCATGGCGTATGTACCCTCGAAGTTTCTTTAAAATGTCATACCTGTTCCTGAGCACCAGCAACGGTTGACCCTGATGATATCTGCCATTTAGAAGAGTTTGAGGGCTTAATTGTTATTTTGAAAGTTTCGAGTATAATCCAGTGGAGTACCTTTTCATGTACTCAGCCACTCAAAACATGACAAGTGTCCCTCATTCTTTTGCTAAACTTTTTTTTTTACTAAAAATTGTAAAATGGTTATTGCTATAAGTAGTCATAGTAATTGTTTTATTCTTAAAAATGACTGAATATGTACTAATTTTCAACTTCTCGAATGTCAAAAATGCCCTCCATTGAAGGCTGCTGAGCCATGCAGGCAGATAATGACAAAAAAAAGGCAACCAACGAAAATATCTTGAGAAAACTAAAAATATATATTTTTACTTGCATTTCAGTAAAATAATGACAGAAATAAATGAATTAAAAATAAAAAACAGACCTTGGTGGTTATGCATTCACGTGGTCAGCAGGTCCTGTGTCAAGCTGAAGGCTCAGGATCGAACCCCGCTGGATCATGGAGGTTGTCGTTGCTTTATCACAGTTGGGGTATGAGATAGCCCGTCTTCAACCGGGAGTTTTATCTCGCAAAGAGGTGAGCACATTAAATGACCCGTTCTCTTTAAGGGTCCTTCGTCATAATAAAAAAAGTATACCAACGGGCTTAGATTGTTTGGTAGGAGCTGTTAGTGCAAGTCACCATGTCTTTAGACTTTGCAAGTTCAAAACCCAATGGTATGTTGTATAACTGGTGGAGGTATGCTTAACCCCAGCTTGTTTATAAAAATAATATATATATACAAAATAAGTAGACAACCTTTTTAGGGACAACATAAACAATAGAAAATGTAAATGTTGCGATAACGATGCTTTAAAAACAAATAAACCCCAACATTCGAAAATGTCAAAACAGCCGATAGCATGCCATGATAATTTTCTGATATAACCGAAATTATCGCGATAAAATATGGCGATATTTGTCACTCTTCAGCTCGTCGTCGGCCGGCATAAGAAAGCTGTGAAATTCTAAACGGCCTAGAGAGGGTATTATCGTCCTTTTAAAAGTCAAACCCCAAGATAGTCCGGAGAAATTATTAGGAGGGGGTTAATTATGATAAAAAATAATCGGCGGTATTAACTGCGCGCCAAGCGGACGCCTTAATGGCCCCCCTTCCGTCTCGTCGGGTGGCGACTGGTGGGACCCACTTCAGAAGGACCGTCCGGATCCTCGCCACGTCAGCTGCTAACACCCATGGGGCCCAAATTGGGCGGGCCCCGCCTATCTTCCCCCCTCCCCCCGGTTCAGTACCCGCCAGGACCATACCCACCTTTTTCATCTCTCCGAAGTGGGGCCCACCCGCCCTAGGCCGTTAGGTAGCCCGGCTTTATCCGAACAACTAGCGGGTTGAATACTGTCCTGAACATGATAGATCCGAAGGCATAACCGGATTTGAATCAGATATGATGTAGTATAGTTGAATGCAGATCCCAATGTTACGTCGTTGTACTGGGTCAGATAAAAAGAAGATTGGGCACAAGCGTTTTACATGGAAAAAGGACAAACGGATCTGAGGTTTTGGGTATCCACAACGAGAAAAGCTACGGTCATATAAACTTGAATCCAATCCAAGCTTGAATCTAATCCTAAGGTGCGTTTTTTGTTCAGATTTTATTTTCATCTCAAAACACTGCAATGGATTTGCATACCTACCAAATCCAATCTATTTTCAGTCTTATATTGAACGTGCCCCTCACAATCTATGTCACATGGACACGGCATTTACCTCTTGCGTTCAGGGACGTAATTTAATAATCTTAATAATTATATATATATATATATATATATATATATATATATATATATATATATATATAGAGAGAGAGAGAGAGAGAGAGAGAGAGACTTTTTTGGCTTACTGCCAAAATACCACGAGCCAACCGGCAATTTCAGGTTATTTTTTGCAAGTCTGACCTTGTAAATGTATTGTAGATATGTATTAAATTTTAAAAACTTATATTCAAATTTATTTAAATTTCTGACAATTTGTGAATTTGTAATGATAAATTCAAAATATATATCACCGATATTTTTAACATATAAATCATTTGTTTAAAAGGCAAGGTAGGGTTAGGCAGACCCCCACCAGTTATTATTCAAAGTACCACTGGGTTTTGAACCTGCAATGTCCCACCACAGGGAGACCTGCACTGACAGCTCCTACAAATACTTTGAAAATATCACAATTTAGCTGAATATCAATGCTTTTATTTTTTTATTTTTTTTAAATCTTAAATCTATATATTCTTCCATATATACTCTTTTAGATTTATATATGCTGATATTTTCTCAAAATTTTCTCGCAAAAAGAATTAATATTTATACGGAGACATTCCATTATTTTTACATTGATATAAATACATGATTCTATGTCCAAATGTATATCTTATTGGGCATTCGGAAACTGTAAAACATAATGCAATATCTCTAATTATCTTACATTTCTAGATAAGTACTCTATTGATAATTAATGTAGCTCTTAAAGAATACTAGATATTACACCCAGCTTCGACCTTGCAGCAAGAGACGTATGCCACCCGTAGTTTTCAAACTTGTGATGTCCTGTCAACTTGGTGAAATTGTTATAAGCTGCAAAAAGAAAAAAATGAAATAAGAAATTAATCATGTTCAACTTAAATAGATAAAAAATAAAAAAATATGCAAGCATCATGATAATGTCACAATATTTTCAGAACATTGAGTTTTTAATGTCTTCCAGTAAATTCTCAATATTTTAAAATATCATGTACACACAAATGTGAGCATTTTTAATATCAACTAACCTAAAGTAAATTAATAACCTTCTCATTGCTTCATATTCTTGAGATTCAAGGAATCTATTATTATATGAGAACAAAAGCATATTCAGAACAATAAATGTAAATGTAGTAATGGGGCCCTCTGCCAGTTCAGGAATGGACAATTAAAATGGGCCAACAACTTTTCATTATTGAAAGCATTTTCTAATTAATTTGAACCTATATATATATATGCGTTTATCAATGTATTTTTTAATAGAAAATATATTCTGGATCAAATTATTCAATGAAAAACATAAAACCATTATCTTTGATCGAAGCTGGCTATACTCCCAAGTGGGCAAGGGGACCTTGATGGGGTTTTTTATTTTTTTATTTTTGTATCTTGAACTAGAAAAAACAAAAAATATCATCTTTGACTATTTATGCAAACACTCGCTGAACACACCAAATCCGGTCAAGGGGAAGGATCCAAGTATCCAACTCTTAAGATCCGTATAGAGATGTTAGTGAATCTAATTTTATCCAGTATCCCACCAAATTCGATTCCACTCAGTTGCATTTGGTAAGCCAAAACCATATCCGATTATAATAGGATGCATATATGGTTTTGATTTTTTGCTATGAATCAGACAAATGTCCGAATTTGATGAATATTCAAATCTCTTTACACATAAAAAAGTGGATCCCGCATAATCTTTTCAACATCTGAATCCAAATCCAAATTTGAATCTGTTTAGCATACATCCTATTCATCGGATATGGTATTAGGCACATAACCTGAACCGTTTAATTACATCCCTAGATCCGAATACACCTTAAAACCAGATTGGTTCTGAACCAGACCCGACAAGTTGCAGCCTAAAAGTTCTGCCTGAGGATATTTTCAGTCACCTAGTTTTTCACTTTCACCGGTATCTCAGAAGCCACGGTAAAAATAGGGGTATCAAATATCAATGGGTCTGGTTTGGTTCAAACCCAGGTGGTACCAGACTTAGACCCGGTCTTCAAGTATGGTATTGGGTCCGAACTCAGGTTTAATTGAGTTCACTATAAGAAAAACCATACCCAAACCCGATAAGAGCTACATGAACCAGACCCAGACCATACCCTGTAAAACCATATTTTTTATCATTTTTACATTGAAAAATTGCGAGTCTTAATCAAAACTCGGGTCGGGTCTGGGTCTGGGTCTGGGTCTGATGTAAAATTTCACAAACTATACTCGGGTCCATGTATTTAATCGAACTTTCGGGTCTTAATCGGGTCTTATTATTTATCACCATTCCCGGACCCTATAGGGTTTGGTGCGGGTCGAGTCCGAATAAACCAGGCCCGTTGACACCCCTAGTTAAAAAGAAACAGAAAAGAAAAAAGCTTAAAAATATATGTGGGTCCCACCACCATCAGGATCCTTTTTATTGACCTACCCCCTAGTCTCCGACAGGCAAAGGCTAGGTGGGGATCCCCGTCCGGCCGATCCCAAGGTAAAAAAAAACTTGTTTACCGCTTTTCACCGAAGGTGAATTACCGTCGGGGCACGCGTCCCGTCATCGGGACCATTTCTCCTTCCTTCACGGAGATCGGACGGTCAAGCAGAGAGATTCTCTACACCACTAACGCAATTCCATGCTGACGCGTGTATTTCACTACACGTTTTAACCTTTTGGATTTTACCGAGTTGGTGGCGGGGCCCACAGGCGAATCTCTGGAGAAGAGCGCAGTAAAATAATGACTGTATTCAAAGACGGGAACTGCTACCCATCGCCCAGGCAAGCAAAAAATTTTTTTTTTAACTAAAATAGTTTTTCCCTAAATGCCCTTGCCTCTAGTGAAAGAGACTGATTTGGACCTATATTAGACCAAAACTTTGTGTCATCAGGCACGTTGACTCTTCGATTTGAGGAGACCAAGCCCACTTGAGGATGCTATACATGGTAGGTTTTGTATGTAAGGAAGGTGTTTGATTTAGGAGGCATAATGGACTGGATCATAGTTCAGTTGACCCACTTGGTTATTTTGTTAGGGGCGACTTGTGAATGCCACTAGGTTGACAGGGCGTCACAAGTTCGAAACCCATGGGTGGTTTCCTTTGCCACAAGGTCACAGCTGGGTGCACTCCCCGTTGGGCCCTCCTTCAGGGTCTTATCAACCCAAGGACAGCCAATGTGCAATCGATGATCCATGGTGTGGAAGGGGAAGAGGGAGGTGTTTTCCTTTGGATTATCCAAAAAAAAGTGGCAAAAATTTACCTCAACAATTACTAATAAAGTGTTCATGACTTTGGTTTTCCTTTTCTTCGGATTAATGATTCAATTACTATTGGTTAGATGGTCATTGCTTGGTAAAGTGCTGGAACTGCCATCCATCCGATGTTGTTTTATGGATTTATAACCCGAACAAACCGCGCCTAGCATGAAGACCTAGTCGTGCTGGCTCAGCCTGCCATACCTAAGGTCATCCCGTTGGTGACGGTAAATCATATGATTCTCTTGAGACTCATCCAGTTATGTGAATCATGGTTCTGCTCTTTTTTTGATCTTTGTTCATATTTTACTTTTTTATAATCACATTGAGTTGAATGAGAAGGTTAAATTTGTTGGGCATAACGTTGGCTCATGATATATATATATATATATATATATATATATATATATATATATATATATATATATATATATATAGAGAGAGAGAGAGAGAGAGAGAGAGAGAGAGAGAGAGAGAGACTGGATCTTGGCACCCAACACAGACCTAGCGGGGACAGATTATTGACTCAACACCTATAAATAATTTAAAGGCCTTAACAAGTTATTCACTTGTTTACCCGTTAAACCAAAACAAGAATGATATCTGCGGGTCATTTTCAAATTGAATGACCTCTTTTTTTCATATTTCTTTGTTTATTTTTTCCTATGTGCCATAATTTCTGCAGCCTAAACCCTAGGGCTCCCGCATAACAACCGGGCACACGCATATACACACACTTATTTCTATTTTTACGTGTTGATATGGAATAGGCTAAAGAAGCCATTTCATTCATCTCGAGGCGAGAGGCGTTTTACTTTACTGCTCAAAAAGGGAAAGTGAGCTATATGGAATGCCTAAACCCCTACCCAATTCGTACCTCTCTCTCTCTCTTGTTTAGAGGCAGACTATGTAAGAGAAGATTTCCCGGCGGGTATCATTCCATATTATATATATATATATATATATAGAGAGAGAGAGAGAGAGAGAGAGAGAGTTTAATCAAAGAATAAATACATCAGAAAAAGTTTAAGAGTACTATAAAAACAAACTAGAGAATATCGTTCAAGAAGGTTCGAACATGTATAAAAACTTATTGTAACAATAATAGAAAAGGTTGTTACGATGCAAGAGGAAGAAATTACAAAAATAAAAAGATATTAATGACTTCAAGAGGGATTGTAAGGAGAGCGAAGTTGTAGCTCTTCAAACAAGAAGCAACGAAAAAAAAAAATAGGATATTTAAAGCCAACCCTATGTCTAGGGATAAAGGCTTGATGATGATGATGATGTTGATAATGGTAAGATATACCACCAGACTAAAGTCCCATGTATAAACTTTGAGAACGCTAACAAACAAAATTTATCGAACTATTCTCAAGATGATACTTTTGAAACTTATAATGAGACTAGTCTATATCCTTTTTTGGAAAATAAAAGTAAAAAGCAAGAAATGATTGTTCGAAGAATTTAGTTTGATAAAAGTAATCATAACTTTTTTGAATTTTGACATTAGAAAATAACAATAGATTTACAAAGTACCACCACTTTAGGAGACGGTCTGATTACTTTTGTTAATTAATTGTGCAGAAGACCAAAACCAAGCTTGATTACTTTTGTTAATTAATTGTGCAGAAGACCAAAACTAAGCTTGTTTACTTTTTTTAATTAGTGAGCACTAGTGATTTAGAGTGAACGGTTCCTCTCCTACCTGGGTAGAACTGAATGAACAGTTTTGATTTTCCAACTTTTTTTTTTGCAAGTATGACCTACAGATGTGATCTACATAGTTTGTTTAGTAAGAATCGACCTTTTGACCATCCAAATATGTCATGTGAGAAGGTATTTATAAAGTTTAAAAAACCAGTAACTTAAATTTTCTTTATAATTTTCAAAGATCATAATTAAAATCATAAATTTTTTATTAGAAATCATGATCTAACAACTTATCAAATAAAACATGCTGAACACATCTGCAGGGTCTGATTTGCAAAACATGACCTACCCAGGTAGATTCTTAGGAAGATTCGTCAAGGCCCGATTCTAATATGGAAAACAACTCTCTGAGAGAACAGACTATCTTTTTTATGACAAGGTTTCTGTATCAATATTTTTAAGAACAGACTATATTGAGTCATTCAAACATGACTTCAAATTTAATTGAGACCTGAGATGGCTCTATTGTGGCCCCCATTCGGCATCCCATTCATTTTATGTCCATATTGATGATGGTGCATGTTGTTTTCTTATAAGTAGGACTAAAGGCAATCAGTGGGCTGGCTAAGAGAGGTAGGGCCCCACCATGAGGGAAGGGTGGGGGCCACCTGGTAGATTTGTTTCTCATCGCCACGTCATCTACAAGGCCATGAAGTGGAATTTGATTCCATGTCCCTTGCATCATAGTGGGATGACATGACACATTCAATAGACCCACTTGAGTGGGGATGTTAACTGAGCCACAAAAGGTCCAACAAGGTGCAGTGGGACCTAATTAAAACCAAACCATATCATGCCAATCTCTACCATGCAGGCCTAAGTTAATGGATCGGTATATATGTCCCTTCACCTTAAAGGCTTTAATGGTGCCAACCGGTTTTTTCATAGAGCCGGGTCAAACCAAAACTTCAGCATTTAATTGGTACCGACCATTCTTTTTTTATATAGCTTTAGATGAACCATGTGATACTGGTATTACCCAATTAACATGATAGAAAAAGGAGAAAAAAAGATGGAAAAGTAGCTTTTCTTGTGATTGTTTTTCTTTGGTATCTAGGGCAGCCCTTTTATACTTTTGGTGAATAATTAGAAATATCATTTGAAAATGAAATAGTGAAAAGAAGAACACCACTAAACTAAACTCAAGTACGAAAGTACATCTTAAGATCTCAGATCCAACTACTTTAGGGTCCGAGATCCAGCAGGGCATCAACCTTGCATCTGAACCTTTCTTTCTATGAGTGAGTTCATCAAGGTTTTGAATTTCTTGATTTGATAGATATAACCTAGCCAATGCATCCCTTCCAAGCTCCTACGGGACCACCAAATCAAGATTCGATCATTGCTTTGTTTATCCTCACAAACATAAAAAAACAGCGACATGGGTATCAGGGTTCCCTACATCACTGAATGTAACAAATTTTGGCGAGACATTACTCATGGGTTCATTGCTTCCACCAAGAACGAAGTCTTGAATGATTCGAAGCCATCACACACCTTAGGGTTGAAGTCTAGAAAGAAGGGAAACAGTAGTGATTGCCCTGCAGAAGGGCTTTGAGTTTGTGTTTCATGTGGTCATCAGATAGCAGCAGGCACAATTGGCAATCTGGATTATGGGATTCTTATGATATGTGGACCCTATTCAAACAATCTTCGTTATGCATAAAATAAACATTCTTTGTCAGAGTGGGTCAGGGTTGTTTGGACCAGATCCATGTAACACTGAGGAAAGTGTTCATGACACCAGCCCAACATAGTTAGATGCAAGATGTCTACCAAAGGTGACCAAGTGATTTCACTCCTTGTCTTTACTGTCTCCATGCATGACTTGACATATTAGGTCTATAACTCTTTGGACCTGACCCGCGCCTGCTTTTGTGCTGAAAACTAGAGGCTTTAAAATACCAGCTTCCATCTTAATCATTGGATAAAAACCAATAATGCAAAACTGATTTTTCTTCTACAATGTTAGCCAATTCAGTTTCTTTTTAAAAGAGCTCACATCTCAACTAGCTATCATGGTTCAACCTACCTTGTCTACCAAAAGAAACAAAAAAAAAAGGAAGAAAGAGAAGATGCAAGATTATCAATCAAACTAATATATATCTTGGTTTTGCACATATTCCTAAATAATTGCTTTACTTTTGGACCCATATATGCCATATCACTTTCAAAAGTGGGCTCCTAAAGCTGTGGTCACATGGGCTTCTTGTGCAATTGATTTCCTTTCATGCTTTAGTTGGAGCACCTTCTACTTTGTTCTTAAATGCACTTAAGTCATGGAGTGGTTGTTTTATGTTTTTATCCTTGTGTTGGTACTGATTGAGCCATATATTTCCTGTCCATATGGATACCCACATTGGAATCTCTATAAGGAATGCTCACTTGTGTTCTTCTCTCAAATATGACAAGTTCTAAAATGTAATGACTATTGCCAATGTGTCCCATTCATCTCACTCCCCTTTGATTAATCATGACAAAGCATTAAAACTCTAATTGGTCACCATGTTTGGGTTCTAGTTGCTTCTTTTTTACCCATCTTAATTATGACAGATAATACCAATAGTCATATAAGTCACCGTCGGGTGAACCAAATGCCACCATACTCACTAGGGATGGCAGTGGACCGGTGTGGAGGCAGGGGACAAGGTCTCTTTCTCAAAATTCTGCCCTCCATCCCCACACTTAACCTCCTTCCTCATTTCATGTCTTCCATCCTTGGTCCAAACGGGGTGAGGTGGGGCGAGCCCCATTTCTCCTTGGTCTACTGTCATCCCTAAAGGTATTTTAGTTATTTTACTAACAAGGATCGAGGATGGGGCAGGGGGAAATCCCTGCATGAGTTTTGATTTTAACCTTCATTCCCGCCTCTATCCCTGTTTCATGTCCTCCATCCCCGGTCCAAACGGGGTGAGGCGGGGCAGGGCTCCATTTTCCTCCTGTCCATTGCCATCCCTAATGCTCACTTTTTCTTATGATCTAGACATATGTCCTAATGCAAGGGATTCATTCATATCCTGTTTCTACTAGGCAAAATGTCATTAGATGCAATAGCACTTTATGCAATGCCACTCATCGGGCTTCTGCCAGGTCTTTATTTGGCCTTTTTTTAAACTTATAACCGGAAAAAACTGCACTCGACATGAAGACCTAATCATGCTGGCTCAGCCTGTCATACCTATAATCGTCGTGCTGGCAGCCGGCAGCCGGCAGCATAAAACTCCGAGGCTAAGATTCCTGCTCCCGGGGCCTATGCTACATGTTGGATTGCGCAGAGAGGCGACGCCCATGAGAATCAAACCATGACTGCCAGTCCAGCAGCTTAGACCCCACATCACTACGCCTACCCCTCTTGGGGCTCTATTTGGGCTTATATTATTAGAATTGGATGGAGATACTTTACGATAGGAACCTTCAGCAAGTGGTTGCTTGTACCAAACATTGCCAAAGATCAACTAGATTTGGACAAATTTTGATGCTATTTAAGATGGCCATGGGTGAAAAAAGTTACCATTTGGTGTCTTGTCAACTTATGTGTCCATTTTCTTTGAAGATGAATGCATTTACTTTGATTGGTTCAGTGCTTTGGTAAAATTTGGCAATATGTAACCTTATAGAAACTACCTAGTAATAAAATGACTTTCTTAAAATGAGGGTTGCCACAAAAAAAATAATGCACCATCTAACACAAGTGATGATTGTGGAAACCATGGGTCATCCCCATGCACCTCTGTTCTATAGCTTTTATTTCTCCTTTTAGGGCTATCCTATTGCTAAAAGATTTTTACACATAAATACCACTATTTCTTTTCTTTTAATTAAACAGATAAATACTACTCTTTTCTTTTCTTTTCTTTTCTTTTTCTTTTTCTTTTTCTTTTGTGTGCACGCGATATCTTCTTGTCTCTCATCAACAAAATTCAAGCACTTAATAGGTGCCCCACTTGGGGTCCATGCATTGGAGACACCAACTCTTTTCCAAATAGATCATGATGTTAACTTGTGACATAAGGTTTACTAGCTTTATTGGAATGTCATGGAGCCAAAAACATAAACTATGGCCCTCTTATATATATATATATATATATATATATATATAGAGAGAGAGAGAGAGAGAGAGAGAGAGAGAGAGAGAGAGAGAGAGAGAGAGAGATGAATATATTAAGCCCCTTCTTATCTTTTTGCCCTATTAGGCCTCACAGTTTGAAGTGTTTTATGACAGATCCAAACAGTAGGATGTGTTTAGCATGCTTGATTTAGTGAGAATTGACTCTTGAATCATGTTTTTTTTTTTAACAAAAAAATGTATTTATATGAGCTGAAAAAAATTGATGCCTTCGTAGCCATTAATTTTGGATCACCATAAAACCTGTATACTGGTCAGATTCCAGTTATCCAAAAGCCTGTTCCCACTAAACAACCTGTAGATCACATCTATGGTGTTAGATATGAAAAAAATACGCAAAAAACTACGAATTTTGAAGGGGCCTAATAGGGCAGAAAGAGAAAAAGGGCAATACCAGTGCATTACACACACACACACACACACACACATATATATATATATATATATATATATATATATATATATATGAGTAATATATGTTATCCTCATGGGCAAGACATCATCTAATGAAAAACTTTAAATTTTTTATTTTGTTGCTTTTTTTTTCACGCATGTGACACTCCACATTGTGGTCTATATATTTGGCTTAGTCAAAACTAGCATTGTCTTTCAATGTATATATATATATATATATATATATATATATATATATATATATATATATATAGAGAGAGAGAGAGAGAGAGAGAGAGAGAGAGAGAGAGAGAGAGAGAGAGGTGTCCGAGCCAGTGGATATGGGTTTTCAGGTTGTTTTTAAAAAATCTGACCCTAGAGATGTATTCTGCAGGATTGATTTGTTAGGAAATCACACTTGGATCATATTTTTTTGAGAAAACTATGATTTTTTAAGTATTGAATCTTTTTTAAAATTGTAGACCATTGATTTTGAAATAATATAAAAACCTAACTTGGTGTTGGAATCGGACCATCTAAAAGCCAATTCCCATAAAATCAAACATTTAGATCACATCTGTATGGTTAGATTTTAGAAAAAATGCAAACAATTTTTTCAAAGCTCGAATAGGCATGCGGTAGATAAAAAAGTGTAAGGCACCTGCCCATTATATATATATAAAGAGGACAAGAAGCTCATAAACCTAAAATATGTGGATGTGGTCCAAAGAAAGATGAAAACATGCATAGATGTAAGAGACAAAGGCTTTGTTTTTTCCGTTTTTGTGTGTGCTCAGTTTCCTTGTTCTGCTAAAGCGGATGGGTAGGCAAATCTGCAGGCGCAAACAGGAAGGGCTATAGTGCAGTGAGGTGGGTTTTGTGGTTGTAAACGCTGGGTGTGATTGCATTTTATATGATCCGCTCTCCAAATTATGATCCACTGTTAGTTATATAAAAGAATTTCTTGCAAGATAAAAAAAATCTTGTGAGGTCATTTTGGTAGTTAAGAAAAAAAACTATTGGTCAGATTTCAAGGTTTAAAGAAGATAAATGCTTTTATTAAGCCAAGAAAGCATTTATGCTATCTTTTAAATGTTTCAGCTCTAAATGGCAATTCTTCATATATATATATATATATATATATATATATATATATATATATATATATATATATATAGCCAAAGTAAAGTTCAAAATCTTCGGACGACTCTCCTTCAATGCTTGAGCATCTCATTGATTGGGTTTTATATATTTGTTCTTTATAATTTATTTAGTAAGAAATATGCAAGAATTTATGACATATGGGCATGTTTTTTGAAATGTGAAAATCGATGGCTCACAATGTATTTAAAATTTACAATACAAAGTATTGTGGGCCGTTAATTTTTAGGGCTTTCAAAAATGCATCTAAACATCAAAAATTCATAATCCAAAACACGTTGCTTACTAAATGAATAATAAAAATCTAATTTGTAAAGTCGGATCAATAAAAAAAACTCAATCATTAAAGAATGAATGATTATCATTGGTCATATATATATATATATATATATATATATATATATATATATATATATATATATATATATATGTGTGTGTGTGTGTGTGTGTGTAAAAATAATTTTATTTCTCTTTATACACATGAGCAGACGATTTCAGAAGTATTTTCTGTTAATTAATTTAGTTTCTTCATAGTTTTAAAAACATGGAGGCTATTGTCTTAAATATGAAAACGAATGTATTCATCCCTAAAGTAATTTTTTGATATTCCATACCATAATGATGATGCACACATTAAAGTTGCAAAAAGCAGGGTACATATGCCATTCTTTCAAATATCTTTCACTAAAATTACGAAAGAGGATTTGTTGGCATTTTATATGATGGACTTATTTTCAGTTTAATTGTTTTTTTTTTAAGTTGGGGTTTGACGGAACCCACCGGTTTATTTTTTTCTTTTTGAAAGGCAAGCAAGGGTTAGGCAGACCCCTACCCGAAAACAGCCGGCCCATTTGGCAGAGAGATTCGATCCTGAGCCTTCAGCTTGACACAGGACCCAGCTTACTACATGGGATGCCACCTGGGTAAACAGGATCCCACCGGTGTATTAAGTTAAACAATCAGTTATAGAAAAAATAATCATAAATTGGAACGATTGAAATAGGATGAGTTGAAATAGGATGGGTAAGCATATAGCCAATCTAAGAGACGATCTTTCCTTTGGAAAATTAATCATATTATTTGAAATAGGATGGGTTAAATTCTAAGAGACGATCTTTTTTTTTTATAATAAATAGTATATATCCAATCTAAGAGACGATCTTTCCTTTTTAACCCTAATCCCATTTTTTTAAACAGCATTATTTAAATTCTATATTAAATCATAACAATAAATTTAAATTCTATATTAAATTTTTTTAAATAAGATGGGTTAGCATATAACTAATCTAAGAGACTATCTTTCCTTTAGAAAAATAATCATATTATTTAATTGATTAAATTCTAAGAGACGATATTTTTTTTATAATAAATAATATATAGATAAAGTAAGATAAGATCTTTCCTTTGGAACCCTAATCAAATCATTTGAAATACGATGGGTTAAATTATAAATTTATATATATATATATATATATATATATATATATATATAATAGGGGATGGGTTAAGATAAGATAAAATTTATAAATTTTTAAAGTAAGATAAGATCTTTCGTTTGGAACCCTAATCCCATCATTTGAAATAGGATGTGTTACATCCTATATTCAATAATAAAAATAAAAAAAGGGCTAGATGGTTCTGCTGGATGGCTAGAATTGAATGTAGGATGGAAACAATCATATTTCAAATGATGGGATAAGTGTTCCTGAGGAAAAGTGATGCATCTATATTTTAGATAAGATTTATAATTTGAAGATAAGATCTTTCCTTTGGATATTTTTTCATAATAAAAATTTATTCATCTTTTTTTTTATAAAGATTTTATATAATATTTATATATTTAAGATAAGATCTTTCTTTTGGAAGATAAACGAAATGAATTGAAATAGAATTTTTTAAATTATAAATTTATATATAAAAAAATATAAAATTTTTTGAATTAATTTTTCTCAAGAAAATTGATGCATCTATATTTTAGATAAGATTTATGATTTGAAGATAAGATCTTTCCTTTTGATAATTTTTCATAAGAAAAATTTATTCATCTTTTTTTTATAAAGATTTTAGATAAGATTTATATATTTAAGATAAGATCTTTCCTTTGGAACCCTAATCAAATAATTTGAAATGGAATTTTTTTAATTATATATATATATATATATATAATAGGGGATGGGTTAAGAAAAGATAAAATTTATAAAATTTTTAAGTAAGATAAGATCTTTCCTTTGGAACCCTAATCCCATCATTTGAAATAGGATGGGTTCCATCCTACATTCAATCCTAACCATCCAATCAAGGGCTAGATGGTTCTGCTGGATGGCTAGAATTGAATGTAGGATGGAACCCATCCTATTTCAAATGATGGGATCCGTGTTCCTCAGCAAAACTCATCCATCTCTATTTTAGCCAGCAACACTAGCTGATTGGCCAAAGAGTTTGAGTAGAGCATTTATAAAATAAGATTATTGTGCCAAAACTATACAAAATATTCACCATTTGTGTGGGAATTTCCTCATTCCTCGCCCTCAATGAATATGTCCAGAAACACCAACCGGGCTCCGCTTGTTCCGTAGGAGCTGTTAGTGCACATCATCATGTGTTGGGACGTTGCAAGTTCAAGACCCCTGGTGGGGTCTGCCTAACCCCGGCTTGATTTTCAAAAAAAAAAAAAAAAGGGCCCAAAGATCCAATCACAGCATGCTTTTGAATTGAATTGACATCCAAAATTTTGTGGGTTCTCAATCAACATAAATGTTGGCTAGGATACCACTAAAGTGGCTTTGATGATTCATAAAAAGTGAGATAGTTTGTCCACAATGCCAAAGATTGTGAATGTGAACTTGAAGTATTTTCGCATGCAAGGAGCGAGGTAAAAAAATAAATTGCTTAAGGTTCGTAATAAATTGTTAGTACAATTCAACTAAAATAATTTTAAAATTGAAGATGAAAGAGATCGTTTCTAAAGGCCCACAAGAGATTCAACATATTTCAAAGTATTGTGACCAAAAGATGCTTTCACTGCATCTTGTTTTCAAAACGACAACTTCAAATATTTTAATAAAAAACTAAAAGTTTTAAGCTTTTTTACCAAACAAAAATCACTTGGATTTGACATTAGAGTAAAAAGTTATAAACGAAAAACAAGTTTAATTTTTTTTTAAATGATTGTACAAAATACAACCCACTTTCAACATATATTTGACCCACTAAATTTCATTTTTCACCCAATACAGATTGTGGAGAGAGATAGATGTCAGCTTTCCAATGTTTTGAATAGCTCATCATTTCAATACCCGAGTGCGAAGTTATGGCCAAAATACTGAACCTGTGTCAAGCATTGACTGCATGTGTCGACAGGTATGAACCCTGTCGACAATGGCAGGGCTTATTTTTGGCCGTTTCAAAAGCGAAAACAGTTTTCTCCTTGGGCAAAGCCTGCTAGCAAAGTATAAGACAATGGCTTAACCATCTTGTCATACTTAGGGACTGAAACGGTAAGATCTCGTGTTTTCAGACCTTAGTCACTTCAGGAAAAACTTTGAAATTTGGCTAAGTCTGGTAAGAAAATCGTTTGAGGCTCGAGTTTAGACCAATGTCTTAGAGTTTGGGTTTGACCCAAGTCTCATCAACAGGGTCTAGACAAGCCAATCGATGTGTGGCAAAGAGTTTTAAATTCAACCTTTAAATTCAAGCGAAATTCAAGCGAAATTCAAGCGACATTCGGGTTATTTTCGGGCGAAATTCGGAATTTGATATTCATGTAATATATCATTGGATGCGTCTCGAAATTCTGAGTACAATGGTATTTTACTTTTTCAAATCGGAGTTCCGGTTGGCCCAGAATTCACGTTTTTCTAAAATTTTAGCAGTTTGTTGGAACGGATCCGAAATTGGATCGGATTGAATCCAAGGTATAGGATCCAAATTTTTATGGATTTGGGTCCTAGTTAGGTCCTACAAAAATCTGGAATGGATATAAGTCTTAATCCAAATCTTATATGAGTATGGGTTTGGATCTTAGATCTTGGATCCGGATCCGATCTAAAATCCAAGCTTAACATTTTTATGACTTTAAATTCAGCTGGGAGTTTTAAATTGGGGTTATTATTATATAAAAAGTCTCCAGGGTCAACATGACCAATTTTGGAAACTTTTGAATACCTATTAATAAGTAAATTCAAAAATATATATTTATTAAATTAATGATTTTTATTAATTTCGGGAATAGAGTTAAGAGGGTTTAGGGTTAGCCCTCTTCCCTAATTAAAAAAGGGTATTGAGGATTCCATACCTTTTAGGAGTAGGAGGTCAAATAGTCAACCAAATGTACATTAGGGAAGGAGTCTAGAATTTGGAAACTCCCTAATGTGGGAGACCCAAATGTGGAAACTCACTAATGAGTTTCCAGCTTTAAATAGGAGAAGGAAGGGGGGGGGGGGGGGCAGCCCTTTTCCTTTCTTTTGGCTGGAGAAAAAAAAACAGGAGAGAGAGAGAGAAGAGAGAGAGAGAGAAAGAGGAGAAAGCAAAGAGGAGTGAAGGAGGTAGAAGAGGAGGTTGGAAGCTTCGAAGCTCAGTCCACACGCCCTTCACAACCCCTATTCTCCTTTGTTTTCCAATAAGGTACGGGTACTTCTTCTTGAAACGAATGAGAAATAGGGTAAAGATTGGATTTTCGATGCTTCTTTTGATGGAAATCCATAGAGGAACAGTGGACCTCGATTTCCACCGTTATCCCGTTTCGTATAGGCTGTATTTTTGCTGTTTTAGAAAAATATATATCTAGATACATATATATGATATACTAGGGGGCAGATTTCTCAAAATAGGTGTTTTGCTGCTGTTTTTGACAGCATGCACAGGTCCAATCTGGACCTGTGTACATGTTTTGGACCCAGCCGACAGGGTCGGCTGGGCTGGGTATCTTTTTAAAAAAGAAAATTTCAGTTTTCGCAAAATAAGTGGTGCTGCTGTTGTTGACAGCATACACAGATCCAAACTGGACCTGTGTACATGCTGTTGGACCCAGCCGACAGGGTCGGCTGGGGCAGGTGTGTGTTCTAAAAAAAAAAAAAATCCAGTTTTTTTGTGGGGTGGATTTTGCTGTCACCTTTGACATCCTACACAGGTCCAACTGGACCTGTGTGTATGCTTTTGGACCCAGTCGACAGGGTCGACTGGGCTGGGTGTTCTTCCCCTTTTCAAAAAAAAAAAGAACACATGATATTTTTAACAGGCAGTTGTGCGTAAATAAAATTTCTTTGCTGTTGATTGTTGACAGCATACACAGGCCCACACTGGGCCTGTGTATATGCTGTTAAGCCCAGCCAACAAGGTCGGCTGGGCTGGGCAGGGTTGCAACAAAAACATTTGTAAAAAAAAATCAGTTTTCTTGTAACAGGTATGCTGTTCTTTTTGACAGCATACACAGGCCCAAACTGGGCCTGTGCACATGCTGGTGGACCCAGCCGACAGGGTCGGCTGGGCTGGGCATTGTCCTTTCAACAAAAAAATAAATATAACAAATAAATAAAACAACAAAAACTTTGAAATCTGTTTTTAGTGAAGTATTAGCTGTTGGTTTGGCTGGCTGGCAGCCAGCCGAGTGGCTCTCGGCTGACTGTCAGCTGTTGGCCGACCCGACAGGCCCAGCCAAGTGCTTGGTTGGGTGTGTGGTTGGCTGTGGCAGGGCTGGGGCAGGCCCACTCGACCCCGTCAGTGGGTGCTGGCCTGGGCCTTAGCCTTTAGAAAACTTTTGAGTATACTTTATACAGGAAATGTTCGGTACAGGTGGGACTTTTTGACAGCATACATAGGCCCAAGTTGGGCCTGTGGATAGTCTGTCAGACCCAGCCGACCCGGCTGGGTTGGGCTGTTAAATACATAATTTTTCTCATGTGGATACGGTAGCATGCTAGTAACATAAGTGTGTTAAATTATGAAAACAGAGCCTGTTGTGTGATTAGTAAAGTTTAGATTTGTTAGTCTCTTGATAGCATGATAAACTTTAAGAATGAGTCATGTACTTGAAATTTTGATTTCCATATCTGTTGGAACATGTTTACACATTACTCCATGATAAAGTTTGTTTTGAGTACTTACACATCGATGGATTTGACATGTGTTATTGCACATACATAAATATATGAATGCTTCTTTGCCCATCTCAACACAAATCATGGTTAAAGGTATATGTAGTAATGATTGCACAAAGATGCTTGCATACTATGCATATGCACGGGGAAAAGGGGCATAACATGGGCAGTGTAATTTGCATACAGGAATGTCATATTTCATGTTCATTATCAATTGGTTAATTTGTTACCTATATGACTACACTTTGCAGACATGTTAATACCATTGCATACTTTACATATGATTGTGATTCTTGCATTAGTGCTCCGGTGATCAAATGAATCATCGCGGGTTTGGTAAACCCGAGTTGTGGAAATATTTCCCTTACTCATTTCAATGCATTGCAAAGATCATGCCTTATTAATATTTCAGTTTTATTGCACTGTTCTATATGTTTCCACAGGCCGGAGTCCTGTGATGGCTCTCGCGAGGTAGATGCGAGCTTTTATCTTTCTTTTTGCATATGATGTTGCAAAACTTAAGAAATTAAATTTAAATAAAAGAAATAATAAAGCACAGTGTAATATACCTTCTAGGATCACCCATCTGGAGAATGGGGATCTTAGAAATCCGGTCTTGGGGAGACTGTGAGGATACAAAACTTCGTGTGCTTAATTTTGGTCCCCTGAACCCGATATTGAGGTTCCTTCTCCTGGCCACGGTTTTAGGGAGAGTCCGCCACTTTACCCGGGAGTGGTGTGTTTGATACAGCTGTTGTTTTTGGTACCAAGGAAGTGGCACTTGTGGGCGTGGGGTGTCCCTTGTGTCCCCGACATTAGATGTGGAGGTCTAATGTTCCGAAGGTGATTCGGTCGAGGGCTAAGTTGGAACCCAGTAATAAAATATAAATTGTGTGCTAAGCTACCCTGGGAACCTAACTTAACCTCGGGGTTTGTACCCGTTTGGTGTATCCGCGGGCAACGATAATTAAAAAGAGAAACCTAAAGTTGTATGCATTTAATAGGGCATGCATAAGGAAATAAAAGACTTAATGGAAGATAATAAAATGATTCATGCATTGCACAAAAGACATGCATTGTTCCTGTTATGCATTAGATCATGCATACTTTAATGGTTTCCTTACTCAATACATGAGGGTAAGTGTTGAATGTTTAATTCTTGTTGCATGCTGAAATTTTAGTAGATGTTACTGCTTTACTGTCTGTGCATGCTTAGCAATTATGATTGTTGCATGAATAAATTCTCAATTGCTATAAACTGTCTTGTATGTATTTCCATTAATTGTTGCATGATATCTCATCTTGACTCTTTATCTCACTTGTTTCACTAAGAAGTAGTTGTGCTCAGGATTTCGATTCTGACACCCTACTTCATTGGTTTTTCGCAGGAACAGGTGATCAGTGAAGTCGACAGCTACTGTGAGGGCGCGAGAATCACAACGAGTTTTGACAGTCTTCTTTGTGGACAGAGTGGCTCTTTATTTTGGTTTTTCAGTCTAGTGTTTTTGTTATTTGCTTATTGTCATCAGTGGTTACTTGAGACAGACACTTTATTTTTGAGATTAGTTTTTAATTCATGAATAAAGGTAATGGTTAGTTTATGGATGTCAATTGCAAGTTCTTTTGTGGTTTATGGCTATCCAGTTGGAATTGGAACTGTGAGGACCCCGGGTCTCTGGGAAGTTTTCCGCACTGTTTTAGAAAAAAAAATTCTGCATTTTCAAAGGGGATGAGTTGGGGTCGTTACAGGTTTGGTA
Organism: Nuphar pumila; assembly: GCF_984573655.1. Taxonomy (NCBI): domain Eukaryota; kingdom Viridiplantae; phylum Streptophyta; class Magnoliopsida; order Nymphaeales; family Nymphaeaceae; genus Nuphar; species Nuphar pumila. The sequence continues at coordinate 125,401,126 of NC_143257.1, read as the reverse complement.
TCAGAGCGACCACAAATACTTGCAATTTTATCATCCTTGAGTGTTTAATTTTCATAATTGGTATATGAGCCCTGTCCTGAAGCGTCAACAAGTTGTGACTCGTCCTTCAGAGCAGTCTTCTTCACTGGTATGGTTGCTTAATACTTTTACTTAATTTATATAAGTTCTGTGTGATTATGGTAATTATAATTTCATGCTCTTTGGTGTGAATTTTAAAAGTCTGATGTGATTCGGGAACGAATACTGTTCGTGATCAACCCTAAGGGGGTAGTATCAATAATAGTCTAATTTGAAAAAGTTGGCGCATTGTAGATGTCGCACTATACTCGCAGGGGCGCTTCGTCTTCTACTGCTGCTTCCACGAACTGGCAGGAGGAAAGAGATTTCATGATGGAGGCCATCCATACCCTGACAGAGACTATGACGGCTCAAGCGACGCAGACAGCGCAGGCGCTGCAAGCGACTCAGAACCTTCAGGCGGCACAAGCGGCATAAACGGCCCAAGCGGCACAGGCTGGACAGGCAGTCGCGCAGGCAGCGACTCGTGACCCTCCGGTCAATATTGTTCCCAACGCAGGTGGTGTTTCGTTCGAGCGGTTTCTGAAGTTGGACCCGCATTCCTTTTCAGGAAAGGCAGACCCAGAGGCTGCTGCGAGCTAGGTCGAGGAGATTGAGCGGGTGTTTGACGTCTTACTTGTCCCAGAGGAGAGAAAGACACCCTTTGGCATGTACCGCTTAAAGGGCGATGCCATGAACTGGTGGGACACCCTGCGAAGGGTGAAATTTGCTGATTGGGATGAGATTTCTTGGGAGACGTTCAGGGAGGAGTTTCTAGACGCCTACTTTCCCCCTTACGCCGAGGAGCAGATGCAACAAAAGTTCCTCGACCTGACTTAGGGGACCATGAGTCTAGTGGAATACACTACTAAGTTCCGGAGTCTTGAGAAGTATAGTGCAAACCTCTTCAAGAATGAGAAGGCAAGGGCGGCTAGATTCGTGCGTGGACTGAAGGACGGGTTACGGACTCGTGTGCTCGGGGGTCGTCCTTCTACCCTGGCCGAGGCGATCGAGTCGGCCACCGTACTGACCGAGGACTGGGAACGATCCAAAGGTGGTTTTCAGAAGAAGAGTGGCAGTGGAGGAGGTTCTTCAAGCGGGACTAGGAAGAATCCTCTAACAGGAGGGGGAGTGCAGAACGAGAAGAAGCAGCGGACCTGGGACGGGCGACAGCAGGGCGCGCAACAGGGCCAACCTCAGCTGCAGAGACAACAGGGGAAGGCCCAACCGGCATGTCGCAGATGCGGCAAGAATCATCCATTAGGTTTTTGCCCATCGTTTAAGGGGGTATGCTACCAGTGCCAGCAGCCAGGGCACATTGCCCCCTTCTGTCCAAACAAGCCTGCGATTCCGGGTGGACAGCCGCAACAACCACAGCAGCAGAGGCCTCAACAGCAGCAGGGTCAGCGCAAGACCAATGGACGTGTCTACGCAGCGACAACAACCTCCCAGGATGATCAGGCTGATTTGATCGAAGGTATATTCTTAGTCGCCGAACACTTTGCACGTGTTATGTTTGATTCGGGTGCAACACACAGCTTTATTTCCTCTTCGTTTGCAAAGTTGCTTGATGTGGTTTCATCTAGCCTCGAAAGGGCTCTTGATGTGATGTCACCTATGGGTGCATCCTCTTCCTGCGGGAAGTATTTTTCGTCCGTATGCGTGGTGATAGAAGGCCATGAGTTGTCGGCCGATTTGGTCATTTTGGATATGACATTCTATGATGTCATCTTGGGCATGGACTGGTTGTCCAAGCATAATGCGACCCTCCAGTGTCGGGGCAGGAAGGTAATCTTGGAGCACCCCAAATTGTCTGCATTGTTGTGCCATTCGACGAGACCAACCGATGGGGTGAAGATCGTGTCAGCTTTGAAGGTCTCCAAGTACCACAAGAAGGGTTGCACGGTATTCTTGGCCAGTGTTTCTGCTCAAGACAGTCAGGCGCCGTCCTTGGAGCAGTTAGACGTTGTCCGCGAATTTCCGGATGTTTTTCCCGAGGATTTGCCGGGTTTGCCTCCGCATCGAGAAATTGAGTTCTTGATCGAGCTAGTGCCTGGTACAGCACCAGTTTCTCGCACTCCGTATCGCATGGCACCTGCTGTGTTAGGGGAACTGAAAAAACAGTTGCAGGAGCTTCTTGACAAAGAATTTATTAGACCGAGTGTATCCCCTTGGGGTGCCCCGGTCCTCTTTGTTAAGAAGAAGGATGGTTCAATGCGACTTTGTATTGACTACCGCATGTTGAATCAAGTAACGGTGAAGAACAAATACCCTTTGCCTAGGATCGATGATTTGTTTGATCAGTTGAGAAGGGCCAAGGTGTTCTCGAAAATCGATCTTCGTTCGGGATATCATCAGCTGAGGATTAAAACTGAAGATATTCCTAAGACAGCGTTCAGGTCCAGATATGGGCATTATGAATTTCTAGTGATGTCATTTGGACTTACAAATGCCCCTGCGGCATTTATGGATCTGATGAACCGGGTTTTCAGGGTGTGGCTGGATTCTTTTGTCATCGTGTTCATAGATGACATTCTGATATATTCGGAGAGTGTGGAAGATCACCGAGAGCATTTGCGACTCGTGCTGCAGACACTGAGAGAACATCAGCTTTATGCTAAATTCTCAAAGTGTGAGTTTTGGATCGATAGGGTGATGTTTCTTGGTCACGTGATATCCGAGAGAGGGGTAGAGGTTGATCCAGCCAAGGTGGAAGCCGTTTTGTCATGGGAACAACCGAAGACGGTGACAGACATTAGGAGTTTCTTGGGATTGACGGGTTATTATCGTCGATTCATTCAAGATTTCTCACGTATAGCTGCTCCGATGACTCGATTGTTGCAAAGAGGAGTGAAGTTCGAATGGTCCTCTCGCTGCGAAGACAGTTTCCAAGAGTTAAAGAAAAGGTTGACCACAGCGCCGGTTTTGACATTGCCTTCCGGGACAGGTGGTTTTGTGGTATACAGTGATGCGTCGGGGACTGGACTGGGTTGCGTTCTTATGCAGCATGGAAAGGTCATAGCATACGCTTCCCGATAACTAAAGGTGCATGAGAAGAATTATCCCACGCATGACTTGGAGTTAGCGGCAGTAGTTTATGCGTTGAAGATTTGGCGCCACTACCTTTATAGGGAAACGTTTGAGGTCATGTCCGACCACAAGAGCCTCAAATATATCTTCACCCAGAGGGACTTTAATTTGAGGCAACGTAGGTGGTTGGAATTCCTAAAGGATTACGACTTCTCCATCGCTTACCATCCGGGTAAGGCGAATGTGGTGGCGGATGCACTTAGTAGAAAGGCGTCAGTCACAGCGGCTAGCTTGATTGGACACGGTTGGAATCTGGTCGAGGAGTTCGTACGATGGCAACCTTTTTCTGATGACTTTGAACGCATCCTTTGTGCCGGGATGCAGGCACGACCAGAGATCATAGATTGAATCGAGAAACTCCAATCAGAAGATCAGGACTTTGAAAAGTTGTGCGATAGTGCTCGGAAACCAGAAGCGCAGTTTCACCGGGAGGAGGGCGGAACCATTATGTTCGGAGACTGATGGTGGGTTCCTAAAGCATTATGGGAAGAGTTGATGAGTGAAGCTCACAGGTCGAAGTATTCCGTTCACCCTGGTTCCACCAAGATGTTCAAAGATCTTCAAAGGACTTATTGGTGGAATGAGATGAAACAGGACATCGCGGAGTTCGTATCTCGGTGTCTTACTTGCCAGCAAGTGAAGATTGAACACCAGAGACCGGGTGGACTTTTGCAGCCTCTTGAGATTCCAGAGTGGAAGTGGGATGATATCTCGATGGACTTCATCGTAGGGCTGCCTAAGACCCGACGACAACGAGATGCCATATGGGTGATTGTGGATCGTTTGACAAAGAGTGCTCATTTTCTTCCGATCAGGATTAGTCAAAGCTTGGAGAGCTTGGCCGATCTCTACGTAGAGGAGATTGTTAGGCTTCACAGAGTGCCTCGTTCGATAGTGTCCGATCGGGATCCGAGGTTCACATCTCGATTTTGGCGACAACTTCAGAAAGCCCTTGGCACTACCTTGAAGTTTAGTACTGCTTTCCATCCGCAGACAGACGGGCAGTCAGAGCGAACGATTCAGACGCTCGAGGACATGTTGAGAGCGTGCGCTTTGGATTGGGCCGGTGATTGGGACAAACATGTGAAGCTTGCAGAGTTTTCTTATAACAATAGCTTTCATGCTAGTATTGGCATGGCCCCGTATGAAGCACTGTATGGCCGACCGTGTAGATCACCGGTTTGTTGGGATGAGGTTGGAGTGAGAGCAGTAGAGTCTCCAGAAATTGTCCAGCACTATGCGGATCAGGTGCGTTTAATTCGGCAAAGGTTGATTGCAGCTCAAAGTAGGCAAAAGAGTTATGCCGATCAGCGGCGTAGAGAGCTCAGTTTTGAGGTAGGCGATCACGTGTTTGTTCGAATCTCGCCTACTAAAAGTATCTTTCGGTTTGGGAAGAAAGGCAAGTTGAGTCCTAGGTATGTGGGACCCTTCGAAGTCCTTGGACGTGTCGGAGAGACTGCGTATCGAGTAGCCCTTCCTCCTCAGTTTTCGCAGATTCACGATGTTTTTCATGTCTCGATGTTGAGAAAGTACGTGCCTGACCCCTCACACGTAATTCACTATGAGGCGATCGAGGTACAACCTGACTTAACAACGGACGAGAAGCCGATAGAGATTATGGAACGCCAGGAAAGGGTACTACGCAGTAGGATGATTCCATTTGTAAAGGTGCGTTGGCAGCATCATGGGCTAGATAAATGCACTTGGGAGCCTGAGGCGGATATGCGTCGACACTATCCTCTTTTATTTGGTACGTTCTAATTTCGAGGACGAAATTCTTTTAAGGGGGTAGGGATGTAAGATCTCGTGTTTTCAGACCTTAGTCACTTCAGGAAAAACTTTGAAATTTGGCTAAGTTTGGTAAGAAAATCGTTTGAGGCTCGAGTTTAGACCAATGTCTTAGAGTTTGGGTTTAGCCCAAGTCTCATCAACAGGGTCTAGACAAGCCAATCGATGTGTGGCAAAGAGTTTTAAATTCAACCTTTAAATTCAAGCGAAATTCAAGCGACATTCGGGTTATTTTCGGGCGAAATTCGGAATTTGATATTCATGTAATATATCATTGTTTGCGTCTCGAAATTTTGAGTACAATGGTATTTTATTTTTTCAAATCAGAGTTCCGGTTGGCCCAGAATTCACGTTTTTCTAAAATTTTAGCAGTTTGTTGGAACGGATCCGAAATTAGATCGGATTGAATCCAAGGTATAGGATCCAAATTTTTATGGATTTGGGTCCTAGTTAGGTCCTACAAAAATCTGGAATGGATATAAGTCTTAATCCAAATCTTGTATGAGTATGGGTTTGGATCTTAGATCTTGGATCCGGATCCGATCTAAAATCCAAGCTTAACATTTTTATGACTTTAAATTCAGCTGGGAGTTTTAAATTGGGGTTATTATTATATAAAAAGTCTCCAGGGTCAACATGACCAATTTTGGGAACTTTTGAATACCTATTAATAAGTAAATTCAAAAAAATATATTTATTAAATTAATGATTTTTATTAATTTCGGGAATAGAGTTAAGAGGGTTTAGGGTTAGCCCTCTTCCCTAATTAAAAAAGGGTATTGAGGATTCCATACCTTTTAGGAGTAGGAGGTCAAATAGTCAACCAAATGTACATTAGGGAAGGAGTCTAGAATTTGGAAACTCCCTAATGTGGGAGACCCAAATCTGGAAACTCACTAATGAGTTTCCAGCTTTAAATAGGAGAAGGAAGGGGGGGGGGGGGGGGCGGCAGCCCTTTTCCTTTCTTTTGGCTGGAGAAAAAAAAACAGGAGAGAGAGAGAGAGAGAGAGAGAGAGAGAGAGAGAGAGAGAGAGAGAGAGAGAGAGCAAAGAGGAGGTTGGAAGCTTCGAAGCTCAGTCCACACGCCCTCCACAGCCCCTATTCTCCTTTGTTTTCCAATAAGGTACGGGTACTTCTTCTTGAAACGAATGAGAAATAGGGTAAAGATTGGATTTTCGATGCTTCTTTTGATGGAAATCCATAGAGGAACAGTGGACCTCGATTTCCACCGTTATCCCGTTTCGTATAGGCTGTATTTTTGCTGTTTTAGAAAAATATATATCTAGATACATATATATGATATACTAGGGGGCAAATTTCTCAAAATAGGTGTTTTGCTGTTGTTTTTGACAGCATGCACAGGTCCAATCTGGACCTGTGTACATGTTTTGGACCCAGCCGACAGGGTCGGCTGGGCTGGGTATCTTTTTAAAAAAGAAAATTTCAGTTTTCGCAAAATAAGTGGTGCTGCTGTTGTTGACAGCATACACAGGTCCAAACTGGACCTGTGTACATGATGTTGGACCCAGCCGACAGGGTCGGCTGGGGCAGGTGTGTGTTCTCAAAAAAAAAAAAAATCCAGTTTTTTGTGGGGTGGGTTTTGCTGTCACCTTTGACATCCTACACAGGTCCAACTGGACCTGTGTGTATGCTTTTGGACCCAGCCGACAGGGTCGGCTGGGCTGGGTGTTCTTCCCCTTTTCAAAAAAAAAAAAGAACACATGATATTTTTAACAGGCAGTTGTGCGTAAATAAAATTTCTTTATGCTGTTGATTGTTGACAGCATACACAGGCCCACACTGGGCCTGTGTATATGCTGTTAAGCCCAGCCAACAAGGTCGGCTGGGCTGGGCAGGGTTGCAACAAAAACATTTGTAAAAAAAATTCAGTTTTCTTGTAACAGGTATGCTGTTCTTTTTGACACCATACACAGGCCCAAACTGGGCCTGTGCACATGCTGGTGGACCCAGCCGACAGGGTCGGCTGGGTTGGGCATTGTCCTTTCAAAAAAAAATAAATATAACAAATAAATAAAACAACAAAAACTTTGAAATCTGTTTTTAGTGAAGTATCAGCTGTTGGTTTGGCTGGCTGGCAGCCAGCCGAGTGGCTCTCGGCTGACTGTCAGCTGTTGGCCGACCCGACAGGCCCAGCCAAGTGCTTGGTTGGGTGTGTGGTTGGCTGTGGCAGGGCTGGGGCAGGCCCACTCGACCCCGTCAGTGGGTGCTGGCCTGGGCCTTAGCCTTTAGAAAACTTTTGAGTATACTCTATACAGGAAATGTTCGGTACAGGTGGGACTTTTTGACAGCATACATAGGCCCAAGTTGGGCCTGTGGATAGTCTGTCAGACCCAGCCGACCCGGCTGGGTTGGGCTGTTAAATACATAATTTTTCTCATGTGGATACGGTAGCATGCTAGTAACATAAGTGTGTTAAATTATGAAAACAGAGCCTGTTGTGTGATTAGTAAAGTTTAGATTTGTTAGTCTCTTGATAGCATGATAAACTTTAAGAATGAGTCATGTACTTGAAATTTTGATTTCCATATCTGTTGGAACATGTTTACACATTACTCCATGATAAAGTTTGTTTTGAGTACTTACACATCGATGGATTTGACATGTGTTATTGCACATACATAAATATATGAATGCTTCTTTGCCCATCTCAACACAAATCATGGTTAAAGGTATATGTAGTAATGATTGCACAAAGATGCTTGCATACTATGCATATGCACGGGGAAAAGGGGCATAACATGGGCAGTGTAATTTGCATACAGGAATGTCATATTTCATGTTCATTATCAATTGGTTAATTTGTTACCTATATGACTACACTTTGCAGACATGTTAATACCGTTGCATACTTTACATATGATTGTGATTCTTGCATTAGTGCTCCGGTGATCAAATGAATCATCGCGGGTTTGGTAAACCCGAGTTGTGGAAATATTTCCCTTACTCATTTCAATGCATTGCAAAGATCATGCCTTATTAATATTTCAGTTTTATTGCACTGTTCTATATGTTTCCACAGGCCGGAGTCCTGTGATGGCTCTCGCGAGGTAGATGCGAGCTTTTGTCTTTCTTTTTGCATATGATGTTTCAAAACTTAAGAAATTAAATTTAAATAAAAGAAATAATAAAGCACAGTGTAATATACCTTCTAGGATCACCCATCTGGAGAATGGGGATCTTAGAAATCCGGTCTTGGGGAGACTGTGAGGATACAAAACTTCGTGTGCTTAATTTTGGTCCCCTGAACCCGATATTGAGGTTCCTTCTCCTGGCCACGGTTTTAGGGAGAGTCCGCCACTTTACCCGGGAGTGGTGTGTTTGATACAGCTGTTGTTTTTGGTACCAAGGAAGTGGCACTTGTGGGCGTGGGGTGTCCCTTGTGTCCCCGACATTAGATGTGGAGGTCTAATGTTCCGAAGGTGATTCGGTCGAGGGCTAAGTTGGAACCCAGTAATAAAATATAAATTGTGTGCTAAGCTACCCTGGGAACCTAACTTAACCTCGGGGTTTGTACCCGTTTGGTGTATCCGCGGGCAACGATAATTAAAAAGAGAAACCTAAAGTTGTATGCATTTAATAGGGCATGCATAAGGAAATAAAAGACTTAATGGAAGATAATAAAATGATTCATGCATTGCACAAAAGACATGCATTGTTCCTGTTATGCATTAGATCATGCATACTTTAATGGTTTCCTTACTCAATACATGAGGGTAAGTGTTGAATGTTTAATTCTTGTTGCATGCTGAAATTTTAGTAGATGTTACTGCTTTACTGTCTGTGCATGCTTAGCAATTATGATTGTTGCATGAATAAATTCTCAATTGCTATAAACTGTCTTGTATGTATTTCCATTAATTGTTGCATGATATCTCATCTTGACTCTTTATCTCACTTGTTTCATTAAGAAGTAGTTGTGCTCAGGATTTCGATTCTGACACCCTACTTCATTGGTTTTTCGCAGGAACAGGTGATCAGTGAAGTCGACAGCTACTGTGAGGGCGCGAGAATCACAACGAGTTTTGACAGTCTTCTTTGTGGACAGAGTGGCTCTTTATTTTGGTTTTTCAGTTTAGTGTTTTTGTTATTTGCTTATTGTCATCAGTGGTTACTTGAGACAGACACTTTATTTTTGAGATTAGTTTTTAATTCATGAATAAAGGTAATGGTTAGTTTATGGATGTCAATTGCAAGTTCTTTTGTGGTTTATGGCTATCCAGTTGGAATTGGAACTGTGAGGACCCCGGGTCTCTGGGATGTTTTCCGCACTGTTTTAGAAAAAAAAAATTCCGCATTTTCAAAGGGGATGAGTTAGGGTCGTTACAGAAACAAAAACTCCCCGTGCGCCATTAACCTCCTTGGTCTCCATTGGTGTGGTTTCAATGGTGTTAATTGGTGAAATTTTGGTCTGTGTTTCATTGGAATTGTGAATTGATTGTGCTGTGCTTATCCATGGGTTTCCATCATTAGTTGGCTAGGGTCATTTGAGAATCATCCCCTCGGTTCGGATTCTCTGTGGACCTAATCGTGTTTATATATACCTTTGGTTGAAGTGAAATAGAATTTAGTGGCTCATATCTGCTCTGCAGTACATGTTCTTCACCTTTCATTTGGACATTCTTTTGTGGTACATGTTCTATGCCTTCATTTTGAGATGCATTCAAATAGTTTTTTTAAAGAAATGACCTCTTCTACTTATGCATGTGTTTGTTTGTGATATTAATTTAGTACAGTCATCAAGAATTTTCAGTGTTTTCATTGTTCCTTTTTTTATAATTGGCAAGTAGGGGTTAGGCAGACCCCAAACAGTACATGCAATGCTAAAACACGTTTGGAAACCAATCTGGACGTTTGTCCTTTCAGATCTTAACCTCTTGGAACATCTCAATCCTGGTCAGGCCATAGTTGGCAAACTTGTGACTCGGATCTGGATCACCTGACCCTTGACTCGTGAGTCAGTAGGTTGACTTGGTAACTCGGACGAGTTAAGACATGAATTTTTTTAGTGTTAATAAATCAAACTGTCACTACAAGGAACAAAGTTAATAGTGACCACTCAACGACAACAAAAAAACTCGCCACTATTGACTAGCATTAACAGCGACTTTACAAATCCCCTTGAAATGCCTTGGCCTCGCACAAATGTGGCCGTTAAAAAATGTCTAAAATGATGCCTCTAGATATCCTTGTTATAGGTATGTTTATAACAGCGATATTATATGGCCATTAATTGTTATCGTTAAAAAACTTTTACAATAATATTTAATGGGCATATAATGTCACCTCTATTGATATATACTGGTGAGATGACCGTTATAGCCATTCTCTATAACAGCGATAAATCGATCACCGTTATAGCCTAGTATTTTAAAAGGACCCGACGGATCCTTTTTCTTTTTCCCTCCCTCTTCCTCTCAGGAGAAGCAGAGAGCAGCAGCGACATGAAGGTTCAGAGGACTATGACACAACCCATAATACATATTCCATGCAACCTCTCTCCCATTTCACGATGCAAACACACCCTTAAGTCAAGATGTAACAAACTATGCACCAAATAGGAGATGAGAAGAATCTAGAATCATACTGAACTCTAGGATTCTGAGAACCCTAAAGCTACCTCACAATCCTCAAACCAAATGGACTTCAAGTTTCTCACAGGGATATTGCAGTTCAGTACTTTGTTGACATATTGTTGAAACTTGAAAGGAAAAAGTTAAACCAAGGTTTTTTTTTTTCAGGATCACTTGTTGGGATCATCAACGATGAAATCATCTCTGCCACTGGGAAATTTAACTGGTACGGACAAGAAGATCGGTGGAAAGGAAAGCCTGGAGAAGCTTTTGCAATTGTCAATGTAGGTGAATGGCTGTTAATTTTGTTATAGATATTTACCTTAGATTTATCATCACTTTGTTGCCATCATTTTCATGTTTAGAGTTTTTATTTTTGTTGCTAATTTCTATAATCTAATTGCTGAAATTACGGCAATATTCAGGATAGATTGCTCCAACAAGAATGATTTACTTTTCACTCATGAAAGTTAGTTCGATCAAAGTAATAAATCTATGATATTTATATTTTATAGGTTTAAAACTAATATATATATATATATATATATATATATATATATATATATATATATATATATATATATATATATATATATATATATATATATTGCAAGTTTAAGGCCTATAACAACGATATTTCTGTGTCACCGCTATCGACCTTTAACCCTATATCATCATTAACGAATTAATTGTCACTGTCATAGCCAATAATGGATGGTGGGTCACCGCTATTGGTGTTTCCAGCTTCTATGAGATTTTTTGCTGGTGTTGAGTCACATTAACAGGGACATATAAATGTTGCCGTTACTACTCAACTAATGCCAAAAATTGTTGGCTGTTTTGTATCGTCGTTATAGACTTATAGCTGCGATAAATAAGGCAATAGCAGCAGAAAAAGGTCAACCCTGTTGATCGTCCTTATAGTGTGTATAATCATTAATGCTAGAACATGACATCAGTGACTAAGCTATAACATAATTGTTGGTATTATGATTTAAAAAATAGATGATTATTTATAAAAAATATACTTTTATAAGCATAATACACTAAAACCACAAAATGCAAGACAAAAGACCCACAAGTGGCATGCCGATCTGTGGTCCTGAATCGATGACTCAGTTGGAGCCCGATCTGAGTCGACTCGGGCAATTTGCAAGTCAAGTAGGTTTGCCAACTATGGGCGAGACCACGAGCAATACAGTTACATTCCTTGGTAATCAGACAACACCTGAACTGAGAAAAATTGACTAATTTCTTTAGAAACAAAGACAGAGAGGGAGAGAGCCCGTCTACTCACGTTCGCTACCTTGTGTAACAAGCAAAGGATAGCAGGCCAAAAGAGACCCTCAAGTTCAAAACCTGCCCGAGTCAAAACATTGGGGACCAAATGGCTAGCTTTGGATTAAAGAAAAAGAATCTCACTTCCCCGGGTGCAATCACATTGTACATTTTTTGATGTGCTGCTGCACCTGACCACCCTCCACCTTGCTGGGTGCATGTAATACCGGCACCCACTGACCGCGCACCTCTGTAAAATGGATCAGGTCATATGGCATATGAGGGCCCCTGTACCCTAACCCCAGATTGCATCGCACCAAATTCTGTACACCACACGATAACAGATTTCTTATTTTGAGAATGATAAAAATAAATTTCATTTATATGGGAAGAACCTTTTTTCTTTTTGAAAGGCAAGCTAGAGTTAGGCAGACCCCTACCAGGTATACAACTATACCATTGGGGTTTGAACCTGCAACGTCCCAACACGTTGGTCATAAAAGAACTTGATGAAAAGTTTTTTTTTATCGCAATAAAAACATTATATTTTGAACAATGCTTAAAACCACAAACTTAGAATGGCACAAAGACTTAAATAAAAAAAAAAACAAATAGTGCATTACATAATCACTTTATAAATTATAACCTTAGCATATATACCCCACACTTATCGACTTTGAGCTCCAAGTTAAATACAGAATGCAACCAAACAAAACCAAAAACTGATACAACACAGCTACAAGGATACATTAAGTTAACTAAAATGACTAAAACCATATAAACCCAACTTCCTATCTTGGCTTGGACCTAGATCAAGCCCTAACCAAATCTGGACCGGGAAGGCCAGATCATGGCCTTGCTAGGCCGTTTTGACGAATGAGCCTATTTGGGTCAGTCCGTATATGATCTAAAGCCCCACTCGGACCTGTTTCTGAATTATGGATCATGAAATTTACCGGATGGTCTCGAATACGAAACTGGATCCATGCTATCCATACCCGATACGTCTAGACTACTCGCGTGTGACATCCTCCGAGAGGATGCTGAAGATGACCATATCTCTGGCCCGACCCTTTAAGACCATATATTTTCTCAGTAGCCCCTCCCTGACGAACCCAGATTTCTCCAAAACCCTCTGGGACGCGATATTCTCCACGACCACTAGCCCCTGGATCCGCTCCAGACCCGGGAACTCCCTGAAGACTGCGGGGACCACCATCCTCACTGCTGATGTGGCGATGCGCTTACCCCAGTAGGGTCGGGCAAGCACGTACCCTATCTCTCCCCGACACCCCTTGAAGCCGTTGCCGACACTGACTCCGATCGATCCGATCGTACGGCCGCCGAGGCAGATGGCGCGTATCCAAGGGTGGGGGATGGCGATATCCCGGATGAACGACACAGCGTCGTCTCGGCTCTTGTGTGTGTCCCACAGGCAGAACTCCGATACTTGGGGATCGGTGCCCCACGCCATCACATCGTCAGCGTCCGTGAGTTCCAACGGACGGAGAGAAATCGAGAGTTCTCCCTCCACCTCCATCATCCCTTCAGTCTAGAGAGAGAGAGAGACTTTGTGTGTGAGAGAGAGAGGGTGTGATTTATAAACTTGGGGAGTGTTAGGCTGTTAGCTACACCCGTTGAGAGAGAGAGAAAGAGAGACTGTGCGTGCTACGAGGAGAGAGAGGGAGAGATGGTGTGATTTATAAACATGGGGAGAGTTAGGGTGTTAGCTACACCCCTTGAGGGAGAGAGAGAGAGACTTTGTTAGCGCTACGAGAAGAGAGAGAGAGAGGGTGCGATTTATAAACATGGGGAGTGTTTGGCTGTTAGATATATATATATATATATATATATATATATATATATATATATATATATAGAGAGAGAGAGAGAGAGAGAGAGAGAGAGACTTTGTGTGTGCTACGAGAAGAGAGAGAGGGTGTGATTTATAAAACATGGAGAGTGTTTGGCTGAGAGAGCCGAAAGAATTTTCTTATTTTGAGCCGAAAGAAAGGATCATTTGGCTGAGAGAGAGAGAGAGAGAGAGAGAGGTATTTTGCCGTTGGCTGTTACGAAACAAAGAGTTTTTTTCCCGTTGGCTGTTTCGAAACAAAGAAAAAATGATGGGTGGTGGAAAAGAAGAGGCCGCGAAGTCAAACATTGCGGACTCTATTGGCTTTGCTTTTGGCTTTTAAAAACAGAAGCAACGAAAACATGGGGGGGGGGCGTTAGGATATATATATATATATATATATATATATATATATATATATATATATATATATATATATATATATATATATATAGAGAGAGAGAGAGAGAGAGAGAGAGAGAGAGAGAGAGAGAGAGTCGTTTTCCGTTGGCCACAACGGGACAAGGTAAAATCACGGGTGGCGTTAGGATCACAACGGGACAAGGTAAAATGACGGGTGGCGGAAAACAAGATGTCGTGAGGTCAAACATTGCTGAATATATTGGCTTGCCATTTGCTATTAAAAAAATCGGAATAAATCAACTCCCGTAGTTTTGCCCTTATTAAAGTTTAAGTCACAAAGATACCTGTACGACCAGACTCGTGACACGAGTTCGATTTTTTTTCTGCAAAATATGTCATGCGGTCACCGACTTTTTGACTGTTTTAATCAATAAAAAGCCAAGTGTTTCATACTTTTAGTATTTCAAATCTAAATTTGTCAAAATATTATTATTTAAACGATATTAAAATATTATACGTGAGTATGTTCATGTCAATGTTGTGGCATGGGGTGTGTTTGACCCAGGCCCAATCTGTTAGGGTTTGGTGACAAACAAGGAGGTCCTATTAGAACCAGGGTTAGAGTTTAAAGGGTCCGATTAATCTATGGAGCCAGGTATGATTTGTGAAATTTCATACTAGACTCAGGCCCTACCCAAGTTTCAACTAAAACCTGTAATTTTTTATTGTTAAAAAAAAAATAGTTTACTGGGTATGGCCTAGGTCTGGTTCGTGTATTCCTCATAGGATCCGGGTATGGTTTCTCTTATGGTGTATCTGATTGAACTCGAGATCTGGCCTGATACCGTCATCTAAAATCATATGCGAGTTTGGTTACTAATGCTATCATTTATCTTCATCTGTCATTTGAGTTCAACCTCATTCACCATCATCTTGAACCTCCAAAAATCTCCTTAATTTCTCACCTCCAAACAAAAGCCATGGAATGCCCTCATTCTTCCCAAATCTGTAGCCAACCCTCATCATATTTTAGACATTGCCCAACTGTTTCGATGATCATTAGAAAAGAAGGTTGTCGCGGCTGCTCCACCATTCCTAATTTGAAGCAAGAAAGCAAAACCCCAAATGATTTATTTTTTATAGGCTGAGGTTGGAAGGATTTTATGTCAAATAATTCATTCAAAGAAGCTTATTTTATTTATATAACATAATATTAAGGTTGTTTCCTCATAGCAAGTTCACCCAGCTTCCATCTTACAACAAGTGATGCTCTCTTAGGGTTTCTAACCATCCCTGTCAGATAACAAGCATCGGTCACTCGTACCTGGTGGAACACTTGTGATTGTGAAAATATGCATATAATCTTGGCGAATTCTAACTCCCAAGTACACTAACTAGTTTTGTTTTCGCTATCTAGAAAAAAGGCTTTTATCAAGGGAAAGTAGGGGAATTATCTGTTTTTTTAATACAAAAGCAAGTCTAATAGAATTTGTTTCCACTCATCCCCTTTGTCATCCCCCATCTTAATATCCATTTTAAATCTTATGATGCAAGTTGTTTTGTTCAAATTTGACCCTATAGATGGATTCAACATGGTCGATTTGATAAGAGTCGACCTTTGGATCGTATTTTTTCAACAAAAAATAGGATTTTTTTTAAATCACAAAATTTCATGCTTTGTCAACCATGGACTTTTAACTATCTATATTCAGTAAATGAATGATGTATAATACATCTGTGGAGTCCGATTTTGATAAAAAACAATTTGCATCAATGAAATCCCAAACAGTGGGTATGAAGATAGGGATGACGAACCGATTTGAGTCAAAATAGCAGCATGTTTGACGATCTCAATTCCGCCACCCACTTGTCATACGTACGAGCAAGTGATTATGCCCAACGGTCAAAAGACCTCTCTCTCTCTCTCTCCTTGTGTCTATAAATCACTTTCTCCATCTCTATTCCAACAAATCATCTCTCTCTCCTTGTGTCTCTTTAAATCACTCTCTCCATCTCTAATCCAACAAATCACACATCTCTCTCTCTCTCTCTCTCAATGGAGGAGAGCAAGGAACTCCCGATTACCCTAAGACCATTCGAGCTCACAGACATCGACGACTTAATGTTGTGGGCCTCAGACGATGGTGTTGCCAAATGGTGCGGTTGGGATGCAGTCAAGTCTCGAGAAGATGCTCAGTCATATCTTGAACGCTCCCTCATCTCCCACCCTTGGGCAAGAGCCGTATGCCTCGATGGCCATCCCATCGGTCAAATTAAGTTTGATGTGGGCGAGGGCATTGGGCGCTGTAGGGGAATGATTGGGTGTGCACTTGCCCGCACCCACTGTGGCAAAGGCATTGCCACACTAGCCGTGAAAATGGCACTCTCTTCCATCTTTCTCCAATTCCCACAGCTACAAAGGATCGAGGCTCTGGCCATTGTCGGGAATATCAAGTCTCAAACGGCCCTCGAGAAGGGAGGGTTCGTTAAAGAAGGTCTTTTAAGGAAATATCTCATTAAGGAAGGGAAAGTCTTAGACGTGCTTCTTTTCAGTATCCTTGCCTCCGAACACAAAGGCAAAGTGCCGTATCCTCGCCTTTGACCACAAAGAGACGTATCGAATGTGTAATAAATGCCTCGATCTATTTAAAAGATAATAGATCAATACAAGGAATATCTTTTATTTATAACTAGGAAATTGTTCATCTATGTATAGATGAGACGTTTGAGAGTTAGACAGTTCTGTTGAGATTTGATATTCAAGTTAACACCTAGTTTTCTAGTTAATTTCTTGTAATTTCCCATTATTTTAGAATACTTTTAGATATATATTCTTAAAAAGAAGCACACCACAAGAGAGAACAGCACGAATTTACATGCTTCGTTGTATTTTCCACTTACGTGCATGGAACACCTCAAAACGACTGCACACGAGGTGTTGTATTATTTATCGTGTTTAGTACCCATTGAAGAGGAGTCCTCCTTTCCACGTTTTTCCTTGGAGGATCTCCTTCATTGTGGGTATTGCTTACAATATTGTCAGTATTGTTACATTTAGATTTGTTAACATCGTCTCCTTCACAATTCTTCTTGATTCCATTATCAGCTGAACTTTTCTTAAAGTAGAGATGCTGACAAAACTTTTCATGTTCATGAGGATAAGGTTTCTTTCTTTCCATCTTCATGAGGATCCATACCATTATCGTTATGGACGTGGCTGGATCCCATAGTCCAAGTGTGTCTCTTATGCGTGCAAGGTTCTGCCGGAGTAGAGCCTTGGTGAAGATACGGTTCTTCGAAGGAACATACTTAGTCTTCAAGGACCCATGATCAACTTTCTCATGTATGAAGTGATAATTGATCTCAACATGTTTCATTCTAGAACGAGAAAACTAGTTTGATAGAAACTTGTAAAGCAGACAAATTATCACAGAGCAAAATTAGCAGTTTGGACAAATACAAGCCCAAATCACGTAAAACAACAGCAGAGGTTATAGTTTTGTATTCTGCCTCAGAAATGGAGTGAGCAACTTAAGCATGTTTCTTAGCATTCCAAGAAATGCAATTTGCCCCAAGAAAAGTGCATCATGCAGTGGTGGATCTCCTGCTAAAAGGGCATCCAGCCCTGTCAGTTTTAGAGAAGACATATAATTCAAAAAGTGATTGGGCCAATAACTGAACTCCTAGATCTATGGTACCATGAATATACCAAAGAATTCTTTTAACTAGCGGATGAAAAATTGTAGGCTTCTGCTTAAATTGACTCACATAATTAACATTGAAGTAGATATCAGATCTTGTAAAAGTACTAAATTCCCCCAACAAGACTTCGATATAGCATCGTGTCTGAAAAGTCCAAATCCACATGTTAGTAGATCGATGATTAGAGACTATATGAGTTGACAGAGGTCTAGAGCCAACCATTTGGGCTCGATCCAAAAGTTCATACACATTGGTTTAAGAATAAACCTTTCAAAACCTTATGAACTTCTTTGCCAAGAAAAAAATGAAGCATCCCAAGATCTTTCATGATGAGCTTTGTACTTACCATGTATTATTAATCATGTTTAGTATTGTTGATAAAAATTTGGAGTTGGCAAAAGAAAGACTTACTCGGATTATGCAAAATCTTTTTTGAATTTGTGAGGATGTAATGTGCAAGTCTAGACAGTACTTTGCCCAAAAGAAAGGTAAAGTACAAACCAGATTCTCGATTTTCATAGAGTGAATCGCACAATCAAGAAACAACAGATTGCAATAGAATAAAAAAAAGTGTATCTATTAAAATGAATAAATAACTAACTAAATAAATAAAAATAGATAAATTGATCTGAAAAGTATTTTTTTCGGTCTGGATGGTCCGTTTTGTTCTTTTTGGCCCTTTTTAGTCGGTTAGCACCTCCACATAGATTCTTTAATGGCTTCGGGACAAAGTGCAGGTAAGGTTAAAGTAGGCTTGTTTTGCAGGGCCAGCACTTGGGAATCTAATTTTTAAATGTTTAGGTTCTAGAGGTATAACCTTATTTATAGGTTTTTTGGACGAAATATAGATTACTAGATTCTTGGATCTAGATCCAAACCAAATGGGTTCAAGTCTAACCCAAATGGGGATAAGGCCTATCCAGAACAATCCTCCGTTCCTAAGAAATGTGTGTGGGGGAGGAGAACAGTTAGAGACAAGATAGGGATATGCCAAATGGTTTATCCGCACATTCGGTATACCAGATGATAAAAGGAATTTGTCATCTACTGACAGAACCGCAAAAGGCTTTTATCGTAGATTGACTGGACAATAAAGCCTTTTTGCTGTCCCCAAACCTGGACGGGTCAAACGGAGATGAAACAATATTATGTTGTGTCGTCCCCTAAATTGGACAACATTATTGGAATGCCATCCCTAGGGACAAGATGGTTGAACAAGACTCGACAAACACACTTTGTCATCCCCAATACCGAACGACAATCCCTAAATGCCCTTAAATGTAATGGCATTTTTAAAATGTATGTTTAGTTTTTTAAACATTACGAGTTCTTTGGTTATTTGTAATTTGATTCATGTAGATATGCTTGCATATTTCAATTGATTATTTATGATCTTATATATAAACGAAGAACATTATCTCATTGTTATGATTATGTAAAATAAAAAAAAATAAAAAGATGTGATTGTTTCTCATAAAATAAACTAATAAAATTCTACACTTAATTATAATTATATGTGGATACACAATACTCAATTGATAATAGTATTTGAATTTTATAAAGTTTATAAGTTATTTTTATTATCTTGACTTACTACATTTTCTAACAATTTTGACCAAGTTTGACATGATGGATGTCTTCGTTATGGTCAAAACCGTAGGAATGCGAAGTTAGATTATAATTTTTTGCCCTTAAATCATGTTTTTTTGAGGTTTGAAATTTTGATACATTGTAGGCTGTTGATTTTTCAACCCTCAAAATTTGACCAAAGATCATTTTCTATACTTGATATATAGATTACATCTGAAAGGTCGGATATGCAAAAAAAAACCAAAAAAATAAAAATATTATATTTTTTCACTAGGGGTTCCTTATTCACTAGGGTAGCAAATACGAAAATGAGTTTTGAATCATACAATTGTGACACATAAACATTTTTTGGAATGACTTCAAAAATTAACCATCCACAATGCACTAAAATTTCATGACCATGGAAAAAATCAGACTTACCATGGGAAAACCATACTCAGTGCCTATAAAGATTACATAAAGTACACTCACTTAATACCTGGTAAATAATATTTTTTATGCTTTTTACATTAAATATTGCAGATGTTAATTAAAACTTAGGACAAACCTGGATTTAGTGTGAAATTTCATAACCATATCCGGCTCCATACACCAACTGGTCCCTATGAGTCTAACATGAAGTCTTATTCAATTCTCCTTCATTATCAAACCAGAATCCTATTGGATCTGGTACTGTTGGGATCGGGTCAGATGATTGACACCCCTACTTTTCTCGCATCATGAACTTTGAGCTCAAAATAACATATAGAATACAACCAAACAAGATAAAAAACTATGTTTACATTACTGACTTGGACACTTGAACAAAGCTAAAAGAATACATTTTTTTTAATCAAAATACCTAAATCCTCACATTGAACAAACATCCCACTTGTTGTCCTGACTTTGACCCAGACCCGACAAAACCAGATCATGGCCTAGCTTGGTGGTTTTGACGATCAGGCTTACTAAGTTGGCCCAACACATTTTCTAAAGTCCACTCGACCTGTTTTTTATTTGAGGACCAAGAAATTTACACAGACCAAACCCGAATCCAGGTCTTGAATGTGAACCAGATTCAGTTTGTCCATACCTGATCCGTTACGCTATTCACTCATGACACCCTCCGTGAGAATACTGAAGACGACCACATCTCTGACTCTACCCTTGAAAACCAAATATTTTATCAACAACCCCTCCCTAACGAAGCCACATTTCTCCAAAACCCTCTGGGACACGATATCCTCCGAGACGACCTATGCCTGGATCCGCTCCAGACCCGAGAAGGTGGGAACTCTCTGAAGATGGTGGGGATCGCCATCCTCACCGTTGATGTGGTGATTCCCTTACCCCAGTAGGGTTGGGCAAGCACATATGCTATCTCTCCTTGGCACCTATCGACGTTGCTGCCTATCGAGAAGGAGAAGGAGATGGAGTCGATCGAACGGCCGCTGAAGTAGATGGTGTGGCACCAAGGGTGGGGCATGGCGAAGTCTCTGATGAACTATATGGCATCATCTCGGCACGTGTGGGTGTCCCACGCGAGGGTCAGTTGACACCCCTACTTTGTCAAGGACTAGCCCCTAAAGTTTTAAATTTGTGACTTTAGGAAGTTGCCCCTACTAGATGAGGGAAACCCCTTGTGGGCAACGGGTCAATGAATGTTTATACAAACTTAGTTGAACTTTATGACAAGCTTGAATAAAAAGCACAAATGCACTCACAATGTTCCGACAAGGAAAAGAATAATTGGGAATTTTCATACTCATCACCTTATGTTTATCGCATCATGAACTTTGTGTTGAAGCAAGGGCAGCGGAAGCAACTCCAGAAGAAGCAGAGGCAGATCAAACTTCCCGACTGATAAAAGAAAGAAAAAAGGAAAGAGGAGGAATTGAGTGGCGTCTTTGAGGTTTTCTTCGAAGGCTTCTAGTTACAGAGGTAGATTTCTCTGTGTGTATTTTTAGGGGTCGAGTCCCTTAGATTTATAGCCTTCGGTTTCCCTCTCTCGGCTCAACAACCAGTTGAGAGAATCATGATGAGTCGAGGTTTTTGATGAAAATAAAATGCGAATTTTGAAATGCTTTTATAAAACCGACTCTGCTTATCCATGAGCAGGCCTACTCATGGATAAGCATAATGTGCAACACATGGCCACACGCACCAACATCTCCCACTTGGACATGAGACTGGTCAGTTTGCTCTCACTAGCGTAGGTTTCCTTGAACTAATTATGGATTTTCCATTAAGGATTTCCTTCGTAATCATACGTATCTCAATCCCATACAGGCAACGTGCTTGGTAAACAAGTCTTATGAAATACCCTTTGTTAAGAGATCAGTTACCATATCCAATGTAGGATGGTAGTCCACAAATATTTTATTATTTTCAATCATATCATGTATGTAGTGATATTTCACCATTATATACTTGCTCTTGGAGCTATCAGCTCCACTTTTTATTAGAGTAATAGCTGCTTGATTATCACAGTATATCTGTACATGTTCACATACTAGATCTATCTTTAAGTTTTTAATGAACCTGTTGATCCATACTGCAAATGTCGCGGTTGCATTACACGCAATACACTCAACCTCTTGAGTATGCTGAGCCATACAACCCTGTTTCTTATATAACCAAGCAGCAACTCCTTCTCTAAAGAGGAAGATGTAGCCAGAAGTAGAATTGTTGTCATCATTGTACCCTGTAAAGTCAGCATCAGAGTATCCCATCAAGTCAAGGTTGTCATCTTGAAACCTCAGTTGTAAGCCTTTAGAACCTTTTAAGTATCAAAATATCCTCTTAACAACTTGCCAGTGAGGCCATCCTGAATTACTTTGATATCTGCTAACAAGACCTAATGTGAAGCTTATGTCAAGTCTTGTACATAGCATCACATACATTATACTTCCAACAACCTGAGCATAAGGAATTTCAAGTCTTTGTTGGCCCTCATCAAGACAATCACTTTTACTCCTTTAGCAACAGAAGTCCCAAATGTGTTTGGAGTCATGCATTCTATATCTCTTCAGAATATAGTCAATATACCTTTTTTGACTTAGACAAAGAGACCTTGAACCTCTGTATCGGGTGATTTTAATTCCCAAGATAAAAGAGGCTTCACCCATATCCTTCATTTCAAAGTTGGTATATAACCATTTCTTTGTGTTAACTATCATTTCATTATCATTACCAGTCAACAGGATATCATCAACATATAATGATAGGATACAAAATAGACTTTCACTTTTCTACACATATACACAGTGGTCTAATTGATTCGGTACATATTCAATCTTTGTTATGGCTTTGTAAAAAACCAAATACCACTGTCTTGGTGATTGATTTAGATTGTACAAGGATTTTTTCAACTTGTACACTTTATCATTATTTGTCACATAACCTTCTGGCTGAGTCATATAAATAGCTTCTTTTAAATCATCATTAAGAAAGACAGTCTTTACATCCATCTGCCATATGTCCAAATCATAATGAGCAGCTATGGATAATATTATCTTGATGGATGTAAATTTAGCAACTGGTGAATAGGTTTCTATATAATCAATCCTTTCTTTTTGAGAAAAATCTTTTGCAACCAGTCTTGCTTTAAACTTGTCTATAGATCCATCAACTTTATACTTTTTCTTAATAACCCATTTACAACCAACCAATTTCCTTCCTTGAGAAAGTTTAGTTAATTCTCAAACTTGGTTCTTTTCGATGGATTCAATTTCTTCATCCATAGCCCCTTTCCATTCTGTTGCCTCTTTTGAATTAATTACATCAACATATGAGAGATTATTGATCATTTCATCAAGGTCTACAGAGTAGCAAAGTTCCTCATATAAATACACATAGTAGTCATCCAAATAGAATGGAGGAGCTCTAGACCTTTTATGACCACTTAGTCCTTGAGAGGTAGGGGGTTTCAAAATTAGTTGGTTAATCGCCTAACCGTTCCACTGTTGGTTCATTACCTATAACTGTTCATCTTGATCATCAAGATCATCCAGCAAATCAAATGGTTCCCCAATTGGATCATTGAATTCATTGTTGAGATTTTTTAGAAACTCAACATCTCTACTCTCAATTAGTATCAATCTTTGGTAGTACAACCTGTAGCCTTTTGATCATTTTGGATAACCAACAAAGATACACCTTGCAGATCTGTTATCCAATTTATCCATAGTTGGATCTAAGATCTTCACATGAGCTACAGATCCCCATCTTCAAAGATGATTTAAATTTGGTTTCATATCAGTCCATCTTTCATATGGAGTTGTTGGGACAGCCTTGCAGAGCACTCTATTTAAAGTATACATTACTGTATTTACAGCTTCACCCCAAAAAACTTTGGGTCATTGTGCATCTGCCAACATAGATCTAACCATGTTCAAGCGAGTTCTATTACACCTCTCAGCAACACCATTTTGTTGCGGTGTCCTTGGCATGATTCTTTGCTTATTAATGCCAAGATCTTTGCAATAATCACAAAATTTATTTGAGGTGTATTCACCACCTCTATCAGATCTTATAGTTTTAATGTATCTCCCAAGTTGTCTTTCAACTTCATTCTTGTATTCTTTAAATTTCTTAAGTGCTTCATATTTGAGTATGATAAGATACAAGTATCCATATCTTGAGAAATCATAGATAAATGTTATAAAATATAACATGCCACTATGTGTTTGGATTCTAAACGGTCGACAAATATCAGTATAAATTATCTTTAATAATTCAGTGGCTCGTATAGCATTAGGTGGAAAGGGTTTACTTACCATCTTTTCATATATACAGGACTCACATTTTTCGAAGTGAGATTCATTAAAGGTAGAAATTATTTCTTGTTGGGCCAGTTTTTTTATTTTTTTTAGGCTTATATGCCCAAGTCTTTTATGTCATGTATTCAGATCAATAATTAAGGCACGGTCAATATAAGAGGAAAAGTTATCTTTATTATCGCATAACTTAAACATGTCATATTTTTTGTCAAACTTTCCTTCAAACAATATCCTACTATGTTTTTCCATTGTGACCTTTCCTGAGACAAAATGGACCTCAAAGCCTTTTCTAGTCAAAGTTGGTACAAACACAAGGTTTCTTTTCATTGAAGGGACATAGAGAACATCTTTAAGTAAGACACTAGTCCCTCCAACATTGAGTCTGTAAGACCTGACTCCTAATATATCACTATAGGAGTTATTGCCCATGTAGACCTTGTGCTTTCCTAAACTGAGCTCTTTGAGATCTACGGCTCCATCAGTAGACTTGACAATGTGGCGCGTAGCTCTAGAGTCTACCCACCATCTAGAGAGTTCTTTATTTATGAAGTGGTATTCTGATACAATATAGACGACTTCTTTTCCATCGTTCTTCTTGTTTGAGGTGGTGTATCTTCCATTGTTCCTGTTGTTCTTATTGTTGGAAAACATTGTCCTGCAATTCTTCTGAATGTGTCCCATCTTGGTACACTTGAAACACTTGACTTGCGAGCCCTTGTTGCCTTGAGGTTTGAAACCTGCATTTTGCCTTTTGTAGAACTTGCCATTACCCTTTTTCTTAAAGTTGTTATGTTTAAAGGGTACTCGACTATTGGATGGTGTGTCTTGAGCCACCATCAACTCAGTCTTCTTTTCTTTAGCCATATGTTCATGCTCTATGGCTAATTGTAAGGGCAACTCGGTCAGGTTTAAGTTCTTTGAGTTCAACCTCAGTGCAGTTGTCACCATTTTCCACGAATGTAGGAGACTATTTAGTATAATGAACACCTGCATTCTGTCTGTAATGACATTTCCAGCAATGACTAGGTCTTTAGGCATGACCAACATCCTATTCACATGGTCCATTACACTTTCTTTCATCCTATACGAATTGTATTGTTCAAGTAGTAGTTGAATATGGACTTCGGATGTGGTATCGTACTTCATGGCGATTGCCTCCATCAACTCCTTAGCGGTCTTATAGTCTTCAAAGACCCTAATTAGGTCATCGTCCATATAGGTGAGCATAATTGTTATGGCCATTAGGTTATCCTTTTGAAATTTCTTGAACTTATTGATATCATCTTGGGTTACTTCGACACTTGGTTTGTCCATAGATGTGTTCAGGACATATTCTAGACCTTCGAGGATTAAGGCCAAGGGTATCTGTCTTTTCTAAACTGGAAAATTAGTCCCATTCAGTTTGTCGGTTTGGCTAGCTTAGAAGCACAGACTCGACTTGTCATTTTATACTAAAGTATATTGTTTTATTATTTTATGACAAGTCAGCATAAAAGGATAAATAAAAAAAAAAGATTTCTATTAGGCTAAAAAATGAAAATAGAATTTAAAGCAGGTCTCTGTTCGCGAGACATAATAATTTTGGGCCTTAAAATAGAATTTAACAGAAACCATGAGCTAATTAGTAATAAAAAAACTTATTTCTGCAAAACTGAAACTATTACAGGTACTGATTTGGAATTAAGTCTCATTTTGAATATTTTCTGGAAATTTCAACCGATGCAAGCCTGCTTCTAAGAATTTAAAAAAAGTAAAAAGAGGCGGGTTACAAATTTAAGAATTATAACAGCTTTTTAAAAAAAAATGCATAAAATCTTAGGGCAAAAAAGTCTTTTTGCCCACCGTGATATAAAAACCCAAAACCCTATCGAAAACTTTATGTCGACAAGGGGGTTTCTCTCTCCTCTTCATCGAAGCACCAGAGCGATCAAAATGATCAAAGAGTTTCCGGACGTTCTTCTGTAGTGACAGCCCAACTCTGTGGTTGGGTTTGCTCCTCTCGACGCAGGCTCCCTCTGCGCACAAACCCGGGGCCAAACGATGGCTGAAAATCAGTTTTTCGGTAACTTAGGGTTTATTCTCGAGTTTCCTTTTTTCCTCCTGTGTTCGGTCTCCTGAGTTTCTACTATTTTTCTTGTTCTGTTTTTGTGTTTGTTTTGTGATTTGGTATTTGCAGGTTGTTGTTCGGCCATTGAGGGTTTTACCCTCTGCAGAACCGAGAGCACAGTGAATGATGTCAGAAAGGAGAGGGCTTTTGTTTACATAGCCCAAATCCACTCGACGTTGCTAGAAAAAGGGCAGTCGACCGACCTTAATCGGACAACAAAAAACTTTTTTTTTTGTTTGCAGAGACAAACAAGAAAAAGACTGCCTCTTTCGTGAAGAAGCCAAACCTCTATTTGCCCTTTAGGGTTTTCAGAGACAGAAAAAAAATGTAGAGGAGCAGACTCACTAGTGAGCACTTTTCCTTTCTCGCAGGTTGGAGGCAGCACAACTTGGGGAGCGTCCTCGAACCATGGCTCTGATACCACTGTTGAAGCAAGAGCAGTAGAAACTATTCCAGAAGAAGCAGAGGTAGATCAAACTTCCCGAGTGATAAAAGAAAGAAAAAAAGAAAGAGGAGGAATTGAGTGGTGTCTTTGAGGTTTTCTTCGAAGGCTTCTAGTTACAGAGATAGATTTCTCTTTGTGTATTTTTAGGGGCCGAGTCCCTTAGATTTATAGCCTTCGGTTTCCCTCTCTCGGCTTAACAGTCAGTTGAGGGAATCACGGTGAGTCAAGGTTTTTGATAAAGATAAAATGCGAATTTTGAAATGCTTTTATAAAACTGATTCTGCATGAGGTGCAGCACATGGCCACACACCAACACTTTGTACACAAAATCACATAACACTATACAACCAAACAAGATCAAAAGACATCATTCACTAAACTTTGGCACTTCAACAAAGCTACCAAAATACATCTTGTTAACTAAAATACCTAAAGCCTCACTTCAACACGAACCCAACTTCTTCTCTTGGCTTTGACCCAAACCAAACCGAAGCTGCCCATCCTGGACCCGACCCGACAAGAACAAATCATATCCTAGATTGGCGGTTTTGACAATCAGTTTACTGGGTCAGCCCGTGAATTATCTAAACCCCACTCGGACCTGTTTTTGATTTATAGACCATGAAATTTACCCGAATCCAAGACACAGTCTCGAATATGAAACCAGATCCAGATAAGTCCATACCCGATCCGTCTGGACTATTGGCGCATGACATCCTCCGAGAGAATACTGAAGATGACCATAACTATGACCCCGCGCTTCAAAATCACATATTTTCTCCGTAGCCCCTCCCTGACGAAACCACATTTCTCCAAAACCCTCTGTGATGCGATGTTCTCTGAATCGACCAGCCCCTTGATCCGCTCCAGACCCGGGAACTCCCTGAAGACGGTGGGGACGGCCAACCTCACCCCCGGCCCTGAAATGGTCTGTGTGTGTGTGTGTGTGTGTGTGTGAGAGAGAGAGAGAGAGAGAGAGAGAGAGAGAGAGAAAAAAGCTAAGAAACACCATCTGTGAATGTAGGGTATTGTTTCTCAGGTCAGTTTTCATAAGTCCCCATTATTGTATGCAAATCTATCTTGCGATACCGATATCCTTGTCTTCTTATGTACCTATAATCCAAGCATTTTTTTTCATAGATTTGTTGTGTAAAATAGTGAGCGTCTCATACATTCAGTTAAGTTCTTTAATATTTCATCTGCTTTTTGTTGCATGCAGATTTTTATACTTCCCAAGAATCAGAAGTCTCATACTGTGGAAGATGGGTGGTAGAGTTGAGATGACTTGACCTAGTGGGTGGAGCATCAGAGTTATTTAGCAAGGCTTTTGCAGGAGTGAATGGGATGAATTCCCTCTTGACCCAAATTATGTGACGATTTTTTAATTAGATGTTCTTTTTTCACTTGAGATGTTCAACTAAATGGTGATTTATTATTTTGAAAGATGTTCAACTGAACGGTGATTTTTACCATGATTTATTTCTGATGGCAATTTGTTTTGAAGAGGATAACATTAATTTTCATATATCTTCCGTTATCGATTCTCCCTAGGAGTTTTGATTAGTTAGCATATAGAGCAGTAGTTAAACGATCCAAGATGGCTTGTAGGTAAACACTTTCGCTGCACAACACTATAATCTAAGAGTTGATTCATGGTGTACACAAGATTGAATGTGGTAAGAACTATAAATAAATAAAGAGCAAGAATTAAATTTCTTTATCGTTAAAAGGTTGTGGTGGGAACATCAAGGGTTCATCTCATAGTTGACTGTTTAAAGCAACTGCCATCTGAATTGGTTTGATGACTGCCAATGACTATCTTTATGTTTTTTTTCAATCGCATATTTTTGTTGCAGAGAGAGAGAGAGAGGGAGTTCAATTAATAAACTTTCATGAATCAATCTCTTTTCTTGTTTGAATGGTTACAAATGGAACGCCATGAATTAATTACATACAAAACTAAGCATAGATGTGCTAAATAAGCAGTAAAAGCAACTATTGTTGATGCTCGTTCAACGTATTCTCCTCCTTATACATGACAATAAATTTTTTATGATGGCCTACAAGATTCAATCAAATTCTTAATTTTTTCAAGTGGACTCCTAATTCTTTTAACGCATACCTCAAAAAATTTCTAGTGACATCACTCGTTACAACACCTCCATGTAACATACATAATCGCTACATGCATTGCTCCCCATATTACATGGCCTATAAGAAGGTAATTTCGGAGCAAGACACACCAAATACGTACACCTGCACTTCACTAGCTAATAAGCCCTATCTACACACCGAGTTCAACGATAAGATTAACCATACACCTTTGCTCCTATTACGGTCAATCATGGGCTGAAATCGGTAGCTTCCAACCATGATAACAGAGAGCCTCTATCCGCTGTCTAGCAAACTTGTATATGAACATGCAGATAAAACACCAGTAAGCGTAAAAACATGGTGGTTAACTATTTCCTTTCCTTTCCTTTCAAAAAATAAATAGATAAATAAATAAAACTCCTTCCTTTCACCTGTGAAAGAAAATAATATCACACTAACCCCATTCCTACGTGATAATGGCATTCCATGAGAAGCCCGTACTCTCAAACATATCAGCAGATACTTGGCTTGCAATTTCAAATTCCCATTTTCACATACATTCTATTGAGAGAATAAATCAAAAACAAGTCGAGCTTAATATCATTTTTAATGTACCTTGTTTCATGAATCTTAGCACCGGTTCTCTTTCGTCTTGTTTCATGAATCTTCTTGAGAAAGTGCTTTTATTGTGTTTTGCAATTACAAGAAGATAAGAAAATCCAAAAATCAGTGTTTGTGTGTCTCATCACACATGCATACGCATGCACGCACGCGCACACACACATTCAATCATGTATGGTATGCCAAAGATTGCATATTTCACCTCCTAGTCTAAAGCCAGTCTAAAGATGCAGTCATTTCCATATCAATTCAATGATCAGCATCTCAACAAAATAAACTTACCAAACTGTAAATCAACCAGCTCATACATCGATATAACAAAAGTTGATGTTGATACCCGTGGCAATTCCACCACTCAAAATGGTGCTTTGTCCCTGTATGTGCCAAACAGTGAACCCTTGCGGAACCCAAAGTGTATGACATACAATCACAGGCAAAACACAAGCTCTTACATCAAATCCCCATAGAGGAAAATGAGCAAAAAGCAGATGCAAAAGACCATGAACAGCCACTCCCCATGCTCAAATCCTCAGCAATGTACATCCAACTACAGTTCCATGGCACCGTGTCATTGGAGACACTTGTCGCCATGTCGGCTTCTCACTCCTCACATCGAGAACATCCACATCAGAGAGCAACTTGATTGGAAGGTTCCATTGTCCCGGACCATCCACTCCCCCAATGACATACAAATCATCACCTAGTCCAACCGGTGCAAATCCAATCCTGCTTTGCAAATCAGTTGCTAGTGCGACTGCCTTCCTTGACCTCTGTCGTTTTGCCTGTTGAATGATCATGCCATGGCTGTACACATACAGATCCCCACCAACCATAGCCACTGGTCCCTGCAGCCATCCATAGTCTTCCACCACCCAACGATTCTCATAGTATTCCAGCACCTGCACCATCGACAATCCCTTATGCAACACATGGAACTTTCCTGAGATCACTACCCCAGTGCAAGCTGAGTTATGGGTGTGTTGAAGATCTGCTATTGTATCCCATATATCCTTGTCAGGGTCATATATCTCTGCTCTGGAGATGGATTTTCTGCAGTCACTGAAGCCACCGGCAACAATTATCTGCTCATCTAACACGCCGCAAGCAAACATGGCCCGGGCAACCAACATTGGTGAACGTGAGCTCCACCGCTGAAGAATTGGGTCATAGGACCACACCTCATTGGTGGGGAAAATCCCATCATGATCCCCAGTCTGTGGATCCACAGCATCACTGTTACCACCAAGCACAAACAATTTTCCACCAACAGAAACAACCCCAAAGTTTGTAAGGAGCTTGATTTTAGATGGCAAAGGTGGAAGTGTCATCCAAATATCTCGGTGGGGGTCATACAGTTGCCACAAGTTTTCCGGTTCAAAGGCAGCCACACAGAGGAACTCCTCAGCTGCCCCAACCTCAATCCGAGCCTTGAATAGCTCAGGACTGCGGAGGACAGCTCTCCATGAGCGGCAGACAAGCTGCAGCTGGGGATGGAGATAGAAGGGAACACGTGCAAGGCAGTGAAGTGCAACAGCATCTGGAAGACCATCAATCAGGCCAGACATACTACCAGGATCACCTATACGCCAGTTAGATGCTTCAGACAGCCCAATGTTCAGCTAAAGTGCAGTCAAACTTACTGGTTTCTGGAAAACTCGACTGCTCAATTCCTGCACCACGAAAAGACTGAAAACAAAATTTCATACAAAGAGATACAGAGAATTAGTGCCAAGCAGCAGTATAGAATCTAGACTTTAGGCCCTGGCCAAAAATTTTCACATGTAAAATAGGTAACCAAGACAATACCATGTCATCTAAATGCATAACGACCATTAGGTGCTTGATTGCAGGAGTCATCTTCTCGTCAGCGAAGAAAAGGATCAAGCTCATTTAAAGATACTGTATTGAATAGTATAGGTTTCATTTATTTGTATGTGTTCACAAGCACACAGGCATGTTTGGATTGGTGCAGATACCCATGCAATGGTTGGCACTGAATGATAGCGAAAAAATGGCATCCTGTGGATAAATATTTAGCTAGAATCCACCAGGTGTAATGAATTTCTTCATGGCATTCTGTACAACTTTGATGTTTATCTATCTCACGATCTTGTCCTATGAGTTTCGCTGGCTATAACAGACTGATTGAGAATGATTCTAACTAAAGGAATATTTTCAGAGAAAAAGACTACACTGCATTATTTAATTATGAGAGATCTGAAGTATTGAAGCAGTAATTATGGATCCAAAAAGTCAAAGACAATAATCCACTGTGTCAGCAACATCAACAACACAGAGTGATGTAGCAATGTGTAGAGTGCAGTGCATGTTGGCATCAATTCATGGTGAATAATAATATCTGTCGTAGCTAGACAAGATATGTCATATCGTGAGGATTCCAACCATCTTTTCACAAAGTTGAACATGCAATAGAACACCACCTGTGGGATGCATCTTCATAATTATCTAATCCAGAATATATATTCCTTCCCAGAATCAGAAAATCAGGTAATATAAATGATACCCACAGCATATTCTGTGGTTCTAGCCTATATAATAAGAATATGTCACCTTCAGTTGAAGAAACATTCACACCTCTACATGGCATTCAAAACTCCTTGCGAAAATACTGTATCAGCATATGTCATATCTCTAAAATCATCCATGTGAGAGCAAGAACCTTGAGTTTTCAAAAATTTGACCAGCAAAGGTAATGTTCTAAACTTGACTTTCTGTGAAAGCAACAACTTTAGCTGCAAATACAATATGCCAGCAAAAGAAGCTTCTCTAAAATCATCTCTATGAAAGGGTCAAAAGCTAAAAGGAAGTATGGATTTCTTCAGATGCAGCTTATCAAATTGAATTTGCTCAGACATTTACCTACTGAGGACTGTAGTGTCAAGACACATGAACCAGATCCATGCCGTCCTATCCAATTAAATCCATATCCAACATCTCAAGAGAGCAAGTTCACAATGGACACCAAAGGCAGTAGCAAGCTCAAGGAAATCCCAGGTTATGAGTTCCTAGTGCTGATGAGTTTGAAAACAATAGGGACTCCTTATGTAATCCAAAGTCCTTCTCAAGAAGAAAACATGCTGGTTTCAAATCTGAAATTTTCTCTATAAATAGAGAGCCTCTTCCTCACGTTGAATAAGAGAGGGAGAGGCATCGTGGACGTAGGTCATTCTGACCGAACCACGTTAAAATCTTTGTGTACTGTGCATGTGAGTGTTTTCTTCCTAACATGTGTGTGAGGTTTTCCTTCTTGTGTGGATCGACCTCTTAACTGTGTTTCTGCCTATTACGCAGTCGTTGATTTCTTTACGGCATCAGAGTTGCGACTTGGGCAACTGAATCAATAAGGGCCTCACTGTTTCCGTTGCACGCACCATCCAGGATGGAGTCGTCTTCGTCTGAGATAAGTTCTTTTGTCTCATCGACATTTGTTTTGCCTTCACCAAGTTGACTGTTGAAAACTATATGCTTTGGGAGTCCCAATTTACTCTTCCCATATCACATGATTTGGAAGGGTTCATTGATGAATCAAAACCCTACACAAATCAGTTTATTATTCAAAACGGAATCAGCTCTTTGAATCCTGAATTTATTTCATGAAAAAGATGAGACCAAGCTCTTCTTAGCCGGATAATCTAGTCACTTACTGAACATGTGCATACACAGGTGATTGGTTTGAGGTCATCGTTTGATGTATGGAAGGAATTACGAGAGGGCTATTCTGCTCACTCTCGTTTCAAAATTATGCAGTTGAAAGGACAACTGCAAACTTTACATAAGGGTGACAGATCTATTGTTGTGATCGGCCACCAGTTGACCATGGCTACCAAGCCTGTTAGTGATGATGAAATGGTGATGTATATTCTTAGAGGGCTGCCACATGAATATGCTTCTTTTCGCACGTCTGTATTCACCCGTATAGAGCCCATCACCATGAGCGAACTGCATCATCTATTATTATCTCATGAGGCTCAACTTCTTGAAAGTGAAGAAAAATAGTCATGTAGAGGACAATGTGGTTCAACAAAATAATAATTATCGCAACAATAATCATAGTAAAAGAGGTAGTTTTAATAATAATCATTCCAGAGGAAGAAATAGAGGACGATTTGGTCAGTTTCAGCAGAACTAGGTTTCAGGACGTGGTTATCAAAATAATTCTAGCCGTGGTTATCAAAAAGTCAGGATCAGTCCTACGGCCAGCAGGTCTGCCAATTGTGTGACAAAAGTGGGCACACGGCCAAAGCGTGCAACTTGTATGCACAAAATTAGGTTAAAGGCGATCCTCCTCACATCTACTCAGCTAACTTTGACTTAGGGAACAACAGTGATGCTTGGTATCCCGACTCCGGAGCATCACATCATGTGTCTCCAGATCTAAATGCATTGAACATCCACAATTAATATCATGGCAATGATTCGATGAAAATTGGCAATGGTAAAGGTCTACACATCCTTCATACTGGCAATAGTTGTTTTAATTTGAATTCTTCTAATATCCTGCTGAAAGATATTTTGCATGTTCCTCAGATTACTAAGTGATTGCTTTTTGTTCAAAGATTCACACAGAACAATGGAGTGATTTTTGAGTTTCACTCTAAATTTTGTTGTATCAAGGATAGCAGGACCAGAAAGGAGCTATTTCGGGGCATGAGTAAAGACAAATTATACTCTATTAATTTTGGTGATTGCAATAAGCATGCGAATGTTGGTGAACGTGCCTCATTGGATCAGTGGCACAATTGACTTGGCCATCCATATTTTAGAATTGTTAGAAACTTAAAACAATTATTAATCATTTTGGATTGCCTTTTATTAATAAAAATTTACTGCGTGTTTGTCCTACCTGTCAAACGAGCAAGTCACTTAAACTGCCTTTTGCCAACTCTGCTAACCCTATCACACGAACACTTAAGCTTGTTTATTTTGATGTCTGAGGACCTGCCCTTGTACCAAGAAACAATAGTCTGCGTTACTATGTGATTTTTATTGACGGTTTCTCAAAGCATACATGGATATATTTGCTATCTCACAAATTTGATGTGTATAGTGCTTTTCAAAAAATAAAAAAGTTAGCAGAAACCACTATGGGTAAGAAAATTAAATTTTTCCAATCTGATGGTGATGGAGAGTTTACTGCCTTGGCACCCTATCTAAGTCAATGTGAGATCCAACATCGTGTGTCATGCCCTCACATGCAAAAGCAAAATGGTAGGGTTAAGAGAAAGCACAGGCATGTTGTCAAAATTGGCCTATCCCTTATGGCACATGAAGATGTCCCTGCACGTTTTTGGACCTATGCCTTCCCTACAGTTTTTTACCTAATTAATTGTCTTCCTACCCCCAACCTAGGTCACAAAACTCCTCTTGAAATTCTTTTCTAGAAAAAACCAAACTTGAGTTTCTTGAAAACCTTTGGTTGTGCTTGTTATCCCAATCTTAGACCTTGTTGATCTCATGAACTAGAATACCAATCCAAACTTCATGTTTTTCTAGGCTACAATCCTACTCACCATGGGTACATTTGCTTAGATCCCACTACTAGAAAAATTCTCATCTCCTGTCAAGTTGTCTTCGATGAAAACCGTTTTCCCCTCCAGGTGTCACCCGCTTCAACCCAGTTCCCTCCTAAACAACCTGACACCCACTCGATAGCTACTCTTGCTCCACCGATTATCATTATTGAGCCTATGGTAACCTATTGGTCCTCTTCGCGTCAACCCAATTGCCCTGCTTCCTGTCGGGTCTTCATCAGCTCCTGATTCCCCGACTCCTGTATTGTCCAGCATACCCTTGGTTGTTGACCTAAGCTTACCCCAACCATCTTCACCTCTTCCTCCCCAGCAGACTCATCATATGATCACCTGTGCAGGTTGTTTTACACCACTGCTCATTATGTCGAACTCTTTGTTGACCTTGAACCCACTTCCTATAAACAAGCCTCTCGTGACCCTAACTGGCAACAGGCCATGGCTACAGAATATCAGGATCTTGTTCAGAACCACACTTGGACTGCTGTTCCTCCTCACCCCCAAGTCAGAATGTGGTTGGTTATAAGTGGGTTTACCAAATAAAACGCCGTGCAGATGGATCTCTCGAGCGCTATAAGGCTTGTCTCGTTGTAAAAGGCTTTCATCGAGAAGAGGGGCTAGATTTTTTTGAGACCTTCAGCCCAGTGATCAAGCCCCCGACCATTTGTACCGTTCTTGACATTATCGTCAGTCATCATTGGCCTATCAGGTAGCTCAATGTTAATAAAACCTTTCTCAATGTCGACTTGGAAGAATTAGTATTTATGGCTCAGCCACCTGGTTTTCAAGACTCTCATCATCCAAATTATGTTTGTCAGCTCTCTATGGCATGTGTCAGGCTCCTCGTGCTTGGTTCTAGAAACTTAGTATGGTCCTCACTGACCATGGGTTTCACAGCTCCCGCATGGATCCCTCCTTGTTTATCCTCATTTGTGGCAGCCTTCTTTTATATGTTTTGGTATATGTAGATATTCTTGTCACAGGCAGCTCTTCTACGGCGGTTTGTTCCTTTATCCGCTATTTGGGTTACTGGTTTGCTCTTAAGGATCTTAGAGATCTGCATTATTTCTTGGGTATTCAGGCAGTTCGCTCTTCTCGTGGTCTCCACCTCTCCCAACAAAAGTATATATTTGAGCTCCTTATGCTGACAAACATGCTAGATGTCAAACCTATGTCAACTCCCATGGCATCCTCCACTTGGCTTCCTGCACTCTCTGGGACGCCCCTTAACAATCCTTCCATGCATCGCAGTGTTGGCGCTCTCCAGTATGTCACCCGTACTCAGCCAGATTTGTCCTTTTCGGTGAACCGCGTTTTTCAGTTTATGCATGCTCCTACCACCGACCATTAGACCGTTGTCACGTGAATCCTTTGTTATCTCAAATACTCAATTCAACATGGATTGCAGTTCTCTCCAAACGATTCTTGCCGACTTTTTATCTATGCTGACGTTGACTGGGTTGGGTCCTTGGATGATCGCAAATCCACCTCCGCTTATGCTACGTATCTGGACCCCAACCTTATCTCTTGGAGCTTTAAGAAGCAATCAGTTGTTTCCTACTCTAGCACCGAGGTTGAATACAGATTTGTTACCAATGCAGTTGTTGAATACATGTGGCTCTAGTACCTTCTTTGTGAACTTGGTCATCGTCTTTCTGCATCCCCCATTATCTATTGTGACAATGTCTCTGTCACGTACCTTGCTGCACATACTACTTTTCACAGCAAGCATATTGAGCTTGACGTTCACTTTGTGCGGGACAAGGTAGTTGCCCGTGACCTTGCAGTACAGCACGTCTCTACCAATGACCAGCTCATAAACATTCTCACCAAGCCTTTTGCGGTCCAACAGTTCAATTACTTAAGATCCAAGCTCAACGTCACTCCCGAATCGTTCCCCTTGCGGGGGGATGTCAAGACACATGAACCAAATCCAGGCCGTGACCAAAATCCATGCTGTCCTATCCGATTAAATCCATATCCAACGTCTCAAGAGAGCAAGTTCACGGTGGACACCAAAGGCAGTAGCAAGTCCAACAAGGAAATCCCAGGTTATGAGTTCCTAGTGCAAATGAGTTTGAAAACAATAGGGACCCCTTATGTAATCCAAAGTCCTTCTCAAGAAGGAAACATACTGGTTTCAAATATGAAATTTTCTCTATAAATAGAGAGCCTCTCTGATGCAGAGCCGGATGGACCCGGATCCATACAGCCCCACGTAGGGGACTGGATTTGCACTCTGGGAATCGGATCCAAGCAGTGGATCCAATTCCGATATTGGTTCCGAGACATGGAGGCTCCGCTATGTACCACTGCTAGGCAAGCGCAGAGAGTACGGGTCAGACAGCTCTAGATCCAGCAACATACTGGAGCGACATCGGGTCCAGGGCCAGACCCGATAACCGGATCCAGCCAAAGTCTTTAAAAACCCCTCTAGGGTTTCGTGCACAGGGGAGAATATCGAAGACAAACCACACCTTTCTCTTTTCTGTTGTTATTTTCTTTTCCCTGTTATTCCCTTTCAATAGTTTTCCATTGTTAAGCTAGGATTAGTGGTTCGTTTACAGTTCATTCAGTTGATTTCTTTTATTAAGTTGATTCTTATTGGAATAAAGAAAAGCAAGCATTCAGTTTACACCACCGAATCGGTGGTCTATTCTCTATCTCGATTTTTGTACTCTGCACACGCTGAGATCATGGTTTCCTCTGAACCGACCCCCCCCCCAAGTACCCAGGGAATCCGGCACCCTCACTTCATCAAATGGTATCAGAGCCCCGGGCATCCTCCGTCGCCGACAGCGTGCCACCAACCGTGAGGATCGATCTGGCGAAGGGAAAGGAACAGGAGGACACCGACAGTGACGGTCAGATGTCGTGGATGATGGAGATGATGACCCGAATGGACGGGAATCTGTTGCGTGTCAGCTGAGACGTCACCGGCTTGTCGAAGCGGATGGATGGGATCGAGGCACGGTTGGGAGCACTGGAGTCCAAGGTAGACGCACATGAGGTGCGATTGAACCAGTTAGGCTCACGCGCGAACAAATCCGATGGTGTTGCCGCCGTCGATCCAGCCTCGTCAACACTCCAGTTCGCGGCACGTCGGGAAGACATTGGAGAGACTCTGCACAGGGATGCATGAGGCAACAGTGTTCATCCGGTACACCCTCTCCAACTGGACCCTGTTACAACTGTGGATCGCCCAGTTCCAGACTCTCTCCCACCGAATCAGCAAGGGGTGACAACACCTCAGTCATGGCAGCGAGTTCCTGCCACGGCATCATAGGCTGGGCTCGAGCTGCAGGACCACAGCGTTATGCTGGGTCCTGCCCCAGGCCAGGGATCGTGGCCTTGCACTGGGAAGCCCGCACCACAAGGGGGGTCGGACCTGTAGGGTCCCGACGTCCCCCTGAGCACTGCAGGGGACCCAGGTTCTTCTGTCCGACTTGGGAAGGATGTGACCTTCCCCCTTGAGCCCGTGCGTGGGAGCCGTAAGGCGGCAGACCCACGAGTGGGAGCAGGGGGGGCGTGTGGACAGGTCTGGACCCGAGAAGGTCCGGATCCAAGTTCGTGAACATGGGGCCCGGGTCTCGTGGACCATCATTTGGGTCCCCGGGAGTGGGTCCGAGTTCTGAACCTACTTACCCAACCTACCCAGTTGGATTGGGTTCGCGGTTCGCCCCAAACCAGACCCAACCCCTTAGTTTTGTCCCACAAAATGGATCCAGTGCCGACCCAAACCCATATCGGACCCGGACGCATCATATGGATCGTGGATCGAGTTCAAACCAAGTCTTCTACCCCCACAACTCGATCCCCGATCCAACCTATCCAAATCTGGGTCCGACGAGTAATTTAGGACTTGACCCGATTCAGATCCAATCGGGTCATTCATCTCAGTATTACACTACCCAAAACCCGCACCCTTACGAGGCCCAAGCCTTTAACCCAACCCAAATCCAGAATTCAGTACCAAACCCAATCCACTACCCCTACCCTAATCCAACCCATAACCCAGACCTATACTATCCCATTCCTACCCACCTAGAGCCCGAGACCAGGCAGCCCCATCCCCCTTACCTTGGACATCCTGTCATACCGGTGCCACAACGCCGGCCACAGATGGCTCCCGCCCATGGACCCGCCAGACCGAGGCACGTTCAGCAAGGACCGGCGCAACCAGAGCGCCGACAACAGGTCGTCGAAATTCGTCAACCCCAGCAGCCAGGCGAACAGTACCACGGAGATGAAGCAGTATGGGACGATGACACCTTCTGGCACGAGCATCCTGCAAGAATGGTGGAGACCCGACAACAGAGAGCACTAGAGCGCCCCTTCACGTATGGGGTGAAGTTGGAGCTTCCAGAGTTCGCAGGTCGATTCGATGCAGAGCAGTTCTTCGATTGGTCATATGTCGTCCAGTTCTTCTTGTACTACCACGATGTCGCTGAGCACCGTCGTGTCTCTCTAGCCTCTACTCGGTATATTTCTGGTTTTCGTCCTGCTATTTTTGACGATTTCAGTTGCATCAGAATTGAGTCATTGGATCAGGCCAATAGTTACGTCATGAATGTGGAGGAGAAACTGAAAAGGAGGCAGGAACATAGGACATCCCGTAGTGACCAGTCCGGTCAACCCAAGTCGAGTTTCCCAACCAGAGGAGCGAGCTCCCTTAGGAAAGAAGACTCAACGCCCACTCCAGAAGTCGACCCTAGTAAACCCGATCAGTCTGGACCCGCATACCACACCAGATCCAAAGGTAAGCCCACTGAGTCTATCGTTCGTTGTTTTAGGTGCTAAGGGTTAGGTCATATTGTGTCCAAGTGTCCCACCATGAGTAAGAACACCCATTTAGTAGAGGGCATTGTCGAGTCCGCATCCGATAGTGAGAGCGAGGGTGAGTCACCTGTTGAGGAAAATGACGGGATGAAAGTCGTAGAGTTTGATGGCAGCCTTGAAAATTTGTTAACCATCCGTCATGTTTTGACCACATCCCGAGAGTCGACCCCGACAAAATGGTTGCAGAATAACATTTTTAGAACCCGGTGCAACTGTGAGGGGCGCGCATGTAATGTTATCATTGATACTGGGGCGTGAGAATATGGTGTCCGAGAGTCTTGTGTCCGCCTTGAACTTAACAACAAACAAATTGTCACAACCCTATAAAATGGCGTGGTTCAAAAAAGGAAACGAGGTACCCATCACCCTGCATTGCCTAGTTCGATTCTCCATGGGGGAGCATTACCACGATTAGGTGTGGTGTGATGTGGCCCCTATGAGTGTGTGTCACATCCTTTTTGGGCATCCCTGGCAGTTTGACCGTAAGACTATTCATGACGGCCGTAGGAACACGTACACATTTGTCTTCCAGGGCCTCAAGATAGTCCTTCTTCCCACCAAGAAGCCCGGGCTTCCCCGACTTGCGAACCTATTAGACCGATCTTACCTCTTTGAGCTGCCCGAAAATTGGCACTTTTCTCCTACATTTACTGTGTATGATCTAAATGCCTACTGTGAGAACAATAAGTCGTCAGAGCCAACTTTTTCCCAACCAGGGGAGAATGATGCAAAGCCGGATGGACCCGGATCCATACAGCGTGACCCACGTAGGGGACTGGATTTGCACTCTGGGAATCAGATCCAAGCAGTGGATCCAATTCCGATATTGGTTCCGAGACATGAAGGGGAGGCTCCACCGTATACCACTGCCAGGCAAGCGCAGAGAGTATGGGTCAGATAGCTCCAGATCCAGCAACACACAGGAGCGGCATCGGGTCCGGGGTCGGACCCGATAACTGGATCCAGCCAAAGTCTTTAAAAAACCCTCTAGGGTTTCGTGCGCAGGGGAGAATATCGAAGACAAACCGTAGCTTTCTCTTTTCTATTCTTATTTTCTTTTCCCTGTTATTCCCTTTCAATAGTTTTCCATTGTTAAGCTAGGATTAGTGGTTCGTTTACAGTTCATGCAGTTGATTTCTTTTATTAAGTTGATTCTTATTGGAATAAAGAAAAGCAAGCATTCAGTTTACACCACTGAATCGGTGGTCTATTCTCTATCTCGATTTCTGTACTCTGCACACGCTGAGATCGTGGTTTCCTCTGAACCGACCCCCCCAAGTACCCAGGGAATCTGGCACCCTCACTGCATCACTCTCCCTCATGTTGAATAAGAGAGAGAGAGGCATTGTGGACATAGGTCGTTCTCACCGAACCACACTAAAATCTTTGTGTACTGTGTGCATGTGAGTGTTTTCATCCTAACGTGAGTGAGGTTTTCCTTCTTGTGTGGATCGACCTCTTAACAGTGTTTCTGCCTATCACGGGGTCGTTGATTTCTTTATTTAGTACATATTAAACACAAACCTTTGAAATAGGATCTTAGCACAGGGAACCTTTTTGAGTTTAACAATATCCTAGGAAAAACAAACGACAGCTTTAGTAGGATATAGAATAACTACTTTTAGAAAGATCCAAGACAAAATGAAGGCATATGACAGGAGAATCAGACCTATTGTAGAAAGTGCAGGCTGCTAGACTTTTAATAAGCTCTATAGATGTCATTATGCTATTTTGTTTGGCAGATGATGGTGGTTGCAATATTTGCATCAGAAATAGATGCATTAAACATTTTCAGCCGAAGCAACCACAAGAGGTGGCTGGGTCCTCTCTTCTATTTGGAGAAGAGAGCTTTACATAACCACAATCGAATCATTTCATGAAAAATCTCAAAGACCAAAAGTAATTGTGGTAAACAATAAACACGTTTGAACAAGGTGAAAAAGAAATAATTTATC
This sequence comes from Nuphar pumila, assembly GCF_984573655.1. Lineage (NCBI taxonomy): Eukaryota > Viridiplantae > Streptophyta > Magnoliopsida > Nymphaeales > Nymphaeaceae > Nuphar > Nuphar pumila. The sequence goes on along the minus strand of NC_143257.1, from coordinate 125,359,445 downwards.
TAAAAATTATTGGTGGAGGACCATGGTCCAAAAAAAAAACAATGAAACTGTAGAATATCAGTGGACTATCTAGAATCCCCTTTGTGCCTCAGATTCCACTGCACTCCACCAACACTGAGTCATCTCATATATTAGACATGTAATAATTGAATTGCTAAATGCCACTCCTCTTTGCCTGGCTGAACAAAGTGTATGCTCCAGATGATATAAGCAAGCATTTTTAGATCAGTTGGACATGTTCCAGATGCTCCCAGGTGTCTTTTGTAGCTTGAGCTCTTTTAGACTGCTGCCAAATTTTAAATCTCTATCAGATGTGCAACCAGCAGGTCATCTTGCAATTGTTTTATTTCTGCTGATTCAACCTCCTCTCACCATCTAAAATCATTAAAGATGGAAGCACCTCACTTTCACAGTTTCAAAACCCTCACCCAGTTGCCAAATTCTTCATGTGAACAACTTAGCATGAAAATTTCCTACTGCATTCAACTCTATAGCTACAACTCATAGATGTAAAAACTTGATACATCTACACCATGTGAAGAAATTTCAACTTCCTTTTAAGGATCACATAGATATTGTATTCTAGTGTGTATTTGGCCTCAAAAGATGCAACCACTGTTCTTATAATTTATTTCCACATGTAATCTTCTTAAATTAGTTGGAACAAACATAACTTCAGCCATGATACCCACAATTTCATGTTTGTAGGAACCTAATAGTTAGAGCATAACAACCCCCATTAACTGCAAAAAGAAACAACATAACAATCTAGCGCTTCATCAAATAAAATTTGAAAAAACACTGTAAAGCAACTCCACAACATAACATGATAATGCACGTATTAGCATCAATCTCATCATAAACCTAAAACCCCAATACAAATTACAAAGTGCCAAAAGCCTAACAAAAACACCTACTAGTGGTGCAAACATTCAACCGAAGGTCTGATCAATCATAAAATGGCAAGGAAATGTAGAGATGCAAAGGCATATCAAAGCGCAATACGGCACTAACAGCAGCATGATTGATAAGTATCCGCTAACTGCACGAAGATTTGTATGTAGAAACCAACTTCAGCAATTCAGAAACATTACAGAACCAATGCATCAAAAATATACCAGAGAATGAAGAATACCCATCATAATCCCAAAAACACCACGTTCATGATCAAGCCCAAAATGTATTCCATATCAAAGGGTACAATCATTTCTACCCTTAAATCCCATGGAATTTTTCAACGGTACAAAACCAACTTAAGCAAATCTTCAAAATAAGAGGACTAATCCCTAAAGTAATAAGAAACATCAAACACCATCATAAACCCAAAAAACCCAATAAAAATTGTTCAAAAATCCTTATAAAGGAGACCAATTTAAGATACCAAGTTTCAATTTATGCATGTAATCAAGTTGAAAAAGGCAAAATAAAACGGATATTGAGAAAATAAGCATATCAGAGAGAAATCCACCTCTAGACTTCATAAAAACTAATGGGTACAAAAGAATCTTGACAAAAACTCATCATTCTTATAAGACACCATCAAAAAAGAATTTGAGATTGGTGGCTGGAGGGATTACCAGAAAGGTGAGTTGAGGATCTCAACCATTGGCATCTTTTGGTGGAATCGATGAGACCAAAGATGGGATTGCATTTCAAGAGCTAAAGCGTCGGCTTTAGGCACAAAGATGGTGCCTGCCTTATATGGTGTTGCAACGCATATTCGGGGAATAGACGCGACCGGTTTGAAGACTGGGACTCAAAGGAGACCGATTCGAATTGTGCGACCGACTAGCGAGCCGCATTGACTGTATCGGACATAGGTTTCGGATAGAGTACCGACTGGCTTCAAAAATTTAAATATGATGCCGGAAGGGATGGTAAACGAGCCAAACAAACCAAACATGAGGTGTTTAAGCTTAGCTAGTTGCTGTGGCAAGTCGAGCCCATCTCAAGCTCATGATGAGCTAGAGGTGAATGAGCTGGGTTTGAGCTAGCTCGTATATATATAAGAAAAATATACATTGTTTCAAAGCTAAAAATAATAGCACTTGAACTCTGGATCTATTAAACCAAACTCGAGTTGGTCTGTTTTTAAAAAAACAAATACATTGTTTCAATGTTCAAAGCGATAAGTTTTAAAATCTAAACCTATTGCTTGCAATCTAAAGGGATAACATTCCCTCATGGTTAAAGGAGCCCCTTAGTTTAAACTCATAGGGAGAGGTTGTTTTGTCCAAATTTGACCTCATGGATGTGTTCAGAATGGACAAAATAGTAAGAGTTAACATAAAATATGTTCTTTTGAGGTTTGAAATTTTGGTACATTGTAAGCCGTTGATTTTCAACCTTCGTAAGATCAGACATATATGTCAGAAGAACATGATCCAAGGGTCAGTTTCTAGTAAACTTAATATGTGGAACACTTCTGGAGCAGATGTGCTAAAATGCTGAAAAGAGATAAAAATATTATATTTTTTTCACTTGGGGTTTCTTTCCCTCAAGGATAGCAGGCATTACCCCAAATCTAAATGCTTTAACTTTTTATTTTATATAAAGAGTAATGAGTTTGTTAGGCCCCCTTTTTAGTTAGGTCTCATTAGGCCCTTTAAAAAATCATAGTTTTAAGTATTTTTTCTCATGTTTAACACCGTAGATGTGATCTATAGGTTTTGTTTAGTGAGAAGGAACTTTTGGATCGCCAGAATCTGACCTGTATACAGGTTTTTTGGGTAATTCAAAATCAATGGCTATGAAGGTATTAGTTTTTTCCGGCTCATAAAAACATTTTTTTTGATTGAAAAATGTGATCCAAGAGTTGATTCCCACTAAATTGATAATGCTAAACACATCTAACGGTTCAGATCTATCATATAACACTTAAAACTATAGGGCAGAATGCGGCAGAACGGGAAATAGGGCCTAATATGTTCAAATTCTCTTATATAAAATATATCTATAATATATTTATTGTTACTTAATGAGCCTATACAAGACACGCGAAGCCGAACGCCTATTGTTTATGTTGAGCTTGTCAAGTCTATTTCATGAGTTTAAGTAAGCTCTTTAGGAGTTGATCACAAGCTGAACCACCAGTGGCTCATATTGTTTTCCAGCTCTACTCTCAGGTCTGTAAACAGGTTGGATCTGCACTGAATCTGGATCTGAATTTTAAGTGTTAATTCCGATTCTGAGTCCAGGTCCAACATCACATGGCATAGGGGAACCATACCTTCAATGGTAGGGATGTTAGTAGGCTGGGACTCAGGCATGTGTGGATATGGACCCAGAATGGATGAACTGATCAAATGGAGTGATCGGTTCTTCCTACCTGGGTAGGAGGGAATGGATAGGTTTAATTTCTCATTTTTTTCATGTTTTGGTTTATTTTTTCTAATATGACCTTACACATGTAATCTATATGATTATTTTATCAGGAATCGACTTTTGGATCATCCAAATATGACATGTGAGCAAGTTTACATAAGTTTAAAAATTCAACAAAATGAAGTTTTTATAAATTTCAAAGCTTATAAAATCGAACACTTTAATCAGAAAAAACACTACCCAACAGTCAATTTCCTAGTTAATAAATCATGTTGGACACATCTGTAAGGTTTGATTTGCAAAATATGGCCTAAAACATTGAAAATCAGCACTGTCCACACCGTATGGTCTAAAATATTGCCCCTTTGAAAGTGAAACTTGTCTATTTTCCCTCGTCAAAAAAAAGAAGGGTCGGCATTTTAGTAATTTGTCTCAATTTAACTGGGATTTAGCCTGAGTAAATGATCAATTGTAAGCGTAGGTCTCCTTTTACAGTTTCAGAACAACAGAGGCCCATATCAGGAAATTCAGAAACGTGACTCTTTTTGGGGTTTAGGGGAAAAAGGTGGTCCCCTAAATGGAATTTTCCTAAAATTATCTGGAAAATGTTGGTCTGATTTTTCTGTTCGTTTTTAGAATTTGAAGAGATTATTCATATGTCAATTCTGCTCTAGCAGCGCAATTTGCAAGGAAATTTTGGCAATAAGGGGATTACAAAATCATTTGTACATTTTTGTTTGGATAATTTGGAATATTGATAGTGTAAATGCAACTTTACGGTCCATTATATATAGCAAGAGAATTGCTGATGGACAAACATAGATTGCATGTACCATGTTGCGTGATCAACCCAGTATGACTTCCTATACTGATGATAAACAGTACAACAGATTGTTTCTCATGGAATGACCATGTGTATCCACTTGCTGGCTGCATTGCTCTTTGTAGCCTGGATCATGGTGCTCAGAGAGAGCAACAGTCGGCCTTAAGTGTCACCTGTGTCCATAATGATATTGTGCAAGAGGCAACAGACCAACTTGTGCTTGTCAGGTCTCCACACAACCATGTGAAGAATTCTCCAACTACCCTTTAACTGTGCCAACGCTCTCTCTGCAAACTGCCTTGCAGGCTTGTGCTTAGCATTGAAGTTCACCATTGAAGTGGAGATGTTTGTGCTCCACTGGGCAATGCTTTGGCTGCACCGTTCAAACATTCACCACTTTCACAGAGTTTGAAAAATCCTGAACACTTCAGGAGCTGAGAAACTGTCATGCTTCCTGGACAACCAGTCACAATATCCAGAAATCTCATCGTCATCCACTACCACTTGGAGAAACATACTATAGTTTCTCTCAAGGTCGCACCATTCTTCTGAGGTTTCAACTACTAGAAGGGTCATAATGATGTGAGTAGCGTCGATGGCACCACAACAATTAGGCATTCCAAAGGCTGCCTTGAAATGGGCCTTGATCCTCTACTGCATTGGCATCTGGCCACTGTAGATGGTGTTTTGCTCGCTCCTCCAAGGACTCAATGAACTACGCCATGTTACCTGAGAAACTGTTGATTGTCCAACACTAAATGCATCTCCAACAGATAACTGGGAGTCCCCTGAAGCCAACATTCACAGAGCTATAGCTACCTGTTTCTTGACACTAAGAAGCCTGCCTTCAATGTTTGAGGCCTGATGGTGGCCTTGAAATGAGATCTTCCCTCAGAAGTGAACAAATGTATTCAAATGTTTGCTTTGACACTGAAGAAATGTTTGAACCTCTCTTCCTCATCGAATATAACACCCTGCCACATGAAAAAACAATTTCAGGCTCCTTTAGATACTAAGCTTAAAAGATGCAAACAACCTAGGGCTCACGTTTAACAATGTGCAAGTTGCAGACCTCTTCAATATGATGGCACATATTAGTATTGGCATTAGTAAAGGCAAAGCTGCCAAGTCTCATCCAATTTCATGTTTTGATCAAGTTGTTAAACATAGATGAAACATATGTGAAAGTTATAACATATCTGTCCAAGTATAGACCAAGAAACACTTTATGTGAAAGTTATAACATGATTTGTACTTATGTTGCTCATGTTGGAGCCAGAAGTTCAAACAGCCTATATAGTGCCATTGGGCATATGGTGGGTATGATTTGTGATATAATATAAGCATGCATGTACTTTTGTTGGCTCGATGCGAAAGGAGCATTGTACCATGAGAAATACATCATTATATACACTTATAATGTTATGTTCACCTTCAAAGGTAAAGTGATCGTATGGGCTAAAAACACTCGAGCAACAACTGAATGGGTTTTGTACTTACAAATGGATTGCTCTAAAGGGATACTAGGATTATTGAACCCTAAATTGCTTAATGATATGAGGTACATGAAATGACAAAATCCCATAATAAGAATTTTGTAACTCATTTAGATTTATGGTATACTTTGAGAGGTAGGTGGTACAAGCCTCGAGAGACAATATTATATTTTATGTGAGCAAGGTGTTTCAATGATCTCCAGTCACTTAGAGGTTAGGAGATTGGAGCTATCAATGTGTTCTAGGTATTGCAGCTAGTTCAGGATGTACTATGAGTGAAAAGACACGCCCTTTTAAAAAGTACCCAAAATTTTGGAGTAAGAAATAGATTCAGTTCCCAAGGGCCCCTGATTTCATGTACTATGAGTTCGATCTAAGGTGCTCAACATATAGATTCAGTTCAACCCCTTATTTTGGTCCTAGTTCACATATTCAAAAAAAAAATGAATGAAAAGACACGCCCTTTTAAAAAGTTACAGAAAAACGGCAAAATTAGTCGACTGGAATAGTAGTTAGTCGACTCATAATATCATCAGTCGACTGATAAACCCTTTAGTCGACTGTTGCTAAATTTTTCAGAAAACAGACATTCTGTCCGGTCGACTGATAAAACTTTCGGTCGACTAATTTTATGATCACTCGAGTGATAAACCCTTCAGTCGACTGCTGCTAAATTTTTCCAGAAAACAGACATTATGTCCGGTCGACTAATTTTATGATCAGTCGACTGATAAACCCTTCAGTCGACTGCTGCTAAATTTTCCAGAAAACAGACATTCTGTCCGGTCGACTAATTTTATGATTAGTCGACTGATAAACCCTTTAGTCGACTGCTGCTAAATTTTTCCATAAAACACACATTCTGTCCGGTCGACTGATAAAACTTTCGGTCGACTAATTTTATGATCAGTCGACTGATAAACCCTTCAGTCGACTGCTGCTAAATTTTTCCAGAAAACAGACATTTTGTCCGGTCGACTGATAAAACTTTTGGTCGACTAATTTTATGATCAGTCGACTGATAAACCCTTCAGTCGATTGCTGCTAAATTTTTCCAGAAAACAGATATTCTGTCCGGTCGACTGATAAAACTTTCGGTCGACTAATTTTATGATCAGTCGACTGATAAACCCTTTAGTCGACTGCTGCTAAATTATTCCAGAAAATAGACATTCTGTCCGGTCGACTGATAAAATTTTCGGTCGACTAATTTTATGATCAGTCGACTGATAAAATTTTCGGTCGACTAATTTTATGATCAGTCGACTGATAAACCCTTCAATCGACTGCTGCTAAATTTTTCCAGAAAACAGACATTCTGTCCGATCGACTGATAAAACTTTTGGTCGACTAATTTTATGATCAGTCGACTGATAAACCCTTCAGTCGACTGCTGCTAAATTTTTTCAGAAAATAGACATTCTGTCCGGTCGACTGATAAAACTTTCGGTCGACTAATTTTATGATCAGTCGACTGATAAACCCTTCAGTCGACTGCTGTTAAATTTTTTCAGAAAACAGACATTCTGTCCTGTCGACTGATAAAACTTTCGGTCGACTAATTTTATGATCAGTCGACTGATAAACCCTTCAGTCGACTGTTGCTAAATTTTTCCAGAAAACAGACATTCTGTCGGGTCGACTGATAAAACTTTCGGTTGACTAATTTTATGATCAGTCGACTGATAAACCCTTTAGTCAACTGCTGCTAAATTTTTCCAGAAAACAGACATTCTGATCGGTCGACTGATAAACCCTTCAGTCGACTGCTGCTAAATTTTCCAGAAAACAGACATTATGTCCGGTCGACTGATAAAACTTTCAGTTGACTAATTTTATAAAAAATAAAGTTGTGCTTAAAAGATTTGAAGCAAAAAGGTTGGTCGACCGGTGAGTCTATGGGTCGACTAATAAACATGAAAAATTAAGTAAAGAGTTTTCTAAAATGATTTTCATGAAGGGTTCTTTTAGAGAAGTTTTTCTAATGACTTTTCTAGGTGAAATGCAATTGAAATATCTATGAAGGAAATAGTTTTGATGGTAAACTAAATATGTGATTCACATATAGACTTTAGGATTATGTCCAATACATGGAACACACATAATAAAGTTGGATATTGCCATGTTGCGGCATAACCAGTGGGGGTATGAAACGTACACTCGAGCTCATAAACAAAACTGAAAATGCCGAATGTTTAAGTACTTGACACGAAGTTGAACCAGAATTATGAGAAATTGTGGTTGGTGCCTTTGAGGCATTCGATGGGTAATGTGCATACACTAAGATCAACCTGAGTGTGGGTTGGGGTTTTGAAAATCCCCTGTGGTGCAATGACTTGCACATAAGAATAAATAAAATTAAAAATATGCACACATAACCTAAATATGGGATTCTGGGTATACCTGAAAGATGGTATATGTTACTGGTTTCCCAGGGTTCTGGGTACATCTGAAAGACTATGTATGTTACTGGATTCAAACAAAACAAGAATGAAAATTATGCACATATATAATAATTATGGGATTCTGGGTATACCTGAAAGACGGTATATGTTACTGGTTTCCCGGGATATTGGGTATACCTAAAAACGGTATATGTTACTGGTTTCCCAGGGCTCTGGGTACACCTGAAAGATGGTGTATGTTACTGGACCCATGGTCTACCTTGGAGAGGGTAGGTGGTACAAGCTTCGTGGACATTCTAGTTTTTTTGTGAGAGCTAGGCGTCTCACCCGGTCCCCAGTCCACGAAGTTAGGGGACCAGGACTACCAGTATGTCCTAGGTGGTAGATCCAAGTCTTCTGCAGAAGTACGGGGTGCATCCTAATTTTTGTTCTAGCCACTGGGGAGTTCTCTCTTGATCACTGACTGACCCTTTTGGATATCCGTACAGCTAGTCATACGGGTTATTAAATAATAGACCCCCGTATGGTCTCGGTCCGTTACGAGATCTATGCCTGTGCGTACCCACAGGGTAAGAGTAAGATCAACATTAAATAATTTAAGTTGAATGGAAACTTATTTCTGAAGAATTTTATATTGTTGATTTGACTTTAGTAAAACTTGTGGAATCTACAGCTTGTACTAATGGGGATAAATATATCTTTAGTTCAGTTAGCTTTTGCACTGTATCATGAATTAGAAAGCATAATCATCTTCTTAGAATGTTATAAACTTTTATGCTAGTTATATCTGCAATTATTGCACATATTTGTACACAGGTCACTGAGCACCACATATAAATATAATGCTTCTTACGCAGACAGGGGAGTCTGACCCTTCTGCTTTAAATGTTTTCAGGTAGCAACTAATCGGAGCATCGGGGTGTCGTTTTGGATAAAGCCAAGAGATCTCATTTATTCAGTATTTTATGTTTGAACTCTGATTAGTAGATTTACATTTCTGTTATGGGATGTAATTAATGACATTAATATTTCAATTAATGAATGGTATGTTTAGTACTTCTCTGTTTTAGCCTGTAATGCACCCGACTTGTGTTTTCCGCACTTCCGCTATTTCAAAAAAAAAATTACTCCAAAATTTTTACTATAAAAGTTGGGGCGTTACAGGATTGAGGAGGATAGGTCTAGTTTATCCCTGATCTAGATCCAAAATATGTATGGGTCTAGTCTTGACCCAGTCTAGTTTGATATTGGAGCTCTGTTTGATTCTGATTATGTTTAGATTGGGTTTGGATATGTGAACTAGGACCAAAATAAGGGGTTGAACTGAATCTATATGTTGGGCACCTTGGATCGAACTCATAGTACATGAAATCAGGGCCCCTTGGGTCAAAACGGGTGGGATCTATGCTTAGTTTGCATCCAAAACACCTGAGACTGGGTTATGGGTCTGTAATCCAGTTCTGATACTGGACTAGTTATGGGAACCGGTTCGGCTGGTTCATGCCTCTCATGGAAGGAAACCACATGTGCATTTACTAAACGAGACTGAGCAGGTGGTGGCCCTCATCCACCACCCCTCGTCTAATGAAAGCTCGGCGGATGGTGTCTGGGCAATGATGGGGAACCCCCTTCCTTCCTTTTGTAAACCCCTCTTGGATTTATTATGCAAAATTTGAAGGCCCATCATGGTTTCCTCTTTCGAGGATTCCGTTGTCCCATTCAGGTTAAGGGTTAAGCATGAACCTCATTTTTTCATGAGGTATCGTCCCTCTTTCAGGTTAAGGGTTAAGCCTGAGCCTCGTTTTTCCATGAGGTATCGTCCCCTTTCAGGTTAAGGGTTAAGCCTAAACCTCGTTCTTCCACGAGGTATCGTTCCCTTTCAGGTTAAGGGTCAAGCCTGAACCTCGTTCTTCCACGAGGTATTTGTCGTCCCATCCAGGTTAAGGGCTAAGCCTGAGCCTCATTCCAATGAGGTAAGTGGTGTTGGCATTCTCTCCGTCATGTGGGAAGGTGAGTGGTGGTGGAAAGGGGAGGGAGGGTTGAAACCCTCCTCTGAGTTTTTGCGAGACTGAACCTAGCAGCACGAGGATAGGCAGAACCTTGTCGTCATTGTTTATTGGAGTCTCCTCGTCTTGGGATAACAACTGTAGCCCTACGATAGTCAACCTCTTGAATAGGTTTTTCTTTGTCACTGTCACAAATATGATCGCATTTAATCAGCCGTTTCTTAGATGCTATGAGAGATTAACATGATGTTTCAACACCTCTAATCGTTGATTTGTTGCCCCTTGAACTTCTTTTATCCCATTCATCATCTTAGCTATCAACAAGACATCATTGCTCAATCTAAAGACAAGTGCCCTCACTGACGTCATTTCTTTTGATAGATTCCAATAATAGATCTTTGCTTTCGACTTTGATTTGTTCCATGATTTCTTTGTATTCACTTTTAGACATGGTAAACACGATCGAGACTTTGTTTTTAATACCAATTGATGTAAATCGAAAGTCCAATTTATGAGAAATTTCTAACCAGCTTTGGATTATTTAGAAAAACAGGAAATAAATCTAAAAATAGTAAGAAATTCAAGAAAATGCTGAAAATAATAGAAAATTATAAGAAATTAACAAAAAGTAGAAAATAAACCAAATAAACTAAAAATTAACAAATCTTGAATCCAACTCTAGTCTCCTCTAATCCTAGATCTTTCCTATACTTATAGAAAAAGAATCCAAATCTAAGTAAAACCAACCTATCAATTTTGATAAACATAAATTAAAAAACTTGCTAATCCTAATGAACTACTAAGTTGGAATATGAATCAATTATTTATATCTCATTCATTTCAAGAGTTTTAAGTAAAAGTAAAAGATTACTAAGACGGATCCAAATGAACCATGTAGACCCTAAATTATGTCGCTCATGTCCTGCATTAGGGACTGAGTGCCTTGATAAGGCAGGGTTTGCCAAAGAGGGTCGGCTGAGGAAGTATCGAGTTGTAAAAGGGAAGGTTGTCGATAGGTTGATTTTCAGCGTTCTCGTTTTTTATGAGCGTGAGGCTGAGCTCAATGTAGGGGTGGCAAAACCTGACACGACCCGCCAACCTGACCCGCCAACCCTCCTCTTAGGCGGGTTTGGGTTGGGCTTAAGCCAACCCGTTTAATAAACGGGTCGACCCGCCTAACCCGTTTATTAAACAGGTCGGGTTCGGGTTGGGGGTATGCCAACCCGCCAACCCGGCTGACTCGTTTAATAAACGGGTTAGGCGGGCGGGTCGACCCGCCAAGCCGCCAACCCTCCAACCTGTCTGCCAACCCTCCAACCCGCCAACCCGACCCATCAACCCGTCAACCTGACCCGCCAACCTGACCCGCGAACCTGAGAACCCGTTTACCCGACCCAACCCATTTATTAAATGGGTTGGCGGGTCGTGTCGGGTTACCCGTTTATTAAACGGGCCGGGTTCGTGTTTGCCACAGCCGACCCGTTTAATAAACGGGTCGGTTCGGGTTGAGGTATGCTGACCCGCCAACCCATCGGGTCGACCCGCCAACCCGACACGATTGCCACCCCTAGCTCAATGTGTAGCTGATGCAATGGACTTGCAACGAGAACTTTGAAGGGCAGTGCGAATAAAGGATGGGAAAGGAGTTGCGAGTTTTCATCCTGTTTGGTCTTTCATTAGTAAATAAATGTCTTCTCAATATTGGGCACGTTACCTTGTGTTGGGATGTTGCAAGTTCAAATCCCAATGGTATGATGTTTATAATTGGTGGGGTCTGCCTAAACCCAGCTTACCTATAAAAAAAAAAGGGATGGTTTCACCAAGTTAATTTACTTTCATCTATATTTTGCTTTTGAGTTGGCTTGGATTAGTATATCAGTGTTTTTTTAGGGAAGTATATTCATGGATAATCAAAATTAGGAGTTATTCATGAGAAGCAATTAAGTAATTGGTGTTGGATTTTTCTTGGCAGAAATTAGTCATGCATGGGTGGTTCCCTTGGTTGAGAGAGGGGAGGGTGGTGTATGTTCGCCCTCGATGATTCATTGAATCCCACGTCTATGTTTGGGGGGTCGAATGAGCGCCACATATTTACGCACATGGGGCTCGTATTCCCATGTATGTTGACATAACTTTGCATCGTAGTCTGGTGTTGTTGCAAAGACTTAAGTACCCTTTTCTGATATTCTTACCCTGAAATGACGGTTCGAGGAAATGACAAAAATATCCTCCATTCAAAAGTTGGGAAACTACGGTTCGAGAAAAGGGCAAAAAAGTCCTCCATCCAGAAAGCTGGTGTTGTTGCAAAGACTTAAGTACCCTTTCTTGCTATTCTTACCCTGAAACGACAGTTCGAGGTAATGACAAAAATATCTCCATTCAAAAGTTGGGAAACTACGGTTCGAGAAAAGGACAAAAAAGTCCTCTATCCAGAAAGTTTGATGTTAACTATTTAAAGTGGAGACGTTCCCTATTCATTAAACTCCTGCGCCATCTGCTGTAACAGTAGCTCCCATTGTCAACCCAAACTTTGCCTTTGTCTCCAGTTGAGGTTTCCGCCTTGTTTTTTATCCTGTTTTACAACACATTGTCGCATTCTCATGCCTGCCTTGTGTTACAAAACATTCCCGTGTCTTCTCTTCATTTTTGTTATTGTTAGGCATTATGGAAGAAAGCAATGATGCACAAACATTCCAACCAGTGCCATTTAGGCGGCGTGAGTAGATTTCCATCTCATCATGCTATCGATGAAGAAGGCATGTCGTCTTGTGTGCCATTAAGGCATTGTTTGGTTATTGCAGGTAGATCTTGTTCTTACGATGGTTGGAAACTTATCGATATTTGTAAGACGCTGGGACCTGTTGACAAGAATGCTTGTTTACAAATGCTAGGAAGGGCCTCTACCCCATCAGGTATCCTACATTCACTCATTAATTATATGCATTGTATCTCAAACCGCTGTATTAGTAACATACTCTCGACTTTGTGAGATATATTTTTGTTAGTTAATATCGATTTGTTTGCTATTATGCTCATTTTTTCCGTATCGATTTGTAATTTATTATGCAATATATTTATCGACCTTTGAGATATTATGATTTTGTATTGTCGATTTGTAAGTTATTATGCTGAACTGCCGTATCGATTTTCAATATATTATTCGATATGTATATCTATTTGTAAGATATTATATGTTTTGTAATATGTATTTCTAAGATATTTGTACACAGACTTTGAAAACGTGTGCGTGCAGAAACATATTTTCACACGCATGCGGGGGCAATTTTCGCATTTATATCGCTGCTTTGTCAGCAATTTCTATTGAACTCGCTTCACTGCCTCGTGGATATAATGAGAGCGTTATCGTCAACACACATGTACGACATGTGTCTTTTATTGGCATGGTAAGTGACAACTCGATGCTCAGTATAAGCAAATATCAAACCGCACTTGCTTTGATACTGTCATTCATTAAATCGTTTCTTTGACTTGCTTAACCTTATCGGTATCCGTTGTTATATGCATCCTGATTAAATCGTAGTAAACGTATGCGCTTGCTAACGCAAATCGATATATTGCTTACAAAATATTCCACTATCTTCTCTTCTTTTTCGTTGTTGTTAGGCATTATGGAAGAAAGCAATGATGCACAAACATTCCAACCAGTGCCATTTAGGCGGCGTGAGTAGCTTTCCATCTCATCATGCTATCGATGAGGAAGGCATGTCGTCTTGTGTGCCATTAAGGCATTGTTTGGTTATTGCAGGTAGATCTTGTTCTTACGATGGTTGGAAACTTATCGATATTTGTAAGACGCTGGGACCTGTTGACAAGAATGCTTGTTTACAAATGCTAGGAAGGGCCTCTACCCCATCAGGTATGCTACATTCACTCATTAATTATATGCATTGTATCTCAAACCGCTGTATTAGTAACATACTCCTGACTTTGTGAGATATATTTCTGTTAGTTAATATCGATTTGTTTGCTATTATGCTCATTTTTTCCGTATCGATTTATAATTTATGGTGCGATATATTTATCGACCTTTGAGATATTATGGTTTTGTATTGTCGATTTGTAAGTTATTATGCTGAACTGCCGTATCGATTTTCAAGATATTATTCGATATGTATATCTATTTGTAAGATATTATATGTTTTGTAATATGTATTTCTAAGATATTTGTACACAGACTTTGAAAACGTGTGCGTGCAGAAACACATTTTCACACGCTTGCGGTGTCGATTTTCGCCTTCAAATCGCTGCTCTGTCAGCGATTTCTATTGAACTCGCTTCACAGCCTCATGGATATAATAAGAGCATTATCGGCAACACACATGTACGACATGTGTCTTTTATTGGCATGGTAAGTGACAACTCGATGCTCAGTATAAGCAAATATCAAACCGCACTTGCTTTGATATTGTCATTCATTAAATCATTTCTTTGACTTGCTTAACCTTATTGGTATCCGTTGTTATATGCATCCTGATTAAATCATAGTAAATGTATGCGCTTGCTAACGCAAATCGATATATTGCTTACAAAACATTCCACTGTCTTCTCTTCTTTTTTGTTGTTGTTAGGCATTATGGAAGAAAGCAATAATGCACAAACATTCCAACCAGTGCCATTTAGGCGGCGTGAGTAGCTTTCCATCTCATCATGCTATCGATGAGGAAGGCATGTCGTCTTGTGTGCCATTAAGGCATTGTTTGGTTATTGCAGGTAGATCTTGTTCTTACGATGGTTGGAAACTTATCGATATTTGTAAGACACTGGGACCTGTTGACAAGAATGCTTGTTTACAAATGCTAGGAAGGGCCTCTACCCCATCAGGTATCCTATATTCACTCATTAATTATATGCATTGTATCTCAAACCGCTGTATTAGTAACATACTCCCGACTTTGTGAGATATATTTTTGTTAGTTAATATCGATTTGTTTGCTATTATGCTGCCAACACAAATTGATATATTGCTTAAAACATTATTGAGCTTATCATCAGGTTGTAATAAAGATGATGTAGCTCAATCAATTGAAAGATATGGAGAATTGAACATCTATACTAATGACGCAACTGAAGAATTGAACATCTGCACTAATGATGCACATGAAAAGAAATGTGCAGGCATTAGACCCACTCTAGACTTGAATGTTCCAGTGGAAGAAATACAATTCAATAATGAGTTAGATTACCATGACAGTATACATAATAAAAGTGTAGGCACTGGGAATGTACATGGAATTACACTTGACTTGAATGTTCCAGTAGAAGAAATGCAATTCAATAATGAGGTAGATTTTGATGTCAGTAAACATAATAAAAGTGGAGGCAGTGGGAATGTACATGGAATTACACTTGACTCTGTTCCTGTAGAAGGAATGCAGTTTAATAATGAGGAAGCTGCATATAAATTTTACAATGATTATGCCTTAAAAGTTAGCTTCGGTGTGAAAAGGTTTTCTTGGTCAAAAAATGCACAGGGTGTCTTGGTTAGAAAGACATATGTTTGTTCCAAGCAAGGTTGGAAGAAATCAGTGGGAAATCCAACAAGGAGCATGCCAGAATCAAGATGTGGATGTCAAGCGAGAATGGTTTTGAGAAGACATCCGAATGGAAAATTTGTAGTTTGTACTTTAATTAGTGATCATAATCATGATTTATCTGCATCATTTATGACTCCTATGCTAAGGTCACATTGTAAAGTAACTGTAGCGCATGCTGCAATGGCTGAAATAGCCGATAGCGCCGGCATTGCACCAAGGAAGACATACAATTTGTTTACCCACATAGATGGTGGTCGCGATAATGTGTCATTCACACCTTTGGATCTAAGAAACCACTTGAGAAGAAGAGGACAGATAACATGAAGAATGGAGAAATATGTTCTTTGGTTGATTACTTACAGAAGAAATCAAGCAATGAACATGGTTTCTTTAGTGCAATGCAAGTGGATGAAGATGGATATGTTGTGAATATGTTTTGGGCAGATTCAAAGTCAAGAGTAGATTATGAATGCTTCAATGATGTGCTTGTATTTGATACTACAGTAAAGATTAATACTGAACAGTGGCCATTTGCGCAGTTTGTCGAAGTGAACCATCACGCACAAAGTTGTATATTAGGCGGGGCATTTTTGTATGACCAGACCAAGGAAAGCTTGGAGTGGTTGTTCAGAGTATTTACACAGGCAATGAACGGGAAGCAACCTGAAGTTGTACTTACAAATGGTGATCACGCAATTGCGGCTGCAGTGCTTCATGTGTGGCCAGATGCACATCATCGCCTATGTTTGTGGCATATCTTTCAAAATGCAGCAAAGAACATAGGACACATATTTAATCAGAAGACAGGGTTTGACAAAAAGTTTACAAGGTGTGTACTTCATAGCGTAGACGAGGTCACCTTTATGTCAGATTGGGAGGAAATGATTAAGATATACGACCTTAAAGACTGTCCTTGGTTACAAAATTTATATGCAGAAAAAGAGAAGTGGGCATTGGCATATGGAAGACAATACTTTTGTGCAGGTATGATAAGCACACAAAGAGCTGAATCTATGCATGCCACGCTGAAGAAAACCTTGTATTCATGTTTAACAATGTTTCGTTTTATGGAACAATATGAATTATTTGTAGACGGTCTAAGACAGAATGAGCTTGAACAAGACGTGAAATGCTTCAATACACGACCTCTAACTTTTGGCATGAAAATATTGATGTGACCTGCAGCTCTGTATACACTAACTGTATTTGAATGGATCAAGAAAGAGGTGTTACATGTCATGAATTGCAACATAGAAGGACTCGTGCAAACCGAGAATATGCACAAATACCATATTTTATGGCAGGGCGAAAAGCATCACGATAGGCAAGAAGCACATGTCACGTACAATGTTGACAACGGAAGAGTTGAATGTTCGTGCAAAATGTATGAATTCAAAGGTATTTTATGTTGTCATGCATTAAAGGCACTCAATCAAGAGAAGATACAAGAAATACCTGAGTCTTATGTAATGCGAAGATGGAGGAGACATGCAAAGATTGAAATGCTTGTTATGGACAATGTGAGTAAATTTGGTGTTGACGAGAAGTGCCACATAGCCTCCCGTTACCAACAATTGTGTAGGTCATTTATGCATGTTGCTGATTTGGCATCGAGAAATGAAGAAGGCTATGTATGCGCGAGAAAAACGTCAATGGAATTACTTGAAAACGTGGAGTTAATTCACCTTAAGTCCGTTGCAGCGAATAAATACCAGTCGAAGATAATGGGATCGAACAGCGTAGGTGAAAATCATGTTTCGCTTGACACTCCTGAGAAGTTGCGCCGAAGCGTAAACATTATCTTCAACAAGTCAGTAGTGAACGTTGTTGATTATGATGGACATATTCATGAAGCGAAGGGTATCAAAAGAAAATCTGCCTCTGATCGCAGTCGTCGGAGGGCAAAGGGTGCACTAGAATTGGTTGGCAAGAAAAGGACTAAGAAACAACCAACCTGTAATAAAAAACAACAAAGCCCTTCGAATGAACAGGTATGTAAGACATTATATTGCTTTCCATTACGTGAAGCTTGTCAATATCTAACTCGTGCAATGTCCAACATGCAACAATACCCTATAGAAGTAACACCAAACGTTGAAACCTTCATTCCTTCCGACCAGATTTTTGGCAACGATAGCTTCAGTTTTACAAGTCTTTTGGTATGTAATCAATGTTGGGAGGAGGTTTGTATTTCTTGTGAAACTTAATGTAGTGTCTTATATTTTCTATTTCATGACAGGCTCTGATGAATTCGACAGATAGGTATGGGACACAAGAATCTCGTGTGGGCTATTAATTTAGTTGTCATGCCTCTTTGCATGACCCGATTTCCACATTGTCGGATTTGTTAAGAGTTTATAGTGATTTGTTAGTGACGACTTGCGGTCTGTGGTTGGATTTGCTTAAATCGATTTCGTATTCGCTGTATAACAATTTCTGTAGTCAGTCTGCCAGCGATTTGTAGTATCATAATCTTATGATTTGTGAGGATCGCGAGAAAGCGTTTTGTGCTGAGTCAGACATCCATTTGTGAGCCTCGGTAGATAGCGATTTGTGGCTTCTGCAGGAAGTCGATTCATGACATCACTGAATGACGATTTGTGGTTATCGTTGAATAGCGATTTGTGGCATCGCAGCACAGTGATTTGCGTGTATTGTTGGAATGTCAATCTAAGCGGGGTGAGAAGGGTTGTTCCAGTAAGCTTTTTTGGGCCATTGATCAAGGTTGTGATTCATTTTATGATCTGAGTAAGCTTTCACCTACGCAAATGAAAGCTTACTCAGATCATAAAATGAATCGCAACCTTGATCAATGCCCCAAAAAAGCTTACTTGATCATAAAATTCCCACTCAGCTTAGATTGACATTCCAACAATACCCGCAAATCACTATGCTGTGATGCCACAAATCGCTATTCAGCGATAACCACAAATCGCCATTCAGTGATGTCATGAATCGACTTCCTGCAGAAGCCACAAATCACTATCTACCGAGGCTCACAAATGGATGTCCGGCTCACAGCACAAACTATACAGCGATGGCTATAAATCGTTGTCCAGCTGACAGCACAAATCGCTTTCCCGCGATAACCATCGTATTCGCTATGCAGCGAATGCGAAGTCGACTTACGCAGCTCCAAGCGATAACCACAAATTGAAGCTCACACTTCAGGACAGTTGAATCGTCATTCAGCTGATGAGCACTACTACAAATCGTTGTCCAGCGAATACGAAGGACAACCTCAACATGATCAGGCGGCGCGCTTGGAATTCTGCTGCGGAAGTCAATAAGGAGAGAAACCAATCACAAACAGCTGTGAATTGTAACACCATAATTGTTTTTCACTTTAATCCATCACTTATAAGACCCAATGCTTTTCAGATTGCTATAGTGTAAGAATCAATATATGCAAATCGGTCGCACAAATGGTGTTAGGACTGTTTTGCTGTAAGCTTGCATTCGAGGATTGTTTACTTAATTTTTCACTAGACAAAAGGTCTCCATAATTATTACTGTTATCCCATTAAGGTAGGCCTTCTTGAAATCCAGTGGACTATGGCAATTATTCCTCTTCTTCTTCGTCTGTATTGCTCTTCTTCTTCTTCTTCGTCTGTATTGTTCGTCCTCTTCTTCTTCTTAATCCTTAAAAAAATAGACCACAGCGATAGGAGATGCGATGATTGCGGTCAACAAGCGCTATTAATGTTCGCTTTCATAAATAGAACTAGTCCACAGCGATAAGACACGTCTGTTGTTAAGAAATCGTGGTCTTTCTCACAAAGTGTGACTGAAGATCGCAATAACAGATTCTCGATTTATCTGTTGAAGAAGCCTTATAATCTTCGCCCTTAAAAAAAAAATTCCACACATATAAGAGATCGTGTTATTGCTCACCCTCCAGGAATGAAAATCACAATTACTGGTTTGCGATTTTTCTGGTAGATAAGGCCTTTTAATGTTCGCCCTTCGTAATTTAGAGTAGTCCACAACGGTAAGTGAAATATTTATTTGCGAACGAAATCAATTTATTTTAACGCACTTCATCCAAAATTATCATAATTATTGACAATGTGAAACACATAATACATATTTACAAAGAGTATTTACTTCAAATACTGTGCAGCAATTTGTCAAAAATCGCAATATTACTCGTCCTTATTCAATGAAAATCGCAAAAGAAATCAGCGATTTATTCGGTAAACAATTGCCTGTTTGTTGCTCAGAAATCGCTCATTTATAAATCTTCCTTAAAGGCAAATCACATAATAATTTTGCGATTCATGCAGTGAAAAAAGGCTTCTAATATTCCTTCAATATCGAAACACATTCAGTTACAAAAAGTATTTACTTATAATACATAGCGACCAATGGTTTGTCTTAGATACAATACATTAACATCAGCATCAACAACATCAAGCGACGTCCATTAATTGATGTGCTTTGAA
Source organism: Nuphar pumila (assembly GCF_984573655.1). Lineage (NCBI taxonomy): Eukaryota > Viridiplantae > Streptophyta > Magnoliopsida > Nymphaeales > Nymphaeaceae > Nuphar > Nuphar pumila. Next base: position 125,339,391 of record NC_143257.1, on the reverse strand, counting down.
ACAGACATCATCAACATTGTCGTCATCATCATCAGTAGCAGCAATTTATTGGAGCCCGTATATGAAAACTGGCATTGTTTGTTTGATTAATGGTGGCTTGTGAAAAGAAATTGTCATCATATAAGAATAACACGTCGCACAAGTACTGGCTGGTGTGATTATCTTCTGCTTCGAGATCGAGCAACAGACAGACCCACGGTTTCGTTATAAAACTCTAGTTCGTCAGTCAAACATGTAACCAGCTACATAGCAAATTGTGGTCGATGAGGCAGACGGAGACAACTACACGACCAGCGATGGCGAATCAGGCGTATATTGTGTACACATCGTCGCCATTTTCATGAGATTTCGTCTCTTTTATGATGTTTATGCAATTTCTGTTGTGTACTGTGTAATGTAATTTCAATATCGTTGATTGAAAATTTTGCTCATTTCAGTACAACATCCACCGAAGAACTTGGGCGAAAACTCAGTCAATCACTCCTGGAGGACATCAAACGGATGCGCCATGAATTCGCACAAGGCAACATGATCAGTAATTTTGTTCGTATGAAACCAGTAGGAGTTATCTATATACGTAAGTCATGTGTACCTACGTTAACATCATATTTGCTATAAACAGACTATATCTGATTTCGTCAATTGTATTAAAAGCAACTCCAACAGCAAAACTATAAGCATCGTCAGCCCTTATTTCATGGTATATCGGTTCCAAATATTTTTTTTTGGGGTTATTGATTAACTACAATTGATGTGTATTTTAACATTGTTGTTAACAATGTTTTGGTTTACAGACTGTCGTACGTCGTGAACCATACTCCTGTGGATTTCAAGACGGCCTACCTAACTGGGTTAACGGTAATCATTGCAGAGACCTTCTGTCAAGTGAAAAAGTAAGTAAACAAACCTCTAGTGCAAGGTTACAACACAAAATTGCTAACAGCAATTGTACGATCTATTTGCAGATATTGATTCCTACAATCTGGCAATCTGAAAAGCATTGGGTCTTATACGTGATGGATTTACATGAAAAACAACTCTGGTGTTACAATTCCTTGGATGTTGACAGTGGTTTACGGCTTGATATTTTCCATCTAGTAAGATTTCATCTATAGAAGTATCATGTCATGTACTGGGGTCATGAGTTTACTTTCATCCGCATTATTCTCAGATCGGTTTCATCAAAGTCATTTTGGGAGTCGACGTTAGCGAGTGGATCTATCGCATGGCAGACCATGCTCCTTTACAAAATAACGGCGTTGATTGTGACGTATTTATAATGAAGTACATTGAAGCGATATACAATGGTGTAGAACCTTGTTTCGACGCTGTATGCCATTTATTGCCCTCTGTTATTGGGGATTCAATGTATGTCTATTGTTGCCACATTACAGTTTTTTTTTTTGCAGGTTGATATACCTGTATTCCGCAAAAAACTCTGCGAAAATTTGACGGCCTTTCTAATTGCGGAAGAGAAAATAACTCAGCCAGCACTAAGATCTAAAAGGCAACAAACAGCGGGACCCACCACGTCAGAGTAATATCATGTTCGTCTATTGCAAGTGGATTTTAACCACAAAGTTTTGTGTAAGCAAACCTATTTACACCGAATATTACAAGTCGTTGTTGACCGCATGAATCGTATCGATGTCGACTATTATCATTCAAGGCGTAACATTACCATGCCTCTTTTTTGACAGCATACATCGCAAATTTATTTTTCGAGTTTTAGACCAGGAGGGATAGAGTTACAGCAATTTCTGAACGTCAATCATTTCTTATCGTTCTTTACTTTTATCAATTCTGAACCACGAAGGAGGAACAAATGATTTGAATAACCAAATGATTTTAATAACCAGCCCTAAATGTGTAGCAGCACTTGCTGCCTTTTTTTATTATCGCTCATCCATCCCTTAATTAGAGGAAGAGATCTGCAATAGATGCTAAAAGACCAAACGTTACACAAATCGTCACCGACAAACAACTGAGTCACAAACTTCTGAACAGCTGAATCGTATATCCTAAACCATATTTCCTGAACAACATCGTTTGAGGGTGAACATTAAACTGTAAACCGTAAACCATATATCCCGAACCCACCAACCTACACCGTATACCGGAAACGACAAAAACATCGATAAGAAAATTGCCACGGTAGCCGGTCTTAAATGATAATAGTCAACAGCGATAACGAATACTTGTTATTCCGCAATCGCAATATTCCTATCGAGGAATGAACATCGCAGAACGCGTATGCGATTTATGCGGTCAACACAGGCACGAAATCGAAGTCCGGAAATGAAAAATTGAACATCGAAAAAATAGGACTGTTGTTCATAAATCGTTTTATTTCTCATACTGGACTGAAAATCGCAAACTCGATAAGCGATGCAAGCTCTCAAAAAACATGGAAATGTGCGAACTAAAATAATAATACTCAACAGCGATAAGGAATGTTTGTTGTTTAGAAATCGCAATATTATTTGTCTTCGAAAAAAGTAAATATCGAAAAATAAGACTATTGTTCATAAATCGTTTTATTTCTCACCCTACTGGACTGAAAATCGCAAAGTCGATTAGCGATGCATGCTCTCAAAAAACATTGTTATGTGCGCCCTGAAATAATATTACTCAGCAGCGATATGGAACGTTTGTTGTTTAGAAATTGCCAAATTATTCATCATCATTGAATGAAAATCGCAATAAAAGTATGCGATTTATACGATCAGCATGCTTAAGTAATAAAATCTTGTAATTGTTAAAAGATTTGCGCTCAACCCGCGTGATTGACAATCAAAGTAGTAGATAGTGATGTATGCAATCAACATAGGCTTGTAATGTTCGAAATGATAAAAGTCAACATCGAAAAGAAGATAAATCGTGGCCTTTCTCACAAACCGTAACTGAAAATCGCATCAACGGATTTGCGATTAGTTTGCTGAACAAGCCTTATAATCTTCGCCCTTTGAAAAAAAAAACCACAGCTATAAGAGATGTTTGATGTACAGGATCATGGTATTGTTTACCTTCCAGGTGTGAACATTACAATAAGTGATCTTAGAAAATTGCGATGGAAAAAGGGCTTTTAATGTTCGCCATTCGTAAAGTATACCATAAACAGTAAACCTTAAACCCGAAACCCTAACTCAAAAACCTAAACCCTAAACCCTAACTATATAACCTAAACACTAAACCATACACTAAACCATAAACCCTAAGACATAAAGCCGAAAACCTGAACCATAAACCCCGAGCCGTAGACCCTAAACCCAAAACCATAAGTCTGAAACCCTCTAACCTATACCCTAAACCATAATCCTTAAATTTCGTTAGATATCGCTGCATTGCTCAATGATAAATATTAGAGATTTGCGATGTATGCATTCAAAAATGGCTGGCCAGGTTCGACCGTTTTAAATGATAATAATCAACAATGGTAAGGAATGTTTGTTATTCCGATATCGGAATATCCTTGTCATCACTGAACAAACATCGCACAACGCATATGCGATTTATGCGGTCAACACAGGCATGTAATCGACGTTCGGAAATGAAAAAAGGAAACATTGATATAAAATGATTGTTATTCACAAATCGTTGTATTGCTCCACCTCCTGTAATGAAAATCGCAAACTCGATTAGCGATGAATGCTCTAAAAAAAGATGATAATGTTCACCACAAAATCACAATAGTCAACAGCTATAAGGAACGTTTGTTGTTCACAAATCGCAATATTTTTCGCTGTCATTTAACATAAATCGCAAGAAACATATGCGATTTATACGGTCAGCATACGCAAGTAATGAAATCTTGTAATTGATAAAAGATGTGCGCTCAACCTGCGTGATTGAAAATACTAAGCCGTAAAACTAAAGCGATCGATTCACGAACAAGTCGTTTACGCAAGAATTGTTGATTTTTCGGTTCCTTATTCATGAAGCAAATTAAGACACATCTATAAAGTGTGTGATATGTCATTCATATATAAATGAAACGTCCTATCACCCTACGCCAGTTTTCAAATCATTACACCAGTTGTTAGAAACAGCGATCAAATCTCAAATAAAATACACTCCGCATTAATGAAATTAAACAATGTCATTTCATATAGCTGTATACAAAACTAATGAAAGCGATGGGACATATCTTGTGGGTTTGATTATAGACAGGACTTCGTCCACAACTACACACCCATCACTCCCTTAACAAGGATGCATGAATCGCTAACATATCATTTCCAAACGTCGATTACATGACTGAGTTGACCGCATAAGTCGCAGATTAGTTTTGCGAATTGAAATCAATGTCGATGAGAAAAGTCCGGATTGTTGAAAAACATACGTTCCTTAGCGCTTATGACTCTTATCGCTTATTATAAAAGAATCGCTCATTTACTGATCTACCGTAATTGTAAATCGCAGAACGCGTATGCGATTTATGCGGTCAACACTGGAACGTAATCGAAGTGCAGAAAATGAAAAAAGTAAACATCGACATTGAATGCAAATATTTCTCTCCCTCCTGGAACAATTACTGGTTTGCTGGTCAGAGATCGCTCATTTACTGATCTACCATAACTGCAAATCGCAGAACACATATGCGATTTATGCATTCAACAATTGCAGGTTTGCTGGTCAGAGATCGCTCATTTACTGATCTACCGTAACTGCAAATTGCAGAACTCATGTGCGATTTATTCGGTCAACACTGGCACGTAATCGAAGTACAGAAAATGAAAAAAGTAAACATCGATAATAAAGGATTTATTTCTCTCCTATCTCTTACAATTGCTGGTTTGCTGGTCAGAGATCGCTCATTTACCGATCTACCGTAACTGCAAATCGCAGAACGCATATGCGATTTATGCGTTCAACAATTGCTGGTTTGCTAGTTAGAGATCGCTCATTTACTGATCTACCGTAACTGCAAATCGCAGAACTCATATGCGATTTATTCGGTCAACACTGGCACGTAATCAAAGTGCAGAAAATGAAAAAAGTAAACATCGATAATAAAGGATTTATTTCTCTCCTATCTCTTACAATTGCTGGTTTGCTGGTCAGAGATCATTCATTTACTGATCTGCCGTAACTGCACATCGCAGAACGCATATGCGATTTATGCATTCAATAATTGCTGGTTTGCTGGTCAGAGATCGCTCATTTACTGATCTACCATAACTGCAAATCGCAGAACTCATATGCGATTTATTCGGTCAACACTGGCACGTAATCGAAGTGCAGAAAATGAAAAAAGTAAACATCGATAATAAAGGATTTACTTCTCTCCTATCTCTTATAATTGCTGATTTGCTGGTCAGAGATCGCTCATTTACCGATCTACCGTAACTGCAAATCGCAGAACGCATATGCGATTTATGCATTCAACAATTGCTGGTTTGCTGGTCAGAGATCGCTCATTTACTGATCTATCGTAACTGCAAATCGCAGAACTCATATGCAATTTATTCGGTCAACACTGGCACGTAATCGAAGTGCAGAAAATGAAAAAAGTAAACATCAATAATAAAGGATTTATTTCTCTCCTATCTCTTATAATTGTTGGTTTGCTGGTCAGAGATCGCTCATTTACTGATCTACCGTAACTGCAAATCGCAGAACGCATATGCGATTTATGCGTTCAACAATTGCTAGTTTGCTGGTCAGAGATTGCTCATTTACCGATCTACCATAACTGCAAATCGCAGAACGAATATGCGATTTATGCGTTCAACAATTGCTGGTTTGCTGGTCAGAGATCGCTCATTTACTGATCTACCGTAACTGCAAATCGCAGAACGCATATGCGATTTATGCGGTCAACACTGGCACGTAATCGAAGTGCAGAAAATGAAAAAAGTAAACATCGATAATGAATGATTTATTTCTCTCCCTCCTGGAACAATTGCTGGTTTGCTGGTCAGAGATCGCTCATTTTCTGATCTACCGTAACTGCAAATCGCAGAACACATATGCGATTTATGCGGTCAACACTGGCACGTAATCGAAGTGCAGAAAATGAAAAAGTAAACATCGATAATAAAGTATTTACAGGATCATGGTATCACTCAACATACAGGAATGAACATCACAATAATTAATTTTCGAAGTTTCCTGTAGAAAAGGGCTTTTAATGTTCGCCTTTCGTAATTTATACCATAAACCATAAACCATAAACCATAAACCAAAAATTATAATCCATAAACCATATAACCTAATAACTAAACCCTAAAACCCAAACCATAAACCATAAATCTGAAACCATGAACCGTAAAACCCTAATGCCTAAACCATAAAACCGTAAACCATAAACCCAAAACCCTTGTAAACTAAACCCTAAAAGTCAACATCATAAGAAGTTTTTGATCCGCGAAAATCGCTGTATTGATCAACCTACGAGAATGAAAATCGCCGTTTATACGATCGATTCTCGAACAAATTGTTTATGCAGGAATTGTCGGTTTGTCGGTTCCTTATTCACGAAGCAGAGTGGAACACATCTTTAACATGTGTGGTGTCATTCATATATAAATGAAACGTCCTTACGGCAGTTTTCAAATACATATGCAGTTTTAAAAAACAGCGAGCAAATTTCAAATTAAATATAATGCCCATTAATGAAATTAAACAATGTCATTTCATATCATACAACTGTATAGAAAACTAATCAAAGCGATTAACAAAATCCATCACAGAAAATGATACATTGCTGACTGCTTCGCTATTTTCGATTTTAATTCATGGAGATTGAGCAATTGAACGATTTCTAAGCATCAAGCGTCTCTTATAGCTATGCACTATTTTCATTCACGATGGGCGATCATAACATCGCCTTGTCTGCAGCATAATTCGGCCAAATATATTACGATTTTCATTCTCGTGAGTTCAGCAAAACAACGATTTCTCAGCAACAAACCTTATCGATAATTACCTAGTCATTTGCTAAGGGCGAACATTACATGCCTTTGTTCATCACATAAATCGCTAGCCTATTTCCGCGATTTTCATTCACGGAGTGTCAGTTATACAAAGATTTAGGTACAGCATACAACTGTTATCTTTGTGCAGTATTTTTAATTACTGAAGAGCAGCATTACTAGCCTTGGTTCAACGCATACAACACAAAACTATTTGTCATTCCGATTTAATTTTTGTAGATGAAGCAGTACAACGATTTACAAGCATGTTTATTAAATTTCAATTTTTATTTCAACCAAGACAGATTTACAAAAATTGTATAGTCTTGCAAAAATTGCCTACGGAAAGTGTTGTAGACGATATCCTTCGTCTGTTAGAAATCTATTTACATCCTTTTAATCTTGTCTGGATCGTGCTGTTCGTTTCCTTGTAAGTACTCTTGTTGGCTGATTATTTTTTGTCAGACGACTTTTTAAACTCAATCAAATTTTGGCATAGTTCGTTGCGTATTTCCGGTATATCTTCCTGCAACAAAAAATTGTAATGTGAAACCAATATATAAAAGGATTCCCCAAGAACTGCGGATACAAAGATCATACAGCTCCGAAACAAGGTTCTTCTCCATTGTATATTGCTTCAATATGCTTTATTACGAATATGCCACAATCGACCCCATTAGTTTGTAAAGGAGCATCTTCATCACAGAGCAACATCCACTCAGCAATGTCGACACTCATACCGTCTTTTAGGAATCCCGCCTGTGATAAATGGAGAATATATTAAAATCAGGTCAACCGCAAAAAGATACGGTACACCTACGAGCAGAAGCTTACCAAATAAATAACGTCACGTTCTACACCAATGTGATTGTCCAATGAGTTGTAGCACCATAGTTGTTTTTCCAGTAAATTCATCTCGTATAAGACCCAATGTTCGAGAGTTTGCCACAGTGTAGGAAGTAAAATCTGCGAATCAACACAATATTTTATCAATCGATAGTCATATCGTGATGGGGAAGTTAGGAAACAACCTAGGAGAAGAGGTTTGTTCACTTACCTTTTCAAAATTCCATAAGTCTCCGCAGTGATCATCGTTATTCCAACATGGCAGTGCATCTAGGAATCCACTGCTGTATGGCTTTCGCCGGACGTACGTCTGTTGAACGAAATATATATGTTTAACCACCAAGAAACATGAGTAATTCATAAAAGCAAATAAAACAATAGCAGAACAGGTATACCATGAAATAAGGGGTGATGATGCGTACGGTATTGGTTGTTGCGTTGCTTTGTTATAGTTGACGAAATCAGACATTGTCTGGTTGAAAAAATTTGCGAACTTGTTAACATACAAACCGATGACCTGGAAAATGATAGTGGTTACATACGTACAAAATTACTGATCGTGTGCCCTTCTGCAAATTCATCTTGCATCTGATGGATGTTCTCTTCAAACTCTTTAGAGCGTTGTCGCCGAATGTTTTTTGTGGATGATGCACTAACATGAGCATAGTATTCGAAAATCAACATTGTAATAGTTTTCTACAGTAAACAACATAAATCGAATACACGACATAAAAAGGCATATATTGCCTAAACAGGTCATGAGGTTCAAAAAATATACCACTTAAGCGCTATTATTGGTCCTGTAGATATGGTATTCTTCTTCTTCGTCGACGCTGACTGTGTATCTATCGTCTTCTTCTTTGGCGCCATCCCTGGTCGTAAAGAAATTGTCGTCGACTACGAAGATATCGATGACCCCTTTGCGCCGCAGCTACGGAATCGACTTGTCAGGCATATATAAAGGAAACGTCGTTTCACATACCGCCCTCTTTCAAAAACCGCGCACAAATTAATTGATTGTGTTCTAAATAAAGACAAAAACGTCGTTTCGACTGCATATTATAACAAAAGTTACGTTGGAGATTGACCCGACCCGACCCAAACCGTTGTCCGGGTATGTATAATCTTTGATGATTATTGTATTGACTATCATCTATGGATACCTCGATATATTAAAGAAACATACGTTCCTTATGTGATATTGCGATTGTGCTATGCTATTGTCAGTAAATAACGACGAGTTATATTGCGATTGTGTTGTGCGATTGTAATTAAATAACGACGAGTTATATTGCGATTTGTGAGGAATAATTACTCGTCGTCAGGAGCTATTTTCTTTCAAGGAAGGAGGGCAATACAGCGATCGCTGAACATTAGTCATTGGTAGATTGATCTGCCTTCTTTCGTTCCCAGTCACTAGCAAAGGCTGATGATGAAGATGACGATAATGTTGATGATGTCTGTTTCGAAGCACATCACTATATGAACTTTGGTTGATGTTGTTGATGATGATGTTAATGTATTGTATCTAAGCCAAACCATTGGTCATTATTTATTGTAACTAAATACTCTTTGTAACTGAATGTGTTTGGAGGGGCAAATATTAGAAGCCTTTCTTTAACGCATGAATCGCAAAAAAATTATGCGATTTGTAGTTACGGTAGATCAGTAAATGAGCGATTTCTGAGCAGCAAACAAGCAATTGTTAACCGCATACATTGCCTATGTGTTTTGCGATGTTCATATAATGACGCCAGAGCAATATTGCGATTTGTGAACCACAATTATTCCTTTCGCTGATGAATATTATCATTTTAGACGGGCGAACGTGTACAACGATTGTTGACAAAATACATTGCAATCACGGAGGTTGAGCTTCAATAGTCATTGTTGACATCATAAATCGCATATTTGTTTTGCGATTTTCATTTAAAGACGACGAGTAATATTGCGATTTCTGATCCACAAACGTTCGTTGTCGCTGCTGAATATTATCATTTAAGACGGGCGAACGTGTTCAGCCAATGTTGACAATATACATTGCATTCACGGAGGTCCCGCAATATTATAGCTGACGACTTTAATCGCTTACGTACAACGACCATTAAAGGCCTTTGCTGTCCCGATGAATCGCAATCCACATTTTGCGGTTTTCCAACAAGGAGGTTCACAAATGCCACGATTTATGAACAACAAACATCTATTATCGATTAAAGGTAATATTCTAGGAGGTTGAGCAATACGGCAATTTCGGAACGTCAAAATTTTATTAATGATGACGTCAGTTTTGAAGGGCGAATATTAGAAGCCGTTGGAGGTTGTCATCGGATAAAGCGATTTGAATTTTCTGATGATCATAAATAGCGATTTCTGAGCAGCAAACTTTTGTTATCTCTCTTGACTGTTGTCATTTAAGACGTCAGAACTTGTTCAACCACGGCTCACAGCATACATTGGAAATCCATTTTTGCGATTTTCTTCAGAGAAGGAGAGAAATTTAGCGATTGATGAACAACAATGATCTCTTCAATCGATGTTGGCCTTAATCATTTCCTAACGTCGATTACGGGCCCTTGTGGACCGAATAAATCACATATTTTTTCTGCGATTTTCATTCAATATCAATGGGTTAGAATGCGATTTGTGAACAACAAACATTTCTTTTCGCCGTTTACTAGTATCACTTGGGACTGGCGAACTTGTTCAGCCCTTGTTGACTGCATACATCAAAAATCTCATTTGATATTTTTTTCAAGGATCGCTGAATATCATAAATTTCTTATAGCTGACGACTTTAATCGCTTACGTACAACGACCATTAAAGACCTTTGCTGTCTCGATGAATCGCAATCCACATTTTGCAGTTTTCCACCAAGGAGGTTCAGAAATGCCATGATTTATGAACAACAAACATCTATTATCGATTAAAGGTAATTTATTTATGAGGGGCGAACAATAAACGCATTTGTTTGCTGCGAACAATGATATTCCAAACTGCGATTTTAATTTACATAGGTTCTGCTTTACTACAGTTTTCAAGATTTAAATCTTTTGTATAGTTTTACAAGATTTGCATACAAATATTGGTTTACAGACTATAAAAAATTTGTTAGAAAACTATGTACATCATATTAATCCGGGATGGATGAACACTTACCGTTAACTTATATTCTATGGATCTCTTTGTAGAGATCCATAGACGAAACATGTCTGTTAGATGTAATAAAAAAGAATTGAACAATTAAAGAAACATGTCTGTTAGATGTAATAAAAAAGAATTGAACAATTAAAGAATGTCACGTTACGACAATTACTTATAGAATTACAACAAATAATTATAGTGATAAAAAGAATAGTTAGGGTTTATTCCGTGCCACTTGATGAATCAAATGAAATAAGATAGAGAGCTCATCCCTTTCTTTTTCTTTGTGGACTGTCTATCTTCGGTGGCCTCTTGGTACCGTCCATCTTATTAAAAAAACTGGTCATCATATCTACCAGTGAGTTCAATTGTATACCCATATTGTTTACATCCATCCGTAATTTCTTATTCTCCCTCTCCATCAGTTCGAACCTGGCGGCGGAGACAACGTTCTCTTTTCTAAGATGTGTTCGCTCTTCATCGCGATTTGTTAATGAGGGAATCGTTGATGTAGACGGCGGGGGACGACGGACGGGATGCTGGGATGCAACATGAACGCGGGCAGTTGGGAGGCATGGGTTCCCAATTTTCTCAATCTCCAGATTTCTTCGCATAGGTTCTCAATACCTTTGGAAATAAAAGGGATCAAATTGTCGTCCTTTATAATCATACGCTACGGCAGGGACACCTCTTGTGTTCCAAATTAATAATTTGTCCCTGTAGCGTTCGTGCCAATTCACGTTCCTGCCTCCACCACTATTCATCTTCCTTCTTACTTCCAAAGGCTTCTTTGGGATAGACTGCCCCAACCCAGATTGTAGGAGAACTCGACTACCATGCTGCAACTCGGCTTCAAAATTACAAAACAGCCACATATCGCGGTTACACAATCTAGCAGCCTCGACAACAACGTCTTGGTCATCGTCCTCCCCATCTCCATACGGTCTCCACAAAACCTATATGCAATTGTAATTCTTTTTAATAACGAGTGAAAAATATATTATAATTTACTTAATGCTATGGCGACAACGATTTGTACTAAGGAAGACAAAATCCTACAACGATGATTACTTAAAACTGCTAAAAATTTCAACGATTTATAATACTGAATGATAAATGCTGAACCGATTGTACGCAATTTTAGAACGTTTACCTTATTTAGTTGCAGCCCATCCAAAATGGACTTAGCGTTATGAAATGTGACGTTTATTCTAGCCCAGCGACCGATCTTTGGAAAACCACAAATCGCAGGGCCACAATGGGATAATATGTTCCAACGCCCAAGCCTAAAAAAAATAATACGTTAGTAACACTACAACATTCAATGAGTTTAGTCTACAAGTATTAAGTATGTAAACAAATACCTGAACAAATGGCCAAAATCCCTCAACTGTTTTGGTACCCTTACTCACACGGTAGAGTTGACTGTAGTGTGAGAGCATAGCGGCACCCCATGCATAGCTGTCGACTTCATCTAAGTCTTCCAGGTACTGCAGCCACATGTAACTTATTCTAGAACTAGAACAATCGGAAAATAAAGTAAGAGCAAAAAAAATAAAGAATGAAGTCGCGCAACTCTTGGTCAGCTCTTTCAGATGCACAAGTAGCGGAGCGGCCTTCCCATTTATTACGAAAATATGAGACTTTCATTGATGTGAAATTGATTCCACCAGAAATACATTGACTCCATTCTTCCATCGGCATTCCTAGAAGAGTCGTGCATTTTTTCCTTGCGTTATAGTTTGAATCACGTAATAGGACTGCAGTGCCATGGCACTTAAGGCCAGTGATCCTTGCCACATCTTCTAGGGTCATGGTGATCTCAAAAGAATCAAACTGGAATGTGTTCGTCTTATCATTCCACTTATTTACCAGGTTGGTCATGGTGTTCCAGCATGTTTCAAAATAATGTTGGTCCAGAATGCCACCGAAGTGCATATTTCGTAATCGGTCCTTCTGATATGCAGTAAGCTGACCATACCACGACAGAACTACAGGCCACTGACACCGACCGCCGAGCTTTTGACCTGATGCTTTACTTCTCTTATGAGCTCCCTGTAACACACAATAACATATTACTCGTACCAATTGTAAATTAGACTCATTTGTACTTATAAATAATATTCTACTAATCGCTATAAATAATATCGGTTGCACACACACTATCACAGTAATCGCTATACATATTAATACCTATCACAGTAATCGCTATACAAAAATCGCTAAACGTAGAATTAAATCTTCACAGACAAGACAGATTTATTTACCTTGGTCGCACTTTTCTCCTTTTCAACCAATCCCTCCAACCTAGGCCTTTCGGGTTCGTCCCCTTCCTCCCACTGCATTTTCACTTCTACCGTCCCTAGCTCCATCACCGATATCATCTGATTTTCTATTTTTTCTGTCCTTTGCCTTTCCTTCTCTTCCTCCTCCTCCTTCCTTTGCCTTTTATTCTCCTCCTCCTTCCTTTGCCTTTCCTTCTCTTCTTCCTCCTCTTCCTTCCTTTGCCTTTCCTTCTCTTCCTCCTCCTTCCTTTGCCTTTCCTTCTCTTCCTCCTCCTCCGCCTCCTTCCTTTCTCTTTCCTTCTTTTCCTCTTCCTCATTCTCCTTCCTTTCTCTTTCCTTCTTTTCCTCGGCCTCCTTCTCCTTCCGCCGCCTTTCTTCCTCTTGCTTATGTTGTTTCCTTCTTTCCTCCACTTCCTCCTCCTACTTCTTCCTTTCTCTTTCCTTTTCTTCCTCCTCCTCCTTCTCCTTCCTTTCTCTTTCCTTCTTTTCCTTATCCTCCTTCTCCTTCTGTCGACTTTCCTTCTCTTCCTCAAACTCCTTCTCCTTCCTTTGCCTTTCATTCTCTTCCTCAAACTGCTTCTCCCGCCTTCGCCTTTCCTTTTCTTCCTCCTTCTTATTCAATTGCCTTTGCCTCTCCTCCGCCTCCTTCATTTGCTTTACCCTCATTCGCATAGCTTTATGCTCATTCAACAGCTTTCGCGATTCCGTCTTAGCCTCCTCCATTAGAATCTTCAATTGCCTTTCGCTCTCCTCCTTATTCTTTTTGTGCCTTTCCCTCTCCTCTGCCTTCTTCCTTTGCCTTTTCTTTTCATTCTCCTCCTTATTTCTTTGCTTTGACTTCGCTTGGTCATCCTTCTTCTGCATCTTTAGTTCTTCAGCATTCTTTCTTTGGTCCGCAACCTCAATATCTGATGGATGATCCTCCGCATGATACAATTCTAACGCTTTTTCCCTGTTTTTATCATTCTCAATCTTAAGTATATTTTGATACATTTCAAAAGGCTCAGATAGATGGAACTGGCAGAGCACTTCTCTAATACACAACCCATAGAATGACAGGGTATTTCTTCTCTGATGAGCTGCAGACATTGTTAACCTGCACAACACATTAATAATACAAATTATCCAATTTGTTAAACGATAATCATGATTATAAATCGTCGTAATATTTGGCTTCATAAGTAAACATCGTTATAAGATTTAACAAACTTATGTACAAATCGAGATACCTTCATAAATACACATCGCTATTTCGTTGAATGTATAAACATCGTTGTAAGATTTAACAAACTTATGTATAAATCGAGGTACCTTCGTAAATACAAATCGCTATTGCGTTGAATGTATAAACATCGTTGTAGGATTTAACAAACTTATGTACAAATTGAGGTACCTTCATAAATACACATCCCTATTGCGTTGAATGTATAAACATCGTTGTAAGATTTAACAAACTTATGTACAAATCGAGGTACCTTCGTAAATACACATCGTTATTGCGTTGAATGTATAAACATCGTTGTAGGATTTAACAAACTTATGTACAAATCGAGGTACCTTCATAAATACACATCGCTATTGCGTTGAATGTATAAATTGTCGCAGATTCAAACTTACAAATCGTTGTATAAATCGCAAGATTCAGATTGCATAACGAAACCTTACACGAAACTCACCAAAACGATATAAGACGGAAAATGATGCTCTGGCGGTAGCATAAGAAAGCAAAGGCTGCTCCGGAGGCAACGGATGATCCGGCGACAACAGCAGAAGGCAAAGGATGCTTCGACAACAGAAGATTGTTTGGACTATTTAAATCCTACAGATAAAGCTTCCTGCATACGCAAACTTTGATGAAAATTTTGGCGTCATCACGATGGAGGGCAGTTTTATCCTTTTCACGAACCGCCGATTATGGAGGGCATTTATGTTCGTTCCGGGAAGAGGAAGAGAATTCACGAACCGCCGATTATGGAGGGCATTTATGTTCGTTTCGAGAAGAGGAAGAGAATTCACGAACCGCCGATTATGGAGGGCATTTATGACCGTTTCGAGAAGAAGGAAGAGAATGGCGATAAAGGGTACTTAAGTCTTTGCAGGGGCACCAAATTCCGATGCTATATGATGTGGACATACATGGGGGGATACTAGCCGGGCTAGATCTTATAAGTGGCGCTCATTGGAACCCCGAACATGAGATGCAGGTACCGGTCCTGTTAGGGGGGGCATATAACCTGCTTCGTTGAGAGAGAGAGAGAGAGAGAGAGAGAGAGAGAGAGAGAGAGAGGACGTATGGCGTTGAGATTTGAGGATTTTGGTTTCTATTTCCACTTTTGAGATTTGGGGAGGCCCGATCAGATGCAATTACACTGCACAAAAAGTGCAATGTGCCACTGCAGTTGATCACCCTCCATCTGCTGTTGAGCCTCGCAAATTCCTAGCAAATACAACATTATCAATTTAATAAGAGACCCTTGCTACAACGTCGAGTTCTTGTTGGATCGGGGAGCTTGGATCGACGCCGTCGATGACACCGGCCACACGCCGCTTGACCTCACTGCGAAGGTTCGCCGCAGAGGTCCTCCGTCTCTGGCCGGCCATGGTGGCGTTGGAGGACGCATGTACAGAGACCCCTCTGCACGAAGCATGCCGGCAAGGGTGAGAACGCGAAACCGGAGGGTGTTGCAATTCCATAGATTGCAGCGCTGGGAATCTCGACATCGTGAGGCTTCTGCTGAAGGAGACGAGAGGGGGAGGAGCTGCTTTTGCGTCGCGAGGTGGTGGCCCTCCGGTGAAGGGCAATGAAGCTATCGGCGAGCGGCGAGGCAGCAGAGTGCAGAGGAGGTGGTGGAGTCCCCTCCATCGGATGGGCGAGCACTGCGTCTGCCGGACAGTTGCCGGAACCCCCGGCGGCAGTCACACAACATCGGAAGAAGAGGGAACTGAAAAAAAGAAAAAGGAAAACAAAAGAGAGTTAGGGTTTCACGAAAAATCGAGAAACCTTAGTTTTATTTTCTTTTCATATTCAGTCCTTATTTTATTTTAATATTATATTTTAAGGTCTTTGGTTTTTTATAATTTGAGGATTTTTTCAAAACTACTCTTAACTTTTTTACATTTTTTTAAAAGCACCTATAATTTTATGTTTAACTCAAAAAATTTTGTTTAGTGTTCTGATTTGATATTTTTGCTGCTTTTTGACTTTTTTTATTTTATAGAAAAACATCTTCTATTTTGTTGAATACCTCAAGTTTAGATCTATTATTTGGATCATGAATTATTTTCATGAATTTGATATTTGATTAAAGTAATATCTATAAAAATTAATTAGATATATTAATTTTTTGTGATAAAAAAAATCATAGTTGATTTATTTTTTGAATTCTAGTATTGGATTTAAAGTTGGATCCAAATATTAGATCTAAAATATAAAACTTTGTATTAAATCTAAAGTTTATCATTGGATCTTATAAGAGAATCCAATGACCCGCAGTAGTGGGCCACGTACAAAAAAAGCATGTCCTTTGGTTTTTCTAACTTCTTCCTATTCTATCCTCACGCACAACGCACCATGGACCTTTGGAAATGTGTTGTCGGTGCTTTTTTTTAATCCTTTGGCCTATTAATAAAAAGGCACCGTACTGACGAACAAGTAGACTCTTAATTAGTCGACCAGCCCTGTGAGAGCAAGGCTGTCACTGACCTCATCTTCCCAAGCGAGGTGAATGATCACGTGGTAGGGATGACCGGTTATATTAAATATGACTCGGTTTGGCCTAAGTCCTTATAATACAGTTCAATGCTCTCTCTCTCTCTCTCACACACACACAGACAATGGAGGAGAGAAAGGAACTCACAATTACACTCAGACCATTTGAACTCACAGACCAGCTGGACGACCTCATGGAGTGGGCTGCTGACGACCGTGTGGCCGAGTGGTGTAGATGGGATTCACTTGTGTCTAGGGATGATGCTCAATCATACTTACAACACTCCCTCATCTCTCACCCTTGGGCGAGGGCCATATGCCTTGATGGCCGTCCGATATCGGTCAAGTAACCTTCAAGGTGGGCTTGGACCACGATGTGATACTCTTACTGTAATTTGATGAACCTCTCTCTCTCTCTCTATATATATATATATATATTGATTTTTTGTTTTTGAGATTTTCAATTTTGTTGAATTTGTTGTGATACAATCATGATAAATTCTGCTTGTTAAACAAGCTGAACGAACTGAACAGGGCATGTTCAAGCTCGGCTCTCTTAGCAGTGAACCTAGTTTGTGACTTGGTTCGTGCTTGTGTTTAGTAGAGCCAACTTCGAGCCCGGCTCATTTCTGAATGAGACAAGCTAAAGCCAGTCGCATGTAAAAAATTTCGTGTTATTTATACATGAAATATGCATATCCTTTTTAAAGAAATCTGTAGTTTCCAAACCTTTTATCTACCAAACTGTCTCAGACCTCTTTAAAAAACATTTGTGCATGGGTTTTTTTTTGCTTAGTCCAAGCATGTTAATGCATTTTTCATTGTTTATGTACTAAAAACCATCTTTTGAATCAAATCAATTTAACAAAAATTAATTAATGATTTTTAGTGAATCAAGTTTTCGGTGCAATATGTACTGTTTTATTTGTTTAGGTAAAAACACATCTAGACATAAAAAATGCCTAAACAAATACAATTTTCTAATAAATAAGGCATAGAGATCACATCTACGATTTTGGATTAAAAAAAAACATATTTAAATATATTTTTTTAAAGGGATCTGAGATAGTACGAGAGATAAGTTGTTTGGAAGCTACATAATTTTATTATTTATATATTACACTTAATATATATTTCGTCCCATATTTGTCTTCCACTTGGGGGCGTTTGCATCACACGGAAGGAGGCTCCACACCGCAATCCGTGCGGAGCTCT
Source organism: Nuphar pumila (assembly GCF_984573655.1). Classification (NCBI taxonomy): domain Eukaryota; kingdom Viridiplantae; phylum Streptophyta; class Magnoliopsida; order Nymphaeales; family Nymphaeaceae; genus Nuphar; species Nuphar pumila. The sequence continues at coordinate 125,321,277 of NC_143257.1, read as the reverse complement.
CACAACATATGCCCATATATAGGTTGAATAATTGGGTTTGTGATATTTAATCTGATAAAAATGGGTAAATGACTTCAGTATGTAAAGGAGTCTGGTTGGCCTCGATTCTGACTCGGATCCAACCACATATGTTTACTTAATTTTGGATCTGCATTAGATAAGAATCCAACATGTATGTTATGAATCCAAACTGGATTTGGGTTAAATAGCTCCCATATAGAAAAAAATGTGTAGGATCTGGTTCTGACTTGAGCCCCCTAATTCCGGTCGATATTGGCCAGGCCCCTCAAAGGAACATGTTTGGAGCAGATATCCGACCCACTTGAACCACTGGGCAGATTCTTTAAGCAGCATTGGATCTCATTAAGACTAGGGGTGGGCAATGGGCAAGCTTACCCAGTCCACTATATGGGCCGAGTTTGGGTCAAGGTTTTATGCCCTAATCCGTTAGCTACACGGCCAAATCCCAGCCCGTTATATACATGGGCCCGGCCTAGGTCAGCCATGGGACAGCGCTACATAATTGATTTTTGAGTAGTTGGTTGTATAGTAACTTGGTGACTATTATTATTTATCTAATTAGTTACATTGATTATATGAGAAATAGAAAGATAATTAGGTTGAAGCATTAATCTTTCAATTAATTCATTATTTTTGGTATTATAAAAATTAATTTATGAATTTCATTTTAAAATAACCTACAAATAGGTTTGGGCTGAGCTGGACCGATCCGCTGAACATTGTCCCATTGGGCCAATGGGTCGGGTCATGAACTGCTCTTCAAACTCGTGTTCGTTAAGAACCAGGCCAAAACCCAACCCATTAGTAAATGGGTTGGGCTATCTCCGAGCTGGGCCATACTTAAATCCAGATAGGATGAGCTCTAAATGGGTTTGGGACCCGCCGGCCTGATGCCCACCCTTATTTAGGACTATGGTTGGGGAAGTATGGGGACTTGGATGTTGTAACCTGAAATAACATCCAATAAGGTCCAAGACCCGAGAGCTTAGTTTCCATGCGAATTAGGATCCGATGGCTATTTCAACTTGGATCTTGCAATGCTTTTCTGAGGTGACTCCAAAGTCTGAATATGAAACCCAATTGTGCTAGATTTGTTTCTATGTCTCAAAGAACACCTCGACAGGAGAACACGTGACACAGATTCGACTTGCAAGTTCGATTTTTTTTTTTTGAAAAATAGGACACAAGGACACGGAATTTGTTTAAAATTTAATTAATAAAAAATATGTATTGATATTTTAATATTAAAAAATGAAGTGTTTATTAAAATAATTCTTAAAACCATTAAAAATACTAAAATAATACAGTCCGTAAGTGTCAGTGTCCACGTGTTCGCTTGTGTCATGGGGGATACACCACCAAAATGTCATGTCCCTGTGACATAGATCTGATTGTACCAGATTTGGGCATTTTTTAACCAATCGGATCGTGTCATGGAGCCGCTCCAATTCTTATAAGCCCCACGGTTGTTTGATACACGAAATGATCGATCAAGGTCCGTATTCTGTTTTTTTTTTATTGACAGACTAGGGTTAGGCAAACCATGATCAAGGTCCATATTCTAGTCAACAACTCTTATGGAAAACCTAATCAAGTTTGACTCAGCTTTGCGTCCCATGGAAGTGAGCTTCACAAAAAGAAAAGAGAAGGGGCCCATTGAACAAGTGATATTGAAAACCATCATTGATAGTAAAACCCATGTTAGAAACCCAAATAAAGATGGAATTTTGTCAAACCATTCTGAATCCGGATTCAATAATACTAATGAACCATAGTCAAATAGATTTAAGTCAAACTTAGCCCATAAAACACAGACTGATGACCCTACTACCAATAGAATTTTAGTCATAACCCGGATACATAGGTTCCTGCACTTAACACAAGTGGGTCGACCATGAAGGACCATGCCCCATATCCAAAACAACCTGAATTTAAATTGTCTGAAACAACTAGGGTAACATGAAAGAGAAAATTATCAATTTTTAAGATGGTAAATGAAGATTATCAACCATTTGAAGGATGGGAAAACGAAGAAAAATATAAAGAAAAGCGTCTAATGAAATGAAAGAGCTTCCAGCTAAAGGTTAAAGTTCTCACCAGATCCGAGGGATATTACTAATTAAGGCATGTGGGTAATCCAAATCTGAATTTTGGTAGGATCTAGAATATATGTATAGACAATCGAACTTGATATAAAAGGGCATATCAACTTAAACATCAGATCTGAGACGAAATCAAGTTTCAATATTAAAGAAACTTGATCCAATTATGATTTTTTGAGCGGAAAAATTTGGCACATTGTATGCCGTTGATTTTCCAGCCCCTAAAAAATCCAACATACGTATTAAAAAACATGATTTAAGGCTGGTTTATTCTAAACATTCATGTAGAACATATCTAGTAGGTTAGATCTATAAAAAAGGGTAGAAAATAGAGTTTTCCACTATGGCTTTGTAACATTATGCATATAGGGAAATGAAAACCTCTTTTATGGAAAACCCTCCCAAACCTCCCCAATGGATGTTTTATTGGATTTTTGATATTTTTTTCAAAATTCTGATCTATATGCTTGTTTTTATAGCAATCTTGTAGCATTTGATTCCTATATGTGGATAGGTTTTTTTAAGTTTCAAAATCAACACCGTACAATTTTTATAAATTTTTTAAGCTCCAAATACCATTTTTTTCTATCCAAAATCCATGATCCAAGTGTTGATTTATAGTAAATCAATCATGCTGAACACATCTCCACAGTCAGAATTTTGAAACAAACACCAAAAAATTTCTATTGGGAAGGTTTGGGAGGGTTTCCATTGAGGAGGTTTTCATTCTCCTATATATATAAGGTGATACCTGCTAACCACTTTTTTAGGTAATCATCCAGCTAAGCACAATTTTGAAAAGTTTTATCATGTTTTTCTTAAATATGATCGTACAGATGTGCTTTACATACTTGATTTTATGGAAATCGACCCTTAGATCATCACATTCCGATATGCTGGTAGGTTTTTATAAGGTTTAAACAATTGATGATTTAAGATTTTTTCTAAATATTCAAAAATAAAAAAATTATATTTTTAATTGAAAAAACATGATCCAAGTGTCGTGTCCTAGTAAATCGACCATGTCAAACACATGGCTCTCTTTTTTTTTTTGGATTTATAACTCAAAGAAACCGCACAGACCTGGTCGCACCAGCTGAACCTGCCATACCTACAGGCTATGCTTTACTCAAAGGGGTGACGCCCATGGGAATCAAACCTTGACTGCCCGTCTAACAGCCAAGGCCCCACCCCACTTTACCAACCCCCATTGGTGCTTTCAAAAAAACAGTTAGCTGTGTGTTAGCAGCTATCACCTTATATATATAAATATCTATATATACCTTGAGAGAGTGAGATTCATGTGTCGTCCAACTAGATAATAGATAGCCTTGTTAGAAGGCAGTGAGTATGATTCCATGTGTTGCCTTATCTCTCTCCCTATATATATATATATATATGAAAACCAACAAAACATGTAAACTGATATGCACCAAGTCTTTTATACTTTTTTGTTTTAAATTTTAATGTACGGATGTGATTTATATGTTTGGTTTTATAGAAACAGACTCTTATCACGATGCATAAGAATGATCTTTTAAGGCTTGAAAATCAACAACTCATAACTTTAGTAAATATTCAAGCATACAAAATCATATTTCTTGATCATGATGATCCAATAGTTGATTCCGAGCAAATGGACCACATACATATTTTTTCTAGTTTTACATATTTGGCTAGTTTATATATTTCAGCTTTCCTATATATAGACACTCCAGGGAAGGAGATCCCTTTGGCATCCAACTAGATACTTAAATAGCCTTGTTGGGAGGCACGTGAGTCTGATTCCATGTGTGCATGTGTGCTACAATCTAGTATAGTCAAAATAATAAAAAATTGCTAATTCATGTAAGGATTTTCTGTAATATTTGAGAATTTTTGTGAATATTTTTAATATATTATTGAGGAATTAACATTTCAAAAACAATGTACACTAGAGAATAGCAGTTTATTGTTTATTTAAACATTAAACTAGGAATTTATAAAGTTTCATATAAAATATTTGGATCTGGATCTCAAAAAATATCCAATTGACCAATGTGATCGGGATTAGATCTTTTTGAGGGACCCAATCCGAGTTTAAACCATTGAATTTGGACCTAAGAGGGGGTCCGAACTCAAATGAATCCTTATTGGTTTATGAGACTTTAATTCACACTATTTGGATCTCTGAATGAGTAAGATTAGATTTGGGTAAGGTTTAGATCCATATCAAGGTTTAAACCAATCATAGGAGATATTTGAATCCATTTGGAGACGCAAATGGATCCCACTAAATAAAAAAATATTTTGGAAATCCAAATGGATCCCAACAAGAGAAATTGGGTTTTTGGATTCATTTGGAAGACCCAAATGAGTCCCACTAAGAAACAAAATATTGGATCCACTTGAGGACCCAATTCGATGCCGCTAAATGAATAAAATTTTTAGATCAATTTGAGACCCAAATGGATCTCATTACAATAAAATAGTTGTTTGGATCCACCTAAGATCCAAATAGATCTCTCTCTAAAGAAAAAGTGTTTTGGATCTAATTAAAGACCTAAATGGACCCCACTAAGCAAAATAAGATTTTGGATCCCTTTGAGATCTAAGTGGATCCCATTAAACAGAATAGGATTTGTGTCCACTTGGGACCCAAATGAACCAAGATACATATATATTAATATATAATAAAATGATAGATTGGATTTGGATATGACCCAAATGGCTCTCACCAAATCCAACACATGACACACTCACTTAAACCCGTGGGTTGGATCCAATTGGATCCAACCCCATGGAACTAAAAAACCACTTTGGGTTGGATCCATTTAGATCCAACCCACCTCCACTACCCCACCTTGTAAACCATTTGGATTGGGTCCAAATAAGACCCAAACCCAAACTCTCTTTCATTTTCATCTCAAACCTTAGAAAACCTAAGGTTTTAAATTGTTTTTTTGTTGTTTTTCTCTCTTCTCGCCCACCCCCACAACCATGACCACCATCGTGTCGTTGACACGGTGGCACCCCCAGACAACCACGCCAACCCCACCACCATGTTGTCAGCACGATGGGCTGGAGGTGGGTGCGACCACCGTGCCACCCAACACGGTGGCTTGAAACATGGCCACAGCTGGCCTGACCTAGCAGGGCGTTGGGACGCCCTTCGCCGTGCCTGAGGGGATGGGTTTTGTCCCCTCCCCCATTTCACGGACGATGGGGGTCACCTACCCCTCCGCCCATTCAATCGCACCGGAGGTACTCTTTAGTGCCGAGAGACCTCAAGGGTTTTACCAACCGGAGGTAAGGAAATGTGTTGTCGGTGCTTTTTTTTTTATCCTTTGGCCTATTAATAAAAAGGCAGCTTACTGACGAACAAGGACACTCTTAATTAGTCGACTAGCCCTGTGAGAGCAGGACTGTCATGGGCCTCATCTGCCAAGCGATGTTGATGGTCACGTGGTATGGTTGATCGGTAATAATAAATATGACCCGGTTTGGCCTAAGTCCGTATAATACAGTTCAATGCTCTCTCTCTCTCTCTCACACACACACACAGACAATGGAGGAGAGAAAGGAACTCACAATTACACTCAGACCATTTGAGCTCACAGACCAGCTGGACGACCTCATGGAGTGGGCTGCTGACAACCGTGTGGCCGAGTGGTGTAGATGGGATTCACTTGTGTCTAGGGATGATGCTCAATCATACTTACAACACTCCCTCATCTCTCACCCTTGGGCGAGGGCCATATGCCTTGATGGCCGTCCGATCGGTCAAGTAACCTTCAAGGTGGGCTTGGACATCGAACGATGCAGGGGAGAGATCGGGTATGCGCTATCCTACACCCACTGGGGCAAAGGCATTGCTACAATGGCACTGAAGATGGCGGTCTCTTCCATCTTCCGCGAATTCCCGGAACTCCAAAGGATCGACGCTGTCGTCACTGTCGGAAACATTGCATCCCTGAGAGTCCTAGAGAAGGCAGGGTTTGTTCAGGAGGGTCGGCTGAGAAAGTACCGACTTAAGAAAGGGAAGCCTCTGGATATGTTTGTTTTCAGTATTCTCGCTTAATTTTGAGCATAAAGGTGAGCTCGTTGTGTAGTAAAATGTAGGAGACCAATTCAGAACTTACAAGGCAAGGGGAGTAAAAATAAAGCATGGGTTAAGAGCTGGTAGGAGTTTTTGATGCATCTGCTTGTAAAAGATTTGTAGTTATAACATGGCAGTGAAGTTGGTGTGAGTAAATGCACCAGATCCCTGAGGCATGCCAAGCCTAATTTGCTCCATGTATATATTTATGATTGGTGTTTAGCTTTTCTCATGACAAACCACGATGTGATACTCTTCCTTACCGTAATCTGATGAACCTTTGCCTCTCTCTCTCTCTCTCTCTCTCTCTCTCTCTATATATATATATATATATATATATATATATATTTTTTTTTTGTTTTTGAGATTTAAATTTTGTTAAATTTGTTGTGATACAATCATGATAAATTCTGCTTGTTAAACAAGCCGAACGAACTGAACAGGGCATGTTCAAGCATGGCTCTTTTTTACAGTGAACGAGTTTGTGACTTTTCTCGTGCTTGTGTTTAGTAGAGCCGAGCTCGAGCCCGGCTCATTTCTGAACGAGACAAGCTCGTAAAAAATTGTGTTATTTATACATGAAATATGCATATTCTTTTTAGAGAATTCTGTAGTTTCCAAACCATTTATCTAGCAAACTGTCCCAGACCTCTTTAAAAAACATTTGTGCATTAGTTTTTTTGCTTAGTCCGAGCATGTTGATGCATTTATCATAGTTTATTAACTAAAAACCTTGTTTTGGATCAAATCAATTTAACAAAAATTAATTATTGATTTTTAGTGAATTAAGTTTTTGTGCAATATGTACTTTTTTTTGTTTAGTTAAAACACATCCACATAAAAAAATGCTTAAAGAAATACAATTTTCTACTAAATAAAGCATAGAGATCACATCTACAATCTTAGATTAAACAAAAAACACGTGCAAATATATTTTTTTAAGGGATCTGGGATGGTCTGAGAGATAAATGGTTTAAAAGCTACATATTTTATTATTTATATATTACACTTAATATATATTATAAATTACACTTAATAGTTCATATTTTACATAGGGCTTTCAAACACATCGTAAGTTAAACCCATATATTTCATGCATCTCTCTCTCTCTCTCTCTCTCTCTCTCTCTCTCTCTCTCTCTATATATATATATATATATATATATATATATATATATATAGGGTGGGCATGTGCCCACCTTGACCCAGAAAAAAACCCCAAGGGGCAATGGGTCATGGTGAGCCATGCCTACCCTGACCTGTAGGTGGGCAGTGCGCATCCTGACCCGGAGTGCATGGGGAATGCCTCGGGCCAAGGTGGGCACCACTCGTGCCCAACCCCTGAGATGAGTGGCAAGTACATACCCACCTCTCACTCTCTCTCTTCCTTTGATTTTAATTAGACAAATAGTTTTTTGTTGTAATAAACATAAATTTATGATTTTTTATAAATTAGATTATTGATTTGGACTTTTTCAAATGACATAAATGTTTAATTAACGGCAAAGATTTTTTTCTTAAGATTTATTTGATGATCACATCAATATTTTAATTTTAAGGGATTTATTTGCTTATAGGCTTTTGCTTTTATTTAGTTTATTTTTAAATAAAATAAATATTTAATTAGAGTTTTAGCATTTTTGTATGTTTTTAAATTAGCATTAGGCATGTAATGAGTCCTTAATTTTAGTTAGATTATTAGTGTTTTTTTAGTGAACATAAATCCATGATTTTTTAGAGATTGGTTTGTATTTTTTCAAATGATGCAAATGTTTAATTTGCATTTTTAGTTTTTTTTTTGTTAATTTTTTATATATCATTATGGAATGTTTGATTTTGGTTATTACTTATTAAACCCCTAATTAGAATTTAAGTTTTATTTGGTTTCTTAAGTGTCATGATTATTTAATTAGGCATTTTTGTTATTTTTTTAATCAACATAAAACATGATTCCATGAATGCATGTTTGCCTTTGGTTAGAATTTTAGAAGTTTTATGTTTCCTTTTCAATTAACAAATTTATGAACCATATTATTACATTTTAGGGTTTTGATTTTTTTTATTGTGCATCTATGATAGTGAGTAGATCTAACAAAGAACATCTGTATCTACGTTGTAGCATATGTTGCATCCATTAAAAGAGCCCTTATGTGCCTGGTTATGTTTTAAGTCAAGGAATAAAGTCAAGGGCAAAAATCCAATTTCAAATCTATATTTAGGGCAAAAGTTCATGATTTTATATATAATTTCGTAATTGGATCCATATCCAGGAAAAAAATCATAATAAACTTGTTAAAACATGAAAAATGATGAATGAATCGAATCATCCAATCCAAAATAAAGTAATTTGACCCATTATTCATAATTGTCTAACTTATCCGCACATCATAATCAAACAACAAACATTTTGAACATAGCATTTGAGTATGATCCAAACAAACGTTGGACTTCAAACAATTGTTACGAAACGAAAAGAACCAATGTTATGTTCCATTCTTTTTGTTCATTTCTTTCGTTCGATCCTGAACGTAAATGTGTCGTCAGTGCTTTTTTTTAATCCCTTGACCTAGTAAAAAAAAACACGTTGCTGACGAACAAGGACACTCAAGGTAGATTCTTAATTTGTCGACCAGTTGTCACTGCTCTCATCTTCCCAAGCGAGGTCAATGATCACATGGTAGGGATGATCAGTTATATTAAATATGACCCGGTTTGGCCTAAGTCCTTATAATACAATTCAATACTCTCTCTCTCAATGGAGGAGAGAAAGGAACTCCCAATTACACTCAAACCATTTGAGCTCACAGGACGACCTCATGGAGTGGGTCGCCGACCGTGTGGTCAAGTGGTGTAGATGGGATTCACTTGTGTCTAGGGATGATGCTTAATCATACTTACAACACTCCCTCATCTCTCACCCTTGGACGAGGGCCATATGCCTTGATGGCCGTCTGATCGGTCAAGTAACCTTCAAGGTGGGCTTGGACATCGAACGATACAGGGGAGAGATCGGGTATGCTCTATCCTACACCCACTGGGGCAAAGGCATTGCTACAATGGCACTGAAGATGGCGGTCTCTTCCATCTTCCGCGAATTTGTAGTAGTTATAACATGGTGGTGTGGGTAAAATGCACCAGATCCCTGAGGTATGCCAAGCTTAATTTGCTGAATGTTGTGGCTTATATATTTATGATTGGTGTTTAGAAAAACCATGATGTGATACTCTTCCTTACCGTAATCTGATAAATAGTAGCCTCTCTCACCCTGTTTGCTGTGCCCGACGAAGCTTTCGTCGTTCTGCTCATTTGCCTTCGGATCTGGTAAATGCGTTGTGCGAATCATGAAAGAAGGTTACCTTTAGTAATATACAAGAGTTATGTTTGTTCGAATCTTTCGAGGCCCCATTCCAAGCCTTTCAGGTGGGATCCATCTGGGTTCCCGTCCGTCGGACAAACCAAATTCCCATTGGAAAGTCTCCATTATCGCCGAAACTTGTGTCTTCAGTGGGCAACCGTTGCGAACTCGCGATGGAGCGATCGTCATAGTTCTCCATTATACCGAAGGCCCCTTTTCGATACTTGGAGAAAAAATCTCCTCGTGAAGATGTTAACATTATTACTCGCTCTGCGCTAGAGGATCAGGTTTATGGCTACTTAGATGTTGTGATCCCTGACGCTTCGTATTATGTCCACCTTGTTTTGAAAACTTGCAAGAAAGCAGCCCCTGAAGGACATATCGTTCTCAACCAGTGCATAGATATTTCATTTTTATGCAATGTCATTTTCTCGACGGTTGGCAACATAAAATATATCATCATGGGACCATTTTAGATCATCTTGGAAACTCCTACGACCTACATCTCTTCTCTCACTTCTTGTTTTGGAACAAAAGCTTCTCCTTATCGGGCGAATATGGCTCTCGCCTTAGTTTGTGATGGGGGGTGGGTCGGGACCATGACTTCTTTGAGGCTACTCAAGCGGTGCAAATAGACATTGCACATAGAGTCAATGAAGGGGAATCCTTAGGGGAAAAGGGGGATGATGACCGATTGCTTTCTCAAGTGATGGGCTTTGATGTCACGGCAGCAACACAACTACTGGGTATTGAGTTATCTGAATCACAACTACATAAAATCTCGAAGGATCTTACGGTCCATGCTACAACTATGGTTTCATCAGTTAATCAACCTTCTCTGGATGATGTGTTTTCAACGTCCCCTTGTTTGGGGTATACACGAAATGGAAGGGATGTCAGCACGACTATATCTCGCGTGCAAAGGAGAGATGTTGTCTCGCCACATCGTTCACCCCAGACACACAAACCTCAAATTTTTCCATATTGTGTCCAATGAAGATGGCTTGTTGAAATATTCAGGGCCTAAACTGCCCGACAAAACGCTTTTTTTTGTCTAATTGGATTAGACAGAAAAAAATGGATGTGATTGTTATTTGCAAGAGGTTTCTATTGCTTCAGTTTCAGAGTTGTGGAGGGTTGCGAGTTTTTGTTTTAAAGCAACTGTTAATCATGCTGAGGGTATTTTAATTTTGTGAAAGTCTTCATTGAGGGTGACTCAGGTGGACTTGGGTCAGTTTTTTATTTCCATCGCTTTCACTGTACAAGCTCTGAACTGTATGGTGCCATATTCTATTAAGAGATTTTAACTGTTTATTGTCCATTCAAGATTCGAACAATTTAGTGATGCCCAATTCGTTGATCAGAGGATTCCAAGATTTCGTTGCCGCTAATCAATTATACCCTGTGCTATTGTCTGGAGAAAGGTTTACTTGGTCTAACCGACGGGCACGACCATGTTGTAGGGTGCTAGATAGAATCTTAATTTCAACTGGATTCCTCAAAATCATCCCAGATATAAAGGGGTGGATTATTCCCCCAACCGTGTCTAACCATATGGTCAGGTGATCGTGCAATGGGGAGGAGGCTTTAGATCAGTTCATCAATTTTCTTTCGAGCAGTGGTGATTAACTGAACGAGAGTTTCATTCAGTGGTTGAGGGGTCGTGGAGTTTGAGGGTTCATGAAGACAGGGCTGCTATCCGATATCAAAAGAAGCTTTTGCGCCTAGCTAAGGATATTAAAATTTGGTTGCAAAGGCAGTCTATGAGTAAGTTTCAGTTGAAGGGGTTGCAAAGCAGACTTGCTGATCGGACAACGTTATTGAAATGTTGGAGGATAAAAGAGGAGTTGAAATGGAAGCAGCGTGCTCAGGTGAAATGGTTGGTGGCAGAGGATGAAAATACTCATTTTTTTTCATTCATTTGCTTATGATCGGTTTAGACGAAGTATCCTTCAATCGATCATAATTGACGGGGTGTTGTGGGAAGGGCAAAATCTTATGTCGGCGGTCTCAAACTATTTCGAGAAGCTTTATTCTATTCTGTCAAATACGGGGGATAATAATGGGCATGAGTTATTTTCTTCTTTTCAACCGGATCAGGTCTTAACCTTGCAACATAGGTTTTTGAAAGCAGAAATCATGAACGAAATTAAAGATTCGTTGGGTTGGAAGGCACCAAAAGTAGATGATTTTCATGTAGATTTTTTTTAAAAGTTTTTTGGAGAGTAGTGAAGAGTGATTTTGTACAATGTTTGATGAGTTTCATCGTAACTCTAGACTGCCTAGGCAGTGTCATGTCAGGTTAATATCCCTTATTCCAAAAGAAAACATCGCCACAGATATTATGTGCTTCCGTCCCATTTCTATAATGGGAGCCTTGTATCGTATAGTCGCAAAGGTCTTAGCATCAAGACTGAAATTGGTTGCATCTAATCTATTTTCTGATTTTCAGTTTGGTTTTATTCCTAATAGGAGAGTTCAACAAGCATATATCTCAGCTTCAAAGGTCATTCATTCCATACACGTGAGTCATACTCCTTACTTCATGTTAAAGCTTGATTTTAATAAAGCATATGATTCTGTGTACTTGCCTTTTCTTTTTCAAGTGGTGAATCATATGAGATTCGACAACCATTTTTCCAGATGAGTGTCAGAGCTCCTTACCAATGCACAAGTCATGTTGTCCATTAACGGGGTAAAGGGTGAGAAATTTTCATTGCGGCATGGCCTACGATAGAGATGTCTGTTATCTCCACTTTTGTTTAATATAGTGATAGAAAGACTTGCGGTGGTTCTTAGACGCGTGCAGACAAGGGGCTTCATACAGTCATTGGATATCCAAGGTTTTTTTTGGGCATATTATACAATATGCAGACGTTATGCTAGTCTTTGGAAGGGTTTCACTGCAGCAGATGCTTCGCGTAAGGCTTATTCTCATATCTTTTGCAGCTTTGTTCGGGCTGAGGCTCAATGAAAATAAATGTTCGGTCACGCTTCTGAATGGTGATTCGACCAGTCAAAATGCGGTGGAAAAATTTTTCAATTGCGCTTTAGGGCCGTTGCCGATCAAGTACTTGGGGCTCCCCCTACAAGTTAAGTCAACCTCTAAAACATCATGGGCACCGATTGTTGACAAGGTGTGTCTTAAGCTTCAGTCTTGGCGTGCTAGATATTTGTCTCTTGCAGGCAGAATTACTTTGATCAGGCATGTTTTGTTAGCGATTTCAGAATTCTTCATGTCGGTTTGTGTCATGCCAGTCAACGTTGAGCAACAACTTAAGCACATCCTATCAAGTTTTTTGTGGCGTGGTGTAAATGGACCTTATAAGTGGCACTTGGTAGGATGAGACTCCATTGTTATGCCAAGGACTATGGCTGGCTTAAGAATTTTTGTTTTGTGTAAAAGGAGTGTGTCATTAGCTGTGAAGCAGTGTTGGTTGGCTCATACTTCACAGGATGCATGTGCAAACTTCCTCCGGCTGAAATATGGTCTAATCAATTCGCTTGCTATTCATCGGGGGGCTCGTGGACCATACACATCACATTTGAGGAAAATGTGGTTTAGGGCATTGTGTTTGTTTCTTGACAAGGATTTAGACGTGGGGGTAGACAGATCTTGGCTTCAATGGGCTGTCTCAAATGCAGGAGTTTTCCAAGTGCACAAGGTCTACCGTTCTCTTTTACCTTCAGGTCTGGGCTGGATCCCCCAAAATGCTTTATGGGCGAAGGGACCATCTCTGAGGACCAAGGTATTGACTTGGTTGATTCTTCATGACCATATACAAACCCATAACAATATCAAGAGGATGGGGTTTCAGTTTTTCAGTTGGTGTGTGCTTTGTCAACAGGCTGAAGAAACCACAGAACATCTTTTTTGGTCGTGTGAAGTGTTTCGAGAATTGTTTTCTAAAACTTGGAGGGCTCCATCAGTTGTTGTGAGGGAGGGCTACTTTGCGTTAGTTCTTATTCTTGACCCTACTATAATTAGACGCGAAAAGAAGTGAAGGACTATTTGGAGAGTTTGGTTATTTACAGTGTGGTGGTTCATATGGATGGCCAGAAATGATGCTACTTTTTGGGATGTCCCGTTCAACCTTAACCGTTTGACTCTTAGGGTCTTGGCTGATGTGTATGCTGTCTTACACATATATCTCAAAGACCTGCCTCTGCCTACAACCGATCCTCATCTAGATGTTTGTGGTCCTTGATGAGTTTTTTGTTTTGTGTTTGGGTTTTTTCTATTTTTTGTGTAAATGGTGATTTCATGTTTTGCCGTTGTGTTTGTGCTTGTGGGACACAACGCTTTGTTGAGTTTCACTTTTAAGTAATGTTGATCGCTTTTCGTCTCTCTCTCTCTCTCTCTCTCTATATATATATATATATATATTGATTTTTTGTTTTTGAGATTTTAAATTTTGTTGAATTTGTTGTGACACAATCATGATAAATTCTGCTTGTTAAACAAGCCTAACGAACTGAACATGGCATGTTCAAGCTCGGCTCTTTTAACAGTGAACCGCTTTTGTGACATGGCTCGTGCTTGTGTTTAGTATAGCCGAGCCCGGCTCATTTCTGAATGAGACAAGCAGAAGATAAGCCCGTGTAAAAAAATTCATGTTATTTATACATGAAACATGCACATTCTTTTTAGAGGGATATGTAGTTTCCAAACCATTTATCTACCAAACTGTCCCCGACCTCTTTAAAAAACACTAGTGACGTGTTTTTTTGCTTAGTCCGAGCATGTTGATGCATTTATAATTGATTATGTACTAAAACCATGTTTTGGATCAAATCAATTTAACAAAAATTGATTATTGATTTTTAGTGAGTCAAGTTTTGGTGTAATATGTACTGTTTTTTTTTTTGTTAAGGTAACAACACATCTGGACATAAAAAATGCTTAAACAAATACATTTTTCTACTAAATAAAGCATAGAGATTACATCTATGAATTTAGATTAAACAAAAAACATGCGCAAATACATTTTTTTAAAGGGATGAGAGATAAATGGTTTGGAAGCTGCATATTTTTATTATTTATATATTACACTTAATATATATTTTATAAATTACACTTAATTCATTTTTTACATAAGGCTACCAAACACATCATAAGTTAAACCCATATATTTCATGCATATCTCTCTCTCTTTACACACACACACACATGGGCAGGGCCAGGTTCTTGGTAGGGTGAGCATGTGCCCACATTGACCCAGGAAAAACCCCTAAGGGGTAATGGGTTAGGGTGGGCCATGCCTACCCTAACCTAGACCGTAGGTGGGTAGTGTGCACCTTGAGCCGGACTGCAGGTGGGTAGTGCCTCAGGTTAGGGTGGGCACCACTCGTGCCCAACCCTCGAGCTGAGTGGTGAGTACATACTCACCCCTCTCTCTCTTCCTTTGATTTTAGTTAGACAAATAGTTTTTTTTTAATAAACATAAATTTATAATTTTTTATAAAATTAGCATATTGATTTGGACTTTTCCAAATGACATAAATGTTTAATTAAGGGCATAAGTTTTTTTCTTAAGATTTATCTGATAATAACATGAATATTTTGAGTTTTTCAGCATAATGTATTATAGGCTTTTTATTTTTGTTTAATTTATTTTTAAATAAAATAACTATTAATTAGAGATTTAAAATTTTTGTATGTTTTTTAATTAGCATTAGGCATGTAATGAGTGCTTGATTTTAGTTAGATTATTAGTGCTTCTTTAGTGAACATAGATCCATGATTTTTTAGAGATTGGTTTGCAATTTTTCAAATGATGCAAATGTTTAATTGCAATGTTTAGGTTTTTTTGTGTTATTTTTTTATATATCATTATGCAAGATTTCATTAATGAATGTTTGATTTTAGTATATCTTTGATTTTTGTTAGAATTTAAGTTTTTATTTGTTTCTTAAATGCCATGAATATTTAATTAAGCATTTTTGTTATTTTTTTAATCAACATTAAACATGATTCTATGAATGCATGTTTGACTTTGGTTAGAATTTTTGAAGTTTTATATTTTTTTAAATTAACAAATTTATGATTCATATTATTAGAATTTAGGGTTTTGATTTTTTTATTGTACATTTGTGCCTACCTTAGTTTAGGTGTTTGGCTCTGCCCTTATATATATATATATATATATATATATATATATATATATATATATATATATATATATATATATATATATAGAGAGAGAGAGAGAGAGAGAGAGAGAGAGAGAGCCCACCCAAGCTAAACCAAGCCAAGAACATTATGTTTAAGTTCAATTTATCTGAGCTAAACAAGCTACTTAAAGTTGCGAAGGTCCCCAGGATCCCCAAGATCTGCAAAGCTTTTAATACTAAAATCATACAAGGAGCACAAGTAGGAGGTTGTTCTCAAATGTACAAAGATATTTGCATGCAATGGTCAGGGCATTTGCAAATGTGAGATTATTTTGTTAAAGGAGGTTAAATTTGAGAAGGTCCCCAAAATGGGTGAACCCCCTTTTACTGGAATCACAAAAGGACCATAGGAAGATGGTCATTCACAAATGTGCTAGGACATTTATAAATGTGAGAGTATTTAGTTAAATAAGGTTTAATACATTTTGGGGAGCTTCACAATTCATAGTTACCAAGGTTCCTAAAATGTGTGAACCTTCTTTTACTAAAATCGCATAAGGAGCATAGGCAAGAGGACATATGCAAATATGTGAGGACATTCACATATGAAGGTAAGGACATTGAGTATTTAGTAAACAAAAAACTCACACATTTTGAGGACATTCACAACAATAAGTTGTGACTATAACCTCATGACTATACCCTCAGTTTTTTAGTAAAATGAGGTTCACATTTTCTAGTCATTCATAACAATGAGTTGCAAACGTTGTTCTATATTTGTAGAAATCTCTTGAAAAAGTAGAGAATCAAAATTTTGGACATGAAGGCATTTTGAGAAGTACACCATTTTTGCAAAGACAATACAATCCTTTTTCGTAAGTTCAATAAGTGTAGACAAGGTTGATCAAGGGTATCTATGGCAGTAATATGTCAGGGATCCAGTGGATGTCAATTATCCATGATGATGAATGACATCAAACCACTGTAGTTAAATTTCTTACACCTCGGATGAGTCCCACAAAAAAATTCAGAGCCATTGTGTGAAGGATCAACTATGAAAGCTATACATCTTCTTAGACAACTTATTGAGAGAAATAAAGAGAGGAACAAAGATTTGCATATGGTTTTTATTGATTTAGAGAAGGCATACGATAGAGTACCTAGGGACGTTCTCTGGTGGACAATGATGAAGAAAAGTGTTTCTCTCAAGTACATTAGTATAATTAAAGATATGTATGAAGGAGTAGTAACCAATGTCCGCACTTGTGGAGGGGTGACAACCAATTTTCCTATAACAGTTGGGTTACATCAAGGATCTGCTTTAAGCCCTTTCCTATTTGCTATAGTGATGGATGAGCTTACGAGATCAACTCAAGAAAATGTGCCGTGGTATATGTTGTTTGCTGATGATATTGTTTTGATTGATGAGTCTAGAGCTGAGGTTAATGCTAAGTTAGAATTATGGAGACAGACATTGGAAGCAAGAGGTTCTAAGTTGAGTAAGAGTAAGACAGAATACATGGAATGTCGGTTTAGTAAGCAACGAAGTAGTGATGGGAGTGTAGTGAAGCTTGGTGAGCAAGAAATACTGGTGGATGATTGTTTCAAATATTTGGGATCTATCATTCAAAAGTATGGAGAAATTGATGGGGATGTAAATAATAGGATAAAGGTTGGGTGGATGAAATGGAAGAGTACAACTGGAGTGTTGTGCGATCGTAGAATGCCATTGCGGTTGAAGGGAAAGTTTTATAGGACGACTATTAGGCCCGCTTTACTATATGGTATGGAATGTTGGGCTGCCAAGAAACAACATATTCAAAAAATGAGTGTAGCTGAGATGCGTATGCTGAGATGGATGTGTGAAAATACAATAAAAGATAAGATTCAGAACGAGGAGATACGTAAGAAGGTAGGCGTTGCACCCATTGAAAATAAGATGAGAGAGAATCGTTTACGATGGTTTGGACATATTCGGCGAAGGCCTAATGATGCTCCAGTTAGAAGGATGAAGAAATGGGAAAATATATTAGTTAAAAGAGGTCGAGGTAGGCCTAAGAAGATATGGATGGAGGTGATAGGAAAGGATATGAATGTTTTGAACCTCACCGAGGACATGGCATTGGATAGAAATGATTGAAGGAGAATGATTCATGTGGAAGACCAAGAATGATTTTCTTTTTTGGTTCATATCGCCGACCCCAATTGTTTTGGGATGAAGGCGTAGTTGTTGTTGTTGTTGTATTGTGTGGAGGATGAATGGCACTCTGAGGGACCATCAAGCGGTTACCCTGACCTGATCCGCACTCAAATTCAATCTATGGAAGGGAAAGTGAAATGCGATGACCACAATCTCATTTGACCAATCTTGAAGTTAGCTTTTGAAATTTGAAAGCTCAAACTAAGTAGAGAGAGAGAGAGAGAGAGAGAGAGAGAGAGAGAGAGAGAGAGCTCGTTGGATGATGATGCAATTGTTTCCGTTTACAAGCAGATCAGGTCGGGGAGCCCCTCACAGTACTACCCTCAGGGGTTACTTAGAATCTTAGATGTTGTTCATCTTTGTGATGAACAACATCCAGAAGACCCTAAGTTTCCTACTTGTTATAAACCGTCCATTCATCTAGAAGAAATCATGGATCCCTTCTAGAAGGTAAGCAATTAACAGGTGGTGTTTGGGGTGCCGTCCAACTCATGGATGGAGAAGCGTGGTCCAACACATATAATTTCAAAGTTTTAATGTTTTTCACTTATAGAAAAAGAGTAACCTCTATTTATAGGTAAAATACATGAAAAAAATCATGATTAGAAAAACAAAATGGAATTAAAGTTGAGGATTGTGATTGACAAATGGAGTGGTGGATATTTAAGAAGCAATCAGAGGAAGCATGCATGATTGGGTATAAAGGTGGTGACTAAGTTTATTCAAAACAATAATTAGAAATAAAAACTGCCTAAAAAATGGTCAACTGCTTGCATCTAGGAGTGTCAATGGGGCGGGTTTGGTTCGGACCCAGGTGGAACTAGACTTGGACCAGATTTTCGGGTATGTTATCGGGTCCCAACCCAGGTCTAATCGATCGGGTCCACTATAAGAAAAATCATACCCGAACTTGATAAGAACTACATGACTAAACTTGGATCATACCTGGTAAATCAAACCATATATTTTTATCATTTTTATATTGAAAAATTATGGGTTTTATTCAAAACTCGGGTCGGGTCTAAGTCTGGTATAAAATTTCATAAACTATACCAGGGTATATGTATTAATCAGACCTTCAGGTCGGAACCCGGGACTTAATTTGTTCTTCTTATTTATCACCATACCCAAACACTAGAGGGGTTTGGTTCGGGTCGGGTGTGGGTAAATAAGGCCCGTTGACACCCCTACTTGCATCTACAAAAGTGGTCATTAAAAAAAGTTAAAATTATGTCATCCTTAATTGGGAGTAAGACATAGTGCCTAACCTTTTAAAATGAGATGAAATTAATCACACTTAATTAAAAAGTCAAACTTTCTAAAAAACCCTGAACTACAGAAATAAGTTAAGTCAATAACGTGTCTAATTGGGTGTAAGGGCAGTGCCTAAATCATATTTAAAAAAAAAAGTAATCAAATTCGTTGCTGAAAACAAAAGGTAAACGACATTCTGCTGACTCGGCCAAGTCTCAAAACACTCGGTCAACTTAGCCGAGTTTCAACTAACTCGGATGAGTGAGAATATGGACTCGGCCGAGTCCAAACTTAATCGAGTTTTATTGTTTTTCTGACACGTTTAGGTACCGAGTCAACTTGGGGATTCGACTGGCCGAGTTTGCCAACCATAGGTGGGGCATCCGCTTTTTAATAAGGGGCAGCCACTACGTGGCTCTCTGGTTGGGCAGAACACTTGTACATTGGATATGCTTCAATATATAAATGTCATGAAAGGGGAGCACAGTATATTCATTCAATACAAATAATAAAATACTGAAAGTCTAGGTCATGGAATTATTTTCAGGGATAATATAGTCAAAGGAAATCCAGCTTCGGTAGTTCTTATCAGAAGCTTATTGCTACATGGGAAAACTCGTTTCATGAGAAGTTTAGTTCAAAAGCAGAAAACTCCTCACTTATCCCAAAAGAGGAGAAGCTTTGAAAATTTGATGTAAACTGATAGGGCTCAATTTATGAGAAAATCTATCAACTACGATTATATCTAAGAAAAGTTGAGAAATAAGCGAAATAGCTAGAAAATGCAAGAATTTATGGCACAACAAGAAATAAATCAAATAATCTGAAAATGAAATGGTTTATGAAATTTTGAACTCTGAACTTTCTACTCTACATAGGGCTCTTATCTTTTTATACACGAGGTCTCTCAAATTTTAACCCAAGTAAACTAGTTAATTTGATAAACTCTTAAAAAGATAAAACTCATCTCAATTATCCTAATCTAGTTAAATTTGAAAATTGAATCCAAGATTTATTACAAAATGATCCAAATAATAAAAATATATAAACTAAATAATATAGATCTCAAATGATCCAATAAATTAAGTGAACTCAGATATGCATTGCTTTGCTCCTGCATCATTCTCCCCAGGTTGGAGATGACTTGTCCTCAAGTCTTGATCCCGTCTTCTTTCGGTTGTGCTATAATTGTAAGAAATAATGGACTATTGAAACCTTTAAAAGGCATAGATCCGCTAGCGTTGGCATGATCTGATCCAAAAAATGTCCAAACAAGTGTAAACTGGCAAATCAATCACCCACTATATGGTGTAGCATGTAACCAAATGGATCTTCACGTAGAACATCAATAAAGCTAAGGTGATTCATCTTAATATGTACTTGGATCCAAATAGAATCAATCAGATCCAAGTTAATCATAATATGACTCAAGTGGGTTATGGTAGGTTCAATGTCAAATGGATAGGTTAGTTCAAGTTGAAATGGATCCGATAAGATTTGGGATGGGTAGGAGTTAGAAATAGGGTTCAAGGGCTCATATGAGTAAGGGATTTGGATTTGGGTCAGATATTTTTGAGTGAGACTCAAAACATGAGTTTGAAACTGATTCAAAAGAAGGTTTGAACCAAAATCAAGGAGTTGAATCCATTCTAAAGGTTGGACACCTTAAATCAGATCCAAAGTACCTAGAACTGGGACGTTAAGTGTCAAAACCAGTGAGAACCAATCTAAATTCATACCCAAAACCTTCAAAACCAGGACCTTACTGAGGAAACGGGTTGCGAACCGATTCTAGAGACTAACTGGTTCTCCCAGTTGTTGTCTCATGGGATGCCTTACCCGTTTCAGGGAACCATGAAAGGGCATCTGATAATGCATGAAATGCATTATAAAATAAACATAATATGCATGTCATTATCTATATTTTTAGAGTTAAAATTCATGTTTATGTTGATTCAAGTTTTAGGAAGCTACATTTCAAATTTTGTCCAATTTCGAGTTAAATTGACGAAGTTATGAGCTTTTTTGTAAAATGAAGCGAATTCTGACGAGATCCAGATCCAAACCCATATAAGAATGACAAATTTTGGATCAGAATTGGATCACATTGACCCAATCCATAGACCCATTCATGTTTTTCCAAAAGGGGTGCCTAACTATTTTTGAGAAGTTTTGAGTGTTTTTTAAAACACTTTTTCATAAGAGTGTTTTTACAATTTTTGAAAAGAGGAAACAAAGAAATAGGGCAAACCTCTTAGGCTGAGTTTTTGGTCCAGACCTTGAGAGATCCTCCACATCACTAGCCACCTCCATATTCTCTAACCTCCATCCTGTTTCGCCGCACCGTGGAGTTTTCCAGGTGTTACGCCATCGAGGAGCTTTTGGGGCATCTTCCGTCTTCTCCCTGCGCATGTCTTTTTGTGTTTTTATTTTTTTTTTGTCTAGTTTCTACTAAAAATCTGATTTTGTTTATAGCCATTGACGGATCTTGATCTTTGCACCAAGGAGTTTTCCAGGTGCTATCCGGCCGATAAGATTTCTGGACCCTCACGCGAGCCGAAGAGTTTTCTGGGCTAGTGCTTCTTTCCCACCTGCCGTCCTTCGAACCACTGCCACCATTCCTTGCATTGAGTTACTGGAAGTTGCAGACATTAGCAGAGGATTAAAAGAAGCCGTGGGAGGCCCCAAATCATGGATCGTCCAGTAAGATTCATTATTTTTCTTTGTATTTTGTGTTTTTTGTTATTTTGCAAAAATCGGCTAGCCCATGTTTAGCCGGTTTTTATGTTTTAATAATTTTTATGTTCTGTTTTTTTACAGCAATTTGAAAAACTTAAAATCGTATTTTAAATCCCCTAAGATCGAGTCTAAATAATAATTTAGTGTAAATAAAAATTGGTAGTTGATTTGCTTTATTTTTTAGTAAAAATCAATTTTTTGAGTCTTTTGTAAAATCGTTTTACAAAGGCTGTAATCTTCTCCAAGAAGACAACAACTATTGTTGGTTCAACAAGGTTTTAACGATTTTTAGTAGGTCTAATTTAGTTTAGTATTTTTTATTATGTATTTAATGCATTTATGGCATGATTTCTCACTACAAAAAAGCAGTTGATTAGTGACGGAATTTAGCGACAGAGTTATATCGTCGATACTTAGCGACGGATTAACGAGAGAAATGAATCCGTCGCTATATTTGGAGAATTTTACGAAACTAGCGACAGATTATATTCCCTCGCAAAATCCGTCGCTACGTAGCGACGGATTTTGCGAGAGAATATTTTGTCGCAATAAATACGGCAGTTAGCGACGGAATTGCGACGGTTAAAATTCCGTCGCAACATAGCGACGGCCTAGGCAACGGAATATTTTCTGTCGCCTTTTTCGTTTTTTGAATTACGATGGCTTAGCGACAGAATTAATCCGTCGCTAAATGTCACATTACCCCTAATCCCAGCCCTCTTTTTCCTTTCTCCTTTCGCTGCTCCCGCCCGCCGTCCTCTCCCTCCTGCCGCCCTATCCATCCCGTCGACCTCTCTGTCGGCCCCCACCGTTCGCCGGAAGTTGATCTCCGTCAACCTTCCGCTGTCGCCGCCGCCGCCCGGAGCAACCGCAGGTATTTCACCGTTAAATGGATTGGGGGTCGACCCCCTGCGTTTTCTGGCAGGGGGTCGACTCCGCCAGGCGGTCGACCCCGGTAGGGGGTCGACCCCCTGCAGTGTCCGGTCGGGGGTCAACCCTGGTAGGGGGTCGACCCCCTGCCGTGTCCAGCGGGGGGGGTCGACCCCCCGCCATGTCCGGCCGGGGGTCGACCCCTCGCCGTGTCCGGCAGGGGGTCGACCCCCTGCCGTGTCCGGCCGGGGGTCAACCTCGGCAGGGGGTCGACCCGGTAGGGGGTCGACCGCCTGCCGTGTCCGGCCAGGGGTCAACCCCCTGCCTTGTCCGGCAGGGGGTCAACCCCCTGCCGTGTCCGGCCGGGGGTCAACCCCGGCAGGGGGTCAACCCCTTTTGATGTCCGACAGGGGGTCGACCCCCTGCCTTGTCCGGCAGGGGGTCAACCCCCTGCCGTGTCCGGCCGGGGGTCAACCCCCTGCCTTGTCCGGCAAGGGGTCAACCCCTTGTCATGTCCGGCAGGGGGTCGACCCCGGTAGACGGTCGACCCTGGCAGGCGCTCGACCCCGTGAGGGGGTCGACCCCGGCAAGGAAAAGCCCTTTCCCATTGCACCCTCTCCTTCGTTGCGCTCGAGTTCAACCCTCACACATCTCCATCCACAGCCTCCTGAGCCTCTCCCATGTCCGTCGGAGCCTCATCGGAGTCACCTACATGTGCCTCCAATCGCCAGAGCCACCTCAACTAATCTTCCACAAGAGCTGAGCCCCGTTGAATGCTCAGCGGGGCCCCTCCACACCTCATTTTTCAAACGGCGCTGCCCATTAGCAAATTTAGTCACAATTCCTACAAATATGATATTCGTGGATCCATATCCGCCCAAGGATGAGTTGGCAGGATCCTATTGTCCTAAGTTTGAAAGGTTTTTTTTTTCATGGTGACTTCATTTTAAAACATTATTTTTTTTGTGCAGATTTCTCAACGGAACTCGCTTGTGCCCCGCCACCCGTGGTAAGTAAGTGACAAAAACAATGCAAATTGGGTAAATACCCGTGGTGAGTAAGTGATGCAAGCGCATCACATGTTATTTAATTTATTGAATGTAACACTTTATTGTTCACACACTCACTTAGTTGTTGATATCTAGGACTGCTTTGTTGGAGTTCGGAGATCATGCTGAGCATGATGTTAATGTATGAATATGGAAGTGTTCTTATTTTTTGAGTACGAAGTCCATGCTAGGCATGGTAGTAGTTAGTGGGATATTGAAGTGTGTTTGCTGCAGGTACATGTTTGAGATTTGTTTGATATGAATTATTTCGATGTATTGCAATGTTTGATGTGATTGTATCCATGCTTACATGTAGTTACTTTCAATTTGATTATGTCTATATGTGAAATTGTATACTGAAAGCATGCTTCAAATGAATGTATCGTGTCATGAATAGTTTGCACATGAAAATATTAAGTTATCAATGCATGCATCATAATTCTTGTGATTGTATGACATCATATATTGCATGATAAATTTGATATTTTCTTTATTATAGCATTCTGATGGTTCTCTTTTAACTGGTTAGGATACTATTTGTAACATCATACGACAGAATGACTGCAAACCGTGAATGGATGTACCGTAGGTTAGTGGACAATGAGTTATCGCATGAATATATGGATGGTGTCGATAGTTTTATTGAATTTGCAACGGCAAGTGTCAGTACGGTAGATCCCACAGGTCGGATTAGGTGTCCCTGCAAGATTTGTAAGAATAATCGATTTGTAGAACCTCATGGCGTTAGACATCACCTATACAGGAAGGGTTTTGTGAGTGATTATCAGAACTGGACGTTTCATGGAGAAGAATTTAGAAACGATTTTGATGCACGGGTGAATGTGGTGCACGATAATCCATATACAAATTTGATATTTGATGCTGCAGGAACAGAACTGGGTTCTGCTGTGAGTTCTAGTGATGTAAGAACTGCCGTAGATGAAGAATCACCAAACGATGCAGCTAGTAGATTTTATGATTTACTTAGAGATGCTGATGAGCCACTTCGGAACGGTTGTGAGAGTCACACTATCTTGTCTGCAGTTCTTCAACTAATGAATTTGAAGTCTGAGTATAATTTGAGTCAATCATGTTTTGACCGTTTGTGCATGATTGTGAAGAGTATGTTGCCTAAAGATGAGAAATTGCCACAAAATTTCTATCGTGCGAAAGTTATGGTCAACGCTCTAGGTATGGGTTACAAAAAGATTGATGCTTGTCCAAATCACTGCATGTTGTATTTCAAGGAGCAGGAAAATGACATATCATGCCCGTCATGTGGGCATCCTCGGTTCAAGCCAAAGACAAGAGGCAATGGTAGCACGAGATCAAAGGAAGTTTCATACAAGTCGCTCCGCTACTTTCCTATCACTCCTAGATTGCAGCGATTGTATATGTCTTCAAGGACAGCTAAACACATGAGATGACATACAAATAAAGTTCGACACGATGAAAACAAGATCACGCATCCTGTTGACGCTGAAGCTTGGAAGCACTTTGATCGTACTCATCAGAACTTCACAATGGAAGTGCGAAATGTTAGACTCGGTCTATGTACAGATGGATTTAATCCATTTGGGGGTAGATCAACTCCATACTCATGCTGGCCAGTATTTGTAACTCCATACAACCTTCCACCAAGCTTGTGTATGAAACGTCCAAATCTTTTCTTGTCTCTGTTGATCCTTGGTCCGACCTCACCTAGCCAAAATCTTGATGTATATCTAAGGCCATTGATTGATGAATTAAAAGTACTGTGGGATGATGGTATTACCACGTATGATGCCCACAAAAAACAAAATTTCAACATGAAGGCCACTGTTCTATGGACAATCAGTGACTTCCCTGCATATGGTATGTTATCTGGTTGGAGCACACATGGGAGGTTGGCTTGTCCGTACTGCATGGAGGATTCCAAAGCTTTTAGATTGAGGCATGGAAGGAAGCCTTACTGGTTTGAGTGCCATCGTCGATTTCTACCCAGCGATCATCCGTTCCGACGTCAAAAGAATGCATTTAAAGCAGGCACAACTGAAACGGAAGGTCCATCCTCAAGATTGTTCGACATAGAGATTCTAAGAAGATTGCGATACTTTTCAGATGTATTAACAGATGCCCGCAGTCCTACACCCTTTCGTGGATTTGGGAAGGATCACAATTGGACGAAAAAATCTAATTTTTGGGAACTACCGTATTGGCCGACCCTATTGATACAATATAATTTGGATGTGATGCATGTAGAGAAAAATGTGTTTGATAATGTGTTCAATACAGTAATGAATATTAAAGGAAAAACAAAGGAGAATCTGAAGGCCCGTATGGATTTAAAATTAATATGTAAAAGACTAGAATTAGAACTCAAAGAGTATAATGGCAAAGTACTGAAACCAAAGGCGAAGTACGTGCTCGGACTTGATCAAATAAAACATGTATGTCAATGGTTGAGACAACTGAGATTTCCAGATGGATATGTCTCTAACATTGCTTGGGCTGTGAAGATTGACGATGGACAGTTATATGGGTTGAAGAGCCATGATTGTCATATCTTTATGCAACGATTGATACCCCTAGCATTCCATGATATGTTAGACAAACCTATATGGGGGGTATTGTCTGAGTTGAGCAGATTTTTCAGAACATTGTGCGCATCGGAGATCGTTGTATCAGATGTAAAGAATCTCGAGGACTCTGTCATCACCACTGTTTGTCTGTTAGAAAAGATATTTCCGCCAGCATTTTTCGATGTTATGGAACATTTGATCATACATCTGCCATATGAACTAAGGGTTGGTGGCCGTGTGCAATATAGATGGATGTACCCATTTGAAAGGTATATGTTTTTTTATATTTGTCTCTTTAATGACAGATATTTAAAATTTGAAATGTATATTCTTGTCAGATGCATGTTCGACCTAAAAAAAAAGGTTCGTAATAAAGCAAGAGTAGAAGGCTCTATTTGTGAGGCGTACACTTTAGAAGAGATTTCAAATTTCTCATCTATGTACTTCGAACCTCATATTCCAACACGTTACACATGCCTGCCCCGTAACGATGATGGAGAACAAGTAACTGTAGCTAACAAGCTGTCGATATTTCAACCACTTGGGCATGCATTTGGTAGTTGCCGAACAAGGCTATTGACAAATCGAGAGCAAGATGCAGCACACATCTATATTCTTTTTAATTGCTCAGCGATCGACCCATACATCGAGTAAGTATATGTATATGCAACTCAATTATAAATCCTTTTATGTTCTATATATGGATACATGGCTCGGTAATATAAGTATTTGTGGTTTGCAGACGATTTGATCTGGAGTTGCAAAACGAAGTTTCACATCCTATTACTATCAGGAGAGATTACTGGGATGAATTGTGCGATAAGTGGGTGGGAGATGCATTTAGAAATCGCTCTGCGAAGGCTGCACAAAATCGATCGAAGATGCCCGAAGCACATCTACACACAGGTGGATCTAAGACATTTGGGAGCCACCTAAAGAAAATGGTAACTCATCAATATATAATATTAATTTTATAAGTATTGTTGCAAACTTGTGTACTAAATCTTTTGTCATTTAACTTCGCAGGAAGCAGAAAAAGGAGGCAGTGTACCATATAAGGATGCATTTGTAGAAACACATAAACGGAAGACCACGGGAGTCTTCGTATCAGAGAAGGCGAGAACGACAACGGTATGTATTAATTCTATTAATAATTATTGCAATATATATGCAAGTTATCATAATGTTATCATTAATTATTAATGAATACTTTAAACATTATTTTGTAGGAGGCATATAAGCAACAGATAGTAGAGCGATATGGCGATGACGCTACTCAGCATCCATCATTTGATCCTACAGCATGGGTGACTGTAGCAGGTGAACCCAAAAAAGGTCGTGTGTTCGGGTTTGGGAGTAATATGAACACTTCACCAGTTATTGGTTCTTCCAGTTACGGCTCACCGACTTCTTGCGCCGACATAAGCTCCAAGCAGCCGACTATTCTTTCCGGTGATGATGTACGCCATATTATTAATGAATCACTGAATAACTATTTCCAATACACCGTCGCCCCCTTTCTCCGAAATGAGATCAAGGCCGCTGTTCAGGATAGGGGATCTTCGATTCCAGGTCCCTCTCAGGTATAATCACATATTCAGTTTTTTGTCTGCCTTAGAACACATATGAGCATAATCGAATCACATATATAACTTTTTGCCTGCCTAAGAACTCATATGAGCATGTTATAATCACATATTCAGTTTTTTGATTGCCTTAGAGCACATATGAGCATGCGATAATAACATATAGAGTTTTTTTATTGCATTAGAGCACATATGAGCATGCTATAATCACATATAAAGTTTTTTTGCCTGCCTAAGAACACATATGAGCATGATAGAAACACATATAAAGTTTTTTTGACTGCATTAAAACACATATGAGCATGCTATAATCACATATTCAGTTTTTTGACTGCCTAAGAACACATATAAGCATGTTATAATCACATATTTAGTTTTTTGACTGCCTTAGAGCACATATGAGCATGCTATAATAACATATAGAGTTTTTTTATTGCATTAGAGCACATATGAGCATGCTATAATCACATATAAAGTTTTTTTGTCTGCCTTAGATCAAATATGAGCATGATAGAATCACATATAAAGTTTTTTTGACTGCATTAGAACACATATGAGCATGCTATAATCACATATTCAGTTTTTTGACTACCTAAGAACACATATGAGCATGTTATAATCACATATTCAGTTTTTTGACTGCCTTAGAGCACATATGAGCATGCTATAATAACATATAGAGTTTTTTTATTGCATTAGAGCACATATGAGCATGCTATAATCACATATAAAGTTTTTTTGCCTGCCTAAGAACACATATGAGCATGATAGAATCACATATAAAGTTTTTTTTACTGCATTAGAACACATATGAGCATGTTATAATCACATATTCAGTTTTTTTACTGCCTAAGAACACATATGAGCATATTATAATCACATATTCAGTTTTTTGACTGCCTTAGCACACATATGAGCATGCTATAATAACATATAGAGTTTTTTTACTGCCTTAGAACACATATGAACATGCTATATATCATTTATGATAGAATCACATATAAATTTTTTTGCTTTGCCTGCCTTAGAGCACATATGAGCATGCTATATTCACATATTCAATTTTTTGACAGCCTTAGCACACATACGAGCATGATCGAATCACATATATAATTTTTTTCCTGCCTTAAAGCACATCTGAGCATAGTAGAATCACATATAGAGTTTTTCTAGATGCCTTAGAACACATATGAACATGCTATAATCACATATTCAATTTTTTGACTGCCTTAGCACACATATGAGCATGATAGAATCACACACACACACACACACACACACATATATATATATATAACTTTTTGTCTGCCTTAGAGCACATATGAGCATGATAGAATCACATATAGAGTTTTTTTATTGCCTTAGATCACACATGAGCACATGATAGAATCACATATAGTGCGTAATTTATTTCATTATATTTTGTTTATCAATACTGACTGTTCTTTTCTTGTGTAGGCTGCTAGCGATAATCAGCGTAGTGGAGCTGAAGGGACAGATAAAGACAATGAACAAGAAGACGCACAAAATCTTGGCGATGATTAGAGGACTGCGTTGAAGAAGTTCTATTTTTTTTATATTTCCTAATTGTAATTATTGAATTGTAAATAATTAAACTTCTTAATTTTAAGGTGGAACGATTAATTGTTGTAGATTCTTGTTATATGAAATTTTTTGTGTGGTTTGTTTTTTATTTACAGGAAATATAAATTGTACAGGAAATAGAAATTGCTCGGTATTTAATTTTCAAATAATTTTTTTTTTGTGTTTGCAACGGATTAGCGATGGAACCATCCGTCGCTATTCATATTAATCTAGCGACGGCATAGCGACGGAAGTAAATCCGTCGCCAAGACGTGGTCGCCGTTTAGTACCGGCGGATTGACGATGGAATATACCGCTCGTTATTCCGTCGCAATTAGCGACAGACCTGGCGACGGAATAATTCCGTCGCCAGTTAGCGTCGAAATATTCGCGACGTAAGCATACTGTCATCTCGTTGTCGCTAATTCGTCGCTAACCATGTTAGCGACGGATTAGCGACAGAATGTGGTCGTCGCTAATCTACTGCTTTGTTGTAGTGTCTTGCTAGGTATTAATTAGGTAAATTAGCATAGACAATCTCTATTAGTCAAAGTAGCCATTCATGTTTCTTTTTATTATTCCATGTTATATCCATGCATTAGCTATTCTAGATACTATATAGGTTAGGTTGTAGTTAGTTTAGTTAGCATAATTTGCATTTTTCTAATTTTTGTGAAGGGCATTATGGGAATTCCAATGAGATAGGTGATTTTGGTATTTAAGTGGGGTTTCCAATTTTTTTGAGGCTTCAATTTGGAAAGCCTGGGTCTTTTTGGAAGGCCCAGCCTAGAGAAGATTTCCTTCTCTTCATATTAGGTAAGTAGATTGAATTTTCAAATCTCTTACCTCAAATTTCAAATTGAGTTGATTTAAGGAAAGGATCTCCTCTTAATTAGAGGATTCTTAGGCAAAAACATGTGAGCCCACTAGGGCTGGCATTTTTTACTTTGAAAAGTCAATTCCCTCCAAGGCAAGAGCATTTATGGGCCCCATCTCAATTCTAAATTAGCCTAACCATTTACTAATGAACCTTCCTATTAGATAGATTAACATAGTCTATATAATTTTCAACCTTTATTAAGCATTTATTATTGTATTTAATGCATAAACTGTTATCGCTTTTTTTTTCGGGAAAGAATGTAAATAACCACAACCAGCTGAAGGCAGAGAAGAGGCAAAACATGATGATTTGACAGAAGCTTGTAATGTAAGTCAGAACTTCTTCTCAAATATGTAGAGCATGGTTGAATACATTCATTAAAGCTGATGTGCAGTTAAATGGGATAGCATTTGCTACCCTCGTGGGTAAGGAACCCCCTAGTTAGAACTCATATGGGGAGGTGTTTTGATAAACTTAGCTTATCTCATTTGCTTATCTTAAAAAAAAAACTTTTGATACTCACGTTTCAATATTTATTGTTGTATTTAATGCATAAACTGTGCTGATATCATTTGCTTATCTTAAAGAAAAATCTTTGATACTCTCCTTTCAATATATATTATTGTATTTAATGCATTCATAAACTGTGCGTACCTCATTTGTTTATTTCTCAGTGTACTAAATTAAAAAAAAAAACTTTGAAGAGTCACTTGTTCTTTATAAAGCCCATGGCCAAGGTTAGTACTTAGCGTGAAATATCATTAAAAACTAGACATTATGAAAATACTTTTAACATATTGAATAATTAAGAAAATATGCCACGTCCTATTTTTCGTAAATCTGGTGTATTTGTGGCTTGAGTTTGAGTTAGAATTGTATCTTTATAGAAGTCCACATACATGTAGCAGAGATAAATTTACAAACACAATAAGAGGAAAATTCAGAGGTGAAGTGCGCAATAATATAGGGTAATTTCATTAGTAAACCTTGATATAATCTTTTCTTTCGTTTCTTTCGGGGGTAGGCCAAGAAAAAGTTCACTGGTGATAAAATCCTTGGGGACCTCATCATTTGATCTGCTCTCATTGAGGTCTCCCTGTCAACCAGCAAGTTCACCCAGCCTCCACCTTACAGCAAGGGATGCTCTCTTAGGGTTTCTAATCATCCCTGTCAGATAACAAGCATCGGTCACTCCAACCTGGTGGAACACTTGTGATTGTGAAAATATGCATATAATCTTGGAGAATGCTAAACTCCCAAGTACACTAGTTTTTTTAGCTATCGAGCAAAGAAAAAGGCCTTTACCAAGGGGAAGTAAGGGAATCCCATCTTTTTCTTTAATACAAACGAAAGTCTAATAGAACTCCATCGGTTCCACTCATCACCTTTGTCATCCCCCATCTTAATATCCATTTTAAATCTTATAATGCAAGTTGTTTTGTTCAAATCTGACCCTAAAGATGGATTCAACATGGTCGATTTGATAAGTATAGACCTTTGGATCTATTTTTTCAACAAAAAAACTCCATTTGGAGGGAGATGCGGTTGTGTGATCATCGACTCTTTTTAAATTTGTTCGCTTCTTTTACAGAGAAACACCATCAAACAATTCCTAACCATGGTCCTCCATAGAATTTGTAACTGTTTCAATGGAACCCTTTCCTTCTTTTTTATTTTCCGAATATTCAGGAGCTAAGATCATTCCAATACATGGCCAATACCATATTCTACTAATCGGATGGCGGCTAAACAGATTCAAATTCAGATGGTGAAAAGCTCATAATAGATCCACATTTTTACTTGTCAATGGATCGGGATATCCATCAAATCCAAATATTTCTCAGATTCAATAGTAAAAAATCAAAACCATATCTGCATCCGATTATAATCTGATATTGTTTTGGCATACCAAATGCAACTAAACTGAATCGAATTCGGTTGAATATCAGATAAAATCGGGTTCATTAATGGCATCTCTAATTGCTAGTATCGTTGACCGTGATTGCTATCGTTACCACCACGGAGTTAACGGTCTCTCTTTCTCTCTCTTACCCTCTTGTTTCTCTATAAATCAATGACTTTCCCCAACTCTCCTTTCCATTCATTTTTTTGTCTACGCATGGAGCAAGGAAAGGAACTTGGAGTTAGTCTAAGGCCATTTGAGCTTACAGACCTAGAAGACTTCATGGTTTGGTCCACCGATGACCGTGTGGCTAAATGGTGCGCTTGGGATGCACTCATGTCCAAAGAAGATGCTCAATCATACCTTCAACACTCCCTCATCCCCCACCCTTGGGCCAGGGCCATATGCCTTGATGACCGTCCGATTGGTTGCATCACTTTCGAGGTGGGTGAGGGCGATCATTGCTGCCGGGGACAGATTGGATACGCACTGTCCTACGAGCAGTGGGGCAAAGGCATCGCCACACTAGCATTGAGGATGGCCGTCCATTCCACCCGCATCTACAAAGGATCGAGGCTGAGGTTGTTGTTGGGAATATCGGATCTGAGAGGGTCCTAGAGAAGTCAAGGTTCGTTAAGGATGGCCTACTAAGAAATTACCTGATTCACAAAGGGAAGGTCACTGACATCCTTCTTTTCAGTATCCTTGCCTCCGAGCACAATGCAAGTGAGCATGCCGGTCGCCCATGTGGTGGCAGGCTACAGAAGAAGGTGATGATCCCTTAGTCTCAGGTTCAACTCCCACCGGGTTTGTTGGCCTCTGTCACTGGCTCCATATGGGTTTGGATGTTGGTAACCCCATGTGGAGATTATTTACTTTGGCAATAATAATAATAACAATAATAAAGATGACGTTGATATGGCTGTTTAATGCAGGAGCCAGAGTGAGGTAACCATCTCGGTCCACCGATCCGCTTGGATCTTGTTCAAATTTCGTCAGTGTAATGTGCAAATTTTTTTGGGTCTTTGTGATGGATGTCAGATCATTGTATCTGATTCATATCTACAAGATAAGCTTGATCTATTTAAAAGATAATCATAATAAGAAATTTGTTTTGTTTAGAAGTAGGTAATCGTTCATCTATGTATAGATGAGAGGCTTGAGAGTTGGACAGTTTAGTTGAGATTTGATATACAACTTGATATTTCCATTTAATTCGATAAAGTTTTATTGCTAGTTAATTTCTTGTCATTAACTGTTTTTTTAAGACAATTCTAGATATTCGTAGTCACAAGATGAAAGCCAAATGGGAAACTGTATGTGGTGCACAGTGAATATCCATGGAGTTTTATACTGCAATGACCAGGTCCAGGTGTCCACGAGGTGTGCAATTTAAAGATTCTCGAGTCTGGTTTCACAAGCTCAGTTCATTTCTGCTAAATCATGGTTTCTATTGCAGTACTGCTGACCCATCGATGTCTGTCAGCATAAAAATGACATCATTATTTTATTGATTTATGTTGATGATATCATTCTCAATGAGCGATTCTAAAATTATAGAGGCTTTTGTTTTAAAGTTAAATCAAGAATTTGTTGTGCAGACATATCCATTATTTTTTAGGAACAGAAGACTCTCGTAAACTCCGCCTGTGTATAACTGTTTAGTTATACACTGCCGGTCCCAAGCCCGGATAAAGGAGGAGGGTTGCGGTAGGCCTGTGACAGCCAGCATAAAAACTTTGTCATATCCTATGAAAATGAACCAATATGAGAATTTCGTTGGGGTGTTCCCTACTGAACGACGCGCTGTACTCTCTAGGCCCGGAGGCAGTGATAAATGGGCAAGGGTTGCTAGGTCGTCGCCCAGAAGCGACGCGTCACACCGGCGCCCGGGTGTGGTGTCAAATAGGCAAGGGTTCCCTCACTTTGTTGGACGGGTGGGGGTAAAGAAGTTAGTCCAAGACCATAAAATTAGGTTAGCCACTTGGAACATAGGGTCTTTAACTGGTAAGTTGGTAGAGTTAGTAGATGTTATGTGTAGGAGAAAGATTGATATTTTATGTCTTCAAGAGACCAAATGGGTAGGTGAGAAAGCTAAAGTGATAGAACCTTGGGGATATAAGATTTGGTATACAGGAATAAATAGGAATAGGAATGGAGTAGGAATTGTTATGAGTCGTCAGTTTATAGATAATGTAGTTGAGGTCCGTAGGAAGGGTGATAGAATTTTACTTATTAAATTAGTATTAGGTATGGACATTATTAATATTATTAGTGTTTATGCACCTCAAGTAGGTTTAGATGATTCCATTAAGCATCAATTTTGGGAAGATTTAGATGGAGTAGTACAAGGGATATCTTATGGAGAAAAACTTTTCATCGGCGGTGACCTTAATGGACATGTAGGCATTAGTAGGGATGGATTTGAGAGTATTCATGGAGGCTATGGTATAGGAGAAAGAAATGAAAGTGGAGAAAGGATTTTAGATTTTTGTTTGTCCTATGATATGATCTTAGCAAACACTTGGTTTAGGAAGAGGGAGTCTCACCTAGTAACATTTAAAAGTGGGGTTAATACGAGTCAGATAGATTTTTTCCTACTTAGAAAGAGAGATAGGGGTTGTTGCATTGATTGTAAGGTTATACCAGGAGAAAGTGTAGCTACACAACATAGAGTCTTAATTTTAGATCTTAGAATTAGACAATGCCGCAAAAGGGATAGACATAGGATAGATCCTAGAATTAAGTGGTGGGCACTGAAAGGAGCTAAACAAGGAATGTTTGTAGAACAGGTAGCTAAGGAAGTTGATTGGTGTCTCGAGGAGGATTCAGAATCAATGTGGAATAAGATAGCGGGTGGCATGAGAAAAGTGGCTAAGGAGGTATTGGGTGAGTCTAAAGGCGATGCACCACTAGGTAAGGATACATCATGGTGGAACGAGGATGTCAAATTAGCTATTAAGGTTAAAAGAGAGTGTTATAGAAATCTAAGTAAGAGTCGTGATAATGAGAATTTGGAGAAGTATATGATAGCAAAGAAGGAAACTAAAAAGGTTGTTCGAAACGAGAGGGCTAAGGTATATAAGGAGGTTTATGACAAGTTGGATACCAAAGAAGGCAAGAAAGATATTTATAGGCTTGCAAAGATGAGAGATAGGAAATCGAAGGATTTGGGTATGGTTAGATGTATCAAAGATGAAACGCAAATGGTTTTAGTCAAAGATGAGGAGATTAAGGAGAGATGGAAAGATTATTTTGATAAGCTATTTAATGATAGTCATGCTCAAGATCTTGGAGACTTCTCCATTCCTTTTCATGAGATAAATCGTGACTTCATGCGCAAGATTCAAAAGAAAGAAATTGCAGAGGTTTTGAAGAAAATGAAATCAAGAAGGGCAGTTGTCCCAGATGGTATACCTATCGAGGCTTGGAAATGCTTGGGAGAGAAAGGTTTAGAATGGTTGACAAATCTTTTTAACCTGATTTGGTGAACAAATAAGATGCCTAATGAGTGGAGGAAGAGTACTTTGGTGCCTTTATATAAGAATAAGGGTGATATACAAGATTGCACAAACTATCGTGGTATAAAACTCATGTGTCATACTATGAAACTTTGGGAGAGGGTGATTGAGTCTAGGTTGAGGAAGGTTGTCATGATATCGGAGAATCAGTTTGGTTTTATGCCTGGAAGATCAACTATGGAAGCTATACATCTTCTTAGACAACTTATTGAAAAATATAGAGAGAGGAACAAAGATTTGCATATGGTTTTTATTGATTTAGAAAAGGCATACGATAGAGTACCTAGGGACGTTCTCTGGTGGACAATGATGAAGAAAGGTGTTTCTCTAAAGTACATTAGTATAATTAAAGATATGTATCAAGGAGTAGTAACCAATGTCCGCACTTGTGGAGGGGTGACAACCAATTTTCCGATAATGGTTGGGTTACATCAAGGATCTGCTTTAAGCCCTTTCCTATTTGCGATAGTGATGGATGAGCTTACAAGATCAATTCAAGAAAATGTACCGTGGTGTATGTTGTTTGCTGATGATATTGTTTTGATTAATGAGTCTAGAGCTGGGGTTAATGCTAAGTTAGAATTATGGAGACAGACATTGGAAGCTAGAGGTTTTAAGTTGAGTAAGAGTAAGACTGAATATATGGAATGTCGGTTTAGTAAGCAACGAAGTAGTGATGGGAGTGTAGTGAAGCTTGGTGAGCAAGAAATACCGGTGAATGATTATTTCAAATATTTGGGATCCATCATTCAAAAGTATGGAGAAATTGATGGAGATGTAAATCATAGGATAAAGGTTGGGTGGATAAAATGGAAAAGTGCAACTGGAGTGCTGTGCGATCGTAGAATGCCATTGCGGTTGAAGGGAAAGTTTTATAGGACGACTATTAGACCCGCTTCTGGTACGGAATGTTGGGCTGCCAAGAGACATCATATTCAAAAAATGAGTGTAGCTGAGATGCGGATGCTTAGATGGATGTGTGGAAATACAATAAAAGATAAGATTCAGAACGAGGAGATACGTAAGAAGGTAGGTGTTGCACCCATTGAAAATAAGATGCGAGAGAATCATTTACGGTGGTTTGGACATATTCGGCGAAGGCTTATGATGCTCCAGTTAGAAGGTTGGAGAAATGGGAAAATATATTAGTTAAAAGAGGTCGGGGTAGGCCTAGGAAGACTTAGATGGAGATGATAGGAAAGGATATGAATGCTTTGAACCTCACCGAGGACATGGCATTGGATAGAAATGATTGGAGGAAAAGGATTCATGAGGAAGACCCAAAATGAATTTCTTTTTTGGTTCATATCGCTGACCCCAATTGTTTTGGGATGAAGGCGTAGTTGTTGTTGTTGTTGTTGTTGTAGAAGACTCTTGTAACAAAGGACTTTTCTTTTGTCAATCTGGATATGCGAGGGATCTTCTCGAAACAACCTAGATCCAGGATTGCAAAACTTATATCTGCACCCATGGCTACCAATGTTCAAGAAAATGATAAGGGTGACAAAAAAAATCAGGATCCTACTCATTACAACTCATTACAAGAGTTTGGTTGGAGCACTTCAATACTTTATCATAACTAGAACTGAGTTATCTTTGAGCGTAAATTATGTTTGTCAGTCATGCATCCACTGAGACTCATTATCAAGCAGTCAAGCATATTTTGCAATGCGTGAAAAGCAAGATTGATTTTGGAATGAAAATCCAAGCTAAAATTACACTCGACTTATATGTTTTTTTTTATGCAGATAGAATGTAATATTGTCAGGGATCTATTACAAGATTTTTGTACATTCCTTTGAAGTAATTGTATATCATGAAGTGTGAAAAAGTATAATACTATTCTCAGATCAAGCGTGAAAGTTGAATATCGATCAATGACATCTACAGTGGCAGAACTCCCTTGGCTATCTTTTATTTTAAGAGATTTCAGGATTCCTTCAAAAAATCTGCCAATTTTATTATGTGATAATACAAGTGCAATTCATATGATTGTTAATCCATTTAGATAGATTATCACTTCATGAGAGAAAAAGTGGCACAAAAGACCTTGGTCACTCGATTTGTTCCATCACATTGTTAGCTAAGGCTCAATTTTTGTCCTTAAGAAATAAACTTAGCCTATGCCCTATGCTAAATTTGAGAGAGAATGTCAAGAATGACACTACAAGAAAAATGTGGATTAGCGACGGACGCTATCCGTCGTTAATCCATCGCTAAACAACTTAGTGACAGATAGCGTCTGTCGCATATTTCTCATCGCTAATTAGCGATAGAAATAATTTGTCGCTACTTTCGTCGTTAATTTGCGACAGATTAGCGATAAACATGATCTGTCGCAAGTCCATTGCTATTTTAAATTAGCGAATGATAATATCCATCGTGAGTCTGTCGTTATTTTAACTTAGCGACGGATAATATTCGTCGCTAATCCGTCGCTAAATTTAAAAAAAAATTATGTCCTGTCGGACGGTATTCTAGCAGCAATAGGCTAGACTTGTACCACACCACACATGTGTTGCACCCGAGCGGCCCGGCCCGCCACTGCAGTGTCTTTTACACAAAACCAGCATGCTCTTCAGCGCCCTCCAGACCTGGTTCCTTGCTTTTCTGGCCTGGCTCGCCATTACAGGGTCTTCTGCACAACGCAGGAGAGTGCAACTCTGAACCAGTGCACTCTCATGCGCGCTCTCTGGCGCCCTCTCAACCTGGTTCCTCGCTTGTCTAGCCTGGCCCGCCACTGCAGGGTGTTTTGCACAACATAATGGTTGCACCTCCGAACTGGTGCACTCTCATGCGCGCTCTCTGTTGCCCTCTCGACCTAGTTCCCCACTTGTTCGGCCCAGCCCGCCACTGCGGGGTGTTCTGCACAACACAATGGCTGCACCTCCGAACCGGTGCGCTCTCCGACGCCCTCCCAACCTGATTCCTTCGCTTGTCCATCGACTTGAAACTAGAACCCCCAACAGAATCGTTAGGCCGGGAACGGAAAGCCACACTCAAAAAAGAAAACCACTTACCGAACCGGAGAGGTCGGGCCGACCTGGTCCTCCAGCGTCGGCGGGCGACTCCGACTCCTCTTCTTCGTCACGTTCTTCCGCCACAAGGTCGTCATCGTTTGAGAAGTCAAGGAGGCCCTCCACAAAGTAGTCAGTTTAAATTTCGCATGGCGAGATAGGAAAAATTGTGCGCCTTAGATGGGTCGGTTTAAATCGAAAAGTAGCGACGGTTTTTTTTCGTCGCTAATTAGGGACGGAAAAAATCTCTCGCTAATTAGCGACAGATTCGCGACGAAAATATTCTCTCGCTAATTAGCATTTTTCTTGTAGTGTTTGGCGACGAAAATTTTTCATCGCTCATTAGCGACGGAATTAGTGAGAGAAAACTTTTCATCGCTAATTTCGCAAATATTTTGAATGTTAGCGACGGATAGTTTTCTCTCGCTAATCCATCGCAAATTTATGACGAAAAAAATTTGTCGCAAATGTCTTTCGCTAATTAGCATTTTTCTTTTAGTGTGAATCAGCTAAGGTAGGTTTGGATCACATAGATTATGATGATCGAGATTTAGCTTTGGCCGATATGGGTCATGATAATACAAGGAAGGCAAGATATATCTTAGATAAGAAAAAAATGATCAACGCAACATAGGAAGAGCAAGCACAAGCCATGAGACTAGTCCTGCGCATGAAGACAAGGCATGTGTGGATTAAGGCAAGAAAGAGTGAAGCAGGAGCGAAGCAACTATAATCTAGGTTTATAAGAGATCCATTTGGTTCTAGTTTACTTTAGAATGATTTGACTTTATTTATTTGGATTTGAATACTTTTATCATGTAATTGATCCATCTTGGATCCAAAATAGATCTAGAGTTATCCTTGTTTATTTGTATAAATACTTGTTATAGGGGTTTGTGAAGGTGGATGAATTTAATGGATTCAATCATTATTATTTTTCTTGAATTTATGCATTACTCATTTCTTTTTGCTTTTGCAGTGTAATCCATGTAGGAGTAGCATAACTTAATCATTTTTTGGGTGAATCATGTTTCTTCTACTTGCATCAAAATGGTATTAGAGCGAGGCCTCAATCTTGCCCACCACACAAAGTTCACAAAGTGACATGAAGGAAGCCCAGAAAGCATGAATGAGTTGCATGATAACTCCTTTGTGTGAGATAAAAAATGATGTGTGCAGTATGATTCAAGAGCTTGATTTGACAATGAAGATAGTTGAAAAAATTATTCAAAGATCGGCTTTGTTAGAAAAAAAGTTCATGAAGTTTATGCAGTGTTCTGGTTGGCAAGGTAGTGGCATCCACAAAAGCCATGATGAAAGCAACACACAAGTAGGGGGTAGATCCAGATTGATGGATGTGGTTTCACGACCACCTCAGCTAGAAGAACGACAAAGGGCGGGAGGTGAGTTTTGGCTCGACGCACCTCCTCCTCTTGTTGCACCACCACCCCCTTGTCCATCGTCCCCTTGTCCTTCTCCATTGCCCGCCCTCACCGACTTTCTATCGAAGCCCACCATAGCCTCCCCACGCCTTGCCTCAGCTGGACCACCCACAACCCTGCCCTTTTCTTCTTCTCAACAAGTTTGGGTAGTGTAGGGCCTTCCCACCGACCCCACCATCATCCGCCTACCTATCACTGGGCAGAGTAGGGCGAAAAGAGACCCTCTTTCTGGTTAGAACCACCGACAGTGAGCTTTGGTTCACCACCCCATTCATTTTTTTTCAACCCTACCTATTGAATGGAGGGCATCCCACCGAGAGGCAACCATTCTGCCAAAGCAGGTTATATGTTCCCCCCCCCGAACAGGGCAGTTAGCTACATCTCATGTTCGAGGGTCCCAAAGAGCACCACGTATGTAAGCGTGTGCGTCTCGTATCCCCATGTTTGTCAGCATTAATTAGCATTGGAGTTTGATGCGATTGCAAAGACTTAAGTACCCTCTCCTCCATTGGTGCCAAAAAAAATGACGATTCTTGAAAAGGAGTGGTTATAAAGACTTAAGTGCCCCAAAGATGATTATTTAAGACCCAGTCTCTGCACTGCAGGATTATCTGAGAAAGAAATCTCCCCTGGAGGAGGCCATGAACATCAACCCTCTCACTCTCTCTCTCCTTTCTCTTTCTGCTTCTATGCACATCCAACAGAAGAACTTACATTGCTCCATCAAGCACCGGCTAACCTGCACATTGACTGTTGTGGAGCCTGATTCAGAGTTTTTACCCTTACAGGAGGAGGGGTTGGGGGCTCCTCCCAGCGTGGGTAGCATCATTCAACTAAATGAGTTGTAGATCCTGATTCAGAGTTTTTACCCTTACAGGAGGAGGGTTTGGGGGCTCCTTCCAGCGTGGGTAGCATCATTCAACTTGATTCGTTGTGGAGCCTGATTCAGAGTTTTTGCCCTTACAGAAGAGGGGTCTGGGGGCTCCTCTCAATGTGGGTAGCATTATTCAACTTGAAGAGTTGTGGAGTCTGATTCAGAGTTTTTACCCTTACAGAAAGGGGGGTCTGAGGGCTCCTCCCAACGTGGGTAGCATCATTCAACTTGATGAGTTGTGGAGTCTGATTCAGAGTTTTTGCCCTTATAGGAGGAGGGTTTGGGGGCTCCTCCCAGCGTGGATAACATTGTTCAACTTGATTAATTGTGGAGCTTGATTTAGAGTTTTTGCCCTTATAGGAGGGTTTGAGGGCTCCTTTCAGCGTGGGTAGCATCGTTCAACTTGATTCATTGTGGAGCCTGATTTAGAGTTTTTGCCCTTACAGGAGAGGGGTCCGGGGGCTCCCCCCAGCACGGGTCCCAGGTGTCGTGGTAAAAAAATGCACAGGGTATCGTGGTGAGAAAGACATATTTTTGTTCTAAGCAAGGTTGGAAGAAAACAATGGAAAATCCAACAAGGAGCATGCCAGAATCAAGATGTGGATGTCAAGCGAGAATGATGTTGTGCAACTCAAATAACACAAAATAATAGGGGTCTGGTTTTTTGTTAAAATGAGGAATGAAATGACAATAGAAATCACTGAAAATTTTCAGAAATAAACTAGACTCAATAACGAAGACACCACTTTTTACGGATTTGGAATATGACCTCCGGTTAGGGAGATATGACCCTGACAAGTTGGTCCTAATTCGGGTAGCGATTTACAGCGATTTGCTTACTGAATAACACTACAAATCGCTATAGCGATTTGCGGAAGACACTACAAATCGCTATAACGATTTGCGGAAGATACTACAAATCGCTATAGTGATTTGCGGAAGACACTACAAATCGCTATAGCGATTTACGAAAGACACTACAAATTGCTATAGCGATTTGCGATTTGTAATGTCTTCCGCAAATCGCTATAGCGATTTGTAGTGTCTTCCGCAAATCACTATAGTGTTTCGTTGGAGACCCGAAAATACTACAAATTGTTGTAGGAAAGCCTGATAATATTACAAATCGTTGTT
The DNA here is from genome assembly GCF_984573655.1 of Nuphar pumila. NCBI lineage: Eukaryota > Viridiplantae > Streptophyta > Magnoliopsida > Nymphaeales > Nymphaeaceae > Nuphar > Nuphar pumila. The sequence goes on along the minus strand of NC_143257.1, from coordinate 125,278,994 downwards.
GGAAGCCCCCAAAAAAATTTGGTCTGGAGGGCGCTGCCCCCCGAGCCCCCCGCCATAGGCGGACCTCCCTGGACCCCCGCCCGCTGACCGCGCAGCGGGATCCACGCCGGGGGGAGCCTCCGTACCCCCCTCCTGTAAGGGCAAAAACTCTAAATCAGGCACATAAGTAGAGAGAGAAGGGAGAGAGAGTGAGAGGGTTGGTGTTCATGGCCTTCTCCAGGGAGAACTCTTTACCTCCCTTGATTTCTTCTCTAGAGAGAGCGAGAGAGAATTTTACAGTGTTTTACGGAGAAAGAAGAAGAAAACTTTCAAGAGTCAACATCATCCTTGACTTTCTGGATAAAGGACATGTTTGTCCTTTTTTTGAACAGAGAAAGAAGAAGAAGACTTTGAAGAATCAACATCATCCTCGACTTTTTGGATAAAGGACATGTTTATCCTTTTTTTGAACAGAGAAAGAAGAAGAAGACTTTGAAAAGTCAACATCATCCTCGACTTTCTGGATGGAGGACATGTTTGTCTTTTTTTTGAACAAAGAAAAAAGAAGAAGACTTTGAAAAGTCAACATCATCCTCGACTTTCTGGATGGAGGACATGTTTGTCCTTTTTTTGAACTGTTTGTTTTTTCTTTTTTGAATGAAGGGCATTTTTGTCATTTTCTCAAACCATCACTTTATGAGAAGAATAGCAAGAAAGGGTACTTACTTAAGTCTTTGCAACAACACCAGAGTCCGATGCAAAGTTATGTCAACATACACGGGAATACGAGCCCCATGTGCTTGTATACGTGGTGCTCATTCAAAGCCCCGAACACAGACGTGGGATTCAGTGAATCATCGGGGAAGAACATACACTACCCTCTCCCATTCTGCAGTCCTCTGTCAGACAACACCAGACGACATAATCCCTTCCCACTGCCATTGTTGCCGAGTGGTGAGCCCCACCCATGATTCTCCAGCACAGGTGGAGTCCGACCTGATGGATCAAGGGACAGAATGGGTTTGGCTCTCAAACCGAGTATGAGGCTGGTTCTCAAAACCCGGTTCCAAGTGTTCTATGCCCGAGTGTGACCCACAACCCACTGGTTTTGATTTATGGGTCATTGGTTCTTTTCCTGGTGGACCATGTTCACTATCGTCGCCCATCAGGTTGGGTTCATACTCCATTTGTTTGTCCTATTACTACCCAAACCCAAAACTCTTCCACTCCAAAAAAGTTTTATTCAAACCCTTACCCAAACATCTTTTTAAACTCACTTGGACCTATGCAAACCTTATCTCCCAAATAAATCCCACAACCAGCCTATGTTGAAAACTTATCTTATCCATTTGATCTAGGACTCATCCAAGCCTCCTTCGATTTATTTAAGGTATATTTGGGTCCAATTGATTTTAAAAGAACCCAAGTGCCTCTTAGGTTGGATCATCATACTTTTTTCATGTCTGAAGATTTGTTTGTTTATCCGCTGCACCATTCACTCGGTGATCGGATCATCATTTATCACTTCTTTGAAATTGATGTCACTGTAGATTTGCATCCTTCAAAAGTTGCAACTGTATGTCGTTTCCAATAAACAGAGTTGATTTGGAAGAAGCTCAAGAGAGATCCAAACTTGAGGGTAAGTCTTCTTAAAACCAGAGAATGATGCAGGATCAGAGCAGCTACAATCCGGGTTCATAAGAGATTCATTTGAATCCAGTTTAGTTTAGAATGATTTGAGTTTATTTATTTAGATTTAGATATTTTTATCATGTAATGGATTCATCTTGATCCAAAATAGATCTAGAAATTTTCTTGTTTTTCTATAAATACTTCTTATAGGGGTTTTTGAAGGTGAAAGAAAATCATGTAATTTAACTGCTGGTAATGAAGGAAAAAGGTTCGTAAGGGCTACCTCAAAAATTGGTGGGTACATTAAATCACCTGGTTCTCAGCAAGGGTTCCTCGTTATAAAAAAAAAATCCCTGATGGCAAACTTTTTCATCCCTGAAAAATAGCCCCATGACCTGGTCACTCTTAGTACACCCATTTCAATATTTATTATTGTATTTAATGAATAAACTGTGCTTATCTCATTTGCTTATTTACAAAAAGCAATCTTTGATACTCCCTTTTCAATATTTATTATTGTATTTAATGCATAAACTGTTCTTATCTCTTTTTTTTAAGGGAAAGAATGTAAATAACCGCAACCAGCTGAAGGCAGAGAAGAGGCAAAACATGATGATTTGACAGAAGCTTGTAATGTAAGTCAGAACTTCTTCTCAAATATGTTGAATACATTCATTAAAGCTGAAGGCAGAGAATGGTTGAATACATTCATTAAAGCTGATGTGCTGTGAAATGGGATAGCATTGGCTACCCTCATAGGTAAGGAACCCCCTAGTTAGAACTCATATGGGGGAGGTTGTTTTGCTAACCTGTGCTTATCTTAAAAAAAAAATCTTTTGATACTCACATTTCAATATTTATTATTGTATTTAATGCATAAACTGTAGTTATTTACATTCTTTCTTGAATTTATGCATTATACTTTTCTGATTTTCCATTTCTTCTGCATTCGTAGTGTAATCCCTGTAGGAGTCGTGTAACTTAATCGTTCTTCCGCAAATCGAGTTCTTAGATTTGCATCAAAGAGTCAAGGGAAATCTCCTCCAACAGACCGGACTAGAACCAATATAGAAACAATAATTCAAAAGAATATGAAATTGGAAACAGCAACTGATGAGCAGAAAGAATCAGCCCAGTGTGGAAGTGGTGGAGCAATACAAGAAGGAAAGAAATGAAGAAAAGAAGGAATATGGGCCAAGAGGAAAGAAGAGGTCGATTTTTGAATTGATGCAGAATTGGCTCTTTGTTGTATATTGTGCTCTTCTTTTTTACTTTATCATCTGTTGCTGTATATATATTTTGGTGTGGATGCTGGAATAAGATAACAAGCAAAAGAGCTTTTAACACGTTGACGTAGGTTCATCATTGAACCAAACCACGTTATATTTCAGTCTCCTTTGTTCGTTTTGCTTTAAATTTTTCAAAACGATTTAGGGAATAGGGGTCCTGTGGCAAGCTGAAGGCCCAGGATTGAATCCTGCTACCACATGGGGCTGCTGTTGCTTTATCATGGTTGGGCAGTTATGGCTGGGTGGTCGTGTCCTCAACCCAAGGTTTTTCCTCACAAGATTGCGAACCCATTAACTGACCTGGTTCTCGGTGAGTATTCCTTCGTCATAAAAAAAAAACCAAGTCCACTTGAATTAACCAGAAGATGACACGTGTTAGGAATACATTAAAATAAAAATAAACCAATTCAGCTTGTTTCGTAACAATTTTTTGTCAATACAATGTGAATTGGCCCATTCACAAACCATAATGACAACATTTTTTTTTGAAAGGCAAGCTGGTGTTAGGCGGACTCCTACCAGACCAACAACCACCCCCATGTGGTAGAGGGATTCGATCCTGGGCCTTCAGCTTCACACATGACCTCCCTTACCACATGGGATACTACCTTGGTGATCATAATTAATGACAACATTGATCTAAACTCATGGACAAGAAAATCATGTAATTTAGTTTTTTTTTTTATAATCTTGGGGAATTTTAAACTCCTAACTACACTTAGTTTTTTTTTTAGCTATCAAGAAAAAAAGGCTTTTATCAAGGAGAAGTAGGGGGATTATCTTTTTTTTTTTAATACAAAAGCAAGTCTAATAGAATTCAGTTTCACTCATCCCCTTTGTCACCCCCCGTCTTCATATTCATTTAAAATCTTATGATGCAAGTTGTTTTGTTCAAATCTGACTCTATAGATGGATTCAACATGGTCGATTTGATAAGAACAGACCTTTGGATCATATTTTTTCAACAAAAAAAAATGTTTTTTTTTAAATCACAAAATTTCATGTTTTTTTTTATAACAAAAGAACCCTCACCGAGCGGGTCACTAGCAGGCCCTTCTCCCTGCAGGGTAAGACTCCGGCTTGGGACACCACCCAGCCTTACTTGCCCCCCAACCGTGTAAAATCAACAACAGCTCCATGTGGCAGCGGGGTTTAATCCTGGGCCTTCAGCTTGACACAAGATCCCGATTACCACATGGGATATACCACCTCAACCATGGACTTTTGAATTGCCTAAAAGTCCTACACACGTGTCAGATTTCAGTGATTTAATTGTTTATATCCAAGTCCTACACACGTGTCAGATTTCAGTGATTTAATTGTTTATATCCACTAAATGAATGATGTATAATACAACTGTGGAGCCCGATTTTGATAAAAAACAACGTGCGTCAATGAAATCCCAAAGAGGGGTATGAAGATAACGATGACATAGGAGATGAGGTACCGATGTTTGGTGATCTCATTTCTTCCACACACACCCTTCGCTTGTCATACGAGCAAGCCATTCCTCTCTCTCTCTCTCTCTCTCTCTCTCTCTCTCTCTCTCTCTCTCTCCTCTTGTGTCTATAAATCACTCTCTCCATCTCTATTCCAACAAATCATCTCTCTCTCATTGTGTCTCTTTAAATCACTCTCTCCATCTCTATTCCAACAAATCATCTCTCTCTCATTGTGTCTCTTTAAATCACTCTCTCCATCTCTAATCCAACAAAATACATATCTCTCTCTCTCTCTCAATGGAGGAGAGCAAGGAACTCCCGATTACCCTAAGACCATTCGAGCTCACAGACATCGACGACTTAATGTTGTGGGCTTCAGACGATCGTGTTGCCAAATGGTGCGGTTGGGATGCAGTCAAGTCTCGAGAAGATGCTCAGTCATATCTTGAACGCTCCCTCATCTCCCACCCTTGGGCAAGAGCCGTATGCCTTGATGGCCGTCCCATCGGTCAAATTACGTTTGAGGTGGGCGAGGGCATTGGGCGCTGTAGGGGAATGATTGGGTGTGCACTTGCCCGCACCCACTGGGGCAAAGGCATTGCCACACCAGCCGTGAAAATGGCACTCTCTTCCATCTTTCTCCAATTCCCACAGCTACAAAGGATCGAGGCTCTGGTCATTGTGGGGAATATCAGATCTCAAACGGGGCTCGAGAAGGGAGGGTTCGTTAAAGAAGGTCTTTTAAGGAAATATCTCATTAAGGAAGGGAAAGTCATAGACGTGCTTCTTTTCAGTATCCTTGCCTCCGAGCACAAAGGCAAAGTGCCGTATCCTCGCCTTTGACCACAAAGAGACATATCGAATGTGTAATAAATCCATCGGATCACATCATCAGCGGAACATGAACTTTTTTTATTTGTTATCAAGCAGCACGTGCTCTAGGAATGAAAGGCTGGGAAAAGAGCCTGTAGGAGTTTTCTGCTCTTTTACTTTTAAGAATACTTGAATGTATATAGTAACATGGTTGTGGTTAACTAAGGTTGAGCTTGACCATAGTTGTGGCTGTGACAATAAAAAAATTGCATCTGATCCCTATCTATAAGATAAGCTTGATCTATTTAAAACATAATCGATCAATACAAGGAATTTCTTTTAATTAAAACTATGAAATTGTTCATCTATGTATAGATGAGACGTTTGAGAGTTAGACAGTTAAGTTCAGATTTGATATTCAAGTTAATATTTAGTTTTCTACTTAATTTCTTATAATTTCCTGTTTTTAAGATACTTTTAGATATTCTTAAAAACAAGCACCTCCTTGATTGTGGGTATTGCTTACAATATTGTCAAAATTGTTATATTTAGATTCGGTAACATCGTCTCCTTCCCGATTCTTCTTGATTCCATATTATCAGCTGGACTTTCCTTGAAGTAGAGATGTTGACAAACCATTTCATCTTCAAGAGGATCCTTCTTACATTTTTTATGAGGAGGATAAGGTTCTTTTCTTTCCATCTTCATCATGAGGATCCTTACCATGATCGTTATCAACGTGAATGGATCCCATAGTCCAAGTTTGTCTTTCATGCATGCAAGGTTCTATTGGGGTAGAGCCTTGGTGAAGATATCGGCTAGTTGGTTCTTCGAAAGAACATAGTCTTCAAAGACCCATGATCAACTTTCTCACGTGCGAAGTGATAATTCATCTCATGTTTCATTCTGGAATGAAAAAACTGGTTTGATAGAAACTTGTAAAACCGACAAATTATCACATAGCAGAATTGGCAGTTTGGACAAATACAAGCCCAAATCACAGAAAACAAATGTTAACTACATTAGTTATGTTGTAACAGAGGTCATAGTTTTGTATTCTACCTTAGAAATGGAGCGAGCAACCTACCCATGTTTCTTAGCACTCCAAGAAATGCAATTTGCCCCAAGAAAAGTGCATTATCCAGTGGTGGATCTCCTGGTGAAAAAACATCCAGCCCAATCAGTGTTAGAGAGGACATGCAATTCAAGAGGTGACTGGGCCAATAACTGAACTCCCAGATCTATGGTGCCATGAATATACCAAAGAATTTATTTAACTAGCTTGAAGTGAAAAATTATAGGCTTCTGCTTAATTTGACTCACATAATTAACATTGAAGTAGATATCAGATCTTGTAAAAGTTAAGTACTGAAGCCCCCTAACAAGACTTCGATATAGCATCAGGTCTGAAAAGTCCAAATCCACATGTTAGTAGATCGAAGATTAGAGACTGTATGAGTTGAAAGAGGTTTGTAGCCAACCATTTGGTCTCGATCAAAAAGTTCATATGCATTGGTTTAGGAATAAACCTTTCAAAAACTTATGAACTTCAATGCCAAGAAAAAAATAAAGCATCCCAAGATCTTTCATGATGAACTTTGTACTTACCTTGTATTATTAATCGTGTTTAGTATCATTGATATAAATTTGGAGTTGGGGAAAGAAAAACTTACTCGGATCACACAAAATTCTTTTTGAAATTGTGAGAACGTTGTATGCAAGTCTAGACCATCCTTTGTCTGAAGAAAAGGTAAAGTTCGAGCCAATTTTTTTTTCGTAGCATGAATGACACTACCAAGAAATATTGGATTGCAATAGAATAAAAAAATGTGCAAGTATCTATTGAAATAAATAAAGAACTAAATAAGAATAAATTGATCTCAAAATTACCTTTTTCGGACTCGAGGGTCTATTTTGTTCTTTTTGACACTTTTTAGTCTGTTAGCACTTTCACGTAGGTACGAGAGTTCTTCAATAGCTTCAGAACAGAATGCAAACAAGGATACAATAGGCTTCTTTTGTAGGGTCAACACTTAGGTATCTAATTTCTAGATAATCAGGCTCTAGGGGTATGCCCCTATTTATAGGTTTTTTGAATGAGATATAGATGATTGGATTCTCAGATCTAGATCCAACCCAAATGGGTTCAACTCTATCTCAAATGGGTTAAGGTCTATCCCAAATGGGTATAAAGCCTATCAAGAACAATCCTCCATTTCTGAGAAATGTGCAGGAGGATGAAAAATAGTTAGGGAAGCTTATCTGCATATTTGGTATACTAGACGACAAAGGACTTTTATCGTCTACTCACCAGACAACAAAAGGCTTTTGTTGTCCACTGACAGAATGACAAAGCCTTTTTGCCATCACAAAACCTAGACAGGTCAAACGAAGATGGGACAATACTATGTTGTGTTGTCTCTTAAGTTGGATGATATTATTGGAATGACATTCTTAGGGACAAGATGGTTGGACAAGACTGAATGACAAAGACACTTTTTCATCCCCAATATCAGACAACAATCCTTAAAATTTGGGGTTTTTGTTATATTTTAGGTATTTTTCATATATTTATGAGATTTTCTTAGAATTCTAAGGGTTAAACTTGTGTGTGTGTGTGGGGGGGGGGGGGGGGGGGGGGAGGGGAGGGTCTTAAACTAGGATCAGAAATGACTTGGATTTAGGATTTTTGCCTTAGGACCTGAAAAAATACTTTATAACAATATCATTATTTGGGTATCTTGAAAAAATTAGGTGTCTACAAGTATACATTGGAGAAGAGTCATTCTTTCCACGTTTTTCCTTAGAGGATCTTCTTGAATGTGGGTATTGCTTATAATATTGTTAGTATTGTTACATTTAGATTTGATAACATTGTCTCTTTCCCAATTCTTCTTGGTTCCATTATGAGCTAGACTTTCTTTGAAGTACAGATGAAGACAAACCTTTCCATCTTCAAGAGAATCCTCCTTACTTTTTTTTACAAGCAGGATAAGGATCCTTCTTCTATCTTCATAATGATCACATCTAGCATGGACATGATTCTTACCATTAGAGTTATCAATTCTTAGATACATCTTTGTTTGGGTGGATTTCTCGTGAATCACGGTAGGGGGATTTGCTGACTTGGTTTTGACCATTAACTTTGTGTTATTGTTTTTAGAGGCCACATGCATTAGGAATAAACATGGAGAAAGAAACCAACGGAGGCTCTGTTTGTTTCGTAGGAGCTATTAGTGAATGTCGCCTTGTGTTGAGACTTTGCAAGTTCAAATCCCAAAAATTTGAAATTCCAAAATTTATAGCTATACTTAATAACATTATCTTTCAAAAATTTATGACAATGCATTAGATCATTAAACCTTTAGCCGACAACAATATCTCCATCATTTAAGTCTGTTGTTAGTTACTAAAAAGATTATCAATCATTAAGTTTTTTATTACACAACTCGTCAATGATTTTAGATGTCTTTGCTCCAATAATTTTTAAGTGCTCTTCATTGTATGAGAATCTACTAATGAGAACCTTTTTTGTCATGTCATATTAGTAGAAAAAATCAATTCTACTGATAAATAAATGTTTATATAGCTTACACAACATACTAAGGATTCGACTTTTCAATTATCATTTTTATATCATTTGCATTCACTATTAATCATCTCATATAATTTGTGCCTTAGTTCTTTATCATTTGAGTCATCCTCATTTGACATGGTATATTCATCATCATTATTTGATTTTCTACTATCCACATGATTGTTGCTACTACTAATTGATTGTTTGGATGCACAAAGTAAATCACAAGGCATCATACTTATCTCTTCATTTGCTTGGATGGATGCATCATTCGTGCATTTTTAAATTTCATGATTAACCATAAAACTAATATCTATATCTCAAGCATAAATTATACGATTCACCAACTTGTACCTTGTTATATCATCCGTCTTCACGCATTCTCAACATGCATCCTTTTATCATGTACAACATTAATTGTTTGTGCAAGTTGTTTATTATTTGTGCGTATGACATCTATATCCCTAATTGGTTGGGCAACTGCATGTGCTCTGCGTGCATGTTACGAGCATCCATATTATCAATTATTTAGGTGAGTTGGATATTCATTTCATGATTGTCCTCAGCAGATTTTGCTTGGTATAAATGCACATTCTCTATATATTTTTCATTATCGTTTGAAGTATTTCTTTAATGGCTATTTTATTCATCAACTACTTAAAAATCACTTCAAATTGCTTCTTATTTAATTTTGTTATTTAGTGCAATAGAAACAATTAAGTAAATATCACTACTATATAATATAGTGTATACATCATCATTATCCATAACGACTATAGTTATTTTTTGTCTTTCTACATATGTAGAGGTACAATATTGGAAGCTCAAATACTTTCCGACAAATCCAGTTTTATGAAGCATCAAAAACATAAATTTCTTAAAGCTACTGTTTTTTAATACCATTATTGATCTCCTAGTCATCAATGAGACAATAATATACTTTAACCCTTTCTAAAACTATCATTAAGTGCCTACACCAACAACACAAACATATCATGCATCAAAAGAAAATAACATATAACAAATTAAAGGCCATCCTTAATGCCCATTGACATCCTTTGAATAACACTCCAATCTGGTATGATAATCACATTCTAATTTGGTTAAATGCATAAAACACACAATTTCATAACCGTGCATTGTAAAAACCAGGTGGACTTGGACCAGCAAATGCATCCCCTACCGTATTCAAGTCCAAAACCTAATTCAAAATCTCACTAGGTTATATCCAACTGCATAAGATTTAATACTCCCCAAGTATTAGCGAAACCCATCCATTTAATCACTCTTGGGATTTCCTAACTCAGGTTGGACGCGGGAATGGATCATGGCTTAACTTGATCTATTCTGGACTCGGAGAAAATAGATCCATGCCCGAGTCCTTTTCTTGAAGTCTACAATGGAAACGTCGTGTGCCTTGTCCACTTCGGCTATTTACAGAAGAATCACCAATTTTTTCGTTATTATGTTCCACACAGTCTTCCTTTTTCTTAGTGTATGTCAAATATTCCTAAAGATATAAAAGCTCATTTAGAATTCGTTGATGAATAAATCTTATTTTCCTTTGTGAAATAAATAATATTTGGGCATTTTAGTTGTTTTTGTTCTACCAAATAATAGTCATTTCACTGAGTGGTCTTAGGAATAATCAGGCTTGAAATTCAGGAGAACAGAATAAAAAAGAAGTTGATTGTAATTATGGATAAGTTGGTGGCCCTCTTGTGATAGCAGACAAGTTGAGCGCCTTTCATAAATTTTTTTCGATGGGTAGTCCAAATGGATCAGATCAGCCAAGATCTCAACCCAAATCCGACACATTATTCTAGGATTTGGATCTCAAAATAAAAATCCCAATTTGATTCAGAATTTCTGTGGATTTGTGTCAGTGTTTTTGTGGAATGTACTGTAAGATCTGAATCAATCCGATTCATTTTCACCTTTTAAATGTACAAAACTACAAACCCTGTTCTCAACCCTTTTCTTGTTGGATCCAGTATGGTCATCTCAAGTTTCGATCGGACTTTGCCATATTGGACCTAGTTCAAATTCGTACAATGACACAGATATACTGCTTTGGTTCCACGAGGATCCGACCCATATCCGATCCGTTTGCCCCCAGTGAAAGTAAAGTAGTAGGGGTTGTGATAAATAACATAAACCGAAGGGCACCCTCTCGAAAACCCCAAACGTTTCAAAAACCCTCACCGTCTTCTCTCTCTCTCTCTCTCTTCTGCGCGGGCGATGGATCCCCTCTCTGCGCTCAGAGACTTCACGACTCGGGGCGACCTCGACCAGATAGACCGAGTCGGCGACGAGTTCCGGTTCGGCAACGCCTACTCCTTCCCCTGCAACTCCGAGACAGCCTACCGCTCGAAGCAGGGCGGCCTCTACACCCTCGAGTCCCTCATCTTCTACGTCCAAAACGCCCAAGTCAAGCACACCGACTACATCCAGCTCGCCCGCGCCCGACGCATCCAGCCCGTCACCTTCACCGACCGCAAGCCCCTCCTCGACTACCTCCACGGCAGGATCTCTTCCACCGACGCCGTCGAAACCCTCATCGTCCGCCCCTCCTCCCCTGCCGCAGCGCCCGACGCCTCCGCTCCCCATTCCGCCTTCGCTGCCACAGCCGGCGGCTTGCCCGACGACGAGCCGCCCCCTACGGAGCCGCCCACCGCGAGGGTTAGGGTTTCGGAGGGGGCGATCGGGTACACCAGCGCGATCAGGGTTCTGGAGCGGCCGCTCAAGGATCGGGAGGCGCTCCTCGAGTGCAGATCGAGGGATTTCTACGGGATCCTCGTGGCGTCGACGAGGAAGGACGAGGATAGGTCCCGCCGGGACGGCGGGAAGGAGAACGGGGAGGAATCGGGGTTCGATGGGCTGCATTACGGACGGGGGAAGGAGCTTGGGAAGGCGAAGCTCTTCGGCGGGAAGGCCGGCGAAGGGGTGCCGATCATCCTGGTGCCGAGCGCCTTCCAGACTCTGATCACGATCTACAACGTGAAGGAGTTCTTGGAGGACGGGGTCTTCATCCCGACGGACGTGAAGGTGAAGCAGATGAGGGAGATAAAGCAGGCGAAGCCTGACTGCGTCACGGTGCAGAAGAAGCTCAGCCGGGACCGAGCTGTGGTCGCCTACGAGGTGCGGGACAAGCCCTCGGGAATGAAGGCGGAGGATTGGGACCGCGTTGTGGCGGTGTTCGTGCTCGGCAAGGAGTGGCAGTTCAAGGATTGGCCTTTCAAGGACCATGTAGAGATCTTCAACAAGAGTAAGGAAACTAAACCCAATTAGTTCTTTTCGTCTTCACTTTTCCTTCTTTTGGGGATGGGGTGAGGCGATTGGAAAGTTCTGATGATAGTGGTAATTTTAATTGCTGAAAAGTTGGTGATTCCGACATTAAATTCGTCTGTGATTCTGTTTTCCTTATTTTGGGTGTTTTGAGGGTTTACTGATGCCATGATTGGTATTGGAGTTTGTTATTTGGGATCTCTCATTACCAGTTTTGTATATCTTTTAGGTGTGATGGCGAAGGGTTTGCCTTAAATATTTTAGGCGAGGCTATATATGTCCTGCTTGTTAAAATTGCAGAAGTGTTTTTTTTTTGCCATAAAAAGTAAAGGGGAATAAATTGTTAGCTTGACAGAAATCTTAGCATTGGAGGATCGCAGAGGACGCTCAGATTTTGTGGTTAAGGTTTTGAATTTGTTAGTCTTACCCTTTCTTGATGCAATAGTTACAAACTTACAGTTTGTTATAGTTGATTATCCAACATCACATTCTAGGTTAACGAATATTTAGAGTGATACTACTTTTACTATAGAAGACTTTATATTGTGTTTCCGGTGATAGTTTTAAGCTCAAGGCATTCTTGGAGATTAGTATCACATTTCCTGGTATCATACCAGTGCTTTCCACTTTGGAACTTGCTGGCTTGTTCTTAATTGACGTGGTTACAAAAATCTATGGTCGTGGCAACCTTCTTGGTCTGATCAACTTGTGTGCTTCCCAATTGTCTACTTAGTTTATTATTTTGAAAGTTTGAGCTAGATGTAGGAATTATTGGGAACTAAAGCTTATCATTATAATGTTCTTATCTTATATTTCACATTTCAGGTCCGCCCTACATCTGTCAGATTGTTGTTCCTTACTATTCCTTCAAGTTTGAACCCTGTTTCCTTGTCAAAAGCCATATTATCTTGATATATTTAATTCCTTACATGGAAACTGTACTGAAATATTTGAGCGACTGGGATTTGCATCATCGTTCCCTTGATTGAGATGATTGTGAGCATCAGATAAATTGCTCACTGATCACTATACTTATGTCACTTGAAGATCTCTGTTGTGAAAGTTCTTTAAAAGCATTCTTCTTTATCTTCAAAAACTAATCTTGATCGAAGGTGGTACCCCACCTACCCACCTAGAAACTTAACCTGAATTTTAAAAAATCTTTGGTCAATGACCATTTTAACTTTAGTTCTGTGCCATTGATATCTGATAGTTTTGTTGATCTTCTTGACTTGTAAGGCTCATCTCATGAAGTGGCCTCTGCTTGTTGATATTTCCATCTTTGATGCCAGCAGTGTCATTTCATGCATAGAAATCATCATATCATGTGATGAAGTGTCATTGGATATCATTTCATGCATCATTTTGTTCCTAAACACTTTATTTCATCCATCAAACAGCGTCCTTAATTCATGAAGAGCTCATTTCATTATCAATTTGTCTGACCTGAAGGTGTCATTAGAATATTTCATCTTATTTAGGCAGGCATATGGCTTCTCGAGCCTTGTACACACACCTGTGATATGAGCATCTTGCACCTAACTCAGTTTACAGCTTTTCCATCGTGATAATGCATGAATAATCATAAGGTCATTCATGGTGCATAATCATTCATGCCAGTGGCGGATCCAGGATTTTGCTTAAAGGGAGGCAAAAATTTTTATAATAAAATAAAATATAAAACTAAAATATAAAGGAGGGCAATATAAATTTTCATATTTTGTTTAAAGGGGACACAATTTTTTTATAATAAAATAAAATATAAACTAAAATATAAAGGGGGACATTATAATTTTTATATTTTGCTTAAAAGGGGGCAAAAAAATTTATAATAAAAATATTTTGCTTAGGAGGGGCTCGAGCCCCTCCTCGCTCCCCCTGGATCCGCCCATGATTCATGCAGTTTCCTGCATTACTAACCTTTGTGCTTGTTCAACTTTCAAAATGTTCTAGGATTTAGGCCCCAGTGCCCCACCACATAGGGTATGAGTCGCAGAATATTTAAATTTTGTTAGGACTAGTGCTGATTTCAGTAGCCCTTAGGATGTAGTCATATCATGTAATTGGTGATTTGATGTTTAGGACTAAATAATAACAATTGATGATTCGGTTAGAAACACTTGTTGGTCAAGTTTGGCGCCAATGCTTCCCAGTAGCATTGTTTGGGTTTTATGCTGAGTCAACACGTTGGTGTTTGTCATGCATATTTGCAAAATATCATTTGGATTTGATGAGTTCTGATTTGGGCTTTTCATTTTTCAAATAGTGAATGACTTTCTTCTCTATCATATACAAGCCATATTTGCCCATCTTGCTTTGTCATTGGTAGGACTCGTGAACGTCACCAAGCTGAAGGGATGTCATGAATTCAAAAAAATACAAGTGTGTGTCCCATGCTGCGAGGCTGAAGCTGGTTGTACTCCCTGGTGGGCAAGGGGGACCTGGGGTTTCTACACAAATGGGCTCGCGAGTGAGTGAAGTGGTTTGCGCTGGTTATCCAAGAAAAGAAATATACAAGGCATATTTTTTTTATATCAAATATATGGTGGATTTTGCAAACTTATTGTTGTTTCCACTGCTTGAAGTGATTCTTACAACCACCAATGATGAATTCCAACTGGGGATATATAAGGGCCAAAACCTACTATTGCCTTTGTCATGTTTATCTTATTAAGCATCCGATGTTGTTATAGTTGATAGTTTGGTGACTGTGATGATGTTTCTGACCGAAGAAATTAGGCACTTGCCTGGCAGCACTGGCTATTGGTGTATTTATTATAGGAAAATCTGTTGGTGTGCCTTCATTCAACTAATGTACAGATATGCAAGTTTTACCATTAGCAATGCCCTTTGAGATAAATTTCTAGCATCTGATTGCTTGAGTGAGTCCACTGAAATGAAAAGGCTTATAAGCCAAGGGATTTTAAATAAGTGGAAGAGTTGAATAATGAGTAATGCCAGCATAACGTAACTTGTAGAGACAAACTTATGACTGCCCGTGACATATATTCCCCCATACACACCTGAATACGTGCATGCAGCATTTGTTAACTTGTAGCCCATGCATAAGTTATTGGAAAAGGAAGAACTGGAAACGTCCTTGTCTAGGCAGTTTGTTTGTTCAGAAGGGAATTTAGGCTCATAAAAAAATGCATCTCTTTATGCATCATCAGCCCTACCCATTGTTCATTCTTCTACAGTGAATCCAGATAACAACAAATGCCTTGAAAAGATGGTAAGAATGCTGTAGTTATATTGTACTTATTATGAACCCATTGATCGACTTGGATGATTTTGTTAGTTAGATTAAATATGAGTTTGGCAATATTCCCATTTCATGTCTGTTGGTTTGCATAATATGGTGATTTCTGGAATTGAGAACCCTTACAAGCGTTGTTTTTTGGGCATTTTGCAGTAATTGGATTCTATATGCGCTTTGAGGATGACAGTGTGGAGTCGGCAAAATTGGTGAAGCAGTGGAATGTGAAGATTATATCTGTGAGTATGGTGTTCACAAGCCCATTTATAAGAATGTCATGACCGACGGAAGGGGCTTGGGCTATTCTGACTTCTGAGTGACCTGATCCGTCCCATGGCCTTGTTCGATCTTGGATTTATGAATTTTTATTGCATTCAGGTTTAGTTTTATTCTGCATTAGGAAACCATTATAAGCTAATCAAAATTTGGTAAAAGTGTGGATCAGTGTCTTATACAGTACAACCTTGCAGATAAGCAAGAACAAACGGCATCAGGATAGGGCCGCAGCACTTGAGGTATGGGAGAAGCTGGAAGACTTTGTCCGGTCACGATCACATGGTTGATTACAGAGCAATGTAAAGTATCATAAGCTGTTGCTGCCATTGGATTAAATTTTTTATCCTCTTGGCAGGACTAAGCAAAATGTGATGTACATTAGCCATTAGAATTTTCATCTCATATAAATCAAGTAATTCAGATTTGAAGAAGTGGATTACCCTCCATAGACCTTTGGCTTCTCTATCGAGTATTGTGATGCTTCCAAGCCAGTTTGTGCTTCCAAGAAGATGAAGGTGAAATTTGCTGAAACAGATATCATGCACGCGTGGAGATGTGAGCATGTAAGAGCTGTCCTGTTCTCATTGCAGATTAGAGGTAGATGATGAATTTCTTTTGGATTGTATGATCATAAGATTTAGAGATGCATTTTGGGGATTTCTTGCCATTGGAATCAGTCTGTATATTAGTCAAATGTGCTTTACATTTTTTGCACAACGGCAGTTGCAGAGCTTTTCATTGTTTGTTACTTGGTAGCAAGTCCATCTGTTTCAATTTCTTGAAAATATGATTCAGACGGCAACTGATGGATTCTTTTCCCTTGAGGGAATCCGGTTGCTATTTTGTATTGCTGAACCTAGTGTTATTGCAGATGACCAAATTGCAGGTGGTTATTTACTTTTGGAATTTGTCTTGGGTTTAGGCGATTTCCATGTCCTTTTGAATATTATGATAATGTGTTAAAAACCCTTTCTTTTCTTCATTAACTTCCTCCTAAACAGTCCAGCTACCTTACTTCCCCCCCAACTGTAAATTTCTCTCCAGTGATGAAAATATCAGTCTATTTTACAGGGATCCTTGAATATACGGTGGTGTCGTGTCCGCTTATGTATTATTCATAATTAAAATCTGCATAACACTGGTGTGTCTCGTCAGGGCTTGCCCATGTGACATAGATCATAGGCTTTTATCCTCTGTTCTGTGTGTCTATCTGTTGTGTTAATGTTCAGTCCTACATGGAGCACCTTGTGGCATTTGATTCTTGACATGGTTCTAAATGCCTATATCAAGTGTTGCTGTTGAGTTGGAAAAATAAGGCATGACTATCTGGTAATCCACAAAAAGGATACAGACGAGCCAAGTCGAGTCCAACCCTGGCCTGTTTGAGCTCAGCTCAGCACAATAAGTACCAGGATCAAGCTCAAGATGAGCTCAACTCAAGCTGAAATACTTGCTACCGGCAGCTGTACCATATTATCTAGCAGAAACCACTCATTTTCAACTTTTTTTGGGTGGATCAACCGCTGCGGATATATGGTTAATTTGGTCATATTTGCATGTTTTGGATTCGTCGGTGTGTTTATTTTTAAGATATTAAAAAATCAAAATTGAATTTTTTTAAAAATCATACCTTTATGGCCAGTGTGCCGTTCTTAATAAATGAACAGTGGTGAACGAATTCATGGGTCAGATTCATCAACATAAAGCTTACAATCAAGGTTGCCAGAGGGAAATGGGAAACGATTAGGAAACAAACTGAGAAAATAAGTGGAAAACGCATGGGAAAAGTTTAAGAAAAAGAAATGTCTTTGTAACATAATAAATTAATGAAACCAAACGTGAGAAACATGTATTCCACGAAAAGGAAATGCTTGGGAAACACATGAGAAACATGTAGGAAACGCTTGAAAAACACATTTTGAAAATAATTTCCCGAGAAATGTGTTTCCCATCCTCTTATGTCAATTCCGGTAACCCTGCGTACAACCATGAGTTTCTACTATAAAGAGTAAAATCGAGTTCACCAAATATAATCTCGGTATTGGACTAGGTTTTGAGCCGTAGCCCAGCCCAAACGTGCTTAAGCTTGGACCTTTGGTGGGCCACAATCTGGTCAAACTGGTTCCTTGCTGGGCTGGGCAATGAGAAGTTCTGTGGCCCTTCTATAGGTCAGTCAACTTAGTCCGAAGTGTACTTGTGCTGGCCCTGATCGTGGATATGCACTTACAAATTAGTGGAAGGCCCATCATAGCTTGGCCTGCTTGGGCTGGGGGTTTTGAACCTTGGCCCGACCTATAGAGAACTTGTTCTATTAATACAGTATCATCGAACATTTAGCAATAGTGGCGTTAACAAAAAAACCTATTTTCCTTTTTTCTCATGAGAAAATTCAAAAAATTATTTTATTTTGCATTTTATCAGCAAACTATTGGCATTTTATCAGCAAACTATTTTGCATTAAAAATAGAAAAACTAACTTTTACAACGGAAAATTTTCAAAGATAAAAAATTAATTTGTGACTTTGAATAATATTTATGTTTTTATTGATTAGTCAACTATTTGAGTTTTTATTTTGAAAAAAAAAGAACTGGTATTTGTAGCAGAAGGAACTCGACTTCGAAGACCTAATGGCTCGTTACTTTCGCAAAGAACCTGTCATATTTCAACTAATTTGCAGGGAACCTTGCAACTTCAACAACAAAATGAGAGATTGATTTTTTTAGGTTCAATTTGTAGATGTGCTATCACAACTTCATGTTAAATAAAAGAAATTTCTGATTGTTTCCTGCAACGTTAAAATTAGGATATCTTGAATTGGTTGTCCCCAAAAGATGTCCTATTAATAACGTTGCCCATTTAAATCAACTACCTGCCATTTTCATATTTGTTTCTACAGAGAAAGCCGGGGTTAGGCAGACCCCAACCAGTTATACAGCCATATACCATTGGGATTCGAACTTGCAACGTCCCAACACAAGGTGACGTGCACTAACTGCTCCTGCCAGACAAGCCGTTGGTCCATTTTCATATTTATCAAAGAGATAATACAGTAGTTGGTGCAGTTTCAACCCACTTTTGGGATGTGGAGTGCACATTTTGTCTTTTGGAAGACTTTCCATCCTGGTGTTGGTGTACTTTGGTTAGGCTTTGACCTTTAAGGTTTAACTGGTCACCTACCTTGGCAAGTTGTAACTCTATAGATTGAAATTTCTGCCAAAGTTTGACAAATTTATCATGACCCACCTGCAGATCCGGGTTTCAAACCTCCAACCTGAAGATCAGGATGAAGTTTCCTTGTTGAAGTCATCAATCAAACGCCAGCATTTGATGCCTACTTTCTCCCACTCCTCATGTCTATGCAGATAAATAACATGGGCTTCTTTTATGAAGTCAAATTAAGATAGAATAATCGGGTTAATGTTTGCTACCCTCATGGGTAAGGAACCTCCTAGTAAATTTTCCTCCGGATGTGAACTACATTTATGGTTTAGTAGAAATTGACCCTTAGAAGCTGTTTTTCCAATGTGTATATTAGATTTTCTAGGTTTTGATTAGCTTGGTCAAAACAACTTTTACTATGAGTTTCAACTAGGGAGTTTACTTACCCATGAAGGTAGCAAATACTTTCTCGAAATCATCATCTCTCATTTCAAATGAAGTAACCTTGTTAACTGTATCACATGGACACTCCACTTAACATGTGAATCCTGACATGACACAACACTTGGACACTTCACAGACACTGCAGCGACATAGTTAAGCCAGTTACCCATGAATAACTTTATCTAATTTTTTTATGATCTTATTTACTTATTTCATATTAACTTGAGTTATTTTTTTAAAATTTGTCGTCAATTACATTATTTTTCAATTTCATCTTAGTTTGATTATTTGATATTCTTAAATGTAGTGATTTAAAATTGTTGTTTTATCCACACTCTCACACAAATACATATATCTATATCTATACGTGTGCAAAGTCATGTCCCCAAAACTTAATTTTTTAAAAATTATCGTATCTTTCTAAGCGTATCTGCATCGTGTCCCACTCTCGTATCTGTATCCATCTCTTTGACACCTTTGTGCTCTTTAGGTATATGCTCTGCATCTTGGGATCTTTGGTCAAGGAAGCCAGAAAGAGAACCATTTTTCACCCAAGAAGGTACAATTATTAAATGATGGGAATCCCCATTTTCTTGGTGCATGTGGCTCTCTTTACTCTAAAAGACTGAAATGCCCCGATGGTGCAACTTATAGTACGAAATAAGTTTATGGTGTTTGCGAATTTTCTAGGGACATTATGGTCTCTCACTGAAAACAGTTGGTAGCACAGATTTGCATGGAACCTATGTTAGTTAGGCTGTCATTTTTATTATGAGGAGAGTGAGGCAAAACGTTTGAAATTTGTACTAACAACCCACCGACTCAGATTTTATATAGTAAACACAGCAATGCATAGCTAAGTACTTAGATTACTATACGACCAATGGGTTCTACTTACATTAATAAAATAGGTTTTAGTTATGCTTATCTTTAAAAAAAAGTTTAGTTAGACTAGAACATGCAAAACATTGCAGGGCAGAGATTGCATGAACTGCATATAGTGATATTTAATCTCAGTCATGTTGGCCAATGCTTGGACTGCACGCTGGCAGCTTGCTCCAATTCACATGATTTGAGTAACATGTATTGAGCCATAAGACATGACTTGAACAATCTTTTAGTGCATGTAATTTTGATTTAGACCTCATTTAATATGCCAATCCGAGTTTGATTTTAGGGACTAGCTTCTTGAATAAAGGGGAAAAGAGGGCAGATGTGGGAGGGGGACACTATGCGAATACACTTAGTACGATACGATAATTTTCAAAAATTAGGACACAGGGACACGGCCACACGCACACATTAGATGTATGTGTGTGCATATAAAACAGCAATTTTAAATCACTACATTTAGGAACAACAATGGAACTAAGTTGAAGTTGGAAATGTAATATAATTGTTAACAAATTATAAAAGAGAAATAACTCGAGTGAATATGAAATAAGTAAATAAGATCATAAAAGAAAATTTGTAAAGTTAAAGTTACAATATTGACAGCATAGTGACAAATATCACAAGATTTATGAAAATCTCACGATAATATCATGAGAAATTGCCGTTTTTCTCACGAGATTTTCAAAATCTTGCAAGATTTATGAAAAAACATAAATACCGCAATTTAAACGCGATATTTACATTTTAAATGGCTATTTATCTCGAAAAAAATGTGAGATTTATGAAAAATTTTCAATTTCTTGCAAGTTTTTAAAAAATGAAAAATTACCTTTTAAAACGTTTGTCACTATGATTGACAGTACGTGAAACTGGTTTGACTATGTCGATTAAGTGTCGTGTCGGTACGGGATACGCATGCTAAATGAAGTGTTCGTGTAACATAGATGAGCTCCTTATCTAGTCTAGAGATTCAGTGAGTTCGACTCACTTCAGCTGCACTTTGCAAGACAATGTTTTCTGACTCTATAAAATGGTCTGACCCGTCATGCATTTGGCTCTAATAAGACATGTCTAGAGGCAGATCGACCATTTCATAAACAAATGGTTTCTTTCTCAACAGATTAAAGCAGTCATGCAGAGGTTACTTTTAACTCGATGTACAATGAGTCTGAATGCAGCACAACATAGAAGGACCAACTTGGCCGAAGCCTTGTACCATGAAAACAAGTGGTGCATGGCCAACTTTGGCTTAAGTCAGGGTTGGTTGAGCCAAAAGTTATTTCTTCAGAATTATTGAATATTGGATCCGTTACTGTTATAAGAGTCAAGTTCGTAATTGGTTATGTGGTTCATGATCCATTCCGTCTTTGAGGAAAGGATTCTCAAGTTTGTCAAGAAAAAAAAATTGATGCAAAGAGGCAATTTGGCACGTCGTTATAACAATAAGAAAAACTCTCACCTACCCATATTTTATAAATATATTAGATAACTAAACCATAAACTAAAAACAGTAGTCAAGCGCCCACAAATAAGTTTCAAACTCAACTGCATTTTTTTAATGAGCTACCACCTGATAGCTTAGTGTCAAAGAAAGATAGCGAAGTAGGAATGGTTGTTCATCCATAAACCCAACTGTTTTTGTCTCCTTTCTGATTCCTTTCACTTCTGGCCTCTCCTCTCCTATAAATACTCCTTCCTAGGTAGCCATTGACACAAACCAAGTCCAGAGCTCTTCATATCTTCGGTCTACCGGAAAACAAGTACTAAATTTCCGGTGACCGTCTCCTCGACTTTTCCTTCTCAAATGGCTGTCAAGTTGGGTTTGGTCTTGGCCATTGTTTGCACATTGTATGTGCACACATATGCTCAAACCAGCTGCGCCACCTCACTCGTTGGCCTTACACCTTGCTTGAGCTACGTTACCGGCAACTCATCCACACCTGCACAAGTGTGCTGCTCACAACTTGATAGTGTGGTCAAGACCCAGCCCCAGTGTCTCTGCCTACTCATTGGGCCCAACGCTGGTACCTCACTTGGGATCACAGTCAACCAGACCCAGGCACTAGCGC
This sequence comes from Nuphar pumila, assembly GCF_984573655.1. Classification (NCBI taxonomy): domain Eukaryota; kingdom Viridiplantae; phylum Streptophyta; class Magnoliopsida; order Nymphaeales; family Nymphaeaceae; genus Nuphar; species Nuphar pumila. The sequence continues at coordinate 125,256,872 of NC_143257.1, read as the reverse complement.
TCCCTAGTGCTTGCAATGTGAAAACACCCTCACCAACGCTGTGCAGCAGTAAGTGCTACTAATCATTCATTCCATAGTCGCATTTTCTGCAAATTTTGCTATGTACAGTTTGCATGCAGTACTTAAGACATCTGAAAATCTAAAAATTTGTGGGCAAGAATCAACCAATTGATGTGGAAAAGATGAATATATGCATTATTTGTATGTCTCTAGGTCCCCATGGAATTGATTAAAGGACCATCTTGGTATCTCATCAAACCAGATTGGGATATTTTCTATTTTTTGGTATGCCAAAGATTGAGCCTTACATTTTTTTCGTTTTTCTCTTTGACAGCTCTCAGTGGCTCACCCACTGCTTCTCCTGCTCCAGTTGATGCACCACCAAAATCAGTCTCGACTCCAACTAGCTCACCAACAAGCAGTCCTAGCCCATCAGGTAACACACAAAGAAGTCAAAACACTTTTTTGAGTATTTGACCTTTCGACAGTGCAAATAACACCCCAGGATTATAGCTCCAAAACCTGCACAACCTGTGTGGGCCCTGACCCAGGTTGGACTTTCTGGAACCCTACATGGTTCAGGGTTCAGATTTGGCGGGATCCAATCTAGAGCCTTTTCTGATCTAAACCAGACCAAGTTTGGTGTTTGAACATGAGATCAGGTAAGTAGTTCAATGGCGATAGAATTTGATCGATCGGATCCGGATCCGAATCCAAAAGATCTATTTTGCATCGAGCTGATGACAAGATGGAGGTAAACAAACACTGAATCTCAGTTTTCTTCGCAAACAGGGATCTGAGATTCATATTTTAGTTGAAATCTACTTATCACCAGCCAGTTTGTAGCAAATTTTTGGGCTTTACTCAGCTTGTTTAATGAGTAAACCTTGTTGCAACGGAATACCACAGTAAGCTGCAACAATAATTATCAAAGAAATGGCCCACAAAGGCCCCCACTCATCTGATAGCGGTGACTCCTGAATGTCATCTAGTTGATAAGATGTCATGAGCTCGAAACCCATGGACGTGTGCCTTTTATTGCGAGCTCAAAGATGGGTGTACTCCATGGTAGGCAAGAGGGACTCGGAGTTTTATGCCAATGAACTCGGTGGTTTTTCTCCTTGGTTATCCAAAAAGAAAGCAGGCATTAAAAACTTTCAAGCTGAAGGCCCTCCGAGGTGGTATCCCATGTGGTAAGCGGGGTCCTGTGCCAAGCTGAAGGCCCAGGTTCGAATCCCTCTGACACATGGGGCTTAAGAGATATCTGGTAGGGTCTGCCTAACCCCAGATTGCCTAAAAGAAAAAATCTTTCAACAGTATATACAGTGAAATTTCTTATTTTCCCATGCTTATATACATTTTCTCTGATATGAATCACATGATACTGCAGGAACCAGCACCAAATCCACACCTGGAGCCCCTGCACCATCAACTAATGGCAACTCCATGAACTCGGCGCCTTCTCTCATGGCTCTCACTGCCATCTTCCTCGTTTCATGTGCTGCGTTTGGTTCCTTCTAAGTTGGCTTGGATTTGATTGTTTGTGCATAGTTATTATTTTCTCATGGAGTTCATTGAATTCTTTTTTTTTTCTTTGGTGTTCTTTCATGGTCCTATGTGACCTTTGTGATTGTGGGGGATTTGCATTATTCTTGTCAATAAAATGATTCGTGATGTTTGGTTAAATCTCTCTCTCTCTCTCTCTCTCTCTTGTTGAATGTGGGACTTTCGCCCAAGATCCCTTGGTTAAGATGCTTCTCTAACAATTCAACCATCATAATCATTCCAAAAGTAGATCAAGAAAAGGTTGTATGTAAACATGTTAGATCGTGCCAGACAAAGTGGGATCTGTTTTTCAAGCCTTAGAAGACCTTCCCTTACTATTCTCTGATAATTTAGAAAGAGACAGCTATCGGGGAGACCAGGCATTCCTGAATGATGCATGTCTTTGAAACATAAACTATAAAAGCAAGCGGATAAATGTAACCAAAGACACCATAGGCGGATTTTTATAAATAGCTGATAAGTTAGGCAGCCATTTATAAATTTCTGTCTAAAAAGGTAAATTAAAAAAAAAAACTTCTTGCAATAGAGTCAATGTATCACTACTCACAGTAAAAACATGCCAAAACTATCTTACAAAAGATCCGATTAGAGAGAGTTGTGGGGTATTTCGTTACAAAAAAAGGATCCCATTAACATAGATACTAGCAGTCCAACTGAAGCATCTGAATGGCTAGGGATCAGTTCACATCTAGGTGAAAATGTGGTTCAATCCTAACCGTTGATTAGACAGCTAGGATTGAATGCAGGATGGAACCCATTCTATGTCAAATGACGGAATCCGTACTCCTTCGTTACTGGTGGATAGGGCCACTTAGCAGCTCATGATATGGCTCATTTTGGCTAGGTAATAAGCTAATCCAAGCTTGACCGTTCATTCCGAGATATTCTCGGATCCCTGCAATTCAGAGGGCCTATAAATCTATAATTGGCCAATACAACATAAATCAGTTATCCTTTTTTTTTGTTCATAACGAGTTAATTTGGCAACGTCGAACGTGTATTTTAGAATTTGATTGAACCCTACAAGTCACCATTTATTTCATTTCTTTTTTAGACAAATTCTTTTGAAACTTTTATGATTTTTAAATTAAAAAATCAATTTTTTAAAATAGTTTGATTAAAAAATTATTGCATACAATTACACTACAAGAAATCTGTGGATTAGCGACGGTCGTAATCCGTCGCTGAACAGTTTAGCGACGGGTTAACGACGGATAACTTTCATCGTAATTTCCTAGTCGCTAATTAACGATGAACAATATCTATCATTACTTTCGTCACTAATTTGCGATGAATTAGCGAATGTCATGATTCATCGCAAGGCCGTCGTTAATTCGAAGAGATTTGGTTTTGGGACAGATACACATTTGTGGCTATTGTAGCGACGGAATTACGATGGATTACAATCCGTCGCAAAATATCGACCGATTTAGTTTTTCGACGGATAAATATCCGTCACTAAATTGGAGGCCGATACTAATTAGCGACGGACAATATCTGTCGCAAAAAATAAAAAAATTTTAAAAAATTTGTTTGAAATATAAATATCGAGAAAAAAAAATTCTAGTTATACAATTTATATATCTTGTGTATAAAAAATAAAGTTCACATAAAAAATATATATACAAAGCAGTTGAAACAAATTTAACACAAGATATAAGGTGAAAAAATTTATCGATCCAGTACTCTAATCCTCGCTAAGTTCTACTTATTTACAAGTGAACATTTACAAAGAGTTTCTTTTGAAACAACAAGAAGGTGCAACAAATTCAATACATGAATCTAATCATCGTCAAGTTTCTGAGCATCATCTTCTTCATTGTCTTGATTCGCCCCTTCATCCATGCCTCCATCAGCTCTTCTACGTTGATTATCTCCAACATTCTACAAGAGAAAATAAAGGTTAATATTGATAAACAAAATATAATGAAATGGATTATATGCAATGCACCTAATCTAAGGCAATCAAAGTAACATGAATGAATTACACATAGACTAGCTACCAATAAAGTAAAGGACATTAACAGAATTCAAATATGTGTTCTAAGGTTGACAAAAAAAAATCCATAGTGATTCAATCATGCAGATATGTGTTCTAAGGTTGTCAAAAAAATATTATAGTGATTCAAGCATGCATATATATGTTATAAGGCTGTCAAATAAATGTCTTTTGTATCACAATCATGCTTTTATGTGTTCTAATGTTGTCAAAAAACTCTCATAGTGATTCAATTATGCATATATGTGTTCTAAGGTTGTAAAAAAACTTTCATAGTGATTCAAGCATGCATATATATGTTCTAAGACAGCCAAACAATTTCATAGTAATGAAATCATGCTTATATATGTGTTCTAAGGTTGTCAAAAAACTTTCATAATGATTCAATCATGCATATATATGTGTTCTAAGGTTGTCAAAAAACTTTCATAGTGATTCAATCATACATATATGTGTTATAAGGCAGTCAAAAAACTTTCTTAGTGATGAAATCATGCTTATATGTGTTCTAATGTTGTTAAAAAACTTTCATAGTGATTCAATCATGCATATATGTGTTATAAGTCAGTCAAAAACTTTCATAGTGATGAAATCATACTTATATGTATTCTAATGTTGTCAAAAAACTCTTATAGTGCTTCAATCAAGCATATATGTGTTCTAAGTTTGTCAAAAAACTCTCATAGTGATTCAAGCATGCATATTTATGTTCTAAGGTTGTTAGAAACTTTCATAGTGATGGATTGTTTTTGTTGGAAATTTCTAACGCTAAATAACATTTTTCTTGTAGTATTAGGGGTGTCAACCAGTCGACTTTAATTACCCGTACCCGACCTTGACCAAACCCTATAGGGTCCACATATGGTGACAAATAAGAAGACCCGATGGGTCCGGACCCAAAGGTTCGATTAATACATGGACCTATGTATAATTTGTGATTTTTTATACCAGACCTGGGCCTGATGCAAGTTACGATTAAGACCCACAAATTTTCAATGTAAAAATAATAAAAGATATTATTTTACTGGGTATGGTCTAGGTCTGGTTCATGTAGTTCTTATCTGGTAAAAAAATCATACCCGAAATCTAGTCCAAGTCTGGTTTCCACCTCGGTCCAAACCATTGACACCCTACATACAATAGAGAAAATCCCTACTTGAATAATTTCTACACGCAGCAATTTTATGTATTTTGTGTGACCCGAGTACTTTGTAAAGTATACAACTCCTGTCACTTGATGTGCTCCAAAGTTGGGTTCTGTCCGGTTTTGAAGAATTTAAGAAAACTCTGATACCATTGCTCACTTCTCTGTTTTTCATCGAAACAAGAAAAACATGGACTTCCTAAAGATTCTCAATATCGTTTGTCATCCATATAGCATATCGGCTATATATAGCTTATATATCGTTAATTTATCAACAGTTTAATTAATATTAAAATATACACACAAAAGAAGTAAATTTGAGGCACTAAATTAATTTCATTAGTTGCAAACATCGGTTAATCTTGAAAAAATGTAAACAAAGAATGTGCATATACAAACCCATGTGAACTTAGATGAAGACAAAAAACTGCAAAAATATGCTTTTTAGAAGGCAATTTTCACTGCAGCAAATATTCAAGTGGAACAGAAATGAAAAATAAAAACTACCAAATTATTGGAACACAACAAAAAACTTAGATTATATCATAAATTGAAGAAATTTAGACTTAGACAAAAAGGTATGACATGAGAGAAATTAAAAAAAAGAAAAAAGAAAATAGAAAATAGAGTGCAAACCTGTAAATATTTGCACATAATTAAGGACATTTAGACCTCCGACATTGGCAAACCCACAGAGTGAAAGGAGAAATAAAGAACAAAACAAGAAAGATAACAGAGAAAAAATAAAAAATAATTACCTTCTAAAAAAGGGTTACAAAATATCAATAAATCAAGGAACCTCTCTTAATGAATACCTTAAAAACCGGCTTCTTCCTAAACCCACGTCATTTTGAAAGATAAAATCTGGAAAAACAACATAAGAAACAAAAATATCTTGAATTTTATTCAAAACTTATCCAGATATATCGCGATACCCATATTTTGGCTGTTTTTTGAGAAATTTATAGGTTCTGAAGCAAATGGTGATATGTTGCTATGTATAGGCTATATATAGCCTATATTGTTACCATGGTTTTAACTACTCATAGGGGTGAGCCAAACGCCAGGGTATCAATCTCTATCATGCCACCATGGTCCTCTTGTTATATATATATATATATATATATATATAGAGAGAGAGAGAGAGAGAGAGAGAAATGGGTAGGTGCCTAATGCTTTTTTATACCTACCTTAGAAAGATTGTTTTTTTTTTCTAAAATCTGACCATACAGATGTGATCTACATGCTTGATTTTATGAGAATCGTGGATAGTTCAATTCCAAAACCAAGTTAGGTTTTTATAAGATTAAAAAATCAACGGTTTATAATTTAAAAAAAAATATTCAATACATGATCCAAGTGTGATTTTCTAGCAAACCGATCATGCAAAACACACACACACACATATATATATATATATTAAGAAAGAGAAAAAAGTAGTAGTTTCGCAACCCTTAGGTGAGCAACTACTAAGATCAATTGAGCTGGCCGTCCATCATAGGACTTGATGGACGGCTAGCGCAAAAAATGCTAAAAAAACAGCTTTTAACACTTTTAGTGGTGGTCAAAACAGCACCTTTGCCCCTTTTTTTGCGGCGGGCAGCGTAGTTGCACAGGTAACAATGCACCTAAGGGCCTCTAGATACCTCTTTGAAAAAGGCGAGAATTCCCTTCACCTACCTACACCTAGAACTTGAGTAGGTTTATTGATAGCCAACCAACCTGGCAGATGGCCAAAGACTAAGAGAACGGGCCCCACAAAAATCAAATCTATCAGTCAGACCCTAGCCAAGGTCCCAATCTGAATTAAACGGTCAATAGAGTGGTAAACGGGCCAGACAAGGGTCGGGTCTGTGAGTAGCTTAGACATGATCCAGATTTACAATGATGAAAGCCAAAACAAAACTTTAGTCAACTTTCAAACTATATGTTCGGGTCCATGCTTCCTGCTCAATTTCACAAGTCTCCAAATTGGGGATTGGCCCCACTATGGAAGATATCAAGACAAATTGATAGTGTTTTAAGGAAAAACTCAGGAAAATATCAGCTGATATAAAATTCTAAAGATGCGAAATTATGTAGAAACACAAAACTATGCTGCAATGCAAAACTTTAATATGTAAGCGCTTTACGTGGGTCTGGAAGAGCTCCAGCTCAATGAAAGGACATTTTTTGTCATATGAGAAAATATCATATGTTTCTTGACTACCAAACTCAGCCAAACATTGAATTATTAGATTAGTTAGTAGTTCAACTCCAAAAAACTACTCTCTCTCTCTCTCTCTCTCTTATATAAGGACACAACACTACAATTAAGCCATCACCATTCACTATAGCAAACTCTACAGTTGGAGATTAAGCCATAGGGATGGAGGTGGTCACTAGCTTAATCAAGATCCTAGTCTTATCAATGGCCATTTATCCGGCGGTAATCACACCGGTTTCGGCCCAAATCACCACAGTGTGCACCGCGGGCATGATCAGTAGCTTCACTCCTTGCCTGAACTATGTCACTGGAAGCAGTGGTAATGGCAGCTCCCCAACTGCTGATTGTTGTGGATCCCTTGCCTCCCTGGTTACCAACTCTGCAGGATGTTTCTGCCTTATCTTGACGGCCAATGTCCCGTTCAGGATCCCCATCAACCGGACCTTGGCCCTCTCCCTCCCTCGCATGTGCAACATGCCGGCAGTACCAATGCAATGCAAAGGTAATCACTTGAATTACCTATGGTGTCTGCAGATATAGGAAGCTATACTATGCAAAGAAACATGACTATTCAAGTGGACCTTAATATAGATCCAGATGATGCATTCATCCATATCCATGGTAGAACTGATAGCATTGAGTTAGACGAAATTGATATGGGCTAGAGTGATCTGTTACCGTCTTACACAGTTACACCCTGCTTGTACCATTTATATATGGAAGATAAGTTTGTTGATTTTGCAGCAGCTTATCAGGGCCAACCCTCTTTTATTTGTGTCCATATCCGGATATGGGTCCAAACTGGTCCTTGGTGAGGATTTGACTATTATTGATAACCCTTATAGCAATTCCAAGTTGCTGTAACCTACATATAAAGAAAACAGGTGACAGCAAATGCCTCTTTAAAGATGGTAAGGGTGCTGACAAAAATCTTGGAAATTTTGGTTTTCTACTGGTAGCAAGAAAATATCGAGATTTTTATTGAAATTTAATTGGTACTCCTATCGCCAGTATGAAATTTTAAAATACGCATTTTCCTTGAATATGTGTTATCTAGAGATAATTTTTATATTACCACTCATGATAATATCACTAACAAGTTTATGTTTTTGTGTGCTCTTTTTCTTACCTTTTGCAGATACTTCGACGCCTCTTCCACCGCCAGGTAAATGGGCAACCTGTGTAATAGGAAATAAAAAGAAAAACAAATAAATAAATAAATAAACAACTGCTATTATATTTCCAAAATTACATTTGGGCATAATGTGAAGCTTTGACCAACTTCAAGAACGTCAAATTTTCCCTTTCCTCTCAACGAAAGATGGAAAGTTCATGAACTTGGTCATGAATTACTTGTGACTAGTTGCAATTTTAGGGCCATTCCAAGATCTGGGTCAACTAGATTCAGTGGTTCCATTGAATTCGGATCCATCCTAACCCAGCTTGGTCCAAGCTTGCTTAGACCATCTGGTCAAGTGAAGCAACCCATATGCACAAGGGTATCATCATGAAACATGACCAAGTTTGCGAACTCCAATATTTTTGCAAAAACAGGGCCAAATTTGTGAACTCCATTTTTAACTAAGTTTTCAATTTAGGACTTCTTTTCCTCTGTTTTTCTCCTTGACTAAATTATATTATCTTTGACAGGCTCTGTCTTACCTGGTCCAGCGCTTCCACCTCTTCCTCCAACAGGTAATTACCATCAATTAGTTAACCATCCCTTACCAGCATGATTATGTTTGGTTCTAAAGTAATTTATAAGTTTAGAACTAGGAAATTCCTTGAACTTACGCCATGATCTTCTTCCTCCTTGCTCTCTTTGGCCATTTTTTACAGCCATGCCACCGGTGACAACAACGGAAGCGAGTGCACCAACATCACCGCCACCGACTACATTGATACAGCTGGTTCCTGCGCCGGTGTCGCCACCGCCTACGATCATTGGAGCTGTGAGACCATCACCAAAACCAAGCTCAGCTCACAAGATCTATGGCTTCTCTTCCTTGTCCAACCTTGCTTTGTTAGTTCTTGGAAGCATGCTTTAGAAAAGCAAATTGTTGGTCATATTCTTTGTGTTATGTACGTATGTGGTTTTAGATGCATTCTTGAGTGCGTCTATGAGCGTGCCGCGCTAGAACATGATTCTTTCGTGGGTGTTTTCATATTGGCATAGGCAAGAATTCTTTACGTATGTCTAAATGATTGTCTATCAATTAATGTGTGGCATTGAACAAGGGTCCTTCAGTTTGTATAAAGTGATTGTGCATCAATATCTTCTTAACTTTTTTTGAATCTCTAAGATTTATTTAGATTGCATAAATGATTGTGCAGCACACTTGCAAATCTTTTTTTTTTTGAGAAAGAGAACTTTTGTGATAATTTCGATCTTTTGGAAAAAAACCAAGAAAATCTGGGGGTATATTATGTTTAGAAAACATAAAAAATAAACATATACTACAATAAGAATAAAAATCATGATAGCACCACAGTATATTAAAGGAAAATGCCGGGGCTTGCTAATCAATAAAAAGATCACAATATATTGAAAATAGGTGACATTTTAAAATTCTCAAGATATTATTGAAATTTTGTGGCTTGTGAATATTTGATGCAGTGGACAGGAGAATCGCTCCTAAACCCCACAGAAATTGATACCTTAGAGCAGCTACAAAACTAGAAAACTAAGAAAACATGAAAAATAATATAAAATTTGAAGAAAAATCAATAAAGATCACTCATAATTCATCCTTCTCTGTCTGCCTGTCTTTCTATAATGAATATTTATAATGCAGAGAGAAACCCTAACACATGAAACCTACTACGGATCTGAGATAGATCCAAAACTCAAATAGGATCTAAACAATATCCAAATCCAATATTCAACTAGATAATTAAAAAACACAAATAAGTAAAATGTATCTCTATAGATCCTATAGACCTGATCTAGTGTCTCGCTAGCGCTCTTGCATTATTCTCTTTGGGTTAGAGAAGACTTGCCCAAAAGGCTGGACCCCGCTTACATTTTTTCAGTTTTGCTCTATTGTTCGGCTCATAAATGCACACTATACAATGTGCACAATGTTATTCTCCTCAAACTAAAGATACCAAGCACAACCAACTCTGAAAATCAGGTATGCTCTTCCAAACCAACCACAATCATCTATCATGCCTCTACATGAAAATAAATAAAAAAATGGATCATACATATCCAATACAAGAATACACCAATTTGAGATACACCTCACTCCATGCTCTATATGTTGATGATGTTTCATGACGCGCCTCAGGATTTGAGAACAGGATATGATTTAGGAAAATTGGGCATAGGGTGCTTTTGGATGTGGGTACTAGTTATAGTTTGAGGAGATTTATAACAGGGTAGATCAAATGGGGTTTGGGTATAGGGATATTGGTCTTGGGTATTCCTTAAGATAAGGAAAAACTTACTTTGGTTTGGACCTAATTAGTTTGGTTATCAAGGATTTGAATCCAGATATAGGAAGGTTCAATTTAGATTGGATCTAACAATCATTGGTGCATGTTCACATTGGATTTTTCTATGATTGGGTCAACGAATTCTAAAATGGATTTTAGGGGATCCAATAAATAGATTTGGATTCATTATGATATTCTAAATTCAAATCTTCTTTAATTGGATCTGGATCATTAGGGAAGTCATGTGTAGGTTATAATAGAAGCTTGTCTGAATTAGATTATAAATTAGTTTTATCTACTTGGCTTTGGATAGAAGTTTTAAGAATGGGTAGACCTTCTTGGATATATTGCTTTAAGGCTTTTAGAGCATAGTTAGAAAGAATGAACCAGGTGTACATCAAATGCTGCATCTCCTCCCACACTTCAACTTGCCCTTTACTTTGGTTTTCATGATTTTTCTCTGTAACTCATTCCACCACACCTGGGATGAACCTCAAAGTTGGGTTGCTGCCAATGGAATCATGTGATGCTCCAGAATATAATGGTATTCGAAGTAGAACCACACTACATAGGACTAGTCAAAGAAGGCATGAACCTCAAACTGCCCCTGAAACTATGAAAGCTCCAACCTAATATTGTAGGTGTTGATGTGCGCAGTCTCATGATCTTGACGACAATCAACAAGTTTAGGTGGGTACTCTACTCGTGCCAAAATGCCTCGTCGTCCATGTTAAATTTTGCTGCCAGGTCACCTTGCATGCGCTGCATGTTGAGGGTAATTCTGGCCTTGAATATGAGCTGGTGGGGCTTTTGGCTGCACCCTCTCTCTCTCTCTCTCATGAGATATCGGTGGGGTTGGTGTTGATATGCGCTGCATGCTAAAGGTTGCTTGGCTCGGCCTCTAGAAAGGTTTGACGGTGGATCCAGAAGCCTTTGCGGACTTGGGGCTATTGTAGGTCCAATAGTAGGGTTTGGGATCATATAGGTCGACCTAGGTGGGTCACTAGCTGAAGGAATGGGTTGGGCTTGATAAGGGTATGGCTGGGTTGGACTTGGTACATGTATCTATTTGGCTTCAGGTTTTGGTGGTCTAGATATTGAGTTTGGATATATAAAATCTAGTTGGATCATAACCAAATTGGGTATGTTACGAGTCGTCGAACTTAGATTAGGGTAGGAAGGAGCTTGGATTGGGTTTGGAGAATAATAGGTCTGGTTTAGACGTGATCTAGGTCCATAAAGTGGTTGGGTCTAGTTTTGACCTTGACCAAAACCAAGATGGAGCTCCATTCGGGCCTGATTAGGACAAGTTTGGATCGGTTCCACATTAATTGGACTAAAATACTAGGTTTGGGCCTGATTTGATTGAAAAATTGGACCAGGCCCAACCTCAAAGGATGGAATTTGAACCTAAACCGGGCCCAAACCCATTTGAACCGGGTTTGGAACCTTGAAACCGGCTGAGAGGGGTTGTGGAGGGGAGAACCGGCTCAAATATGAACCGCTTCTACAACCTAGTTTATCTGGTGTGAATCTCACCCCTAAGTCATCGGGTGGGAGAATCCCACTCGTGTTAGGGTAAGTGCGGGCCTCCCCTGCCAGATCTGTAAGAGTGGGTGGGGGGCATGGTCGGCGGCTGGGCCTCCACCACCCATTGTTCTCTTTCGGTTTTTCAGCGGCGGATAGCCTCCAGTCCAGTCCCCACCGGCGATGAGAATGTCGACGATCGAATCTGCTCCCCAAGAACAAGGGAATTCGTCGATGGTTCTATCTGGCAGGAAGGGGCTCGCCACCACCATCCCCTTCTTGTTGGATCTGGCCATTGATAAAGAGGAGGGCACGTATAGAGGAAGTCCCACCGATTGGGTGGGTTGGATCAGCTTTTGACCAGAGATTGCTCCAATGTGATCTGAACAACGGCGGAGCTGTTATTGTTGGTCATTCTTTTGCAATGTGGCTCAAATGGACTGATCGAGCATTGTCTTGATTGCGTGTTTATGCAGGTTGTTGTGCTTGTGGCCTTGGGTTGCCCTGTCCTGTCACTAATGACCAACTGTTGTAAGTTGTGCCGTGGCCTGGCTTGGCCCATGGTCCGGCCAAGTTGTTTGATGAATTGACGATTTGTTCATAGATATTTCTAAAACTGCTTGGATGTCTTCGAGCGGAGTGGTTTGTCACGAAGTAGTAAGCCATGCTCTTGATCGATGCCATTCCTCGAGTAAAAAACTTGCACTAAACCTTGAATCTGACGAGATTATTCTCTCAAATTGTCTGATCAATTGAATCGAGGTGAACCATCTCTTTTTTTCCTAACAAGATCTTCCTTCAAATTTCGCAATAAAGTGACGATCAAGGAGAACAACTGGAGCTCTCATACCAATTTGATGCAGTTGACAGGAGGATCACTCATGAAGGTCGCTATAAATCTATAGCCTAGCGGAACTACGAAACTAGAAAACTAAGAAAATAAGATAAATGACACAAAATTAAAAGAAAATCAACAATGATCACTCATAATTCTTTCATCTCTGCCCGGCTCTCTCTCTACAATGAATATTTATAATGTAGCGAAGAAAACCCTAATCCTACAGCAGATCTACGATAAATTCAAAACTCTATTAATATCTGAATAAGATCCAAATCCAATATTCAACTAAATAATTAAAACAACACAAATAAGTAAAATGGATCCGCATGAACCCTGTAGACCCGATAGCTCCTGCATCAATATTACATAATAATATCATAGGATTTGTCACAAAGTAAGAGGTCTAATTAACATCCTGATTCAAGCTTGCGAGGTCCGTTTAATTAGCATGTGGAAGTGGTTATCTTGTCTTATGTTACTACTACTTGAAGATGGAATAGAAGCATTGGTGCGCCAAAGCAATTTCTTTTATAAACATTATAAAAGTTACATAGATGTTTTTTGGGGTTCTGTTGAAAGGTGCATTCAAGATTGGCAGCATAGCTGGAGCATTGAAAGTTTCTATCCATATTTCTTGCCCTACATGTCAAGATTTCATTCAGGCGTTGAAGATCTTTTTTTGTTTCCCTTATATTCTCTCAATAGGAAGATATTCTTTCTGTGTTGGCTTGTAACTACCTATCATAAATCACAGTGGCATTCTTTTGTGAAGGCTATTTATCTCTGTACATGTTAAACGAGAGGAATAGAAAAAAAACCAACACAACTGTTGTGTTGTTTTCTTCATGGACGTAGGTCCTTAGACCGAACCACAAAATTTGCTTCTTCCTTTGACTTTCTTTTTCTCTAACATTGTAACACCTCGATCTGGAACCTCAAGAGTTTGAGTTAGGTTGATATTACTTTCCAGAGGGAAGAGTGCAAAGCTTACACAGAGAAAAACGTGGCTAAAAAAAAACTTTTTCTTTTATTTCCACAATCAACTTTTTATTAGAATATTCATCATTCATAATCAATAAAAAGAACAATTACAATTTATTCTCAATGACAAGGAAAGTAAAAATACCAATGCTCTGCTGAAGATGGAAAAACTGCTCACAAGTGATCAATCTAATGCTTGAAACCTACAGTTGTAATTAAACAAGAATGGGAGTGAGTCTACAACCAAGTAAAAAATAATCATAAGTAAATAACAACAATTTACAACTGTAGTGGGCTCTAAGCCCCTAGTCTTATTTTAATTCTCAATACACCACACAGGCGACAAGATGAGTCTGCCTCTGTGTTAGCAGTTTCTAATTTCTCTTTAGTATTTGAGTTTGGATATGATACCTTAAATGTAGGTACTGGTGGTGTTCTAAGTCATAATCAACATTTTGTAGACTTCTTTAGAGAAAAACTATCAGATGTCAAATGTGAGTTTGTGTTGTACACTGATCATGAGACACTCAAGCATCTCAACAGTAAAAAAACATTAAGTAACTAATAAGGTAGCAGATGCATTTAGTCGAAAGAAGTCTTTTGAGGTGTGTTGGGAGTTGTATCCTTCGAGCTCTGATTTTAAGGCCATTTGGGATAAGTGTATTTCAAATGTGTGCCCATCAATTTGTTTTTTCAAATCCATGATGGGTATTTGTTTAGAGAGAATTGTGTGTGCGTCTCTGCTTTTTTCAAATCCTAGTGTTGGCAAACCTATGCTGACGGTTTAAGATATTAAAGACTATATGTAAGAAGTTCATTCTCATGTCAAGAAATCCCTTCCAAAGAATTATGCCATCCATAAATCTTGAGTTGACAAGAGTTGTAATATTGAGCTGAGTGTTTTCTCAGTGTTTCCTGTTGGCACTTACGGCAAGTTCACTTATAAAATTTTTGCCATTAATTTTCGAGTGTTAAGGTGTTTAGAGAATAATGCTTATGTCATTAAGCTGTCAAAAGATAGACAAGTGAATCTTCAATGTTGCTGATCTATATCCACAACAGTTTGGTTTTTATGTAACATATTCTTGATTTGTATCTCTACCTATTTCTTTGTTATTTTTCTAAATTATTTTCATTACAATTTTTATTGAATTTCAAGTGTTAGTTTTGATTCCTTTGATTGCAAGTAGATTGATTCTTGGTAGAGGTCACATGAACATGTGGGTTTACATCAGAATTGCGATTAAAATGAATGAAGAATCATGACTTACACTTGTATACAAGTGTATTGACAAAAAATTGTCAGGCACTAAATGTATATATATATAGAGAGAGAGAAGGAAGCTATTAGTCGTTGCCTTCTTAAAAAAATAATAAAACCATTGGCATTAAATGCAAAGAGAGCATGGCATAAATAAAGGAAAAAAGGTTAATATAAAAATAATCATAAATCAAGAAAAATGTAAATAAATATGAATGCTTAAATATATATAATAAGATTTGGTAATATGTTGAAAAACAAATTTAAATATTATTTTTTAAATAATCAAAATATATCAAAATTTTTGTAATCAATTTTGCCTTTTTGTTCAAGTGAATTTTGCATTAAGGTTTTAACTAAAGGTAGATACTAAGTTCGTTCTAAAAAAAAAAATTGATGTAAAATATAATTATTTGATTAATTATAATTTAATATATACTATTTTAATCAAAATGAAAATAGAGGGTTGGCCAATTACTTATTATTAATCATGAATTTAGCTCAATGCGGTTGTCGGACGGGAGGCGGGAGGTCGCAGGGCGGGCGATGGGAGCTCAATGGGCGACAGGCGGGCGACAAGAGCTCGATGGGCGACAAGCGGGTGACAATAGAAAAAGAAAGGAAAAAGGGGCTCGCATTAGGAATTTATAAAAAAATTAACGACGGATTAGCGACCACTCAATTTTGTTGCAACTGTGCGACGGAGTAGCGACAAAAATTTTTTGTTGCTGAGCTGTCACGCATTTGCGATAGAGTTTGAGGCAGAATTAGGTCATCGCTAATCCGTCACTAACTCACGACGGATTCACAACGAAATATTTTCCGTGGCTAATTCCATAAATAATTCAAATGTTAGCGACATATATTTTTCTCTTGTTAATTCATCTTAAATGGGCAATGAAAAAAATCTATCGCAAATATTCGTCGCTAATTAGAGTTTTTCTTGTAGTGTGAATATAAATATTATGTTGATAAGATGTATATTTCTTGCTCAAATGGGTGGCTCATGACCTTATGTATGAACAACTGGATTGATATGTGTTAATGCACCAAATGGGTGGCCAGTGACCATATACCAGTTAATTAAAATTATATGTGCTTGTGCCTAATGAAATGAAGGCAACTAAATTTGTAAATGTGAAATTATGATTTAAGCACATATGTCAAAAGAATTGAATAATAAGTGCTATGAAAGTTCATATACTTGGGCCTATAATGAGAGAGTAGTTATTACAATCAGCTTTATAAGATATTGTAAAGCATGAAAAGTTGCTTTCCTAGTTATGGAGAGGGGATAACTACCACTTATACCGCAAGGTGGTAGTGAAATTTATCAAAAATAATGAAATATCAGGTTCAAAGGTGTTGGGGGTTTCTCCCTCGATAGTCTTGCCCCTTACTTGAGATAAAAAAAATGTACAAGGCTACAATAATATGATACCAATTAATTGAATATACCCTTGGGACGTGCCTTTAATCCAGGATGTGGCTGTGTCATACCCACATAGTAGTATAAAATAGAAACAAAAATGTATTGTGCATATAGTAAAGCTTGACATGCATCATCTAAGAAAAAAATATATAAATGTAAAGAATTGTAAGTTACCTATGCCAGATTTAATTTTCATCTGCATTGATAAGTCATGCGTAGATTAAATGTCCATTTATAAATAAGATTGATTGTTGAAATGCTTTGATTATTTTTATTTCATATAAAATACATGTTATTTTATGTTTGCCTACGTCTATGCATATAGGTTCATTAGGGAGCTGTTCTGACTTATTACTAAAAGCCATTTTAAGTATAGAGTAGTTGAGCAAGAGCGTTGGCAACGTCAAAGAGCCAATCATTTTTCTTTCTCGAGAACAAAGTTTTTGAACAAACTTTACTAATTATTTTTAGTAAAACATTACTGTCATTTTAGATTTTGTAAATTCCTGTCTTTGGAAAAAATGTTAATTTCTTTAAATTCAGTTTTATTGTGATTGATCGTTCTGTGACTCTCTTGAGGTTTCGACTACTAGCTTAGAAAGTTTCTACTAACAATTCGAAAAAGAAAAGTCTCTAGAGGTTGCAAGATATAAGGTGGACGTAGGTCATACAGTGTCTCATCTTAGTGTTCTTCTTGCCTTCATTTTTGGCGGATACTAGTTTACGTTCTACAAAACAAATAGATATACAATTTAAAATAAATTTATTTAACATTCTTTTGAAACTTATGATGACATTCATGTTGAGAAAGCCAAACACCAACAAATCCATGACTGTAATTGCTGGAAGGGTAATTAGCCTCAAGGTTAGAAGACCTGGATCAAACCCCGCTGGCACACGGGTGTGTCCGTACCTTTCAGAGGTGGACCATGTAAGGCAGGATGGTCGTGGGGCCTCACTCGGGTTTTTCCCTAACTTCGGCAAGGGTTCCTCGTCATAAAATAAATAAATAAATAGACCCATGTAAAAAATCGATGCTTGTTTATCAAAGAAAAAAAGTATTATCTAGACTTTAGCCTCTCCATTCAGGAAAAATCGATGTAAAAAAAAAAAACAAGAAGAAAACTTGAATATCAAACAAAAATAACCAAACATACTTGCGGATCAACACGTCCATATAAATAGGGATATGAAATCACAGCTTCAACCTTTGAGGGACACTCCATGGATATTGAACTCGTGATCATGGCTTTTCACGTTGAGGATACTAGACAACCCTTGGCCGGAGGTGCAAAGCCCTCATGGTCATGTAGCTAGGAATTTTAGCATGATGCAGTCCACATCGAATCTGTTTGCGCCCCTACATCTGATCCATGCATAAATTCTTATGGTTATTATATTAGGGATCACGTTGTTGAAAATGGATAAGGGTCTTCAGGATATCAATCCATATCCATCGTCATGTGAGAGATGCAGTTTCATTTTGAGGACTATGACCATTTCTCAAGATGTCATATGAAATTCATTCAGGGTATATTTGAGAAAATGGTCAACCCAGTAGTCCCAAGGACTATGACCAACCACTCATCTGCCTATAACCTGTGTGCCACAGACGAGTTCATCAACAACTTAGCCCCAAGTTTGCTTTGTAAATCAGTTGTGGATGCCATTAACTTGCCAATAAACCTGCTGATAACCAATAACATGCTTGAAAGCAGAAAGGAGCTGATCAACAATTTACATGATGTTGTCAAAACAAAATAATGTATTTTCAAATTATCATCAACGTTTGTTACATAGCAGGTTGTAACCTTAAGTACATGACTCTAAAGCCTTGTTTTGGACTTGTTTTTTATTCCAGTTTAATAAAAAAGGACTCTAAAGTCTAAAAGAGGCAAAAGCTAACTAGATATGAACCACTATTGGGTTCTGAACTCAGTAGCTGAAACTTACAGAGACAGGTCATATTGACCAAATCAGAGCCTATAAATGTGTTCAGCAAGATCAAAGTAGTAAGCAACAACTCATGGATAGTATTTTTTCAATGTAAAAACATGATTTTTTTGATGGGTGAAAATTCAACATGTTGTAGCCTGTTCATTTTTTAACCATCAGAAAATCTGACCTACACGTTGAAAAAACATGTTGCAAGGGCCGGTTTCTGCTAAACCAAACATATAGATCAACATCTGAAGGGTTAATTGTTATCGGATGTGCTATAGGTATTCCAACTATAGCAACATGACAGAATCAGGCGTGAAGATGGTTATTCAAGAACAGAACCCCACGCTGAAGATCACTACAGTTTCATTGAATGGCTCCAACTATCTGAGTTGGGCCAAGTCTGCAAGCCTTTTCCTTAGCGGAAAATCTAAACTGGGTTATGTCACGGGGAAGATCAAACAACCAGAAAGTACTGATCCAAAATTCGATGAATGGGAGTCTACCAACCATCTGGTGATGTCTTGGTTGTTGAATTCCATGGATCCAACCATTGCAGAAGGATACATGTTCCTTGATACAGCTCAAGAGATATGGGACTCGCTGCATGAAGTTTATGGAGAACAAAATAATCTAGCTCGTATTTTTTTCATTCAACAAGAAATCGTCAATGCCAAAAGAGGTGAGAAGCCATTACATGTGCATATCAATGCGTTAAGAAGTCTTTGGGATGAACTCACTATGTATCGTCCTCCTACGGCTGACGCTAACATCATGAGACAAAGGCTAGAAGAAGACAAAGTCTTTACACTTTTGGCTAGTCTTGGAGACGACTATGAGAACATCCGAAGTCAGGTACTTCTTACTGTTCCTTTACCCTCATTTAATGTGGTTTGCTCTATTATCCAAAAGGAAGAAAGCAGACGACGGGTTATGCGTTCTGAACCCAAACTTGACAATCATAATCAAGAGAATGTCATTTTTTCTGCTGAAGCCAAAGGAATAGATAAAGGCGCTGATCACTCAGCTATGATTACCGAAAAAAAACCTTTCAAAGATTGGCATAAAACTCGTCAGAAGAGCCGTTGTACCTATTGCAAAAAACTGGGGCACATGCGAGACAAATGTTGGGATCTCTACGGAAAACCAAATCGTGACAAGGGTACAAAATCTGATGCTGCCAATGTTGTCAGCATGGATGATCTGGCCAAATTCTTCCAGCAGATCAGCAAAGCTCATCTTACTAGCAGCAAATCCACCACCGGAGATACTCCTACAGGTAATCATCTTGCCTTACTATCCAGTAGAAGTGATCAAAGTTGGATCATCGATACAGGGGCCACAGACCATATGACAGGAAAATTACAACTTCTCTCTAACGTACATTTTGATTTCAAAAAACCAGTTTTTATAGCCGATGGGACATCCATTCATGTCCAAGGTGAGGGAACTACATCTTTTTTCCAAAATGGTAAATCGACTGCTCTGTATGTACCAAAATTTCCCTCAAGCCTAATGTCAGTTAGTCGTATTACAAAGGATTATCAGTGTCTTGCTATTTTTTCACCTAAGGATGTAGTTTTTCAGGACATGAAGACGAAAAAGATGATTGGTAAAGGGGTTGAACGGGATGGTCTTTATGTGTTAGACACGGCTATGCACGGATTGATAGCTCGACAAAGCAAGGAAGAAGCCAGCAGGTTATGGCATGCTCGTTTAGGATACCCGTCTAATCCAGTTTTGATGAACTTATTTTCTGATTTACTTCCTCTTTCTCATGCTTGTGATGCTTGTGAATTTTCAAAATCATCTAAACTTCCGTTTAAAGTTTCCAACACTAGAAGTGATGATGTATTTGATCTTGTGCACACAGATGTGTGGGGGCTAGCACCAAGCATGTCCACTACAAGAAACCTGTGGATTAGCGACGACCTAAATCCGTCGCTAAACTGTTTAGCTACAGATTAGCGATAGATAGAGGCCATCGCGAATTTTTGCTCGCTAATTGGCGAAAAACTTATCTGTCGTTAATTTCATCGCAAATTTACGACAGATTAGCGACGAACATTATCCGTCGCTAATCTGTCGCTAAATTTTAAAAAAAAAAATAAAAAAAAATTGATCCCTGTCGGGCGGTATTCCGGCAGCAATAAGCCGGACTTATACCGCACCCGACAGGCATTGCACAGACTTGTATCATCCTCCGTGAACCGGTGCTCTCCGGCATCGCTGTCCTCCATGAACCGGTGTCACCGTTCTCCAGCAATCACTCAGCCTCGTCGCCATCCACCGTGAAACGGCGTCCTCCGAAGTCATCGCCGTCACCGTCCTCCAGCGTCGTCGCCATCCTCTGGCGTCGCCGTCCTCCGAAGTCATCACCGTCCTTCGGCGTCGCCGTCCTCCATGAAACTGCGTCCTCCGAAGTTGTCGTCGTCCTCCATCGTCGCTGTCCTCCATCGTTGCCGTCCTCCATCGTCGTCGTCGTCCTTCAGCATCGCCATCCTCCGTCATCGCTGTCCTCCGTCGTTGTCGTCCGCCGGCGTTGCCATCCTCCGTGAAACTGCCTCATCGCCGTCATGCTTTCCAATGCGCTCTTCGACGAGGAGAGCAGTTTAAATCATGCGCGATCAATTTAAATTTCGAACGGGGAGAGAGGGAAAATTTCGCGCTTGGTTTAAATAAAAAATTAGCGAGGGATTTAGCGAGGGAATTTTTCCGTCGCTAATTAGCAACGGAAAAATCCCCTCGCTAAATCCCTCGCTAAAATGGTTTTCTTGTATTAAGAATTAGCGATGAAAAATTGTTGTCGTTAATCTATCGCTAATTAGCGACGAATTAGCGATGAAACAACTTTCATCGCTAATCCGTCGTTAATTAGCGACAGATTCATGAAGAAAGTTTTCTCTAGCTAATTTGTCGCTAATTTCCGACGGAAAAAATTCATCGCAAATTTTCGTCGCTAATTAACAATTTTCTTGTAGTGGTCCTACGAAGGATACAAGTACTATGTTACATTCATAGATGATAAGTCAAGAGTCACATGGATGTATTTTTTGAAGCAAAAAAATGAAGTCTCAAAAATCTTTCAAGTCTTTTATAAAATGGTTTATAGACAATATGGGTGAAAAATCAAGGTGCTTAGATCCGACAATGGGGGAGAGTATGTGAACGAATCTATGAGAAACTTCATGGATGAACAAGGCATCATTCCCCAAAACTCGTGTTCCGGCACTCCTCAGCAGAATGGTGTGGCTGAGCAAAAAAACTGACATCTGCTTAATGTGGCTCGTGCTCTCATGTTTCATATGCACGTTCCATCTGTTTTTTGGGTTGAAGCCATAAGTGTTGCTTGTTACATTATAAACAGACTCCCTAGTAGAACTCTTCAAAATACTATTCCCTTGAAGACCCTTCTCAACAAAGATATCTCTGTGTCCCACATGCGTGTTTTTGGGTGCAAGGTTTTTGTTCATGTTCAAGAGAGACATAGGAGTAAATTTGAAAAGAGAGCCATCAAATGTGTTTTTTTGGGATACTCCAATATAAAGAAGGGTTATAAGTGTTTTAATCCTGAGAATCGCAGCATGTTTATCTCTCGAGATGTGAAGTTTTTTGAAACTGAGCCTTTCTTTAGTTCTTCCATGGACATGAGCCAGGGGGAGACTGATCATTCTCTCACTCTTCCCTGTTTGTCATGGTGTGATGACATCTCTTCTTCTCAAAAACCTGTACCTCAAAACTCAAGTGACTCATCTGAACCTGGAACCTCTTCAGATCAAACTGAGATCAATGAAGCTTCCATATTGGAAGGAAGCAACCAGAATGCCAGGCGTTCTGCGAGGATCACTCGCTCCCCCACACGACTTCAAGATTACTATACCTACTTGGATACCAATACAACTGCCCATTCCATTGAAACCTGTTTTGACCTTGACCGTCTAAACCCCTCCTACTTGTCATTCTTGGCCAAAACCTATCAACATCATGAACCGACTACCTATGAAGAGGCTCAACTTGATCCAAGGTGGAGAAAAGCTATGAACGAAGAGTTAGAGGCTCTAACCAAAAACAATACATGGGAACTTGCAAAGCTTCCAGTGGGGGAGAAAGCAGTAGGATGTCGATGGGTCTACAAGATTAAATATCACAGCGATGGAACCATTGAGAGATTCAAAGCTCGGCTCGTTGCCAAAGGGTATAATCAGGTAGAAGGAATAAACTATTCTGAAACCTTTGCTCCAGTTGCTAAAATGAGCTTCATAAGAACATTGTTGTCTGTTGCAGCAAATAAAAACTAGAAACTATTCCAATTGGATGTCAAAAATGCTTTTCTACACGGAGACTTGGAGGAAATCGTTTACATGAAACTACTTCCAGGATATGAGCAAAAGGAAGAAATGGCATGCAGACTTAAAAAGGCCATTTATGGATTGAAACAATCCCCAAGAGCATGGTTTTCTAAACTAAGTGAGGCTCTCCAGGAACTGAATTTCAAAAAGTGCACTTCTGACTACTCGATGTTTGTTGCAAAAAGAAAGTCTGGTATAACTATACTGATAGTGTATGTTGATGACATTATTCTTACAGGAGACGATATTCCTTTTATGCAGGAGGTTAAAAACTTTCTCCATCGTAGGTTTGAGATCAAAGACCTTGGAAAACTTTGATATTTTCTGGGAATAGAGGTTGCCCACTCCAAAGAAGGCATCTTCTTATGTCAAAGAAAATATGCTTTGGGTCTTCTAAAAGAAACCGGATTTCTCGGATCCAAACCAGCCGATACTCCCATGGATCCCTGTCACAAGCTGCGCACAGATGAAGGAAAAGCTCTGGATGAAATTTCAGTCTTTCAACGACTAGTTGGAAGACTTATTTATCTTATTGTTACTCGCCCAGACATTTGTTATGTTGTTAATGTCATCAGTCAATTTATGCATTGTCCAAGCACCACTCACCTTGATGCTGCCCATAGAATTCTGAAATACATAAAGAGTGCTCCTGGCAAGGGAATCTTGTTGACAAGAAATGACCACTCCAAAATTTTGGGATGTGCAGATGTTGATTGGGCAGGAGACCCAAACGATAGAAAGTCTACATCAGGATATTGTGTGTTTGTTGGAGGAAATCTAGTGACTTGGAAAAGCAAAAAACAAACTGTTGTGGCAAGATCAAGTGCAGAAGCTGAATACAGAGCTATGGCTCTATGCACATGTGAAATGGTTTGGATGAAAATTTTTCTTAAGGACATTGGCATTGAAAGTAATGATCCAATGGAACTTCAGTGCGACAACCAAGCAGATATATATATTGGTGCTAATCCTGTGTTTCACGAAAGAACGAAACATGTAGAAGTCAATTGTTACTTTGTTCGTGAAAAGGTTCAACAAAAGGAGATTGTTACTACTCATGTGAGCAGCAAAGATCAAGTTGCTGATATTTTCACCAAGGCATTGGCTCATGAAAAGCATCAAATGAATATGTGCAAGTTGGGTCTCATAGATATTAGCAGACCAACTTGAGGGGGAGTGTTATCGGATGTGCTATAGGTATTCCAACTATAGCAAAATTATCTCCTCTAGATAATCATTATCATCATACCTAGCTGTGTATTCTCCTTCTTTAGGCCATCTTTTTGTTAAGTTGTTACAGCTGTTATATTTGCCCTTATCACCTCATTGTGTGAGGAGCTTATATAAGCTTGTAATGGCTACAGCAAAATCATCTGAATAAAAGCTAGTCCTGTTCTCCTCGTGGATGTAGGTCGTCAGTGACCGAACCACGTAACTTTTGTGCCTTCCTTGTTTGCAAACATTAATAATAATAATATGCAGCTTCTCACTCATGAGTTCGAAACCTCCAAGCGTAACATACTTTTCATACTACTCACTGATGGATTGACCACAGCACTAAGTTGGTTATTATGCATCTATATCAGAGCTGGATCAATCACAGAATTAGGCATGTAACATACTTTTTCATAGGAATGTAAGCAAGGGTGAAAAAGCCAAAATCTGAATGGCTGCAGATAAAATATAATTCTCGAAGATCAAAAGTTAAAAGGGGGCAAGCAAACTAAAATAAGGATTATTTTGAATTTAATTTTGTATTCTAAATAACAAATTAGGTGAAAAGGAAACTTCTGATAAGATGGATGTTAAAACAAGCAAAGTAAACAATTATGCTTACATTAATAGATAAAAAGTAGACATGGAAAGCGAAGATGCTAAAGGCCCCCTCTCGAATTCAAGCACCTTCATAAGAACCACAATTAAAGTAATCACAGGACTAGTTATTCATGAAAACTTCCCTGATTTCTATGTTGCTAACATGTTAATTTGACATAAAGATTTTTAAACTTTGAAGAAATACATTAATCATGATGCAGGAGGAAACCAAGTAGGAAATCAAACATCTATCCGTAGTTAGTGTTTTCAAAACGTAGATGATCAAAGACACGCATCCATAACCAGTAAATGTTTCTTCACCCGTCAAAATAATGAAGAAAACAAAAAAAAACAACGCAGCAAGACTGAAGAAGCAGATCAAGCAAAAGAAAGATCGTACCTTATCAATGTGTGCGTAGAAGAGATGCAGAAAAAATCCCGGTCGACCTGGGTTTTCTCTGAGAGAGAGAGAGAGAGGATCGTCGGGGGACTCCCTAGCTTGGTTGCCTGAGTCTGGTGACGCTGATGGAGACGAAAACAGGGTAGCGGAGGTGCATCAGATCGTCGGATGAAACCCACTCACTTGATCCCACAGAAGGAGCCTAAACCCATTGCAGAAGGGGAGGGGGAGAAGAATGGCCTTTCGTGTTCATTTATTTTTATTTTTATTTTTTATTTTTTATTTTTATTTTTAAACTAAAGGTAACGGCGTAACGCCATTACATTCTGTTTGGGCGGCAAAGCCACAACACGTGGCATCATCATCATGAAGGGATTCTCAACGGCTTGGATCGTCGAACGAATGACCTGATCTAGATCCCAATGAACTGCTAGGGCTCTGCCTATCGAAAAAGAAAAAAAAAGTAATTTCACTGAAAACTGATAAAGGCGAGAGCTTGTACTGCATCCATCTTAATCATCAGAATCGCACATGGGGTATGTGAGCGATCTTGTGTCAGTCAACCCCCCTGCAACGCTCAACTAAATGGGGACAACCACGGATGACTAGATTTTGAAGTTGGGTGAGAGCTTGCATCCCATCTGGTAACGCCCTCAACTCGGGGCAATCAGAGATCCTTAGAAGTTGAAGTTGGGTGAGAGCTTGCATCCCATCTGGGAGAAATGTCAACGACTGAAGCTTGGAGAGTTCCAACGTCTGAAGCTTGGACAACTTCGCCAGCCATTCCGGCAAGTGGGTCAGCTTGGGGCTATCTCTAATTTCCAATGAGTGTATCTGGTGGAGATGTTGGATCCATTCTGGCAGAGAATCCACTTCACTCGACAACTGGATTGTTAGTACAGTCACCCTGCTGCCCAAGCTTTGGAACCCACTTAACCCCTCCACTGAATCCACCTCTAACTCCAACTTGATTTCGAGTCCATCTCTACTTTCAATCCAGCTTTTGGAGTGTCGTTGCTGCTTTCAATCGTTGCAAAATCCCTTGCTCTTCCAAGTCAAGTTTGGGCAATCCCTGCAGTGTGAGCTCTCTCATGTTCTCTAATGATGCTAAGGATATTGAACCAAGCTCAGGAAGGTCTATTATCGTCAGGCTGTCGAGATTGGTGAGTTGCAACCCATCGGGTAGCGTCCTCAACTTGGGGCAATTTTCAATTTCTAAGCTTCGGAGACGGGGCATTGTCACTGCTTGGGAGTTAAACGACCACTCCTCTAAGCTGCTCATATCATAAACGACTAGACGTTCTAACTTGGGAAACCCGATGTGTTCAACACCATGATGAAACCCATCATCAATGATCTTGACGTTTGAAGCACCTTCTATCTTCAGCTTCACAAGGTTGGGTAAGTGTGCCAATGAGGAGGGTAGGTGTTCCACGAATCTGCAATTACTTAAGGTGACATCCTCCAAACTGCCGTATCCAGAAGGGTTTGCCCAAGCGGGTAGGCTAATACCTCCGTAATTAGATATTTTCAGTGTCTTGAGACCTACAGGAGGTTGAAGCTCTGCATATATGCCCTCTATTTTTTTGCAAATTCTTTATCGACGCTTGCCGGGTTGCAACATAACTCCAACTTTTGTAAGTTCACTTTCTTCTGTAATTCTGCTTCTTTAGCCTCTTCTCTACTCCCTACTCTGTCTATATCATCTATCCTCAACTCCCCGCTTAAACTGTTTAGGTGACGCAACTGCTTGATACTGCTTCCACTTCTGTTCCTCATATCACTACCCACAACGAATTTGCTCAATGTCCTTAAGCATGTCAACCGCCCAATGTCCTTTGGTAAACATCTCAACTCATCTGTGCCTTCCAAATGAAGATGCCTTAGAGCCCTCAGATTCGAAGTACCTTCCGGTAGAACTCTTATATAAGTATGAGCAAGGTCGAGCCTTTCAAGACAGATTAGTTTGCTAATCGACTCTGGCAGCACAATTATATTCGTCCGAGAAACATTCAAGTATTTTAGTAACACTAAATTCCCCAATGACTCTGGCAATTCATATCTATTCCTGTCATGGCTCAGATCTAGCACCCTTAGCCACTTAAAGTGCTCCAAGCAGAAAGAAAGTGCAGAAGCATTCCGCCACCTTAATCCTAACAATGTCCGAAGCTTTGGGTGTTGACTTAGTGCAACATCAGTAAACCATCGATGATCCACTGTGAAGAAGAAGAACCGCGCTTGAATATCGGATGCAGTTCCTGAGCGTAGAACAATCTCATCTATACGCTCCTGGCCTTTTATGTGAAGAGCAAAATCATGAACAATATCATGCAATTTGTACCTCGGCTTATTATCATTGAAAGTTTGAATCAGCGAACAATCAACCAATGCTTCAAGATAATACTCAGCACAAACCTCCATTTCCTGCTCAACTTTAGGAACGAAGCCCTCTGCCACCCATAGTCTCACCAGATCATCTTTTTTCATAATAAAGTCCTTTGGAAATATGGAGCAATATGCAAGACATTGTTTAAAGGCAAATGGTAAATTCATGTAGCTTAATGCGATGGTAGAAAGAATTAGATTGTCATCATCGTCAGTAATTCCTTTCCATCCCCAGAATGGGCTCTTTGCAACTTGTTGCCAATCAGACTGATTCCTCGCCTTACGGTTCAACAAGCTCGCCACAACATTTAAGGCCAGAGGCAACCCGCCGCATTTCTGTACTATATTGCTCCCAATCTCCTTCAGTCCATAAAGGTCTTCTTCCTTCTCGTCTCTCCTTAATGCTTTGCTGATGAACAAACGCCAACTGTCATCATCTGATAAGCACTTCAATCTATGCAAGTAAGCTGCATCAATATTCTTTGCAACTTCCTCCTTTCTGGTGGTGATCAGGACTCTACTCTCCGGGGCACCATGTTGCAAAAGTTCATTCAATTCGCTCCACCAATATGTATCCCATGCATCATCTATAACAAGCAGAAATCTCTTCTCCTTCAAATGTTTACTTATCTCGGCTTGCAAAGCCTCGAGCTCCGTTAATTCGTTGGCACCGCTTCCTTTCCCACCAACCACTTCCAGTATATGTTTGAATAACACCTTCAACTGTGGTTTTTCTGATGCACAAATCCACGAGTACTTTTGAAAATGTTCTTTTATGCTTTTGTTGTTGTAAACGCTCTTTGCAAGGGGCGTCTTTCCAAGTCCCCCCATTCCAACAATTGCTATAGCTCTAGTATTCCCTCTCCTTTCATGATTGAGCTCTTTCTTCAACCACTCCACGACCTTGTCTTCATCTTCTTCCCTTCCAAACGCATGCGGCTCGGTGATGACAGAAGTCGTCAGACGGTTCCGAGACATCTGTCCTACGTCCAGTGAAGGTCTTGACCCTCCCGCGATTGGAACAAGGCCATAACGATCCTTCTCTTCGTAAATCTTCTTAAGCCTCTCGTTGATTGATTTGATCTCTTTAGCAGTTTTGCTTAGATATGAGAGGTTACGACCCAAAAAAGAAAGAGAAGAGATCAGCTTGCGTACCTTGGTCTGTCCGGTTTCTGCATTTATGTTGCTGGTTTTGACTCTATAGAGGTCAATTATGTCTTCAGCATCATAAAAAACCTGATGGAGCCTTGATATCCAATCCTTGATGTGCTTTGATTCGAATTGCTTGTTGTGTGCATCTTCAAGGATAGGCTGTATGGCTTTCAGTTCAGTTTCTAAATTTATCATCTCATCCTTCACAGAGGTAACTCTTGAAATATGTTTTTGGGTTTCCTCCCATCCTAGATCAACCAATTTGCCCAACAAAGCTCCAATAACTGTTTCTGCCATCAGAGAGACAGAAGGAGGAGGATGTGGTGGTGGTGGTGGAATTGTTGCAACGATGAGGACAGTGGAAGGAAGGGATAGAAATCATTGAATTTATAATAAGAATTTTGGTTGAAATGATATCAAAAATTACCATCGGTAATTTTCAATTGTTTTGAACCGGACACCAAATTTTTAGAAATTGCTTTGAATGGGGGATTTGTCATCAGGACTTGGTCCATCAATGGTGATTGTGTGTGAGCAAAAGGCCGTACTACTATGGTAATTGTGGTAATGATCTTCCCTGCCGACGATTCTTCAATTTTATCGTTAAGGGGCCACCATTGGCTGGCTCGATATTGACTTAGTTTGTCACTTTGTATGTAGAGAATATAAGCTGCAGTACAATTAGTGAAAAAGAGGGAAATTTCTTGCACATTTCTTTTGGGAAGGTACACGATTGCTGCCTAACGTTCAATTTCAACATAGATATTTGTTGTTGTTTTTTTGCAAATTAATGACATATTTTTACGAATTACTCCCTGCCTTTAGGTTAAAAAAGCTTGCATATCAGTCCTTGAAGTTAATGAAGATTGGTGACATATCTTTTCAAATATTCATGATGAGATTTCGTTAGTTGCTCATCGTAGCGTTTTTAATGGGAAAAAAAAAAGAGTAATTGAATTACAAATTTGCCTACAAAATGTGTGCTGCAATATATATAAAAATCATAATGAAATATTTACTTGAGGTTATAATTGTAATTGCAAAAAAGTATTTTATTATTCATGGTTGGTGATGGTCTTTCTTCGATCATTTAAAATAAATTTTAAATATAAAATTAAAATATTACATAATGCCATCATTATTTACTTTTTAAAATTTAAGAATAAGAAAGATTTTATTTCATATTTATAAAATGTATGAAATCTTATTATGTTACATTATCTATAAAAAAATATTATATATTTATGAATAGGAGCTGAACAGCTCGTACCGGGTCGTCAAGCTGAGACGAACATACATTCTTCGTACATCGACACATTAGGATTATGTATTTCCTGGAGTTCTCAAGTATCTTTTCATCTTATTTCTGCAGTGGAGGGTACTAATGCCAGGCTCAAACATTTGTATATTTGATTTGTAATCTCATGCAATGAAGAATCTCATTTGCACAGCTAACCAAACATGTGATTTGTAATTAATCTCACGAATCTCATTTTCACAGCTAATCAAACATGTGATTTGGAATCTCGTGCAAATGAGAAACGTTGAAGTGGATTTCATGTGATTCTCAATCACATGGTGGAATATATGATTTCAAATCACATTTGATTTCAATTCCGAAAAAATAGCACATTTTCATGTTATGTTTTTGTGAAAAATTGAAAGACTATTTTCAGCATGCATGAAAGACAGCTGATTTAAATATCTAAATGGGATTATGAGCATAAATGTGTTTTTTTGCAAGTTAAGAGCCCAAATGTCTCAATGACTTGAGTTTCTTCTGATCCCTAAAGATGTTTAGTAGTAAAAGACAACTAAAATTTCAAAATAATAAAAATTCATGCGATTCATCGAACTGTCTCCTGCAATTTTTAAGCACAGTGACAAATGTTTAAAACTACAAAATTGAAGCAGGACAAATTCTCATGAGAAATTAAAAGACGTCTTGCATATTTATTTCGCAAAATAAATAATTTAAAAAGTAACAATATTTTGTTAGAACAAATAAATATAAAACTATGTATACGTAGGATTCTTTTAGGTCCTTATAGCAGTGAAGGGTAGTCAGGATGATGAGGCATGTGTGCTAGAAAGAGGGATTGAGCCTCCGACCTTGTGAAGCCACAAACTCTACCTGATTGAGCTCGTAATCGTCTCATTAGCTAAATGAGCTGTACAGAAACGAGCCTTGGACGAGCCGAACGACAAGCGGCTCGGTTTGTTTGCAAGCCTTAAACCCATTTGAAAAAGATTGTCAACTTGGAGGGTGTCTATGCTACGATACAAGGAAATAAAAATTAAACAAAAAAGATTGGACAAAAGAGGGTGGACACACTCATTTGAAAAAGGTGACAGGCGAAGAGATGTTGGAACATAGCAGATAACTTTGGAGAGAAAAAAAGGAGCAGAAGCCATGACACAAGGAAAACAAAAGAAAGATGAATGAAAAAAAGGGTAGAAGGAACCTACCTAGGTCAAGTTTGGGCTCAAAAATCCATTCTTTATAATTTTGGATAGGTCTTGGATCCAAATCTTCACAAAAAGTATTAGAAACTTTAAAAAAACTACTTTGAACCTATCTACACCCTTTGACGACTGAAAATGGATCCTAACGGTTGTTTCAACTAATCCTAATAAAAAATAAAAATGAGATTGTCTCGAAACTCTACACAAAATATCTTGTGTATGATAGAGTACACTACAAGTAGATTTTGAGTTTCTCATGCTTGATGCGGGCTTGGTCTTAGCACCCGATTTCGATGATACATTTTTCAAGAACGTGTCTTCAACACTCTGTCCTTGAGGTCTTCTAGATGTGCTGCATCAGGCTCAAGGCATTGTCCGTGAAGTTTGTTCCTCAACAGAAAAATCTTCATAAAGTGCATCTATCCGTTCTTGAACAAACTTATGAACCAACCCAATTGAAAGAATTGGGGCTAAATCAACACCAAAAAATGGGTTAGCAGCATACAAAATTTCAAAAAGATAAACCCTGTAGAGACAAATTGATAGGCCAAGACTTAGGTCGATTACCAAATGAGTGCACGTAATAAACTTACAAGTGATCGATTTACAACTTTAGTTTGACCATAGAAAGAAACAACAAGCAAGAATGCAAAAATACCAAAAGGAAAAATCAGAAAATAAAAAAGAGTTAGCTAACCAAAAATGCATTGATTAGAAGTCTTTGTCATGTTTTTATATATTTTTATAATTTTTATATTTTATTTAAAATTAAATATTTCATATTTTTCATTGATTTTCACTAGAAAAAAATATGTGAATCCAATAATGGGCCACCTCCACCCTCCTTTGTTTAATCACTTTGAAACTGCCTTCCAAGTTTCAAGTTATTGGATATAAGCAAATCCCATGACCTAAAATGAGTAGGAATAGAGTTTGGGTTGTTGAGTTTCTCAATTAGGCACGATCCATCTTTGTGATGCCACGAGCAAGAGGTCCACACATGAAATAAGGCGAGAATAATGTAATTCAAGAACTTTGTTGTCCGAACACAGAGCTTCATTGTCAAATGGATAAGATGGCACAACAAATTACAGAGCTATATATAGAGGGTTACTTCAATGGGTCTGTGTTCAATATTCATTAGGAAATGGGTATGTAGGTTAAAGCTTGCAAATCAGTCCTTAAAGTTAATGAAGATTGGTGACATATTTTATGAATTTTCTAATGAAGATTGGACTCGGACCCAATAAAGTAATTCTTTATATATATATATATATATATATATATATATATATATATATATATATATATATATATATATATATATATATATATATGAAAGTGATTTCGTAACTATAATGATATATCGAAATTTCAGCCTGTTAAGCAATGCTCAAGTTCTACGATAGTGCTGTTTCAGTCAAGCACATTCATAATACTTTCATAAACTCAGATTAAATCAATTCAGTAGAACACAAGACAAATGCTAAACAAGAAATCTGATTTTAGAAAAAATCGAGTCAGCTGAACAAGAGAAACACTGAATAGGTAAAACACTTCAGAAAAGAAAATTATTTCAATTCAGAAAAAAAGCTTAATTCATCATATATTTGTTTAAGCAAACTCAAAACTTCCATGTTTAGCGATTTCTCGCTGGCACAGCCTGCCATACCAATGGTCATCATGCCAGCAAAATAAAACTCTGAGGTTATGACCCGTACCCCTCTTGAGACAAGAACTAGATGACATGCTTGTGCAATTGGAAAAACCTTTCAAAAGAAGAAAAGAATAGGATATAGTAAGTTTCTTGGAGAAAAAGAGATGAGGTAGACGAGATATTTGTCTGATGGAGGAAAAACTGAAAATATATGGAAAGAGGTTGCATTATTTAAGGCCATTTGAGGAGTCAGGGTTAGGGATGTTAGCTGTTTGGATTCCCATTGGATGTGGTCAATACTATCAAATGTTGGCTAAATGGATTTGAATGGTGAAATAATTAATACCAGATCCGAATTTTTACAGGTGAACCGATTCAGATATCCATCAAATGGCATCATCCTTAAGTTTGTTCCTCACCAGTGAAATCTTTATGAAGTGCATCTATCCGTTCTTGAACAAACTTATGAACCGACCCTGTAGAAGGAATTGAGGCTAAATCTAGCCCAAAAAATGGGTTAGCACCAATCACCTACTGAATGCACAAAATAAATTTACAAGACCATAGAAAGAAACAACATGCTAGAATGCAGAAATACCAAAAGGACAAATCAAAAAATATAAAAGAGTTAGCTAACCAAAAACACATTGATTAGAAGTCTTTGTCATGTTTTTTTATATTTTATGATTTTTATATTTGATTTAAAATTAAATATTTCGTATTTTTCATTGATTTTCACTAGAAAAAAATAAGTGAATCCAATAATGGGGGCCACCTCCACCCTCCTTTGTTTAATCACTTTGAAACTGCCTTTCAAGTTCCAAGTTGTTGGATCTAAGCAAATCCCATAACATAAAATGAGTAAGAATAGAGTTTGGGTCAATGAGTTTCTCAATTAGGCACGGTCCATCTTTGTGATGCCACGAGGAAGAGGTCCACATGGAACAAGGCGAGAATAATGTAACTCGGGAACTTTGTTGTTTGAACATAGAGCTTTACTGTTGAATGAATAATATATATATATATATATATAGAGAGAGAGAGAGATCATTACCACATATATTAAAATTTCTCTACAAAGTGACAAACTAAGTCAATATCGAGCCAGCCAATGGTGGCCCCTTAACTTGCATGTATTGATAAAACTGGACTGTGGGCAGAGAAGATCATTACCACATATATTGAAATTTCTCTTTTTTTTTATTGTATTAGCATAGACTCTCTACAAAGTGACAAACTAAGTCAATATCAAGCCAGCCAATGGTAGCCCTTTAACTTGCATATATTGATAAAACTGAACGTCGGCAGATAAGATCATTACCACATATATTGAAATTTCTCTTTTTTTTTATTATATTACAGCATAGACTCTCTACAAAGCGACAAACTAAGTCAAGCCAATGGTGGACCCTTAACTTGCATATATTGATAAAATTGGACTGTCGGCAGAGAAGATCATTACCACATATATTGAAATTTCTCTTTTTTTTAATTGTATTATAGCATAGACTCTCTACAAAGTGACAAACTAAGTCAATATCGAGCCAACCAATGGTGGACCCTTAACTTGCATATATTGATAAAACTGGACTGTCGGCAGATAAGATCATTACCACATATATTGAAATTTCTCTTCTTTTTTTTATTGTATTACAGCATAGACTCTCTACAAAGTGACAAACTAAGTCAATATTGAGCCAGCCAATGGTGTCCCTTAACTTGCATATATTGATAAAACTGAACTGTCGGCAGATACGATCATTACCACATATATTGAAATTTTTCTTTTTTTTATTGTATTACAGCATAGACTCTCTACAAAGTGACAAACTAAGTCAATATCAAGCCAACCAATGGTGGCCCCTTATCTTGCATATATTGATAAAACTGAACTGTGGGCAGATAAGATCATTACCACATATATTGAAATTTCTCTTTTTTTTTATTATATTACAGCATAGACTCTCTACAAAGCGACAAACTAAGTCAGGCCAATGGTGGACCATTAACTTGCATATATTGATAAAACTGGACTGTCGGCAGATAAGATCATTACCACATATATTGAAATTTCTCTTTTTTTTTATTGTATTACAGGATAGACTCTCTACAAAGTGAGAGTCAGCCAATGGTGGACCCTTAACTTGCATATACTGATAAAACTGGACTGTTGGCAGATAAGATCATTACCACATATATTTTCTCTAGTTCTATTGTAGCATAGACTTTCTGCAAAGTGACAAACTAAGTCAATATCGAGCCAGCCAATGGTGGCCCCTTAACTTGCCTATATTGATAAAATTGAAGGATTGTCAGTAGAGAAAACCATTATCATTAACTGTAGTAGAACATGGCCTTTTACTCACACACAACTTCACCTTTATTAAGTTCTCACTGTAAAGCAAATGATTTCTCGTATGCATCTATCATCTCTCTCATGTTTTCATGATATAATTTCACATAAAAGTCATAATCAAATTGAAAGTAACTTCATGCAAGTATGAATACAATCATATCAAATATTGCAATACATTCAAATCATTTATATCAAAACAATGTCAATCATGTACTTCCAGCAAACACACTCTAATATCTTGTTAACTAATACCATGCTTAGCATGAAATCCGTACTTCAAAAATAAGAACACTTCTATTTTCATACATTAAAATCATGCTTTGGTGTACTGCTTGTTTTTCTCTGAACTTCTACAAACGTTGTGACTGTCATAAGTGTGGCTCATCTTTTCTCTCTCTTGTCGTCACCCAATTTGGAAGCGAAGGCAATCTAACCCCTCACATTCCCATTCGTTGGGGCAAAATCTCATCACTTAAAATTTTTTTGGGTTGGAGCATCATCCTGTAAGTCAAAATCCTAAACGGCCTTCCCAAAAATTATCCTTCTCGATGTGGGTGCAAATTGACAATCTCCATAACCCGGTGAATTCATTCCATGCTATCAAGATTGGGTCTATCTCGGTCCCGGTCCGGCCACAACACTTTGGGCTTTCTTTTCCGTCATTTGCTCTAGCTATGTTAGCCTCATCTCCAACGTATGATGACATCTCCCAACCATCGTAAGTTCTGCCAGGGGGAGGGGGGGACAAAAAATCTGGCTCTACCATCAATGTTTACTCTTTTGGAGATTTGCCGCTCACTATTTATAATGCATGGAGCTCAACGTCTGATTTTTTTTTTTGCAGTAATTTTCATGACGGACTGACGATGCGGTTGGGTAGGCATGCTCGTGGAAAGCATAGAAAAATTTTGCCATCCTCGCCATCGCAAGTTCTATCAAAGGTGGGCCCACAAAAATTCGACCATGATAGCAATGTTTTCTCTACTGGAGTTCAGTCGCTAATTATTTCTCAAGCTCGGGGCCTGGTGTCTACTTTTGTTTGTACCACTTTCCGTTACAACTTGGAGGTGCGGTTGGGAACGCTTGCGCGTGGTGGACAAAGGACGAATCTGAAATCGTCCCTTACTAT
The DNA here is from genome assembly GCF_984573655.1 of Nuphar pumila. Taxonomy (NCBI): domain Eukaryota; kingdom Viridiplantae; phylum Streptophyta; class Magnoliopsida; order Nymphaeales; family Nymphaeaceae; genus Nuphar; species Nuphar pumila. Next base: position 125,220,827 of record NC_143257.1, on the reverse strand, counting down.
TTTTCCCTCCAGACGCTCTGACTATTTGGTTATCAATCTTATTGCGTTTAATGCTAGAACCAACCTGGCAATCAGATACATGGTGTTTGGCTCCTCGGTTCTGCGTCCTCTTTCTGTATCGTATTATGTCTCTGAAGTTTTTTCATCTACCAAATCTTTTGGTGTTTCGTCAAACGGGGTCAGGGTAGCCACTTGTTTATGCCTTTGCTTCAGCAGTGTCCTAGTCCACAACCCCTGGGTGTCACAGTTGTCGATGCAGATAAGTTGTTGGATATCTCTCTCTCCTCTTCGCAGCGGCAAGCTATAGTTGTTGAAATAGATTCTACGATTTCAGCTATCTCTGCTATTATTAGGGACTCTCTCTGCCACTCTAGTGGAGCAGACTGCGAGCAGTTGAGCATTTTCGATGGTCACTCGAGGCCATCTGTTAGTGTTGGGGGTGTTAGGCAAATCATGCATGGTCAACGAAGAAGGAGGAGGCCTTCATCAATTATTTTGGCTACCGATGCTAGGTCCCCAAGAAGGTCATCTCGGTGCCACCAACCATGGGTTTTTCCAGATTTTGTGCCATAAAGACTGTTTCTTGGAATGTTAGGGGCTTAAATTGTCCTACGAAACGTTTGTTTCCACATTTTTATTGGTAAACCGATTTAGATATCCATCAAATGGAGAGATACCTATGGTAGCAAAAGGTCAAAACCATATTTGCATCCGATTATCACCGTATATGGTTTTGGCTTACCATATCCAACCAAACGGAGTCAGATTTGATTGGATACTGGATAAAATCTGATCTATTGACATTCCTAGTTCGGAGAGCCATAAAGTAGTGTGTGGTTCCAAGTAATACTGCTACCAACTTTTTGGATTTTGGTCATTAAAAAAAACTTATTTGATTTTTGTTTTTCTTTAGAAAATCTGTTCATCTTGATCCTTTTTAGGTAGTAAGGAAGAAATACTTCAGCATGTAAGAGGAAACTGAAGTATGAAAAAACTGGTTTCCACTGTAGGATAGAAGAAGGATGCAGCGGTACTACCAAAGAAAATTATAAAAGAGGAAGAGCCTTTAGGAGAATTAAGTAAGAGGGGGATTCTTCGTAAGCAGCTGCTAACACGAAGGAATCAAGATTAAGTAAGACCATTAATCATCAAAAAATGTTTGTACCATCATTGTAAAACAGAGAGTTTTTAAAAAAATACCTTACAATTTGCTAAAATTCTTTTCATGTTCAAAAGTTTGATTCTTGACTTTTTTTATGATATTTTTTCTCTAAACCAAATATAGCATGTTCACAAATTATTTTTGTAAATGTCCTGAAATGTGTGAACCTTTTTTTACTAAAATGATTTTAGTAAAAAAGAAGTTCACACATTCGAGGACATTCACAAACATGATTTGTGAAAGTCATACTATATTTGGAGACCTCTTTTAACTAAATACTCTTATATTTGTGAATGTGCTTACACATTTTGCATTACCCCTTATGCAATTTTATTAAAGGAGGATCACACACTTTGAAAATATTTGCAAACATGATTTGTAAAGGTCATGCTATATTTGCAAACCTCCTTCAACCAATACACCTAAGCTTGTAAATGTTTTAACTTTCACATGTGAATCTCCTCACACATTTGTGAATGCCTTCTTGTCCGTGCATTTTATATGATTTTAGTTAAAAGGTGGTAAGCACATTTACATAAATGATTTGATAGCAGGGCTTTCAAGAAGCAGAAGTTTACAGGGGGTGCTATAGGAAATGAGCAAAAAAGTTGTGCAATACAAAAATAAAAAAAAATGAAGAAACTGAAGGAGAGACGAATAAAAGAAAACACCAAATTCTCTAAAAAAATGATTTAATTTTTTTCATTACCTTTTTTAGGCCTTGTAAAAACCTATTAGAAAAGCACAAAGTTTTATTTTTTGACAGAGAAAATGATTTCAATGACAACTTGATTTCGAAACTTCAGAATAAGAATTTCAACGACACTTGATCAATATGGATGTAAGCAGGTTGAGTTTATTAGCTCAAGCGATGTTCTCGTTGGCCAAATTACGCTCACACAGTCAGCACACGGACAAGACCTTAACATGGTCTACTTTCGGTCGCAAGTTATTGGATCTAATCAAATCCCATGACGTAAAATGAGCAAGAATGGAGTTTGGGTCATTGAGTTTCTCAATTAGGCAAGATCCGTCTTTGTGATGCCGCGAGGAAGAGGTCCACACATGGAACCAGGCGAGAATAATGTAACTAGAGAACTTTGTTGTCAGAACGCAGAGCTTCACTGTCAAATGGATAAGATGGCGCAACAAATCACAGAGCTATATATATATATATATATATATATATAGAGAGAGAGAGAGAGAGAGAGAGAGAGAGAGAGAGAGAGAGAGGGTTACTTCATTGGGTCTGCGGCGTTCAATCTTCATTAGGAAATGGGTACATAGGTAGTACCCCTTAGGATACGCCATTAACTCATAAAAAAAACTGTTAATTTAGTATTTTTTCAAATTAGTTCCTACCTTATTTGCATTTTGCAAATCGGTCCTCTTCTAAGGGTAGAACCTATCCATTTATTGGTTGTTAACTTCGAGGAGGCAGGAAGTAATTCTTAAAATATGTCTTGCAAATCAGTTATAAAAAAAAATAACAAAATATCTATGTTGAAAATTGAACGGTAGGCAGCAAGAAAATTCATTTTTTTTTTATTCTTGTATTGTAGCATAGACTCTCTACAACAAAGTGACAAACTAAGTCGATATCGAGCCAGCCAATGGTGGCCCCTCAACTTGCATATATTGATAAAACTGAAGGACTGTCGGCAGAAAAGATCAATTACCACAATTACCATTAACTGTAGTAGGACATAAATGTCATTCCAGATTTTGTAAATGACAACCGTTAGGATCCATTTTGAGTCATCGGAGGGTGTATCCGGGTTCATAGTAGTTTCTTTTTAAGTTGCTGATCCTTTTTGTGAAGATTTTGGATCCAAGACCTATCCAAAAATTGAGCCCAAACTTGATCAGGTTATATATATATTTTTTACAATGCATAACAATGCAGTCACATGCTATGAATCTATTTTACAATGCATAACAAAGTTGCCAAATTGGATACCATAATTTTTTCTTGACAGAAAAATGGACACCCAGATTGGACGACCCAGATCTTGAGGAAATTCACAATATACATATGGGCTAGTCAACTTTCAATCATACAATAGAAAGCTGGAGCTGGGCCCACCATTCTTTTCCTTTTCTGTTTGTAGTCCTTGTATACATCATACCATTAATGCGGTGCAAGGTCCATTTTATGCAGCGAACAATAATGGAATTGAATGCATTCAACTTAACATTGGTTAGAACAGTGTTCTAAATCAACAACTGTGGGGGTACTTCATCAATTGATATTGGTTGACATTTATCAATATTTCTAAACTTTGGGTGACAGCATCTTCCATGATTTAATTCCCTCCATTTTATCTTGGGAAGAGCAGCTGGGACAGTAGATGCCATGGTCTCTTTATTTCATGAAGATTGCTTTAGATAGATAGTTAATACATGATTTGGGCTCCAAGATTAACCAGAGTAAGAAATCGGTGCAAGAGGCGATTCACGAACAAGCATTAAAAAGGTGCCTTAAAACATGAAGCATGAATGGAGGCAAGTAAGAAGTACTTTATTACTTTTCAAGCTTATGCTAAAAAAAATCTCATCATATGTATGTTTTTTTTATAAAAAGATATTATAAAAATTCGTTAAACTTGAAAGGTGCATTTGCAATATCAATGGAAATTATTATTTTCTGATCATGCATGAATTACACACATGTTTTACACTTGAGAAAGCGAGCTTTTTAGGCTGCAACCGTGTAACGTCCCAAAAGAAATGTGCAAGAAATTTCCCTTTTTTTTTATCTTGTATTGTAGCATAAACTCTCTACAAGTGACAAACAAAGTCAATATCGAGCCAATGGTGGCCCCTTAACTTGCATATAATGATAAAACTGAAGGATTGTCCAGAGAGAAGATCATTATCACAATCACTACAAGAAAAACTTTAATTAGTGATAGATGTTTGCAATGAAAATAATCCATCGTCAATTTATGATAGATTAATTAAAGAAAATTATCCGTCACTGACATTTGCGTAATTAGCGACGAAAAACTTTCATCGCTACTTGGCGACGGAGTAGTGACGAAAAAATTCTAATCTAAAGGCAGGGGGTAATTCATAAAATATGTCTTGCAAATCGGTTATAAAAATACCTATGTCTTGTAAAGTCACTATTGCTGCTTTACTTGCAACTTCTTGTTACTTTAGGGATATAATGCGTTATCATAGTCTTTCTCGTTCAACCAGGATACTCTTGTTTTTGGAGGTTGCTTTGGTCATTAATGTTGAAAACCAAGCTCCAATTTAATAGTACGTGCCACCCTCAGATTAATGGTCAAATAAAGGTGGTCAATCGTAAGTTGAGAAATTTCTTGCACAATTTGGTTGATGACAATATCAAAACTTAGGATTTAGTTTTGCCCCAAGCTAAGTTTGAATATAGCAACACAATGAATCGGTCCACTGGAAAGTCACCATTTCAGATCGTTTATGGTCATTTCCCTATTCATGTGCTTGATTTGGCACCAATTCCTTGTGTTGACAAACCCATGCCAACGGTTTAAGATATTAAAGACTATATGTAACAAGTTCATTCTCATGTCAAGAAATCCCTTCCAAAGAATTATGCCATCCATAAATCTTGAGTTGACAAGAGTTGTAATATTGAGCTGAATGTTTTCTCGGTGTTTCCTGTTGGCACTTACGGCAAGTTCACTTATAAATTTTTTGCCATTAATTTTAGAGTGTTAAAGTGTTTAGAGAATAATGCTTATGTCATTAAGCTGTTAAAAGATAGACAAGTGAATCTTCAATGTTGCTGATCTATATATCCACAGCAGTTTGGTTTTTATGTAACATATTCTTGATTTGTATCTCTACCTATTTCTTTGTTATTTTTCTAAATTATTTTCATTATAATTTTTATTGAATTTCAAGTGTTAGTTTTGATTCCTTTGATTGCAAGTAGATTGATTCCTGGTAGAGGTCACATGAACATGTGGGTTTACATCAGAATTGCGATTAAAATGAACGAAGAATCACGACTTACACTTGTATACAAGTGTATTGACAAAAAATTGTCATGCACTAAATGTATATATATATATATAGAGAGAGAGAAAAGGAAGCTATTAGTCGTTGCTATCTTAAAAAAAATAATAAAACCATTGGCATTAAATGCAAAGAGAGCATGGCATAAATAAAGGAAAAAAGGTTAATATAAAAATAATCATAAATCAAGAAAAATGTAAATAAATATGAATGCTTAAATATATATATATAATAAGATTTGGTAATATGTTGAAAAAAAAATTTAAATATTATTTTTTAAATAATCAAAATATATCAAAATTTTTGTAATCAATTTTGCCTTTTTGTTCAAGTGAATTTTGCATAAAGGTTTTAACTAAAGGTAGATACTAAGTTCGTTCTAAAAAAAAATTGATGTAAAATATAATTATTTGATTAATTATAATTTAATATATACTATTTTAATCAAAATGAAAATAGAGGGTTGGCCGATTACTTATTATTAATCATGAATTTAGCTCAATGCGGTTGTCGGACGGGAGGCGGGAGGTCGCAGGGCGGGCGATAGGAGCTCAATGGGCGACAGGTGGGCCACAAGAGCTCGATGGGCGATGGGCGGGTGACAGTAGAAAAGGAAAGGAAAAAGGGGCTTGCATTAAGAATTTATGAAAAATTTAGCGACGGATTAGCGACCACTCAATTTTGTTGCAACTGTGCGACGGAGTAGTGACAAAAAATTTTTGTTGCTGAGCTGTCACGCATTTGCGATGGAGTTTGAGGCAGAATTAGGTCATCGCTAATCCGTCACTAACTCACGACGGATTCACGACGAAATGTTTTCCGTGGCTAATTTCATAAATAATTCAAATGTTAGCGACATATATTTTTCTCTCATTAATTCGTCGTAAATGGGCAATGAAAAAAATTTGTCGCAAATATCCGTCGCTAATTAGAGTTTTTATTGTAGTGTGAATATAAATATTATGTTGATAAGATGTATATTTCTTGCTCAAATGGGTGGCTCATGACCTTATGTATGAACAACTGGATTGATATGTGTTAATGCACCAAATGGGTGGCCAGTGACCATATACCAGTTAATTGAAATTATATGTGCTTGTGCCTAATGAAATGAAGGCGACTAAATTTGTAAATGTGAAATTATGATTTAAGCACATATGTCAAAAGAATTGAATAATAAGTGCTATGAAAGTTCATATACTTGGGCCTATAATGAGAGAGTAGTTATTACAATCAGCTTTATAAGATATTGTAAAGCATGAAAAGTTGCTTTCCTAGTTATGGAGAGGGGATAACTACCACTTATACCGCGAGGTGGTAGTGAAATTTATCAAAAATAATGAAATATCAGGTTCAAAGGTGTTGGGGGTTTCTCCCTCGATAGTCTTGCCCCCCTTACCTGAGATAAAAAAGGATGTACAAGGCTACAATAATATGATACCAATTAATTGAATATACCCTTGGGTCGTGCCTTTAATCCAGGATGTGGCTGTGTCATACCCACATAGTAGTATAAAATAGAAATAAAAATGTATTGTGCATATAGTAAAGCTTGACATGCATCATCTAAGAAAAAAATATATAAATGTAAAGAATTGTAAGTTACCTATGCCAGATTTAATTTTCATCTGCATTGGTAAGTCATGCGTAGATTAAATGTCCATTTATAAACAAGATTGATTGTTGAAATGCTTTGATTATTTTTATTTCATATAAAATACATGTTATTTTATGTTTGCCTACGTTTATGCATATAGGCTCATTAGGGAGCTGTTCTGACTTATTACTAAAAGCCATTTTAAGTATAGAGTAGTTGAGCAAGAGCGTTTGCAAGAAATTGAGGCAACGTCAAAGAGCCAATCATTTTTCTTTCTTGAGAACAAAGTTTTTGAACAAACTTTACTAATTATTTTTAGTAAAACATTACTGTCATTTTAGATTTTGTAAATTCCTGTCTTTGGAAAAAAATGTTAATTTCTTTAAATTCAGTTTTATTGTGATTGATCGTTCTGTGACTCTCTTGAGGTTTCGACTACTAGCTTAGAAAGTTTCTACTAACGATTCGAAAAAGAAAAGTCTCTAGAGATATAAGGTGGACGTAGGTCATACCGTGTGACTCATCTTAGTGTTCTTCTTGCCTTCATTTTTGGCGGATACTAGTTTACGTTCTACAAAACAAATAGATATAAAATTTAAAATAAATTTATTTAACATTCTTTTGAAACTTATGATGACATTCATGTTGAGAAAGCCAAACACCAACAAATCCATGACTGTAATTGCTGGAAGGGTAATTAGCCTCAAGGTTAGAAGACCTGGATCAAACCCCGCTGGCACACGGGTGTGTCCGTACCTTTCAGAGGTGGACCATGTAAGGCAGGATGGTCGTGGGGCCTCACTCGGGTTTTTCCCTAACTTCGGCAAGGGTTCCTCGTCATAAAATAAATAAATAAATAGACCCATGTAAAAAATCGATGCTTGTTTATCAAAGAAAAAAAGTATTATCTAGACTTTAGCCTCTCCATTCAGGAAAAATCGATGTAAAAAAAAAACAAGAAGAAAACTTGAATATCAAACAAACATAACCAAACATACTTGCGGATCAACGCATCCATATAAATAGGGATATGAAATCACAGCTTCAACCTTTGAGGGACACTCCATGGATATTGAACACGTTGAGGATACTAGACAACCCTTGGCCGGAGGTGCAAAGCCCTCATGGTCATGTAGCCAGGAATTTTAGCATGATGCAGTCCACATCGAATCTGTTTGCGCCCCTACATCTGATCCATGCATAAATTCTTATGGTTATTATATTAGGGATCACGTTGTTGAAAATGGATAAGGGTCTTCAGGATATCAATCCATATCCATCGTCATGTGAGAAATGCAGTATCATTTTGAGGACTATGACCATTTCTCAAGATGTCATATGACATTCATTCAGGGTATATTTGAGAAAATGGTCAACCCAGTAGTCCCAAGGTATTTGCTGGTGCAGACCAACCACTCATCTGCCTATAACCTGTGTGCCACAGACGAGTTCATCAACAACTTAGCCCCAAGTTTGCTTTGTAAATCAGTTGTGGATGCCATTAACTTGCCAATAAACATGCTGATAACCAATAACATGCTTGAAAACAGTAAATCAATTGACAATTAGTAAAAAGATTTGACAAATTGCACAAACCAATGCAAGCGGGCCAATTGAATCTGCATTTATTATTGATAGCAACTAATGAGCAATATCAACATTCAGGTCAAGTGTTTTTATTTTCACTAAAAGCAAGATCAAAATTCACCAACACAGGTACGGCATGGCGACTCCCTAGAGGCAATGGGTAAGCCCATGGAGTTTTGCGCTATCAGGACAGTGACCATAAGTACGGCAAGCACAGCCGGCATGGCTAGGTTAGGTTTCTGTTCCTGGGGGAAGTTTCTTGGTGTAAATATAAAAAAGAAATCACCAACACAATGACTGTTATGCTTCCTGCTAAGGGAGTTGGGTAACCAACTGTCCACACACATAAAAGATTCCTATTTTGTTGTAACTGGTTGGGGTCTAGCTAACCCCAGTTTGCCAATCAAAAAACTCAAAAGGAATACCGCTTATGCTAATATGGCTTGTGCTATTATAAAATTGCAGGAAACCAATGGTGACAATGCTTTTGAAAACCAATGCAGAGAATATTGCTAACAAAAGTACAGTCATCAAAACCATGGTAAAAGAGAACAACAATGATAGCAATGTTGCTTAGTGACAGACACAACCACAAAAATATCAGATCTTGGTGCCGTTTTTCAATTTTTAAGCTAAACAAAACTTATGATTCACATTTGCAACATAAACCACCAAAGCTAATGACTTTGAGGTTCCTTTGTCCAAAGATGATGCTCACACAACTCAAGCATCCCCGGCAATAATCTACTTCAATACGGAAGACTCAGATCATGAGCTTGTCAAATTTAGCACAGTCAGCGAGACTCATAACCTGTACATCATGAAACAAATGAGTTAATTCTTCAAGAGAGTCAATGCGCAAAATAGTGGTAGTTTCACGATTGAGAAAAAAAGGGCAGAAAGGAGCTGATCAACAATTTACATGGTGTTGTCAAAACAAAATAATGTATTTTCAAATTATCATCAACGTTTGTTACATAGCAGGTTGTAACCTTAAGTACATGACTCTAAAGCCTTGTTTTGGACTTGTTTTTTATTCCAGTTTAATCAAAAAGGACTCTAAAGTCTAAAAGAGGCAAAGGCTAACTAGATATGAATCACTATTGGGTTCTGAACCCAGTAGCTGAAACTTACAGAGACAGGTCATATTGACCAAATCAGAGCCTATAAATGTGTTCAGCAAGATCAAAGTAGTAAGCAACAACTCATGGATAGTATTTTTTCAATGTAAAAACATGATTTTTTTGATGGGTGAAAATTCAGCATGTTGTAGCCTGTTCATTTTTTAACCATCAGAAAATCTGACCTACACGTTGAAAAAACATGTTGCAAGGGCCGGTTTCTGCTAAACCAAACATATAGATCAACATCCGAAGGGTTAATAATAATAATAATATGCAGCTTCTCACTCATGAGTTCGAAACCTCCAAGCGTAACATACTTTTCATACTACTCACTGATGGATTGACCACAGCACTAAGTTAGTATTTATGCATCTATATCAGAGCTGGATCAATCACAGAATTAGGCATGTAACATACTTTTTCATAGGAATGTAAGCAAGGGTGAAAAAGCCAAAATCTGAATGGCTGCAGATAAAATATAATTCTCGAAGATCAAAAGTTAAAAGGGGGCAAGCAAACTAAAATAAGGATTAATTTCAATATAATTTTGTATTCTAAATAACAAATTAGGTGAAAGGGAAACTTCTGATAAGATGGATGTTAAAACAAGCAAAGTAAACAATTATGCTTACATTAATAGATAAAAAGTAGACATGGAAAGCGAAGATGCTAAAGGCCCCCTCTCGAATTCAAGCACCTTCATAAGAACCACAATTAAAGTAATCACAGGATTAGTTATTCATGAAAACTTCCCTGATTTCTATGTTGCTAACATGTTAATTTGACATAAAGATTTTTAAACTTTGAAGAAATACATTAATCATGATGCAGGAGGAAACCAAACATCCGTAGTTAGTGTTTTCAAAACGTAGATGATCAAAGACACGCATCCAAAACCACTAAATGTTTCTCACCTACCAAAATAATGAAGAAAACCCCAAAAATCAACGCAGCAAGACTGAAGAAGCAGATCAAGCAAAAAAAAAGGTCGTACCTTATCAATGTGTGTGTAGAAGAGATGGAGAAAAAATCCCGGTCGACCTGAATTTTCTCTGAGAGAGAGAGAGAGAGAGGATCGTCGGGGGACTCCCTAGCTTGGTTGCCTGAGTCTGGTGACGCTGATGGAGACGAAAACAGGGTAGCGGAGGTGCATCAGATCGTCGGATGAAACCCACTCACTTGATCCCACAGAAGGAACCCATTGCAGAAGGGGAGGGGGAGATGAACCCACGGCAGAACCCTAACCCGCTGTAGGGGGAGCGATCCAGATCGTCGGATGAACCCTGACCCTAACCCACAACACGTGGCATCATCATGAAGGGATTTTCAACGGCTTGGATCGTCGAACGAATGACCTGATCTGGATCCCAATGAACTGCTAGGGCTCTGCCTCACACAGCTTGCCTATCGAAAAAGAAAAAAAAAATTAATTTCACTGAAAACTGATAAGGTGAGAGCCTGTACTGCATCCATCTTAGTCATCATCAAGATGCACGTGGCATCATCATGAAGGGATTCTCAACGGCTAGGATAGTCGAACGAATGACCTGATCTTGTGAGCGATCATGTGGGAACTGCATCCATCTTGATAATCATCAATAAAGTAGCACTTTGGGTATGTGAGCGATCTTGTGGCAGTCAACCCCCTTGCAACGCTTAACTAAATGGGGACAATCACGGATCCTTAGCTCTCGAAGTTGGGTGAGAGCTTGCATCCCATCTGGTAACGCCCTCAACTCGGGGCAATCAGAGATCCTTAGAAGTTGAAGTTGGGTGAGAGCTTGCATCCCATCTGGGAGAAATGTCAACGACTGAAGCTTGGAGAGTTCCAACGTCTGAAGCTTGGACAACTTCGCCAGCCATTCCGGCAAGTGGGTCAGCTTGGGGCTATCTCTAATTTCCAATGAGTGTATCTGGTGGAGATGTTGGATCCATTCTGGCAGAGAATCCACTTCACTCGACAACTGGATTGTTAGTGCAGTCACCCTGCTGCCCAAGCTTTGGAACCCACATAACCCCTCCACTGAATCCACCTCTAACCCCAACCAGAGTCCGTTATAACTAGCAACAAGTATTTCATCTGAGGAAACAAATGTAGAATACCACCACCAATGTTTTGATGAGCGGATGTTCCGAATGTTTGGGAGGTGATGGTGTTTCAGGACATCCGCTATGGAAGTGGCAACCTTGGAGCAGTCCTCTAGCAACAACTCTTTCAACTGATTCATACTCTCCATTGCTTCCTCCAGCACTTTCGACCCCAAGTCCAACTCCCGAAAACCTTTCAGCTCCAGCTTTTGGAGTGTCGTTGCTGCTTTAAACCCTTGCTCTTCCAAGTCAAGTTTGGGCAATCCCTGCAGTCTGAGCTCTCTCAGGTTCTCTAATGATGCTAAGGATATCGAACCAAGCTCAGGAAGGTCTACTATCCACAGGCTGTCGACATTGGGGAATTGCAACCCAAAGGGTAACGCCCTCAACTTGGGGCAGCCTCCAATTGTTAAGGTTCGGAGAAGAGGCATTGTCTCTGCTTGGGAGTTAAACGACCACTCCTCTAAGCTGCTCATATCACGAACGACTAGACTTTCTAACTTGGGGAATTGCAACCCAAAGGTTAACGCCCTCAACTTGGGGCATCTTTCAATTTCTAAGCTTCGGAGACGGGGCATTGTCTCTGCTTGGGAGTTAAACGACCACTCCTCTAAGCTGCTCATACCACGAATGACTAGACTTTCTAAGTTGGGGAATTGCAACCCATCGGGTAACGCCCTCAAGTTGTGGCAATATGTAATTTGTAAGCTTCGGAGACGGGGCATTGTCTCTGCTTGGGAGTTAAACGACCACTCCTCTAAGCTGCTCATACCACGAATGACTAGACTTTCTAAGTTGGGGAATTGCAACCCATCGGGTAACGCCCTCAAGTTGTGGCAATATGTAATTTGTAAGCTTCGGAGACGGGGCATTGTCTCTGCTTGGGAGTTAAACGACCACTCCTCTAAGCTGCTCATACCACGAATTTCTAGATCTTCTAACTTGGGAAACCCGATGTGTTCAACACCATGATGAAACCCATCATCAATGATCTTGACTTCTGAAGCACCTTCTATCTTGAGCTTCACAAGGTTGGGTAAGTGTGCCAATGAGGAGGGTAGGTGTTCCACGAATCTGCAATTACTTAAGGTGACATCCTCCAAACTGCCGTATCCAGAAGAGTTTGCCCAAGCGGGTAGACTAATTCCTCCGTAATTAGATATTTCCAGTGTCTTGAGACCTACAGGAGGTTGAAGCTCTGCATATATGCCCTCTATTTTTTCTGCAAATTCTTTGTCAAACTCATTGACGCTTTCCGAGTTGCAAGATAGCTCCAACATTTGTAATTTCACTTTATTCTGTAATTCTGCTTCTTTAGCCTCTTCCCCACTCTCTACTCTGTCTATATGATGTATCCTCAACTCCCCGCTTAAACTGTTTAGGTGACGCAACTGCTTGATACTGCTTCCACTACTGTTCCTCATATCGCTACCCACAACGAATTTGCTCAATGTCCTTAAGCATGTCAACCGCCCAATGTCCTTTGGTAAACATTCCAAATAATCAGTGCCTTCCAAATGAAGATGCCTTAGAGCCGTCAGATTCGAAATACCTTCCGGTAGAACTCTTATAGAAGTATTGGAAAGGTCGAGCCTTTCAAGACAGATTAGTTTGGTAATCGACTCTGGCAGCACTTCTATGCTTGTATTAGAAACATTCAAGTATTTTAGTAACACTAAATTCCCCAATGACTCTGGCAATTCAGATATAGAGCTGTCATGGCTCAGATCTAGCACCCTTAGCCACTTAAAGTGTTCCAAGCAGAAAGAAGGTGTAAAAGTCGTCCACCAGCTTAATCTGAACAACAATGTCCGAAGCTTTGGGTGTTGACTTAGTGCAACATCAGTAAACCCTCGATCATCCCCTGTGAAGAAGAAGAACCGTGCTTGAACAATATCGGATGCAGTTCCTGAGCGTAGAACAATCTCATCTATACGCTCCTGGCCTTTTATGTGAAGAGCAAAATCATGAACAATATCATGTAATTTGTAGCTCGAATAATTATCATTAAAAGTTTGAATCTGAATAAGAGAACAATCAACCAATGCTTCAAGATAATACTCAGCACAAACCTCCATTTCCTGCTCTCCATCTTTAGAAACAAAGCCCTCTGCCACCCATAGTCTCACTAGATCATCTTTTTCCATCTCAAAGTCCTTTGGAAATATGGAGCAATATGCAAGACATTGTTTTAAGGCAAATGGTAAATTCATGTAGCTTAATGCGATGGTAGAAAGAATTAGATTGTCTTGACCGTGAGTAATTCCTTTCCATCCCCAGAATGGGCTCTTTTCAACTTGTTGCCAATCAGACTGATTCCTCGCCTTACGGTTCAACAAGCTCCCCACAACATTTAAGGCCAGAGGCAACCCGCCGCATTTCTTTACTATAACGCTTCCAATCTCCTTCAGTCCATAAAGGTCTTCTTCCTTCTCGTTTCTCCTTAATGCTTTGCTGATGAACAAACGCCAACTGTCATCATCTGATAAGCACTTCAATCTATGCAAGTCAGCTGCATCAATATTCTTTGCAACTTCCTCGTCTCTGGTGGTGATCAGGACTCTACTCTCCGGGGCACCATGTTGCAAAAGTCCATTCAATTCGCTCCACCAATATGTATCCCATGCATCATCTATAACAAGCAGAAATCTCTTCTCCTTCAAATGTTTACTTATCTCGTTTTTCAAAGCCTCGAGCTCCGTTAATTCGTTGGCACCGCTTCCTTTCCCACCAACCACTTCCAGTATCTGTTGGAATAACACCTTCAACTGTGGTTTTTCTGATGCACAAATCCACAAGCACAATTGAAAATGTTTTTTTATGCTTTCTTTGTTGTAAACGCTCTTTGCAAGGGTCGTCTTTCCGAGTCCCCCCATTCCAACAATTGCTATAGCGCTAGTATTCTCTCCCCTTTCATGCTTGAGCTCTTTCTTCAACCACTCCACGACCTTGTCTTCATCTTTTTCCCTTCCAAACGCACGCGGCTCAGTGATGCTAGAAGTCGTCAGACGGCTCCGATATATCTGTCCGACGTCCAGTGAAGATCTTGACCCTCCCTCGATTGCAACAAGGCCATAATTATCCTTCTCTTTGGAAATCTCCTTAAGCCTCTCGTTGATTGATTTGATCTCTTTAGCAGTTTTTAGTAGAAATGAGAGGTCACGACAGAAATTAGCAGGATAAGAGATCAGCTTGCGTACCTTTGCCGGTCGGGTTTCTGCATTTATGTTGCTGGTTTCGACTCTATAAAGGTCAATTATGTCTTCAGCATCATAAACAACCTGATGTAGGCTTGACACCCAATCCTTGATGTGTTTTGATGAGAATTGCTTGTTATGTGCATCTTCAAGGAAAGGCTGTATGGTCTTCAGTTCACTTTCTAAATTTTTCAAATCATCATTCACAGAGGCAACTCTTGAAATAACTTCCCATGCTAGCTCACCAAATTTCCCCAACACAGCTCCAATAAATTCTGCCATCAGAGAGAGAGATAGGAGGAGGAGGAGGAGGAGGAATTGTTGCTACTATGAGGACAGTGGAAGTAAGAGATAGAAATCATTGAATTTATAATCAGAATTTTGGATGAAATGATATTGTAATTGTGGTAATGATCTTTTCTGCCGACAGTCAGGGGCCACCATTGGCTGGCTCGATATTGACTTTGTTTGTCACTCGCTAGAGAGTCAGTACAACTTGAGAAAAAAAGGGAAATTTAAAATTTTATTATTCATGGTGGGTGATGGTCTTTCTTCGATCATTTAAAATAAATTTTAAATATAAAATTAAAATATTACATAATGCCATCATTATTTACTTTTAAAATTTAAAAATAAGAAAGATTTTATTTCATATTTCTAAAACGTACAAAATTCTATTATGTTACATTAGATAAAAAAAATATTATAAATTTATGAATAGGAGCTGAACAGCTCGTACCGGGTCAAGCTGAGACGAACATACATTATTCGTATTTCCTGGAGTTCTCAAGTATCTTTGCATCTTATGCTGCAGTGGAGGGTACTAATACCAGGCTTAGGGATGGCAGTGGGGGGGGGCGGGGGACAAGGTCTCCACCCCGGCCCCGCCTCAAGATTTTATCCTCCACTCCTGCCTCCATTCCTCTCTCTAAATTGGTGAAAAATTGAAAGACTATTTTCAGCATGCATGAAAGACAGCTGATTTAAATATCTAAATGGGATTATGAGCATAAATGTGTTTTTTTGCAAGTTAAGAGCCCAAATTTCTCAATGACTTGAGTTTCTTCTGATCCCTAAAGATGTTTAGTATTAAAAGTCAATTACTAAAATTTCAAAATAATAAAAATTCATGCGATTCATCGAACTGTCTCCTGCAATTTTTAAGCACAGTGACAAATGTTTAAAACTACAAAATTGAAGCAGGACAAATTCTCATGAGAAATTAAAAGACGTCTTGCATATTTATTTCGCAAAATAAATAATTTAAAAAGTAACAATATTTTGTTAGAACAAATAAATATAAAACTATGTATACGTAGGATTCTTTTAGGTCCTTATAGCAGTGAAGGGTAGTCAGGATGATGAGGCATGTGTGCTAGAAAGAGGGATTGAGCCTCCGACCTTGTGAAGCCACAAACTCTACCTGATTGAGCTCGTAATCGTCTCATTAGCTAAATGAGCTGTACAGAAACGAGCCTTGGACGAGCCGAACGACAAGCGGCTCGGTTTGTTTGCAAGCCTTAAACCCATTTGAAAAAGATTGTCAACTTGGAGGGTGTCTATGCTACGATACAAGGAAATAAAAATTAAACAAAAAAGATTGGACAAAAGAGGGTGGACACACTCATTTGAAAAAGGTGACAGGCGAAGAGATGTTGGAACATAGCAGATAACTTTGGAGAGAAAAAAAGGAGCAGAAGCCATGACACAAGGAAAACAAAAGAAAGATGAATGAAAAAAAGGGTAGAAGGAACCTACCTAGGTCAAGTTTGGGCTCAAAAATCCATTCTTTATAATTTTGGATAGGTCTTGGATCCAAATCTTCACAAAAAGTATTAGAAACTTTAAAAAAACTACTTTGAACCTATCTACACCCTTTGACGACTGAAAATGGATCCTAACGGTTGTTTCAACTAATCCTAATAAAAAATAAAAATGAGATTGTCTCGAAACTCTACACAAAATATCTTGTGTATGATAGAGTACACTACAAGTAGATTTTGAGTTTCTCATGCTTGATGCGGGCTTGGTCTTAGCACCCGATTTCGATGATACATTTTTCAAGAACGTGTCTTCAACACTCTGTCCTTGAGGTCTTCTAGATGTGCTGCATCAGGCTCAAGGCATTGTCCGTGAAGTTTGTTCCTCAACAGAAAAATCTTCATAAAGTGCATCTATCCGTTCTTGAACAAACTTATGAACCAACCCAATTGAAAGAATTGGGGCTAAATCAACACCAAAAAATGGGTTAGCAGCATACAAAATTTCAAAAAGATAAACCCTGTAGAGACAAATTGATAGGCCAAGACTTAGGTCGATTACCAAATGAGTGCACGTAATAAACTTACAAGTGATCGATTTACAACTTTAGTTTGACCATAGAAAGAAACAACAAGCAAGAATGCAAAAATACCAAAAGGAAAAATCAGAAAATAAAAAAGAGTTAGCTAACCAAAAATGCATTGATTAGAAGTCTTTGTCATGTTTTTATATATTTTTATAATTTTTATATTTTATTTAAAATTAAATATTTCATATTTTTCATTGATTTTCACTAGAAAAAAATATGTGAATCCAATAATGGGCCACCTCCACCCTCCTTTGTTTAATCACTTTGAAACTGCCTTCCAAGTTTCAAGTTATTGGATATAAGCAAATCCCATGACCTAAAATGAGTAGGAATAGAGTTTGGGTTGTTGAGTTTCTCAATTAGGCACGATCCATCTTTGTGATGCCACGAGCAAGAGGTCCACACATGAAATAAGGCGAGAATAATGTAATTCAAGAACTTTGTTGTCCGAACACAGAGCTTCATTGTCAAATGGATAAGATGGCACAACAAATTACAGAGCTATATATAGAGGGTTACTTCAATGGGTCTGTGTTCAATATTCATTAGGAAATGGGTATGTAGGTTAAAGCTTGCAAATCAGTCCTTAAAGTTAATGAAGATTGGTGACATATTTTATGAATTTTCTAATGAAGATTGGACTCGGACCCAATAAAGTAATTCTTTATATATATATATATATATATATATATATATATATATATATATATATATATATATATATATATATATATATGAAAGTGATTTCGTAACTATAATGATATATCGAAATTTCAGCCTGTTAAGCAATGCTCAAGTTCTACGATAGTGCTGTTTCAGTCAAGCACATTCATAATACTTTCATAAACTCAGATTAAATCAATTCAGTAGAACACAAGACAAATGCTAAACAAGAAATCTGATTTTAGAAAAAATCGAGTCAGCTGAACAAGAGAAACACTGAATAGGTAAAACACTTCAGAAAAGAAAATTATTTCAATTCAGAAAAAAAGCTTAATTCATCATATATTTGTTTAAGCAAACTCAAAACTTCCATGTTTAGCGATTTCTCGCTGGCACAGCCTGCCATACCAATGGTCATCATGCCAGCAAAATAAAACTCTGAGGTTATGACCCGTACCCCTCTTGAGACAAGAACTAGATGACATGCTTGTGCAATTGGAAAAACCTTTCAAAAGAAGAAAAGAATAGGATATAGTAAGTTTCTTGGAGAAAAAGAGATGAGGTAGACGAGATATTTGTCTGATGGAGGAAAAACTGAAAATATATGGAAAGAGGTTGCATTATTTAAGGCCATTTGAGGAGTCAGGGTTAGGGATGTTAGCTGTTTGGATTCCCATTGGATGTGGTCAATACTATCAAATGTTGGCTAAATGGATTTGAATGGTGAAATAATTAATACCAGATCCGAATTTTTACAGGTGAACCGATTCAGATATCCATCAAATGGCATCATCCTTAAGTTTGTTCCTCACCAGTGAAATCTTTATGAAGTGCATCTATCCGTTCTTGAACAAACTTATGAACCGACCCTGTAGAAGGAATTGAGGCTAAATCTAGCCCAAAAAATGGGTTAGCACCAATCACCTACTGAATGCACAAAATAAATTTACAAGACCATAGAAAGAAACAACATGCTAGAATGCAGAAATACCAAAAGGACAAATCAAAAAATATAAAAGAGTTAGCTAACCAAAAACACATTGATTAGAAGTCTTTGTCATGTTTTTTTATATTTTATGATTTTTATATTTGATTTAAAATTAAATATTTCGTATTTTTCATTGATTTTCACTAGAAAAAAATAAGTGAATCCAATAATGGGGGCCACCTCCACCCTCCTTTGTTTAATCACTTTGAAACTGCCTTTCAAGTTCCAAGTTGTTGGATCTAAGCAAATCCCATAACATAAAATGAGTAAGAATAGAGTTTGGGTCAATGAGTTTCTCAATTAGGCACGGTCCATCTTTGTGATGCCACGAGGAAGAGGTCCACATGGAACAAGGCGAGAATAATGTAACTCGGGAACTTTGTTGTTTGAACATAGAGCTTTACTGTTGAATGAATAATATATATATATATATATAGAGAGAGAGAGAGAGATCATTACCACATATATTAAAATTTCTCTACAAAGTGACAAACTAAGTCAATATCGAGCCAGCCAATGGTGGCCCCTTAACTTGCATGTATTGATAAAACTGGACTGTGGGCAGAGAAGATCATTACCACATATATTGAAATTTCTCTTTTTTTTTATTGTATTAGCATAGACTCTCTACAAAGTGACAAACTAAGTCAATATCAAGCCAGCCAATGGTAGCCCTTTAACTTGCATATATTGATAAAACTGAACGTCGGCAGATAAGATCATTACCACATATATTGAAATTTCTCTTTTTTTTTATTATATTACAGCATAGACTCTCTACAAAGCGACAAACTAAGTCAAGCCAATGGTGGACCCTTAACTTGCATATATTGATAAAATTGGACTGTCGGCAGAGAAGATCATTACCACATATATTGAAATTTCTCTTTTTTTTAATTGTATTATAGCATAGACTCTCTACAAAGTGACAAACTAAGTCAATATCGAGCCAACCAATGGTGGACCCTTAACTTGCATATATTGATAAAACTGGACTGTCGGCAGATAAGATCATTACCACATATATTGAAATTTCTCTTCTTTTTTTTATTGTATTACAGCATAGACTCTCTACAAAGTGACAAACTAAGTCAATATTGAGCCAGCCAATGGTGTCCCTTAACTTGCATATATTGATAAAACTGAACTGTCGGCAGATACGATCATTACCACATATATTGAAATTTTTCTTTTTTTTATTGTATTACAGCATAGACTCTCTACAAAGTGACAAACTAAGTCAATATCAAGCCAACCAATGGTGGCCCCTTATCTTGCATATATTGATAAAACTGAACTGTGGGCAGATAAGATCATTACCACATATATTGAAATTTCTCTTTTTTTTTATTATATTACAGCATAGACTCTCTACAAAGCGACAAACTAAGTCAGGCCAATGGTGGACCATTAACTTGCATATATTGATAAAACTGGACTGTCGGCAGATAAGATCATTACCACATATATTGAAATTTCTCTTTTTTTTTATTGTATTACAGGATAGACTCTCTACAAAGTGAGAGTCAGCCAATGGTGGACCCTTAACTTGCATATACTGATAAAACTGGACTGTTGGCAGATAAGATCATTACCACATATATTTTCTCTAGTTCTATTGTAGCATAGACTTTCTGCAAAGTGACAAACTAAGTCAATATCGAGCCAGCCAATGGTGGCCCCTTAACTTGCCTATATTGATAAAATTGAAGGATTGTCAGTAGAGAAAACCATTATCATTAACTGTAGTAGAACATGGCCTTTTACTCACACACAACTTCACCTTTATTAAGTTCTCACTGTAAAGCAAATGATTTCTCGTATGCATCTATCATCTCTCTCATGTTTTCATGATATAATTTCACATGAAAGTCATAATCAAATTGAAAGTAACTTCATGCAAGTATGAATACAATCATATCAAATATTGCAATACATTCAAATCATTTATATCAAAACAATGTCAATCATGTACTTCCAGCAAACACTCTCTAATATCTTGTTAACTAATACCATGCTTAGCATGAAATCCGTACTTCAAAAATAAGAACACTTCTATTTTCATACATTAAAATCATGCTTTGGTGTACTGCTTGTTTTTCTCTGAACTTCTACAAACGTTGTGACTGTCATAAGTGTGGCTCATCTTTTCTCTCTCTTGTCGTCACCCAATTTGGAAGCGAAGGCAATCTAACCCCTCACATTCCCATTCGTTGGGGCAAAATCTCATCACTTAAAATTTTTTTGGGTTGGAGCATCATCCTGTAAGTCAAAATCCTAAACGGCCTTCCCAAAAATTATCCTTCTCGATGTGGGTGCAAATTGACAATCTCCATAACCCGGTGAATTCATTCCATGCTATCAAGATTGGGTCTATCTCGGTCCCGGTCCGGCCACAACACTTTGGGCTTTCTTTTCCGTCATTTGCTCTAGCTATGTTAGCCTCATCTCCAACGTATGATGACATCTCCCAACCATCGTAAGTTCTGCCAGGGGGAGGGGGGGACAAAAAATCTGGCTCTACCATCAATGTTTACTCTTTTGGAGATTTGCCGCTCACTATTTATAATGCATGGAGCTCAACGTCTGATTTTTTTTTTTGCAGTAATTTTCATGACGGACTGACGATGCGGTTGGGTAGGCATGCTCGTGGAAAGCATAGAAAAATTTTGCCATCCTCGCCATCGCAAGTTATGTCAAAGGTGGGCCCACAAAAATTTGACCATGATAGCAATGTTTTCTCTACTGGAGTTCAGTCGCTAATTATTTCTCAAGCTCGGGGCCTGGTGTCTGCTTCTGTTTGTACCACTTTTCGTTACAACTTGGAGGTGCGGTTGGGAACGCTTGCGCGTGGTGGACAAATGATGAATCTGAAATCGTCCCTTATTATTTTTTCCTCCAGACGCTTTGACTATTTGGTTATCAATCTTATTGCGTTTAATGCTAGAACCAACCTGGCAATCAGATACATGGTGCTTAGCTCCTCGGTTCCGCATCCTCTTTCTGTATCATATTATGTCTCTGAAGTTTTTTTATATACCAAATCTTTTGGTCTTTTGTCAAACAGGGTCATAGTAGCCATCTGTTTATGCCTTTGTTTCAGCAGCATCCTAGTCCACAACCCCTGGGTGTCACGGTTGTCGATGCAGCTAAGTTGCTGGATATCTCTCTCTCCTCTTCGCAATGTCAAGCTATAGTTGTTGAAATGGATTCTACGATTTCAGCTATCTCTGCTATTATTAGGGACTCTCTCTGCCACTCTGGTGGAGCAGGCTGCGAGCAAATCATGCATGGTCAACGAAGGAGGAGACCTTCATCAATTATTTCGGCTACCGATGCTAGGTCCCCAAGAAGGTCATCTCGGTGCCACCAACCATGGGTTTTTCCAGATTTTATGTCATAAAGATTGTTTCTTGGAATGTTAGGGCCTTAAATTGTCCTACGAAACGTCTGTTTCCAGACTTTTACTGGTAAACCGATTTAGATATCCATCAAATGGAGAGATACCTATGGTAGCAAAAGGTCAAAACCATATTTGCATCCGATTATCACCGGATATGGTTTTGGTATACCATATCCAACCAAATAGAGTCAGATTTGATTGGATACTAGATATAATCTGATCTATTGACATTCCTAGTTCGGAGGGCCATAAAGTAGTGTGTGGTTCCAAGTAATACTGCTACCAACTTTTTGGATTTTGGTCATTAAAAAAAACTTATTTGATTTTTGTTTTTCTTTAGCAAATCTGTTCATCTTGATCCTTTTTAGGTAGTAAGGAAGAAATACTTCAGCAAGTAAGAGGAAACTGAAGTATGAAAAAACTGGTTTCCACTGTAGGATAGAAGAAGGATGCAAGAAAATTATAAAAGAGGAAGAGCCTTTAGGAGAATTAAGTAAGAGGGGGATTCTTCGTAAGCAGCTGCTAACACGAAGGAATCAAGATCAAGTAAGACCATTAATCATCAAAAAATGTTTGTACCATCATTGTAAAATAGAGAATTTTTAAAAAAATACCTTACAATTTGCTAAAATTCTTTTCATGTTCAAAAGTTTGATTCTTGACTTTTTTTATGATATTTTTTCTCTAAACCAAATATAGCATGTTCACAAATTATTTTTGTAAATGTCCTGAAATGTGTGAACCTTTTTTTACTAAAATGATTTTAGTAAAAAAGAAGTTCACACATTCGAGGACATTCACAAACATGATTTGTGAATGTGCTTACACATTTTGCATTACCCCTTATGCAATTTTATTAAAGGAGGATCACACACTTGTAAATGTTTTAACTTTCACATGTGAATCTCCTCACACATTTGTGAATGCCTTCTTGTCCGTGCATTTTATATGATTTTAGTAAAAAGGTGGTAAGCACATTTACATAAATGATTTGATAGCAGGGCTTTCAAGAAGAAGAAGTTTACAGGGGGAGCTATAGGAAATGAGCAAAAAAGTTGTGCAATACAAAAATAAAAAAAATGAAGAAACTGAAGGAGAGACAAATAAAAGAAAACACCAAATTCTCTAAAAAAATGATTTAATTTTTTTCATTACCTTTTTTAGGCCTTGTAAAAACCTATTAGAAAAGCACAAAGTTTTTTTTGACAGAGAAAATGATTTCAATGACAGCTTGATTTCGAAACTTCAGAATAAGAATTTCAACGACACTTGATCAATATGGATGTAAGCAGGTTGAGTTTATTAGCTCCAGCGATGTTCTCGTTGGCCAAATTACACTCACACAGTCAGCACACGGACAAGACCTTAACATGGTCTACTTTCGGTCGCAAGTTATTGGATCTAAGCAAATCCCATGACGTAAAATGAGCAAGAATGGAGTTTGGGTCATTGAGTTTGTCAATTAGGCAAGATCCGTCTTTGTGATGCCACGAGGAAGAGGTCCACACATGGAACCAAGCGAGAATAATGTAACTAGAGAACTTTGTTGTCAGAACGCAGAGCTTCATTGTCAAATGGATAAGATGGCGCAACGAATCACAGATATATATATATATATATATATATATATATATATATATATATATATATATATATATAGAGAGAGAGAGAGAGAGAGAGAGAGAGAGAGAGAGAGAGAGAGAGCCGAAAGAGGATAAACATTATCACTCATGAAGATCAACAAAATGTTGAACCCATGAACCCAACAAAATAGAGAACAAACTAAAATTTAGAAAAACAAAAGCAAAAGGAAAAGAAAAAGAAACTACAGCCAGCAAGCAACAAACAACAAAGCCAAGCTCAACCAGGATCCTCTAGATAAGAAGGAACCACCGATGAGTGAACGTTGTTGAGATGGAAGGAGAGGTCTCTAAGATGCATACGTAGAATCGCGTATACATCAACCAAGATTTTATGGACAAGATTGTTAAGGATGACCGGAATTTGACGGAAAGTAGCATCATTGCGTGCCATCCAAACAAACCACCAAGTAGTAAGCAACCATGTCTTCCAGATCAGTCTCCACCGCTTGCAACGTCTAATTTAGTATTTTTTCATTGGGTCTGCGGCGTTCAATCTTCATTAGGAAATGGGTACATAGGTAGTACCCCTCATAAAAAAAAACTGTTAATTTAGTATTTTTTCAAATTAGTTCCTACCTTATTTGCATTTTGCAAATCGGTCCTCTTCTAAGGGTAGAACCTATCCATTTATTGGTTGTTAACTTCGAGGACCGATTTGCAAGCCTTGACCTAAAGGAGGCAGGAAGTAATTCTTAAAATATGTCTTGCAAATCAGTTATAAAAAAAATTACAAAATATCTATGTTGAAAATTGAACGGTAGGCAGCAACCGTGTAAGGTCCCAAAAGAAATATGCAAGAAAATTCAATTTTTTTTTAGTCTTGTATTGTAGCATAGACTCTCTACAACCAAGTGACAAACTAAGTCGATATCGAGCCAGCCAATGGTGGCCCCTCAACTTGCATATATTGATAAAACTGAAGGACTGTCGGCAGAAAAGATCATTACCACAATTACCATTAACTGTAGTAGTACATAAATGTCATTCCAGATTTTGTAAATGACAACCGTTAGGATCCATTTTGAGTCATCGGAGGGTGTATCAGGGTTCATAGTAGTTTCTTTTTAAGTTGCTGATCCTTTTTGTGAAGATTTTGGATCCAAGACCTATCCAAAAATTGAGCCCAAACATGATCAGGTTATATATATATATTTTTTACAATGCATAACAATGCAGTCACATGCTATGAATCTATTTTACCATGCATAACAAAGTTGCCAAATTGGATACCATAATTTTTTCATGACAGAAAAATGGACACCGAGATTGGACGATCCAGATCTTGAGGAAATTCACAATATACATATGGGCTAGTCAACTTTGTATCATACAATAGAAAGCTGGAGCTGGGCCCACCATTCTTTTCCTTTTCTGTTCGTAGTCCTTGTATACATCACACCATTAATGCGGTGCGAGGTCCATTTCTCCCTTATTATGCAAAGAACAATAATGGAATTGAATGCATTCAACTTAACATTGGTTAGAACAGTGTTCTGAATCAACAACTGGGGGGTACATCCATCAATTGATATTGGTTGACATTTATCAATATTTCCAAACTTTGGGTGACAGCATCTTCCATGATTTAATTCCCTCCATTTTATCTTGGAAAGAGCAGCTGGGACAGTAGATGCCATGGCCTCTTTATTTCATAAAGATTGCTTTAGATAGATAGTTAATACATTATTTGAGCTCCAAGATTAACCAGAGTAATTAAGAAGTCGGTGCAAGAGGCGATTCACGAAGTGCAAAATGTAAAACAAGCATTAAAAAGGTGCCTTAAAACAGGAAGCATGAATGGAGGCAAGTAAGAAGTACTTTATTACTTTTCAAGCTTATGCTAAAAAAAATCTCATCATATGTATGTTTTTTTTTATAAAAAGATATTATAAAAATTCGTTAAACTTGAAAGGGGCATTTGCAATATCAATGGAAATTATTATTTTCTCATCCATGAATTACACACATGTTTTACACTTGAGAAAGCGAGTTTTTTAGGCTGCAACCGTGTAACGTCCCAAAAGAAATGTGCAAGAAATTTCCCTTTTTTTTTATCTCGTATTGTAGCATAAACTCTCTACAAGTGACAAACAAAGTCAATATCGAGCCAATGGTGGCCCCTTAACTTGCATATAATGATAAAACTGAAGGATTGTCCACAGAGAAGATCATTATCACAATCACTACAAGAAAAACTTTAATTAGCGATAGATGTTTGCGATGAAAATAATCCATCGTCAATTTACGATAGATTAATTAAAGAAAATTATCCGTCACTCACATTTGTGTAATTAGCGACGAAAAACTTTCATCGCTACTTGGCGACGGAGTAGTGACGAAAAAATTCCAATCTAAAGGCAGGGGGTAATTCATAAAATGTCTTGCAAATCGGTTATAAAAATACCTATGTCTTGTAAAGTCACTATTGCTGCTTTACTTGCAACTTCTTGTTACTTTAGGGATATCATGCGTTATCATAGTCTTCCTCGTTCAACCAGGATACTCTTGTTTTTGGAGGTTGCTTTGGTCATTGTTGAAAACCAAGCTCCAATTTAACAGTACGTGCCACCCTCAGATTAATGGTCAAATAAAGGTGGTCAATCTTAAGTTGAGAAATTTATTGCACAATTTGGTTGATGACAATATCAAAACTTAGGATTTAGTTTTGCCCCAAGCTAAGTTTGAATATAGCAACACAATGAATCGGTCCACTAGAAAGTCACCATTTCAGATCGTTTATGGTCATTTCCCTATTCATGTGGTTGATTTGGCACTAATTCCTTGTGTTGGCAAGGCAAGCCCATGCCAACGGTTTAAGATATTAAAGACTATATGTAACAAGTTCATTCTCATGTCAAGAAATCCCTTCCAAAGAATAATGCCATCCATAAGTCTTGAGTTGACAAGAGTTGTAATATTGAGCTGAGTGTTTTCTCAGTGTTTCCTGTTAGCACTTACGGCAAGTTCACTTATAAAAGTTTTGCCATTTTCGAGTGTTAAAGTGTTTAGAGAATAATGCTGATGTCATTAATTAAGCTGTCAAAAGATAGACAAGTGAATCTTCAATGTTGCTGATCTATATCCACAGCAGTTTGGTTTTTATGTAACATATTCTTGATTTGTATCTCTACCTATTTCTTTGTTATTTTTCTAAATTATTTTCATTACAATTTTTATTGAATTTCAAGTGTTAGTTTTGATTCCTTTGATTGCAAGTAGATTGATTCTTGGTAGAGGTCACATGAACATGTGGGTTTACATCAGAATTGTGATTAAAATGAACGAAGAATCACGACTTACACTTGTATACAAGTGTATTGACAAAAAATTATCATGCACTAAATGTATATATATATAGAGAGAGAGAAGGAAGCTATTAGTCGTTGCTATCTTAAAAAAATAATAAAACCACTGGCATTAAATGCAAAGAGAGCATGGCATAAATAAAGGAAAAAAGGTTAATATAAAAATGAATCATAAATCAAGAAAAATGAAAATAAATATGAATGCTTAAATATATATAATAAGATTTGGTAATATGTTGAAAAACAAATTTAAATATTATTTTTTTAAATAATCAAAATATATCAAAATTTTTGTAATCAATTTTGCCTTTTTGTTCAAGTGAATTTTGCATAAAGGTTTTAACTAAAGGTAGATACTAAGTTCGTTCTAAAAAAAAATTTGATGTAAAATATAATTATTTGATTAATTATAATTTAATATATACTATTTTAATCAAAATGAAAATAGAGGATTGGCCGATTACTTATTATTAATCATGAATTTTTAATTTTACCAATTAATCATGATTTGTAGAGAAATTCAAACGGCCAGGTTGACCAAATTTTTTTGCCTATTAATCACGTTTTGCCTATTAAAGCACTTCCCGAATAATTGCCGAGGATGAGTTCGGCTACTATGCATCCCACGACTTGCTTAATTTTTTTTTCATATAATCTTTGGAAAACTCGTAATAACTATTCAAAACTTTATAAGTTATAGATATTGCATGGCATCCAAACCAATTAATATGTCATGGTTGAATATGCAAATCATGCACCATAACAAATCCTCATCGCAGCACATTGTGACCAACATGTGGATCAGGTTGATCTCCTGTTGGATTTAACCCGGTAAACATGCCAAAACCTCCTCATTTAAAATTGAACGTGGTAAAAGGTTGTTCGTAATCAAACACATTGAATTGATTTCAAAGATGCACATGCCATCGTATATACTTCGTTAATTTAACTTGTTTTATATTTAAAAGTCGTTTCGTTAATTTTGATGCAGGTACCCATATATCTGCGTGGCATCGGTATTTGCTATTCGGATTTGGACTCCAAGATGGGTCTGACTCGTTTTGCACATAAATTATAGAAAATGAGACTATGATTGCTCGTGGCCAGGGGAACCAAAAAATTATATATTGAACGGTATAGTCGAGACTAGCAGTGATTACTAAGTGTTGAGAAGAAATGCACAAGAAATTTCCTCCCTCTTCTTACTCCACTTTACCGATTATGATCCCAGTCTGATTCATGCAATACTTATGACCTGGGTATGGTTTTTCGATTGGACCTGAGTCCGGACCTGGTACCATCATCTCAAATTGGGTCTGAGTCTGGTTTCACCTTGGTCCTAGCCAAACCCGGCCCGTTGACCCCTTTAATTAGCAGTGTCAGGCTCGTTTCAGATACTGTGTTAAAAAGGTCAATACAGAGGTGCTGGTTCTGTCATGTGTCCAGTAGCATGGGCTGTTAGGCAACCAAATGACAAGTTAGGCAATACCGGAATCCATATTGCAATTAATTCTAGCCCCCCAACCAATGTAGCATCCTGTGTGTCATATGTCAAAGGAGAGGATATCGGATTAGGGGCAGAGCTACATACTGGCAAGGGTGGGCAACTACGTACCCACCCTTAGTGATGCACACGAGCTGAGTTCGAGCCGAGTTCAAGCTGTTCGAATTCATCTTGGTTTAAAATCACTTTGTCCAAGCTCCAAGCTTGTAAGGCAATGTCCAAACTCATCTCGGTTCTGAGCTCGAGCCGAGTCTATCTTAAACAAGATTTATTAAAAAAAAACTTCTGTGGAGGAAGGATTTAATCCCCAACCTTCTTAATGTTAACCAAGTGACCTACCATTAAGCCAAACAATATCTTCTTCTTATTATTATTATTATTGAAAAATTCTATACATACTAAAATTTCTCAGCGAAAAAAGGTGCAAAACGAGGTATTCAAACCCAACACATTCTTAATAAATACCAACGCCCTACCAATTACAATAACAATGCAGTTCTGAATTGTTTTACAAAGATATTATATATATGGGTTTGCAATGAACCGAGCCTTATCGAGCTGGACAAGTCATTCAAGCTCGGCTCAATAGCTCGTCCAAGCTCTATATACCGGTTCAAGCTTGACTCATTTATGAAGCAGATCAAACCAAGCCGAGTTTTAACCGAGCCAGCTCTGTTCCGTGTGCATCCCTACCCACCCTGACATGGAAACCCCCAATAAGGAGGTTTGGGTTAGGGTGTAGTGCCAACCCTGACCTGAATGTTATGCCCTTTCTGCACCCCCAACTCTCTCTCTCTCTCTCGCTCTCTCTCTCTCTCTCTCTCTCTCTCTCTCTCTCTCTCTCTCTCTCTCTCTCTCTCTCTATATATATATATATATATATATATATATATATATATATATATATATATATGGGGAATGAAAACCCTCCTAAACCTCCCTAATGATTTTTTTTTGGTATTTTTCAAAATTCTGTCTGTAAAGATGTGTTCAGCATGATTGATTTACTATAAATCGATACTTGAATCATGAATTTTGAATAGAAAAATAGTATTTGGAAACTCTCCAATGGAAAACCCTTCCAAACCTTTCTAATAGATGTTTTATTGGATGTTTGGTGTTTTTTTTCAAAATTTCAACCATATAGATGTGATCTATATGCTTATTTTAATAGGAATTAGTTCTTGAAGCATTTGATTCCGATGCATGGATAGGCTTTTATAAGTTTCAAAATCAATAGCATGCAATTTTTATAAATTTTTAATGCTCCCAAAACTATTTTTTTATCCAAAATTCATGATCCAAGTATTGATTTATAGTAAATCAATCATGATGAACACATGTACAATTAGAAATTTGAAAAAAACAACAAAAAAATTTCATTGAGAGGTATGGGAGGGTTTTCAATGCCCATATATATATATATATATATATATATATGAAAACCTCCCAATCAAAACCCTCTCAAACCTCTCCAATAGACGTTTTATTGGAATTTTGATGTTTTGTTCAAAATTTCGACCATAAAGATGTCATTTGTATACTTATTTTTATAGAATCAGTTCTTGGAGCATTTGATTCTGATGCATGAATAGGTTTTTATAAATTTCAAAATCGCATGGGTACAATTTTCATAAATTTTTGAAGCTCCAAATACCATTTTTTCATAAATCTCTCTAGGTTGAAATAAAAAATCATAAATTGTTGTTGGGAACAGAAGCTCCTTGCATTATTTTGCCCTAAATGTTATGTAATCGTGTTGGGAATGTATAAAGTGGAAAATGAACATATGCAATGATAAACCATACATAAATCATTGCTTCTTTAACCGTAGAAATCCTTGTCGAAATCGCACCCCTCTTAAGTACATCTCATTGTAGAAATCTCTCGCCCTAAACGATTTGCGTATACAAATGTACAAATCAATGCTTCTAAAGTACATGAACTCAACAAAGAACGGTATGCACACCATTCTTCATGTTATTTGTAATGATCTTCGAGTTATTTACCATGCCAAACACATAATACCTAAGTACAATGATTCATACTACAAATAATGTTGAGCGATTTTAGTAGAAATTTAGCGATATGAATACATAAATCGTTTTACATATTACATAATATATTACAAATCTATACGGCAATTAAGTATAATCGCATATTCATATTACAAATCAATACGACAAACATAATTAATGTTATGCCTCACAAACCTTGGACAACAGCAATCTTGGTAACTTCAAAAATCATAAATACAAATCGTTGGTCGTGAGGAGTATAATAAATTGGAGTTTATTAACTTAGTATACAAACTTTGTAAACTTTGTTAAACATTCAATGCCATTCAGTTATTTGTAATGATCTTCGTGTTATTATTTACCATGCTAATAAAAGTAATGATTTATAATATTAGCATGTTTTGACGCGATTCATACTACAAATATCATAAAAATAAACACTAGCAAACACAGGTTTAGGGTTTTAGGGTTTATGACAATCAAAACAAATCCGTTTGAATATCCAATTGCGATTTTACTTTACGAGATTCATCTAGAGGAAGTGTCCGATTGTGATTTGTTTTTCATAGAGGAGGTGTCAGAAAATGATATGTACGGACACAAACATAAGCGCAAAAGAATTGTCCTATTGTCATTTGCTTATACGGACTTTATCAATGTCAATGATATGTTATATAGCGATTTACATAATGACTGATAAAAGACGAAAAAGATGAAGGAAAAACAGATTAGTCATTGATGTTTATGTTATGATGTTTATTGGTAAACTATAAATCAATATAATGTCTAAAAATCCGTTTGAAAATCCACTACTTGATACATTTTCCTACTAGCAGGTGATGTTGTCTCATGGAGAAGTGGAAAATAGTATACCACTGTTGCTCATACTATGGAGGCAAAATTTATTGCTATATACGAGACTTCGTCACAAGTCATTTGGATAAGAAACTTCATTATGGGTCTTGGTACAGTGGGCTCTATTGAAAAACCACTAAAAATCTTTTGTGATAATGAAGCAGTTGTGTCTTTTTCAAATAATAACAAGAGCTCAACCTCATGTCGACACATGAAGTTAAAATATTTTGTTGTTAAAGAAATGACTAAGAATCATCTGATATATATTGATACAATCGGGATGAAGGAAATGACTGCGGATCCCGGCCCTTACTAAAGGGCTAGTACCGTGATTGTATTCCCAACATGTAAAGGGGATGAGTCTTTTTTATTCCTTCTGATGTATGACAATACATTATGTGATCACATTTGTGTATATTTGATTCTCTAAGGCTTTATGTAATTGTTGATTTTGCATAAAGGATCTCTCATATGGGTTAGAGAGAATAACAGAATAACAATATTAAAGGACCAATAGAATAGGTAAGAGACCAACCTATTCATTAAGATAATTTTAACATGCTTAAGCACTGAAGGTGAATTATAGTGTAGTACATGAGAATATGACATTTCATAAAAGAATTACCGTCTCCGTGACTCATTTGATTCATCCTTGTGATAAAGGGTAGTATGTGAACTCACATGAAAAATTAAATTGAGATAATGGTATAAACTGCGATTTAGTACACTTTTGGTGTCAATGGGTCAAGTGAGAGAATGTTGGACATAATGAGTCTGAGTCCAACCCCACAAGGTGACCCGATTTGACAGCTATTAGTGGGTCACATTAGTGGCCACATAATGGGGTTAGTGGGTGGGAGTTACATGACGACATTCACGTAACTGCCTATTTCTCTCATTATATAAGGGGGTAGGATGTTATGGAGATGATGTGAGATTCATAGCTGCAAGCCTACCCAAATTACACGTCCAGTTTAGGTGGAATAGGGTCCTGCTCACCATCGATCTAAGGCTTGGGCTCATCGTGGGCGTCGACCGGCTGAGGAAAATGCCAAATTTTCTGCACGCATTCTATGGCAAATACAGGTACGCTTTTTGTGTTTATTTTACTGAATTTGCCAACACTTCGAGCTTATGCACCCTTCAACAGGTTTTGAGGTGACGTCCTATGTGGCCTTGATGGATCACCTCATAGACACTGCTAAGGACGTGAGCTTCCTCAGCTCCAAAGGGATCGTAAGGAACCACCTAGGGAGCGATGATGCAGCTGCCAGGCTCTTCAACAAGTTGGGCGATGGTATCATACGCGGTGTAAATGATCATATCTTCCGTCATATAGAGAGTGCTTTGATGACCTACGTCGCTACCAGTTGGCGTGCAAACACATGGCATACCTATTTTCAGAGTCGTTGGTCCTTTTTGTCATTCCTTGGTGCCCTTATTTTAGAAGCAATGACCGTAGCTCAAACCATGTATGCCGTTTTGGCATATCACATTAGCCGGTGATCGTTCTCTTATTCTGCTGCTCCACGTATCAGGATTCAAGTCACAGAGATTAGTTCTATCATCACCAAGGGGAACTTCAATTAAGGACGTGTTGCTGGAAATGCATCCTTATGAGATTCTTGTTTGCTTAAAGGGATTGTCTTTCATATGCGAAACATATTCCTATCAATATTTTGTGACGGATCATGTTCTGGTTTGGATTACACTGGTCTATTTGAAACTTTTTAGATGTAAAAGGCTTATTAATTTTTAGACTACTTTCACCAGGTCTGGTATCACAATAATATATATTTTCATTCAGATCTTTATTCAACTCTACCTCATCGAATATCATTTAGATTGGGACTCGGATTGTTTTAGATCTCACGAGATCTGCCATGATCTGGCCCATATCCAGTCCTTTGCATCCTGCCATCCCACTAAACCATGTAGGGTAACTTTTTTGAGGACCCACAACTCAGTCGTGGTGTTCCATTTGGTGCAGGGTACACAAAGAACCAGTTAGCGTCATGCAAATGGATCGGATATGATTGGATATCTGATCTGAGTCTGCCTTGTTTTTTCAGATATGGATCTTTTAAGTAAAATCCAAATGTAGATTTGGATAGGATTCGATTATTCTTAATCAGATCATCTTCGGATTCCGGTCAGATTCATATCAGCATTTTAAGTTGGATCTAGAGTTGATCCCAATTAAAATCTGACTCCAATGCATTTTTTCCATGTAAATAGTTTGTTTTGTTCTATTTTTTTTCAGATCCAGTATTACCACATGTATTTCAGATTTGGATTCGATCTAACCTCCTCAAATTTGATTAAGAATACAAATATTTATATTTTTAATCTTTTAAATTTTAATTAATAGTCCTTTAATTTTTTATTTTAATATAAAAATATATTTTTAATTAAAATCATACAAAAAATTATTACAAACATTAAAATATTAGTTGTAGGTGTGAATGGTTGTGTCCATGTGTCCGCTCGTGTCATGGGAGACCACCAAAAATCATGGCTCAATTTTTGGGGGTATTTACAATTTCTCACATATAATGCAGGCTGAGTTTAAGCCCACAAATGCTTCACTCATCTGATAGGGGTGACATAAATGTCACCAAGTTGACGGGATGTCACAAGTTCAAAACCCATAGGTGGCATCGCTTACCACAAGGTCAAAGTTGGGTGTACTCTCCGATGTGCAGGCCATAGTGACAAATATCGCAAGATTTTTGAAAATCTTGCGATAATATCACGAGAAATTGCCTTAAAGTTTAAAACGGCAATTTCTAGCAAGATTTTCAAAATCTCGCAAGATTTATGAAAAAGCATAAATACCACGATTTAAACACGATATTTACGTTTTAAACGACTCTTTATCATGAAAAAACATGCATTTTTATTTTTAAATAATTTTTATTAATATTTTCTTATACAAAATAAATTTTTTATTTTTAAAATTTTTTATTGCCGAGATTTTTCCAAAAAAACCTGAGATTTATGAGTTTTTTTCAATTTCTTGCAAGTTTTTGAAAAACGAGAAATTGCCGTTTAAAATGTTTGTCACTATGGTGCAGGCTAGCTAATGTGCGGTCAACAATCGGGAGTGGGTGGGAGGTGCAGTTTCTCTTGGACAATCCAGGTTGAGCTTAGAAAAGATCCAGATTTGCTTGGGAAAAACCAAAGCGAAACTTGGCCAACCTTCAAACCACCTGTTATGTTCCATGGATCTTGCCCAACCTCACAAATCTCATAATTGGGATTTGGTCACATTAGGGAAAATCTCATGATAAATTTAAAATTCGATTTTTGGCAAAACATCAGGAAAATGTCATCATACATAATGATTTAAAATTAAGAAATCTTGTAGAGTAAAAAAAGACTGAAAATTTTGAAATTCAATGGTGTTTATATCAAGACACCATCATGACAAAAACATGATATTTTTAAGAACAATATCTCAAATATATATATATATATATATATTAGTAAACTCATTAGTATCTAAAATCATGTGTTTTTCAATAACTTGCTGGCATTTGTGGCACTGTACGTGGGTTGGAAGTATGCCATGGACTTATATCACCCCCATCTTCATACCCCTCTTAAATCTTATGGCATAAGTTGTTTTGTTGAAATCTGACCCTATAGATGGATTCAACATGGTCAATTTAATAAAAGTCGACCCTTGTATTATAGTTTTCCAACAAAAAAATATGATATTTTTAAATACAAAATTTATGTTTTGTCAACCATTGATTTTTGAATTGCCAAAAAATCCTGCAAACAAGTTAGATTTCAGTGATTTAAATATCAAAACTCACTAAGTTAATGATGTTAGTGTCTGATTAGATCAACAAAAAAAATATGATTTTTTAAATACAAAATTTATGTTTTGTCAACCGTTGATCAGATTTGGGTGATTTAAATATCAATCCTCACTAAGTGAATGATGTAAATCACATATGTAGTGTCTGATTTGATCAAAATAACTTGCATCAATGAAATCCCAAGGAAGGGTACAAAGATAGAGATGACATAACGGATGAGTAGGAACTGATGTGCACCATGAACAGAAAATTCAAGAGGGATAAGCACTTAAAAACATCAATTTATCGCATAATACTCTTGCCTCATGCTCAAAATACATAGTGTATAGGTATATATAGAGTTGAGGGTCATTTCTACACACTTATATATATAAATGATAGTGTTTGCCCTCTTTCATGAATCAAATGTTTAACTATGAATTTTCATCTTAACCACTCACTAATGACTATTAATGACTACTAACGATATGCATAGGTCAAAACCCAAGCTCCCATGGAGATGGGTTCTATTGATCTAGGCACAAAGAATATTGAGGCATGGCTCGGGAGAGGGATGCACACCACATGAACAAGGAGTGTGTAGCGATGGGGGAGAGAGACATCTTTCCTGGATGGCATGGTTCGATAGCAAGAGATGAAGAAAAGGTGTTTCTTCTAGGTAGATGACGAGCAAGGAAGAAATATGCTCTGTCAAATAATAAAAACATGAACCAAGAATGAAACGTAGAGAAATCTATGAATAAACTTTATTAAAAATAAACTAAGAATGGTACATCTATATATAGATTTACAGGAGGACAAAACAATAAAAAATAAAAAATGACTACAATTATTAATAAAAATCTATTTCATATGGACAAATCAAACTATTTGCTCCAGTCAGGGCTGGGTTGGGCTACAAAAATGGATAAAAATCTATTTTATATGGAATCAGGGCTGGGCTAGGACTGGGCTTTTAAAAAAAAAAATAACTATTTCGGGAGGCACCCCCTCAGCCACGCCTTTAGTTATAGGGATTGTGTATGAACTTGGGTTTTATTTATATATAGGTTAAGAGGGTGGGGCTAAAGGTTTTGGGTTGGATCTGGTTGAATGTTGACAGGATCATTGTTAATGGCATTATGCATCCAACTTAGGTTGGTTTGGATTGGGTGTTGGATTTGGTTAGAAAATTGGACATGATAAGGGTTTGGGATTGGATTTAATAAGCTCAAGTTTAGGTCTATTTTATGGTTTTCAAGGATAAAGATATGATGGTCTACAATGGGTTTAAGAGAGCCTAATATATGAGACTTAGATTCAAGACATACGTTGGATCCAAATCTTCTTAAATTTTGCCCCCAACATCGACCAAGGAATGCACTTGGGTTGCAATTTAAACCCCGAATTTTGATTATAAAATTTTGTGCATTGAAGGTATAGCGAGAGCTAGCTGGCTCTTGATTTGACACTGATAATGATAGGGACAAGTCAACTCAGTTCATCATGGATATGTTAGCTATCGAAACCTGATCGACCGATGAGCCTAAGCTACCTAATTAAATTTTTTTAATAGTTGGTTGCATAGTGATTACTTGATAATTACTTAATCAGTTCAATTAATTATATGAAAAATAGAAAGATAATTAATTAAGTGCATTAATATTTTATTGAATTTATTATTTTTTAGTATTATAGAAATTAATTTATAAACTACATTAAAAAATAACCTACAAATGAGTTTGGGACCGATCCACTAAACATTGGTTCATCAAGTCAATAGGCCGGATCATGAATTGCTCATCAAACCCAAGCCCATTAAAAATTGAGGCAAAACCCAGCCTATTAATAAATAGTCAGGCCAGACCGCACTTAAAACCCAAGCCCATTATCTGTCTTATTAACTTATGTAATTGAATGTAATAATTGGTGGTGTGATGATGTGACATGGTGGCGGGCCAATGGACCAAGACTTAAATTTTTGGGGATCCTAAAATTTTTGCCTCATTAACTGCTTTATTTATATTTCTTTTTATTCATTGTTAGATTGGTGTAAAATTTTTAATCTTTGTATGAATGAGAGTCTGTTTTATTCATGAAATCCCCGTGTAGTATGAATCTTGGTCCAAGTCTTAAAAAATAAATGGTTCTAGTTCATTCTTGTGTTTTCTTCCTGTAGTTCACTCATAATTGTCAAACTTATTTCAAAACAATTTTTCGTTGTTTAACGATTCCATCATTTAATTTGAGGTGTATCATACTATTTTTTTTTTAATTTACAAATATTTAAATAAAAGTTTTGGTGGGTTAAAACATTTGTATCACAATCAAGTTTTGTATAACTGATAGAAAGTTGTTCATGACTGGTTCGACCTTGTTACTATGAATATTCATTTTACTTTAGATACAAAATTTATATTTGTATGTGTGTGTTAGGTATAGATGGCTTGGAGCGACCAGTGTGACAAACTCATCCATGCCCAGACCTGTTGAATGCCCCAGAACCATAAGATACTGGTGATTCATTCGGGAGTTTTTCAGGATCACCATACTGATGACAAAGTTTTTTGGGAAAAGGAATAAAGGATGAGAAGTGTGAGGATAGTTTTTAAATTCTAAAGAAGAAACTCACTTCTGCACCTGTTTTGGCACTATCATCTAGTTGAGGTTGTGTTCTGATGCAGACTGAAAATGTTATAGCTTATGTATCGCATTAGCTGAAGATTTATGAGTGAAATTATTTGATTCATAATTTAGATTTGGCAGCCGTAATATTCACATTAAAGTTATAACAATATTATTTGTATGGTGATCAGTTCAAAGTCTTTTTTGATCAAAAGAGCTTCAAATATTTTCTTTTATAGAAATAATTGAATATGAGATGACAACATTGCCAAGAGTTCATCAAGAGTTACTATTTTTTTCATATCTATCATTAAAAAAAAAGCAAATATTGTTAACAGCAAGTCTGATGGTGTATCAGCCTATCTTATGTATTAAGTTATCCAGGTCAATTCAAAATTCTCACAGGAATTATTGCATAGCAGAAGAAATGGAAAACTTATCCCACATGCCATCGTATACGCTTCTTTAATTTAACTTGTTTTATAATTAAACACCTTTTATTAATTTTGATGCATGTGCCCATGTGCGTGGCATTGGTATTTGGTATTAGGATATGGATTCCTATGTGGGTCTGACTCGTAAATTATGATGAAAAGTGAGAAGATGATTGCACGTGGCCAATGGGAGACTTGTGGTGATCATACACAGTTCACAAGACATAGCTTGTCTTTTTTTTTTCACTGAAAACTAAGCTACGTGAATGAAGAAATGTAAAAATATTTAAGTTTTTTTTTTTTTGACTGCTTCTTTTATGAAACTCACACAGCATCACGAGCATAACGTTCAAAACCATTTTGTCTGATTCTGTTATATTAAATACAATATGTTTTTTATATCAAGTCAATTTCTTTTCAAATATTCATGATGAGGTTTCGTCAGCTTCTCATCGTAGCATTTTTTATTGAAAAGAAATTAGAAAAAAAAAAAGAGTAATTGAAGTTACAAACTTTTCTACAAAACGTGTGATCGATGCAATATATATAAGAAAAAAATTATAATAAAATATTTACTTGAAGTTATAATTGTAATTACGAAAAAGTATTTTATTATTCAAGGTTGGTGGTCGATCATTTAAAATAAATTTTAAATATAAAATTAAAATATTACATAAATGCCATCATTATTTACTTTAAAAATAAGAAATATTTTATTTCATATTTATAAAAGTCGTGGTCGTCTGTTTGCATTTTTTATGAATGCCACGTGGTTTTGTTGACTTTTTAGCTTTTTAAAATACAAGTTGAATGGCCACGTCTGTTTGCAAAAATGCCCAAGTTGAATGCCAACTTTCGAACCTTAGACCCTCTGTATGGCACTTTTACGTCCAACCATTAGACTAAGGAGCAGTGGCCATTAGGTAAGATTAAGAAGGAAAAAATGGTCAACGGAGAGAGATATATAGAGAGAGAGAGACCCTTTGCAGAGTGGGAAGCGGGAGATGGTCTAAATTTTAAACTTTTTAGTTTTCTTTCTGGAATCTAACCTTACAGGTATGGTCTACATGGTTATTACTTGGTATATAAGCTTTTGAATCATCTGATTAAATAACAAGCTAGGAGGTTTTTATAAGGCTTCAAAAATCGAATACCCAATTTTTTTTATAAATTTAAACTCATAAAATCACATTTTTTCATCGAAAAAACATGACTTCTGCAGGGTCAGATTTGCTAAATATAATCCGGAAACACTTATTGGCTGGGGGTAGGCTAAAAAAGTGGTAGACAGCTGACACTTTTCCAATATATAATAGAATAACGGCCACATCCTTATGGACGGATCACAAATTCTAACTACAGTTCTCTGCATTTGAAAAACCAAAAAAAGAATTTGATTAATAAGATAATGAAGGTGCTCAACATGGTGGACTGTAACTTAACTATTCATCTAAATTAGCTGCTAATGACTAAATTACAAAGCAACCACAACTTTAGTTTCATGAATGTAGATTATGGTTGAGAAGAGTGTCAAAAAGATGATATCAAAAGGTAATACATCAAAGAGATCACTTTTTGTAACACAAGTACAGGGTTTATCATAACCAAAGGATGTTAGAATCAAATCCTAAACTATCTAATTAAATAAGAATTAAGCAAATTAAATTCATGCAGATGCCAAAGACGATACACAATCTCATCCGCAATTTCAATGAGTGATGCTGTCAGCAAGTTCTTTCTGGAACTACTATTCACTTTCATGGCAAAGATGGGGCAATATTTTAACTCTCCCAGCTCATTAAGTCGTGCATCTTCAAGTAAATATGCTTGCCCGAAACTATAGCAACAAAGTTTAACTAATTTTTTGTTGTTTAACAATTCCCTCATTTGAGGTGTATCATACTAAAAAAAACAAAATTTCACAAACTTTTAGGATAGAAATTTTGGAGTATCACAACATTGGTATCACAGTCAGGTTTTGTATAACTAATAGAAAGTGCTTCATGATCGGTCCAGCGTCCGACTATCATATTGTTAATATTCCTTTTACTAAAGATATAAAATTTATATTTGTATACATGTTGGGTAGATGGCTTAGACAGACGAGTGCGACGAACTCACCCAAGCACAACATGACCTGTTGAATGCACCACAACCATAAGATACCAACGATTCATTCGAGATTTTTTCAGGATCACCATGCCAATGACAAACCTTCTAAGACAAGTGATCAAGTTTGTATTGGACGAGAAGTGGGAGGATAATTTTCAAATTCTAAAGAAGAAACTCACTTTTGCATCAACTTTGGCACTATCATCTAGTCGAGGTGGTTTTGTGGTTTATACACATGCATATAGTACACGTTTGGGTTGTATTCTAATGCAGACTAACAACGTTATAGCTTATGCATCACGTTAGCTAAAGATTTATGAAAAAAATTGTCTGACTCTTGATATGGAGTTGGCAGTTGTAGTATTCACATTGAAGTTATGATAACATTATTTATATGGTGAGCAGTTCAAAGTCTTTTTTTATCATAAGAGCTTCAAATATTTGTTCTCGTAGAAAGAATTGAATATGAGGCGACGATGTTAGATAGAGTTCATCAAGAACTATGTTTTTTTTCTTATCTTATCATTTAAAAAAGGCGAATATCGTGGCAGGCACTCTTAGCCGCAAGTCTGGTAGTGTATCAGTCAATCTTGTGGGTGCAAGTTGAAAACTTGTTGTGGGTTTTGTAGCGTGAAAACTTGTTGTGGGTTTTGTAGCATGAAAATCATTTGCAGACGATCATGAAGCTATCCAGTTATCCAGGTTGATTATTCAGCCTAAAACTCTCATTAGAAGTACCATAGAGAAGAAGGACTCTCAATATGAGAAGCTTATGGCACGTATCCAACAGGGAGATTCATCTCTTAGTTGTAGCAAGGATGGGAGCATTCACTTGAAGGATCGACTTTGGGTGCCCAATGTCCCGAAGTTGAAAGAAAAGTTACTCGATGAAGCCTATAAAACCAAGTTCACCATATATCCTAGAGGCACAAAGATATTCAAAGACTTGCAAGTGGAACGAGATGAAGCGAAAAGTAATAGTGTATGTCTTAAAGTGCTTGACTTGTTAGCATATCAAGATTGATTACCAGAGACCAAGTGGGATGATATAGTGAATTGCGATTCCGTAGTAGAAATGAGAATGTATTATCATGGATTTCATAGTACGATTATCGAAGACCCTCAGGTACCAC
The DNA here is from genome assembly GCF_984573655.1 of Nuphar pumila. Classification (NCBI taxonomy): domain Eukaryota; kingdom Viridiplantae; phylum Streptophyta; class Magnoliopsida; order Nymphaeales; family Nymphaeaceae; genus Nuphar; species Nuphar pumila. The sequence continues at coordinate 125,179,222 of NC_143257.1, read as the reverse complement.
GATGCAATCTGAGTTATCACCAAGTCTGCCCACTTTCTGCCTATTCAAATAGCCAAGAGAAAAATGTGAAACGCATCAGCTATATAAAAAAACAACCTTTTCTTTTTACTCATTATTTTAATTTGCTTTTTCTACAATACTTAACCTAGGCAAAAAGACCCCTATTCAAAAAGAGAACATAGCATAAAAATAGGAAGACAAGCATAAAAATAAGAGCAATAACTGCTCCACCACACACATCGAACCACTATTTCAGTTTTTCTAGACATTACTAAAAACCAACCCCGATTTTTTAGGACTCAACATATGTGAGCTTTGGAAGCTCTATATTCTTGAACTCTAACCCAACGTGAGCATTGGATGCTCTTATCAATTATATCCACACTTGAACTCTAACTTGACGTGAGCATTGGATGCTCTTTGTCCACTATTTTGAACATTAACTAACATTTTCTCCCCTTTAATGTGAAAATCCCTGCACACCTATGGGTTCTCTGAACACCGAAAATTTTGGAGATGACAAGACTTTTGTGAAACCATCATCAACTTGTTCATTTGTAGAACAGTGCTTCATCACTACTTCACATTCTTCAATTGCATTTCTTATAAAATGATATCTAAGCTCAATGCGCTTTGTTCTACCATAAAAGGTAGGATTTTTGGCAATGAAAATTGTAGACTTATTATTACAATAGAGCTTAGTTGGAAGTTTTTGTTTCACATGCAAATCTTTTAAAACACACATCATCTAGATCGCTTGATAGGTAGCAGATGTAGCATCAATATATTCTGCTTTTGAGGATGATAAAGCTATTGAATTTTGCTGCTTTAAGCACCACAACACAACGCATAGGCCAAAACTAAACACAAAACCACTTGTGCTTTTTTGATCGCCCATTGAACCTGCCCAATCATTGCCAATATATTCAAGTAAATTAAAGTTAATAACTTGCTTATAAAAAAAATCCAGAATTGGTTGTTGCCTGGATATAACAAAGAATCCTTTTTGTTGCACCTAAGTGTTGCACGGATGGATTGTGCATAAATCTTGAGATCATACTGGCTGAAAATACAATGTATGGCTGAGTGTGCATTAAGTACATCAATCCACCGACCATGCTTCTAAAATACCTTTCATTTGCTCTTGCCATTCCATCTTTCAAACTCAATTTTTCATTTGAATTCATCGGAATTGCACAAACTTTGCAATTCAACATTTTTGCCCTTTTGAGAAGATCCAATAAATACTTTTCTTGAGCAATGAAAATCCTTTCATCAGATTGCACGATATGAATGCCAAGAAAAAAATATAACAATCCCAAATCTGACATTTCAAACTCCTTTATCATACTATCTTTAAATTTTGCAATAAGTTTAGATGAAGAACCGGTGTAGATAATATCATATACATAAACATTGATTATAAACAATTCTTTCTCATTCACTTTGACATAGAGTGTAGGTTCACTATAACTTTTTTGAAAACCATTTTGATGAAAAATTTTATCAAGGCAACTATACCAAGCATGTGGGGCTTGTTTTAGCCCGTATAAAGCCTTTTTAAATTTATAAACTTTTTCTTCTTTTCCTTTAACAACAAATTTGGGTGGCTGGTCAACATACACAACTTCATTGAGAAAACCATTTAAAAATGCAGCTTTAATGTTAAATTGCTAAACCTTCCATTTAAATTAAGTTGCAATTGCAACATGTGAAAAAGTTTCAAATCTTGCAATAGGTGAAAAAGTTTTGGTAAAATCAATTCCATATTTTTGTAAAAATCCTCTAGCAACTAACCTTGCCTTATATTTTTTCACATTTCCAACAACATCATATTTGACCTTGTAGACCCACTTCACTCCAATTGACTCTTTTTTGGGTGACAAATCAGAAAGTTCCCATGTGTCATTCTTTTTAATGACTTTCATTTCTTCTCTCAATGCATCTATCCATTTTTTATCTGCACATGCTTCATCATACGATGATGGTTCTACTACAACAAAAGTGAAAGCACATTTAGAAATATTTGCCAGGAAGCGTACCTTTCTGGGAGGAGTCTCATCATCAAGTGTGCACTCAATGTTTTCAATAGTGTGATCTTTTGTAAATTTATCTCCCACGCCTAACGCTTTTGATGATAATGCTATATTAGCATCAAAATGATTTGATTTTGTTGCATTCCATCAATTTGCAACTTCAAGGTTTTATTGTTAGCCCATTCCCAACGAGCTTTTTTATAAAAAATAGCATCCATCCTTATAATCATTTTTGTAGAAGTAGAATTATAAAGACAATACCCTTTAATCTCATTACTATAACCAAAAAAATACATTTTCGCTCTTTTTATCTAAGTTGGTTCTTTCTAAAGATTCAATCAAGGCATATGCTATACATCCAAACACTCTCAGCATAATTACATTTGGTTTTTTTATTCCACCAGGCTTCATATGGAGTTTTATTTTGAACTGCCATTGTTGGAGAGAGATTTACAATATGCACTGCCGTGTTGATGGCTTATGTCCTAAAATCGTTAGGCATCTATTTTTCATTTAGCATGGTGTGTGCCATTTTCACCACTGTATGATTTTTCTTTTCAGCCACTCTGTTTTGTTATGGGGTCTTTCTTACTGGCAGCCTATGAATGCCATGATCTTTGCAAAATAAATCAAACTCATCAGATAAGAATTCTTCCCCTCTATCTGTGCATAATATTTTTATAGTTTTCCTTCTTTTATTTTCCACAAAGCACTTGAATTCCTTAAATTTCTCAATTGCATGAGATTTATGAGTAAAAAAGTATACCCAACTCATTCTACTAAAATCATTAGTAAAAAGCAAAAAATATTTGCTATTATTTAATGAAGGAGTTCTCATGGGGCCACATATACCGGCATGAACTAATTCACGAGGTTGCTTAGCTCTCCATGCCTTTTTAACTGGAAATGATAATTGGTGTTGTTTACTATAAACACACCATTCACAAACTTCATTTGTACAATCAATGGTTGGCAAACCAACCACCTTGTTTTTCTAATGTAAGAGTTTCAGACCATTAAAATAAAGATGCCCATACCTCATATGCCATAACTTAGATTGATCAAGACAATTTGTCACAAAGGCGCAGTCATCTATCTTGATGGTTTCAAGTGGGAACATTTTATTTTGGACCATGTTGATTTTTACAAGAACTACACCATTCTTGTTTTTAATCTCACGAACATCATTTTCAAATAAAAGAGTGTAGCCTTTTTTAACCAATTTCCCTACACTAAGTAAGTTATGGGCCAAATCAAGAACATAATACACGTCTTGAATATATCATTCATTACTTGATTTTGTTTTGATAGCAATTGTTCCTCTGCCATTGGCATCTACTATAGTATAACATCTTTATTGGCATGATTATATTATGTCCTAGTGAATTAAAGATCTTTCTTGGCAAGAAATATGATTGTGCCAGTAAAGATGAACGTTATACCCCCGCAGAAAAGTATCACGTTAGTATAACATTCCTTACTAGCACAAAAAAAATCATGTAAGTAAAGAAGTAAGTTAAAAAAATAAAAAACCGCCCTCTTTCTCTCTCTCCCCACCCTTTCTTTGTCGCCCTCTAACCCTCACACCCTCTCTTTATCGCACCCACCAACTCTCTCTCTCTTTCTGCCATCTCTCTCTCTCTCTCTCATTGTGTTCATCGGCAAGGTAATTTTTTTATTTATTAATTTTAGGATTTATGTATTTTAATTGCTTAATCTTTAATTTATTTAATAAATACATTTAAATTTTAGGTGTTTTATATTTTAATTACCTATTTTATGTTTTATTTATAGAATGCATATTAAATGTGTTTTTTCATATATGATTTAGATTTTAGAGATTTTATATTTTAATTGCCTTTTTATGATTTATTTGTTGAATAAATATAATTTATATATATAATTTATATTTTAAGGGTTTTATATTTCAATTGCCTATTTTATGAATTATTTATTAAATAAATATATTTTTCATATATGATTTATATTTTAGGGGTTTTACATTTTAATTACCTATTTTATGATTTATTTATTGAATACATGCTAAATATATTTTTTTCTCATATATAATTTAGATTTTAGGAGTTTTATAATTTAATTATCTATTTTATGATTTATTTATTAAATATATGCTAAATATATTTTCTCATATATGATTTAGATTTTAAGAGTTTCACATTATAATTTTTTATTTTATGATTTATGCTAAATATGTTTTTATATATAATTTAGATTTTAGGGATTTTATATTTTAATTATCTAGTTTGTGATTTATATGCAATTTTTTATATAAGATTTAGATTTTAAGGGTTTTATATTTTAATTATTTATTTTATTATTTATTTATTGAAACCATGCCACGTGCTATCATATTTGTAATTATAGATAGAATTCTTCTTATGTCACAAAGATAAAAATCTGTGACATGGTTGGACTTGGAAGCTTGAAAATTTTGAGAAAATAAGACACCATACCATGGATTTTTTTTTAAACTTTTTAATTAAAAAAAAAAAACTTGTTTGATGTATAAACCACCCAAAGGCCTGTCTTTGTCTCCCTAAAAATCAAAAAAATATAATATTCTTAAATTCTATCATACCGAAAGTCATATTACAAGCATAACTCTTATTAGATGAGTTTTATCATAAAGATAATAATATATCCATTTAGGATGGATTAAAACTCAAATATTTCTATATTCATATCTCATGCAGAATTCTATAAATAGGGGTTCACCAATATAGTCTGGTCATTTGAAAATTTCATGTCCGAGCATTGGCCTTTGAGAAAACGAGCTCTAGCCTTGCCATGCCCCTCTCTCTCAAGCTGCCATACCTACGCAAAAGTATTGTCGAAGCTATTGCAACAACCCTCGTATTTGTACAAAGGTACTATCGGTCCGAGAATAAGCCTAAAAACCAAACAAACCTTCGAGTCCCAAAAAAGCCGATCAAAACTTGCATATGGAGTCCCCATATCTTTTAAAAAAGATTTTAGTAAAATCAGAGTAAGTCAGTCTTTCTCAACTTTCGAATTTTTATCAACAGTAACAATGTGCAGTGATAAGGATTTGATATGGTGAATGATTTGGATATTATCCCTACTAGTGTAGTCTAATCATGAGATTCAACACATTTGACATTAATTGGTTTGGATGTCATGTAAGATCTTTAACTTACAAAGTTTTAAATAGTTGTTATGAGTTTTCCAAAGATTATTTGAAATGGAAATTAAGCATACTTTTATGAAAATAGAGTAAAATTTTATTCAAACAAAAACAACAAACTGTAACCAGAGTCTCCAACCAGAATAATCTTGGCAAGTGATTATTCATATGCTCGTCAGACGAAAAGCATGAGTTTTATGGAATTCATCTTCTTAGTGGATGATAACCCATATAAGGTGACACATATTCCAATCATGAACATTAGCACTAGATTCAACTGTACAAACTGGTTACAAGTGAGCAAGCAGAAGATTGTGAAAATTGACGTGACTATGCAAAATTAGGCATAGACAATCATCATGACAACTTTTACTTTTCTCACCCACCTGGTTTGCCGGAGTGGAAGTGGGTTTGTGGTGTAGGTACCCTTTCTCCCACGTTCCACTCTCACCAGGTGTCCATTAGAAATTGCAAGTTGTATGGATGATATGAAATTTTAAATTATTGATTTCTCTCACGTACTTAAAAAATTCTTTTCCACTTGAACCAAGTCCTATGTAGCTATCTATAATATTATTGGTAGACACTGTCACTTAATTTCCACTTTTATTAAAAAAACTCCTCCACGTGAACCATGAATCACAAGGCATTGCAAACATGCCTTAATAAAGAATCCATATTTATTTACATTTTTCTTGATGCATAATTCGTTTTTATATTTAGCTTTTTTCCTTTGTTTATCCCATGCTCTATGTGAACGTGCTAATGTCAATGGGAAAAAACACCCAAATGAATGTTGTGTCCCTATGACATAACCTTTCAACAAAGTTGAGAGAGAGATGGTAGATGCAAACAAGAGAAATCATTTGCTCTAGAGTGAGAACTTAATAAAGGTGAAGTTGTGTGAGCAAAAGGCCATGTTCTACTACTACAGTTAATGGTAATTGTGGTAATGATCTTCTCTGCCGACAGTCCTTCAGTTTTATCATTATATGCAAGTTAAGGGAACACCATTGCCTGGCTCAATATTGACTTAGTTTGTCACTTTATAGAGAGTCTATGCTACAATACAACTAAAGAAAAAAAGGGAAATTTCGTGCACATTTTTTTTGGGACATTACACGGTTGCTGCCTAAAAAACTCGCTTTCTAAAGTGTAAAACATGTGTGTAATTCATGCATGAGAATCTTGTTTCTGTTAATATAAAATAATAATTTCCATTGATATTACAAATGCACCTTTCAAGTTTAATGAACTTTTATAATATATTTTTATCAAAAGTCCATTCTTAATCATTTTGGATAGGTCTTGGATCCAAAATCTTCACAAAAAGGATTAGCAACTTAAAAAGAAACTACTTTGAACCCGCATACGATGACTCAAAATGGATCTAACAGTTGTCAAAACTAATCCTAACAAAAAATAAGATTGTGTTGAAATTCTATACAGAATATCTTGGATATGATCGAGTACACTCCAGGTGGCTTTTAGGTTCCTCATGCATGGTGAGGGCTTGGTCTTCGCACTTGATTCCGATGATACATTTTCCTAGAGTGTGTCTTCAACACTCTCTCAACAAGGTCTTGTAAGATGCGCTGCATGAGGCTCCCTGGGCTCAAAAGGCATCATCCTCAAAGCTTGTTCCTTACCCTTCAAATCTTCATGATATTTGGAAAGATGTTTAACATTAAATATGTCAGAAGTGTTTTAATGATAAGACAAATCCAGTTTATACACGTTTTCAATAATTCTTTCGAGGACCTCAAGTGGACAAATATGGTGATTTGTAAGTTTGCCTCACATATTAGAAGGAATCGGTTCTTTTGATTAAATTGCTCAAACAAAATCACCAAGTTCAAAGATTACCAGATGATGCTTCTTATATATAGATTCTTTATATTTTGCAGTGTTTTCAATCAGAGTTTGCTTTATCTGCTCATGTACTTCATGAAGTGCATCTATTCATTCTTTAACATACTTATGAACCGGCCAAGCAAAAGGAATTGAGGCTAAATCAACCGCGAAGAATGGGTTAGCACCATACAGAATTTCAAAAGGACTGAACCCTATGGATCTATTCATTGATTTATTGAAAGCAAACTCGGCTTGAAACAAAATACTAGGTCAAGACTTAGGTCGATCACCTACAAGTGCACGTAATAAATTTACAAGTGATCGATTTACAACTTCACTTTGACCATCGGTTTATGGGTGGTGCATAGTGTTAAAGTGAAGTGCCCAACCTTTTTCATAGTTGTCTGAAAAACTGTCCTATAAATTTTGAATATCTATCATAGATGATGGTCTTAAGAATGCCATGTAATTTATATATTTCTTTGATAAACAAATCAGCAATATAAGACACATCTATGGTCTTTCTATAAGAAATAAAATGTGTCATTTTTTAATATCTATCAACTTCTACAAACACATAATCTAATCTATACATAAACTTTGGTAAACTCAAAACAAAATCCATGCTAATGTCTTGCCATGGCTGCTTAGAGATAGGTAAGAGCAAGTATAACCCTATATTACTAACAGTTGCTTTAGCTAGATGACAAATTCTATGTATATCCACATATCTAGTGATATCCCTATGCATATCTATTAAATTTTTTTTTTATTTTGTGATGGATTAGCGATGGATAATATCCATCTCTAATCTGTGATGAATATTTTCAGTCGCTAAAATAGCGACGGATATATATCCGTCACAAAACTAAATTCGTTGCTTATTTAGCGATGGATTTGTGATGGAAAATATTTGTCACTATTTAGCGATGGATTAGCGACATATGAGTCTCATCGCTAATTAGCGACCAAGGATATGTGATGGACTCTGTCTGTCGTTAATCCATCACTAAACATGATTAGCGATGAACAGAGTCCGTCGCCAATTCGCATTTTTCTAGTAGTGTTTTTTTCCTATAAGATTAGAATTGTCAAATCTATTTCAAAACATTTTTTTGATGTTTAACTGTTCTCTCCTTTTGAGGTGTATCATATTTCTTTAAACAAAAATTTACAAATTTTTGAGGTTAGAACTTTTGGGGTGTTACATTATGTATCGCAGGAGGAATCAGAGAATGCAAATGAGCCAAGCCACAAAATAAAAAAAGGTCAGAATTCTGCATCATTAGATAGCTTCCTGGTAGTTTTTTCACTTAAAATTTAAAGGCAAATCAGTTAAATTTAAAGGGGAAAACTTTAAGAAACCTTCAGAGATCATAAACGGATACCCAAAATCTTTGCAAGTTTAACTATGAAAAACCATAAGAATGAAAGCTTTTAATGCTTACTGATGCCATAAATGTTCACCTCTGGCTGCTCTGATCCCTAGTGTGTCTTTTTTGTTACCTGGATTTACCTTTTTTTTTTCTTTTATTGTAAGGAGTGGACATGACTACGCTGTCTGCCTCGTGCTACTTGGTTGAGTGATGACACTTTTCCGAGTCAACCACCACCATTTATTTAGGGGCAGGTTATATGTGCACCCCCCGAACACGCACGTTATATATTAGTTTGTTGGGTTGGATGTTGCTGATCTGGGTGGATGCCCAAATAAATGGAGAGGGTGTTGGGCGTACTCCCCTGAATACGCACTGTAGCTAGAGTGCATGTTCCATTGAGTTATCCAGATCCAATAATCACGTCAGTGGCAGGCATGATTATCGGATCTGGATAGCTCAATATGTTTGGAGGAGAATACGCAACACCCTCTCCATTTATTTGGGCATCCACTCAGATCAGCAACATCCAACCCAACAAACTAATATATAAATGTGTTTGTGTGGGTGCATGTAGCCATCTTGCAAGTAGAGGTATTTTCTTGCAGCTCATCTTATCTCCATATGCGTGTTGCATGTTCACAACCTTCCACAAGTACCATTAACTGGTTTTTTGTGTGCAGATCGTGTATGATCGACCATGAACCACAAAGATACTGCCGGAGGAGGGATGGAGCTAGAGGAGAGGAGCGATTCTTGGGTGGTGGACATCAAAAAAGGATACACAGAATACACTGCTTCAATAGGTGTGGAGAAGGCGGCGAGGAGGACGATCTACAAGTGGCCCTAGACCTTGTCAATTCGTTGGAGCTCGAGGAAAAACGTATTCCTCAGATGGCGTCTTTCGGTCCCTACCACCATGGGGAGGCGCACCTGAAGCCCATGGAGCAGCACAAGGAAAGAGCTCTCTACAGGATCCTCCACCGGACCAAAGTTCCACTCTCTCTCTTTGTCAACTCCCTGAAGGAAGTAGAAGAAAATCTCAAGGATTGCTATGATGAACTCGACCAACTCGAACCCAAGTTGCCGTCCGATGATTTCATAAAGATGATGCTCCTCGACGGGTGCTTCATGCTTGAGATCCTACGCTTTAATCAAGGCTTGTCAGTCGAGACTGACCCATTCTTCAGCTACCGCAGGATGCACTATGCAAGTACAGTGTTGAGTAGAGACATGCTGATGCTGGAAAACCAAATTCCTCTCCTCGTCCTAAACAGGTTGCTCGATACAGAGAAAGGGAACAAGAACAAGGTGATTAACGACGATGGTGATATCGAGAGCTTGATCACAGATTATTTTAATCCTCCATCACCTCCGCCACCCGGTCTTGGTTTACATGTACTGGACATCTACAGGAAGTGCCTGGTCCAAGGTACATTATTGCAGCAAGAACGACCCACTTCTGCAAGAGATGGTTCTGATCAACGTGTTGCTTCTAGATCTTCTCCTTGTCTAAGGAGTCCTCAAGCTGTTGGTAAGAGCAAGAGGGGTCTGTTCCAAAGGATCCAGTCCTGTGCATGTGCCTGCTCGATTCAGAATCCTGGGTACATAAGATCCTCAAAGAGGCTTCATGAAGCAGGAGTTACCTTTAGGACGAGCGGCAGCGGCAGCGTGTTAGAGGTAGAGTTTGAAGATGGTGTGCTCACTCTTCCTTTCATCATCATAGACGACGACACAGCAGGGGTCTACATGAACCTAATGGCCTTCGAGCGCATGCACCCGCCAACAGGGAAAGAGGTGTCCTCCTTCGTGGCCTTCATGGACGATCTCATAGACACCGCCGAGGACGTGAGCTACCTCAGCTCCAGAGGGATAGTGAAGAACGAACTTGGGAGCGATGATGCTGCTGCCGTGCTGTTCAACAAACTGGGCGACGGTCTCATATATGGGATGGATGATCACACATCTGAGGTGCAGAGAAAGTTGAGGGAGTACACTGCTAGCGGTTGGAATGCATGGCGTGAACATCTGATACATTACCTATTTCAGAAACCCATGGTCCATGTTGTCACTCTTTGCTGCCATTTTTTTTATGGTTATGACCGTAGCTCAGACCGTGTATACCGTTTTGAGATATGACAGCAACCGGTCATGATCTAGGGAATCAAGATCAGTCATAAGGCTTTGTTTTATGGACGTGTCATGTGAATACACTGAGTAACTAATCAGGGTTTGTGGCCAAGTTATTTGTAGTTGGTACATATGCTAGGATTTGTTGCAATTATGGTCCAATGCTGAGCATAGTCATCGAAAGCTAGCTTTGAAAGTGAGAAACTCCTCGCTTTCCTAAAAGGAGGAGAAGCTTTGGCAAACCCACTTCTAAAATATATAGGAAACTAGATTCTCTTTATCCGGAAGCCCACTTCCTCCTTTTTTCCAAATCAATTCTCTTTCACTTCCTAAAAGAAAATATATATTGTTTTATAACAAGCCTGTGTATTGGTTTTATCTCATTTTATAGCTTCACAAACGCTTTTCACTTCCATTACATGTGCATCTTATGTGCACCAGTAATGAAACAACTTTATTGGTGTGAAATATGCTTGTGCAAGTAAAGAACCACATTATACTATCTCAACATACATTGAGACAGTATAATATCTTTATTGGCACGATTATATTATGCCCTAGTGAAGTAAAGATCTTTACTGGCACAAAACATGATCGTGCCAGTAAAGATGAACGTTATACTGGTGCGACGTTAGCATAACGTTCTTTACTAGCACAAAAAAAAATCACGTCAGTAAAGAAGTAAGTTAAAAAGATTAAAAAATTGCCCTCCCCCCGTGCCCTTTCCCTATCGCCCTCGCACCCTCTCTATCACCCCCACCAACTCTCTCGCCCCCACCCCATCTCTCTCACTCCCTATCTTTTACTTTTTCTCTTTCGCCCCTCTATCTCCCTCATGTTGTGTTCATCGGCAAGGTAAATTTTTTTATTTATTAATTTTAGAGTTTGTGTATTTTAATTGCTTAATCTTTAATTTATTTAATAAATGCATCTTAAATTTTAAGGGTTTTAGATTTTAATTACCTATTTTGTGATTTATTTATTGAATTTATGTTAAATATGTTTTTCAGATATGATTTAGATTTTAGGGGTTTTACATTTTAATTGTCTATTTTATGATTTATTTATTGAATACATATGTTTTTTCATATATGATTTATACTTTAGGGGTTTTACATTTTAATTATCTATTTTATGATTTACTTATTGAATGCATGTTAAATGTATTTTTTTCATATATGATTAAGATTTTAGGGGTTTTATATTTTAATTATCTATTTTATGATTTATTTATTAAATGCATGCTAAATATACTTTTTTCATATATGATTTAGATTTTAGGGGTTTTACATTATAATTTTTTATTTCATGATTCATGCTAAATATATTTTTTATATGTGATTTAGATTTTAAGGCCGAGAATAAACCTAAAAACCAAACAAACCTTCAAGTCCAAAAAAGGATGATCAAAACTTCCATATAGCGTCCCAAGATCTTTCAAAAAAGATTTTAGTGGAATCTGAGTAAGTCAATCTTTCTCAACTTTCGAATTTTTATCAATAGTAACAATGTGTTGCAGTAAGGATTTGTTATGGTGCATGATTTGCATATTATCCCTACTAGTATAGTCTAACCATGAGATTCAACACATTTGAAATTAATTGGTTTGGATGTCATGCAAGATCTATAACATGCAGAGTTTTGAATAGTTATTATGAGTTTTTCAAAGAATATTTGAGAAGGAACTTCCATGAAAATGGAGTAAAATTTTATTCAAACAAAAAACAACAAATTATGACGAGGGTCGCTAGCTAGAATAATCTTAGCAAGTGACTATGTAGGTGTATGCTTCAAAATTAGAACCAGAATGCTAATTCAACACATACCAGTAGACATCATGGTTGATGCGACATGTGGGTGTTTGACATTCTCCTCAGCCTATCGATGCCTACAATGAGCCCAAGCTTTCAAGTCGATGGTTAGCAAGACCCTGAACCCAACAGAAATGATGAGGACACATGCAATAGGCTTTAGCTACTCCCCTCATCATGCAGGCAAACCCCATATTTATAGTGGATGATAAGGGGGGGGGGGGGGGGTTACAGCATGTGAACCCCTTCACGTTCTCATAATACCTACCCTACTAAATCCCACTAATTGCCAACTAACCTCTCATTACTATCAAACTGAGACACTATAAATTGAACCCAAACCTGATATGTTGGTCAGAAGAAAATCTTAGGAACACCTAAATATGAGTTTTATGGAATTCATCTTCTTAGTGGATAATAACCCACATAAGGTGACACATATTCCAACCATGAACATTAGCACTAGAATCAACTGTGCAAACTGGTTACAAGTGAGAAAGGAGAAGCTTGAGAAAGTAGATGTGACTGTGCAAAATTAGGCAAAGACAATCATCATGACAACTTTTACTTTTTTCACCCACCTGGTTTGCGTGAGTGGAAGCGGGCTTGCGGTGTAGGTGTTTATCCTTTCTCCCACATTCCACTCTCGCCAGGTGTCCATTAGAAATTGCAAGTTGCATGGATGATATGAAATTTTAAATTGTTGATTTCTCTCGTGTACTTAAAAGATTCTCCACTTAAACCAAGTCCTATATGGCTATCTATAATACTATTGGTAGACACTGTGACTTAATTTCCACTTTTACTACAAAAAAAATCTCCACTTGAACCATGAATTATTGCAAACATGCCTTAATAAAGAATCCATATTTATTTACATTTTTCTTGATGTATAATTCATTTTTATATTTACCTTTTTTCTTTGTTTATCCCATGCTCTATGTGAGCGTGCTAATGTCAATGGGAAAAAACACCCAAATGGCATGTCCCTATGACATAACATTTCAACAAAGCTGAGAGAGATGGTAGATGCAGACAAAGAGAAATCATTTGCTTTACAGTGACAACTTAATAAAACTTGATAAAGGTGAAGGTTTGTGTGAGCAAAAAACCATGTTCTACTACAGTTTGTGGTAATGATCTTCTCTACGGACGTTCCTTCAGTTTTTTCGTTATAACAAAGTTCTAGAGTTACATTATCCTCGCCTTGTTCCATGTGTGGATTGCTTCCTTGCCTTCCTCGTGGCATCACAAAGACAGATCGTGCCTAATTGAGAAACTTAGCAAGCCAAACTCTATTTCTACTCATTTTACATCGTCCGATTTGTTTAGATCCAATAACTAGGAACTTGAAAGTGATTAAACAAAGGAGGGTGGAGGTGGTGCCCATTATTGGATTCACTTAAATTTTTTTCTAGTGAAAATCAATGAAAAATATGGAATATTTTATTTTAAAAAAATATATAAAACATGACAGACTTCTTACCGACGTGTTTTGGTTAGCTAACTCTTTTTTATGTTCTTATTTGTTTCTATTTTACTTTTTGGTATTTTTGTTTTCTAATGTGTTGCTTCTTTCTATGTTGACTTGCTTTTTTAATATTAATACAGTTCTCTTCCCATTTTAGAAAAAAAAAGATACGCTATCTAAAATCGGTCAGAAGACCTTTTCTCTACCAAACAAAATTATTAAAATATATTTGATGTATATTTTACAAATACTTTGACATAAGATAAATTATTAAAAGGTTCTCTAATGGTAGAGGTTAAAAAGTTGTCTATGCCACGAGCCGAGCTTGAACAACTTATATGTCTGGGCTCGTCTCGGCTCGAGCTGAACACATTTATTAAAAATAAAATTAAGCTGTGTCAAAAGTTTTTTTTTTAAATTGTGTATGGTGATATTTGAACCCAAGCTACTTTTCAAAGAGACAACAGATACACCCTCTACACTAACAACTCTTTCTATGTTCAAGTATAGAAAACCAATATACATATATAAACTCTAATTTCTTTATATCACTTTGTGAACCAAGCCTAATCGGGTTTATCGAGCCTAACCGATCTGGATTACCTGTTCAAGCTCAGATTGTTTATGTATACCGAGCCTATACTTTTGTTCAAGCTTGGCTCATTTATTTTTCGAACAAAATCAAACCGAGCTTAAATGGGTCAAGCCTGATCTAACTCAGCTCATTGTGCATCCCAAATGTCATCTCTGGAACATTTTTACGCAAGGCAAGGTGGTCATGGAACCCTACGTAGGGTTTTCCTAGCTTAGACGAGAGTTCCTCGTCATACAAAAAATTTGTAGTGCATGCTATCTCTGGGACATTTCACAGTCACCCTCAGATTGAAGTTGGCATATGGCGACAACCTTATGTGCTTGATTGTTGTTTATGGTGCTTCTACCTCGACACAAAAGAGAGAATTTTGGGATAAACTTTCCTCTCTTTGCAACTCCATCAACCTTAGTCATGCGCCTGTGCTATTTGACATGCCATGATTTCTCTTAAGTGTCCCTGAACTAAAAAAAGGTTGAGAAACAATATCTTATGCACATGACGCACTGTGAGGAGTATTTATGTGATGTCATTATCGATAGTGGGGTGTGCGAGAATATGGTTTCTTCTGTAATTGTAGACTTGCTTAAATTAAAGATTGAAAAACATCTCCACCCTTACCTTGGTTCAAGAAAGAAAATGAAGCCCCAATTACTACACATTGCTTAGTTAAGCTTAACATGAGACGTCATTATCATGATGAGGTGTGGTGTGATTCACCCGCATGGATGCATGTTATATCATGTTAGGCCACCTGTGGCAGTTTGATAGGAAGACTTTGCATTTTGATGATAAGAACACCTATTCATTCTGGTTCAATGACCAAAAGATCAAACTCCTCTCTCTTAGAGAGTCTCTAATTTAGTATTCCTGAGCTGGTCAAAGAATATGGGTTGAATGGTCTTGCTTACAAGGAGTTTGTAAATTCTTGTCATGAGGATGGTTATTGCTTTGTCATTGTGGGCACAGCCGTACCTGTGTTTTATGGGGCCTGAGGCGGAGGGAAAAAATAAGCCCCCTATTAATAGTAAGAGTTCGGGGCAGCGCCTCCGATTTTTTTTTAAAGAATCAAAATAACAATAAAATTTGCATTCACATTAAACAAATATAATATGGGCCCCAAACCTTTTCTAAACAAATGGGGAGCTCCGGCCTTAAAAATGGGCTCCTAAAATTTTTTTGGGCCCAGGGGCCCTGAGGCCCAAGCCTCATTGGCATCTTGACAGGTCCGGCTCTGATTGTGGGTTTACATTGTGGTTTCTGATGGAACTTATTGAATATTAGAATATCATGTCATATGAATTGTCTGATGAGTTACCAACTTTGATGTCAATTCCAGCATGAAATTGATATGATCTCAGGGTCTAATCTTCCCAACTTGCTTTCATATCAGATGAATCTAACAGAGAGTATTGAGTTCTATTGACGCCTTTAGCAAGTCCAATGCACCTAGTACATTCATGAATATTATGATTCAAGTGCTTCAACCATTTTTAGGCAAGTTTGTAGTCATTGTTGATGATGACAACTTCGTGCACATACCTAGTGAATATGTTCATGTTTTTCATCTTAGGCAGATCTTAGAGGTTTTGCGTAAGAAAAAGATGTATGTGAATGCCAAGAAGTATTCCTTCTTGACATCCAATATTGTATTTTAAGGTTTTTGTCGTGTCGTATCAGGGTGTTCGAGTAGACAGTTCAAAAGTCAAAATGATAGTTGACTAGTCTACCCTACAAAATCTGGGCAAGCTGCATAGTTTTCATAGGTTAGCCAGTTTTTGTCATAGGTTTATATAGAATTTCAACCCCCATCATGAGGGTGCTAAGTTTGGGTGAACCAAAGTGACTGAAAAGGCTTTCGGTAGCATCAAATGACAAGGTGAGTCTGCCTCTGTGTTGGCAGTTTCTAATTTCTCTTTAGTATTTGAGTTTGGATATGATACCTTAAATGTAGGTACTGGTGGTGTTCTAAGTCATAATCGACATTTTGTAGACTTCTTTATAGAAAAACTATCAGATGTCAAATGTGAGTTTGTGCTGTACACTGATCATGAGACACTCAAGAATCTCAACAGTAAAAAAACGTTAAGTAACTAATAAGGTAGCAGATGCATTTAGTCGAAAGAAGTCTTTTGAGGTGTGTTGGGAGTTGTATTCTTCGAGCTCTGATTTTAAGGCCATTTGGGATAAGTGTATTTCAAATGTGTGCCCATCAATTTGTTTTTTCAAATCCATGATGGGTATTTGTTTAGAGAGAATTGTGTGTGCGTCTCTGCTTTTTTCAAATCCTCGTGTTGGCAAACCTATGCCGACGGTTTAAGATATTAAAGACTATATGTAAGAAGTTCATTCTCATGTCAAGAAATCCCTTCCAAAGAATTATGCCATCCATAAGTCTTGAGTTGACAAGAGTTGTAATATTGAGTTGAGTGTTTTCTCAGTGTTTCCTGTTGGCACTTACGGCAAGTTCACTTATAAAATTTTTGCCATTAATTTTCGAGTGTTAAAGTGTTTAGAGAATAATGCTTATGTCATTAAGCTGTCAAAAGATAGACAAGTGAATCTTCAATGTTGCTGATCTATATCCACAGCAGTTTGGTTTTTATGTAACATATTCTTGATTTGTATCTCTACCTATTTCTTTGTTATTTTTCTAAATTATTTTCATTACAATTTTTATTGAATTTCAAGTGTTAGTTTTGATTCCTTTGATTGCAAGTAGATTGATTCTTGGTAGAGGTCACATGAACACGTAGGTTTACATCAGAATTGCGATTAAAATGAACGAAGAATCACGACTTACACTTGTATACAAGTGTATTGACAAAAAATTGTCATGCACTAAATGTATATATATATATATAAGGAAACTATTAGTCGTTGCTATCTTAAAAAAATAATAAAACCATTGGCATTAAATGCAAAGAGAGCATGGCATAAATAAAGGAAAAAAGGTTAATATAAAAATAATCATAAATCAAGAAAAATGTAAATAAATATGAATGCTTAAATATATATAATAAGATTTGGTAATATGTTGAAAAACAAATTTAAATATTATTTTTTAAATAATCAAAATATATCAAAATTTTTGTAATCAATTTTGCCTTTTTGTTCAAGTGAATTTTGCATAAAAGTTTTAACTAAAGGTAGATACTAAGTTCGTTCTAAAAAAAATTATTTGATGTAAAATATAATTATTTGATTAATTATAATTTAATATATACTATTTTAATCAAAATGAAAATAGAGGGTTGGCTGATTACTTATTATTAATCATGAATTTAGCTCAATGTGGTTGTCGGACGGGAGGCGGGAGGTCGCAGGGCGGGTGATGGGAGCTCAATGGGCGACAAGAGCTCGATGAGCAACGAGCGGGTGACAGTAGAAAAAGAAAGGAAAAAGGAGCTCGCATTAGGAATTTATGAAAAATTTAGTGACGGATTAGCGACCACTCAATTTTGTTGCAAATGTGCGACGGAGTAGCGACAAAAAAAATTTGTTGCTGAGCTGTCACACATTTATGATGGAGTTTGAGGCAGAATTAGGTCATCGCTAATCCGTCACTAACTCACGACGAATTCACGACGAAATGTTTTCTGTGGCTAATTCCATAAATAATTCAAATGTTAGCGACAGATATTTTTCTCTCGTTAATTCGTAGCAAATGGGCAATGAAAAAAATCTGTTACAAATATCCGTCGCTAATTAGAGTTTTTCTTGTAGTGTGAATATAAATATTATGTTGATAAGATGTATATTTCTTGCTCAAATGGGTGGCTCATGACCTTATGTATGAACAACTGGATTGATATGTGTTAATGCACCAAATGGGTGGCCAGTGACCATATATCAGTTAATTGAAATTATATGTGCTTGTGCCTAATGAAACGAAGGCGACTAAATTTGTAAATGTGAAATTATGATCTAAGCACATATGTCAAAAGAATTGAATAATAAGTGCTATGAAAGTTCATATACTTGGGCCTATAATGAGAGAGTAGTTATTACAATCAGCTTTATAAGATATTGTAAAGCATGAAAAGTTGCTTTCCTAGTTATGGAGAGGGGATAACTACCACTTATACCGCAAGGTGGTAGTGAAATTTATCAAAAATAATGAAATATCAGGTTCAAAGGTGTTGGGGGTTTCTCCCTCGATAGTCTTGCCCCTTACCTGAGATAAAAAAGGATGTACAAGGCTACAATAATATGATACCAATTAATTGAATATACCCTTGGGTCGTGCCTTTAATCCAGGATGTGGCTGTATCATACCTACATAGTAGTATAAAATATAAACAAAAATGTATTGTGCATATAGTAAAGCTTGACATGCATCATCTAAGAAAAAAATATATAAATGTAAAGAATTGTAAGTTACCTATGCCAGATTTAATTTTCGTCTGCATTGGTAAGTCATGCGTAGATTAAATGTCCATTTATAAATAAGATTGATTGTTGAAATGCTTTGATTATTTTTATTTCATATAAAATACATGTTATTTTATGTTTGCCTACGTCTATGCATATAGGCTCATTAGGGAGCTGTTCTGACTTATTACTAAAAGCCATTTTAAGTATAGAGTAGTTGAGCAAGAGCGTTTGCAAGAAACTGAGGCAACGTCAAAGAGCCAATCATTTTTCTTTCTCGAGAACAAAGTTTTTGAACAAACTTTACTAATTATTTTTAGTAAAACATTACTGTCATTTTAGATTTTGTAAATTCCTGTCTTTGGAAAAAATGTTAATTTCTTTAAATTCAGTTTTATTGTGATTGATCGTTCTGTGACTCTCTTGAGGTTTCGACTACTAGCTTAGAAAGTTTCTACTAACGATTCGAAAAAGAAAAGTCTCTAGAGGTTACAAGATATAAGGTGGACGTAGGTCATACCATGTGACTCATCTTAGTGTTCTTCTTGCCTTCATTTTTGGCGGATACTAGTTTACGTTCTACAAAACAAATAGATATAAAATTCAAAATAAATTTATTTAACATTCTTGTGAAACTTATGATGACATTCATGTTGAGAAAGCCAAACACCAACAAATCCATGACTGTAATTGCTGGAAGGGTAATTAGCCTCAAGGTTAGAAGACCTGGATCAAACCCTGCTGGCACACGGGTGTGTCCGTACCTTTCAGAGGTGGACCATGTAAGGCAGGATGGTCGTGGGGCCTCACTCGGGTTTTTCCCTAACTTTGGCAAGGGTTCCTCGTTATAAAATAAATAAATAAATAGACCCATGTAAAAAATCGATGCTTGTTTATCAAAGAAAAAAAGTATTATCTAGACTTTAGCCTCTCCATTCAGGAAAAATCGATGTAAAAAAAAAAAAACAAGAAGAAAACTTGAATATCAAACAAAAATAACCAAACATACTTGCGGATCAACACATCCATATAAATAGGGATATGAAATCACAGCTTCAACCTTTGAGGGACACTCCATGGTTATTGAACTCGTGATCATGGCTTTTCACGTTGAGGATACTAGACAACCCTTGGCCGGAGGTGCAAAGCCCTCATGGTCATGTAGCCAGGAATTTTAGCATGATGCAGTCCACATCGAATCTGTTTGCGCCCCTACATCTGATCCATGCATAAATTCTTATGGTTATTATATTAGGGATCACGTTGTTGAAAATGGATAAGGGTCTTCAGGATATCAATCCATATCCATCGTCATGTGAGAGATGCAGTATCATTTTGAGGACTATGACCATTTCTCAAGATGTCATATGACATTCATTCAGGGTATATTTGAGAAAATAGTCAACCCAGTAGTCCCAAGGTATTTGCTGGTGCAGACCAACCACTCATCTGCCTATAACCTGTGTGCCACAGACGAGCTCATCAACAACTTAGCCCCAACATGCTTGAAAACAGTAAATCAGTTGTGGATGCCGTTAACTTGCCAATAAACATGCTGATAACCAATAACATGCTTGAAAACAGTAAATCAATTGACAATTAGTAAAAAGATTTGACAAATTGCACAAATCAATGCAAGCGAGCCAACTGAATCTGCATTTATTATTGATAGCAACTAATGAGCAATATCAACATTCAGGTCAAGTGTTTTTATTTTCACTAAAAGCAAGATCAAAATTCACCAACACAGGTAAGGCATGGCGACTCCCTAGAGGCAAGGGTTACGCCCATGGAGTTTTGCGCTATCAGGACAGTGACCATAAGTACGGCAAGCACCCGGCATGGCTAGGTTTCTGTTCCTGGGGGAAGTTTCTTTGTGTAAATATAAAAAAGAAATCACCAACACAATGACTGTTATGCTTCCTGCTAAGGGAGTTGGGTAACCAACTGTCCACGCACATAACAGTTTTCTATTTTGTTGTAACAGGTTGGGGTCTAGCTAACCCCAGTTTGCCAATCAAAAAACACAAAAGGAATACCGCTTAGGCTATTATAAAATTGCAGGAAACCAATGGTGACAATGCTTTTGAAACCCAATGCAGAGAATATTGCTAACAAAAGTACAGTCATCAAAACCATGTTAAAAGAGAACAACAATGATAGCAATGTTGCTTAGTGACAGACACAACCACAAAAATATCAGATATTGGTGCCGTTTTTCAATTTTTAAGCTAAACAAAACTGTACAGGTTATGATTCACATAAGCCACCAAAGCTAATGACTTTGAGGTTCCTTTGTCCAAAGAAGATGCTCACACAACTCAAGCATCCCCGGCAATAATCTACTTCAATACGGAAGACTTAGATCATGAGCTTCTCAACTTTAGCACAGTCAGACAGATTCATAAGCTGTACATCATGAAACAAATGAGTTAATTCTTCAAGGGAATCAATGCCCAAAATAGTGGTAGTTTCACGATTGAGAAAAAAGGGGCAGAAAGGAGCTGATCAACAATTTACATGATGTTGTCAAAACAAAATAATGTATTTTCAAATTATAATCAACGTTTGTTACATAGCAGGTTGTAACCTTAAGTACATGACTCTAAAGCCTTGTTTTGGACTTGTTTTTTATTCCAGTTTAATTAAAATGGATGCTAAAGTCTAAAAGAGGCAAAAGCTAACTAGATATGGATCACTATTGGATTCTGAACCCCCTAGCTGAAACTTACAGAGACAGGTCATATTGACCAAATCAGACGCTATAAATGTGTTCAGCAAGATCAAAGTAGTAAGCAACAACTCATGGATAGTATTTTTTCAATGTAAAAACATGTTTTTTTTTTATGGGTGAAATTTCAGCATGTTGTAGCCTGTTCATTTTTTAGCCATCAGAAAATCTGATCTACACGTTGAAAAAACATGTTGCAAGGGCCGGTTTCTGCTAAACCAAACATATAGATCACATCTGAAGGGTTAATAATAATAATAATAATAATAATAATAATAATAATAATAATATGCAGCTTCTCACTCATGAGTTCGAAACCTCCAAGGGTAACATACTTTTCATACTATACTCACTGATGGATTGACCACAGCACTAAGTTAGTATTTATGCATCTATATCAGAGCTGGATCAATCACAGAATTAGGCATGTAACATACTTTTTCATAGGAATCTAAGCAAAGGTGGAAAAGCCAAAATCTGAATGGATGCTGATAAAATATAATTCTCGAAGATCAAAAGTTAAAAGGGGTCAAGCAAACTAAAATAAGGATTAATTTCAATATAATTTTGTATTCTAAATAACAAATCAGGTGAAAAGGAAACTTCTGATAAGATGGATGTTAAAACAAGCAAAGTAAACAATTATGCTTACATTAATAGATAAAAAGTAGACATGGAAAGCGAAGATGCTAAAGGTCCCCTCTGGAATTCAAGCACCTTCATAAGAACCACAATTAAAGTAATCACAGGACTATTTATTCATGAAAACTTCCCTGATTTCTATGTTGCTAACATGTTAATTTGACATAAAGATTTTTAAACTTTGAAGAAAAACATTAATCATGATGCAGGAGGAAACCCAGTAGGAAATCAAACATCATAAGTTAGTGTTTTCAAAACGTAGATGATCAAAGACACGCATCCATAACCAGTAAATGTTTCTCACCCGTCAAAATAATGAAGAAAACCAGTAAATGTTTATCAAGCAAAAGAAAGATCGTACCTTATCAATGTGTGCGTAGAAGAGATGCAGAAAAAATCCGGGTCGACCTGGGTTTTCTCTGAGAGAGAGAGAGAGAGAGAGAGAGGATCGTCGGGGGAGTCCCTAGCTTGGTTGCCTGAGTCTGGTGACGCTGATGGAGACGAAAACAGGGCAGCGGAGGTTGGGAGCTGCGTCAGATCGTCGAATAAAACCCACTCACTTGATCCCACGGCAGGAGCCTAAACCCACGGCAGAAGAGGAGGGGGAGAGAGAGACACAGCAGTGGTGGGGAGCTGCATCGGATCGCAGGAGGAAACACAGTAGGATTGCTGTGTTTTGTTGCTCTTAAGGGAAGTCGCTGGAGGTGATCCCACAGCAGCAGGATAACACGCTTCAGAGAGAGAGAGAGACGCAGCGGACGTAGGACCTACGTCGGATTGCTGGAGGAAACCCTAGCGGGATCATTTTTTTTTTTAATTAAAGGTAACGGAGTAACGCCATTACATTCTGTTTGTGTGGCAAAGCCGCAACACGTGGCATCATCATGAAGGGATTCCCAACGGCGAGGATCGTCGAACGAATGACCTGATCTTGTGAGCGATCTTGTGGGAACTGCATCCATCTTAATAATCAAAAAGTTGCACACGGGATATGTGAGCGATCTTGTGGCGGTCAACCCCCCTGCAACGCTCAACTAAATGGGGACAACCACTGATGTATAGAGTTTGAAGTTGGGTGAGAGCTTGCATCCCATCTGGTAACGCCCTCAACTTGGGACAAACATTGATCCATAGAGTTTGAAGTTGGGTGAGAGCTTGCATCCCATCTGGTAACGCCCTCAACTTGGGACAACCATGGATGCCTAGATCTTGAAGTTGGGTGAGAGCTTGCATCCCATCGGGTAACGCCCTCAACTTGGGACAATTAGAGATTCTTAGCTTTTGAAGTTGGGTGAGAGCTTGCAACCCATCTGGGAGAAATGTCAACGACTGAAGCTTGTAGAGATACAACTTCTGAAGCTTGGACAACTTCGCCAGCCATTCCGGCAAGTGGGTCAGCTTGGGGCTATCTTCAATGTCCATGTGTTCTATCTGGTGGAGATGTTGGATCCATTCTGGCAGAGAATCCACTTCACTCGACAACTGGATTGATAGATGAGTCACCCTGCTGCCCAAGCTTTGGAACCCACTTAACCCCTCCACTGAATCCACCTCTAACCCCAACCAGAGTCCGTTATAACTAGCAACAAGTATTTCATCTGAGGAAACAAATGTAGAATACTGCCACCGATGTTTTGATGAGCGGATGTTCCGAATGTTTGGGAGGTAATGGTATTTCAGGACATCCGCTATGGAAGTGGCAAGCTTGGAGCAGTCCTCTAGCAACAACTCTTTCAACTGATTCATACTCTCCATTGCTTCCTCCAGCACTTTCGACCCCAAGTCCAACTCCCGAAAACCTTTCAGCTCCAGCTTTTGGAGTGTCGTTGCTGCTTTAAACCCTTGCTCTTCCAAGTCAAGTTTGGGCAATCCCTGCAGTCTGAGCTCTCTCAGGTTCTCTAATGATGCTAAGGATATCGAACCAAGCTCAGGAAGGTCTACTATCTTCAGGCTGTCCAGATTGGTGAGTTTCAACCCATCGGGTAGCGCCCTCAACTTGGGGCAATCTTCAATTTCTAAGCTTCGGAGACGGGGCATTGTCTCTGCTTGGGAGTTAAACGACCACTCCTCTAAGTTGCTCATATCACCAATAACTAGACTTTCTAACTTGGGGAATTGCAACCCAAAGGGTAACGCCCTCAACTTGGGGCAATCTTCAATTTTTAAGCTTCGGAGACGGGGCATTGTCTCTGCTTGGGAGTTAAACGACCACTCCTCTAAGCTGCTCATACCACGAATGACTAGACTTTCTAAGTTGGGGAATTGCAACCCAAAGGGTAACGCCCTCAACTTGGGGCAATTTTCAATTTGTAAGGTTCGGAGACGGGGCATTGTCACTGCTTGGGCGTTAAACGACCACTCCTCTAAGCTGCTCATATCACGAATGACTAGACTTTCTAACTTGGGAAACCCCATGTGTTCAACACCATGATGAAACCCATCATCAATGATCTTGACGTTTGAAGCACCTTCTATCTTGAGCTTCACAAGGTTGGGTAAGTGTGCCAATGAGGAGGGTAGGTGTTCCACGAATCTGCATCCACTTAAGGTGACATCCTCCAAACTGCCGTATCCAGAAGGGTTTGCCCAAGCGGGTAGGCTAATACCTCCGTAATTAGATATTTTCAGTGTCTTGAGACCTACAGGAGGTTGAAGCTCTGCATATATGCCCTCTATTTTTTCTGCAAATTCTTTGTCGAACTTATCGACCCATGCCCAGTTGCCAGATAGCTCCAACATTTGTAAGTTCACTTTCCTTTGTAATTCTGCTTCTTTAGCCTCTTCTCTACTCCCTACTCTGTCTATATCATCTATCCTCAACTCCCCGCTTAAACTGTTTAGGTGACGCAACTGCTTGATACTGCTTCCACTTCTGTTCCTCATATCACTACACACAACGAATTTGCTCAATGTCCTTAAGCATGTCAACCGCCCAATGTCCTTTGGTAAACATCTCAACTCAGTAGTGCCTTCCAAATGAAGATGCCTTAGAGCCCTCAGATTCGTAGTACCTTCCGGTAGAGCTCTTATTCTAGTATCAGCAAGGTCGAGCCTTTCAAGACTGCTTAGTTTGGTAATCGACTCTGGCAGCACTTCTATGTTCGTATAAGAAACATTCAAGTATTTTAGTAACACTAAATTCCCCAATGATTTTGGCAATTTTGTTCTATGGCGGTCATGGCTCAGATCTAGCACCCTAAGCCACTTAAAGTGTACAAAGCAGAAAGAACGTGCAGAAGCATTCCTCCAGCTTAATCCTAACAACAATGTCCGAAGCTTTGGGTGTTGACTTAGTGCAACATCAGTAAACCCTGTGAAGAAGAAGAACCGTGCTTGAACAGTATCGGATGCAGTTCCTGAGCGTAGAACAATCTCATCTATACGCTCCTGGCCTTTTATGTGAAGAACAAAATCATGAACAATATCATGTAATTTGTATCTCGGCTTATTATCATTAAAAGTTTGAATCAGCGAACAATCAACCAATGCTTCAAGATAATACTCAGCACAAACCTCCATTTCCTGCTCAACTTTAGGAACGAAGCCCTCTGCCACCCATAGTCTCACTAAATCATCTTTTCGCATCTCAAAGTCCTTTGGAAATATGGAGCAATATGCAAGACATTGTTTTAAGGCAAATGGTAAATTCATGTAGCTTAATGCGATGGTAGAAAGAATTAGATTGTCTTGACCGTGAGTAATTCCTTTCCATCCCCAGAATGGGCTCTTTGCAACTTCTTGCCAATCAGACTGATTCCTCGCCTTATGCTTCAACAAGCTCGCCACAACATTTAAGGCCAGAGGCAACCCGCCGCATTTCTGTACTATATTGCTCCCAATCTCCTTCAGTCCATAAAGGTCTTCTTCCTTCTCGTCTCTCCTTAATGCTTTGCTGATGAACAAACGCCAACTGTCATCATCTGATAAGCACTTCAATCTATGCAAGTAAGCTGCATCAATATTCTTTGCAACTTCCTCCTTTCTGGTGGTGATCAGGACTCTACTCTCCGGGGCACCATGTTGCAAAAGTCCATTCAATTCGCTCCACCAATATGTATCCCATGCATCATCTATAACAAGCAGAAATCTCTTCTCCTTCAAATGTTTACTTATCTCGGTTCGCAAAGCGTTGGGATTCGTTATTTCATTGGCACCGCTTCCTTTCCCACCAACGTCATCTAGTATATGTTTGAATAACACCCCCAACTGTGGTTTTTCTGATGCACAAATCCACGAGGACTTTTGAAAATGTTTTTTGATGCTTTCGTTGTTGTAAACGGTCTTTGCAAGGGTCGTCTTTCCGAGTCCCCCCATTCCAACAATTGCTATAGCGCTAGTATTCTCTCCCCTTTTATGCTTGAGCTCTTTCTTCAACCACTCCACGACCTCGTCTTCATCTTTTTCCCTTCCAAACGCATGCGGCTCAGTGATGCTAGAAGTCGTCAGACGGTTCCCATACATCTGTCCTACGTCCAGTGAAGATCTTGACCCTCCCGCGATTGGACCAAGGCCATAATTACCCTTCTCTTTGTAAATCTTCTTAAGCCTCTTGTTGATTGATTTGATCTCTTTAGCAGTTTTGCTTAGATATGAGAGGTTACGACACAAAAAAGAAAGAGAAGAGATCAGCTTACGTACCTTCGTCTGTCGGGTTTCTGCATTTATGTTGCTGGTTTTGACTCTATAGAGGTCAATTATGTCTTCAGCGTCATAAACAACCTGATGCAGCCTTGATATCCAATCCTTGATGTGCTTTGATTCTAATTGCTCGTTGTGTGCATAGAATTGCTTGTTGTGTGCATCTTCAAGGATAGGCTGTATGGCTTTCAGTTCAGTTTCTAAATTTATCATCTCATCCTTCACAGAGGTAACTCTTGAAATATGTTTTTGGGTTTCCTCCCATCCTAGATCAACCAATTTGCCCAACAAAGCTCCAATAACTGTTTCTGCCATCAGAGAGACAGAAGGAGGAGGATGTGGTGGTGGTGGTGGTGGTGGTGGAATTGTTGCAACGATGAGGACAGTGGAAGGAAGGGATAGAAATCATTGAATTTATAATAAGAATTTTGGTTGAAATGATATCAAAAATTACCATCGGTAATTTTCAATTGTTTTGAACCGGACACCAAATTTTTAGAAATTGCTTTGAATGGGGGATTTGTCATCAGGACTTGGTCCATCAATGGTGATTGTGTGTGAGCAAAAGGCCGTACTACTATGGTAATTGTGGTAATGATCTTCCCTGCCGACGATTCTTCAATTTTATCGTTAAGGGGCCACCATTGGCTGGCTCGATATTGACTTAGTTTGTCACTTTGTATGTAGAGAATATAAGCTGCAGTACAATTAGTGAAAAAGAGGGAAATTTCTTGCACATTTCTTTTGGGAAGGTACACGATTGCTGCCTAACGTTCAATTTCAACATAGATATTTGTTGTTGTTTTTTTGCAAATTAATGACATATTTTTACGAATTACTCCCTGCCTTTAGGTTAAAAAAGCTTGCATATCAGTCCTTGAAGTTAATGAAGATTGGTGACATATCTTTTCAAATATTCATGATGAGATTTCGTTAGTTGCTCATCGTAGCGTTTTTAATGGGAAAAAAAAAAGAGTAATTGAATTACAAATTTGCCTACAAAATGTGTGCTGCAATATATATAAAAATCATAATGAAATATTTACTTGAGGTTATAATTGTAATTGCAAAAAAGTATTTTATTATTCATGGTTGGTGATGGTCTTTCTTCGATCATTTAAAATAAATTTTAAATATAAAATTAAAATATTACATAATGCCATCATTATTTACTTTTTAAAATTTAAGAATAAGAAAGATTTTATTTCATATTTATAAAATGTATGAAATCTTATTATGTTACATTATATATAAAAAATATTATATAATTATGAATAGGAGCTGAACAGCTCGTACCGGGTCGTCAAGCTGAGACGAACATACATTCTTCGTACATCGACACATTAGGATTATGTATTTCCTGGAGTTCTCAAGTATCTTTTCATCTTAGGCTGCAGTGGAGGGTACTAATACCAGGCTCAAACATTTGTATATTTGATTTGTAATCTCATGCAATGAAGAATCTCATTTGCACAGCTAACCAAACATGTGATTTGTAATTAATCTCACGAATCTCATTTTCACAGCTAATCAAACATGTGATTTGGAATCTCATGCAAATGAGAAACTTTGAAGTGGATTTCATGTGATTCTCAATCACATGGTGGAATATATGATTTCAAATCACATTTGATTTCAATTCCGAAAAAATAACACATTTTCATGTTATGTTTTTGTGAAAAATTGAAAGACTATTTTCAGCATGCATGAAAGACAGCTGATTTAAATATCTAAATGGGATTATGAGCATAAATGTGTTTTTTTGCAAATTAAGAGCCCAAATTTCTCAATGACTTGAGTTTCTTCTGATCCCTAAAGATGTTTAGTATTAAAAGTCAACTAAAATTTCAAAATAATAAAAATTCATGTGATTCATCGAACTGTCTCCTGCAATTTTTAAGCACAGCGACAAATGTTTAAAACTACAAAATTGAAGCAGGACAAATTCTCATGAGAAATTAAAAGACGTCTTGCATTTTTATTGGCAAAATAAATAATTTAAAAAGTAACAATATTTTGTTAGAACAAATAAATATAAAACTATGTATACGTAGGATTCTTTTAGGTCCTTATAGCAGTGAAGGGTAGTCAGGATGATGAGGCATGTGTGCTAGAAAGAGGGATTGAGCCTCCGACCTCGTGAAGCCACAAACTCTACCTGATTGAGCTCGTAATCGTCTCATTCGCTAACGAGCCTTGGACGAGCCGAACCGAGTTGAACGACAAGCCTTAAACCCATTCCACGTCACATCAACACATTAGGAATGACAGTCTGGTTGTGCAAAAAAAAAAGGTCGAGAGGTCCATGTAGTCTTTATTTTGATTTTAGAAATGACCAAGGAATGCAGATGGCGTGTTCCTATCACATAACATTTCAATAAAGGTGAAGTTGTGTGTGAGCAAAAGTAAAGTCCATGTTCTTTCTCTACCGACAATCCTTAAGGAGCCATCATTAGCCGGCTCGATATTGATTTAGTTTGTCAACTTGTAGGGTGTTTATGCTACGATACAAGGAAATAAAAATTAAACAAAAAAAGATTGGACAAAAGAGGGTGGACACACTCATTTGAAAAAAGTGACAGGCAAAGAGATGTTGGAACATAGCAGATAACTTTGGAGAGAAAAAAAAGGAGCAGAAGCCATGACACAAGGAAAACAAAAGAAAGATGAATGAAAAAGAGGGTAGAAGGAACCTACCTAGGTCAAGTTTGGGCTCAAAAATCCATTCTTTATAATTTTGGATAGGTCTTGGATCCAAATCTTCACAAAAAGTATTAGAACCTTTAAAAAAACTACTTTGAACCTATCTACACCCTTTGACGACTGAAAATGGATCCTAACGGTTGTTTCAACTAATCCTAATAAAAAATAAAAATGAGATTGTCTCGAAACTCTACACAAAATATCTTGGATATGATAGAGTACACTACAAGTAGATTTTGAGTTTCTCATGCTTATGCGGGCTATATATACACAAATAGACTATATATGAACAAACTAGACTCATTCAGTAGAAATAATCCAACATGCACACAAGCAACATCACTCTGAACAAACCCACCAAACACAGTGTTCCAAGACACCACATCTCGCTCAGGCATTGCAACAAACAATTGGTGGGCATTGTCTTTTGAAGCATGCATTGACAATGTCATTTCATGAATAAACATTTTGCTGGGGAATTCCCTCAAACACTTTGTGGGCATTGCCCAAATCACCAGAACTCTAAGAGTCTGCTGCATAGGAATGTATCATCAAACAACGAGAGAGCCTAAACATTTGGCCAAAAATAAATTTACCCAATATGAATGTGTGTGTGTGTGTGAAGAGAGAGAGATGAACATGTTGCAGTCGGGTTGCCTCTAAGTGCTCTCACAGGCAGAGCCGCACATTTGTGTTTTTCTCCAACAAGTGAGGAGTCAGGAGTAGGGATGTTAGCTGTTTGGATTCCGATTGGATGGGGTCAATACTATCAAATGTTGGCTAAATGGATTTGAATGGTGAAATAATTATACCAGATCCAATTTTTTACAGGTGAACCGATTCAGATATCCATCAAATGGAATCATCCTTAAGTTTGTTCCTCACCAGTGAAATCTTTATGAAGTGCATCTATCCGTTCTTGAACAAACTTATGAACAGACCCTGTAGAAGGAATTGAGGCTAAATCTAGCCCAAAAAATGGGTTAGCACCAATCACCTACTGAATGCACAAAATAAATTTACAAGTGATCGATTTACGACATTAGTTTGACCATAGAAAGAAACAACATGCTAGAATGCAGAAATACCAAAAGGACAAATCAAAAAATATAAAAGAGTTAGCTAACCAAAAACACATTGATTAGAAGTCTTTGTCATGTTTTTTTATATTTTACAATTTTTAGATTTGATTTAAAATTAAATATTCCATATTTTTCATTGATTTTCACTAGAAAAAAATAAGTGAATCCTGGGGGCCATCTCCACCCTCCTTTGTTTAATCACTTTGAAACTGCCTTTCAAGTTCCAAGTTGTTGGATCTAAGCAAATCCCATAACATAAAATGAGCAAGAATAGAGTTTGGGTCAATGAGTTTCTCAATTAGGCACGGTCCATCTTTGTGATACCACGAGGAAGAGGTCCACATGGAACAAGGCGAGAATAATGTAACTCGGGAACTTTGTTGTTTGAACATAGAGCTTTACTGTTGAATGAATAATATATATATATATATATATATATATATATATATATATATATATATATAGAGAGAGAGAGAGAGAGAGATCATTACCACATATATTAAAATTTCTCTACAAAGTGAAACTAAGTCAATATCGAGCCAGCCAACGATGGCCCCTTAACTTGCATGTATTGATAAAACTGGACTGTCGGCAGAGAAGATCATTGCCACATATATTGAAATTTTTCTTTTTTTTTATTGTATTACAGCATAGACTCTCTACAAAGTGACAAACTAAGTCAATATCGAGCCAGCCAATGGTGGACCCTTAACTAGCATATATTGATAAAACTGGACTGTCGGCAGATAAGATCATTACCACATATATTGAAATTTCTCTTTTTTTTTTATTGTATTACAGCATAGACTCTCTACAAAGTGACAAACTAAGTCAATATCGAGCCAGCCAATGGTGTCCCTTAACTTGCATATATTGATAAAACTGGACTGTCGGCAGATAAGATCATTACCACATATATTGAGATTTCTCTTTTTTTTTATTGTATTACAGGATAGACTCTCTACAAAGTGACAAACTAAGTCAATATCGAGTCAGCCAATGGTGTCCCCTTAACTTGCATATATTGATAAAACTGGACTGTTGGCAGATAAGATCATTACCACATATATTTTCTCTAGTTGTATTGTAGCATAGACAAGTCAATATCGAGCCAGCCAATGGTGGCCCCTTAACTTGCGTATATTGATAAAATTGAAGGATTGTCGGTAGAGAAAACCATTACCATTAACTGTAGTAGAACATGGCCTTTTACTCACACACAACTTCACCTTTATTAAGTTATCACTGTAAAGCAAATGATTTCTCGTCTGCATCTACCATCTCTCTCATGTTTTCATGATACAATTTTATATGAAAGTCATAATCAAATTGAAAGTAACTTCATGCAAGTATGAATACAATCATATTAAATATTGCAATACATTCAAGTCATTTATATCAAAATAATGTCAAACATGTACCTTCAGCAAACACACTCTAATATCTCGTTAACTAATACCATGCCTAGCATGGAATCCGTACTCCAAAAATAAGAACACTTCTATTTTCATACACTAAAATCATGCTCTGGTGTGCTGCTTGTTTTTCTCTGAACTTCTACAAACGTTGTCATTGTCATAAGTGTGGCTCATCTTTTCTCTCTCGTCATCACCCAGTTTGGAAGCAAAAGCAATCTAACCCCTCACATTCCCATTCGTCGGAACAGAATCTCATCACTAATTTTTTTTTTTGGGTTGGAGCATCATCCTGCAAGTCGAAATCCTAAACGACCTTCCCAAAAATTATCCTTCTCGATGTGGGTGCAGATTGACAATCTTCATAACCTGGTGAATTCATTCCATGTAATCAAGATTGGGTCTATCTGGGTCCTGGTCCGGCCACAGCACTTTGGGCTTTCTTTTCCGTCATTTGCTCCAGCTATGTCAGCCTCATCTCCAATGTATGATGGCATCTCTCAACCATCGCAAGTTCTGCCAGGGGGAGGGGGGGGGGGCAAAAAATCTGGCTCTACCATCAATGTTTACTCTTTTGGAGATTTGTCGCTCACTATTTATAATGCATGGAGCTCGACGTCTGATTCTTTTTGCGCTAATTTTTGTGACGGACTGACGATGCGGTTGGGTAGGCATGCTCGTGGAAAGCATACGAAAATTTTGCCATCCTCGCCATCGCAAGTTCTGTCAAAGGTGGGCCCACAAAAATTTGACCATGATAGCAATGTTTTCTCTACTGGAGTTCAGTCGCTAATTATTTCTCAAGCTCGAGGCCTGGTGTCAGCTTCTGTTTGTACCACTTTCCGTTACAACTTGGAGGTGCAGTTGGGAACGCTTGCGCGTGGTGGACAAAGGACGAATCTGAAATTGTCCCTTATTATTTTTCCCTCCAGACACTCTGACTATTTGGTTATCAATCTTATTGCGTTTAATGCTAGAACCAACCTGGCAATCAGATACATGGTGCTTGGCTCCTCGGTTCCGCGTCCTCTTTCTGTATCGTATTATGTCTCTGAAGGTTTTTCATCTACCAAATCTTTTGGTTTTTCGTCAAACGGGGTCAGGGTAGCCACCCGTTTATGCCTTTGTGTGATCATGCAAAATTTTTCCTTTTGTTCCTCTTTTCCTTCTCTTTGCCTTTCTAGCCTCTATTTCCCTTTTTAAAGGGGGAAATAAAAGACAGAAAAGAAGAGAGAAAAGAAAAGGAAGAAAGAAGAGGAACTATTTCGCAAGGTCTCATTTGACCAAAGAAATGTTTTGAAAATCACTCGCCTCCGTTTTGAAAAAATTTACTGGAAAATGGAGAGACGGGATTCGCTCGTCGGTACGAGGTCCAACCGTTCCTGGCGCCTTTACCAGGGGTAATCGAACCAAGGATCGAATTTCTGCCTTTTTGCATTGCTAAAACATTATCTAAGTATTTATTCTAAGTCCTAAATGCACATTGAATCATGCTTGTGCAATGATTTTGAACTTGAGAAAGAATGCATATTTTTAGAAATGTTTCAAAAAAATTGATTTTTTCCAAGTGATTTTGGGAATGAATTTTGAAAACATCCTTTAAGAAATGGCCCGAAAATTCAGAAATTGGTTTAAAATTCATTGGAGAATGTTATAAATCGCAACAGCGATTTTCTGAAAGAAGCGATAAATCGAGGATGATTTGCCAAAAATCTTTGTAAATCGCACAATGGTTTATGGAAAGATGGTAAATCGCAATAGAGATTTACTGAAGGATGTCACAAATCAGACGACGATTTTGAAATTCAAGAATTTGAAATGAATTTAAGAGCATTGAAATCGAAGATCGGGAAGTCGAATTCTGAAATTGAATTCAAAATTAAAGTTGAATTTGAAAATCAGAAGTTAGAATTGAAATTAGAAGTCAAAAGATTGAACTTTAGACTTAAAATTGAAGATTTGAAGAAGTGAAGTTTGAAATTAAAAATGTAATTGAATGGAGAGGATTAATTTGAAAATAAGAAATTGTATAAATTGGGAATGAAATTAGAAAAAGGATAACCTTGAAATGAAGACTATTTTTGAAAACAATTATTTCAAAACTCACTTAGAAATTCAAAAATAACTTGAATAATTTGAAAGATAATGATGCAATTCTATCTTAAATGATGAATGAATTAAGAGAAATTTGAAATTAGGTTTTGGACAACATATTTCATTCTTTAAGAGAATTGAAATAAGATTGAAAATATAATACATTTCTGACTATGGCCATAAAATGTATTATATAATAATCGTATTTAAATTTATTTGAAGAATAAAATACATTTTGGTGCCTTTATAGGGTTTTAAATAAAATTAACTCTCAATATATCCTGAATATGGCCATTGATATATGTTTTGAGTTAATTTTAAATTAAACACTGATAAAGGAGGAAAATATTTAGAAAACATGATGATTTTTGGAAAGAGATCCAGTATGGACCCAATGTTATTCCATAAAAGATGAAAACCCTAAGTTTTGTTCACATTTTGACTATGGCCATAAATGCAAATCATCAACTTAGGATTTAATCACCTCTTATTAGAATGGTGCTTGTGTCATTCGTGTTTCACCATAGTGTTATTGAAAATGAAAATAAAAATGCAACACATTGATTATGAAAAATGAAAAGTTAAACTACATGCTCATTCATTCTAATCTAAGCATAAAGTAAACTTCTCATTAATTGATTTATTACAACCTTTGAATTGATACAACAATTAAAAAAAGAAATAACAAAACAGAAAATCCTGCAAAATGAGCAAACTTGTTAGAAATAAGTGTAGGCTTTTATGGATTTTCCCTCAATTATTGAAAAACTGAAGGATACATCCAAAATTAGCCTTTTATGCCTCAAAGATAAAAAATAAACAAAATAAACACATATGATGCATGATTTTGTGAAAAAATTAGATTTTAACAGGCAGGTTTCAATAAACTGGATGTTGCGCATGCTAAACAGACCCGATTTCTACCAAATTTGAAGGAGAAGTTGATCAATTCAATCAAGAAACCAACCCAATTTACAGAATTAAAAAAATCAATTTTGGTTTGAAAATGGAAACTTCGAGAAATCACTGTTTCCAAACAGGAAATGAACCTGTTACAGAATTTAAAATTCTATAACCAGTCTTGGTTTTTAAAAGGTTTTGAAATACCAAATGATTATAGAAAGTTATAAAACTTTCCAGATATAAACTAGACACATAGAGGAAGAAAACCCTTTTTACGGATTCAGAAAATGATCTCCCGTTAGGGAGATATGACTCTTACAAAATGAACTAAAAACTCGTGTCATTCAAATAAGGCAGACTGATAGGGGTATGGTTTTAGATTCAAACAAGGTATCAAATGACCGTATAAATCATTGAAAATTTACAAGAATAAACTAGACTCCATAACGAAGACACCACTTTTTACGGATTTGAAATCCGATGTCTGGTTAGGGAGATATGGCCCTGACAAGTTGGTCCTGATTCGGATAGCGATTTGTATCACAAATCGCTGTAGTGTCTAGCGAGAAACACTATAAATCGCTATAGCGATATCCAGCAATGCTACAAATCGCTGTGGGTCTTGATAGAGACCCAAAAACACTATAAATCGTAGTAGAAAAACCGGACAACACTATAAATCGTTGTATGGGTCGTTGGGGATCCGAAAACACTACAAATCGTAGTTTAACAGACTAAACAACACCACAAATCGTTGTGGGGCTCGTTGGAGACCCGAAAACACCATAAATTATAATAGAGATCGGTTGGGGACCCAAAAAAATCATAACCATGATTTTCTGAAGGATATTATCAATCAAACAGCGATTTGTTGAAGGAGTGCTACAAGAGTCATGATATGGAGGCCAAAATCAGAATATTTACAAAATCTGGATACAGGGTTCTGGTATTAAATCAAAATAAAATAGCAATTGACCATAAAAAAATTTACCAATTTACAGGGATGAACTAGACATATAAACAAAGAGAACCCGTTTTACAGAATTGAAAAATGATCTCCCATTAGG
The DNA here is from genome assembly GCF_984573655.1 of Nuphar pumila. Lineage (NCBI taxonomy): Eukaryota > Viridiplantae > Streptophyta > Magnoliopsida > Nymphaeales > Nymphaeaceae > Nuphar > Nuphar pumila. The sequence goes on along the minus strand of NC_143257.1, from coordinate 125,143,137 downwards.
GAAATAAAATTCTGACAAAATGGATCAAAATCTGGGCCGTTAAAATGATATAGGGTGACAGGGTTGTGGTTTTCGACCCAAAACTGGTATGAAAGCTCCATAAAAATCTCTGAAATTTGGCATGAATAAACTAGATTCAATTTAGAAAACATCCTTTTTTACGGTTTAGAAAGATCATCTCTGGTTAGGGAGAAATCACTCCCACAAGTTGATCCTGATTCTGCTAAAATCGTGACGGTGCAAAATAATAGGTTCTAAATCTTGATTTTTAAAGTGGGTCAAACAAACTCAGAATGATCTGATTTTTGGTGGAGAAAATGAAGGCATATGCATGAAGTTACAGTAAAAAATTCAGATTAAAATGAGCTCTGGTTATATACAAATCCATAGATATAAAATACACCAAAATTCAAAGTATAATCTAGAAAAAAAAAAAATTGAACATGATGAAAGCAAACTGCACATCCGTAGATGTTCAAACATGAGATCTAATGCCTTAAAACATGAATGCATGCATGGATGATGAAAAATGAAGGCATAAAATGCTTTAAGAGAAAACAAAAATGACTGAGGCACAAATCTAACTTGTTGTAGCCCATTTGAAAGAAGGATTTGATCTAAAAAGATCAAATCACTTCAATTCTTTTGGCTCAATCAAAACATATGAAACAGAGATTAAAAATGCAGCAAATAGGAAGATGAAAACTCAGATTCTAATCTATTAATCATGCTATGACAATAAATTTAAAGGAAATAGAAGAGGAATACTCACCTTGGCTGAAGGGATCTGAAAGAAAGGGTTGAAAGACTTCTCCAAACTTCGTAAACTCAAAGTGAAGAGGAGAGATGAGAGAGAGAGATGACCACCAATTGCTCAATGTCTGAAATCGCTGAATTGCTGGCCCTTTCTTCTTCCTTCCTTTCTCTTCTTATTCTTCTTTTTCCTTCTTTTCCTGCAGTTTTTCTGCTCTTTTTCTTCCTTTTTTTTATGCTTCTTTTCCTCCTTCTTTCCTCCTGTTTTTCTTCCTCTGTTTCCTCCTCCTTTTCTTCCCATTGTTCTGGAGGGTCTTGGGGCTGAGGCAACATCGGGCGACCTTTCTTAAAAAAAAAAAAACTTTTTTTATGATTTTAAAGGGTTTAAAATCTAAGTTAAATAGAATATAAAGGAGAATTTTAAAAACAACGAATTTAAAAGGACATTTTTGCAAAATGATGGTTGTTTTCAGAAGATTTTTTTCTGAAAATGGGCTTTTTAAGCTAAAAGAGGCTTTTAAAAAAGGAGGTTTCTAAAATCGATTTGTATTACTTTTTTTTTTCTTTTCCCTTTTTGTATTTTTTTGTGTTTTTGAAATAAAACTCTAAAAACTCAAGGGAAATAAAGGGGTTTACAACTATTTATTTATTTATTTATTTTTGTTTTCTCGAGAAATATTTACAACATTTTGAAAAATTTGGGGTGTTCACAGATGCCCCTCTTTGCTACTAAGCCGGTTGAAAGCCGAGCTTAGTGGCAAAGAAAACACTCCAAATTTTGAAAAAAATGCCCCAGCCAGCAGATCTAAACTGGGTGTGGAAGCATTATCATCCTCAGGCTTAACACCTTATCCTGAATGACATTAGGGAGACGAAATCCTCGAAAGATGATATGACTGAATAATAGGAACGAGGAAATCATGATGGGACTTTGGGTGAAGATCCTGTAATGGTAAAAATATGAATTTTGATCATATCTCATGAGTGAGACGATCAACTTTTGGAATGACTCAGGTTTAGCCCTTAACCTGGATGGGACGAAGATAGATCAAGATAACTTGGATGAGGAAAGGAATATGAGCAGGCCTTGATGGGACATTTTTGAGAAGAATGCCTTGTGAGATGAAACTCAAGTACGATCCTTTCCTAGGTGGATATGATTGATATGAATTTCTTTGGTGAGGAAGACCCTGATGGGACTGGGAGAATACACCTCGTTGAAACGAGGAACCTCGTCGAAACGAGACTCAGGTTTTACCTAAACCTGAAAAGGAAGATACCTGATGGAAATTTGAGGCAAACGGGTTTATCCCTTAACCCGAGTGGGACGACACAGAATCCTCGGATGAAGAAACCGTGATGGGATTAGAAAGGATATCTAGTCGAAACGAGACTCAGGTTTAACCCTAACCTGAATGGAAAGTACCCCGTAGAGTGAGGTTTAGGCTTAACCCTTAACCTGAAAGGGCGACCATACGGAATCCTCGGGTGAAGAAACCATGATGGGACCTTCGGAATTTGGACGAACAAATCCAGAAGGGGTTTGCGAGAAGAGAAAAATGGGGTTCCCTAAAGCTTGGAAAAGGGATGATCTTGGGCGCCTCATTGCTGAGACTAAATCAGCTTTTAAAAACAGACGACCTCTCGCAGACAGCTTGGGTGATACCTCAAGGAGTGAGGTAACAGGTTTAATCCTTAGCCTGAATGGATACAGAATCTTCGAGGAGCGAGGAAACTGTGATGGGGCCTCTAGACTTTGCACAACAAGTCCAAGAGGGGTTTGCAAAAGGATGAAAATGGGGGTCCCTAAAGCTTGGAAAAGGGATGATCTTGGGCGCCTCATTGCCGAGACTAAATCAGCTTTTGACAATAACAGACCTTTTGCAGAAGGTTCAGGTTTAACCCTTATCCTGAGCAGAAAATACCCCGTAGAGCGAGGTTCAGGCTTAACCCTTAACCTGAAAGGGGCGACCATACAGAATCCTCGGGTGAAGAAACCATGATGGGACCTTCGGAATTTGGACGAACAAATCCAGAAGGGGTTTGCGAGAAGAGAAAAATGGGGTTCCCTAAAGCTTGGAAAAGGGATGATCTTGGGCGCCTCATTGCTAAGACTAAATCAGCTTTTAAAAACAGACGACCTCTCGCAGACAGCTTGGGTGATACCTCGAGAAGTGAGGTAACTGTGATGGGGCCTTTAGACTTTGCACAACAAGTCCAAGAGGGGTTTGCAAAAGGAAAAATGGGGGTCCCTAAAGCTTGGAAAAGGGATGATCTTGGGCGCCTCATTGCTGAGACTAAATCAGCTTTTGACAATAACAGACCTTTTGCAGAAGGTTCGGGTTTAACCCTTATCCTGAGCGGGAACTGTCTATGGCGAGACAGTGGAGAACACAGGGAAGTGTGCAGATCCGAAAGACTCAGATCAAGCAGAAGGAAAGGACTTTTCAGTCCTAAGGAGGGATGACGTCAGGACACGTCAAAACGAATGTCAAGTTCTTGCTTCATTTTGGGATAATGAGAAAACATTGCCAATAAGATGCCAAAATTGTAGATGATTCAGAATGATTGAATTGTGCATATATGTGTGAAAATATCACCTCTTTCTACCTAGAGTATTAATTCCAATTGGGCTAACTCTGTAGAATCAAGAATCAAATTCAAATTTGTTGCTGTTGAGTTTCTTCAAGGAAGATATCAATTTCCTTGATATGAAAAGAGAAAAAATATTCTTAGCTTCATAAAAGCAATTTGGTGAGAAGATATTGATAAAAGAATTTCACATAGATAAAGATGATTTCTGGCAGTTTCGGGCAGTTTGATATCCTGGGGCTTTTCCCGTGATGATCCTTTTGCACTCTTTTGAATCATGGAGATTTCTTGGGCTTTTACATCATCCTTCATTTTGGAGATGTCCTGACTTTTCTCTCTTTTTCGGGGAAGGGTACGTCACAAACTCCTTCATCTTGGAGATGTTCTGATCCTTCTTTTTCTTTCTCAGGAATTAGGCTGATGATATTAGTTCATTGGTCAAAATATCTAGATGATAGCAGAAATCAAATATCTTTTAGAGTTTGTCAGTAGGTCCATCACACTCGCCTTCATCTTGACGGTGATCCGAACTTTCCCTAGAAGGATCCGTCACAAACTCCGTCATCTTGGAGATGTTTCAAATCTTCTTTGGCCCCGGGGGTCTAGCTCGCATATTCGTCTTCATCTTGACGACAATTGAGAGATCCCTTTTGCGGATATTTGATTGCAGCTTAGATGACTAAGGAAATACGGATTGAGTAGGTCATTTTTTACTGCCCAGGATATTTCCACTGCCTTACTGCTAGAAAAATGATCTTTAGGAATGTGCCATAGCTATGATCAATATCAGTTCACTTATGACTTTTTAACATCATTGAATTTTCCTCTGCCGGTCATATCGAAGATTTTTCTTCATCCTCTTGGTTGACCAACAGAAAAAGCTTGAATTCTGTTCTTATTTTGCAAAAGTCTCGCTCTTTTGGAAATAATACTAAAGGTAGTTTGAGGAAATTCTTCATGCGATGAAAGCTTTGAGATCAACAATGGTTTTTGATAGCAAATTGGCAAAGTATTCTTGAAATCCTTGATGAGAGTAATTGCTCGATATCGAATTGACACGTCCGTGACAAAATTCTCCTCTATTTTTCCCCAAAAAGAGAGACTCAGGCTTAGGCCCTTACCTGAATGGGAAGTTAGAAATACTCCTCTCTTCCCTGAAGAGGAGGTGTTTGCAAAGCGAAACTTTCGAAGAGAATTTAAGTTTTCGTCAAAACTCTCTATCTCTAGGCTTCTCTTATGGAAAGGCGGCCGACAATAAAGTTGAAAAAGTATCACAGAGGAACGAGTCCATCATACTCTCCCTAGAAAAGGGTCTTCTATAAAGGGGTTGGCCAAGATGAGAAAATACCAGGGGCCACATAAGGAAACGGGCTTCCGTCGAAGCTCTCCCCAAAAAGGGGATCCTTTGTGTAAAGTTGGTTGTTGTTTTGCAAACGGTTCGCGAAGAAAATGAGTCCCTTCAAACTCTCCCTGGAAAAAGGGTTCTTGCGAACGAAAGATGGTTGCATGCGAAAGGAACGAGCTCCCTCGAACTCTCCCGAAAGAGGGTCCTTCGCAAGAGGAAAATGATTGATTTTGACAAAATGGTAACCCGAAGGTTGAATTTGAGATTTAGGAGCTTGAATTGTGATGAACGGTTAGTACTAAGACTTAACCTGGAGGGCTAACTGATCAGTCAGCCAAACACTAGCACGAGCGCTAGTTGTACCAGTACGAGCACTGGGTTTTGAAAAATATACCAGTACGAGTACTGGATTTCGAAAAATGCGCCAGTGCGAGCGCTGGGTTTCGAAAATGCACCAGTACAAGCACTGGGTTTTCGAAATACACGTCAGCACGAGCACTGGGTTTTCGAACTGCACGCTAGCACGAGCATTGGGTTTTCGAAGGTGCATACCAGTACGAGCACTGGTTTTTGAAGATGCATACCAGTACGAGCACTGGTTTTCAAAATGCACGCCAGCACGAGCACTGGGTTTTCGAAGGTGCATACCAGTACGAGCACTGGTTTTCGAAGATGCATACCAATACGAGCACTGGTTTTCGAAATGCACGCCAGCACGAGCACTGGGTTTTCGAAGGTGCATACCAGTATGAGCACTGGTTTTTGAAGATGCATACCAGTACGAGCACTGGTTTTCGAAATGCATGCCAGCACGAGCACTGGGTTTTCGAAGGTGCATACCAGTACGAGCACTGGTTTTTTGAAAGTGCACACCAGTACGAGCGCTGGATTTTGAAGAAGAGACCGACACTCCTAAGATATTTAGAAATTGAAGCGAGAATGATTGTCGGCGTTTCAGGATTATCCCTTATCCTGAAGGGGAACGAAGAAAACTTTGGTCCAATACGAGCATCGGATCAAAAGGGGAAATCTGAGTCGAAACTCGAAATTGTAAAATAGAAGATAAAGGCGAAAATCTGAGTCAGAACCCGATTTTTCAAAAGTAAGAGGATAAATGAGAAAATCGAACTTTGAGAACTCGGATTTTCAAAGGAACGATCGGTTCCAACACGAGCGTTGAATCCGGTAGGAAGTCCGAGTCGAAACTCGTAACTTCAAACGAAAATATAAAAAGGGAAAACCCGAGTCGGAACCCGGTTTTTCAAAATAAAAGACAAAAGGGAAAATCGATTTTTTTAAAAACCCGAGTCGGAACTCGTAACTTCAAACGAAAAGATAAAAGGGAAAACCCGAGTCGGAACCCGGTTTTTTCAAAATAAAAGACAAAAGGAAAATCGTTTTTTTTTAAAACTCGATTTTTCAAAGAAACGATCGGTTTCAACACGAGCGTCAAATCCGATAGGAAGTCCGAGACGGAACTCGGAACTTCAAACGCCATATAAAAGGGAAAAACCCGAGCCGGAACCCGGATCTTTAAAATAATGAAAAAAAGGAAAAACTCGAGTTTGAAAACTCGAATCTTCAAAGGAACGATCGATTCCAACACGAGCGTTGAATCCGATAGGAAGTTTGAGTCGGAACTCGTAACTTCCAGCGAAAAGATAAAAGGGAAAACCCGAGTCGGAACCCGGTTTTTCAAAATAAAAGACAAAAGGGAAAATCGAGTTTTTTGAAAACCCGAAATTTCAAATGAACGATCGGTTTCAACACGAGCGTCGAATCTGATAGGAAGTCCGAGTCAGAACTCGGAACTTCAAACGAAATATAAGAAGGAAAAACCCGAGTCGGAACTCAGATCTTTTATATAAAAGAGAACAAAACGAAACCTGAGTCAGAACTCAGATGGGAAGGAAGTGATTCCAATCCGGGAGTCGGATTCTGGAAGGATTGACAAAATGTATGAATAGATTCCGACGATGAAGAAGATGAGAGATTCATTTGATATCCTTGACCGAAGATGGCCTAAGATTCGAATCCATTAATTACGGCTTCAGGATTTTTCCTTATCCTGAAGGAGTATATAATAAAATTTGATGTGATTTGAGGAATTTATAGGAAATAGTTCAGGTTTATCCCTTAACCTGAAGGGGACATACCTCAAAGAACAAGGTTCAGGTTTGTCCCTTAACCTGAAAGGGTTAAAAAAATAAAGATTGATGAAAAATGATAAAATTTGATAAGATTGAATAAAATTTGATAAAATAAAGATTGATCAAAAATTTAATGAAAATTTTGACGAATTTGAAGTAAAGAGTTTGTCTGATCCTGCTTGCATGCATCAAAGAGAAGATAGATGTATATAAAAATAGAATGCCCCAGTATCATAGAGAAGAATATGAGAATGATAGAAGATCATCGTTTTATTGAAAGAGGCTCTTTGAAGAATACATAGGTTAGAATAAAAACTTTAAGTATAAAATTTCTTCAAGTACAGAGCGTTGATTGGATCGGGCAATTCCATTCCATCTGCATTGATCAGACGATACGAATTACGAGGCAGCGCTTCCTTAACCACATAAGGGCCTTCCCAATTGGGTGACCACTTGCCCCGTGGTCGATGCTTGAGATGAGTTGTCGATCTGAGTACCAAATCATTAACTCGGAATCTCCTCTCGATGACTGACTTGGCATAATGCCTAGCTATCCTTTGGCGATAAGCTTGAGCATGCTCTGCTGCCTTGAGTCTCCTTTCATCTAGTAGGTCAAGTTGCACCAGTCTCTGCTGCTGATATTGATCAAGTGGCAATTCTATAAGTGAGGCAAATTTGAGGGCAGGCTTCTGGACATGGAGAGGTAACACTACCTCAGTCCCGTAAACAAGCTCTGATGGAGTAGCATTGGTCGGAGTCTGAATGGTGGTTCGGTATGCCCAAAGTGCATCGTGCATCTTCTCATGCCAATCACGGCCTGTTTCTACAGTTCTTTCCAGGATGCGGATTAAAATTTTGTTGGTGGCCTCTGCCTGACCATTCCCTTGAGGATAATAAGGAGCTGAGAAGTGATGATGAATCCTGAACTTCGAGCAGAAGGTTTTCATCTTCTCATTCTTGAAATGGCTGTCATTGTCAAACACAATATCGTGTGGGATGCCGAAACGACAAAGAATGTTCTTATGAATGAAAGAAACCATGTGTCGGCCTTTCACTGTTCGCAGAGTTACAACCTCGACCCATTTGATGAAGTATTCCGTAGCTGCGAGAAAGTATCTGTGGCCATTGGAAGCTAAAGGAGTGATCGGACCTACCACGTTGAAGGCCCACATCAAAAAAGGCAAAGGAAAAACCACAGACTGCAAATATGCGGCTGGCGCGTGAATGGAAGGTGCGTGCATTTGACATTTGACACACTTCCTCACAAATCAATGGCAATCTTGCTGCATGATTTTCCAATAATACCCTGCCCGAATAATCTGCTTGACGAGTGTTTGGTAGCCGACGTGACCACCACAAATTCCCTCGTGTGCCTCTTGGACAACCTTCATAGCTTCATCTTTATCTAAGCATCTGGCATACTCAGAACTGAACCCACGACGGTAGAGAGTATTGGCAAGGATGAAATAATGGACAGACATGCGTTGTATCGCACGTTGCTCCTTTCTTAACATTTCTGGTGTGAATTCTCCAGTTTTAATAAAGTTTTTGATGTTTTGGTACCAAGGCTTCTCTTTCTGAGTGGCTTGGTTTACTTGCTCAGCTGGAATGAAAGCAGGTTGATTAAGTCTGCCAATCTCGAAGAAACGACAAGATTCGCTGTCTTTGAACGACAAAATGGAACCCAGACAAGCTAGGCCATCTGCGATATGATTGTAATCCCTCTTGACATGATTGAGCTGAAATTCTTCAAAGTCGCCTGTGAGAGCTAAAGCGATCTTCTGATAAGGAATCAATTTGGAATCTTTGACTTGCCACTCAGCATTAACTTGACCGACAACAAGCAAGGAATCGCCAAAGGCATGTACTTTTTGACATTGAAGTCTTGCAGAATCTTGAGGCCTTGTATCAAAGCTTCGTACTCGGCCATGTTGTGAGTACATTGAAAGTTGAGTCTGAGGGAATAAGGGATCATCTCCTTTTCGAGAGTGATCAATAAGATCCCGATCCCAATGCCGGACATATTTTTGGCTCCATCGAAGAATAGAGTCCAAACTGAGGATTCTTGAACGTTGCAGATGCGATCGTCGGGAAAATCATCTTCTGTCTTGATCTCTTTCGTCAACGGGAAATCTGCCAACTGATCTGCTATAGTTTGGCCCTTGACTGACTTCTGAGATACATACTCTAAGTCATATTGCATATGGAGGACTTGCCATTTTGCAATTCATCCAGTAAGGAAAGGTTGCTCAAGGATGTACTTGAGAGGATTAAGCCTTGACAGAATTTTGATTTCTGATGCCAACAGATAATGTCTCAGCTTCTGACACATCCACACTAAGGCTAGACATGTCTTTTCCATTTGAGAATATCTTTTCTCGTAATCGATGAAAGTCTTGCTTATATAGTAGATGGCGTGCTCTATCCGGCTGCCTTCCTCATACTGCGCAAGAAATCCGCCACAAGCATTTTGGTTGACGGAAATGTATAAGAGGAGTGGCTTCCCGAATTTTGGTGGCTTCAGAACGGGTGGATGGAGGAGGTACCGCTTGATGTGCTCAAACGAAAGCTGACATTCTGATCCCCATTCAAATTTCACTTCTTTTCTCAACAAGTGATTGAAGGGCTCGCATCTCATGGCCAAATTAGAAATGAAGCGCCGGATTGACTGAATGCGCCCGTGAAGGCTCCGCAGTTCCCTCAGATTGGTGGGAGGTGACATATCAATGATTGCCTTTGCCTTAGCTGGATCCATCTCTATGCCTTTCTTGCTGATCATAAAGCCAAGCAGTTTGCCTGACTCTACTCCGAAGACACACTTTTGCGGATTGAGCCTCAACTTATAGAGGATAAGTCTTTCGAAGACTTGGCCGAGAGCATCGAGATGATCCTCTCCTTCTTTAGACTTGACCAGGATGTCATCCACATAGGCATCCATGTTCTTGTGCATCTGGTCATGAAAAATAACTGCCATTGCTCTCTGATAGGTTGCCCCAGCATTCTTGAGCCCGAACGGCATGACTGTGTAGCAAAAAGTACCCCAAGGCGTGGTAAAAGAAGTTTTTGATTGATCACGAGTGGCCAGTTTGATTTGGTTGTAGCCTGAATACCCATCCATAAAGAAAAACATGGCATGGCCTGCCGTGCTATCAATCAGAAGATCGATATTGGGGAGTGGATAATCAACTTTTGGGGTAGCCTTGTTGAGATCTCTGAAATCAATGCAAATTCGGACCTTGCCATTCTTTTTGAGAACTGCTATGATGTTCGCCAACCAGTCCGGATAATCAATGGTCCGGATGAATCCTGCTTTTAACAACTCCTCAAGTCCTTCTTTAACTTGGGGTGCCACTCGGGGATCCATTTTCCTGAGTTTCTGTTTGACTGGTTTAACATCTGGCTTCAGCACAAGACGATGCTCGACCAACTTGGGGTCTAAGTCTGGCATATCCTCATAAGTCCAAGCGAAGACTTTTTGATGTTGCTTGAGAAAATGGATGAGCCTTTCTTTCTCATATGAACTTAAACCAGAGCCAATCTTGAGGATCTTCGGATCATCCTCTGAACCAATATTGGCATCCTCTGTCGGATCCTGAACAAATGGTGATGGCTCATCTTGCTTCTGAATACTGGCAAATTCTGGCAACTCTTGAATAGCTGAGTTAAACTCTGCTAGCTCTTCAATCTGGTCTGCCATCTTCCTAGCTCCTGCCCCTGCCTTTGCCTTGCAGATTCTGGCCGGTTCGGAATTATTTTGAGAAAAACTGGGATTGATAATGAGCCTCTTGAGCGATTTAGGAGCCATGATTTGGCAATCCTGTAAAGCATAAAGAAGGTTTTTGAGAGAAAATAAGAAATTCAAAATGGCCTTTTGTACAGAAACAGAGAATGATGTAAAGTTTTTTAATGATATACGCCAAGATATGAAGAGAAAAGATCAAAATTTCATTGATAGATCAACTTGATATTTACAGACGAAGAACAAAGGAGAAACTGGGACCGGGTCTGTCCCTGCAAGACGACAGGAAAACAAGAAAAAGAAAATAGGAAACAGAGGCATTGTCTTCATTCTGCTCCTTTGACGAAGGTGGTTCTTCTGCCAGACGACTGACCCGTGAAACCCAATCCTGCACCAGTGACATGCTGACTGGGGACGATTGGCTCTAGGATGCCATCCTCATTCTTACCGAGGCCTTTGAAGGGCTGGTAGCCATGTTTTATCAAAAGGTCAAACCCCTTCTTGGCTTTAGAGAACTGAGGAAAAAGAGGGTGATCTTTGAGAGCAGCACAATTAAGACGCCCTCCGATCTTGTAGAAGTGAGGTCCTTGTCACCGAACTATTGCTGTGACATTTTCTGTTAGCTGGACTTCCTTTAATTTCAGCATATCCAAACTGTCACTCAAATTGATCTCATCAATTTCCCGGATGCTCGGGATGTCAGCGGTGAAAGTAGGACGAGGAATCATGGGCTGCGGGAGTCTCTCTTCTGGATCTTCCCCCAAGACTGTGGTGATCATACCTCCTTTCGACCGCTTGATGCACTGGTGAAGGGTAGAAGGAACAACATTGGCATTATGAATCCAAGTACGCCCCAAAAGAAGGTTGTATGTAGGCAATACGTTCACCACATAGAACAGAACGGTATGCACCGAATAGTTGATAAAAATTTCAAGGAAGACCTTCCCCTTGGCTGTTTGCCCATGATTATCGAAGCCGTAGATCGTAATGGGATCCGGAACATATTCCTCCTCTTTAAGACCCAAGGCCTTAGCAGTCATCTCTGGACAGATGTTGAGGCTGCTGCCTCCGTCAACAAGCACATGAGGGACAGTCATGCCCCTGGTCCGCACCACTATATATAGAGCATTATTGTGAAATGTATGAGGTTTTTGGCAAATCCTCATCTGAGAAGGTAATTGGTGCGTTGGTCATGGCTTGATTAACAATTTGCTCCATGTCCTATGGAGTCGTGCTTGGCTTGACTTTGACTTTCCTTAACAAATCGTCTAGCACTTGCTGGTGTTCAGGAGAAGCATGGGTCAAATCTAGGATGGAGATGTTTGACAATGCCGTGATAGGCTTCTGAACTGACTCAGCACCTTTGCCCTTCTTGGAAGCTGACTTAATGAAGCGCTTTGGTAATCCGTGAGTCTGCCTGGTGGCTTCTGCCGTTACCTTTGCTGCCTCGCTGACTGGTTTCTTGTTACTAAAAATCGAAGTGATATCCACCCTCTTGGTGGAGGACTGTGCCTGACACAGTACGAGGACCTGACGCTGATCCTGAACGTCCTGGCTGGAACATGGCTGAATACCGTTTTGAAGAGGGATTGTTTGCTCTGAAATGACTGAAGCTGAATGCTTGGGAAAGGGCTTAGACAGGATCTCAGGCTGCTCTTCGTCCTCATCCTCAATCAACAAATTCTTGTCGATACAATCTTGGATGATATTTTTGAGGACAAAACAGTGCTCTGTGTCATGTCCTACAGTACGATGGAATTTACAGAATTTTTCCGTCCATTTGCCCATAACAGCTGGTGGATCAGCCACCTTAGGGAGTTTAACCATCCCTTTCGACAGCATGTATTCCAGGATATCTTCCCGGGATTGCTCTAGGGCGGTGAACTCTCTGTCATAACTCCAACCATCGTGTTTTGATTTCATTTGCTGCTTTGCTTCAGGTTGTGGCACTGGCTGAACAGGCTGCGACTTGATGAATTTGCCTTTCTGAGCTGCAGAATTCGTTCTTTCAGCCTTAGAGCTTCCTGAGCCCTTGCTACGGTTTTTCTTATTCTTCTTGTCGCTGAAACTGCTGCTATTGCCTGAAAAATCAGTGGAATAAGTAACATGTGCCTTCTTTTTCTGCTCAGGGTTACCTCGGACGAATGGGTAACCTTCATAAAGGCCGTTGTCCAATCCTGTTTCGAGCCATTCGGCTCTCTCGATTAACTTGATGAATGACTTTGCAGGAGACGTGGAAATGAGATTCCTCAGAGGCTGAGAGAAGTTATTGAGGATAATTTGCAGAGCATGTTCCTCTGGAATGGGAACCTTCATCTTGTTACAGGTGCTCCTCCACCTGTGGATGAATTCTCCTACTCTCTCATTTTCATTCTGCCTTAGATTGTACAGATGATTGAGAGTGGGCGAGGCCTCGACATTGAACATGAAGCGCTCGATGAAAAGGTTTACTACTTTATCGAACTCTCGTAGTTCGATAGGGTTGATGTGGTCTGAATACCACCTGGCCGCTACTCCTTCCAAGCTACGAGGGAAGCAGATAAACAAGGCCCTGTTGTCCTTTTTGAAACGACTGCATTCTGCATAGAACGTGGCCAAATGGGCTTTTGGATTGCCCGTTCCATCAAACTTGATGAACTTGCGAGGGAGATCTTCCAGATCATCGTTCCCGTTCAGGCCATCGTAAAAATCCTCGCCAGTGTAGGTCTGCTTGCTCTTACTTTTGGCTTGAATATCTTTGATTGCTTGAGTCATCTCCTTCAATTGCTCATGCATCGGATCCTCAGCCGGAATCCCATACTTAGGTTTGTTCACAGATTCGGGTTCTTCGGTGATCCTTACAAACTGTCGCGGAGGGTTCTGATTGAACACAAACTGCTCTTCCTCTTTCGACTCTTCTTCTGCTGATTCTGCGTCCTCAGAAGTAGTGTCTGATTGGACCTTCTTTCTGACAATTCTGATCGGCTTCTTCACAGCCTTCTTTTTCGGTTTGCTCTTAGGAACGACCTTCTTCAGACTTGCCTCCGCTTGCTCTGACATCATTCTGGCCATCATTTTCTGAAACATACCATACATGGCGGGATCAATGTCATCTCCTTTGCTCTGACCCTGTCCTTTGACTGATTTAGGAGACTCCATCGTTTCGATCTCACTGCCACTATGCTGGGGGACTGTCTCTTTCCCAGTCCTTGTCTGAACCATCTTGACAATGCCAATGATTTCTGTAGAACAAGGGAATGGTCAGAGTGCGGAAGAACTTTCGAAACCTAATTTTTTTTTTTAGAAAAGATGAGAATGGAGGAATTGATAGACAATTAAACAGGTTATCCCATCACCAGGGATCGGGTCACCACAAAATTTGTGATAATTGCGTTACCATTTTTGCGATAACAGAAAATGTGCCTTGTTACCTAGGCGAGGTCGTTCATCATGATAAGAGATATTTGAAGAGGAATAGAAGAAAAAGTTTCATCGCTAGGGATGAGGTCGCTACGAAAATCATGACCATTTATGATGTAAAACATAAAATTTGGCCCAAAAAGCTTTTTAATAGAACAAAAAGTTTAAATTTTATTGATGATAAATTTAAAGGCAAAGGGAAGGTGGGCAGACAGTCTGCCACCATTCTTGATATTCAGAAGATACACTAGGTCCAGGAAATATAGACAAAGGAATGAAGGAGTCCCAAGTGTATTTGGTTACATGGTATGCCCCAGACCACTGATCCGACCGTAGATCAAACTCTGGCATGCGGCCCATCGGGAAGCGGGTGTTGACACAAATCTGCCGCTGCGAGAATTGTCGGAGACACCTCTCTGGTTGATAATCGACGCAGAAGAAAGAGCTGAGCAATTTGTAGTGCTTGTCACGAGCATAAGTGTAGCGAGGAATTGATTCTCGCCTATCAAAGTAGTCCCAAAGGATCTCTTCTTGATGCAGACTCTCGATCAAAGCTCGATACTGAATGGTAGACTTCGGCTTCTTGCTGTTAAACCTGAAGGAACTGGCTTTCTATGGCACATGTCGCAGGAACCACGACTGCAAAGCGCAAGTGCATCCTTCCACCAGAATGGTCTCTCCAAGGGCGAAATGAGCTAAGCCTCGATAGAGAAAGGCTAGAGCTGCCATGGACACTGAAAGTTGACGGGTCTGCTTGCTTCCCCATCTTCGAAAGAGCTGGACAATTCTGATATCGACAAAATTCTGACCGTCTTGGAAGAATGTTAATCCCACTGTACATAGGACCATGGCATGTTGGATTCTATCTTTCGCTGCTCGGGACAAGGTGTCAACTTCTTCGTAGGCTCCATATTTGCGATAGAGTCCAAACAGATCGATGAACTGACTTCCGTTGATCTCAGTGAGAGGCCACGATCTGCTCCCTGTTGCTCTGGACAAAGCTTCTCGAACATCTACCCCTTTGATGTTGATCAGGAACTGTTGCTCGACAGGATCATCTGGTTGACCAGCTGGTTCGGGCAATCCCATAATGTCATTGAATTCGTCCATTAGCAGAGTCATCTCCCCCCATGGGAACCAAAAGGTGCAGGTGCGTGGATTTCACCGTTCTGCCATAGCCTGAATCAGACTTCCGTTGATGGTCCGGTTGCCCACTACTGATGCCATCTCCAATCCACAATCATCCAAGTGGTCTGGAAACATACGCGAGAAGGTCGCGAACCAAGAATAGTACCACCGAGGGAAGAAGAAATGAGACTGGATGACCCGATGATTCGAGATTTCATCTCTCATTTGATAAAAGACATGATCTTTGGGAAAGACAGCATCGAGAGAATCTGACGCCATCGGAATGATACTGAGGCAAAAGAGGAAGAGAATCAGATAGAATGCAGGACTTATGGATAGACTCTTGATGAAAGAAGAGGATAAACACAAATTCTGGAAATTTTTGAAAGATCAAGGGATTTTAGGAAAAAAGGATTTTCAGGATTGTTAAAAAAACTTGATATAAAAGAGAAAGAATGTGGGTAGAGGAAAAATATACACCTGGGGTTTTCGAAAATAAGGGAAAACTTTGAATAATACACCCAGGGTTTCGAGAATGTTTGATATATATAGGAGAATACAAGGAAACATCACAAAGTTAAAGCTGCGCAAACAAGGATGCACAGACAGCACTCCCTAAAAGGCTGACTCTAAATGCAATATTTGAAATGGCTTGTAGGACCTTAATCCTAACTCTATGGTTCGGATCATCTGATTCCAATCAAGGTATGCCTATATACTCAAGCCGAAGCTCGAAGTACGTGGCATAAAAATATTTCTCCGGTTCTAAGGCAATAGCTTTCCAACATCCTTGAGCACCTACCAATATACCTTGGACTATGGCCCTTAGGTACGTGGTAGGGGGGCGCGAACCCAAATAAGTGGTCCAGTTGTGAGGCTCTTTCCCGAACTATGGTTCAGTGAGACAGCCCAGCAACGTGAAGACCGGGACAATATAGGTAGGGATGTTTTCGAAAACATGTTCATCATGCAAAAAAAAAAAAAAATAGAAAGCTCTAATGCAAGTCCTAAAAGAGATAAAATTTAAATGAACAGGAGCATACACTTGCATATATTGTTTACAATCAATCCCTAAAATTGAGGAGAGTTGTATTTCAACCCTAAGTGTAAGTGAACATGGCATAATCTCCTCAATACGGTCCTACCAAACCATACTTAGATCCTATATGCAATGATGTCAGCTTAGGACAGAGTCTAAGCTCCTAAGGTTTGCATGGAAATGAAGCTGACATTTGAAGAATAAATACTTAGAAAACATCAAAGCAAAGCAAAAGGCACAAATTTGACCGGACGAAGACGTGTCCCATCACGGTCGCCAACTTCTGTGATCATGCAAAATTTTTCCTCTTGTTCCTCTTTTCCTTCTCTTTGCCTTTCTAGCCTCTATTTCCCTTTTTAAAGGGGGAAATAAAAGACAGAAAAGAAGAGAAAAAAGAAAAGGAAGAAGGAAGAGGAACTATTTCGCAAGGTCTCATTTGACCAAAGAAATGTTTTGAAAATCAATCGCCTCCGTTTTGAAAAAATTTGCGAGAAAATGGAGAGACGGGATTCGCTCGTCGGTACGAGGTCCAACCGTTCCTGGCGCCTTTACCAGGGGTAATCGAACCAAGGATCGAATTTCTGCCTTTTTGCATTGCTAAAACATTATCTAAGTATTTATTCTAAGTCCTAAATGCATATTGAATCATGCTTATGCAATGATTTTGAAGTTGAGAAAGAATGCATATTTTTAGAAATGTTTCAGAAAATTTGAGTTTTTCCAAGTGATTTTGGGAATAAATTTTGAAAACATCCTTTAAGAAATGGCCCGAAAATTCAGAAATTGGTTTAAAATTCATTGGAGAATGTTATAAATCGCAATAGCGATTTTCTGAAAGAAGCGATAAATCGAGGATGATTTGCCAAAAATCTTTGTAAATCGCACAATGGTTTATGGAAAGACAGTAAATCGCAATAGAGATTTACTGAAGGATGTCACAAATCAGACGACGATTTTGAAATTCAAGAATTTGAAATGAATTTAAGAGCATTGAAATCGAAGATCGGGAAGTCGAATTCTGAAATTGAATTTGAAAATCAGAAGTTAGAATTGAATCTAGAAGTCAAAAGATTGAACTTTAGACTTAAAATTGAAGATTTGAAGAAGTGAATTTGAAATTAAAAATGTAATTGAATGGAGAGGATTAATTTGAAAATAAGAAATTGTATAAATTGGGAATGAAATTAGAAAAAGGATAACCTTGAAATGAAGACTATTTTTGAAAACAATTATTTCAAAACTCACTTAGAAATTAAAAAATAACTTGAATAATTTGAAAGATAATGATGCAATTCTATCTTAAATGATGAATGAATTAAGAGAAATTTGAAATTAGGTTTTTGACAGCATATTTCATTCTTTAAGAGAATTGAAATAAGATTGAAGATATAATACATTTCTGACTCATGCCATAAAATGTATTATATAATAATCGTATTTAAATTCATTTGAAGAATAAAATACATTTTGGTGCCTTTATAGGGTTTAAAATAAAATTAACTCTTAATATATCTTGACTATGGCCATTGATATATGTTTTGAGTTAATTTTAAATTAAACACTGATAAATGAGGAAAATATTTAGAAAACATGATGATTTTTGGAAAGAGATCCAGTATAGACCCAATGTTATTCCATAAAAGATGAAAACCCTAAGTTTTGTTCACATTTTGACTATGGCCATAAATGCAAATCATCAACTTAGGATTTAATCACCTCTTATTAGAATGGTGCTTGTGTCATTCGTGTTTCACTATAGTGTTATTGAAAATGAAAATAAAAATGCAACACATTGATTATGAAAATTGAAAAGTTAAACTACATGCTCATTCATTCTAATCTAAGCATAAAGTAAACTTCTCATTAATTGATTTATTACAACCTTTGAATTGATATAACAATTAAAAAAAGAAATAACAAAACAGAAAATCCAGCAAAATGAGCAAACTTGATAGAAATAAGTGTAGGCTTTTATGGATTTTCCCTCAATTATTGAAAAATTGAAGGATACATCGAAAATTAGCCTTTTATGCCTCAGAGATAAAAAATAAACAAAATAAACACATATGATGCATGATTTTGTGAAAAAATTGGATTTTAACAGGCAGGTTTCAGTAAACTGGATGTTGCATATGCTAAACAGACCCGATTTCTACCAAATTTGAAGGAGAAGTTGATCAATTCAATCAAGAAACCAACCCAATTTACAGAATTAAAAAAATCAATTTTGGTTTGAAAATGGCAACTTCGAGAAATCACTGTTTCCAAACAGGAAATGAACCTGTTACAGAATTTAAAATTCTGTAACCAGTCTCGGTTTTTAGCAGGTTTTGAAATACCAAATGATCATAGAAAGTTATAAAACTTTCCATATATAAACTAGACACATAGAGGAAGAAAACTCTTTTTACGGATTTGGAAAATGATTTCCCGTTAGGGAGATATGACTCTTACAAAATGAACTAAAAACCTGTGTCATTCAAATAAGACAGACTGATAGGGGTATGATTATAGATTCAAACAGGGTATCAAATGACCATATAAATCACTGAACATTTATAGGAATAAACTAGACTCCATAACAAAGACACCATTTTTTACGAATTTGAAATCCGATGTTTGGTTAGGGAGATATGGCCCTGACAAGTTGGTCCTGATTCGGATAGCGATTTGTATCACAAATCGCTGTAGTGTCTAGCGAGAAACACTATAAATCGCTATAGCAATGTTCAGCAATGCTACAAATCGCTGTGGGTCTCGTTAGAGACCCAAAAACACTATAAATCGTAGTAGAAAAATGGGACAACACTATAAATCGCTGTATGGGTTATTGGGGACCCAAAAACACTACAAATCGTAGTTTAACAGACTAAACAACACCACAAATCGTTGTGGGGCTCGTTGGAGACCCGAAAACACCATAAATTATAATAGAGATCCGTTGGGGACCCAAAAAAATCATAACCATGATTTTCTGAAGGATATTATCAATCAAACAACGATTTGTTGAAGGAGTGCTACAAGAGTCATGATATGGAGGCCAAAATCAGAATATTTACAAAATCTGGATACAGGGTTCTGGTATTAAATCAAAATAAAATAGCAATTGACCATAAAAAATTCTACAAATTTACAGGGATGAACTAGACATATAAACGAAGAGAACCTGTTTTACAGAATTGAAAAATGATCTTCCATTAGGGAAATAAAATTCTGACAAAATGGATCAAAATCTGGGCCGTTAAAATGATACAGGGTGACAGGGTTGTGGTTTTCGACCCAAAACCGGTATGAAAACTCTATAAAAATCGCTGAAATTTGGCATGAACAAACTAGATTCAATTTAGAAAACATCCTTTTTTACGGATTAGAAAGATCATCTCTGGTTAGAGAGAAATCACTCCCGCAAGTTGATCCTGATTCTGCTAAAATCGTGACGGTGCAAAATAACAGGTTCTGAATCTTGATTTTTAAAGTGGACCAAACAAACTCAGAATGATCTGATTTTTGGTGGAGAAAATGAAGGCATATGCATAAAGTTACAGTAAAAAATTCAGATTAAAATGAGCTCTGGTTATATACAAATCAATAGATATAAAATGCACCAGAATTCAAAGTATAATCTCGAAAAAAAAAAATTGAACATGATGAAAGCAAACTGCACATCCATAGATGTTCAAACATGAGATCTAATGCCTTAAAACATGAATGCATGCATGGATGATGAAAAATTAAGGAATAAAATGCATTAAGAGAAAACAAAAATGGCTGAGGCACAAATCTAACTTGTTGTAGCCCATTTGAAAGAAGGATTTGATCTAAAAAGATCAAATCACTTCAATTCTTTTGGCTCAATCAAAACATATAAAACAGAGATTAAAAATGCAGCAAATAAGAAGATGAAAACTCAGATTCTAATCTATTAATCATGCTATGACAATAAATTTAAAGGAAATAGAAGAGGAATACTCACCTTGGCTGAAAGGATCTGAAAGAAAGGGTTGAAAGACTTCTCCAAACTTCGTAAACTCAAAGTGAAGAGGAGAGATGAGAGAGAGAGAGATGACCACCAATTGCTCAATGTCTGAAATCGCTGAATTGCTGGCCCTTTCTTCTTCCTTCCTTTCTCTTCTTATTCTTCTTTTTCCTTCTTTTCCTGCAGCTTTTCTGCTCTTTTTCTTCCTTTTTTTTATGCTTCTTTTCCTCCTTATTTCCTCCTGTTTTTCTTCCTCTGTTTCCTCCTCCTTTTCTTCCCATTTTTCTGGAGGGTCTTGGGGCTGAGGCAACATCGGGCGACCTTTCTTAAAAAAAAAAAAACTTTTTTTTATGATTTTAAAGGGTTTAAAATCTAAGTTAAATAGAATATAAAGGAGAATTTTAAAAACAACGAATTTAAAAGGAGATTTTTGCAAAATGATGGTTGTTTTCAAAAGATTTTTTTCTGAAAATGGGCTTTTTAAGCTAAAAGAGGCTTTTAAAAAAGGAGGTTTCTAAAATCGATTTGTATTACTTTTTTTTTTCTTTTCCCTTTTTGTATTTTTTTGTGTTTTTGAAATAAAACTCTAAAAACTCAAGGGAAATAAAGGGGTTTACAACTATTTATTTATTTATTTTTTCTCGAGAAATATTTACAACATTTTGAAAAATTTGGGGTGTTCACACTTTGCTTCAGCAACGTCCTAGTCCACAACCCCTGGGTGTCACGGTTGTCGATGCAGCTAAGTTGCTGGATATCTCTCTCTCCTCTTCGCAGCGGCAAGCTATAGTTGTTGAAATGGATTCTACGATTTCAGCTATCTCTGCTATTATTAGGGACTCTCTCTGCCACTCTGGTGGAGCAGACTGCGAGCAGTTGAGCATTTTCGATGGTCACTCGAGGTCGTCTGTCAGTGTTGGGGGTGTTCGGCAAATCATGCATGGTCAACGAAGGAGGAGGCCTTCATCAATTATTTTGGCTACCGATGCTAGGTCCCCAAGAAGGTCATCTCGGTGCCACCAACCATGGGTTTTTTCAGATTTTGTGCCATAAAGACTGTTTCTTGGAATGTTAGGGGCTTAAATTGTCCTACGAAACGTTTGTTTCCAGATTTTTACTGGTAAACCGATTTAGATATCCATCAAATGGAGAGATACCTATGGTAGCAAAAGGTCAAAACCATATTTGCATCTGATTATCACTGGATATGGTTTTGGCTTACCATATCCAACCAAATGGAGTCAGATTTGATTGGATACTAGATATAATCTGATCTATTGACATTCCTAGTTCGGAGGGCCATAAAGTAGTGTGTGGTTCCAAGTAGTACTGCTACCAACTTTTTAGATTTTGGTCATTAAAAAAAACTTATTTGATTTTTGTTTTTCTTTAGCAAATCTTTTCATCTTGATCCTTTTTAGGTAGTAAGGAAGAAATACTTCAGCAAGTAAGAGGAAACTGAAGTATGAAAAAACTGGTTTCCACTGTAGGATAGAAGAAGGATGCAGTGGTACTACCAAAGAAAATTATAAAAGAGGAAGAGCCTTTAGGAGAATTAAGTAAGAGGGGGATTCTTCGTAAGCTGCTGCTAACACGAAGGAATCAAGATCAAGTAAGACCATAATCATCAAAAAATGATTGTACCATCATTGTAAAACAAAGAGTTTTTAAAAAAATACCTTATAATTTGCTAAAATCCTTTTCATGTTCAAAATTTTGATTCTTGACTTTTTTTATGATATTTTTTCTCTAAACCAAATATAGCATGTTCACAAATTATTTTTTTAAATGTCCTCAAATGTGTGAACCTTTTTTTACTAAAATGATTTTAGTAAAAAAGAAGTTCACACATTCGAGGACCTTCACAAACATGATTTGTGAAAGTCATACTATATTTTGAGACCTCTTTTAACTAAATACTCTTATATTTGTGAATGTGCTTACACATTTTGCATTACCCCCTTATGCAATTTTATTAAAGGAGGATCACACACTTTGAAAATATTTGCAAACATGATTTGTAAAGGTCATACTATATTTGCAAACCTCCTTCAACTAAATACACCTAAGCTTGTTAATGTTTTAACTTTCACATGTGAATCGCCTCACACATTTGTGAATGCCTTCTTGTCCATGCATTTTATATGATTTTAGTAAAAAGGTGGTAAGCACATTTACATAAATGATTTGATAGCAGGGCTTTGAAGAAGCAGAAGTTTATAAGGGGAGCTATAGGAAATGAGCAAAAAAGTTGTGCATTACAAAAATAAAAAAAAATGAAGAAACTGGAGAGACAAATAAAAGAAAACACCAAATTCTCTAAAAAAATGATTTAATTTTTTTCATTACCTTTTTTAGGCCTTGTAAAAACCAATTAGAAAAGCACAAAGTTTTTTTGACAGAGAAAATGATTTCAATGACAACATGATTTCCAAACTTCAGAATAAGAATTTCAACGACACTTGATCAATATGGATGTAAGCAGGTTGAGTTTATTAGCTCCAGCGATGTTCTCGTTGGCCAAATTACGCTCACACAGTCAGCACACGGACAAGACCTTAACATGGTCTACTTTCGGTTGCAAGTTATTGGATCTAAGCAAATCCCATGACGTAAAATGAGCAAGAATGGAGTAATGTACGCCCTACGTACCCATTTACTAATGAAGATTGGACGCGGACCCAACAAAGTAATCCTATATATATATATATATATATATATATATATATGAAAGTGATTTCGTAACTATAATGATATATCGAAATTTCAGCCTGTTAAGCAATGCTCAAGTTCTGCGACAGTGCTGTTCCATGTTTAGCGATTTCTCACTGGCACAGCCTGCCATACCAATGGTCATCATGCTAGCAAAATAAAACTCTGAGGTTATGAACCGTACCCCTCTTGAGACAAGAACTAGATGACATGCTTGTGCAATTGGAAAAACCTTTCAAAAGAAGAAAAGAATAGGATAGAGTAAGTTTCTTGGAGAAAAAGAGATGAGGTAGACGAGATATTTGTCTAATGGAGGAAAAGCTGAAAATATATGGAAAGAGGTTGCATTATTTAAGGCCATTTGAGGAGTCAGGGGTAGGGATGCTAGCTGTTTGGATTCCGATTGGATGTGGTCAATACTATCAAATGTTGGCTAAATGGATTTGAATGATGAAATAATTAATACCAGATCCAATTTTTTACAGGTGAACCGATTCAGATATCCATCAAATGGCATCATCCTTAAGTTTGTTCCTCACCAGTGAAATCTTTATGAAGTGCATCTATCCGTTTTTGAACAAACTTATGAACCGACCCTGTAGAAGGAATTGAGGCTAAATCTAGCCCAAAAAATGGGTTAGCACCAATCACCTACTGAATGCACAAAATAAATTTACAAGTGATCGATTTACGACATTAGTTTGACCATAGAAAGAAACAACATGCTAGAATGCAGAAATAAAACTCTGCATTCAATTCAGTAGAACACAAGACAAATGCTAAACAAGAAATCTGATTTTAGAAAAAATCGAGTCAGCTGAACAAGAGAAACACTGAATAGGTAAAACACTTCAGAAAAGAAAATTATTTCAATTCAGAAAAAAAGCTTAATTCATCATATATTTGTTTAAGCAAACTCAAAACTTCCATGTTTAGCGATTTCTCGCTGGCACAGCCTGCCATACCCCTCTTGAGACAAGAACTAGATGACATGCTTGTGCAATTGGAAAAACCTTTCAAAAGAAGAAAAGAATAGGATAGAGTAAGTTTCTTGGAGAAAAAGAGATGAGGTAGACGAGATATATATTGTCTGATGGAGGAAAAACTGAAAATATATGGAAAGAGGTTGCATTATTTAAGGCCATTTGAGGAGTCAGGGGTAGGGATGTTAGCTGTTTGGATTCCGATTGAATGTGGTCAATACTATCAAATGTTGGCTAAATGGATTTGAATGGTGAAATAATTATACCAGATCCAATTTTTTACAGGTGAACCGATTCAGATATCCATCAAATGGAATCACCTATGGTAGCAAAAAGTCAAAACCATATTTGCATCCGATTGTAACCGTATATGGTTTTGGCTTATTACCATATCCGACCAAATGGAGTCAGATTTGATTGGATACTGGATATAATCTGATCTATTGGCATTCCTAGTTCGGAGGGCAACATAAAGTAGTGTGTGGTTTCAAGTAATGTCGCTACCGACCTTTTGGATTTTGGTCATTAAAAAAACCCTTATTTGATTTTTGTTTTTCTTTAGCAAATCTTTTCATCTTGATCCTTTTTAGGTAGGAAGGAAGAAATACTTTAGCAAGTAAGAGGAAATTGAAGTCTGAAAAAATCCATTCTTTATCATTTGGATAGGTCATGGATCCAAATCTTCACAAAAAGTATTAGAAACTTAAAACAAAACTACTTTGAACCTGCATACACCCTTCGAAGACCCAAAATGGACCCTAACGGTTGTCAGAACTAATCCTAATAAAAAATAAAAATGAGATTGTCTCGAATCTCTACACAAAATATCTTGGATATGATCAAGTACACTATATAGGTAGATTTTGAGTTCCTCATATTTTGGTGCAAGCTTGGTCTTAGCAATCGATTTTGATGATACGTTTTCCCAAAGTGTATCTTAAACGCTCTCTCCTCGAGGACTTCTAGATGCGTTGCATCAGCCTCTCAGGGCTCAAAAGGCATCATCCTTAAGTTTGTTCCTCACCGGTGAAATCTTTATGAAGTGCATCTATTCATTCTTGAACAAACTTATGAACCGACCCTGTAGAAGGAATTGAGGCTAAATCTACCCCAAAAAATGGGTTAGCACCAATCACCTACTGAATGCATAAAATAAATTTACAAGTGATCGATTTACGACATTAGTTTGACCATAGAAAGAAACAACATGCTAGAATGCAGAAATACCAAAAGGACAAATCAAAAAATATAAAAGAGTTAGCTAACCAAAAACACATTGATTAGAAGTCTTTGTCATGTTTTTTTATATTTTATAATTTTTATACTTGATTTAAAATTAAATATTCCATATTTTTCATTGATTTTCACTAGAAAAAAATAAGTGAATCCAATAATGGGGGCCACCTCCACCCTCCTTTGTTTAATCACTTTGAAACTGCCTTCCAAGTTCCAAGTTGTTGGATCTAAGCAAATCCCATAACATAAAATGAGTAAGAATAGAGTTTGGGTCAATGAGTTTCTAAATTAGGCACGGTCCATCTTTGTGATGCCACGAGGAAGAGGTCCACATGGAACAAGGCGAGAATAATGTAACTCGGGAACTTTGTTGTTTTAACGTAGAGCTTTACTGTTGAATGAATAATATATATATATATATATATATATATATATATATATATATATATATATATATATAGAGAGAGAGAGAGAGAGAGAGAGAGAGAGAGATCATTACCACATATATTAAAATTTCTCTACAAAGTGGCAAACTAAGTCAATATCGAGCCAGCCAATGGTGGCCCCTTAACTTGCATGTATTGATAAAACTGGACTGTCGGCAGAGAAGATCATTACCACATATATTGAAAATTTTCTTTTTTTTTTATTGTATTACAGCATAGACTCTCTACAGAGTGACAAACTAAGTCAATATCGAGCCAGCCAATGGTGGACCCTTAACTTGCATATATTGATAAAACTGGATTGTCGGCAGATAAGATCATTACCACATAGATTGAAATTTCTTTTTTTTTTATTGTATTACAGCATAGACTCTACAAAGTGACAAGCTAAGTCAATATCAAGCCAGCCAATGGTGGCCCCTTATCTTGCATATATTGATAAAACTGAACTGTCGGCAGATAAGATCATTACCACATATATTTAAATTTCTCTTTTTTTTTTATTATATTACAGCATAGACTCTTTACAAAGCCACAAACTAAGTCAAGCCAATGGTGTCCCTTAACTTGCATATATTGATAAAACTGGACTGTCGGCAGATAAGATCATTACCACATATATTGAGATTTCTCTTTTTTTTTATTGTATTACAGGATAGACTCTCTACAAAGTGACAAACTAAGTCAATATCGAGTCAGCCAATGGTGTCCCCTTAACTTGCATATATTGATAAAACTGGACTGTTGGCAGATAAGATCATTACCACATATATTGAGATTTCTCTTTTTTTTATTGTATTACAACATAGACTCTCTACAAAGTGACAAACTAAGTCAATATCGAGCCAGCCAATGGTGGCCTCTTAACTTGCGTATATTGATAAAATTGAAGGACTGTTGGTAGAGAAAACCATTACCATTAACTGTAGTAGAACATGACCTTTTACTCACACACAACTTCACCTTTATTAAGTTCTCACTGTAAAGCAAATGATTTTTCGTCTGCATCTACCATCTCTCTCATGTTTTCATGATACAATTTCACATGAAAGTCATAATGAAATTGAAAGTAACTTCATGCAAGTATGAATACAATCATATCAAATATTGCAATACATTCAAGTCATTTATATCAAAATAATGTCAAACATGTACCTCCAGCAAACACACTCTAATATCTCGTTAACTAATACCATGCCTAGCATGGAATCCGTACTCCAAAAATAAGAACACTTCTATTTTCATACACTAAAATCATGCTCTGGTGTGCTGCTTGTTTTTCTCTGAACTTCTACAAACGTTGTCATTGTCATAAGTGTGGCTCATCTTTTCTCTCTCGTCATCACCCAGTTTGGAAGCGAAAGCAATCTAACCCCTCACATTCCCATTCGTCGGGGTAGAATCTCATCACTAAATTTTTTTTTGGTTGGAGCATCATCCTGCAAGTCGAAATCCTAAACGGCCTTCCCAAAAATTATCCTTCTCGATGTGGGTGCAGATTGAAAATCTTCATAACCCGGTGAATTCATTTCATGCTGTCAAGATTGGGTCTATCTGGGTCCCGATCCGGCCACAACACTTTAGGCTTTCTTTTTCGTCATTTGCTCAAGCTATGTTTGCCTCATCTCCAACGTATGATGGCATCTCCCAACCGTCGCAAGTTCTGCCAGGGGGGGCAAAAAATCTGGCTCTACCATCAATGTTTACTCTTTTGGAGATTTGCCGCTCACTATTTATAATGCATGGAGCTCGACGTCTGATTCTTTTTGCGCTAATTTTCGTGGCGGACTGACGACGTGGTTGGGTAGG
The DNA here is from genome assembly GCF_984573655.1 of Nuphar pumila. Taxonomy (NCBI): domain Eukaryota; kingdom Viridiplantae; phylum Streptophyta; class Magnoliopsida; order Nymphaeales; family Nymphaeaceae; genus Nuphar; species Nuphar pumila. The sequence continues at coordinate 125,115,830 of NC_143257.1, read as the reverse complement.
CATGCTCATGGAAAGCATAGAAAAATTTTGCCATCCTCACCATCGCAAGTTCTGTCAAAGGCGGGCCCACAAAAATTTGACCATGATAGCAATGTTTTCTCTACTGGAGTTCAGTCGCTAATTATTTCTCAAGCTCGGGTCCTGGTGTCTGCTTCTGTTTCACTACAAGAAAATACGTTGTTAGCGACGGACTTTAGCGATAAAATTTTTTCGTCGCTAGTTAGCGACGGATTAACGAGCAACAAACATCCGTCGCTATAATTAATAAAGTTTACGAAAATAGCGACGGAATATAGTCCGTCGCCCATTCTGTCGCTACTTAGCGACGGATTTTGCGACGTAATGTTTTTTCGTTACGGTCGAACCATTTGCCGACGAAGTTGGCGACCGAATCTAGTCCATCGCTACTTAGCGACAGACATGGCGACGGAATATAGTCCGTCGCTCGTTCCATAAAGTTGATTTACGTTGGCTTAGCGACGGAATTAATCCGTCTCTAAGCCGTCGCTAATTTTCGAATAACCCTAATCCCAGACAGCTTTTCCTTTTCTTCTTTCACTGCTCCCGTCGTTCGCCGTTCGTCGGTCCCACTCCCTCCGTTCGCCGGTCCCACCGTTCGGCGGTTCCCACCGTTCGTCGGAGACAGGTAAAAGAAGCCCCCCCCCCCCCCCCCCCCCCGCCAGAAAACGTGGGGGTTAACCCTCTACCGTTTCCGTCTGGGGGTTAACCCCCTGCCATTTTCGACAAGGGGTTAACCCCCTGCCTTTCTGGCAGGGGGTCGACCGCGGCAGGGGGTTAACCCCCTGCCGAAACAGCAGGGGGTTAACCTTCTGCCTGTTCCGGCAGAGGGTCGACCGCAGTAGGGGGTCGACCCCCTGCCTTTCCGGTATGGGTTTAACCTCCTGTCGAAACAGGCAGGGGGTCGACCCTCTGCCTGATCAGGCAGGGAGGCGACCCTCTGCTGTTTCGGCAGGGGGTCGACTCACTGGTGGAATGGCTGGGGGTCGCCCCCCTGCCCGAACAGGGGGTCAGTTAACCCCCTATGTTCCGTAAGGGGGTTAACCCCCTATGTTTCGTAAGGGGGTCGACCCCCTGCCGGAACAGCAGGGGAGTCGACCTCTTGCCAGAACATCCTCTTTTTTTTTCGTGGTGACTTCATTTTAAAACTGTGCTTTTTTGTACAAATTTTTCAACGGAAGCAGCTCGTGCTCAGCCACCTATGGTAAGTAAGTGACAAAAATAATGCAAATCGGGTAAATACCTGTGGTAAGTAAGTAATGCAAGCATATCACATGTTATTTAATTTATTAGATGTAACACTTTATTGTTCACACACTCACTTAGTTGTTGATATTTAGAGTTGCTTTGTTGGAGTTCGGAGATCATGCTGAACATGATTTTAATGTATGAATATTGAAGTGTTCTTATTTTTGGAGTACGGAGTCCATGCTAAGCATGGTAGTAGTTAGTGAGATATTGAAGTGTGTTTGCTGCAGGTACATGTTTGTCATTTATTTGATATGAATGATTACGATGTATTGCAATGATTAATGTAATTGTATCCATGCTTGCATGTAGTTACTTTCAATTTGATTATGACTTCCATGTGAAATTGTATAATGAATGCATGTTTCAAATGATTGTATCGTGTCATTAATAGTTTGCACTTAAAAATATTAAGTTATCAATGCATGCATCAAAATTCTTGTTAGTGCATGACATCATATATTGCATGATAAATTTGATATTTTCTTCATCGTTGCATTCTGATTGTTCTCTTTTAATTCGTTACGCTATTATTCGTAATATCATAAAAAAATAACTGCAAATCGTGAATGGATGTACCGTAAGATAGTGGACAATGAGTTATCGCATGAATATATGGATGGTGTTGACAGTTTTATAGAATTTGCAACGGCAAGTGTCAGTACAGTGGATCCCACATGTCAGATTAGGTGTCCCTGCAAGATTTGTAAGAATAATCGATTTGTAGAACCTCATAGCATTAGACATCACCTATACAGGAAGGGTTTTGTGAGTGATTATCAGAACTGGACGTTTCATGGAGAAGAATTTAAAAATGATTTTGATGCATGGGTGAATGTGGTGCACGATAATCCATATATGAATTTGATATTTGATGCTGCAGGAACAGAACTGGGTTCTGCTATGAGTTCTAGTGATGTAAGAACTACCGTAGATGAAGAATCACCAAACGATGCAGCTAGTAGATTTTATGATTTACTTAGAGATGCTGATGAGCCACTTTGGAACGGTTGCGAGAGTCACACTATCTTGTCTGCAGTTCTTCAACTAATGAATTTGAAGTCCGAGTATAATTTGAGTCAATCATGTTTTGACCGTTTGTGCATGATTGTGAAGAGTATGTTGCCCAAAGATGAGAAATTGCCACAAAATTTCTATCGTGCGAAAGTTATGGTCAACGCTTTAGGTATGGGTTACAAAAAGATTGATGCTTGTCCAAATCACTGCATGTTGTATTTTAAGGAGCAAAAAAACAACATATCATGCCCGTCATGTAGGCATCCTCGGTTCAAGGCAAAGACAAAAGGCAATGGTAGCATGAGATCAAAGGAAGTTTCATTTAAGTCGTTCTGCTACTTTCCTATCACTCCTAGATTGCAACGATTGTATATGTCTTCAAGGATAGCTAAACACATGAGATGGCATGAAAATAAAGTTCGACACGATGAAAACAAGATCACACATCCTGTTGACGCTGAAGCTTGAAAGCACTTTGATCGTACTCATCAGAACTTCGCAATGAAAGTGCGAAATGTTAGAATCTATGTACATATGAATTTAATCCATTTGGGGGTAGATCAACTCCATACTCATGCTGGCCAGTATTTGTAACTTCATACAACCTTCCACCAAGCTTGTGTATGAAACATCCAAATCTTTTCTTGTCTCTGTTGATCCCTGGTCCGACCTCACCTGGCCAAAATCTTGATGTATATTTAAGGCTATTAATTGATGAACTAAAAGTACTGTGGGATGATGGTGTTACCATGTATGATGCCCACCAAAAACAAAATTTCAACATGAAGGCCGATGTTCTATGGACAATCAGTGACTTCCCTGCATATGGTATGCTATCTGGTTGGAGCACACATGGGAGGTTGGCATGTCCGTACTGCATGGAGGATTCCAAAGCTTTTAGATTGAGGCATGGAAGGAAACCTTGCTGGTTTGAGTGTCATCGTCGATTTCTACCCAGGGATCATCCGTTCTGACGATAAAAGAATGTGTTTAAAGCAGGCACAACTGAAATGGAAGGTCCATTCTCAAGATTGTCTGGCATAGAGATTCTAAAAAGATTGCGATACTTTCCAGATGTATTAACAGATGCCCGCAGTCCTACACCCTTTCGTGGATTTGAGAAGGATCATAATTGGACGAAGAAATCTATTTTTTGGGAACTACCGTATTGGCCGACCCTATTGATACAATATAATTTGGATGTGATGCATGTGGAGAAAAATGTGTTTGATAATGTGTTCAATACAGTAATGAATGTTAAAGAAAAAACGAAGGATAATCCGAAGGCCCGCATGGATTTAAAATTAATATGTAAAAGACCAGAATTGGAACTCAAAGAGTATAATAGCAAAGTACTGAAACCAAAGGCAAAGTACATGCTCGGACCTGATCAAATAAAATATGTACGTCAATGGTTGAGACAATTGATATTTCCAAATGGATATGTCTGTAACATTGCTCGGGCTGTGAAGATTGACGATGGACAATTATATGGGTTGAAGAGCCATGATTGTCATATCTTTATACAATGATTGATACCCCTAGCATTCCATGATATGTTAGACAAACCTATATGGGGGGTACTGTCTGAGTTGAACGGATTTTTCAGAACATTGTGCGCATCGGAGGTCGTAGTATCAGATGTAAAGAATCTCGAGGACTCTGTCATCACCACAGTTTGTCTGCTAGAAAAGATATTTCCGCCAGCATTTTTCGATGTTATGGAACATTTGATCATACATCTGTCATATGAACTAAGGGTTGGTGGCCCTGTGCAATGTCGATGGATGTACCCATTTGAAAGATATATATTTTTTTATATTTGTCTCTTTAATGACAAATATTTAAAATTTGAAATGTATATTTTTGCCAGATGCATGTTCGACCTCAAAAAAAATGTTCATAATAAAGCAAGAGTAGAAGGCTCTATTTGTGAGGTGTACACTTTAGAAGAGATTTCAAATTTCTCATCTATGTACTTCGAACCTCATATTCCAACATGTTACACATGCCTGCCCCGTAACGATGATGGAGAACAAGTAACTGTAGCTGACAAGCTGTCGATATTTCAACCACTTGGGCATGCATTTGGTAGTTGCTGATCAAGGCTCTTGACAGATCGAGGGCAAGACACATCACACATCTATATTCTTTTTAATTGCTCAGCGATCGACCCATACATCGAGTAAGTATATGTAGATGCAACACAATTATAAATCCTTTTATGTTTTATATGTGGATACATGGCTCGGTAATATAAGTATTTGTGGTTTGCAGATGATTTGATCTGGAGTTGCAAAGAGAAGTTTCACATCTCACTGATGCAGAAGTACAAAAAGAACGTGAAACTAAGTTTGTGGAGTGGTTGAAACAGTTGGTAAATAAGCTAACATAAATTTTGTACTTATAGACAACACTAAGTTACTTAATTGATCATGATCACAATCATTGTTTATGTCTGTGCATAGGTCCACCATGGTGATGTTAAAGATCAAGGAATATGTGATTTAGAAAATGGTCCGACCAAAGTTATGCAATGCTACAACGGGTACATCGTAAATGGTTATCGATTCCATACAAAAGATTACGGTATAAACAAATCAACGATGAATAGTGGCGTGTGTGTCAAGGATAGCAGCTACGGTGAAAATGAATATGATTACTACGGTGTTATAGAGGAAATAATGGAGTTGACTTACTTAGGCATAAATAACAGGGTAACTTTATTCAAGTGTCATTGGTTTGATCCAATTGCAATAAGACTCGACAAAGCTTCAGGCATTGTGGAGGTGAATCATAAATCCAGGTTTGGAACATATGAACCATTCATATTAGCCTCGCAAGCTCAACAAGTTTATTATACTTCATATCCGAGTATAAAAAAGTCAGATAGAAATGAATGGTGGGCAGTTTGCAAGGTGAAGTCCAAACTATACCCTGAGTATGATCAGTTACAGGAAGATGAGTTAGCTGAAGACAGCGATTACTATCAATCAGATGATGTCTATGACTTCGCTTATGGTCATGATGTTGCACATGATATGCATGTCATATCTCCATTGGCCGATGAAACATTCATAGAGGAATGTGATCCAAATGATATACCAAGTGGATGAGCAAACAATGAAGAAGAAGAAGAAGAAGAAAGTCAAACAAGTGACGAGGAAGAATTCTCAAGCTAGTGAGTGAGCAAAATCTTGTAATACAAACCTCTATTTAAATGCATTGTAATACTTGATGTGAATGATTTGAATTATTTGAATGTATTGTAATATTTGATGCGAATGAATGAGTTGTATTGCAATACTTGATGTGAATAATTAAATTTTTATTTGAATGTATTGTAATACTTGATATGAATTATTTGAATGCATTGTAATACTCGATGTGAATGATTTGAATTATTTGAATGTATTGTAATACTTGATATGAATGATTCGAATGCATTGCAATACTTGATGTGAATGATTTGAATTATTTGAATGTATTGTAATTTATGCAATGAATGATTTGAATTATTGCAATACTTGATGTAAATGATGTGAATTATTTGAATGCATTGGAATACTTGATGCAAATGATTTGAATGCATTGTAATGCTTGATGTGAATGACTTGAATGCATTGCAGTACCTGATATGAATGATTTGAATGTATTGTAATACTTGATGTGAATCATTTGAATGTATTGCAATACTTGATGCGAATGATTTGAATTATTGTAATACTTGATGCGAATGACTTGAATGTATTGTAATACTTGATATGAATTATTTGAATATATTGTATGACATATGTTATTTGTTAAAATATGGTTCGTGGAGGTTACAGTGGTCGCTCATCCAGTAGTAGTCAGGCTCAGCCTTCATCTTCACTGGCTCCTGTGATAGGTATATCATTTAACTAATTGGATGCTTGATTAGTTCAAATGCGTATTCTGAGAAAGTCTAATATATTTTTTTACAGATGATGTTTCGCCTGTACACGACCCACCTACACCAGTTGATCACACAAGTCATAAGCCAACACAGGAAGCAGGGTCTTCTCAGTCTGGCACAAGAAGACTCATTCGAATAGTGTATATCGATAATCGACCGTAAGTATTTCGTTTTCAATTATTGCATATCTTATAAATATTTTATATTGATATTTACTGTGTACCAATTCATGTGCAGCACGAGGTTTGAGTCACAAGAAGTAGTACGGGAGGTTAGGAATTCACTTCTTCAACATCTACCAGGACCGGTGGCTCAATAGAAAGAGTATCCAAAGGAGGTGTTAGACAGATTGTGGTCCCCATTCATAGTATACAGTTGTTTCTCATAGTTAATGTGTTTCATATTTAATTTATTTAAGTAATGTCTACTAACTTTCTGAAAATATTTGTAGGCTTCGAATCGCTTCGCAACTACAGTGGAAGAAAATGATGCAAGGAAGGTGTGGCAGAAGGTGGCTGCCAATCGATTTGCAGACATGCTGCACAATATGAAGACTGCAGCAAAAAAAGCATCTGGCGTAATAGATGATCCACTACAGTAAAAAGGTCATGGCCCTATTACTATCAGGAGAGATTATTGGGATGAAATGTGCGATAAGTGGGAGAGAGATGCATTTCAAAATCGCTCTGCGAAGGCTGCACAAAATCGAGTGAAAATGCTCGAAGCCCATCTACACACAGGTGGATCTAAGACATTTGGGAGCCACCTGAAGAAAATGGTAACTCATCAATATATCATATTAATTTTATAAGTATTGTTGCAAACTTGTGAACTAAATCTTTTGTCCTTTAACTTCGCAGGAAGCAGAAAAATGAGGCACTGTACCATATAAGGATGTGTTTGTTGAAACACATAAACAGAAGACCACGGGAGTCTTCGTATCAGAGAAGGCGAGAATGACAACGGTATGTATTTATTCTATTAATAATCATTGCAATATGCAAGTTATGATAATGTTAATTATTAATGTATACTTTAAACATTATTTTGTAAGAGGCATATGAGCAACAGATGGTAGAGCGATATGGCAATGACGCTACTCAGCATCCATCATTTGATCCTGCAGCATGGGTGACTGCAGCAGGTGAGCCCAAAAAAGGTCGCGTGTTCGGGTTTGGGAGTAATCTGAACACTTCACCAGTTATTGCTTCTTCCAGTTACGACTCGTAGACTTCTTTCGTCGACATAAGCTCCAAGCAACATCATATTCTTTCTGGTGATGATGTACGCCAGATCATTAAGGACACAATGAATGGCTACTTTCATGACACTGTCGCCCCCTTTCTCCGAGATGAGATCAACAATCTTGTGTTGAACAGGGGATCTTCGATTGCAAGTCCCTCTCAGGTATAATCACATATTCAGTTTTTTGTCTGTCTGCCTTAGAACACATATGAGCATAATCAAATCACATATATAACTTTTTGCCTGCCTTAGAGCACATATAAGCATGATAGAATCACATATAGAGTTTTTTGCCTGCCTTAGAGCACATATGAGCATGCTATAATCACATATAAAGTTTTTTGTTTGCCTTAGAGCACATATGAGCATGATAGAATCACATATCAAGTTTTTTTGACTGCCTTAGAGCACATATGAGAATGATAGAATCACATATAGAGTTTTTTGCCTGCCTTAGAGCACATATGAGCATGCTATAATCACATATAAAGTTTTTTGCCTGCCTTAGAGCACATATGAGCATGATAGAATCATATATAGAGTTTTTTTTACTGCCTTAGAACACATATGAGCATGCTATAATCACATATTCAGTTTTTTGACTGCCTGAGAACACATATGAGCATGTTATAATCACATATTTAGTTTTTTGACTGCTTGAGAACACATATGAGCATGCCAAAATCACATATAAAATTTTTTTACTGCCTTAGAACATATATCATTCATGATATATTCACATATAGAGTTTTTTGCTTTGCCGGCCTTAGAGCACATATGAGCATGATAGAATCACATATAGAGTTTTTCTGTCTGCCTTAGAACACATGTGAGCATGCTATAATCGCATATTCAATTTTTTGACTGCCTTAGCACACATATGAGCATGATCGAATCACATATATAGTTTTTTGCCTGCCTTAGAGCACATATGAGCATGATAGAATCACATATAAAGTTTTTTTATTGCCTTAGAATACATGATAGAATCAGATATAGTGTGTAATTTATTTCATTATATTTTTTTTATCAATACTGATTGTTCTTTTCTTATGTAGGTTGCTAGCGATAATCAACGTAGCGGAGCTGAAGGGACAGATAAAGGCAATGAAGAAGAAGACGCACAAAATCTTGGAGATGATTAGAGAACTGTGTTGAAGTTATAATTGTTTTTGTTTCTTAAATGTAATTATTGAATTGTAGTTAATTGAACTTGTTAATTTTAAGGTGAAACGATTAATTGTTGTAGATTCCTTTTATATAGAATTTTTTGTGTGGTTTGTTTTTTATTTACAGGAAATATAAATTATACAGGAAATATAAATTATACCGTTCTCGGTATTTAATTTTCAAATATTTTTTTTATTTTTTTTTCGTGTTTGCGACGGATTAGCGACGAAACCATCCATCGCTATGCATATAAATCTACCGATGGCTTAACGACGGACGTAAATCCATCGCAAAGCCGAGGTCGCCATTTAGTACCGGTGGATTGGCGATGGAATACATCGCTCGTTATTCCGTCGCAATTAGCAATGGACCTGGCGACGAATTTATTCCGTCGCCAGTTAGCGTCGAAAAATTCACTACGTAAGCATACCATCGCCTCGTCGTCGCTAAGCCTGTTAGCGACGGAATAGCGACGGAATGTGGTCGTCGCTAATCCACGACTTTGTTGTGGTGTTTGTACTACTTTTCGTTACAACTTGGAGGTGCGGTTGGGAACGCTTGCGCGTGGTGGAAAAATGATGAATCTGAAATCGTCCCTTATTATTTTTCCCTCCAGATGCTCTGACTATTTGGTTGTCAATCTTATTGCGTTTAATGCTAGAACCAACCTGGCAATCAGATACATGGTGCTTGGCTCCTCGATTCTGCGTCCTCTTTCTGTATCGTATTATGTCTCTGAAGTTTTTTCATCTACCAAATCTTTTGGTCTTTCGTCAAACGGGGTAAGGGTAGCCACCTGTTTATGGCTTTGCTTCAGCAACGTCCTAATCCACAACCCCTGGGTGTCACGGTTGTCGATGCAGCTAAGTTGCTGGATATCTCTCTCTCCTCTTCACAGCGGCAAGCTGTAGTTGTTGAAATGGATTCTACGATTTCAGCTATCTCTGCTATTATTAGGGACTCTCTCTGCCACTCTGGTGGAGCAGACTGCGAGCAGTTGAGCATTTTCGATGGTCACTCGAGGTCGTCTGTCAGTGTTGGGGGTGTTCGGCAAATCATGCATGGTCAACGAAGAAGGAGGAGGCCTTCATCAATTATTTTGGTTACTGATGCTAGGTGCCCAAGAAGGTCATCTCGGTGCCACCAACCATGGGTTTTTCCAGATTTTGTGCCATAAAGATTGTTTCTTGGAATGTTAGGGGCTTAAATTGTCCTACGAAACGTTTGTTTCCATATTTTTACTAGTAAACCGATTTAGATATCCATCAAATGGAGAGATACCTATGGTAGCAAAAGGTCAAAACCATATTTGCATCCGATTATCACCGGATATGGTTTTGGCTTACCATATCCAACCAAATGGAGTCAGATTTGATTGGATACTGGATATAATCTGATCAATTGACATTCCTAGTTCGGAGGGCCATAAAGTAGTGTGTGGTTCCAAGTAATACTGCTACCAACTTTTTAGATTTTGGTCATTAAAAAAACCCTTATTTGATTTTTGTTTTTCTTTAGCAAATCTTTTCATCTTGATCCTTTTTAGGTAGTAAGGAAGAAATACTTCAGCAAGTAAGAGGAAACTGAAGTCTGAAAAAACTGGTTTCCACTGTAGGATAGAAGAAGGATGCAGCGGTACTACCAAAGAAAATTATAAAAGAGGAAGAGCCTTTAGGAGAATTAAGAGGGGGTTTTTTGGTAAGCTGCTGCTAACACGAAGGAATCAAGATCAAGTAAGACCATTAATCATCAAAAAATGATTGTACCATCATTGTAAAACAGAGTTTTTAAAAAAATACCTTACAATTTGCTAAAATCCTTTTTATGTTCAAAATTTTGATTCTTGACTTTTTTTATGATATTTTTTCTCTAAACCAAATATAGCATGTTCACAAATTATTTTTGTAAATGTCCTCAAATGTGTGAACCTTTTTTTACTAAAATGATTTTAGTAAAAAAGAAGTTCACACATTCGAGGACCTTCACAAACATGATTTGTGAAAGTCATACTATATTTGGAGACCTCTTTTAACTAAATACTCTTATATTTGTGAATGTGCTTACACATTTTGCATTATCCCCTTATGCAATTTTATTAAAGGAGGATCACACACTTTGAAAATATTTGCAAACATGATTTGTAAAGGTCATACTATATTTGCAAACCTCCTTCAACTAAATACACCTAAGCTTGTTAATGTTTTAACTTTCACATGTGAATCGCCTCACACATTTGTGAATGCCTTCTTGTCCATGCATTTTATATGATTTTAGTAAAAAGGTGGTAAGCACATTTACATAAATGATTTGATAGCAGGGCTTTGAAGAAGCAGAAGTTTATAGGGGGAGCTATAGGAAATGAGCAAAAAAGTTGTGCAATACAAAAATAAAAAAAATGAAGAAACTGGAGAGACAAATAAAAGAAAACACCAAATTCTTTAAAAAATGATTTAATTTTTTCATTACCTTTTTTAGGCCTTATAAAAACCTATTAGAAAAGCATATAAAGTTTTTTTGACAGAGAAAATGATTTCAATGACAACTTGATTTCGAAACTTCAGAATAAGAATTTCAACGACACTTTATCAATATGGATGTAAACAGGTTGAATTTATTAGCTCCAGCGATGTTCTCGTTGGCCAAATTACACTCACACAGTCAGCATACGGACAAGACCTTAACATGGTCTACTTTCGGTTGCAAGTTATTGGATCTAAGCAAATCCCATGACGTAAAATGAGCAAGAATGGAGTTTGGGTCATTGAGTTTCTCAATTAGGCACGATCCGTCTTTGTGATGCCGTGAGGAAGAGGTCCACACATGGAACCAGGCGAGAATAATGTAACTAGAGAACTTTGTTGTCAGAACGCAGAGCTTCACTGTCAAATGGATAAGATGGCACAACAAATCACAGAGCTATATATATATATATATATATATATATATATATATATATATATATATATATATATATATAGAGAGAGAGAGAGAGAGAGAGAGAGAGAGAGAGAGAGAGGGTTACTTCATTAACTCATAAAAAAACTGTTAATTTAGTTTTTTTTCAAATTAGTTCCTACCTTATTTGCATTTTGCAAATCGGTCCTCTTCTAAGGGTAGAACCTATCCATTTATTGGTTGTTAACTTCAAGGACCGATTTGCAAGCCTTGACCTAAAGGAGGCAGGAAGTAATTAGTAAAATATGTCTTGCAAATCAGTTATAAAAAAATAACAAAATATCTATGTTGAAAATTGAACGGTAGGCAGCAACCGTGTAAGGTCCCAAAAGAAATGTTCAAGAAAATTCAAATTTTTTTAATTCTTGTATTGTAGCATAGACTCTCTACAACAAAGTGACAAACTAAGTCGATATCGAGCCAGCCAATGGTGGCCCCTTAACTTGCATATATTGATAAAACTGAAGGACCGTCGGTAGAAAATATCATTACCACAATTACCATTAACTGTAGTAGAACATAAATGGCATTCCAGATTTTGTAAATGACAACCGTTAGGATCCATTTTGAGTCATCGGAGGGTGTATCCGGGTTCATAGTAGTTTCTTTTTAAGTTGCTGATCCTTTTTGTGAAGATTTTGGATCCACGACCTATCCAAAAATTGAGCCCAAACTTGATCAGGTTATATATATATATATACCATGCATAACAAAGTTGCCAAATTGGATACCATAATTTTTTCTTGACAGAAAAATGGACACCGAGATTGGACGACCCAGATCTTGAGGAATTTCAAAATATACATATGGGCTGTCAACTTTGTATCATACAATAGAAAGCTGGAGCTGGGCCCACCATTCATTTCCTTTTCTGTTTGTAGTCCTTGTATACATCATACCATTAATGCGGTGCAAGGTCCATTTCTCCTTATTATGCAAAGAACAATAATGGAATTGAATGCATTGAACTTAACATTGGTTAGAACAGTGTTCTAAATCAACAACTGTGGGGTACTTCCATCAATTGATATTGGTTGACATTTATCAATATTTCCAAACTTTGGGTGACAGCATCTTCCATGATTTAATTCCCTCCATTTTATCTGTGGAAGAGCAGCTGGGACAGTAGATGCCATGGTCTCTTTATTTCATGAAGATTGCTTTAGATAGATAGTTAATACATTATTTGAGCTCCAAGATTAACCAGAGTAAGAAGTCGGTGCAAGAGGCGATTCACGAAGTGCAAAATGTAAAACAAGCATTAAAAAGGTGCGTTAAAACAGGAAACATGAATGGAGGCAAGTAAGTACTTTATTACTTTTCAAGCTTATGCTAAAAAAAATCTCATCATATGTATGTTTTTTTTATAAAAAGATATTTTAAAAATTCGTTAAACTTGAAAGGTGCATTTGCAATATCAATGGAAATTATTATTTTCTCATGCATGAATTACACACATGTTTTACACTTGAGAAAGCGAGTTTTTTAGGCTGCAACCGTGTAACGTCCCAAAAGAAATGTGCAAGAAATTTCCCTTTTTTTTATCTTGTATGGTAGCATAAACTCTCTACAAGTGACAAACAAAGTCAATATCAAGCCAATGGTGGCCCCTTAACTTGCATATAATGATAAAACTGAAGCATTAACAAACAAAGTCAATGTCATGCATTAAATATATATATATATATATATATATATATATATATATATATATATAGAGAGAGAGAGAGAGAGAGAGAGAGAGAGAGAGAGAGAGAGAAAAGGAAGCTATTAGTCGTTGCTATCTTAAAAGAATAATAAAACCACTGGCATTAAATGCAAAGAGAGCATGGCATAAATAAAGGAAAAATGGTTAATATAAAAATGAATCATAAATCAAGAAAAATGTAAATAAATATGAATGCTTAAATATATATAATAAGATTTGGTAATATGTTGAAAAACAAATTTAAATATTATTTTTTTAAATAATCAAAATATATCAAAATTTTTGTAATCAATTTTGCCTTTTTGTTCAAGTGAATTTTGCATAAAGGTTTTAACTAAAGGTAGATACTAAGTTCGTTCTAAAAAAAATTTTATGTAAAATATAATTATTTGATTAATTATAATTAAATATATACTATTTTAATCAAAATGAATAGAGGGTTGGCCGATTACTTATTATTAATCATGAATTTTTAATTTTACCAATTAATCATGATTTGTAGAGAAATTCAAACGGCCAGGTTGACCAAATTTTTTTGCCTATTAAAGCACTTCCCGAATAATTGCCGAGGATGAGTTCGGCTACTATGCATCCCACGACTTGCTTAATTTTTTTTTCATATAATCTTTGAAAAACTCGTAATAACTATTCAAAACTTTATAAGTTATAGATATTGCATTGCATCCAAACCAATAAATGTCAAATGTGTTGAATATTCAAATCATGCACCATAACAAATCCTCATCGCAGCACATTGTGACCAACATGTGGATCAGGCTGATCTCCTGTTGGATTTAACCCTGTAGACATGCCAAAACCTCCTCATTTAAAATTGAACGTGGTAAAAGGTTGTTCGTAATCAAACACATTGAATTGATTTCAAAGATGCACATGCCATCGTATATACTTCGTTAATTTAACTTGTTTTATATTAAAAAGCCGTTTCGTTAATTTTGATGCAGGTACCCATATATCTGCGTGGCATCGGTATTTGCTATTAGGATTTGGACTCCAAGATGGGTCTGACTCGTTTTGCACATAAATTATAGAAAATGAGACTATGATTGCTCGTGGCCAGGGGGAACCAAAAAATTATATATTGAACGGTATAGTCGAGACTAGCAGTGGTTACTAAGTGTTGAGAAGAAATGCACAAGAAATTTCCTCCCTCTTCTTACGCCACTTTACCGATTATGATCCCAGTCTGATTCATGCAATACTTATGACCTGGGTATGGTTTTTCGATTGGACCTGAGTCCGGACCTGGTACCATCATCTCAAATTGGTTCTGAGTCTGGTTTCACCTTGGTCCTAGCCAAACCCGGCCCGTTGACCCCTTTAATTAGCAGTGTCAGGCTCGTTTCAGATACTGTGTTAAAAAGGTCAATACAGAGGTGCTGGTTCTGTCATGTGTCCAGTAGCATGGGCTGTTAGGCAACCAAATGACAAGTTAGGCAATACCGGAATCCATATTGCAATTAATTCTAGCCCCCCAACCATTGTAGCATCCTGTGTGTCATATGTCAAAGGAGAGGATATCGGATTAGGGGCAGAGCTACATACTGGCAAGGGTGGGCAACTACGTACCCACCCTTAGTGATGCACACGAGCTTAGTTCGAGCCGAGTTCAGGCTGTTCGAATTCATCTTGGTTCAAAATCACTTTGTCCAAGCTCCAAGCTTGTAAGGCATTGTCCAAACTCATCTCGGTTCTGAGCTCGAGCCGAGTCTATCTTAAACAAGATTTATTAAAAAAAAACTTCTGTGGAGGAAGGATTTGATCCCCAACCTCCTTAATGTTAACCAAGTGCCATTAAGCCAAACGATATCTTCTTCTTATTATGATTATTATTGAAAAATTCTATACATACTAAAATTTCTCAGCGAAAAAAGGTGCAAAACGAGGTATTCAAACCCAACACATTCTTAATAAATACCAACGCCCTACCAATTACAATAACAATGCAGTTCTGAATTTTTTTACAAAGATATTATATATATGGGTTTGCAATGAACCAAGCCTTATCGAGCAGGACAAGTCATTCAAGCTCGGCTCAATAACTCGTCCAAGCTCTATATACCGGTTCAAGCTTGACTCATTTATGAAGCAGATCAAACCAAGCCGAGTTTTAACCGAGCCAGCTCTGTTCCGTGTGCATCCCTACCCACCCTGACATGGAAACCCCCAATAAGGAGGTTTGGGTTAGGGTGTAGTGCCAACCCTGACCTGAATGTTATGCCCTTTCTGCACCCCCAACTCTCTCTCTCTCTCTCTCTCTCTCTCTCTCTCTCTCTCTCTCTCTCTCTCTCTCTCTCTCTATATATATATATATATATATATATATATATATATATATATATATATATATATATATATATATATATATATATATATATATATGGGGAATGAAAACCCTCCTAAACCTCCCCAATGAATTTTTTTTGGTATTTTTCAAAATTCTGTCTGTAAAGATGTGTTCAGCATGATTGATTTACTATAAATCGATACTTGAATCATGAATTTTGAATAGAAAAATAGTATTTGGAAACTCTCCAATGGAAAACCCTTCCAAACCTTTCTAATAGATGTTTTATTTGATGTTTGGTGTTTTTTTTCAAAATTTCAACCATATAGATGTGATCTATATGCTTATTTTAATAGGAATTAGTTCTTGAAGCATTTGATTCCGATGCATGGATAGGCTTTTATAAGTTTCAAAATCAATAGCATGCAATTTTTATAAATTTTTAATGCTCCCAAAACTATTTTTTTTATCCAAAATTCATGATCAAAGTATTGATTTATAGTAAATCAATCATGATGAACACATATGTACAATTAGAAATTTGAAAAAAACAACAAAAAATTTTCATTGAGAGGTTTGGGAGGGTTTTCAATGCCCATATATATATATATATATATATATATATATATATGAAAACCTCCCAATCAAAACCCTCTCAAACCTCCCCAATAGACGTTTTATTGGAATTTTGATGTTTTGTTCAAAATTTCGACCATACAGATGTCATTTGTATACTTATTTTTATAGGAATCACTTCTTGGAGCATTTGATTCTGATCCATGAATAGGTTTTCATAAATTTCAAAATTGCATGGGTACAATTTTCATAAATTTTTGAAGCTCCAAATACCATTTTTTCATAAATCTCTCTAGGTTGAAATAAAAAATCATAAATTGTTGTTGGGAACAGAAGCTCCTTGCATTATTTTGCCCTAAACGTTATGTAATCGTGTTGGGAATGTATAAAGTGGAAAATGAACATATGCAATGATAAACCATACATAAATCATTGCTTCTTTAACCGTAGAAATCCTTGTCGAAATCGCACCCCTCTTAAGTACATCTCATTGTAGAAATCTCTCGCCTTAAACGATTTACGTATACAAATGTACAAATCAATGCTTCTAAAGTATATGAACTCAACAAAGAACGCTATGCACACCATTCTTCATGTTATTTGTAATGATCTTCGAGTTATTTACCATGCCAAACACATAATACCTAAGTACAATGTTTCATACTACAAATAATGTTGAGCGATTTTAGTAGAAATTTTGCGATATGAATACATAAATCATTTTACATATTACATAATATATTACAAATCTATATGACAATTAAGTATAATCGCATATTCATATTACAAATCAATACGACAAACATAATTAATGTTATGCCTCACAAACCTTGGACAACAACAATCTTGGTAACTTCAAAAATCATAAATACAAATCGTTGCCCGTGAGGAGTATAATAAATTGGAGTTTATTAACTTAGTATACAAACTTTGTAAACTTTGTAAACTTTGTAAACTTTGTTAAACATTCAATGCCATTCAGTTATTTGTAATGATCTTCGTGTTATTATTTACCATGCTAATAAAAGTAATGATTTATAATATTAGCATGTTTTGACGCGATTCATACTACAAATATCATAAAAATAAACACTAGCAAACACAGGGTTTAGGGTTTTAGGGTTTATGACAATCAAAACAAATCCGTTTGAATATCCAATTGCGATTTTACTTTACGAGATTCATCTAGAGGAAGTGTCCGATTGTGATTTGTTTTTCATAGAGGAGGTGTCAGAAAAAGATATGTACAGACACGAACATAAGCACAAAAGAATTGTCCTATCATCATTTGCTTATACGGACTTTGTCAATGTCAATGATATGTTATATAGCGATTTACATAATGACTGATAAAAGACGAAAAAGATGAAGGAAAAACAGATTAGTCATTGATGTTTATGTTATGATGTTTATTGGTAAACTACAAATCAATATAATGTCTAAAAATCCGTTTGAAAATCCACTACTTGATACATTTTTCTACTAGCAGGTGATGTTGTCTCATGGAGAAGTGGAAAACAGTATACCACTGTTGCTCATACTATGGAGGCAAAATTTATTGCTATATACGAGACTTCGTCACAAATCATTTGGATAAGAAACTTCATTATGGGTCTTGGTACAGTGGACTCTATTGAGAAACCACTAAAAATCTTTTGTGATAATGAAGCAGTTGTGTCTTTTTCAAATAATAACAAGAGCTCAACCTCGTGTCGACACATAGAGTTAAAATATTTTGTTGTTAAAGAAAGGATTAAGAATCATCTGATATATATTGATACAATCAGGATGAAGGAAATGACTGCAGATCCCCTTACTAAAGGGCTAGCACCGTGATTGTATTCCCAACATGTAAAGGGGATGGGTCTTTTTTATTCCTTCTGATGTATGACAATATATTATGTGATCACATTTGTGTATATTTGATTCTCTAAGGCTTTATGTAATTGTTGATTTTGCATAAAGGATCTCTCATATGGGTTAGAGAGAATAGCAGAATAACAATATTAAAGGACCAATAGAATAGGTAAGAGACCAACCTATTCATTAAGATAATTTTAACATGCTTAAGCACTGAAGGTGAATTATAGTGTAGTACATGAGAATATGATATTTCATAAAAGAATTATCGTCTTCGTGACTCATTTGATTCATCCTTGTGATAAAGGGTAGTATGTGAACTCACATGAAAAATTAAATTGAGATAATGGTATAAACTGTGATTTAGTACACTTTTGGTGTCAATGGATTAAGTGAGAGAATGTTGGACATAATGAGTCTGAGTCCAACCCCATAAGGTGACCCGATTTGACAGCCATTAGTGGGTCACATTAGTGGCCACATAATGGGGTTAGTGGGTGGGAGTTACGTGGCGACATTCACGTAACTGCCTATTTCTCTCATTATATAAGGGGGTAGGATGTTATGGAGATGATGTGAGATTCATAGCTGCAAGCCTACCCAAATTACACGTTCAGTTTAGGTGGAATAGGGTCCTGCTCACCATCGATCTAAGGCTTGGGCTCATCGTGGGCATTGACCGGCTGAGGAAAATGCCAAATTTTTTGCACGCATTCTATGGCAAATACAGGTACGCTTTTTGTGTTTATTTTACTGAATTTGCCAACACTTCGAGCTTATGCACCCTTCAGCAGGTTTTGAGGTGACGTCCTATGTGGCCTTGATGGATCACCTCATAGACACTGCTAAGGACGTGAGCTTCCTCAGCTCCAAAGGGATCGTAAGGAACCACCTAGGGAGCGATGATGCAGCTGCAAGGCTCTTCAACAAGTTGGGCGATGGTGTCATACGCGGTGTAAATGATCATATCTTCCGTCATATAGAGAGTGCTTTGATGACCTACGTCGCTACCAGTTGGCGTGCAAACACATGGCATACCTATTTTCAGAGCCGTTGGTCCTTTTTGTCATTCCTTGGTGCCCTTATTTTAGAAGCAATGACCGTAGCTCAAACCGTGTATGCCGTTTTGGCATA
The DNA here is from genome assembly GCF_984573655.1 of Nuphar pumila. Taxonomy (NCBI): domain Eukaryota; kingdom Viridiplantae; phylum Streptophyta; class Magnoliopsida; order Nymphaeales; family Nymphaeaceae; genus Nuphar; species Nuphar pumila. The sequence goes on along the minus strand of NC_143257.1, from coordinate 125,096,657 downwards.
TCACATTAGCCGGTGATCGTTCTCTTATTCTGCTGCTCCACGTATCAAGATTCAAGTCACAGAGATTAGCTCTATCATCACCAAGGGGAACTTCAATTAAGGACGTGTTGCTGGAAATGCATCCTTATGAGATTCTTATTTGCTTAAAGGGATTGTCTTTCATATGCGAAACATATTCCTATCAATATTTTGTGACGGATCATGTTCTGGTTTGGATTACACTGGTCCATTTGAAACTTTTTAGATGTAAAAGGCTTATTAATTTTTAGACTACTTTCACCAGGTCTGGTATCACAATAATATATATTTTCATTCGGATCTTTATTCAACTCTACCTCATCGAATATCATTTAGATTGGGACTCGGATTGTTTTAGATCTCACGAGATCTGCCATGATCTGGCCCATATCCAGTCCTTTGCATCCTGCCATCCCACTAAACCATGTAGGGTAACTTTTTTGAGGACCCACGACTCAGTCGTGGTGTTCCATTTGGCTTGGTTTGGGTAATTGAATGGTGCAGGGTACACAAAGAACCAGTTAGCATCATCCAAGTACTGCAAGGGCTGCAAATGGATCAGATATGATTGGATATATGATCTGAGTCTGCCTTGTTTTTTCAGATATGGATCTTTTAAGTAAAATCCAAATGTAGATTTGGATAGGATTTGATTATGCTTAATCAGATCATCTTCGGATTCTGGTCAGATTCATATCAGCATTTTAAGTTGGATCTAGAGTTGATCCCAATTAAAATCTGACTCCAATGCATTTTTTCCATGTAAATAGTTTGTTTTGTTCTATTTTTTTTCAGATCCAGTATTACCACATGTATTTCAGATTTGGATTCGATCTAACCTCCTCAAATTTGATATAAAATACAAAGATTTTTATTTTTAATCTTTTAAATTTTAATTAATAGTCCTTTAATTTTTTATTTTAATATAAAAATATTTTTTTTAATTAAAATCATACAAAAAATTATTACAAATATTAAAATATTAGTTGTAGGTGTGAATGGTTGTGTCCATGTGTCCGCTCGTGTCATGGGAGACCACCAAAAATCATGGCTCAATTTTTGGGGGTATTTACAATTTCTCACATATAATGCAGGTTGAGTTTAAGCCCACAAATGCTTCACTCATCTGATAGGGGTGACGTGAATGTCACCAAGTTGACAGGATGTCACAAGTTCACCACAAGGTCAAAGTTGGGTGTACTCTCCGATGTGCAGGCCATAGTGACAAATATCACAAGATTTTTGAAAATCTTGCGATAATATCATGAGAAATTGCCTTAAAGTTTAAAACGGCAATTTCTAGCAAGATTTTCAAAATCTCGCAAGATTTATGAAAAAACATAAATACCGCGATTTAAACACGATATTTACGTTTTAAACGACTCTTTATCATGAAAAAAACATGCATTTTTATTTTTAAATAATTTTTATTAATATTTTCTTATACAAAATAAATTTTATGTTTTTAAATTTTTTTATTGCCGAGATTTTGCCAAAAAAACCTGAGATTTATGATTTTTTTTCAATTTCTTGCAAGTTTTTGAAAAACGAGAAATTGCCGTTTAAAATGTTTGTCACTATGGTGCAGGCTAGCTAATGTGCAGTCAACAATCGGGAGTGGATGGGAGGTGCAGTTTCTCTTGGACAATCCAGGTTGAGCTTAGAAAAGATCCAGATTTGCTTGGGAAAAACCAAAGCGAAACTTGGCCAACCTTCAAACCACCTGTTATGTTCCATGGATCTTGCCCAACCTCACAAATCTCATAATTGGGATTTGGTCACATTAGGGAAAATCTCATGATAAATTTAAAATTCAATTTTTGTCAAAACATTAGGAAAATATCATCATACATAATGATTTAAAATTAAGAAATCTTGTAGAGTAAAAAAAGACTGAAAATTTTGAAATTCAGTGGTGTTTATATCAAGACACCATCATGACAAAAACATGATATTTTTAAGAACAATATCTCAAATATATATATATATATATATATATATATATATATATATATATATATATATATATATATATATATATATATATATATATATATTCGGCGAGGGCCTAATGATGCTCCAGTTAGAAGGTTGGAGAAATGGGAAAATATATTAGTTAAAAGAGGTCGGGGTAGGCCTAGGAAGACTTGGATGGAGATGATAGGAAAGGATATGAATGCTTTGAACCTCACCGAGGACATGGCATTGGATAGAAATGATTGGAGGAAAAGGATTCATGTGGAAGACCCAAAATGAATTTCTTTTTTTGGTTCATATCGCTGACCCCAATTGTTTTGGGATGAAGGCGTAGTTGTTGTTGTATATATATATATATATATATATATATATATATATATATATATATATATATTAGTAAACTCATTAGTATCTAAAATCATGTGTTTTTCAATAACTTGCTGGCATTTGTGGCACTGTACGTGGGTTGGAGAAGTATGCCATGGACTTATATCACCCCCATCTTCATACCCCTCTTAAATCTTATGGCATAAGTTGTTTTGTTGAAATTTGACCCTATAGATGGATTCAACATGGTCAATTTAATAAAAGTCAACCCTTGTATTATAGTTTTCCAACAAAAAAATATGATATTTTTAAATACAAAATTTATGTTTTGTCAACCGTTGATTTTTGAATTGCCAAAAAATCCTGCAAACAAGTTAGATTTCAGTGATTTAAATATCAAAACTCACTAAGTGAATGATGTTAGTGTCTGATTAGATCAACAAAAAAAATATGATTTTTTAAATACAAAATTTATGTTTTGTCAATCGTTGATCAGATTTGGGTGATTTAAATATCAATCCTCACTAAGTGAATGATGTAAATCACATATGTAGTGTCTGATTTGATCAAAATAACTTGCATCAATGAAATCCCAAGGAAGGGTACAAAGATAGAGATGACATAAGGGATGAGTAGGAACTGATGTGCACCATGAACAGAAAATTCAAGAGGGATAAGCACTTAAAAACATCAATTTATTGCATAATACTCTTGACTCATGCTCAAAATACATAGTGTATAGGTATATATAGAGTTGAGGGTCATTTTTACACACTTATATATATATAAATGATAGTGTTTGCCCTCTTTCATGAATCAAATGTTTAACTATGAATTTTCATCTTAACCACTCACTAACGACTATTAATGACTACTAACGATATGCATAGGTCAAAACCCAAGCTCCCATGGAGATTGGTTCTATTGATCTAGGCACAAAGAATATTGAGGCATGGCTCGGGAGAGGGATGCTAACCACATGAACAAGGAGTGTGTAGCGATGGGGGAGAGAGACATCTTTCCTGGATGGCATGGTTCGATAGCAAGAGATGAAGAAAAGGTGTTTCTTCTAGGTAGATGACGAGCAAGAAAGAGAGGCAAGGAAGAAATATGCTCTCTCAAATAATAAAAACATGAACCAAGAATGAAACTTAGAGAAATCTATGAATAAACTTTATTAAAAATAAACTAAGAATGGTACATCTATATATAGATTTACAGGAGGACAAAACAATAAAAAATAAAAAATGACTACAATTATTAATAAAAATCTATTTCATATGGATCTTGCCCAACCTCACAAATCTCATAATTGGGATTTGGTCACATTTAGTGAAAATCTCATGATAAATTTAAAATTCGATTTTTGGGAAAACATCAAGAAAATATCATCATACATAATGATTTAAAATTAAGAAATCTTGTCGAGTAAAAAAATGCTGAAAATTTTGAAATTCAGTGTTGTTTATATCAAGACACCATCATGACAAAAACATGATATTTTTAAGAACAATATCTCAAATATATATATTTATTGTTTAGTAAACTCATTAGTATCTAAAATCATGTGTTTTACAATAACTTGTTGGCATTTGTGGCACTGTACGTGGGTTGGAGAAGTATGCCATGGACTTATATTACCCCCATCTTCATACCCCTCTTAAATTTTACGGCATAAGTTGTTTTGTTCAAATCTGACCCTATAGATGGATTCAACATGGTCAATTTAATAAAAGTCAACCCTTGTATTATAGTTTTCCAACAAAAAAAATATGATATTTTTAAATAGAAAATTTATGTTTTGTCAACGGTTGATTTTTGAATTGCCAATAAATCCTGCAAACAAGTTAGATTTTAGTGATTTAAATATCAATCCTCACTAAGTGAATGATGTTAGTGTCTGATTAGATCAACAAAAAAATTATGATTTTTTAAATACAAAATTTATGTTTTGTCAACCGTTGATTTTTGAATGGCCAAAACATCCTACAAACAAGTCAGATTTGGGTGATTTAAATATCAATCCTCACTAAGTGAATGATGTAAATCACATATGTAGTGTCTGATTTGATCAAAATAACTTGCATCAATGAAATCTCAAGGAAGGGTACAAAGATAGAGATGACATAAGGGATGAGTAGGAACTAATGTGCACCATGAACAGAAAATTCAAGAGAGATAAGCACTTAAAAACATCAATTTATTGCATAATACTCTTGACTCATGCTCAAAATACATAGTGTATAGGTATATATAGAGTTGAGGGTCATTTCTACACACTTATATATATATAAGTGATAGTGTTTTCTCTCTTTCATGAATCAAATGTTTAACTATGAATTTTCATCTTAATCACTCACTAATGACTACTAACGATATGCATAGGTCAAAACCCAAGCTCCCATGGAGATCGGTTCTATTGATCTAGCACAAAGAATATTGAGGCATGGCTCGGGAGAGGGATGCACACCACATGAACAAGGAGTGTGTAGCGATGGGGGAGAGAGACGTCTTTCCTGGATGGTTGCACAAGAATGTGTGTGGTGGATGGGGGGGTGGGGGGGCGGGGTCGATAGCAAGAGACGAAGAAAAGGTGCTTCTTCTAGGTAGATGACGAGCAAGAAAGAGAGACAAGGAAGGAATATGCTCTCTCAAATAATAAAAATATGAACCAAGAATGAAACTTAGAGAATTTTATGAATAAACTTTATTAAAAATAAACTAAGAATGGTACATGTATATATAGATTTACAGGAGGACAAAACAATAAAAAATAATTGAGATAAAATAAAAAATGTCTACAATTATTAATAAAAATCTATTTCATATGGACAAATCAAACTATTTGCTGCAGTCAGGGCTGGGTTGGGCTACAAAAATGGACAAAAATTTATTTTATATGGAATCAGGGCTGGGCTAGGACTGGGCTTTTTTTAAAAAAAAATTAACTGTTTCGGGAGGCACCCCCTCAGCTACGCCTTTAGGTATAGGGATTGTGTTCAACTTGGGTTTTATTTATATATAGGTTAAGAGGGTGGTGCTAAAGGTTTTAGGTTGGATCTGGTTAAATGTTGACAGGATCATGGTTAATGGCATTATGCATCCAACTTAGGTTGGTTTAGATTGGGTGTTGGATTTGGTTAGAAAATTGGACATGATAAGAGTTTGGGATTGGATTTAATAAGCTCAAGTTTAGGTCTATTTTATGGTTTTCAAGGATAAAGATATGATGGTCTACAATGGGTTTAAGAGAGCCTAATATATGAGACTTAGATTCAAGACATACGTTTGGATCCAAATCTTCTTAAATTTTGCCCCCAACATCGACCAAGGAATGCACTTGGGTTGCAATTTAAACCCCAAATTTTGATTATAAAATTTTGTGCACTGAAGGTATAGCGAGAGCCAGCTGGCTCTTGATTTGACACTGATAATGATAGGGCCAAGTCAACTCAGTTCATCATGGATATGTTAGCTATCGAAACCTGACCGACCGATGAGCCTAAGCTACCTAATTAAATTTTTTTAATAGTTGGTTGCATAGTGATTACTTGATAATTACTTAATCAGTTCAATTAATTATATGAAAAATAGAAAGATAATTAATTAAGTGCATTAATATTTTATTGAATTTATTATTTTTTTAGTATTATAGAAATTAATTTATAAACTACATTAAAAAATAACCTACAAATGAGTTTGGGACCGATCCACTAAACATTGGTTCATCAAGTCAATAGGCCGAATCATGAATTGCTCTTCAAACCCAAGCCCATTAAAAATTGAGGCAAAACCCAGCCTATTAATAAATAGTCAGGCCAGACCGCACTTAAAACCGACCAAGCTGGACCACCACAATGCCCACTCCGAGAGGGTTTATATTCCAAAAAGAAAAAGAGGGTCAAGCCTCAGCCCAAGGGCTCCCCATCGAGTGGGTTGCTCAGGCAAAAGACTAGCTAGAATTCTTGCAAATTTTGAAATCTTTTTTGTGATGTACAAATTCGTTGATTGCTCCGAAACGTAGTCGAGTGACCCGAGTTGTGAAGCCCAGGCATCCATAATTGACACGTTGATTGATGCTAAAATGTAGCAATTGTTCAAGGTAACGAATACCAAAAAAAAATAGCAAAAGTAGTCCCGATAATGATAATAGCAAATGGGGTCGGATAACGATTATGCGATAATGATAATGCCATTTAACAGAACCAGTATCATTGATTCTCTCAAGCAAAAATTTTTGTTCACAAGGATATTTGCAGTTTTGAAGTCATTATGTGTAAGATCCCTAGAATTTTTGAATTTTTAAATGGGAAATATTGCGAGCAATGTTAAAAAAAACTTTCATTATCTGTCTTATTAACTTATGTAATTGAATGTAATAATTAATTGGTGGTGTGATGATGTGACATGGTGGCGGGCCAATGGACCAAGACTTAACTTTTTTGGGATCCTAAAAATTTTGCCTCATTGACTGCTTTATTTATATTTCTTTTTATTCATTGTTAGATTGGTGTAAATTTTTTAATCTTTGTATGTATGAGAGTCTCTTTTATTCATGAAATCCCCGTGTAGTATGAATCTTGGTCCAAGTCTTAAAAAATAAATGGTTCTAGTTCATTCTTGTGTTTTCTTCCTGTAGTTCACTCATATTTGTCAAACTTATTTCAAAACAAATTTTCGTTGTTTAACGATTCCATCATTTGAGGTGTATCATACTATTTTTTTTTTTAAATTTACAAATATTTAAATAGAAATTTTGGGGGGTTAAAACATTTGTATCACAATCAAGTTTTGTATAACTGATAGAAAGTTGTTCATGACTGGTTCGACCTTGTTACTATGAATATTCATTTTACTTTAGATACAAAATTTATATTTGTATGTGTGTGTTAGGTATAGATGGCTTGGAGCGACCAGTGTGACAAACTCATCCATGCCCAGACCTGTTGAATGCCCCAGAACCATAAGATACTGGTGATTCATTCGGGAGTTTTTCAGGATCACCATACTGATGACAAAGTTTTTGGGAAAAGGAATCAAGGATGAGAAGTGTGAGGATAGTTTTTAAATTCTAAAGAAGAAACTCACTTCTGCACCTGTTTTGGCACTATCATCTAGTTGAGGTGGTTTTGTGGTTTATACGTACGCATGCAGTACATGCATGTTTAGGTTGTGTTCTGATGCAGACTGAAAATGTTATAGCTTATGTATCGCATTAGCTGAAGATTTATGAGTGAAATTATTTGATTCATAATTTAGATTTGGCAGCCGTAATATTCACATTGAAGTTATAACAATATTATTTGTATGGTGATCAGTTCAAAGTTTTTTTCGATCAAAAGAGCTTCAAATATTTGTTTTTATAAAAAATAATTGAATATGAGATGACAACAATGCCAAGAGTTCATCAAGAGTTACTATTTTTTTCATATCTATCATTAAAAAAAAGCAAATATTGTTAACAGCAAGTCTGATGGTGTATCAGCCTATCTTATGTATTAAGTTATCCAGGTCAATTCAAAATTCTCACAGGAATTATTGCATAGCAGAAGAAATGGAAAACTTATCCCACATGCCATCGTATACGCTTCTTTAATTTAACTTGTTTTATAATTAAACACCTTTTATTAATTTTGATGCATGTGCCCATGTGCGTGGCATTGGTATTTGGTATTAGGATATGGATTCCTATGTGGGTCTGACTCGTAAATTATGATGAAAAGTGAGAAGATGATTGCACGTGGCCAATGGGAGACTTGTGGTGATCATACACAGTTCACAAGACATAGCTTGTCTTTTTTTTTTCACTGAAAACTAAGCTACGTGAATGAAGAAATGTAAAAATATTTAAGTTTTTTTTTTTTGACTGCTTCTTTTATGAAACTCACACAGCATCACGAGCATAACGTTCAAAACCATTTTGTCTGATTCTGTTATATTAAATACAATATGTTTTTTATATCAAGTCAATTTCTTTTCAAATATTCATGATGAGGTTTCGTCAGCTTCTCATCGTAGCATTTTTTATTGAAAAGAAATTAGAAAAAAAAAAAGAGTAATTGAAGTTACAAACTTTTCTACAAAACGTGTGATCGATGCAATATATATAAGAAAAAAATTATAATAAAATATTTACTTGAAGTTATAATTGTAATTACGAAAAAGTATTTTATTATTCAAGGTTGGTGGTCGATCATTTAAAATAAATTTTAAATATAAAATTAAAATATTACATAAATGCCATCATTATTTACTTTAAAAATAAGAAATATTTTATTTCATATTTATAAAAGTCGTGGTCGTCTGTTTGCATTTTTTATGAATGCCACGTGGTTTTGTTGACTTTTTAGCTTTTTAAAATACAAGTTGAATGGCCACGTCTGTTTGCAAAAATGCCCAAGTTGAATGCCAACTTTCGAACCTTAGACCCTCTGTATGGCACTTTTACGTCCAACCATTAGACTAAGGAGCAGTGGCCATTAGGTAAGATTAAGAAGGAAAAAATGGTCAACGGAGAGAGATATATAGAGAGAGAGAGACCCTTTGCAGAGTGGGAAGCGGGAGATGGTCTAAATTTTAAACTTTTTAGTTTTCTTTCTGGAATCTAACCTTACAGGTATGGTCTACATGGTTATTACTTGGTATATAAGCTTTTGAATCATCTGATTAAATAACAAGCTAGGAGGTTTTTATAAGGCTTCAAAAATCGAATACCCAAATTTTTTTATAAATTTAAACTCATAAAATCACATTTTTTCATCGAAAAAACATGACTTCTGCAGGGTCAGATTTGCTAAATATAATCCGGAAACACTTATTGGCTGGGGGTAGGCTAAAAAAGTGGTAGACAGCTGACACTTTTCCAATATATAATAGAATAACGGCCACATCCTTATGGACGGATCACAAATTCTAACTACAGTTCTCTGCATTTGAAAAACCAAAAAAAGAATTTGATTAATAAGATAATGAAGGTGCTCAACATGGTGGACTGTAACTTAACTATTCATCTAAATTAGCTGCTAATGACTAAATTACAAAGCAACCACAACTTTAGTTTCATGAATGTAGATTATGGTTGAGAAGAGTGTCAAAAAGATGATATCAAAAGGTAATACATCAAAGAGATCACTTTTTGTAACACAAGTACAGGGTTTATTATAACCAAAGGATGTTAGAATCAAATCCTAAACTATCTAATTAAATAAGATGTGCATATGAGGTAATTTCAGGTGCCCAAAAAACTAAAGCTCAAATATGAAGGATTAAGCAAATTAAATTCATGCAGATGCCAAAGACGATACACAATCTCATCCGCAATTTCAATGAGTGATGCTGTCAGCAAGTTCTTTCTGGAACTACTATTCACTTTCATGGCAAAGATGGGGCAATATTTTAACTCTCCCAGCTCATTAAGTCGTGCATCTGCAAGTAAATATGCTTGCCCGAAACTATAGCAACAAAGTTTAACTAATTTTTTGTTGTTTAACAATTCCCTCATTTGAGGTGTATCATACTAAAAAAAACAAAATTTCACAAACTTTTAGGATAGAAATTTTGGAGTATTACAACATTGGTATCACAGTCAGGTTTTGTATAACTAATAGAAAGTGCTTCATGATCGGTCCAGCTTCTATACATGTTGGGTAGATGGCTTAGACTGACGAGTGCGACAAACTCGCCCAAGCACAACATGACCTGTTGAATGCACCACAACCATAAGATACCAACGATTCATTCGAGATTTTTTCAGGATCACCATGCCAATGACAAACCTTCTAAGACAAGTGATCAAGTTTGTATTGGATGAGAAGTGGGAGGATAATTTTCAAATTCTAAAGAAGGAACTCACTTTTGCATTAACTTTGGCACTATCATCTAGTCGAGGTGGTTTTGTGGTTTATACACATGCATCTAGTACATGTTTGGGTTGTATTCTAATGCAGACTAACAACGTTATAGCTTATGCATCGCGTTAGCTAAAGATTTATGAGCAATTTTATCTGACTCTTGATATGGAGTTGGCAGCTGTAGTATTCACATTGAAGTTATGATAACATTATTTATATCGTGAGCAGTTCAAAGTCTTTTCTGATCATAAGAGCCTCAAATATTTGTTCTCGTAAAAAGAATTGAATATGAGGCAACGATGTTGGATAGAGTTCATCAAGAACTATGTTTTTTCTCTTATTCCATCATTTGAAAAAGGCGAATATCGTGGCAGACACTCTTAGCCGCAAGTCTGGTAGTGTATCAGTCAATCTAGTGAGTGCAAGTTGAAAACTTGTTGTGGGTTTTGTAGCGTGAAAACTTGTTGTGGGTTTTGTAGCATGAAAATCATTTGCAGACGATCATGAAGCTATCCAGGTTGATTATTCAGCCTAAAATTCTCATGAGAATTACCATAGAGAAGAAGGACCCTCAATATGAGAAGCTTATGGCACGTATCCAACAGGGAGATTCATCTCTTACTTGTAGCAAGGATGGGCGCATTCACTTGAAGGATCGACTTTGGGTGCCCAATGTCCTGAAGTTGAAAGAAAAGTTACTCGATGAAGTCTATAAAACCAAGTAAACCATACATCCTAGAGGCACAAAGATATTCAAAGACTTGCAAGTGGAATGAGATGAAGCAAGAAGTAATAGTGTATGCCTTAAAGTGCTTGACTTGTTAGCATATCAAGATTGATTACCAGAGACCAAGTGGGATGATATAGCGAATTGAGATTCCGTAGTAGAAATGAGAATGTATTGTCATGGATTTTATAGTACGATTATCGAAGACCCTCAGGCACCACGATAGAATCTGGGTTATCACCAAGTCTGCCCACTTTCTGCCTATTCAGTTAGCCAAGAGAAAAATGCGAAACACATCAACTATATAAAAAAATAACCTTTTCGTTTTACTCATTATTTTAACTTGCTTTTTCTACAATACTTAACCTTGGCAAAAAGACCCCTATTTAAAAAGAGAACATAGCATAAAAATAGGAAGACAAGCATAAAAATAGGAGCAATAACTGCTCCACCACACACATCGAACCACTATTTCAGTTTTTCTAGTCATTACTAAAAACCAACCCCGATTTTTCAGGACTCAACATATGTGAGCTTTGGAAGCTCTACATTCTTGAACTCTAACCCAACGTGAGCATTGGATGCTCTTATCAATTATATCCACACTTGAACTCTAACTTGACGTGAGCATTGGATGCTCTTTGTCCACTATTTTGAACATTAACTAACATTTTCTCCCCTTTAATGTGAAAATCCCCGCACACCTATGGGTTCTCTAAACAACAAAAATTTTGGAGATGACAAGACTTTTATGAAACCATCATCAACTTGTTCATTTGTAGAGCAATGCTTCATCACTACTTCACATTCTTCAATTGTATTTCTTATAAAATGATATCTAAGCTCACTGCTCTTTGTTCTACCATAAAAGGTAGGATTTTTGTCAATGAAAATTGTAGACTAATTATTACAATAGAGCTTAGTTAGAAGTTTTTGTTTCACATGCAAATCTTTCAAAACACACATCATCTAGATCGCTTGATAGGTAGCAGATGTAGCATCAATATATTCTGCTTCTGATGATGATAAAGCTATTGAATTTTGCTTCTTTGAGCACCACAACACAATGCATAGGCCAAAACTGAACACAAAACCACTTGTGCTTTTTTGATTGTCCATTGAACCTGCCCAATCATTGTCAATATATCCAAGTAAATTAAAGTTAGTAGCTTGCTTATAAAAAAATCCATAATTGGTTGTTGCCTGGATATAATGAAGAATCCTTTTTGTTGCACCTAAGTGTTGCATGGATGAATTGTGCATAAATCTTGAGATCATACTGGCTAAAAATACAATGTATGGCTGAGTGTGCATTAAGTACAACAATCCACCAGCCATGCTTCTAAAATACCTTTCATTTGCTCTTGCCATTCCATCTTCCAAACTCAATTTTTCATTTGAATTCATCGGAATTGCACAAACTTTGCAATTCAACACTTTTGCCTTTTTGAGAAGATCCAATGCATACTTTTCTTGAGCAATGAAAATCCTTTCATCAGATTGAATGATATGAATGCCAAGAAAAAAAATATAGCAATCTGACATTTCAAACTCCTTTATCATACTATCTTTAAATTTTGCAATAAGTTTAGATGAATAACCGGTGTAGATAATATCATATACATAAACATTGATTATAAACAATTCTTTCTCATTCACTTTGACATAGAGTGCAGGTTCACTATCATTTTTTTGAAAACCATTTTGATGAAAAAATTTATCAAGGCAACTATACCAAGCATGTGGGGCTTGTTTTAGCCCGTCTAAAGCCTTTTTTAATTTATAAACCTTTTCTTCTTTTCCTTTAACAACAAATTTGGGTGGCTGGTCAACATACACAACTTCATTAAGAAAACCATTTAAAAATGCAACTTTAATGTTAAATTGATAAACCTTCCATTTAAATTGAGTTTCAATTGCAACATGTGAAAAAGTTTCAAATCTTTCAATAGGTGAAAAAGTTTTGGTAAAATCAATTCCATATTTTTGTAAAAATCCTCTAGCAACTAACCTTGCCTTATATTTTTTCACATTGCCAACAATATCATATTTGACCTTATAGACCCACTTCACTCCAATTGACTCTTTTTTGGGTGGCAAATTAGAAAGCTCCCATGTGTCATTCTTTTTAATGACCTCCATTTCTTCTCTCAATGCATCTATCCATTTTTTATCTGCACATGCTTCATCATACGATGATGGTTCTACTACAACAAAAGCGAAAGCACATTTAGAAATATTTTCCAGGAAGCGTACCTTTCTGGGAGAAGTCTCATCATCAAGTGTGCACTCAATGTTTTCAATAGTGTGATCTTTTGTAAATTTATCTCCCACGCCTAATGCTTTTGATGATAATGCTATATTAGCATCAAAATGATTTGATTTTGTTGCATTTCATCAATTTGCAACTTCAAGGTTTCATTGTTAGCTCATTCCCAATGAGCTTTTGCATAAAAAATAACCTTCATCCTTATAATCATTTTTGTAGAAGTAGAATTATAAAGACAATACCCTTTAATCTCATTACTATAACAAAAATATATATATATTTTTCACTCTTTTTTATCTAACTTGGTTCTTTTTGAAGAATCAATCAAGGTGTATGCTATACATCCAAACACTCTCAACATACTTACATTTGGTTTTTTTATTCCACCAGGCCTCATATAGAGTTTTATTTTGAACTGTCATTGTTGGAGAGAGATTTACAATATGCACTGTTGTGTTGATGGCTTCTGCCAAAAAATTGTTAGGCATCTATTTTTCATTTATCATGGTGTGTGCCATTTTCACCACTGTATGATTTTTCTTTTCAGCCAATCTGTTTTGTTATGGGGTCTTTCTTACTAGAAACTGCCTACAAATGCCATGATCTTTGCAAAATAAACCAAACTCATCAGATAAGAATTCTCCCCCTCTATCTGTGCTTAATATTTTTATAGTTTTACTTCTTTTATTTTTCACAAAGGACTTGAATTCCTTAAATTTATCAATTGCATGAGATTTATGAGTAAAAAAGTATACCCAACTCATTCTAGTAAAATCATTAGTAAAAAGCAAAAAATATTTGTTATTATTTAATGAAGGCGTTTTCATGGGGCCACATATACCATCATGAACTAATTCACGAGATTGCTTAGCTCTCCATGCCTTTTTAACTGAAAATGATAATTGGTGTTGTTTACTATAAACACACCATTCACAAACTTCATTTGTACAATCAATGGTTGGCAAACCTCATATGCCATACCTCATATGCCATAACTTAGATTGATCAAGACAATTTTCCAAAAGGGTGCAGTCATCTATCTTGATGGTTTCAAGTAGGAACATTTTATTTTGGACCATGTTGATTTTTACAAGAACTACACCATTCTTGTTTTTAATCTCACGAGCATCATTTTCAAATAAAAGAGTGTAGCCTTTTTTAACCAATTTCCCTACACTAAGTAAGTTCTAGGCCAAATCAGGAACATAATACACGTCTTGAATGTATCATTCATTACCTGATTTTGTTTTGATAGCAATTGTTCCTCTGCCATTGACATCTACTATAGCATAACATCTTTATTGGCATGATTATATTATGTCCTAATGAAGTAAAGATCTTTCCTGGCAAGAAATATGATTATGCCAGTAAAGATGAACGTTATACCGATGCAGAAAAGTATCATGTTAGTATAACATTCTTTACTAGCATAAAAAAAATCATGTAGGTAAAGAAGTAAGTTAAAAAAATAAAAAATTGTCCTCTTTCTCTCTCTCCCCACCCTTTCTTTGTCGCCCTCTAACCCTCACACCCTCTCTTTATCACCCCCACCAACTCTCTCTCTCTTCCTGCCATCTCTCTCTCTCATTGTGTTCATCGGCAAGGTAATTTTTTTATTTATTAATTTTAGGATTTATGTATTTTAATTGCTTAATCTTTAATTTATTTAATAAATACATTTAAATTTTAAGGGTTTTACATTTTAATTACCTATTTTATGTTTTATTTATTGAATGCATATTAAACGTGTTTTTTCATATATGATTTAGATTTTAGAGATTTTATATTTTAATTATTTTTTTATGATTTATTTATTGAATAAATATATTTTTCATATATGATTTATATTTTAGAGGTTTTACATTTTAATTACCTTTTTTATGATTTATTTATTGAATGCATGCTAAATATATTTTCTTCTCATATATAATTTATATTTTAGGAGTTTTATAGTTTAATTATCTATTTTATAATTTATTTATTAAATATAGGCTAAATATATTTTCTCATATATGATTTAGATTTTAAGGGTTTCACATTATAATTTTTTATTTTATGATTTATGCTAAATATGTTTTTATATATAATTTAGATTTTAGGGATTTTATATTTTAATTATCTAGTTTATGATTTATATGTAATTTTGTATATAAGATTTAGATTTTAAGGGTTTTACATTTTAATTATTTATTTATTGAAACCATGCCATGTGCTACCATATTTGTAATTATAGACAAAATTCTTTTTACATCACAAAGATAAAGATCTGTGGAATGGTTTGACTTGGAAGCTTGAAAATTTTGAGAAAATAAGACACCATACCATGGATTTTTTTCAACTTTTTAATTAAAAAAAAACTTGAAATATAATTCTTTCGAGGACCTCAAGCGGACCAATATGGTGATTTGTGAGTTTGTCTCACATATGAGGAGGAATCCGTTCTTTTGATTAAATTGCTCAAACAAAATCACCGATTTCAAAGATTACCTGATGATGCTTCTTATATATATATATATATTATTTATATTTTGTAGTGTTTTCAATAAGAGTTTGCTTTATCTGCTTTCATGAAGTGCATCTATTCATTCTTTAACATACTTATGAACCGGCCAAGCAAAAGGAACTGAGGCTAAATCAACTGCCAAGAATGGGTTAGCACCATACAGAATTTCAAAAGAACTGAACCCTACGGATCTATTCACTGATTTATTGAAAGCAAACTTGGCTGGAAACAAAATACTTGGCCAAGACCTAGGTCGATGACCTACAAGTGCATGTAATAAATTTACAAGTGATCGATTTACAACTTTAGTTTGATCATCGGTTTATGGGTAGTGCATAGTGTTAAAGTGAAGTGCCCAACTCTCTTTATCACCCTCTAACCCTCACACCCTCTCTTTATCGCCCCCACCAACTCTCTCTCTCTTCCAGCCATCTCTCTCTCTCTCTCATTGTGTTCATCGACAAGGTATTTTTTTTATTTATTAATTTTAGGATTTATGTATTTTAATTGCTTAATCTTTAATTTATTTAATAAATACATTTAAATTTTAAGGGTTTTATATTTATCTATTTTATGCTTTATTTATTGAATGCATATTAAATATGTTTTTTCATATATGATTTAGATTTTAGAGATTTTATATTTTAATTGCCTTTTTTTATTTATTTATTGAATAAATATATTTTTTATATATGATTTATATTTTAAGGGTTTTATATTTCAATTGCCTATGTTATGAATTATTTATTAAATAAATATATTTTTCATATATGATTTGTATTTTAGGGATTTTACATTTTAATTACCTATTTTATGATTTATTTATTGAATGCATGCTAAATATTTTTTTTTTCTCATACATAACTTAGATTTTAGGAGTTTTATAATTTAATTATCTATTTTATGATTTATTTATTAAATATATGCTAAATATATTTTTTCATATATGATTTAGATTTTAAGGGTTTCACATTATAATTTTTTATTTTATGATTTATGCTAAATATGTTTTTATATATAATTTAGATTTTAGGGATTTTATATTTTAATTATCTAGTTTGTGATTTATATGTAATTTTTTATATAAGATTTAGATTTTATAGGTTTTACATTTTAATTATTTATTTTATTATTTATTTATTGAAACCATGCCACATGCTACAATATTTGTAATTATAGACAGAATTCTTCTTATGTCACAAAGATAAAGATATGTGACATCGTTGGACTTGGAAGCTTGAAAATTTTGAGAAAATAAGACACCATACCATGGATTTTTTTCAACTTTTTAATTAGAAAAAAAAACCTTGTTTGATGTATAAACCACTCAAAGGCTTGTCTTTGTCTCCCTAGAGATCAAAAAAATATAATATTCTTAAATTCTATCATACCTAAAGTCATATTACAAGCATAACGCTTATTAGATGAGTTTTATCATAAAGATAATAACACATCCATTTAGGATGGATTAAAACTCAAATATTTCTACATTCATATTTCATGTGGAATTCTATAAATAGGGGTTCACCAATATAGTCTGGTCATTTGAAAATTTCATGTTCGAGCGTCAACCTTAGAGAAGATGACCTCTAGCCTTGCCATGCCCCTCTCTCTCAAGCTGCCATACCTACACAAAAGTTTTGTTGAAGCTATTGCAACAACCCTCGTATTTGTACAAAGGTACTATCGGATCGAGAATAAGCCTAAAAACCAAGCAAACCTTCGAGTCCAAAAAAAGTTGATCAAGACTTGCATATGGAGACCCCCATATCTTTCAAAAAAGATTTTAGTGAAATCAAAGTAAGTCAGTCTTTCTCAACTTTCGAATTTTTATCAACAGTAACAATGTGCAGAGATAAGGATTTGTTATGGTGAATGATTTGGATATTATCCCTACTAGTGTAGTCTAACCATGAGATTCAACACATTTGACATTAATTGGTTTGGATGTCATGTAAGATCTTTAACTTACAAAGTTTTAAATAGTTATTATGAGTTTTCCAAAGATTATTTGAAATGGAAATTAAGCATACTTCTATGAAAATAGAGTAAAATTTTATTCAAACAAAAAACAACAAACTGTAACCAGAGTCTCCAACCAGAATAATCTTGGCAAGTGATTATTCATATGCTCGTCAGACGAAAAGCATGAGTTTTATGGAATTCATATTCTTAGTGGATGATAACCCACATAAGGTGAGACATATTCCAATCATGAACATTAGCACTAGATTCAACTGTACAAACTAGTTACAAGTGAGAAAGCAGAAGATTGTGAAAGTTGACATGACTATGCAAAATTAGGCATAGACAATCATCATGACAACTTTTACTTTTCTCACCCACCTGGTTTGCCCGAGTGGAAGTGGGTTTGTGGTGTAGGTACCCTTTCTCCCACGTTCCACTCTCACCGGGTGTCCATTAGACATTGCGAGTTGTATGGATGATATGAAATTTTAAATTATTGATTTCTCTCAGGTACTTAAAAAATTCTTCTCCACTTGAACCAAGTCCTATGTAGCTATCTATAATATTATTGGTAGACGTTGTCACTTAATTTCCACTTTTATTAAAAAAACTCCTCCACGTGAACCATGAATCACAGGGCATTGCAAACATGCCTTAATAAAGAATCCATATTTATTTACATTTTTCTTGATGCATAATTTGTTTTTATATTTAGCTTTTTTCCTTTGTTTATCCCATGCTCTATGTGAACGTGCTAATGTCAATAGGAAAAAACACCCAAATGAATGTTGTGTCTCTATGACATAACCTTTCAACAAAGATGAGAGAGAGAGATGGTAGATGCAGACAAGAGAAATCATTTGCTTTAGAGTGAGAACTTAATAAAGGTGAAGTTGTGTTAGCAAAAGGCCATGTTCTACTACTACAGTTAATGGTAATTGTGGTAATGATCTTCTCTGTCGACAGTCCTTCAGTTTTATCATTATATGCAAGTTAAGGGAACACCATTGCCTGGCTCGATATTGACTTAGTTTGTCATTTTATAGAGAGTCTATGCTATAATACAACTAAAGAAAAAAAGGAAAATTTCGTGCACATTTTTTTTGGAGCGTTACACGGTTGCTGCCTAAAAAACTCGCTTTCTGAAGTGTACGTAAGACATGTGTGTAATTCATGCATGAGAATCTTGTTTCTGTTAATATAAAATAATAATTTCCATTGATATTACAAATGCACCTTTCAACTTTAATGAACTTTTATAATATATTTTTATCAAGAGTCCATTCTTAATCATTTTGGATAGGTCTTGGATCCAAAATCTTCACAAAAAGGATTAGCAACTTAAAAAGAAACTACTTTGAACCTGCATACACACTCTGATGACTCAAAATGGATATCTAACAGTTGTCAAAACTAATCCTAATAAAAAATAAAAATACCATTGTGTTGAAACTCTATACATAATATCTTGGATTTGATCGAGTACACTCCAGGTGGCTTTCAGGTTCCTCATGCATGGTGAGGGCTTGGTCTTCGCACTTGATTCCGATGATACATTTTCCTAGAGCGTGTCTTCAACACTCTCTCAACAAGGTCTTGTAAGATGCGCTGCATCAAGCTCCCTGGGCTCAAAAGGCATCAACCTCAAAGCTTGTTCCTTACCCATCAAATCTTCATGATATTTGGAAAGATGATTAACATTAAATATGTCAGAAGTGTTATAAATGATAAGACAAGTCCAGTTTATACACGTTTTCAATAATTCTTTCGAGGACCTCAAGCAGACCAATACGGTGATTTGTGAGTTTGCCTCACATATGAGGAGGAATCCGTTCTTTTGATTAAATTGCTCAAACAAAATCACCGAGTTCAAAGATTACCTGATGATGCTTATTATATATAGATTATTTATATTTTGCAGTGTTTTCAATAAGAGTTTGCTTTAGCTGCTTTCATGAAGTGCATCTATTCATTCTTTAACATACTTATGAACCGGCCAAGCAAAAGGAACTGAGGCTAAATCAACTGCGAAGAATGGGTTAGCACCATACAGAATTTCAAAAGGACTGAACCCTATGGATCTATTCACTGATTTATTGAAAGCAAACTCGGCTTGAAACAAAATACTTGGCCAAGACTTAGGCCGATCACCTACAAGTGCACATAATAAATTTACAAGTGATCGATTTACAACATTAGTTTGACCATCGGTTTATGGGTGGTGCATAGTGTTAAAGTGAAGTGCCCAACCTTTTTCATAGTTGTTTCAAAAAATGTCCTATAAATTTTGAATATCTATCATAGATGATGGTACTAGGAATGCCATGTAATTTATATATCTCTTTGATAAACAAATCAACAATATAAGATGCATCTATGACCTTTCTATAAAGAATAAAATGTGTCATTTTTTAATATCTATCAACTTCTACAAACACATAATCTAATCTATACATAAACTTTGGTAAACTCAAAACAAAATCCTTGCTAATGTCTTGCCATGGCCGCTTAGAGATAGGTAAGCGCAAGTATAGCCCTATATTACTAGCAGTTGCTTTAGCTAGATGACAAATTCTATGTCTATCCACATATCTAGTGATATCCCTATGCATATCTATTAATTTTTTTTTTATTTTGTGATGG
This sequence comes from Nuphar pumila, assembly GCF_984573655.1. Classification (NCBI taxonomy): domain Eukaryota; kingdom Viridiplantae; phylum Streptophyta; class Magnoliopsida; order Nymphaeales; family Nymphaeaceae; genus Nuphar; species Nuphar pumila. The sequence goes on along the minus strand of NC_143257.1, from coordinate 125,076,375 downwards.
ATTAGCAATGGATAATATCCATCGCTAATCTGTGATGAATATTTTCCATCGCTAAAATAGCGACGGATATTTTCTGTCGCTAAAATAGCGATGGATATAAATCCGTCACAAAACTAAATTTGTTGCTTATTTAGCAATGGATTCGTGATGAAAAATATCTCTCGCTATTTAGCGATGGATTAGCGACAGATGAGTTTCATCGCTAATTAGCGACCAAAGATATGTGATGGACTCTGTCTGTCATTAATCCATCGCTAAACATGATTAGCAATGAACAGAGTCCATCGCAAATTCACATTTTTCTAGTAGTGTTTCTTTCCTATAAGATTAGAATTGTCAAATCTATTTCAAAACATTTTTTTGATGTTTAACTGTTCTCTCCTTTTGAGGTGTATCATACTTCTTTAAAAAAAAAAATCACAAACTTTTGAGGTTAGAACTTTTGAGGTGTTACATTATATATCGCAGGAGGAACCAGAGAATGCAAATGAGCCAAGCCACAAAATAAAAAAAGTCAGAATTCTGCATCATTAGATGGCTTCCTTGGTAGTTTTTTCACTTAAAATTTAAAGGCAAATCAGTTAAATTTAAAGGGGAAAACTTTAAGAAACCTGCAGAGATCATAAACGGATACCCAAAATCTTTGCAAGTTTAACTATGAAAAACCATAAGAATGAAAGCTTTTAATGCTTACTGATGCCATAAATGTCCACCTCTGGCTGCTCCGATGCCTAGTGTGTCTTTGTTACCTAGATTTACCTTTTTTTTTTTTTTACTGTAAGGAGTGGACATGACTACGCTGTCTGCCTCGTGCTACTTGGTTGAGTGATGACACTTTTCCGAGTCAACCACCACCATTTATATGTGCACCCCCACGTTATATACTAGTTTGTTGGGTTGGATGTTGCTGATCTGGGTGGATGCCCAAATAAATGGAGAGGGGTACTCCCCCGAATACGAACTGAGTGCATGTTCTATTGAGTTATCTAGATCCGATAATCACGCCAGTGGCAGGCGTGATTATCGGATCTCTATAGTTCAATATGTTTGGAGGAGAATACGAAACACCCTCTCCATTTATTTGGGCATCCACTCAGATCAGCAACATCCAACCCAACAAACTAATATATAAATGTGTTTGTGTGGGTGCATGTAGCCATCTTGCAAGTAGAGGTATTTTCTTGCAGCTCATCTTATCTCCATATGCGTGTTGCATGTTCACAACCTTCCACAAGTACCATTAACTGGTTTTTTGTGTGCAGATCGTGTATGATCGACCATGAACCACAAAGATACTGCCGGAGGAGGGATGGAACTAGAGGAGAGGAGCGATTCTTGGGTGGTGGACATCAAAAAAGGATACACAGAATACACTGCTTCAATAGGTGTGGAGAAGGCGGCGAGGAGGACGATCTACAAGTGGCCCTATGACCTTGTCAATTCGTCGGAGCTCGAGGAAAAACGTATTCCTCAGATGGCGTCTTTCGGTCCCTACCACCATGGGGAGGCGCACCTGAAGCCCATGGAGCAGCACAAGGAAAGAGCTCTCTACAGGATCCTCCACCGGACCAAAGTTCCACTCTCTCTCTTTGTCGACTCCCTGAAGGAAGTAGAAGAAAATCTCAAGGATTGCTATGATGAACTCGACCAACTGGAACCCAAGTTGTCGTCCGATGATTTCATAAAGATGATGCTCCTCGACGGGTGCTTCATGCTTGAGATCCTACGCTTTAATCAAGGCTTGTCAGTCGAGACTGACCCATTCTTCAGCTCCCGCAGGATGCACTATGCAAGTACAGTGTTGGGTAGAGACATGCTGATGCTGGAAAACCAAATTCCTCTCCTCGTCCTAAACAGGTTGCTCGATACAGAGAAAGGGAACAAGGTGATTAACGACGATGGTGATATCAAGAAATTGATCACAGATTATTTTAATCCTCCATCACCTCCGCCACCCGGTCTTGGTTTACATGTACTGGACATCTACAGGAAGTGCCTGGTCCAAGATACATTATTGCAGCAAGAACGACCCACTTCTGCAAGAGATGGTTCTGATCAACGTGTTGCTTCTAGATCTTCTCCTTGTCTAAGGAGTCCTCAAGCTGTTGGTAAGAGCAAGAGGGGTCTGTTCCAAAGGATCCGGTCCTGTGCATGTGCCTGCTCGATTCAGAATCCTGGGTACATAAGATCCGCAAAGAGGTTTCATGAAGCAGGAGTTACCTTTAGGACGAGAGGCAGCGGCAGCGTGTTAGATGTAGAGTTTGAAGATGGTGTGCTCACTCTTCCTTACATCACCATAGACGACGACACAGCAGGGGTCTACATGAACCTAATGGCCTTCGAGCGCATGCACCCGCCAACAGGGAAAGAGGTGTCCTCCTTCGTGGCCTTCATGGACGATCTCATAGACACCGCCGAGGACGTGAGCTACCTCAGCTCCAGAGGGATAGTGAAGAACGAACTTGGGAGCGATGATGCTGCTGCCGTGCTGTTCAACAAACTGGGCGACGGTCTCATATATGGGATGGATGATCACACATCTGAAGTGCAGATAAAGTTGAGGGAGTACACTGCTAGGGGTTGGAATGCATGGCGTGAATATCTGATACATACCTATTTCAGAAACCCATGGTCCATGTTGTCACTCTTTGCTGCCATTTTTTTGATGGTTATGACCGTAGCTTAGACCGTGTATACCGTTTTGAGCTATGACAGCAACCGGTCATGATCTAGGGAATCAAGATCAGTCATAAGGCTTTGTTTTATGGACGTGTCATATGAATACACTGAGTAACTAATCAGGGTTTGTGGCCAAGTTATTTGTAGTTGGTACATATGCTAGGATTTGTTGCAATTATGGTCCAATGCTGAACATAGTCATCGAAAGCTAGCTTTGAAAGTGAGAAACTCCTCGCTTTCCTAAAAGGAGGAGAAGCTTTGGCAAAACCCACTTCTAAAATATATAGGAAACTAGATTCTCTTTATCTGGAAGCTCACTTCCTCCTTTTTTCCAAATCAATTCTCTTTCACTTCCTAAAGGAAAATATATATTGTTTTATAACAAGCCTGTGTATTGGTTTTATCTCATTTTATACTTGTGTTCATTTGATTTCTAATTTGCTGCTGCCCCAACTTCATACTGTGTTTCCTTTTCATTTTTCATGTGCATGTATTATAGCTTCACAACCGCTTTTCACTTCCATTACATGTGCATCTTATGTGCGCCAGTAATAAAACAACTTTATTGGTGTAAAATATGCTTGTGCAAGTAAAGAACCGCATTATACTATCGCAACATACATTGAGACAGTGTAATATCTTTATTGGCACGATTATATTATGCCCTAGTGAAGTAAAGATCTTTATTGGCACAAAACATGATCGTGCCAGTAAAGATGAACGTTATACTGGTGCGAAAAAGTATCACGTTAGCATAACGTTCTTTACTAGCACCAAAAAAAAAATCACGTCAGTAAAGAAGTAAGTTAAAAAGATAAAAAAACTGCCCTCCCCCCGTGCCCTTTCCCTATCGCCCTTGCACCCTCTCTCTCACCCCCACCCCCATCTCTCTCTCTCCCTATCTTTTACTTTTTCTCTCTCGCCCCTCTATCTCCCTCATGTTGTGTTTATCGGCAAGGTAAATTTTTTTATTTATTAATTTTAGAGTTTGTGTATTTTAATTGCTTAATCTTTAATTTATTTAATAAATGTATTTTAAATTTTAAGGGTTTTACATTTTAATTACCTATTTTGTGATTTATTTATTAAATTTATGCTAAATATATTTTTTCAGATATAATTTAGATTTTAGGGGTTTTACATTTTAATTGTCTATTTTATGATTTATTTATAGAATACATATATTTTTTAATATATGATTTATATTTTAGGGGTTTTACATTTTAATTACCTATTTTATGATTTACTTATTGAATGCATGCTAAATGTATTTTTTTCATATATGATTAAGATTTTAGGGGTTTTATATTTTAATTGTCTATTTTATGATTTATTTATTAAATGCATGGTAAATATACTTTTTTCATATATGATTTAGATTTTAGGGGTTTTACATTAGAATTTTTTATTTTATGATTTATGCTAAATATATTTTTTATATATAATTTAGATAAACCTAAAAACCAAACAAACCTTCAAGTCCAAAAAAGGATGATCAAAACTTGCATATGGCGTCCCAAGATCTTTCAAAAAAGATTTTAGTGAAATCCGAGTAAGTCAATCTTTCTCAACTTTCGAATTTTTATCAACAGTAACAATGTGCTGCGGTAAGGATTTGTTATGGTGCATGATTTGCATATTATCCCAACTAGTGTAGTCTAACCATGAGATTAAACACATTTGAAATTAATTGGTTTGGATGTCATGCAAGATCTATAACATACAAAGTTTTGAATAGTTATTATGACTTTTTCAAAGAATATTTGAGAAGGAACTTCCATGAAAATGCAGTAAAATTTTATTCAAACAAAAAACAACAAATTATGACCAGGGTCGCCGGCTAGAATAATCTTAGCAAGTGACTATATAGGCGTACGCTTCAAAATTAGAACCAGAATGCTAATTCAACACATACCAATAGACATCATGGTTGATGCGACATGTGGGTGTTTGACATTCTCATCAGCCTATCGATGCCTACGATGAGCCCAAGCTTTCAAGTCGATGGTTAGCAAGACCCTGAACCCAACTGAAATTATCAGGACACATGCAATAGGCTTTAGCTACTCCCCTCATCATGCAGGCAAGCCCCATATTTATAGTGGATGATAAGGGTGGGTTACAGAATGTGAACCCCTTCACATTCTCATAACCCCTACCCTACTAAATCCCACTAATTTCCAACTAACCTCTCATTACTATCAAACTGAGACACACTATAAATTGAACCCAAACCCGATATGTTGGTCAGAAGAAAATCTTATGAACACCTAAATATGAGTTTTATGGAATTCATCTTCTTAGTGGATAATAACCCACATAAGGTGACACATATTCTAACCATGAAAATTAGCACTAGAATCAACTATGCAAACTAGTTACAAGTGAGAAAGGAGAAGCTTGAAAAAGTAGATGTGACCGTGCAAAATTAGGAAAAGACAATCATCATGACAACTTTTACTTTTTTCACCCACCTGGTTTGCGTGAGTGGAAGCAGGCTTGTGGTGTAGGAGTTTATCCTTTCTCCCACGTTCCACTCTCACAAGGTGTCCATTAGAAATTGCAAGTTGTATAGATGATATGAAATTTTAAATTGTTGATTTCTCTCATGTACTTAAAAGATTCTCCACTTGAACCAAGTCCGATATAGCTATCTATAATATTATTGGTAGACACTGTGACTTAATTTCCACTTTTATTAAAAAAAAAAATCTCCACTTGAACCATGAATTATAGCAAACATGCCTTAATAAAGAATCCATATTTATTTACATTTTTCTTGATGTATAATTCATTTTTATATTTACCTTTTTTCTTTGTTTATCCTATGTTCTATCTATGTGAGTGTGCTAATGTCAATGGGAAAAACACCCAAATGGCATGTCCCTATGACATAACATTTCAACAAAGATGAGAGAGATGATAGATGCAGACAAAGAGAAATCATTTGCTTTACAGTGAAAACTTAATAAAACGTAATAAAGGTGAAGGTTTGTGTGAGCAAAAAACCATGTTCTACTACAGTTAGTGGTAATGATCTTCTCTACTGACGTTCCTTCAGTTTTTTCGTTATAACAAAGTTCTAGAGTTACATTATCCTCGCCTTGTTTCATGTGTGGATTGCTTCCTTGCCTTCCTCGCAGCATCACAAAGACAGATCATGCCTAATTGAGAAACTCAACAAGCCAAACTCTATTCCTACTCATTTTACATCGTCCGATTTGCTTAGATCCGATAACTAGGAACTTGAAAGTGATTAAACAAAGGAGGGTGGAGGTGGTGCCCATTATTGGATTCACTTAAATTTTTTTCTAGTGAAAATCAATGAAAAATATGGAATATTTTATTTTAAAAAATATATATAAAACATGACAGACTTCTTACCGATGTGTTTTGGTTAGCTAACTCTTTTTTATGTTCTTATTTGTTTCTATTTTACTTTTTGGTATTTCTGTTTTCTAATGTGTTGCTTCTTTCTATGTTGATTTGCTTTTTTAATATTAATACAGTTCTCTTCCCATTTTAGAAAAAAAAAGATACGCTATCTAAAATCGGTCAGAAGACCTTTTCTCTACCAAACAAAACAACAACAACAACTACACCTTCATCCCAAAATAATTGGGGTCGGCGATATGAACCAAAAAAGAAAATCATTATGGGTGTTCCACATGAATCCTTCTCCTCCAATCATTTCTATCCAAAGCCATGTCCTCGGTGAGGTTCAAAGCATTCATATCCTTTCCTATCACCTTCATCCATGTCTTCTTAGGCCAACCTTGACCTCTTTTAACTAATATATTTTCCCATTTCTCCATCCTTCTAACTGGAGCATCATTAGGCCTTCGTCGAATATGTCCAAACCACCATAAATGATTCTCTTTCATCTTATTTTCAATGGGTGTGACGCCTACCTTCTTACGTATCTCCCCGTCCCGAATCTTATCTTTTATTGTATTTCCACACATCCATCTCAGTATACGCATCTCAGCTACACTCATTTTTTGAATATGATGTCTCTTGGCAACCCAACATTTTGTACCATATAGTAAAGCAGGCCTAATAGTCATCCTATAAAACTTTTCCTTCAACCGCAATGGCATTCTACGATCGCACAACACTCCAGTTGCACTTTTCCATTTCATCCACTTAACCTTTATCCTATGATTTACATCTCCATCAATTTCTCCATACTTTTGAATGATAGATCCTAAATATTTGAAACAATCATCCACTAGTATTTCTTGCTCACCAAGCTTCACTACATTCCCATCACTACTTCTTTGCTTACTAAACCGACATTCCATGTATTTTGTCTTACTCTTACTCAACTTAAAACCTCTTGCTTTCAATGTCTGTCTCTATAATTCTAACTTAGCATTAACCCCAGCTCTAGACTCATCAATCAAAACAATATCATCAGCAAACAACATACACCATGACACATTTTCTTGAATTGTCTCGTAAGCTCATCCATCACTATAGCAAATAGGAAAGGGCTTAAAGCAGATCCTTGATGTAACCCAACCGTTATAGGAAAATTGGTTGTCACCCCTCCACAAGTGCGGACATTGGTTACTACTCCTTCATACATATCTTTAATTATTCTAATGTACTTGAGAGAAACACCTTTCTTCATCATTGTCCACCAGAGAACGTCCCTAGGTACTCTATCGTATGCCTTCTCCAAATCAATAAAAACCATGTGCAAATCTTTGTTTCTCTCTTTATATCTTTCAATAAGTTGTCTAAGAAGATGTATAGATTCCATAGTTGATCTTCCAGGCATAAAACCAAATTGATTCTCCGATATCATGACAACCTTCCTCAACCTAGACTCAATCACCCTCTCCCAAAGTTTCATAGTATGACTCATTAGTTTTATACCACGATAGTTTGTGCAATCTTGTATATCACCCTTATTCTTATATAGAGGCACCAAAGTACTCTTCTTCCACTCATTAGGCATCTTATTTGTTTGTCAAATCTTGTTAAAAAGATTTGTCAACCATTCTAAACCTTTCTCTCCCAAGCATTTCCAAGCCCGGATAGGTATACCATTTGGGCTAACTACCCTTCTTGATTTCATTTTCTTCAAAGCCTCTGCAATTTCTTTCTTTTGAATATTGCGCATGAAGTCACGATTCATCGCATGAAAAAGAATAGAGAAGTCTCCAAGATCCTGAGCATGACTTTCATTAAATAGGTTATCAAAATAATTTTTTCATCTCTCCTTAATCTCCTCATCTTTGACTAAAACCCTTTGTGTTTCATATTTGATACATTTAACCATACCCAGATCACTCGATTTCCTATCTCTTATCTTTGAAAGCCTATAAATATCCTTCTCGCCTTCTTTGGTATCGAACTTGTCATAAACCTTCTTATATACCTTATCCCTCACGTTCCGAACTACTTTTTTAGCTTCCTTCTTTGTTATCATATACTTCTCCAAATTCTTATTATCACGACTCTTACTTAGATTTCTATAACACTCTCTTTTAACCTTAATAGCTAATTTGACATCCTCGTTCCACCACGATGTATCCTTACCTAACGGTGCACCGCCTTTAGACTCACCCAATACCTCCTTAGCCACCTTTCTCATGCAACCCGCTATATTATTCTACATTGATTCTGAATCCTCCTCGAGACACCAATCAGCTTCCTTAACTACCTGCTCTACAAACATTCCTTGTTTAGCTCCTTTTAGTGCCCACCACTTAATTCTAGGATATATCCTATGTCTATCCCTTTTGCAGCATTGTCTAATTCTAAGATCTAAAATTAAGACTCTATGTTGTGTAGCTACACTTTCTCCCGGTATAACCTTACAATCGATGCAACAACCCTTACCTCTCTTTCTAAGTAAGAAAAAATCTATCTGACTCATATTAACCCCACTTTTAAATGTTAATAGGTGAGACTCCCTCTTCCTAAACCAAGTGTTTGCTAAGATCATATCATAGGACAAACCAAAATCTAAAATCATTTCTCCACTTTCGTTTTTTTCTCCTATACCATAGCCTCCATGGATACTCTCAAATCCATCCCTACTAATGCATACATGCCCATTAAGGTCACCGCCGATGAAAAGCCTTTCTCCATAAGATATCCCTTGTACTACTCCATCTAAATCTTTCCAAAATTGACGCTTAATGGAATCATCTAAACCTACTTGAGGTGCATAAACACTAATAATATTAATAATATTCATACCTAATACTAATTTAATAAGTAAAATCCTATCACCCTTCTTATGGACCTCAACTACATTATCTATAAACTCACGACTCATAACAATCCCTACTCCATTCCTATTCCTATTTATTCATGTATACCAAATCTTATATCCCCAAGGTTCTATCACTTTTGCTTTCTCACCTACCCATTTGGTCTCTTGTAGACATAAAATATCAATCTTTCTCCTACACATAATATCTACTAACTCTACCAACTTACCAGTTAAAGACCCTATGTTCCAAGAGGCTAACCTAATTTTATGGTCTTAGACTAACTTATTTACCCCCACCCGTCCAACAAAGTGAGGGAACCCTTTCCTATTTGACATCACACCCAGGCGCCGGTGTGACGCGTCGCTTTCGGGCGACGACCTAGCAACCCTTGCCCATTTATCACTGCCTTTGAGCCTATAGAGTACAGCGCATCACTTAGTAGGGAACGCCCCAACGAAACTCTACCAAAAAATTTATTAAAATATATTTGATATATATTTTACAAATACTTTAACATAAGATAAATTATTAAAAGGTTCTCTAATGGTGGAGGTTGAAAAGTTGTCTATGCCACGAGCCGAGCTTGAACAACTTATGTCTGGGCTCGTCTCGGCTCGAGCTGAACACATTTATAAAAAAAAAATAAGTTGTGTCAAAAGCTTTTTTTTTTAATTGTATATGGTGATATTTGAACCCAAGCTACTTTTCAAAGAGACAACAGATACACCCTCTAAACTAACAACTCTTTCTATGTTCAAGTATAGAAAACCAATATACATATATAAACTCTAATTTCTTTATATCACTTTGTGAACCGAGCCTAATCGGGTTTATCGAGCCTAAACGATCTGAATTACCTGTTCAAGCTCAGATTGTTTATGTATACCGATCGAGCCTATACTTTTGTTCAAGCTTGGCTCATTTATTTTTTGAACAAAATCAAGCCGAGCTTAAATGGGTCAAGCCTGATCTAACTCAGTTCGTTATGCATCCCAAATGTCATCTCTGGAACATTTTTACGCAAGGCAGGGTGGTCATGGAGCCCTACCTAGGGTTTTCCTAGCTTAGACGAGGGTTTCTCATCATACAAAAAATTTGTAGTGCATGCTATCTCTGGGACATTTCACAGTCACCCTCAGATTGAAGTTGGCATATGGAGACAACCTTATGTGCTTGATTGTTGTTTATGGTCCTTCTACCTTGACACAAAAGCGAGAATTTTGGGATGAACTTTCCTCTCTTTGCAACTCCATCAACCTTTCAGTCATGCACCTGTGCTATTTGACATGCCATGATTTCTCTTAAGTCTCCCTGAACTGAAAAAAGGTTGAGAAACAATATCTTACGCACATGACGCACCGTGAGGAGTATTTATGTGTTGTCATTATCGATAGTGGGGTGTGCGAGAATATGGTTTCTTCTATAATTGTAGACTTGCTTAAATTAAAGATTGAAAAACATCTCCACCCTTACCTTGGTTCAAGAAAGAAAATGAAGTCCCAATTACTACACATTGCTTAGTTAAGCTTAACATGAGACCTCATTATCAAGATGAGGTGTGGGGTGATTCACCCAAAGACTTTGCATTTTGATGATAAGAACACCTATTCATTCTGGTTCAATGATCGATACATCAAACTCCTCTCTCTTAGAGAGTCTCTAATTTAGTATTCTTGAGTTGGTCAAAGAATATGGGTTGAATGGTCTTGCTTAAAAGGAGTTTGTAAATTCTTGTCATGAGGATGGTTATTGCTTAGTCATTGTGGGCAGAGTCGTACATGTGTTTTATGGGGCCTGAGGCAGAGGGAAAAAATAGGCCCCCTATTAATAGTAGGAGTTTGGGGCAGCGCCTCTGATTTTTTTTTTAAAGAATCAAAATAACAATAAAATTTGCATTCACATTAAACAAATATAATATGGACCCCGAACCTTTTCTAAACAAATGGGGAGCTCGGGCCTTAAAAATGGGCCCCTAAATTTTTTTTGGGCCCAAGGGCCGTGAGGCCCAAGTCTCATTGGCCTCTTGACAGGTTGGGCTCTGATTGTGGGTTTACATTGTGGTTTCCGATGGAACTTATTGAATATTAGAATATCATGTCATATGAATTGTCTGATGAGTTACCAACTTTGATGTCAATTCCAGCATGAAATTGATATGATCTCAAAGGTCTAATCTTCCCAACTTGCTTTCATATCAGACGAATCTAACAGAGAGTATTGAGTTCTATTGACGCCTTTAGCAAGTCCAATGCACCTAGTACATTCATGAATATTATGATTAAAGTGCTTCAACCATTTTTAGGCAAGTTTGTAGTCGTTGTTGATGACAACTTCGTGTACATACCTAGTGAATTTGTTCGTGTTTTTCATCTTAGGCAGATCTTAGAGGTTTTGCCTAGGAAAAGATGTATGTGAATGCCAAGAAGTATTCCTTAATTCTTGACATCCAATATTGTATTCTAAGGTTTTTGTCGTGTCGTCTCAGGGTGTTCGAGTAGACAGTTCGAAAGTCAAAATGATAGTTGACTAGTCGACCCTACAAAATCTGGGCAAGCTGCATAGTTTTCATAGGTTAGCCAGTTTTTGTCATAGGTTTATATAGAATTTCAACCCCAATCATGAAATGCTAAGTTTGGGTGAACCAAAGTGACTGAAAAGGCGACAAGATGAGTCTGCCTCTGTGTTAGCACTTTCTAATTTCTCTTTAGTATTTGAGTTTGGGTATGATACCTTAAATGTAGGTACTGGTGGTGTTCTAAGTCATAATCAACATTTTGTAGACTTCTTTAGAGAAAAACTATCAGATATCAAATGTGAGTTTGTGCTGTACACTGATCATGAGACACTCAAGCATCTCAACAGTAAAAAAAACGTAAAGTAACTAATAAGGTAGCAGATGCATTTAGTAGAAAGAAGTCTTTTTAGGTGTGTTGGGAGTTGTATCCTTCGAGCTCTGATTTTAAGGCCATTTGGGATAAGTGTATTTCAAATGTGTGCCCATCAATTTGTTTTTTCAAATCCATGATGGGTATTTGTTTAGAGAGAATTGTGTGTGCGTCTCTGCTTTTTTTCAAATCCTCGTGTTGGCAAACCTATGCCAACGGTTTAAGATATTAAAGACTATATGTAACAAGTTCATTCTCATGTCAAGAAATCCCTTCCAAACAATTATGCCATCCATAAGTCTTGAGTTGACAAGAGTTGTAATATTGAGCTTAGTGTTTTCTCAGTGTTTCCTGTTGGCACTTATGGCAAGTTCACTAAAATTTTGCCATTTTCGAGTGTTAAAAGTGTTAAGAGAATAATGCTTATGTCATTAATTAAGCTGTCAAAAGATAGACAAGTGAATCTTCAATGTTGCTGATCTATATCCACAGCAGTTTAGTTTTAATGGAACCTATTCTTGATTTGTTTCTCTACCTATTTCTTTGTTACTTTTTTAAATTATTTTTCATTACAATTTTTTATTGAATTTTAAGTGTTAGTTTTGATTCCTTTGATTGCAAGTAGATTGATTCTTGGTAGAGGTCACATGAACATGTGGGTTTACATTAGAATTGCGATTAAAATGAACGAAGAATCACGACTTACACTTGTATACAAGTGTATTAACAAAAAATGTCATGCATTAAATGTATATATAGAAAGAGAGAAGGAAGCTATTAGTCGTTGCTATCTTAAAAAAATAATAAAACCACTGGCATTAAATGCAAAGAGAGCATGGCATAAATAAAGGAAAAAAAGGTTAATATAACAATGAATCATAAATGAAGAAAAATGTAAATAAATATGAATGCTTAAATATATATATAATAAAATTTGGTAATATGTTGAAAAACAAATTTAAATATTATTTTTTAAATAATCAAAATATATCAAAAATTTTGTAATCAATTTTGCCTTCTTGTTCAAGTGAATTTTGCATAAAGGTTTTAACTAAAGGTAGATACTAAGTTCGTTCTAAAAAAAAATTTGATGTAAAATATAATTATTTGATTAATTATAATTTAATATATACTATTTTAATCAAAATGAAAATAGAGGGTTGGCCGATTACTTATTATTAATCATGAATTTAGCTCAATGCGGTTGTCGGACGAGAAGCAGGAGGTCGTCGGGCGGGCGATGGGAGCTCAATGGGTGACAGGCGGGCGAAAAGAGCTCGATGGGTGATGGGCGGGTGACAGTAGAAAAAGAAAGGAAAAAGGGGCTCACATTAGGAATTTATGAAAAAATTAGTGACGGATTAGAGACCACTCAATTTTGTTGCAACTGTGCGACGGAGTAGCGACAAAAAATTTTTGTTGCTGAGCTGTCACACATTTGCGATGGAGTTTGAGGCAGAATTAGGTCATCACTAATCCGTCACTAACTCACGACGGATTCACGACGAAATGTTTTTCGTGGCTAATTCCATAAATAATTCAAATGTTAGCGACATATATTTTTCTCTCGTTAATTCGTCGTAAATGGGCAATGAAAAAAATCTGTCGCAAATATTCATCGCTAATTAGAGTTTTTCTTGTAGTGTGAATATAAATATTATGTTGATAAGATGTATATTTCTTACTCAAATGGGTGGCTCATGTATGAACAACTGGATTGATATGTGTTAATGCACCAAATGGGTGGCCAGTGACCATATACCAGTTAATTGAAATTATATGTGCTTGTGCCTAATGAAATGAAGGCGACTAAATTTGTAAATGTGAAATTATGATTTAAGCACATATGTCAAAAGAATTGAATAATAAGTGTTATGAAAGTTCATATACTTGGGCCTATAATGAGAGAGTAGTTATTACAATCAGCTTTATAAGATATTGTAAAGCATGGAAAGTTGCTTTCCTAGTTATGGAGAGGAGATAACTACCACTTATACCGCAAGGTGGTAGTGAAATTTATCAAAAATAATGAAATATCAGGTTCAAAGGTGTTGGGGGTTTCTCCCTTGATAGTCTTGCCCCTTACCTGAGATAAAAAAGGATGTACAAGGCTACAATAATATGATACCAATTAATTGAATATACCCTTGGGTCGTGCCTTTAATCCAGGATGTGGTTGTGTCATACCCACATAGTAGTATAAAATAGAAACAAAAATGTATTCTGCATATAGTAAAGCTTGACATGCATCATTTAAGAAAAAAATATATAAATGTAAAGAATTGTAAGTTACCTATGCCAGATTTAATTTTCATCTGCATTGGTAAGTCATGCGTAGATTAAATGTTCATTTATAAATAAGATTGATTGTTGAAATGCTTTGATTATTTTTATTTCATATAAAATACATGTTATTTTATGTTTGCCTATGTCTATGCATATAGGCTCATTAGGGAGCTGTTCTGACTTATTACTAAAAGCCATTTTAAGTATAGAGTAGTTGAGCAAGAGCGTTTGCAAGAAACTGAGGCAACATCAAAGAGCCAATCATTTTTCTTTCTCGAGAACAAAGTTTTTGAACAAACTTTACTAATTATTTTTAGTAAAACATTACTGTCATTTTAGATTTTGTAAATTCCTGTCTTTGGAAAAAATGTTAATTTCTTTAAATTCAGTTTTATTGTGATTGATCCTTCTGTGACTCTCTTGAGGTTTCGACTACTAGCTTAGAAAGTTTCTACTAACGATTCGAAAAAGAAAAGTCTCTAGAGGTTGCAAGATATAAGGTGGACGTAGGTCATACCGTGTGACTCATCTTAGTGTTCTTCTTGCCTTCATTTTTGGCGGATACTAGTTTACGTTCTACAAAACAAATAGATATAAAATTTAAAATAAATTTATTTAACATTCTTGTGAAACTTATGATGACATTCATGTTGAGAAAGCCAAACACCAACAAATCCATGACTGTAATTGCTGCTAGGGTAATTAGCCTCAAGGTTAGAAGACCTGGATCAAACCCTGCTGGCACACGGGTGTGTCCGTACCTTTCAGAGGTGGACCATGTAAGGCAAGGGTTCCTCGTCATAAAATAAATAAATAAATAGACCCATGTAAAAAACCGATGCTTGTTTATCAAAGAAAAAAAGTATTATCTAAACTTTAGCCTCTCCATTCAGGAAAAATCGATGTAAAAAAAATAAAACAAGAAGAAAACTTAATATCAAACAAAAATAACCAAACATACTGGAGGATCAATACATCCATATAAATAGGGATATGAAATCACAGCTTCAACCTTTGAGGGACACTCCATGGATATTGAACTCGTGATCATGGCTTTTCACGTTGAGGATACTAGACAACCCTTGGCCGGAGGTGCAAAGCCCTCATGGTCATGTAGCCAGGAATTTTAGCATGATGCAGTCCACATCGAATCTGTTTGCGCCCCTACATCTGATCCATGCATAAATTCTTATGGTTATTATATTAGGGATCACGTTGTTGAAAATGTATAAGGGTCTTCAAGATATCAATCCATATCCATCGTCATGTGAGAGATGCAGTATCATTTTGAGGACTATGACCATTTCTGAAGATGTCATATGACATTCATTCAGGGTATATTTGAGAAAATGGTCAACCCAGTAGTCCCAAGGTATTTGCTGGTGCAGACCAACCACTCATCTGCCTATAACCTGTGTGCCACAGACGAGTTCATCAACAACTTAGCCCCAAGTTTGCTTTGTAAATCAGTTGTGGATGCCATTAACTTGCCAATAAACATGCTGATAACCAATAACATGCTTGAAAACAGTAAATCAATTGACAATTAGTAAAAAGATTTGACAAATTGCACAAATCAATGCAAGCGGGCCAACTGAATCTGCATTTATTATTGATAGCAACTAATGAGCAATATCAACATTCAGGTCAAGTGTTTTTATTTTCACTAAAAGCAAGATCAAAATTCACCAACACAGGTACTGCATGGCGACTCCCTAGAGGCAATTGGTAAGCCCATGGAGTTTTACGCTCTCAGGACAGTGACCATAAGTACGGCAAGCACAGCCAGCATGGCTAGGTTAGGTTTCTGTTCCTGGGGGAAGTTTCTTGGTGTAAATATAAAAAAAGAAATCACCAACACAATGACTGTTATGCTTCCTGCTAAGGGAGTTGGGCAACCAACTGTCCACACAAATAAAAGATTCCTATTTTGTTGTAACAGGTTGGGGTCTAGCTAACCCCAGTTTGCCAATCAAAAAACTCAAAAGGAATACCGCTTATGCTATTATAAAATTGCAGGAAACCAATGGTGACAATGCTTTTGAAAACCAATGCGGAGAATATTGCTAACAAAAGTACAGTCATCAAAACCATGGTAAAAGAGAACAATGACAGCAATGTTGCTTAGTGACAGACACAACCACAAAAATATCAGATCTTGGTGCCGTTTTTCAATTTTTAAGATAAACAAAACTTATGATTCACATTTGCAACATAAACCACCAAAGCTAATGACTTTGAGGTTCCTTTGTCCAAAGATGATGCTCACACAACTCAAGCATCCCCGGCAATAATCTACTTCAATACGGAAGACTCAGATCATGAGCTTGTCAAATTTAGCACAGTCAGCCAGACTCATAACCTGTACATCATGAAACAAATGAGTTAATTCTTCAAGAGAGTCAATGCGCAAAATAGTGGTAGTTTCACGATTGAGAAAAAAAGGGCAGAAAGGAGCTGATCAACAATTTACATGATGTTGTCAAAACAAAATAATGTATTTTCAAATTATCATCAACGTTTGTTACATAGCAGGTTGTAACCTTAAGTACATGACTCTAAAGCCTTGTTTTGGACTTGTTTTTTATTCCAGTTTAATCAAAAAGGACTCTAAAGTCTAAAAGAGGCAAAAGCTAACTAGATATGAATCACTATTGGGTTCTGAACCCAGTAGCTGAAACTTACAGAGACAGGTCATATTGACCAAATCAGAGCCTATAAATGTGTTCAGCAAGATCAAAGTGGTAAGCAACAACTCATGGATAGTATTTTTTCAATGTAAAAACATGATTTTTTTGATGGGTGAAAATTCAGCATGTTGTAGCCTGTTCATTTTTTAACCATCAGAAAATCTGACCTACACGTTGAAAAAACATGTTGCAAGGGCCGGTTTCTGCTAAACCAAACATATAGATCAACATCTGAAGGGTTAATAATAATAATAATAATAATATGCAGCTTCTCACTCATGAGTTCGAAACCTCCAAGCGTAACATAATTTTCATACTACTCACTGATGGATTGACCACAGCACTAAGTTAGTATTTATGCATCTATATCAGAGCTGGAACAATCACAGAATTAGGCATAACATACTTTTTCATAGGAATGTAAGCAAGAGTGGAAAAGCCAAAATCTGAATGGCTGCAGATAAAATATAATTCTGGAAGATCAAAAGTTAAAAGGGGGCAAGCAAACTAAAATAAGGATTATTTTGAATATAATTTTGTATTCTAAATAACAAATTAGGTGAAAAGGAAACTTCTGATAAGATGAATGTTAAAACAAACGAAGTAAACAATTATGCTTACATTAATAGATAAAAAGTAGACATGGAAAGCGAAGATGCTAAAGGCCCCCTCTCGAATTCAAGCACCTTCATAAGAACCACAATTAAAGTAATCACAGGACTAGTTATTCATGAAAACTTCCCTGATTTCTATGTTGCTAACATGTTAATTTGACATAAAGATTTTTAAACTTTGAAGAAATACATTAATCATGATGCAGGAGGAAACCAAGTAGGAAATCAAACATCCGTAGTTAGTGTTTTCAAAACGTAGATGATCAAAGACACGCATCCATAAGCAGTAAATGTTTCTCACCCGTCAAAATAATGAAGAAAACAAAAAAAAACAACGCAGCAAGACTGAAGAAGCAGATCAAGCAAAAGAAAGATCGTACCTTATCAGTGTGTGCGTAGAAGAGATGCAGAAAAAATCCCGGTCGACCTGGGTTTTCTCTGAGAGAGAGAGAGAGAGAGAGAGAGAGAGAGAGAGAGAGGATCGTCGGGGGACTCCCTAGCTTGGTTGCCTGAGTCTGGTGACGCTGATGGAGACGAAAACAGGGTAGCGGAGGTGCATCAGATCGTCGGATGAAACCCACTCACTTGATCCCACAGAAGGAGCCTAAACCCATTGCAGAAGGGGAGGGGGAGATGAACCCACGGCAGAACCCTAACCCGCTGTAGGGGGAGCGATCCAGATCGTCGGATGAACCCTAACCCTAACCCTAACCCACAACACGTGGCATCATCATGAAGGGATTCTCAACGGCTTGGATCGTCGAACGAATGACCTGATCTGGATCCCAATGAACTGCTAGGGCTCTGCCTCACACAGCTTGCCTATCGAAAAACAAAACAAAAAAGTAATTTCACTGAAAACTGATAAGGTGAGAGCATCCTTCTTAATCATCAGAAAGTTGCACTTTGGGTATGTGAGCGATCTTGTGGCGGTCAACCCCCCTGCAACGCTTAACTAAATGGGGACAATCAGAGATGTTTAGCCTTTGAAGTTGGGTGAGAGCTTGCAACCCATCGGGTAACGCCCTCAACTTGGGACAATGAAAGATACTTAGATATTGAAGTTGGGTGAGAGCTTGCATCCCATCTGGGAGAAATGTCAACGACTGAAGCTGGGAGAGTTGCAACGACTGAAGCTTGGACAACTTCGCCAGCCATTCCGGCAAGTGGGTCAGCTTGGGGCTATCTTTAATTGTCATGTATTTTATCTGGTGGAGATGTTGGATCCATTCTGGCAGAGAATCCACTTCACTCGACAACCGGATTGATAGATCAGTCACCCTGCTGCCCAAGCTTTGGAACCCAGCTAACCCCTCCGCTGAATCCACCGCTAACTCAGCTATGGCAACCTTTGATGACCGCGACTTTGATGAGGAGATAATACGGATTTTCCGAAGGTTTGGGAGGTGATGGTGTTTCAGGACATCCGCTATGGCAACCTTGGAGCAGTCATGTAGCAACAACTCTTCCAGCTGATTCATACTCTCCAGCACTTTCGACCCCAACTCCAACTCCGGAAAACCTTCCAGGTCCAGCTTTTGGAGTGCCGTTGCTGCTTTCAATCGTTGCAAAATCCCTTGCTCTTCCAAATCAAGTTTGGGCAATCCCTTCAGTGTGAGCTCTCTCATGTTCTCTAATGATGCTATGGATATTGAACCAAGCCCAGGAATGTTTACTATCTTCAGGCTGTCGAGATTGGTGAGTTGCAACCCATCGGGTAGCGCCCTCAACTTGGGGCATCTTTCAATTTCTAAGCTTCCGAGACGGGGCATTGTCTCTGCTTGGGAGTTAAACGACCACTCCTCTAAGCTCCACATATAACGAACGACTAGACTTTCTAACTTGGGGAATTGAAACCCATCGGGTAGCGCCCTCAACTTGTCGCAATGTTCAATTTCTAAGCTTCTGAGACGAGGCATTGTCTCTGCTTGGGAGTTAAACGACCACTCCTCTAAGCTGCTCATATCACGAACGACTAGACTTTCTAACTTGGGAAACCTGATGTGTTCAACACCATGATGAAACCCATCATCAATGATCTTGACGTTTGAAGCACCTTCTATCTTCAGCTTCACAAGGTTGGGTAAGTGTGCCAATGAGGAGGGTAGGTGTCCCACGAATCTGCAATCACTTAAGGTGACATCCTCCAAACTGCCGTATCCAGAAGAGCTTGCCCAAGCGGGTAGGTTAATACCTCCGTAATTAGATATTTCCAGTGTCTTGATACCTACAGGAGGTTGAAGCTCTGCATATATGCCCTCTATTTTTTCTGCAAATTCTTTGTCAAACTCATTGACGCTTTTCGGGCTGCAAGATAACTTCAACTTTTGTAAGTTCACTTTCGTCTGTAATTCTGCTTCTTTAGCCTCTTCTCTACTCCCTACTCTGTCTATATGATGTATCCTCAATTCCCATCTTAAACTGTTTAGGTGACGCAACTGCTTGATACTGCTTCCACTTCTGTTCCTCATATCACTACCCACAACGAATTTGCTCAATGTCCTTAAGCATGTCAACCGCCCAATGTGCTTTGGTAAATATTCCAAATGATTAGTCTCTTCCAAATGAAGATGCCTTAGAGCCCTCAGTTTTGAAGTACCTTCCGGTAGAACTCTTATACAAGTATCGGAAAGGTCGAGCCTTTCAAGACTGCTTAGTTTGGTAATCGACTCTGGCAGCTCTTTTATGCTCGTCCCAGAAACATTCAAGTATTTTAGTAACACTAAATTCCCCAATGACTCTGGCAATTCAGATCTTCTGCGATCATGTCTCAGATCTAGCACCCTTAGCCACTTAAAGTGTACCAAGCAGAAAGAACGTGCAGAAGCATTTCTCCACCATAATCCTAACAACAATGTCCGAAGCTTTGGGTGTTGACTTAGTGCATCATCAGTAAACCCTCGATGATCCCCTGTGAAGAAGAAGAACCGCGCTTGAATATCGGATGCAGTTCCTGAGCGTAGAACAATCTCATCTATACGCTCCTGGCCTTTTATATAAAGAGCAAAATCATGAACAATATCATGTAATTTGTATCTCGGCTTATTATATCTTTCAGTTTGAATCTGAATAAGAGAACAATCAACCAATGCTTCAAGATAATACTCAGCACAAACCTCCATTTCCTGCTCAACTTTAGGAACGAAGCCCTCTGCCACCCATAGTCTCACTAAATCATCTTTTTTCATCACAAAGTCCTTTGGAAATATGGAGCAATATGCAAGACATTGTTTTAAGGCAAATGGTAAATTCATGTAGCTTAATGCGATGGTAGAAAGAATTAGATTGTCATCATCGTCAGTAATTCCTTCCCATCTCCAGAATGGGCTATTTGCAACTTCTTGCCAATCAGACTGTGTCCTCGCCTTATGCTTCAACAAGCTCGCCACAACATCCAAAGCCAGAGGCAACCCGCCGCATTTCTGTACTATAACGCGCCCAATCTCCTTCAGTCCATTAAGGACTTCTTCGTTCTCGCCTCTCCTTAATGCTTTACTGATGAACAAATCCCAACTGTCACCATATGATAAGCACTCCAAATTATGCAAGTAAGCAGCATCAATTTTATTTGCAACTTGCTCCTTTCTGGTGGTGATCAGGACTCTACTCTCCGGGGCACCATGTTGCAAAAGTCCATTCAATTCTCTCCACCATTCTGTATCCCATGCATCATCTATAACAAGCAGAAATTTCTTCTCCTTCAAATGTTTATTTATCTCGGCTTGCAAAGCCTCGAGTTCCGTTAATTCGTTGGCACCGCTTCCTTTCCCACCAACCACTTCCAGTATATGTTTGAATAACACCTTCAACTGTGGTTTTTCTGATGCACAAATCCACAAGCACAATTGAAAATGTTTTTTTATGCTTTCTTTGTTGTAAACGGTCTTTGCAAGGGTCGTCTTTCCGAGTCCCCCCATTCCAACAATTGCTATAGCGCTAGTATTCTCTCCCCTTTCATGCTTGAGCTCTTTCTTCAACCACTCCACGACCTTGTCTTCATCTTTTTCCCTTCCAAACGCATGCGGCTCGGTGATGACAGAAGTCGTCAGACTGTTCCGATAAATCTGTCCTACGTCCAGTGAAGATCTTGACCCTCCCGCGATTGGACCAAGGCCAAGATGATCCTTCTCTTTGTAAATCTTGTTAAGCCTCTCGTTGATTGATTTGATCTCTTTAGCAGTTTTGCTTAGATATGAGAACTTACGACGCGAAAAAAAAGAAGAGATCGGCTTGCGTACCTTCGTCTGTCGGGATTCTGCATTTATGTTGCTGGTTTTGACTCTATAGAGGTCAATTATGTCTTCAGCATCATAAACAACCTGATGCAGCCTTGATACCCAATCCTTGATGTGCTTTGATGCGAATTGCTTGTTGTGTGCATCTTCAAGGATAGGCTGTATGGTCCTCAGTTCACTTTCTAAATTTCTCAACTCATCCTTCACACAGGTTACTCTTGAAATATATTTTTGGATTTCCTCCAATCCTAGCTCAACCAATTTCCCCAACAAAGCATCAATAACTGCTGCCATCAGAGAGAGAGAGAGAGAGAGAGAGAGAGAGAGAGAGCGAGAGAGAGGGGAATTGTTGCTACGATGAGGACAGTGGAAGGAAGGGATAGAAATCATTGAATTTATAATAAGAATTTTGGATGAAATGATATTGAAAATCACCATTGGTAATTTTCAATTGTTTAGAACTGGACACCAAATTTGTCGAAATTGCTTTGAATGGGGGATTTGTCATCAGGCCTTGGTCCATCAATGGTGATTGTGTGTGAGCAAAAGGCCGTTCTACTACAGTTGATGGTTAATTGTGGTAACGATCTTCTCTGCCGACAGTCCAGTTTTATTGTTATATGCAAGTTAAGGGGCCACCATTGGCTGGCTCGATATTGACTTAGTTTGTCACTTTGTATGTAGAGAATCTACGCTACAGTACAATTAGTGAAAAAGAGGGAAATTTCTTGCACATTTCTTTTGGGAAGGTACACGATTGCTGCCTAACGTTCAATTTCAACATAGATATTTGTTGTTGTTTTTTTGCAAATTAATGACATATTTTTACGAATTACTCCCTGCCTTTAGGTTAAAAAAGCTTGCATATCAGTCCTTCAAGTTAATGAAGATTGGTGACATATCTTTTCAAATATTCATGATGAGATTTCGTTAGTTGCTCATCGTAGCGTTTTTAATGGAAAAAAAAAAAAGAGTAATTGAATTACAAATTTGCCTACAAAATGTGTGATGCAATATATATAAAAATCATAATGAAATATTTACTTGAGGTTATAATTGTAATTGCAAAAAAGTATTTTATTATTCATGGTTGGTGATGGTCTTTCTTCGATCATTTAAAATAAATTTTAAATATAAAATTAAAATATTACATAATGCCATCATTATTTACTTTTTAAAATTTAAGAATAAGAAAGATTTTATTTCATATTTATAAAATGTATGAAATCTTATTATGTTACATTATATAAAAAAATATTATATATTTATGAATAGGAGCTGAACAGCTCGTACCGGGTCGTCAAGCTGAGACGAACATACATTCTTCGTACATCGACACATTAGGATTATGTATTTCCTGGTGTTCTCAAGTATCTTTTCATCTTAGGCTGCAGTGGAGGGTACTAATGCCAGGCTCAAACATTTGTATATTTGATTTGTAATCTCATGCCATGAAGAATCTCATTTGCACAGTTAACCAAACATGTGATTTGTAATTAATCTCACGAATCTCATTTTCACAGCTAATCAAACATGTGATTTGGAATCTCATGCAAATGAGAAACGTTGAAGTGGATTTCATGTGATTCTCAATCACATGGCGGAATATATGATTTCAAATCACATTTGATTTCAATTCCGAAAAAATAGCACATTTTCATGTTATGTTTTTGTGAAAAATTGAAAGACTATTTTTAGCATGCATGAAAGACAGCTGATTTAAATATCTAAATGGGATTATGAGCATAAATGTGTTTTTTTGCAAGTTAAGAGCCCAAATTTCTCAATGACTTGAGTTTCTTCTGATCCCTAAAGATGTTTAGTAGTAAAAGTCAACTACTAAAATTTCAAAATAATAAAAAATCATGTGATTCATCGAACTGTCTCCTGCAATTTTTAAGCACAGTGACAAATGTTTAAAACTACAAAATTGAAGCAGGACAAATTCTCATGAGAAATTAAAAGACGTCTTGCATTTTTATTGGCAAAATAAATAATTTAAAAAGTAACAATATTTTGTTAGAACAAATAAATATAAAACTATGTATACGTAGGATTCTTTTAGGTCCTTATAGGAGAAGGGTAGTCAGGATGATGAGGCATGTGTGCTAGAAAGAGGGATTGAGCCTCCGACCTCGTGAAGCCACAAACTCTACCTGATTGAGCTCGTAATCGTCTCATTCGCTAACGAGCCTTGGACGAGCCGAACCGAGTTGAACGACAAGCGGCTCGGTTTGTTTACAAGCCTTAAACCCATTCCACGTCACATCTACACATTAGGAATGGACAGGCTGGTTGTGTCAATAAAAGGTCGAGAGGTCCATGTAGTCTTTATTTTGATTTTAGAAATGACCAAGGAATGCACATGGCGTGTTCCTATCACATAATATTTCATTTCAATAAAGGTGAAGTTGTGTGTGAGCAAAAGTAAAGTCCATGTTCCTATCACATAATATTTTGGATGAAATGATATTGTAATTGTGGTAATGATCTTCTCTGCCGACAATCCTTAAGGAGCCATCATTAGCCGGCTCGATATTGATTTAGTTTGTCAACTTGGAGGGTGTCTATGCTACGATTGGACAAAAGAGGTTGGACACACTCATTTGAAAAAGGTGACAGGCGAAGAGATGTTGGAACATAGCAGATAACTTTGGAGAGAAAAAAAGGAGCAGAAGCCATGACACAAGGAAAACAAAAGAAAGATTGAATGAAAAAGAGGGTAGAAGGAACCTACCTAGGTCAATTTTGGGCTCAAAAATCCATTCTTTATAATTTTGGATAGGTCTTGGATCCAAATCTTCACAAAAAGTATTAGAACCTTTAAAAAGACTACTTTGAACTTATCTACACCCTTTGACGACTGAAAATGGATCCTAACGGTTGTTTCAACATAATCCTAATAAAAAATAAAAATGAGATTGTCTCGAAACTCTACACAAAATATCTTGGATATGATAGAGTACACTACAAGTAGATTTTGAGTTTCTCATGCTTGATGGGGGCTTGGTCTTAGCACTCGATTTCGATGATACATTTTCCAAGAACGTGTAGCTTCAACACTCTGTCCTTGAGGTCTTCTAGATGTGCTGCATCAGGCTCAAAAGGCATTGTCCTTTAAGTTTGTTCCTCAACAGAAAAATCTTCATAAAGTGCATCTATCCGTTCTTGAACAAACTTATGAACCAACCCAATTGAAAGAATTGGGGCTAAATCAACACCAAAAAATGGGTTAGCAGCATACAAAATTTCAAAAAGATAAACCCTGTAGAGACAAATTGATAGGCCAAGACTTAGGTCGATTACCAAATGAGTGCACGTAATAAACTTACAAGTGATCGATTTACAACTTTAGTTTGACCATAGAAAGAAACAACAAGCAAGAATGCAAAAATACCAAAAGGAAAAATCAGAAAATAAAAAAGAGTTAGCTAACCAAAAATGCATTGATTAGAAGTCTTTGTCATGTTTTTATATATTTTTATAATTTTTATATTTTATTTAAAATTAAATATTTCATATTTTTCATTGATTTTCACTAGAAAAAAATATGTGAATCCAATAATGGGCCACCTCCACCCTCCTTTGTTTAATCACTTTGAAACTGCCTTCCAAGTTTCAAGTTATTGGATATAAGCAAATCCCATGACCTAAAATGAGTAGGAATAGAGTTTGGGTTGTTGAGTTTCTCAATTAGGCACGATCCATCTTTGTGATGCCACGAGCAAGAGGTCCACACATGAAATAAGGCGAGAATAATGTAACTCGAGAACTTTGTTGTCGGAACACAGAGCTTCATTGTCAAATGGATAAGATGGCACAACAAATTACAGAGCTATATATAGAGGGTTACTTCAATGGGTCTGTGTTCAATCTTCATTAGGAAATGGGTATGTAGGTTAAAGCTTGCAAATCAGTCCTTGAAGTTAATGAAGATTGGTGAGAATTTTCTAATGAAGATTGGACTCGGACCCAATAAAGTAATTCTATATATATATATATATATATATATATATATATATATATATATATATATATATATATATATATATATATGAAAGTGATTTCGTAACTATAATGATATATCGAAATTTCAGCCTGTTAAGCAATGCTCAAGTTCTACGATAGTGCTGTTTCAGTCAAGCAACATTCATAATACTTTCATAAACTCAGATTAAATCAATTCAGTAGAACACAAGACAAATGCTAAACATGAAATCTGATTTTAGAAAAAATCGAGTCAGCTGAACAAGAGAAACACTGAATAGGTAAAACACTTCAGAAAAGAAAATTATTTCAATTCAGAAAAAAAGCTTAATTCATCATATATTTGTTTAAGCAAACTCAAAACTTCCATGTTTAGCGATTTCTCGCCGGCACAGCCTGCCATACCCCTCTTGAGACAAGAACTAGATGACATGCTTGTGCAATTGAAAAAACCTTTCAAAAGAAGAAAAGAATAGGATAGAGTAAGTTTCTTGGAGAAAAAGAGATGAGGTAGACGAGATATATGGAAAAGCTGAAAATATATGGAAAGAGGTTGCATTATTTAAGGCCATTTGAGGAGTCAGGGGTAGGGATGTTAGCTGTTTGGATTCCGATTGGATGTGGTCAATACTATCAAATGTTGGCTAAATGGATTTGAATGGAGAAATAATTATACCAGATCCAAATTTTTACAGGTGAACCGATTCAGATATCCATCAAATGGCATCATCCTTAAGTTTGTTCCTCACCAGTGAAATCTTTATGAAGTGCATCTATCCGTTTTTGAACAAACTTATGAACCGACCCTGTAGAAGGAATTGAGGCTAAATCTAGCCCAAAAAATGGGTTAGCACCAATCACCTACTGAATGCACAAAATAAATTTACAAGTGATCGATTTACGACATTAGTTTGACCATAGAAAGAAACAACATGCTAGAATGCAGAAATAAAACTCTGCATTCAATTCAGTAGAACACAAGACAAATGCTAAACAAGAAATCTGATTTTAGAAAAAATCGAGTCAGCTGAACAAGAGAAACACTGAATAGGTAAAACACTTCAGAAAAGAAAATTATTTCAATTCAGAAAAAAAGCTTAATTCATCATATATTTGTTTAAGCAAACTCAAAACTTCCATGTTTAGCGATTTCTCGCTGGCACAGCCTGCCATACCCCTCTTGAGACAAGAACTAGATGACATGCTTGTGCAATTGGAAAAACCTTTCAAAAGAAGAAAAGAATAGGATAGAGTAAGTTTCTTGGAGAAAAAGAGATGAGGTAGACGAGATATTTGTCTGATGGAGGAAAAGCTGAAAATATATGGAAAGAGGTTGCATTATAATTAAGGCCATTTGAGGAGTCAGGGGTAGGGATTTTAGCTGTTTGGATTCCGATTGGATGTGGTCAATACTATCAAATGTTGGCTAAATGGATTTGAATGGTGAAATAATTATACCAGATCCAATTTTTTACAGGTGAACCGATTCAGATATCCATCAAATGGCATCATCCTTAAGTTTGTTCCTCACCAGTGAAATCGTTATGAAGTGCATCTATCCGTTCTTGAACAAACTTATGAACCGACCCTGTAGAAGGAATTGAGGCTAAATCTACCCCAAAAAATGGGTTAGCACCAATCACCTACTGAATGCACAAAATAAATTTACAAGTGATCGACATAGAAAGAAACAACATGCTAGAATGCAGAAATACCAAAAGGACAAATCAAAAAATATAAAAGAGTTAGCTAACCAAAAACACATTGATTAGAAGTCTTTGTCATGTTTTTTTATATTTGATTTAAAATTAAATATTCCATATTTTTCATTGATTTTCACTAGAAAAAAATAAGTGAATCCAATAATGGGGGCCACCTCCACCCTCCTTTGTTTAATCACTTTGAAACTGCCTTTCAAGTTCCAAGTTGTTGGATCTAAGTAAATCCCATAACATAAAATGAGTAAGAATAGAGTTTGGGTCAATGAGTTTCTCAATTAGGCACGGTCCATCTTTGTGGTGCCACGAGGAAGAGGTCCACATGGAACAAGGCGAGAATAATGTAACTCGGGAACTTTGTTGTTTGAACGTAGAGCTTTACTGTTGAATGAATAATATATATATATATATATATATATATATATATATATATATATATATATATATATATATATATATATATATATATATATATAGAGAGAGAGAGAGAGAGAGAGAGAGATCATTACCACATATATTAAAATTTCTCTACAAAGTGACAAACTAAGTCAATATCGAGCCAGCCAATGGTGGCCCCTTAACTTGCATGTATTGATAAAACTGGACTGTGGGCAGAGAAGATCATTACCACATATATTGAAATTTCTCTTTTTTTTATTGTATTACAGCATAGACTCTCTACAAAGTGACAAACTAAGTCAATATCGAGCCAGCCAATGGTGTCCCTTAACTTGCATATATTGATAAAACTGGACTGTCGGCAGATACGATCATTACCACATATATTGAAATTTCTCTTTTTTTTATTGTATTATAGCATATACTCTCTACAAAGTGACAAACTAAGTCAATATCAAGCCAGCCAATGGTGGCCCCTTATCTTGCATATATTGATAAAACTGAACTGTCGGCAGATAAGATCATTACCACATATATTGAAATTTCTCTTTTTTTTTTATTATATTACAGCATAGACTCTCTACAAAGCGACAAACTAAGTCAAGCCAATGGTGGACCCTTAACTTGCATATATTGATAAAATTGGACTGTCGGCAGATAAGATCATTACCACATATATTGAAATTTCTCTTTTTTTTTATTGTATTACAGCATAGACTCTCTAGAAAGTGACAAACTAAGTCAATATCGAGCCAGCCAATGGTGTCCCTTAACTTGCATATATTGATAAAACTGGACTGTCGGCAGATAAGATCATTACCACATATATTGAGATTTCTCTTTTTTTTTATTGTATTACAGGATATATAGACTCTCTACAAAGTGAGAGTCAGCCAATGGTGGACCCTTAACTTGCATATATTGATAAAACTGGACTGTTGGCAGACAAGATCATTACCACATATATTTTCTCTAGTTGTATTGCAGCATAGACTCTCTGCAAAGTGACAAACTAAGTCAATATCGAGCCAGCCAATGGTGGCCCCTTAACTTGCCTATATTGATAAAATTGAAGGATTGTCGGTAGAGAAAACCATTACCATTAACTGTAGTAGAACATGGCCTTTTAGTCACACACAATTTCACCTTTATTAAGTTCTCACTGTAAAGCAAATGATTTCTCATCTGCATCTACCATCTCTCTCATGTTTTCATGATACAATTTCACATGAAAGTCATAATCAAATTGAAAGTAACTTCATGCAAGTATGAATACAATCATATCAAATATTGTAATACATTCAAATCATTTATATCAAAACAATGTCAAACATGTACCTCCAGCAAACACACTCTAATATCTTGTTAACTAATACCATGCCTAGCATGGAATCCGTACTCCAAAAATAAGAACACTTCTATTTTCATACATTAAAATCATGCTCTGGTGTGCTGCTTGTTTTTCTCTGAACTTCTACAAACGTTATGATTGTCATAAGTGTGACTCATCTTTTCTCTCTCGTCGTCACCCAGTTTGGAAGCGAAGGCAATCTAACCCCTCACATTCCCATTCGTCGGGCAGAATCTCATCACTAAAATTTTTTTTGGGTTGGAGCATCATCCTGCAAGTTGAAATCCTAAACGGCCTTCCCAAAAATTATCCTTCTTGGTGTGGGTGAAGATTGACAATCTTCATAACCCGGTGAATTCATTCCATGCTATCAAGATTGGGTCTATCTGGGTCCCGGTCCGGCCACAACACTTTGGGCTTTCTTTTCCGTCATTTTCTCCGGCTATGTTAGCCTCATCTCCAACGTATGATGGCATCTCCCAACCGTCGCAAGTTCTGTCAGGGGGGGGGGGCAAAAAATCTGGCTCTACCATCAATGTTTACTCTTTTGAAGATTTGCCGCTCACTATTTATAATGCATGGAGCTCGACGTCTGATTCTTTGTGGCGGACTGACGACGTGGTTGGGTAGGCATGCTCGTGGAAAGCATAGGAAAATTTTGTCATCCTCGCCATCGCAAGTTCTGTCAAAGGTGGGCCCACAAAAATTTGACCATGATAGCAATGTTTTCTCTACTAGATTTCAATCGCTAATTATTTCTCAAGCTCGGGGCCTGGTGTCTGCTTCTGTTTGTACCACTTTTCGTTACAACTTGGAGGTGCGGTTGGGAACGCTTGCGCATGGTGGACAAAGGACGAATCTGAAATCGTCCCTTATTATTTTTCCCTCCAGACGCTCTGACTATTTGGTTATTAATCTTATTGTATTTAATGCTAGAACCAACTAGCAATCAGATACATGGTGCTTGGCTCCTCAGTTCCGCGTCCTCTTTCTGTATCGTATTATGTCTCTGAAGTTTTTTCATCTACCAAATCTTTTGGTCTTTCATCAATCGGGGTCAGGGTAGCCACCTGTTTATGCCTTTGTTTCAGCAGCGTCCTAGTCCACAACCCCTGGGTGTCACGGTTGTCGATGCAGCTAAGTTGCTGGATATCTCTCTCTCCTCTTCCCAACGGCCAGCTATAGTTGTTGAAATGGATTCTACGAGTTCAACTATCTCTGCTATTATTAGGGACTCTCTCTGCCACTCTGGTGGACCAGACTGCGAGTAGTTGAGCATTTTAGATGGTCACTCGAGGTCGTCTGTCAGTGTTGGGGGTGTTCGGCAAATCATGCATGGTCAACGAAGAAGGAGGACACCTTCATCAATTATTTCGGCTACCGATGCTAGGTCCCCAAGAAGGTCATCTCGGTGCCACCAACCATGGGTTTTCCAGATTTTGTGCCATAAAGATTGTTTCTTGGAATGTTAGGGGCTTAAATTGTCCTATCAAACGTCTGTTTCTAGATTTTTACTGATAAATTGATTTAGATATCCATTAAATGGAGAGATACCTATGGTAGCAAAAGGTCAAAACCATATTTGCATCCGATTATCACCGGATATGGTTTTGGCTTACCATATCCAACCAAATGGAGTCAGATTTTATTGGATACTGGATATAATCTGATCTATTGACATTCCTAGTTCGGAGGGCCATAAAGTAGTGTGTGGTTCCAAGTAATACTGCTACCAACTTTTTGGATTTTGGTCATTAAAAAAAACTTATTTGATTTTTGTTTTTCTTTAGCAAATCTTTTCATCTTGATCCTTTTTAGGTAGTAAGGAAGAAATACTTCAGCAAGTAAGAGGAAACTGAAGTCTGAAAAAACTGGTTTCCACTGTAGGATAGAAGAAGGATGCAACGGTACTACCAAAGAAAATTATAAAAGAGGAAGAGCCTTTAGGAGAATTAAGTAAGAGGGGGATTCTTCGTAAGCTGCTGCTAACAAGAAGGAATCAAGATCAAGTAAGACCATTAATCATCAAAAAATGATTGTACCATCATTGTAAAATAGAGAGTTTTTAAAAAAATACCTTACAATTTGCTAAAATCCTTTTCATGTTCAAAATTTTGATTCTTGACTTTTTTTATGATATTTTTTCTCTAAACCAAATATAGCATGTTCACAAATTATTTTTGTAAATGTCCTGAAATGTGTGAACCTTTTTTTACTAAAATGATTTTAGTAAAAAAGAAGTTCACACATTCAAGGACATTCACAAACATGATTTGTGAAAGTCATACTATATTTGGAGACCTCTTTTAACTAAATACTATTATATTTGTGAATGTGCTTACACATTTTGCATTACCCCTTATGCAATTTTATTAAAGGAGGATCACACACTTTGAAAATATTTGCAAACATGATTTGTAAAGGTCATACTATACTTGCAAACCTCCTTCAACTAAATACACCTAAGCTTGTAAATGTTTTAACTTTCACATGTGAATCTCCTCACACATTTGTGAATGTCTTTTTGTCCGTGCATTTTATATGATTTTAGTAAAAAGGTGGTAAGCACATTTACATAAATGATTTGATAGCAGGGCTTTGAAGAAGCAGAAGTTTATAAGGGGAGCTATAGGAAACGAGCAAAAAAGTTGTGCAATACAAAAATAAAAAAAATGTGGAAAAATGAAGGAGAGACAAATAAAAGAAAACACCAAATTCTTTAAAAAATGATTTAATTTTTTCATTATCTTTTT
The DNA here is from genome assembly GCF_984573655.1 of Nuphar pumila. Taxonomy (NCBI): domain Eukaryota; kingdom Viridiplantae; phylum Streptophyta; class Magnoliopsida; order Nymphaeales; family Nymphaeaceae; genus Nuphar; species Nuphar pumila. Next base: position 125,044,545 of record NC_143257.1, on the reverse strand, counting down.
TTGGCCTTATAAAAACCTATTAGAAAAGCATATAAAGTTTTTTTGACAGAGAAAATGATTTCAATGACAACTTGATTTGGAAACTTCAGAATAAGAATTTCAACGACACTTGATCAATATGGATGTAAGCAGGTTGAGTTTATTAGCTCAAGCGATGTTCTCGTTGGCCAAATTATGCTCACACAGTCAGCACACGGACAAGACCTTAACATGGTCTACTTTCGGTTGCAAGTTATTGGATCTAAGCAAATCCCATGACGTAAAATGAGCAAGAATGGAGTTTGGGTCATTGAGTTTCTCAATTAGGCACGATCCATCTTTGTGATGCCGCGAGGAAGAGGTCCACACATGGAACCAGGCGAGAATAATGTAACTCGAGAACTTTGTTGTCAGAACACAAAGCTTCACTGCCAAATGGATAAGATGGCGCAACAAATCACAGAGCTATATACAGAGGGTTACATCATTGGGTCTGCGGCGTTCAATCTTCATTAGAAAATGGGTACGTAGGTTAACTCGTCAAATAACTTTTAATTTAGTATTTCAAATTATTTCCTACCTTATTTGCATTTTGCAAATCGGTCCTCTTCTAAGGGTAGAACCTATCCATTTATTGGTTGTTAACTTCGAGGACCGATTTGCAAGCCTTGACCTAAAGGAGGCAGGAAGTAATTCTTAAAATATGTCTTGCAAATCAGTTATAAAAAAAAATAACAAAATATCTATGTTGAAAATTGAACGGTAGGCAGCAAGAAAATTCATTTTTTTTTTATTCTTGTATTGTAGCATAGACTCTCTACAACAAAGTGACAAACTAAGTCGATATCGAGCCAGCCAATGGTGGCCCCTCAACTTGCATATATTGATAAAACTGAAGGACTGTCGGCAGAAAAGATCATTACCACAATTACCATTAACTGTAGTAGGACATAAATGTCATTCCAGATTTTGTAAATGACAACCGTTAGGATCCATTTTGAGTCATCGGAGGGTGTATCCGGGTTCATAGTAGTTTCTTTTTAAGTTGCTGATCCTTTTTGTGATGATTTTGGATCCAAGACCTATCCAAAAATTGAGCCCAAACTTGATCAGGTTATATATATATTTTTTACAATGCATAACAATGCAGTCACATGCTATGAATCTATTTTACCATGCATAACAAAGTTGCCAAATTGGATACCATAATTTTTTCTTGACAGAAAAATGGACACCGAGATTGGACGATCCAGATCTTGAGAAAATTCACAATATACATATGGCCTAGTCAACTTTCTATCATACAATAGAAAGCTGGAGCTGGGCCCACCATTCTTTTCCTTTTCAGTTTGTAGTCCTTGTATACACCATACCATTAATGCGGTGCAAGGTCCATTTCTCCCTTATTATGCAAAGAACAATAATGGAATTGAATGCATTAAACTTAACATTGGTTAGAACAGTGTTCTAAATCAACAACTGTGGGGTACTTCCATCAATTGATATTGGTTGACATTTATCAATATTTCTAAACTTTGGGTGACAGCATCTTACATGATTTAATTCCCTCCATTTCATCTGTGGAAGAGCAGCTGGGACAGTAGATGCCATGGTCTCTTTATTAGGGGCAGAGCTACATACTGGCAAGGGTGGGCAACTACCCACCCTTAGTGTGGGCAACTACCCACCCTTAGTGATGCACACGAGCTGAGTTCGAGCCGAGTTCAGGCTGTTCGAACTCATCTTGGTTCAAAATCACTTTGTCCAAGCTCCAAGCTTGTAAGGCATTGTCCAAACTCAGCTCGGTTCTGAGCTCGAGCCGAATCTATCTTAAACAAGATTTATTAAAAAAAAAACTTCTGTGGAGGAAGGATTTGATCCCCAACCTCCTTAATGTTAACCAAGTGACCTACCATTAAGCCAAACAATATCTTATTCTTATTCTTATTATTATTATTATTATTATTATTATTATTATTATTATTATTATTATTATTATTGAAAAATTCTATACATACTAAAATTTCTCAGCGAAAAAAGGTGCAAAACGAGGTATTCAAACCCAACACATTCTTAATAAATACAAACGCCCTACCAATTACAATAACAATGCAGTTCTGAATTTTTTTACAGAGATATTATATATATGGGGTTTGCAATGAACCGAGCCTTATCGAGCTGGACAAGTCATTCAAGCTCGGCTCAATAGCTCGTCCAAGCTTTATATACCGGTTCAAGCTTGACTCATTTATGAAGCAGATCAAACCAAGACGAGTTTTAACTGAGCCAGCTCTGTTCCGTGTGCATCCCTACCCACCCTGACATCGAAACCCCCAATAAGGAGGTTTGGGTTAGGGTGTAGTGCCAACCCTGACCTGAATGTTATGCCCTTTCTGCACCTCTCTCTCTCTCTCTCTCTCTCTCTCTCTCTCTCTCTCTCTCTCTCTCTCTATATATATATATATATATATATATATATATATATATATATATATATATATATATATGGGGAATGAAAACCCTCCTAAACATCCCTAATGAAATTTTTTTGGTATTTTTCAAAATTCTGTCCGTAAAGATGTGTTCAGCATGATTGATTTACTATAAATGGATACTTGGATCATGAATTTTGAATAAAAAAATAGTATTTGGAAACTCTCAAATGGAAAACCCTTCCAAACCTTTCTAATAGATGTTTTATTGGATGTTTGGTGTTTTTTTTTCAAAATTTCAACCATATAGATGTGATCTATATGCTTATTTTAATAGGAATTAGTTCTTGAAGCATTTGTTTATGATGCATGGATAGGCTTTTATAAGTTTCAAAATACAATTTTCATAATTTTTTAATGCTCCAAAAACTATTTTTTATCCAAAATTCATGATCCAAGTATTGATTTATAGTAAATCAATCATGATGAACACATAACAGTTAGAAATTTGAAAAAAACAACAAAAAAAAATCATTGAGAGGTTTGGGAGGGTTTTCATTGCCCATATATATATATATATATATATATATATATATATATATATATGAAAAACTCCCAATTGAAACCCTCTCAAACCTCCCCAATAAACGTTTTATTGGAATTTTGATGTTTTGTTCAAAATTTCAACCATACAGATGTGATTTGTATACTTATTTTTATAGGAATCAGTTCTTGGAGCATTTGATTCTGATGCATGGATAGGTTTTTATAAATTTCAAAATCACATGGGTACAATTTTCATAAATTTTTGAGGCTCCAAATACCATTTTTTCATAAATCTCTCTTGGTTGAAATAATAAATCATAAATCGTTGTTGGGAACCGGAGCTCCTCGCATTCTTTTGCCCTAAACGTTATGTAATCGTGTTGGGAATGTATAAAGTGGAAAATGAACATATGTGATGATAAACCATACATAAATCGTTGCTTCTTTAACCGTAGAAATTGTTGTCAAAATCGCACCCCTCTTAAGTACATCTCATTGTAGAAATCTCTCGCTCTAAACGATTTACGTATACAAACGTACAAATCGATGAGTCTAAAGTACATGAACTCAACAAATAACGATATGCACGCCATTCTTCATGTTATTTGTAATGATCATCGAGTTATTTACCATGCCAAACACATAATACCTAAGTACAACGATTCATACTACAAATAATGTTGAGCAATTTTAATAGAAATTTAGCGATATGAATACATAAATCGTTTTACATATCGCATAATATATTACAAATCGATACAACAATTCAGTATAATCGCATATTCATATTACAAATCAATACGACAAACATAATTAATGTTATGCCTCACAAACCTTGGACAACAACAATCTTGGTAACTTCATAAATCATAAATACAAATCGTTGCCCGTAAGGAGTATAATAAATTGGAGTTTATTAACTTAGTATACAAACTTTGTAAACTTTGTTAAACATTCAATGTCATTCAGTTATTTGTAATGATCTCCATGTTATTATTTACCATGCTAATAAAAATAATGATTTATAGTATTAGCATGTTTTGACGTGATTCATACTACAAATATCGTAAAAAATAACACTCATAAACACAGGGTTTAGGGTTTTAGGGTTTATGACAATCGAAACAAATCCGTTTGAATATCCGATTGTGATTTTACTTTACAAGATTCGTCTAGAGGAAGCGTCTGATTGCAATTTATTTTTCATAGAGGAGGTGTCAGAAAACGATATGTATAGATACGAACATAAGCGCATAAGAATTATCTTATCGCGATTTGCTTATACGGACTTTGTCAATGTCAATAATATGTTATATAACGATTTACACAATGACTGATAAAAAACGAAAAAGAGGAAGGAAAAATAAATCAGTCATTGATGTTTATGTTATAATGTTTATTGGTAAACTACAAATCGATATAATGTTTAAACATCGTGTCAATTAGTTTATTATTTTTCCTTTCCGCCTATTATGAATCAGTCATTGGGTAATTCGTGATACGACATATCGTTCATGTAAAAAGCTCTCGTAAAAGCAAATTGTGATAGGCTATCATTCACATAGACAAAGCTCGTAAACGCAAATCATGATAAGACAAATCATTTTAGATGTAGGTTCGTTGCTATACAGATCGTGATAGACCACTTCTTTTATAAAATAGTGATAACGATTTGCAACTTTTACTTAATATTCGTTGTTGTACAGATCGTGATAGAACACTTCTTCTATAAAACAGTGATAACGATTTGCAACTTTTACTTTAATAGTTATCAAGTTGTAAATTGAATTGTACTTTACTAAGTCTAAACGCTGTGTCAATTTGTGTACACGTGCGTAAAACCCTATTATATGTAAAACCCTAATATAAATATATGTCGAATTGTGTAAGGTTGTGTTTAGATATTGTGTAAGACTACAAATTATGTAAATCTCTCTTGATTGAAATAAAAACTCATAAATCGTTGTTGGGAACAAAAGCTTTAAAGTAAACGTCTGTTAGTCGGGAAAAAATGGCTTATTCTAAAATATATAAATCATTGAAAATATCGTCGTAGCAATCATACAAATTGTGTATTTAAACATACAAATCGTTGAATATATCTTTGTAGCAATCGCATGTTTCATTGTAAATATATGTTACTTTTTTATAACGTGAGATTTATCTAACGATTTGTACGTTTGAGTTTACCCTTTACTCATTAATCGTTACAAATTGTTGCTTCAACATTATAAATCGTTAGAGAAATCTCACATTACAACAAAGTATTATATATTTGAAAAAAAAAATATGTTTCCCTAATCCTTAAACGATGAACCATACATTAATCGTTGCTTCTTCAAACGTACAAATCGTTATCGAAATCGCAACCTTCATAAGTACAAATCGTTATCCAAATTGCACCCTTACTTCATAAGTACATTTTATTGTAAAAGTCTCAACGTAAACGATTTACGTATAGAAAGTTACAAATCGTTGCTTCAGCAATACAAATTGTTAGAGAAATCTCACGTTACAACAAAGTAATATATATTTAAAAAAAATTTATGTTTCCCTAATCTTTAAATGATGAACCATACATTAATCGTTGCTTCTTCAAACATACAAATCCTTATCGAAATTGCAATCTTCATAAATACAAATCATTGTCCAAATCGCACCCTTACTTCATAAGTACATTTCATTGCAGAAATCTCACTTTAAATGATTTACGTATAGAAAGTTACAAATCGCTGCTTCAACAGTACAAATCGTCAGAGAAATCTTACGCTACAAAATAGTATTATATTTATACAAATTGTGTTTCCCTAACCCTTAAACGATGAACCATACATTATGTGTTGCTTCTTCAAACGTACTAATCGTTATTGAATTCGCAACCTTCATAACTACAAATCATTGTCCAAATCGTACCCTTCATAAGTACATTTCATGGTAGACATCTCACCCTAAACGATTTTTGTATAGAAACATAGAAATCGTTGCTTTTGAAATACAAATTGTTGAAAAATCTCACGTTACAACAAAGTATTATATATTTGCAACGATTACTTTGAAAATGATTTTTGAAGATGATAGAATTACAACAAAGAATTATCGGGATACAAAAATCACATAAATCATATCTACCATTGTATCATTACATCAAAGAATGATAGAATTACAACATAAAATTACAAAATTACAAAATTACAACAAAGAATAATCTAATTTCAACAATGAATGATACAATAAAATCACATAATATGTTTATTCAGTGGTTTCTCCATTGCCTCGATCTTATTAACCACATTGGTAATCATCTCTACCAGTGTATTATGTTGTGACTGAATATGTCTCATAAAATTCTGCAATTTGTTTTATAACTCCTTAATCTCCCTCTCTAGCCTCGCAAACCTTTTGTGGGAGACTACCTTCTTCTTTATGAGCTTTGTTGGCTCCTCATCATGTACAACAACAGAAGTAAACATAGTCTCCACCAACGAAACATGACAGACTTCATGACTATGCTGGGGGGCAAGAGTGACCTTACTTCCAGGTTGCTTCTCTTCAATCTTTCGATTTGGATACATGGGTTGCCAATATTGTTTGAAATAGTTGGGGTCATATTGTACTTTATGATATGGTTTAACACAAAAAACTCCTTTGTACCAGTTTTCCAATTGTTTCTTGAAGCGTAAGTGCAAATTCACGCTCCTAGCCCCACCATTACTCATCTTCCTTATCTTTTTCAAAGGAGCCGTTGGCGTTGACTGTTCCAACTCAGATTATAGGAGTACTCTACTATCATACTGCAACTCGGCTTCAACTTTGGTAAACAGCCAAATATCGCGAGCAGATAGTCTCGCCGCCTCAACAACATTATTGTCCTCATGCTCCCCATCTCTATACGGTCTCCACACAATTTATATAATCCTCATTAGATCGATTTATATTAATGAATGATAATGCAATAACAATTTGTACTAATGCAATAACAATTTGGAAGATATGTGATAACGATTTTAAACCATTTACATGCAGACCATCTAAAATGAACTCAACATTATCCTCCTTAACTTTTATTGTAGCCCACCGTCCGATCTTGGAAAAAACACAAGCCGTAGGGCCACACTCAAGACGCAAAAAAATATTATGCTCCCACGTCCAGGCCTACAAAAAACAATATATTAGTAAGACTACAACCTTCAACGATCTTATACTACAACTACTATTAAATATGTAATAAATAATTACCTGAACAAATGACCAAAACCCCTCGACGGTTTTTGTACCCTTACTCGCACAACGGTAAAGTTGACTGTACAAGTGTGCAAGAATAACTGCACCCCATGCATATTTGTCGACTTGATCTAAGTCTTCCAGGAACTGCAGCCACAGGTAACTTATTCTTGAACCGGACAAATCTGAAAACAAAGTAAGTCTAAAAAAAATAAAGAATGAAGTCGCGCAACTCCTGATCAGCTGCTTCAAATGCACATGTTGCGGACCGACCTACCCATTTATTACGAAAAAATAAAACTTTCATCGATGTGGAATTGCTTCCACTAGAAATACACTAACGTCAATCCTCCATCGACATTCCTAAAAGGGTCGTGCACTTGTCCTTTGCATTATAGTTTGAATCTCGTGCTAGGACAATTATTCCATAGCACTTAAGACCCGTAATTTGTGTCACATCTTCTAGGGTCATGGTCATCTCAAAATCGTCAAATTGGAACGTATTGGTATTATGGTTCCACTTATTGACAAGGTGGGTCATGGTGTTCTAGCAAATTTCAAAAGGATGCTGGTCCAGAAGGTCACCGAAGTGCATATGTCATAGTCGGTACTTTTAATAGTCACTCAGTTGTCGATACCACGACAGCACTACCGGCCACTGACCCCCGCCCTCTCAACTTTTTGCTTGATGTTGTACTTCTCGTCTGACACAGAATAAAAGTTCATAATCGCTACCATTACACATTATAATCGCTATGACAATAATCGATATACATAATACCTATCACAGTAAATCAATATACATAATAATACCTATCAGAGTAAATCCTTATATATAATAATACCTATTACAGTAAATCGTGAAGAGATGATCGATTTATATACCTTGGTCACACTTTTCTCCTCTTCATCCCCTCCCTCCATCATCTGCCTCTCTACTTCTTCCTTCCTTTGCCTCCCTCCTCTACTTTTCAATTTTTTCCTTCATTTCTCTTTTGTTCTCTTCCTCCTCCCGCTTTTTCCTTTTCCTTTCGTTCTCTTCCTCCTCTCCCTTTTTCCTTTCCCTTTCGTTATGTTCCTCCTCCTGCTTTTTCCTTTCCCTTTCGTTCTCTTTCTCCTCACGCTTTTTCTTTTCCCTTTCCTTCTCTTCCTCCTCCTGCTTCTTCCTTTTTCTTTCCTTATCTTTCTCGTCCTCCTTCTCCTTCATTTGCCTTTCCTTCTCTTCCTCGTCCTCCTTCTTTCTTTGTCTTTCCTTTTTCATCTCCATCATTTGCCTCATCTTCTTTCGCTTTTGTAAATATGAGGCAACCATCATTTTTCTTTCCTTCTCTTCCTTCTTCAATTCCCTGTCCCTCTCCTCCTTCTTCCTTTGCATTTCTTTCTCCTTGAACTTCTTAATCTTTATCTTCATTTCTTCCTCATCTTCATTATCTGACGAATTAGATTTCTCTGCTTTAAATTCTTGCAACAATTTATCCCTTCATCATTCGCATTGCGCATTATTTCTTCGTACCTTACTACATTATCTTTCATATCGAAGATATCTCCAACAAACATCCCGTCGAACGACAGTGGCATTCTTCTCTCACTAATGTACCTTTCTCCATGGATGTTCAACCCATTCGTTGTCTCATTTCTAGCCATGGATACAACTTTTGCGAAGCAGGCGGAGGAGGAAAAAGAAGAAGAATAAGAAGCTGCATTGCCATAGAAAAGAGGAAGAGAGGTCAAATAGATTATGGTTTTAGACCTGGACAATGGGTCAGGTCAGGTCGGATAGGGTTTTACATAGAATAGGGTTTCAGACAGATCTATATTAGGGTTTTACACACATGTACACAAATCGACACGATGTTTAGACTTAGTAAAGTACAAATCGATTTACAACTTCATAACTATTAAAGTAAAAGTTACAAATCGCTATCACTGTATAAATTGTAAAAGCAAATCAGGATAGGACAAATTGCAGTTATTATATAAAAAATAAAGAATTTTTGTTGTAAGTTGATTTGTATTTAACAAGTTACAAAGATTTGTAGTTTATCAGTAAACATCGTCGAGATTTGTTTTTTCTTCAGCTTTTTCGTCTGTGGCTGTACAAATCGTTACACTAAAATCATTTTGCAATTGTAAAAGAGGAAATCAAATTGTAATTCAAGATGTAAATTGATTTGTAGTTTACCAATAAACATCATATCAATTTGTTTTACCTTCTGCTTTTTCATCTTTTATCAATCATTGTGTAAACCATTATATAACATGTCATTGACATTGACAAAGCTCGTAATAGCAAATCGCGATAGGACAAATCTTTTACGTTGTACATATCATTTTCTAACACCTCCTCTATGAAAAACAAATCACAATTGAACACTTCTTCTAGACGAATCTCGTCAAGTAAAATCGCAATAAAAAATTCAAACAAATTTATTTTGATTGTCGTAAACCCTAAACCTTGTGTTTGCTAGTGTCAATTATTACGATATTTGTAGTATGAATCACGTCAAAACATGCTAATACTATAAATCATTACTTTTATTAGTATGGTAAATATTAAATCATAAACCCTACGTTGCAAGAAAAATGTTAATTAGCGACAAAAAATTGCGACAGATTTGTTTCGTCGCAAATTTGCGACGAATTAGCTAGAGAAAACTAGCCGTCGCCAAAATTGAAATTTGCGACAGGAATTTGCGATAAAAAATTTTTGTCGCTAATTAGCAAAAAAAAAATCTGTCTCAAAATCTGTTGCTAACTAGCGAATTTGCCCGTCGCTACTTTTTTATACGAAACAGAATATACAAAACAATAGGGCGCAAAATTCTCTCCTCCCCTGCTCTCTCTCTCTCTCCCCTCTTCTGTTGCTCGCCTTCTCCCCCCCCCTGCCCGCTCTTCGGTGACCCACCATTTGACAGTTTTGTCCCCCCTCTCGTGCAGCTCTCCCCCTCCCTCTGTGATTGGTATTGAGCAAGTGGAGACCTTGTCCCCACCCCTACCCTGGTCCACTACCATCCCTACTTATCAGAGTCTTTTCTGATCTTGTCTGCAACTCAATCTCTCAGGTTTGTTTGGTGGCGGTTTCTCAGATCTGGTTCTCTCTCTCTATTAACGAAATGTCTCATATGTGGTTCTCTCTCTCTCACCATTAACGAAAACCATGGTTTTCTCTCTCTCTCTCTCTCTCTCTCTCTCTCTCTCTCTCTCTCTCTCTCTCTCTCTCTCTCTCTCTCTCTCGGGTTTGTCAGGTGGCTTGAGCGTTGGCCGGATATGGGATCCGAAGGCGGATGCTGCAACTGATCACCGTATTCCAGTGAGCTACGGTTGTTTCACCCAAAGGGAAGTGATTCCTGCTTCTTTGAGGCTATTGGAACTAAAGAAAGGTAGAAGTATGGATTTGTCCGCATTGTGGTGGTGGTGATCTGATAACATGGTTTTCCTGATGCAATTTAGAGTCTTTTGGGGGGCCTCAAATCGGAGGTGCATTGTGGTTTCCCACAATACTGGAAATAGAACTCTGTTAATCTTTCAAATGTTGCTTTCTTTTCTTGCTTTAATGGCAGATCCATTGGACACTTACTGGTTCTCTTTTCCTTTTTTTCTTACCCTATGTTTCTTTAAAACAGGTGAGAACGGTGAAGGTTAGCAATGTCTTCTTAGGTGCATCTGAGCGTGACATTAAAGAATTCTTTTCCTTTTCTGGCGATATTGAATATGTTGAAATACAAAGGTTTGTTTGTTTGTGACTTCATGTAAGACTAATGAAATTCATGAAATTTTCTTTATAAAGACCTATTTCACTTGCAGTGAAAGTGAGCGATCTCAAATTTCATATGTCACTTTCAAGGATTCACAGCTTGCTGAGACTACACTGCTCCTTTCGGTATATTTGCTTTCCCTGTGCTCGTGTTGTTCTTGAAATATATTTTCTTTAGTCCATGAATTGCCATCTCATGAGATGGTAGCTGTTACTTAAATTTAAGGTATAACCATCCATTATCTTCAACATGTTGAGTATATCTTATATTACTTATCATGTATTGTTTGCTTTTCTTGTTTTTCCATGAAGGCAGGTTTTTACTGATTGTATTTTTTACTGAAGTTTATTTACTGTGCTTTCATGCAAATCAGTCTAGACTTATTATTTTTAGGAGTGTTATTCTCAATCTCTCCTTCCTACTTCCTTTCATCTTCTCGCCAACAGCTTGAACTGAAGATATTCTTTCCAGCATCACTTTAAGCTTTGAAGGGCACTCCCAGTTGGTTGGTTCTGGAAACACATGCATGTGAAAGCTTATTTCTTTGTCCTTTTCTTTACTCTGATTAGTATCCTAAAGTCTTGCATTTTATGCTTGAGTTTTTGTCTTTTGAAAGCTTCTTTGTTGATGCATTTCTACATCAATGGATTTATGATTTCATTTTCTCTGTTTCCTCTCTCTAAGATTGTTTAAGTATTCTCCATTCTTTTTTGTCCTTTCTGCTCTCCTGGTTGGATGGTGAGGAGAGAACTGAAACGGGTCCAAATTTGTAACTTTCCCAAGAATTCAATTTCCATTAAAGTCTTTTAAGTGGTTTATGACAGCTGATGTAGCATGTCTGATTGGGGTCTATCAAGGAATTTGAAGGGTCCAAAGTTCTCTTATTATGCTATTCTTTTGCAGCTTTGGGAAGATTTGCATTTGGGCACAATAAGCATATGAAGTCTACAGTGGCAGCATACTAGAAAACAAAATCTAACTCTCTGCTAAGTGCTTTGCCATCATTGACAAATATACGTAGTCCACCTAGTGGCTACGCAGGTTCCTTACCTAGTGGCTATGTTGTTTCCTATTTTCATTTGAGAACGGATCCTAATGATTTTTAATAGAAGTTGTTTTATGTTTTTTTGAGCTTAACTGCAAAAATTTAGAGTGATTTTTACTTTATATGAGTTAACATGGTGTTTTTGTAGGCTGTTGGAATGGGGTGATGGATTCTATAATGGGGATATATAGACAATAAAGATTTTGCTACCGATGGAGCTTAGAGCTGAGCAAATGGGCTTGCAAAGGAGTCAGCAGCTGAGAGACATGTATGAGACTCTGTCAGCGGGTGATTGCAACCAACAGGAAAAGAGGCCCTGTGCTGCATTATCTCCTGAAGATTTTAGCGATACAGAATGGTTCTACTTGGTTTGCATGTCCTTTGTTTTTGCTCCCGGTCAAGGGTACTCTTCTTCCTCTCTTCCATGGCTTGCTCACCTTCTCTCAAACAATGTAATGGTTGGTAATCATGTGCATGCATTTGTTTCTCTGTCTTCAGTACATTACATGACTAATCTAAGGCATGCATCATGGGTATACTTTCTATCCTCTTGAAGTTTTCTACTCTTTCATGTTAAGTGGTTTGACCCCAATCATCATTATCATAATTGCTCTATCATCTATAATGATTTTCTTTTATGTTTAATCTGCTATTATATGTTAAATTTAATCAACTAATTAAGACTACAATTAGGGCTCAATCTCTAGAGACTATACATTGGTCTGAACTTTTTCTGCACTAGTTGAAAATGTCTTGATTCATGAGCCTGTCTACTTAGGCTCTGTCCTGGCTTCTTTTCTTGATGATTCTAAAAGGCCAATCGATACATGAGATTGCTAGGCCAGAGTAAGAGGTCCAAACCCATCCCACAATAGGCAATAGGCCTGCCTTAGAGCTGGACAGATTTGTCACATTTGAGACTTGATATTGCTCATTCATATATATTTTCAAGGTGAAGGTGCATATATTTCGTACAAAACACTCTCATTCTTCTTGTGTCTAGTTACACATGGCTCACAACACTTTGATGTGTGATTGTAAACCTTTTATTTAATCTTGGAAATGTATTTGAGGCATCTTGGATGAGCACTTTTGTTAAAAATTGTAGCATCTTGTAGCCAGTAAGGATGTGTCATTTCTATCAATATCTGCATTTATCATGGGTCATCTTTGAGTTGGATGGCGGATTTAAGCCATAGTATTAATTTTAATGTATTTGGTAAAATATTGTCATGTATCTGTATTGTGAATGATATGATTTACACTAACAAGCATCTGATGAACATTAATCCCTAACATCATGAATGTAGTAGCTAGCATTTTATACCTGCAATTGCATCTACTAAATGTAATAAATAAATTATCTGAAATGCAGTATATGCAGCATTGTGTAATGAATATGTTGTTCAATCTTGTGTTTTCATGTGTGTGTATGTGTGTTTTCTTGTTAATTGTGCTCTATCAAAGCTATTTTTGTGTTGTCACTTTGCATAATCCTCATATTTGCAACATTTTCCTACACAGGATGCCTGGAAGAACAGTCACAGAAGGTCACCACATCTGGCTTTGTGATGCTCATTATGCAGATAACAAAGAATTCACTCGTTCACTCTTAGCCAAGGTTTATGTCTTTGTTGACCATTGAGTTTGCGTCTGTAATTTCATTCTTGGAACTATGATTTTTTTTCAAGGAACTTTGGATCTGACCCGTTCACTCTTACCCATTTCATTGCATTTTAGTATGCATTTTCTCTTTTAATGTTGTAGCTTGGCTCTCTTCTCAGATTTGAGATAAATAGAGGTCTCATACTTGTTGCAACTTAGGATCCAAGCCGAGCTGGAATCCCTCATGAGGATCCACTTATTTTAACATGGATCCTGATTCAGAGTTTTTGTCCTTGCAGAAAGGGGGGCTCCCCCCCCCCCGACGCGGGTCCCGCTGAACGGAAGAAATTTTTTTTGGGCTTATGTTTGAGACCTTGTGTATTATGGATCACAATCAATTTTTTACTAGCAGCTTAGTTAAAACTGCATAAAAAACCCTGATTTTTGGTCAAATGAGGACTTTGACCCTCAATTGACTAAAAAATTCAAGGCGTGCAAGCCTCGGCTTGAGGCATGTGTCTCAAGGCATATGAGGCGCACGCCTCGAAGCTCTTTTTTTTAAAATTTGATGATGAACGGATAATATTTGTCGTTAACATTCAGCGATAAATGTTTGATGTTTTGCGACAGATTATACTCTGTCACTAATGTCGTTGTTGTTGTAGTGACGACATTAGCGACAGAATATAATCCATCGCAAACCTAAATCCGTGCTTATTTAGCGACGGATTAGCGACAGACATGATTCGTCACTAATCTGTCGCTAATTAGCGATGAATTTTATGACAGATCAGTTCTGTCGCTATTTAACGACTAGAATTTTGTGATGAATGCTTTCCGTTGCTAAACATATTAGCGATGGATTTTGTGATGAATTAGCGACGGATAGCGTCTGTCGCTAATATGCATTTTTCTTGTAGTGCTAAACACTAAACACAACCTATAGGGTAAACTCAATAAGCCAAACCCTAAACTCAATAAGCTAAACTCAACTAGTTAAACCTCAACACTAAACCATAAACACTAAATCCTAAACCCTAAACCCTAAAGGGTAAACTCAATAAGCTAAACCCTAAACTCAATAAGCTACACACTAAACACTAAACCTAAACGGTAAACTCAATAAGCTAAACCCTAAACTAAATAAGCTACTCCCTAAACTCAATAAGCTAAACATAACAAGCTAAACCCTAAACACTAAACCTATAGGGTAAACTCAATAAGCTAAATCCTAAACACTAAACCTAAAGGGTAAACTCAATAAGCTAAACCCTAAACTCAATAAGCTAAATCCTAAACTCAATAAGCTAAACTCAACAAGCTAAACCCTAACCACTAAACCTAAAGGGTAAACTCAATAAGTTGCACCCTAAACTCAATAAGCTAAACTCAACTAGCTAAACCCTCAACCCTAAACACTAAACCCTAAACCATAAACACTTAATCCTAAACCCTAAACCCTAATCACTAAACACTTAACACTAAACCTATAGGGTAAACTCAATAAGTTAAACCCTAAACTCAATAAGCTAAACTCAACTAGCTAAACTCTCAATCCTAAACACTAAACCCTAAACATTAAACCCTCAACCCTAAACCCTAAACCCTAAACCCTAAAACCCTCAACCCTAAACACTAAACCTAAAGGGTAATCTTATGAAACGTACATGTAAACCGTTTAGGGTGGGATTTCTTAAACGATTTATATGGTTGAACCAACGATTTCTACGTTTGCATATGTAAATCGTTTAGGGTGACATTTCTACAACAATATGTACTTACGAAACGTGAGATTTCTTAAACGATTTGTACATTTGAATAAGCGATTTCTATGTATGTATATGTAAATCGTTTAGAGTGGGATTTTGACAACAATATTTACTTATGAAGGATGAGATTTGTAAAATGATTTGTACATTTGAGGCAGCGATTTGTACTTTTTTATACGGTACGCGTTTAGGCAAAGAATTCTACAATGATATGTAAAATCGTTTATGGTGCGATTTTGACAACGATTTGCACGTTTTAAACATCAATGTTTTATGTATGTTCATCGTTAGGGATTAGGGAAGAATAAATTATTTGTTTATTACATTACACACCTGTGCAAGATTTTTTTAAAACAATCAGTACTCGAAAAGGCAATAAGGAAAATAACAGACATTGCAATAAATATATTCTGAGCACGTGATTTTTTTAACACGATCGGGATTTGAAATGTCCTTAACACGTATAAATGAATGACACGTCGCATACATTCAGGAGGGTGTTGCTTCATGAATAAGGAAAACAATTGGCAATGTAATTAATACATTCCATGCGCATGATGTTTTTAACACGAATGGGATTTCAAACTTTGTTAGAACGTATAAATGAATGACACGTCACATATGTTCAGGAGGGTGTTGCTTCGTGACTAAGGAAATAGCTAGCAATATAATTAATACATTCCATGCGTGTGATGTTTTTAACAATATCCAGATTTCAAACGTCGTTAGAACATATAAATGATTTCTACATTTGAAGCAGTGATTTCAATGATTGTATATGTAAATTGTTTAGGGTGAGATTTCTACAATGATATGTACTTATGAAGGATGACATTACTTAAATGATTTGTACGTTTAAAGCAGTGATTTTATTGTTTGTATATGTAAATCATTTAGGGTGCGGTTTTGACAACAATTTGATCGTTAGAAGCAGCAACGATTTATGTATGGTTCATCGTTAGGGATTAGGGAAGAATAATTTATGTGAAAAGACTTTAGAACTTATAAATGACTGTCACGTTGCCTTTAAATTCCTGCTTCGCTAAGTAACACTTCACCTTCTCTTTTTCATGATACAATAAAAGATTAATTGATGTTTCCTTTAACCTGCTTTTCAAATGGCTCCAAACAAAGTTCTTTCGCGAAAACACAACAAACATGTCCAAGACAGCATCGACCGGATTCGAGGTGAACTTGCAGAACAAAACACTATCAGTAATTTTGTACGTATGAAACTTCATTCAGGACTACATTTACAGTTTCCATGCGTATGTATATTAACAAGTTTATGTTTGTTGCAAGCAGACTATTGACGATTTCGTTATATATAATAATCCAAGAATCCCAACAACCAATATGATATGCGTCCTCAACCCTTATTATATGGTATTTCTTTTATCTTATATGTCTATTTTCTTTTTTGATTTACTCTTGCACCTTCTTGTTTTTACATTACTATTATCATTGTTTCGTTGAACAATCTTTCATCTGCGAAGAGCCATACTCGACTGGATTTCAACATGGACTAAACTATTGGTCTAACGATTACCAAGACATTCATTTTTTGTCATGTCAAATGGGGTAAGTGACGAAACATGCTTACTAACAAGATTTCTATGATAAAATCAAACCTATCAATTTTTCATCTTTGAATGAGAATTTTCATATCAATTTGGAAGATATTGTATAATCGAGTTGTAGTTATTGCTTCCTACATTATGAAAATCCAAAGAGCATTGGGTCTTGTACGTGTTGGATATCGAACAAGAAAAAATATTGTTGTACAACTCATTGGACTATTATCCTAGTGTACACTGTGACATAGTTTCTATTATAAGTTTTGATCTATAAGTTAATTGCTTGTACGGTGGCCCGGTATTTACTTTCTTCTTAATTAACAACAGATGGGATTCCTTAAAGACATCTTGGCTATCCAAATTAGAAACTGACAGTTTCGTTTTGTACCAACTTATCCGATACAAAATAATAGTATCGATTGTGGTGTATTTTTAATGAAGTTTATTGAAGCAATATATTAGTTAAAAGAGGTCGGGGTAGGCCTAGGAAGACTTGGATGGAGATGATAGGAAAGGATATGAATGCTTTGAACCTCACCGAGGACATGGCATTGGATAGAAATGATTGGAGGAAAAGGATTCATGTGGTAGACCCAAAATGAATTTCTTTTTTTGGTTCATATCGCTGACCCAATTGTTTGGGATGAAGGCGTAGTTGTTGTTGTTGTATTGAAGCAATATACAATAGACAACAACCTAGTTTTTGCGTTGTATGTTGTACACTTAAACGTGTTTTGTTTTCATATATTATTGGGGATGCAATTTCTATATTGTTCTGACATTACCTTTTTGTTACAGGTTGATATACCTGGAATCCGCAGAGAATATGCCAAAAATTGGAGGAGTTTGTAATTTGGGATGCAACAAAAACAACTCAGCCGGCAAGAATAAGTAAAAGGAATCTAACGACGCGAGGTTCTCAGTAGTTATGATGTTTAATTTCTGATTTGTTATAATCCTTCCTCACAGCACGAACAAAGTCAGGCAGAAGGATTTCTTTCACCGTTATCTAGTCGCTACACTCAGATCTGATCTATGCTGTCAAGAGCGCACCAATGCTAGTAATTAGCCAAAGTCCAAGAAAAATGGTGCAGTGGGCTGCCATTACCAATGAGCTCGTACATGAAGCTGCACGATAGAATCGATTTGCCGCAGAACATGAACTAGACGATGAATGTTATGCACACCATTCTTCATGTTAATTGTAATGATCTTCGAGTTGTAATTTTCCATGCCAATAAAATGAATGATTTATATTATTAGCATGTTTTGATGTGATTCATACTAAAAATATCATACAAATTGACACTAGCAAATACATAAACTTTCATACTTCAAATAATGTTCAGCGATTGTAATAGAAAGTGCTAAATGCGCAACGATTTGAATGCACAAATTGCCACTGCATGTGTGCAGCAATGTGAATTGAATATCTTTGTGAGGAGTGTAATAAATTGAGTTTATTACCTTAGTATATAGACTTTGTAAACTTTGTTCAACATTCAATACCGTTCTTGTGAGGAGTGTAATAAATCGAGTTTATTACCTTTGTATACAGACAAATCGATGTACATATCGCATAATATATTTGAATAGAAATCGCTATTATGGACAACGATTTAAGTACATAAATCACCACTGCAGGTGCGCAGCAATATAAATTTGATTCAGGTAACGACCGACGTGGGAAGTGTAATAAATTGGAGTTTATCAACGACCGACGTGAGGACATGAACTCGACAAAGAACAATATGCGTACCATTCTTCAATTTACATTTTAGACTAAATCATTTTGCATTGATAATAAAGGTAACGATTTAATAGAAATCGCTAAATGATCAGTGCTTTGAATAAACAAATCGATGTACATATCACACAATAAATTACAAATCAATACGACAAACGTAAGAACTGTTATGCCTCAAAAACCTTGGACAACAGCAATCGTGGTAACTTCATAAATCATAAATACAAATCGTTGCGTAAGCGCACAATAATGTACAACAATTTGAATAGAAATCGCTATTATGGGCAATGATTTGATTACACAAATCGCCACTGTAGGTGCGTACCAATGTAAATTTGATTAAGGCAATGATCGACGTGAGGAGTGTAATAAATTGGAGTTTATCAACGATCGACGTGCGAACATGAACTCGACAAAGAACGATACGCGTACCATTCTTCGATTTATATTTTAGACTAAATCAGTTTGTATTGATAATAAAGGTAACAATTTAATAGAAATCGCTAAATGATCAGCTCTTTGAATACACAAATCGATGTACATATCACACAATAAATTACAAATCGATACGATAAACGTAAGAACTGTTATGCCTCAAAAACCTTGAACAACAGCAATCGTTGTAACTTCATAAATCATAAATACAAATCGTTGCGTAAGCGCGCAACAATGTACAACAATTTAAATAGAAATCGCTATTATGGGCAATGATTTGAGTACACAAATTGCCACTGCAGGTGCGCAGCAATGTAAATTTGATTAAAGCAACGACAAATGTGAGGAGTGTAATAAATTGGAGTTTATCAATGGCCGATCTGAGGACATGAACTCGATAAAGAATGATATGTGTACCATTCTTCGATTTACATTTTAAACTAAATCAGTTTGCATTGATAATAAAGGTAACGATTTAATTGAAATCGCTAAATGATCAGCACTTTGAATACACAAATCGATGTACATATCACACAATAAGATATAAATCGATACGACAAATGTAACAACTGTTATGCCTCAAAAACCTTGAACAACAGCAATCATGTAACTTCATAAATCACAAATACAAATCGTTGCATAAGCGCCCAACAATGTACAACAATTTGAATAGAAATAGCTATTATGGGCAACGATTTGAGTACACAAATTGCCACTGTAGGTGCACAACAATGTAAATTTGATTAAGGCAATGACCGACGTGAGGAGTGTAATAAATTGAAGTTTATCAACGGCCGACGTGAAGACATAAACTTGATAAAGAACAATATGCATACCATTTTTCAATTTACATTTTAGACTAAATCAGTTTGCATTGATAATAAAGCTAACGATTTAATAGAAATCACTAAATGATCAGCGCTTTGAATACACAAATCGATGTACATATCACACAATAAATTATAAATCGTTACAACAAACGTAGCAACTGTTATACCTCAAAAACTTTGGACAACAGCAATTGTGGTAACTTCATAAATCATAAATACAAATCGCTACGTAAGCGTGCAACAATGTACAACAATTTGAATAGAAATAGCTATTATTGGCAACGATTTGAGTATACAAATCGTCACTGCAGGTGCGTAGCAATGTAAATTCGATTAAGGCAACGAACAACATGAGGAGTGTAATAAATTGGAGTTTATCAACAGCCGACATGAGGACATTAACTCGACAAAGAACGATATGCGTACCATTCTTCGATTTTCATTTTAGACTAAATCAGTTTGCATTGATAATACAGGTAACAATTTAATAGAAATCGCCAAATGATCAGCACTTTGAATACACAAATCGATGTACATATCATACAATAAATTACAAATCGATACAACAAACATAAGAACTGTTATGCCTCAAAAACCTTGGACAACAGCAATCGCGGTAACTTCATAAATCATAAATATAAATCGTTGTTTAAGCACGCAACAATGTACAACAGTTTGAATAGAAATCTCTATTATGGGCAACGATTTGAGTACACAAATCACCATTGCAGGTGCATAGCAATGTAAATTTGATTAAGGCAACGATCGATGTGAGGAGTGTAATAAATTAGAGTTTATCAACGACCGACATGAGGACATTAACTCGACAAAGAACGATATGTGTACCATTCTTCGATTTACATTTTAGACTAAATCAGTTTGCATTGATTATAAAGGTAACGATTTAATAGAAATCGCTAAATGATCAGCGCTTTGAATACACAAATCGATGTACATATAACACAATAAATTACAAATCGATACGACAAATGTAAGAACTGTTATGCCTCAAAAACATTGGACAACACAATACAAGAAAAACATGGATTAGCGACTGACGCTATCCGTCGTTGATCCATTGCAAAATTGGTCGCTAATATGTTTAGCGATGGATTAGTGACGAAAAGAGTCTGTCGCATAATCCTAGTCGTTAAACTACGATAGAATTTATCTGTCACCAATTCATCACTCATTAGTGACGGATCATGTTCGTCGCTAAATAAGCACTGATCTGGTTTTGCGACAGAATAAATTTCGTTGCTAAAATAGTGATGGCATTAGCGACGAAATAAATTCTATCATGATGACAATTTGTCAAAACATCCAAAATTCATCGCTGAATATTAGCGACGGATAATATCTGTCGCTAATCCATCACAAAATTTAAAAAAATAAAATAAAAAAAGAGCCTTGAGGCATGCAGCTCATACGCCTTGAGACGCATGCCTCGAGGTGAGGCGTGCCTTAAGCCGAAGCATACCTCCTTAACGGCAGGTGGTAGCTTCCACGGGGGCTCAGCCGCCGCGCAACCAGCATTGAGGATGCGGGCGACGTTGCTTCGAACAGTGCAGGATCGGGCGAGGCACTCCTTTTTCTGCAGTTGTGGGGCTGCGGTGACGACATGCAAAATTTAAAAAAAAAACTTGGTCGGGTATGATCTATAAGAAACCAGGTCTCAAACATAAGCCCAAGAAAAAAATTGGTCTAAGGGGTGTTGCCCCTCGAGCCCCCGCCGAGGGCGGGCCCCCTTGGTCCTCTGCCCGCTAACCGCGCAGCGGGACCCGCGCCACGAGGAACTCCCGAACCCCCCTCTTGTAAGGAAAATATATGATACTGCTAAATAGTATAATACCATGGTGATTCAATCATGCAAAGGTTCGAACCATGTATTTAAAGTACCTATAGGTCTAGTTTGGAATTTACCATGGTTTGTTGGAGTATTGTAGTCTTCATTGATAAAGCCCTTCACGAGAAGGCAAACAAAACAACTTAACAAAGTGCAAGCAAGAATAACCAAAATCAACTAGCAGAGACTTTAGGTTAGTGCTTGCATCTTCATAATCATTATGAAATCCATCTTGCTGCGGGATAATGATATCATTTGTCCCATCTTGAATTAGTTGCATCCTTGCTTCTGCAACTCCTTTGCGTATATCAGCCACTGAAGTTGCACCATGATTGGCCTGAAAAGCTCAGTGTCTGAGAAATAATTCATGTTTTGGATGGAAACCAAACATATTAAACAATAAAGGTAAGTAGAACCAACGATTCTATAGACAATTTTTAGGATTTTGCGATAGAATGTTTTTGTCGTGAATCCGTCGCTAATTAACAATGGATTTTGTGACAGAATTTTTCTGTCGTAAAATCCATCACTAATTTCAATTTTGGCGATGGCTAGTTATCTCTAGCTAATCAGTCGCAAATTTGCGATAGAAAAAATCTGTCACAAATTTTCGTCGCTAATTAATATTTTTCTTGTAGTGACAACAATCGTGGTAACTTCATAAATCATAAATACAAATTATTGTGTAAGCACACAACAATGTATAACAATTTGAATAGAAATCACTATTATGGGCAACATATTGAATACACGATTAAATAACTCTACTGTGTAAATCGCGAATTACACATTGACACAATGTTTATTACTGATATGCCTCATAAACCTTGGACAACAACAATCGTGGTAACTTAATAAATAATACGAATCGTCTTACACCCACATCGATTTACATTTTAGACTGTAAATCAGTTTGCATTGATAATAAGGTAACGATTAAATAGAAATCGTTATATGATCAACGATTTGAATACACAAATCGATGTACATATCATATAATAAATTACAAATTGATACGACAAACATTCATAGTTGATGATGTGCGCTTACGATTAGAAACATTGTTGCAGTTGATGCATGCTTACGATTTATAATATCTTAATGATAATTCACACACAAATTCTTGTGTTACATAGCTCACTTTTGAACTGACCTGAGCCTGTCATGAAACAAAACAATATCAGACACTAAGTTAAGTTCAACAAGATAGGAAAGAATTGTCCCAACATTGATTACATACCAAAAGACTTCTAAAATCGATGTCATTGTTAAACTCAAACTGGTCGGGAGGATTGAAGGTTCCAATGTTGTCGTGCACGTCTCTAGGGCATTGTTGTATGTTGGAAATTACACAAGTTAGATATTGATAAGTTACGTGTAATGCAATTTATATAGGAAGCAATATAATGTATTACATACTTGTTCCTGCGAAGGGATTGGTTGTTCTTGCTTAGGGGGTGGTTGTTTCTTAGACCTTTTCTTGCCAACCAATTCTAGTGCACTCTTTGTTCATGATTGCGATGAGAGGCAGGTTTCCTTTTGATAGCCTTCGCATGGTTAATGTTTTCATCATAATCTACAACGTTGACTCCTGATTTGTTGAAGATGATATTTACGCTTCGACGCAACTACTCATGCGGGTTAGGGGAAGCATGATTTTCACCTTTGTTGTTCGCTCTCATTTTTTTAGACTAGTCTTGATGAGCTGCAATAGACTGATGGTGAATCAACTGCACGTTTTCAAGTAAATTTTTTGACACTTTTCTCATGCATAAATAAGTTTCTTCATTTTTCGATGTCAAATCTGCAACATGAATAAGTGACTTACATAGTTGTTGGTAATGGGGGCTATATGGCACTTCTTATCAACACCAGATGGACTGACATTATCTGTATCTAGAAGTTGAATCTTTGCCTGTCTTAACCATCTACGCATTACATATGACTCAGGTATTTCTTGTATCTTCTCTTGATTAAGTGTCTTTAATGCATGACGACATAAAATACCTTTGAATTCATATATTTTGCACGTACATTCAATTATTTTGTTGTCAACATTGTACGTAACATATGCTTCTTGTCTTTTCGGATACTCCTCGCCCTCCCATAAAATATGTTATTTGTGCATATTATCAATTTCAACACGTTCTTCTATGTTGCAATTCATGACATGTATAACCTCCTTCTTAATCCATTCAAATACAGTTATTGTATACAGAGAAGCAGGCGCATCAATACTCTCATGCCCAAAGTTGTAGGTCACGTGTTGAAGCATTTCACATATTGTTCAAGTTCATTCTGTTTAAGTTCGTCTACAAATAATTCATATTATTCCATGAAGCGAAACATTGTTAAACATGAATATAAAGTTTTCTTCAGTGTGGCATGCATAGATTCAACTCTTTGTGTGCTTATCATACATGCACAAAAGTATTGTCTTCCGTATGTCAATGCCCACTTCTCTTTGTTCACAAATCAATTTTGTAACCGCACGCAGTCTTCAAAGTCATACATCTGAATCATTTCCTTCCAATCAAACATCGGAGAGGGGTGGCCCAATAAGTAACCCAGTTCTCAGCAAGGGTTCGTCATAAAAAAAAAAAAAAACGCATCAGCCACCACAAAGATACTTTATCCTGTTACAGTGCTGAATCTAACGGCAGCATATTGAAAGGGGGGTATAATTTTCTACGGGGTAGTGTGAGAGCTATGAAAGTAAAAGCAAGGAAACAGGTTGAACAGGCTGGAGTCGAGCTTTGACCAACACTGAATCAAATTTTGAAGCGTGGGTCAAACTTTAGATTTGGATACAACTCAAGTTTCACTATGGAATTTCTGATCCAGTTATTGAACAGGGCTTAATGGTGTTGGATAAGTTAAAAATGGTTAAAGTCGGTTGATTTTTAAATTGGGAGAGAATAGGACGTTTTAGGCCCAATTGTGACCAAGAACCGATCATATAAGTTACATGGTTTTGAACTTGATCCGACTAGATCCAACCACATTAATTTTGAGTCCCACAAGATTCAGATATGCTATATCCATGACCTATGTCACAGGGACATGCCATTTTGGCTGCGTGTCCCTGGTGATATGTGCAGACACGTATGGTCTTTATTTTAATATGTTTTAACAATTTTTTATTACCTTTTAATTTTATTTCAATAGAAAGCCATTTTTAAATGTTAAAATATTCCAAAAAATAGTTTTAATTGATTAAAAATTAAAAATTCCCATGACCTCGTGTTCCGTAATAGGATTTATTTTCTTGTTTTTTCTGCAACAATGCAATCATTATTAAGAGAGCAGGTTCGATCTCACGACCTCTTGAACGAGAGCGACCGCTTTACCAGTTCAAGTCGGACAACTTTTTACTTGTTTTTTTTCTTGTTGTTCTGGGACACTTTTTTCTTTGGTTTATTACCAAATAAAATGTTTTTATATACATGTTATACGAGCTTAAACATGCTTAATCGTGCTCACCTACTCGATCAAGTTTAGCTCGCTAATATGAACTGAGCCCATGTCTGTGCTCAAAAGCTTTGCTTATTTGTTTTTGCTTAACAAACTCAAGTTGGCTGGGCTTATTGTGCACCCTTCAGCGGACATGGGAAAACTTCAATCAGAGCTTCTTTCAGATTGCCTCACAATTGAAGTCCCGCAAATAGTGTGACCTGAAGGCAGATCAGGTACAATCACATTGCACAATTTAGTGTGCCGCTGCAATTCTGTTGGTCCCCACAGCTGACAGACTATCTATCTATACCCCAGAGATGGAGGGCAATCAGGTGCAGCTGCACACCCAAAGTGTGCAATGTGCAATGTGAAAATCAGGCTTAATTGTGTGTCGAAAACGCGATTGTAGGAGGTTTTTGCGATAGTTTGTCCAGTTCTTATTTTCTCGTTGTAGGTTTTCCTTTCATGCTCTGTTGATTTTCTCTCCAAATTTTTCTGTTTTTTTCATGGTGTGTTGATATATCGGCTAGAAGGGTTAGATGGGACAGCATCTATGTTGTAGACAAACCTGATTGTCTTTTACTATAAGCTGCCTCAAGTAGTCGGCTATTATCTATTTCAAGCACACTGCATCTGAAAATGTAGTTGAAAGCCACTCCTCTCAAAATCATTTCCAATCAAGGTCATACCATGATAAAAATCAACGATTCATGGTAGAGGATTGGCCGTCTCATGTAATGGAAAGATGAACGATTCATGATGGAATAGGCGCATTTCATATAGCTCAATTACATTCCCACGTAGGGATGGCAGTGGACTTGGGGGAAACGGGGCCTACCCGTCTCACCTCGTTTGCACTGGGGATATAGGACATGAAACAAGGGATGGACCGGGGATGGAGGTTAAAATCAAAACCCGTGCAGGGATGGCCTTACTCTTGCCTTCGCCCCGCTCTTCCTCATCCCTGATCTTTGTCAAGAAAATTATTATTATACCTTTATACATATTATAAAATTTTATATATAATTAGAAATGGTGCCTAATATGTTCAGTTCTTACATAGAGTAATGCTTTCTTTGGGCTTCTTTTTTTGTTAGGTCTCGTTAAGCCCCTTCAAAAATCATAGTTTTAAGTTTTTTTTATGTCAAACACGGTAGATGTGATCTATAGGTTTTGTTTAATGAGAACCAGCATTTAGATTGCCAAAATCTGACCTGTATACAGGTTTTTCCGTGATTCAAAATCAATGGCTATGAAGGTACCATTTTTTTAGCTCATAAAAATATGTTTTTTCGTTGAAAAAACATGATCCAAGAGTCGATTCCCATTAAATGGAGCATGTTAAACACATCTAACACAGACCTATCATAAAACACTTAAAACCTATGGGGCAGAAAGAAAAATGGGCTTAATATATACAGTTCTTTATATATATATATATATATATATATATATATATATATATATATATATATATATATATATATATAGAGAGAGAGAGAGAGAGAGAGATGAAAACCTCTCTAATAGAAACCCTCCCAAACCTTTCCAATTGACGTATTATTAGATTTTTGTTGTTTTTTCAAAATTCTGACCCTACAAATGTGATTTATATGCTTGTTTTTATAAGAATCGGTTCATGGAGCATTTGATTGGGATGCATGGATAAATTTTTTATAAGTTTCAAAATCAACAGTGAATTTTTCATAAATTTTTTAAACCCAAATACCATTTTTTCTATCAAAATTTCATGATCTTAGTGCAATTTATAGTAAATCAATCATGTTGAAGACAGCTGTATAGTCAGAATTTTGAAAAAAATACTAAAAATTTCCATTGAGAAAGTTTGGGGAGGGTTTCCATTGAGGAGGTTTTCATCTCTCTCTCTGTTTTATATATATATATATATATATATATATATATATATATAAAACCCTTTCTTTTATATTTTCTATAACGAACCACGTGAACTCCCATTTCTCTTCTCCTTCTAAGAGCGGAAAGCAGCAACAGCGAAAGGCCAAGAGAAACGAGACCCCAACCCCGCCTTGTTTAAACCGAGGATGGAAGACATAAAACGAAGAACAGACCGAAGATAGAGGTTAAAATCAAAACCCATGTGGGGATGGAGGGCAAAAATTTGAGACAGGGCAGGGGTGGAGACCTTGTCCCTGCTCCCGTCCACTGACATCCCTAGAGGAAGCTAGAAGGCTGTCCATGAGTCCTTAATTCTGCAGGAGGCCCACCTGCAGCTACCATGAACATCTTCCAAATGATGAATGGCTTGTTATCCTAACCCTAAAAAGAGAGGCAAAAGGGCACAAAAAAGACTACGAATTACCATGAAATTCTTTTAAGAGTGAAAATGTGAACCAATCTCTACCCATCCACAACACAACCAATTGTTCATTTTCCAGTATCACCAACCACAAAAATACTGTCCTACAACGCTGCTGAATCTAACAGTGGCATAACGAAAACGAGGTATAATTTCCTGCTGGGAAGTGTGTGACGTGAAACTGAAAGCAAGGAAAACATGGAATAGAAGAGATCAAATTAAGCAGCAGGAACACCAGCATCTTTGATGGTCTCACGCCAGGCATACTCCCTAGCTCCGTCTTTGTCCACGATCTTGATAACAAAATTTGGTGGAGCAACAACCAGTCTAGACCTGATCTCAATTATGCACTTGTCTACGAGGCCAACAGCTTCCTCCACAGACATGCCATTGTGATAGTGTCTATCCATCATTGACAGACAGAAATAGGAGCCATAGCCAAATGCACCTTTCTGGATCTTGTGGAGAGTGGCAATGTAGTCGATATAATAGAGAGATGGACCAGTTTCTTTGTCATAACCGGCAAGAAGAATGTTTACGAAGTATGGATTCTAAGGAAAAAAAAAAAGACCAAATCAATAGAGTGGCTAATGGAAATGCAATTATTTAAATGAGAATTGAGAAATGAAACAGAACCCAACATAAACCGACTGCTATGAACAGTTCCACATTCTACAGTAATAACAGAGATTGCATGCAAAGTGTGACAAATCTACAGGTAAACATTGTACAGATGGTGTAGAAAGTAGAACTAAGCTCTATACATGTCTAGAACAAACAACTCAAATGATCTCCTAAGGATAACTATTTTTATTCCTTTTTGAGTGAAAGCTTTTCTCTGCCATTGAGTTGCAGAATGTTCAACTAAACATGTTTTATTACAACTGCAGAGACAAAATCATCTTTGGATCCAACAAAAACTAATGCAATCCAAAACAAACAAACACACACAGAATAGGTCAGACACTTACGAAAACTGTTCAGTAAGACTATTTGAAGTTACCTAAATAATTAAACTAGCTCATGTCATATAAGCCATAGGCAAAGTTCCAGAGCAAGAGCGGGAGATTTCTTCCAAGGTGGTAAAGTGGGATTACCATGTACAAACATTATATTTACAACCATTTGTGATGCAAGAGCTATGATACAAGCTGTTAGAAATACGCAAATTAGACTAATTTGGTTATAAGTTGGCATAATACCCAGTGCAACCACCTTGACTTGAATGAAGCTAGATTATCCGAGCTTGCAAGACAAGTAAACCTGGTCTCATCTCAATTTTTTCTCATCTGAAAAGAGAAAAGTAACCTAAAAGTAACCTTCCTGGATCTCGCCCCATAGTTTAGGCCTATTTAGAGCAGAACATTTGTGATTCATAAATTGAAGTAGATATATTTACTTAAGACTGTATCCAATCAGATGAACTTTGTCCAAGTTCATGGTTAACATCAAGCCTTCTAGATTAAAATTCTTGATTATTAAAATGGAATTGTGGTTAATTTCAAGGTACTGATTCAGTTTTGTTGTTTATCAAGTTATGGAATCTTCATATTCTATGGAACCTAATGATTTCTGGGGACAGATTTTGATCTCAAGTAGTGATTAACTTTTGGCTTATGTGTTCATCAGCAAATTTTTCACTGATCCATAGCGAGAAGAATAAGAGTTTTCAGCAAAAGGAATGCCCTGTTGCACGAACTCATCCTAATGTACTTTTGTTGTTGAGTATCATCTTTGTGGGTTCCTTATGAACCTTATCAAGTACGAAGCTATGAATTGGACTTTTTAAAGTCTGAAACTGCACATTGCAATGTTATGAAGGGTAAGGAACTAAGAACTTGGTATTAAGGACAATCATGGTAGCGGTGATGATTTGTCTAAGACAGATGCATCAAGATGATGATGATGGTGTGGAATGTAATAAAGTTTGATTTATCTTATCTGCCTCCAATCTAGCCTAGAAATTTTGTTAGCTTTTAACTCTTGTGGAAATTTTCAGATATTTTCATCCGAGAATCATTATGAGGGAGAAATAACTTTTACAACAGTATTATCAAAGGAGAAACCACAAATATGTCAAGTATCTTAATTACTAATAACATCGAAATGATTCACAATATTATCTTCATGCTGTCAGATGAAATACTGAAATCAATCATATTGTTCTCCCAGTTTACCTATGTCACATGGATACGGATATGGGAGCGGGACATGATGCAGATACACCTAGTACACTATGCTAATTTTCATATTAGGACATGTCGTCACGGCTGTACACACACATAGATGTATGTATGTGTGTGAGTAGATGTATAAAACAACAATTTTAAATCACTACAATTAGTAACATCAAATAATTAAACTAAGAAGAAATTGAAATGTAATGTAATTGATGACATTTTAAAAGAAAAAAACTCTAAGTGAGATCATAAAAGAAAATAGATGAAGTTAATGACGCGATATTGACTGTGCGTGAAACTGGTTTGACTATGTCAATGAAGTGCCATATCGTGTCCGTGAAGAGTCCGAGTGTCGTGTCGTGTCAATATGGGATACACATGCTAGGTGAAGTGTCCATGTGACATAGATTTTTACACCTAAAGGCCTTAACTGGAGGTTGGAAAGTACTTCTATGAAAAAGAAAAAGTTGTCACCACTAATTTATTGATAAGATAGGAGTAGGTATTGCTTAGAAAAAAAGATGAGGGTATTTGGGGGTGGGGGGTGGGGGTTGTTGTCCAAATGAAACATGCAGCTCTATATGTGGAGAGCTCTATATGTGGATGCTTCTCTTCGACAGAAATAGTCTCAATCACCAACACAAACTCTAGAAGCCCACATTGATAATGCTTGCTTACTTGAAGCACTTGGACATCTTGTGCAGAAAACAGTCAAGAAATTAATTCCTTGCAGATAAATTTGCATATTTTATTATTCTTTTGGAAAACATCATTTGCTTTTCATGGTGATGTAAATCAATTTGCATTGAAAAGAAAGGAACTGAAAAGGCTCTTATGGAACTTGTATCCCTTGTCATGTTGGTAGTCACTTGATCGCAACTTCTCTTGAAGATAAAAGTTGGACATCAAGGAGCAGTTTTATGGTTATTTCAATCAGTTTCTGATGTGTGGGAACCCACCTGACCTCCTACATTTTGGAAATAGATTTGTTGAATGAAACAATCAAAATGCAACTTTTTTATCAAACTGACATCAAGGGCAAAGTTAGACTTAAAGCAAATTTGGAATCATAATTTTTGCCTGCTAAATGTATATGAATAGATCTAAAATTTCTTAGACCTTGATTAGAAACGTAAACAAATTGAATTGGTTCTTGAGTTGAATTCAAAACCCATACGTGATTTGAATTGGGATTATGTTAGGGTACCCCTTAACTTAGTCTGATGGAACTTATTTATACTTTGTTTATGTTAAAGCTCCCCAGATTTCAACAGATCATAAGCCGGGAACCTGTTTTCGTCGCAAAAATTTTCCCGTCTTCCCTTCCTTGCGGAAGAGAAAAAGGGAAACGCTTTCGCGCTTCAAACTTGACCGGATTTTGAAAATTGTTTTGAAATACTCGCCTCCGTTTTGAAAATTGCGGGAAAATCCATGGGATGGGGCTCGATCTGTCGGTACGAGGTTCCACAGTTCCTGCCGCCTTTAATAGGGGTAATCGAACCAAGGACAGAGAATTCAGGCATGTACTATGAGGCTTTGGAAAATGTAAGTTGGAAAACATGATGTATGCTCAGAAAACCTTTAGAGTTGAAAAACATTTCTCAGGAAAAAGGTGAAAGTCAATTTCTCAGAAAACTCAGATGAAAAGGGTTTTTGAAATCACGAGAAAGTTCATAAAGATGTGGGAAAATCATGAATAGTTGAAAATCCTGGAAAAATAGAAGTGATTCTTGAGAAAAAGGTGAACATTTGAAAAGGGAAACACTTCTCAGGAAAACTCAGACTTTGAGAACTTTCTTAGGAAAATGATGGAAAATTTATAGGAAAACTCATTGGAGACAGAAAGCCGAATCTTAGGAAATTGAAATTCAGAAAATTTTAGCCTTGAGAAATTGGAAATCGATCTTGATTGTTGAAAAAGGTGAGAGACTCCCTTTTGAAAATCTTGAGAAAATAACGTTTTCCATGGAAAACTGTGGAAAAACTTGACTTGGGAAAACCGATTTCGGAAAATCCTCAGAGTTTCTTGAGAAATCGATTTCTTGAGAATGAAATTTTCTTAAGAAAATCACGAGAAAACCAATGATTTCATTATGCAAATGATATGAGTGAATGAATGCACTTTGAAAGATTTTCTAATAAATTTGTTGGAAAAATGTGTATTAAGTCAAAATAAATCCTTCACATATTCTGACTGTGGCCATGAATATGTTCAGAGTTTAATTGATTTAATGCACAATACTTTGAAAATATTGGAAATATGATGTGCATTTTAAGATAGCCTAAGAGTGTAGGCTCAATGTGACTAGTAGAAAGATATGGATCTGGGTCTCGTCCATATTCCGACTAGGGCCGTAAATATGGATTCCACCGAGTTCATCAACTCCCTAAGAGTTGGTGCACGTGCCATTCGTATACATCCATAGTGCTTTTGAAATAAAATGCATGAATCATATAAACAGGATATTGCATAAATTCAAACTATATGATATGCATCCTAGTCTAAGCGGGAAATTAAATCTCTTATTCCAAAATTTACATTATTACATCACTAAATAAATGAAATAAAAGAAATTGCAAACTTCAGCTCCTTCTTTTGAATATTTCTGCCAAACTTGAAATAAGGTTAGCTCAAATATGTGGGTTTTTCCAAGATTTTCCAATAATATTATGAAATTATTGGATTTAATTGGATATAAACCCTATTCTCATGCTTCCTTGATATTTGAAATGATGTAAATGCAGGAAATTTAGTAGAAAATAGTTTGAAATTCGAAATGGTGGTCAAAATGACCAAAATACCCCTAATTATAAAGTTACACCTTTAAAATCAGGGTTTTTTGAAGAAAAACTTGGTAAAATTGAGATTTTGAAATTCAAATTGAATCAAATGATGATGAAATGCATGATGAGGCATGACGACATGCTGCTAAACACATTAGGACTGTAAAATCAGAATTTGACATTTTGCAATTTATTCAAAATAACGAATTTCGCTTGTTTTTTGCTTGGATCAGGGTCCCGCGGAGCCCTGTTTTTATGATATGGCTAAACCGAGCCTCAAATGAATTCCAAATTACACCAAATTCGGTATGAAGCATCTACCTACTCTGATAAACAGCCTAGAATGCTAAAAAACACGAAATGATATGATTTGAATGCTAAAATTTAAAGAAAGTCCTAAAAAGGGTGGATTTTGCCTATGGACCCGAACCAATTGCAATGTTTAATATGATAATGCAAGATTTACACCATGAAAACTTCTGATATTTTGCAGACTGCTAAAGGACCCGAAATGGAACACTTTTGGTTTTTACAGCCTCTGGATTTGAACTATGGTGAGTTCGGTAATGGGGATTTGGTTCTGATGGAGGTAAAATCGACCTAATCTGATATAAAATGCTAAAAAAATAGAAAACAGCCATGGAAATTTCTGATATTTAACAGAGCTACTCACGACACCTACAGGGACAACTTTCATGTTCATGACTTCGGTATTTGATCAACAGAAACATAGATAAAAATCTAACTTTTCATTCCTAAATCGACAGAACAGACAAATGTGGCAAAACAGGAGACTGACAAGAAAAATCCGAAACAGATATCACAACTGTTCTAAAAATCACAGGCTTTCAGATGCAAACAGAGGACATCCCGAACATGACATTCACTTTTTACAGATTCGGATTTGGAGCAATACCCAAAGAGAACCCATAGCTCTAAGTCGATCCAAAGTCTCAGAGGCCCAAATCAGGCTCTGACACGTGTCCCGAACTCTCGGATTTTTGTCAGACATTACAAAAAATCAGAAAAATCGTAGAAAATCATGTTAAAAACTAGACATCCTCCCGAGTTCAGAACATCTTTCGGATCGAAAATCGGATCTCCCATGAGGGAGATCTCGATTTTACAAGTCGGAAATGAGTTTTTAAAATGCATCCCGAGTAACAAAACCCGACTTACCATTTTGAACGTTTACCGCAGTAAACGAATTCAAATCTCTCCGAATTTTTGGCACATTTCTAGGGACACCTAAAGGCGCATTCCATGATTTTTTTATAATTTTTAATGAAAAATAAATGCATGAAATGACGTGTGGACTGACTGACAAAAACAGAGAGCTACTGAAATTGAGCAGAATTGAAATAAATACCTAATTAACCTAAGAAACATGCTAAATTAACGAAATAAAATATAAATTAAATTTAACTAAATGCATGAATGCTAGAAATCATCAAGGAAGCATAATTATATTTTTTTTATATATGTCGTTTTATGAGAATAGCTCAATCCATCCCTCGAATGAGCTCTTTCTTCAAACGACAACACGAATCAAACCAAAAGCATTATCATGGTGAAATTAATAGGAATGGAGGCTTACCTTGTGTTCTCCAGCAGTTTTGGAACTCCCGAAAAGAGCGGCTACGTTGATAAGGGGTTCCAGAGGGACGTGAATCCAAAGGACACCAAGAAAGAAAAAAATGGAATTATGAAGTTCAATTCTCAAACAGGGCTCTCCCTGAATTGTGGCGCCATCTCAGGGTGGCTCCTACAATGACATGTGGCGCCATCTCAGGGTGGCTCCTACAATGACATGTGGCAAGAGGGAGGGAAAGGGACACGTGGCACCATCTCAAAAAATGAATTTAGGGAGGAGACTTCAGGATTTGCGCCACCTCAGCCTGGAGTTTGAATATTTGAATTGTTGCTTT